>NC_064618.1:435834656-437112870 GCF_023898315.1 Schistocerca nitens
GAATAAAACAATAAAGATATTACTGTGTGTTACCAGAGGTTTTTAGAGAAACATTATTTTGTCATCCTGATAATTTGCATTACTACTGACTGATCACCAACACAGTTTTTTTTCTTGCTAAATAAATAGTGGCTCTTCCAATACACTGCTAGAATACTTTTTAACAAAAGATTTAATTACAGCATAAAAGTACAGTTCAGTCATTTAAAAATGTACAATAACTATGAATTTAATAGCTGCAAATAAATAAAGGTCACTTTCATCCTCTTGGAAATTGCACATTAACGTGTTTGATCATAAATTATGTAGGTGTTCTCAACCCAAGAAATTTCCCTTGTCACTCACATTTCTCCCTTCTCTTTGGAGATTGCGGTAATGAATTGAAACAACTATGCGATATAATGTGGCGTTCATGTTGCACTAGTAAACAATTTATTACATGTATATTACAGAACATTTTACAAAAAGGTGATTTTGAGCAATGTTTCTCATGTGTACTCATGATACAAAAGATATACTAGAATCTGACAAGAAAAGTATTACAAGAGGGGTAAAAAAGGGAAGGAAAAAAGAAATATTGAGTATTAAATACATCTTACAATGTCAGAAATAAACAAGAGATTTAAAAGTTATCTTCCTCAAGTTTCCCTCACTTATTGTTACACATTCGATGTAAAATATGCAGATCTTACAGTATATGTTTTCATGCACCACTTCACAGCATTATGCAAAACAGGCTTCTTGCTTCAGCATATAGCTTTATAATTTTCAACAAATGAGTAAAAAACAACCAACAGTTAACTTTCTGACTGTTATATTTACAGTTGATTTACAAGTAAATAAAAATTTTTTTTTTTTTTTTTACAAATAATTTGGCCTTAAAATAGTTAATGGCAACATATTACTCCTGAAGATTTCTTTAAAGGTTTTTTCAACTGAACTGACCAGTTGCTGGCAGCCTCAAAATGTACATTTTACCCAGATTAGTGAATTACACTGCTGGAACAGTTTATTAACAAAACTAACAAAATTTCATTTCTATTGCAGTTACTTACAATACACTTCTGTTCCCTGGTAACCTCTGGGAGCAGCTGCAAAGTACAGTGCCAAAATCAAATTTAAAATTTTCTGAAGTGTCCTGCACTTGATTTAAAAGAAATGCCTCCACAAAGCCTGGAACTCCAGGTATCAAAATTTTAGTATCACACGATACATTAAGATACCACATACTGATCAGTACATTTTGTTCTAATCATTTAAGTCATTAAATTATGTTTTAAAATTCTGAAAGCTTTCTGTAAGTACAGCAAATAACTATCTTGCAGACCTGGAATTACAAGAACGTTGGCAGAGCATGAGAAATTAAGACATCATCTTCCTGTCATTCCTCTGCCCCTGCCCCTGCACCATTTTGAGGATGGACACACACACACACACACACACACACACACACACACACACACACACAAGGGGAGGGGAAGATGGAAGTGCAATTTGGAACCACTTGTGAAACTTCAACACACAGATTTGTACATTCCAATATCTGAAAGAAATTAAAAGGTACATTATTTCTTAGGTTCTGCAAGAAGGTATCTGTTGTAAACGAAATTTAAAAAATTCAAAATAGCCATATCAAAATGAGGATACAGAAATATACACTGGCAGAAGGTACTGCAAAGAATGAAAGTGCTTCACAACAGTCGACAACTCATTAAAATAAATACTTGTGTCTGATATTTTCTGCTTAAAATGAAAGCTGGTTATCAGAAAAACGTCTGATAACACATGAATTGTCCCTGTGAGATGAAGATGCATTATGCACAGTGGGCAAATTATGAGCTCATTTCAGTCGACACTACCCACTGTGAATGCCAATGTATATAGATCCTCCAACAGCTCATTATGGACTGGAGCTCATGAATATTCATTGCTTGGGGTCCACATCAAAATCTAACACAAGCAGTTTTGTTTCTTCAGTACCATTTCGACTACCAACAGCACACACAAGTTTAGTCTCATTTGCCCGAATTCGCCACACAACGCCACCACTGCCTCCACTCTCCAGTGCAACGAGATTACGGATAAACTCACCTAAAACAAAAACCAAATATCACAAGTCATTGCACAAATTCTATGAAAACATCCTGGAAATCCTAATTAGGTTTGGCCGAACTTAAAAAGTTACTTAATTTTATACCAGGAAATAATTTCTAACTAATTTTCCCCTACCAGCAGCAACACCCAACAACCACCCAGCAACTGTACTCTTTCAGTCTGAATTTTTAGACTTTAAAACCCTGCAGCCTTGCAAAATACACTTGTGCCAGCTCAGAAACACTCTTCCATCAACCAGCTTAGTCAACCAAGTAAACAGGTATAGTACAAAAAAATTCATTCCAAGACTGTATTCATGAACAGTTTCACAAGTACCACTTAAAAATTGCAGTTAAATAAATAGTCATTAACATGAAATCTGACAAGGACAGCACAGACTCATACTAACCGTAGTCCTATGCCCTCTGAACTGTCTCCAACAGTCAGTCATTTATGGGAACTCATTTTAATATGGAATCTGATCCACACACAAAAAAAAACAGTTTAATCTTGAATGAAATTTTCATTCTGCAGTGGAGTGAGTGCTGATATGAAACTTCCCGGCAGATTAAAATTGTGTGCTGGACTGAGACTCGAACCCAGGACCTTTGCCTTTCATGAGCAACTGCTCCGCTGACTGAGTTACCTAAGCACGACTCATGCCCCGTTCTCACAGTTTTAATTCCGCTAGTACCTCATCTCTTACCTTCCAATCTTGTCTCCACAGTATCTATGGAAATGATATGTCAGAGTGTAGCAATTGCATAAATTCCTCACTCACTTTCTTCCAACTTTCCTGTCCAAAAGATAAGAGTACACAGTACTTGATGGGAAGTCATCTAGTGAAACAGAAGTTTTATCTGGGGTTCTCGAAGGAAGTGTTATAGGCACTTTGTTGTTGTTATCTATATAAATGATTTAAGAGATGATCTAAGCAGCTGTTTTATGTTGTTTTAGATGACACCATTATTTATCACCTAGTGAAGTTGTTAGACAATCAAACTGGACTTCCCATTGTTTGAAATCTCAAAATGATTCAGAGAAGATATCCACGTGGTGCAAGAAGTGGCAAATGACTCTTAAAAATAAAAAGTGTGTAATCTTCAACATGCATATTAAAAATTGTTTAATTTTGGTTACATGAAGAATTACACAAATTTATAAATTCTCAATTACAGTTAAGAACAATTTAAATTTGAACCATCATATAGAAAATTTAGTGGGAAAGACAAACCAATGACTGAGTTTTACTGGCACAGCAGCTGATGGTACAATAAACCTACTTAAGAGTGCCTACACTACATTTCTCTGTCCTGTGCTGAAGTACTGTTCAGTTGTATGGGACCCTTACTGAATGGGAGTGATGGAGAACCGAAAAAGTTTGAAGATAAGCCTGTTTTATGTTATCACATATGATAAGCGAGTTAGGGAGGCATTTATAAAAACAAAGTCTTTTGGCTGATGAGATCATTTCACGAAATTTCAATCACAAACTTTCTCCCCCAAATGCCAAAATATTTTGTTGATCCCTTCCACTCAACTCAGAACCGAGGTGGTCGTATCCAGTTCTGGGACAACTCTGCGGAGTGTTAGCTTTGTTGAATTTCCATGAGAAATGCACTTTTAGTAGAGCAAATTTACAGATCTCGATTTGATTGATGCTTTGCAAAACAATTACTGTCTTTTGCCAGTTATGCAGATCGGAATCCAAATTAATTTCATTCATCATAGGGATATGAATAAATGACATACAGTTTTCAGTTTTGTTTCTGGTTATTCATACACCAATGGGCCAAAACATTATGACTACCTGCTAAATTTTGTTTTGGTCCATGTCTGAAACAATACAGCAGGGATTCTGCATGTCATGGATTTGACAAGTTCTTGGTAGGTTTCTGGAGGTACGTGACATCAGATGTCTATGCACAGGTCATCTAATTCCATGAATAATGGGCCGGTGGTTCGTGTGTACGAAGATGACACCGGAAAGCATCCCATGCGTGTGTTCCACTGTGTTCTGTTGACGCGAATCTGGTGTCCAAGACATTACCATGGCATCTCCATCATATCCATAAATTACTGTAGAAAGATGCTGATCTGGTGACATTGCAAGTTATCCTGCTGGAAAATGTTATCACCATTGGGGTTAACGTCAAGGATGAAGGGATACAGATGGTCTGCAATAATGTTCATCTTGCCCACAGCTGTTATATTGCCTTTTACTAATACCACAGATGAACGTCTCCCAGATTATAATACTGTCACCAATAGCCTGTGCCTGTAGTGTGGTGCACGTTTCGAGCAGCCGATGGATGATGGCATATCCAGACACAACCCACAACCTGCATAACAAGATATGTTATTCACCTAACAAGGCAGCACATCTCCACTGACACATGGTTCAATATCGATTCCATACCCATTACAATTGTCACGCATGATGTCGTTGGACCAATATGGGAATACAGAGGCCCACTGCGGCAGAGTGCCATGTTCAACAATATGCGCTAAATGGTATTCTCTGTAACCCTTGGGCCTGCATCAGAACTGTACTTTGTAGTCAGACCTGCCCTGCCCTACTTTACAGAGCACGAAAACCTCCAACCACAATTTGTGATGAAGTGTCGATATCCAATAACTTGTCGGATATTCGTGGTTTCACCGTCCTTCAACCACTATCTGTAAATGCTCATGCCAACAGCACATGAACAGCTTCACTGTTTCTGAGATGTTCATTCCCATGCACTGGGCCACACAATATGGTTTATGTCAGTAGATTTCCTCATCCTGCCCATATCATAGCTAGTGTGATTTAGCTAGTGTGAATCACATTTACATCAGCTCCACTTGTATACTTTCTATACTGACTGCATCATGTTGCCTCAGAGACACCAGGTAGCATACAACTCCATGGTGGGCAGTGGTCATAATATTTTGTCTCATCAGTGTATATTACACATTATGAACATTGTTTAAACTTTCACAGCAAATCTGTATCACTGCTTCTGGTCATAGCATTGCACCAGTGACTGATGAGATCATGAACATTCATAACCATGTTAAAACTGCGTGCCATACACGGACTTTAAACTAATTAAATTCTGCTTGCAGCCAGTGTATTAATAAATACTTTATTTGAATATATTTCACAGGCTGACTCAGAGCTTCAGAACAACATCTCTTTCCATACCTTTGAACCATCACAGAATTCTCTCTAAATGGTATGGACGTAGCATCCCAGAATTTGAATATAGTGAAAAGATTGATGTGACCACAGCCTAATGAACATTACCGAGATGAAATGTTAAGAAAAGATAATACATCAAGTTGCAGTCAGACACAACAAAAAAAAAAATAGTTACACATTTAGCTTTTGGACGAACCTTTCTTCAGAACACACACACACACACACACACACACACACACACACACACACACACACACACACACAAAAGCAACCACGTCTCACGCACACATGACTGCTATCTTTGGCAGATCGGACTGGAATGTAACTGGCACATTGAACGGAAGCAGCAATCTGAAGGGACAGGAGGAAGCAGCAATTTGAAAGGACAGGAAGCAGAAGGGATAGCAGGGTATGGCTGAATGGAGGGAAGAATGCTGCCCGTTGGAGTGTGCAGGGAATAGATTCTCCAACAGGCACACAGTTGGGAGGCTTTGGGGCATAGAGAAGGGGCGAGGGGTGGGGAGCAGCGAAAAATGAGAGGAACGAAGAAGGGGAAAGAGTGTTGTGTGTGTTGGCAGATAGCAGCACACAAAGAGGGAGTGGATATGGGATAGGGAAGAGGTGATTGTGGGGGGGGGGGGGGGGTGAGGACAGTAGCTCATTAGCTTACAATAGATTGAGGCCGGGATAATTTCGCACTCTTTTGTAACTGGTTCTTGGGGGTGGGGAGGATTGTGGTGTGTGGGGAAATGGCACAGGAGATCTGTCTGCGGACTATCTCAAGGGGATGGTGGTTGTCTGCAGAGGTCTTTGTGAGACCCTCAGCATACTGGGCAGAGGAGTTCTTGTCACTGCAGGTATGTCATCACCAGGTGTCCAGGCTGCAAGGCAGGGATTGTTTGGTGTGTAAGGAATGACAGCTGTTAAAATGCACGTGAATTGGTGTTTGGTGGGTTTAAGAGGTGTGAATGGAGCCATTAGAGAGGAGGTGGTCAGTGTCTAGGAAGGTGGAACACTGAGATGAGGTTTAAAAATGGCTCTAAGCAGTACAGGACTTAACATCTGAGATCATCAGTCCCCTAGACTTATAACTACTTAAACCAAACTAACCTAAGGACTTCACACACATCCATGCCCAAGGCAGGATTCGAACCTGCGACCATAGCAGCAGTGCGGTTCCGGACTGAAGCACCTAGAACCGCTCGGCCACAGCAGCTGGCTACTGGGTTGAGGAAGATCAGGGGAAGAGAAAGGGTGAGGTGATGTTGAGGTTGTGAAGAAATGAGGATAGGGTGTCTTGGCCCTGAGTCCAGATCATGAGGATATCATGAATGAACCTGAACCAAACCAGACCAGGGGTTTGGAGTTTTGGGAGGCTAGAAAGGTCTCCTCTAGATGGCTCAGAAACAGATTGGCATACGAATGTGCCATATAGGTGTCCATGCCTGTGCGATGGATTTGTTTGTAGACCTTCCCCTCAAAGTAGTAACAGTTTTCAGTTAGGATAAAGTTAGTAAGGTGTATGAGAAGTGAAGTAATGGGTTTTGAGTCTGTAGTAGAGTGTGGATCTAGGAGCTTAAGGGGTGGGGATGGTGGAGGTTTGGTGAAGAAGTGGTTGGTATCTTTGATGTGGGAGGCTACATTACGGGCAATTGGTGCAGGTGCTGCTCAATGATAGCTGCAATTCTTTCAGTGGGGGCACAATAACCAGCTAGAATGAGGTGTCCGGTATTGTTGGGTTTATGGATTTTGGGGAGCATGTAGAAAGTGGTTGTGTGGGGTGTCATAGTGTGCAGAGGGAAACAGATTCAGGAGTGAGGATCTGGGAAGGGCTAAGGCTTTAAGCAGGGATTGGAGGCTGTCCTCTACTTCTGGGACAGAATCTGTTTGGAGGGATTGGTGGCAAAGAAATGTTTTCATTGCAGGGATCAGAAGGAGAGTAGGTCTTTGAGAAGTGCAACTTGGTTAAATTCGTGTGTCAGGCTAAAGGTCACGCCTTTGGATAGGACTGAAACTTCTATGGGGGCTGATGGTTTCGGTGAAAAGTTTAACAATAGTATTGTGTGGATGTTTAGGCTCTGGATTTGGTAGGGTGTGGGCAAGGAGTTTTGGGGGGTGTGGCAAGTTGGAAAGGTGAGCTAGGCAGAGTCTGGGTGCTATGAAGGGTTAATGTGGGTAGGATACGGGTTGGAGAGTCATGTCCCAAGGCAGCAGTAGGATGTCATTAGGTTGGATTACTTATGGAGGTGGTATCTGGAATGCTCCTGCAGGTGCTGGAGACCAAGCACCAATTTCAGAGACGGGAGGTATGTAGCAAGTATTGCACAGTAGATTATCTTGTGGAGGCAGCAGAGGTGGATCTGGGATGCCTGTGCTATGGAGATGTGTCTTTGCAGTACCAGGTTTATGTGGTCCAGGGACTGGCAGAATCACAAAAGTTGGGGTAGGGTCTAGAGAAAGGAATTTTTATGGTTAGGTTGTTGGGCAGATTCCCCCACTCTACAGCCTCCAACACTGCACCTGATCCCCCTTGCCTTTAGCTACTGTCATCTAATCTTCTCCGTTTCCTCCCAAACTTGCTTTTGGCTCCACTTTTCATTTATGCACAGTTTTTTCAATGATTCAGCACTTACGTCTCTTTCTAATACAGTTTCATATTATTATTATTATTATTTATTTATTTGTGAATTGACCACTTAGGATCACGCTACAATTTCATTTCTTCTTTGTCTGAAGTTTCCTCTTTCTCCAGTACTCCTTCACATGGACGCTGTGCTCTTGTTTCTGTTCATCCGTTCAAGGTCTTCCAGTCTTCTTAGTTCTTTCATCTTTAAATCCTTCCAAATTTTGAATCATGGTCTGAAATGTACCCCTATTTAACATCTGAACTTCCTGAATGTCGAACCTTTGCAGATCCTTATGAGCTTCCTTAATACATGTTGTTGACTTCTTTTACCACAGATAGTCAAATATCATTCTGGTTAGTCTGGTTTTGTCCATTCTGTACAGGTGTCTTAGAAATGATAACCTCCTCTTTTTCATATTATTATTATTATTATTATTATTATTATTATTATTATTATTATTTTCTTTCATTTCTCAGACATTATGTCTGGTTAAAAATGGAAAGTGACGCGGACCTTGATCAAGAGTGACTCTCTCTTAACTGTACGATATATGTTACATTGCATTTAGGAACTTTCGGGTAATTGAACATGTATCAATAATTACAGATATCTGTAGTTGTATATATACATTTGGATGTAGCTGTATTGCGTTGATGTACTGGTGGATATTGTGTGGTAAGACTCCTGTAGTTGATAGTATAATTGGTATAATGTCAACTTTATCCTGATGCCACATGTCCTTGACATCCTTAGCCAGTTGGATGTATTTTTCAATTTTTTCTCCTGTTATCTTTTGTGTATTTGTTGTATTGGGTATGGATATTTCGATTAGTTGTGTTAATTTCTTCTTTTTATTGATGAGTATGATGTCAGGTTTGTTATGTGGTGTTGTTTTATCTGTTATAATGGTTCTGTTCCAGGAAAATTGGTATTCATCATTCTCCAGTACATTTTGTGGTGCATACTTGTATATGGGAATGTGTTGTTTTATTAGTTTATGTTGTATAGCAAGTTGTTGTTGTATTATTTTTCCTACATTGTCATGTCTTCTGGGGTATTCTGTATTTTCTGGTATTGTACATCCGCTTGTGATGTGATCTACTGTTTCTATTTGTTGTTTGCAAAGTCTGCATTTATCTGTTGTGGTATTGGGATCTTCAATAATATGCTTGCTGTAATATCTGGTGTTTATTGTTTGATCCTGTATTGCAATCATGAATCCTTCTGTCTCACTGTATATATTGCCTTTTCTTAGCCATGTGTTGGATGCATCTTGATCGATGTGTGGCTGTGTTAGATGATACGGGTGCTTGCCATGTAGTGTTTTCTTTTTCCAATTTACTTTCTTTGTATCTGTTGATGTTATGTGATCTAAAGGGTTGTAGAAGTGGTTATGAAATTGCAATGGTGTAGCCGATGTATTTATATGAGTGATTGCTTTGTGTATTTTGCTAGTTTCTGCTTGTTCTATAAAGAATTTTCTTAAATTGTCAACCTGCCCATAATGTAGGTTTCTGATGTCGATAAATCCCCTTCCTCCTTCCTTGCTGCTTAATGTGAATCTTTCTGTTGCTGAATGTATGTGATGTATTCTATATTTGTGGCATTGTGATCATGTAAGTGCATTGAATGCTTCTAGGTCTGTGTTACTCCATTTCACTACTCCAAATGAGTAGGTCAATATTGGTATAGCGTAAGTATTTATAGCTTTTGTCTTGTTTCTTGCTGTCAATTCTGTTTTCAGTATTTTTGTTAGTCTTTGTCTATATTTTCCTTTTAGTTCTTCTTTAATATTTGTATTATCTATTCCTATTTTTTTGTCTGTATCCTAGATATTTACAGGCATCTGTTTTTTTCCATTGCTTCTATGCAGTCGCTGTGGTTATCCAATATGTAATCTTCTTGTTTAGTGTGTTTTCCCTTGACTATGCTATTTTTCTTACATTTGTCTGTTCCAAAAGCCATATTTATATCATTGCTGAATACTTCTGTTATCTTTAGTAATTGGTTGAGTTGTTGATTTGTTGCTGCCAGTAGTTTTAGATCATCCATGTATAGCAGATGTGTGATTTTGTGTGGGTATGTTCTAGTAATATTGTATCCATAATTTGCATTATTTAGCATGTTGGATAGTGGGTTCAGAGCAAGGCAGAACCAGAAAGGACTTAATGAGTCTCCTTGGTATATTCCACGCTTAATCTGTATTGGCTGTGATGTGATATTATTTGAATTGGTTTGGATATTAAGTGTGGTTTTCCAATTTTTCATTACTATGTTTAGGAACTGTATTAATTTAGGATCTACTTTGTATATTTCCAATATCTGTAGTAACCATGAGGGGGTACACTATCAAAAGCTTTTTGGTAATCAATGTATGCGTAGTGCAGCGACCTTTGTTTAGTTTTAGCTTGACATGTCACCTCTGTATCTATTATCAGTTGCTCTTTACATCCTCGTGCTCCTTTGCAGCAGCCTTTTTGTTCTTCATTTATAATTTTGTTCTGTGTTGTATGTGTCATTAATTTCTGTGCAATGATGAAGTTAATATTTTGTATATTGTTGGTAGGCATGTTACGGGGCGATATTTTGCTGGGTTTGCTGTGTCTGCTGGATCTTGAGGTTTCAGATAAGTTATTCCATGTGTAAGTGTATCAGGGAATGTGTATGGGTCTGCAATGTAACTGTTAAATAATTTAGTTAGATGTGAATGTGTTGAGGTGAACTTCAGAGTTTTAACCATCACCAATGAGCCATTGATTTCTTTTGGTTCTTTATTAGTACCATGGAAATTAAATCTTGTTTCCTTTAATACCCTTCCTGCAAGTGCTGTCTCTCTCAATCAATCATTCACACACACTTATTTCCCTCTAGCACCTACACAACCAACCTTTAGGCTTTTATTAGTTTTATTCTCTGATCTCACAAGTGCCCAGCATTCTCAAAAAATTAACTTGCATTGTTCTTGGACTGGAGTCATGCTCATTCCTGTTTCAATTACTGGTAAGCATGTATTCCTCTTCACTCAAAATATTTTAACATTCATTTATGATTATTTTCACTCAAACATGAAACCAGGCAAGATTTACAGGAGTGTGTTCTCGTAACTTATGATTAATAAATGTAAATAAAGCAAAGTTACTTTTAAAGTGTCATCTTGATAGTTGAGAGAAAACTGTTCTATTTGGAAGTACAAAATGGAGGAAAGGGGGGGGGGGGCACATTGAAGAGATGAAGTAAATAGGACACCCAGAAACTAATGTCAAGGGAGATGACGTGACAGGACAAAGGGAAATATAATAACCACCATAAGCTTTAAGTCAGAGACAAGAAACTGAAAGACTGAAAACGAGGTAGGCATGTGAAAACTATGAGCAGTGTTATACTACTGATGGAGAAACACTAACTCAAATGCTGGCATTGGTGTTATATTTTCTCGTATACTGCCATTTGGTAAGTAGAACCCCATTTTCTGTGTGTTTGATATTAAAATCTCTAGGAATTTTAATGTTAAAATTGAACACAATACTCATGTTTAATTTGTTGATGTGGATGAACATGGCTGATTGCAAAAATGACCAACATACTGAAATAATGTAGACTCTATTCAGCATTAATAACAGATAAAAATAAAACTTTACTCGTTTGCCTGGATAAAGAAAAAATCATTAATGATGACTGACAAACATCCAAAATTTATTTGAAAGAAATCTGCTAATTGCAAACATCTTGGCATTGGCTGTGTTAGGTATAATTGCATTACCTATTAAACAATGGAAAATTCAGGATGGAATGTAACAATGTTGTGAAAAGGAAAGCTGCTACTCACCGTATAGCGGAGATGCTGAGTTGCAGATAGGCACAACAAAAATACTGTTATAAATATAGCTTCTGGCCAGTAAGGCCTTCGTCAAATTAGACGACACACACACACACACACACACACACACACACACACACACACACACACACGCACGACTGCAGTCTCAGCCAACAAAGGCCTTACTGGCCGAAAGCTATATTTGTTAGTCTTTTTGTTGTGCCTATCTGGGACTCAGCATCTCCGCTGTATGGTGAATAGCAACATTCCTTTTCACAATATTGTACAACCTAAAAGTGACATGAAAATTTGTGCCAGACTGGAACTCAAATCCAGATTTCCCACTTATCATGAGCAGTTGCCTTAACCACTTTGGCTACCGGTGCATGCCTCCTGGACATTCACATGTCTCACTGTCTACACCCCCATACCATAGTCCCCTACATTGATCACTTAAAGCTTTCAGCTTTACTCTGTATTCCCACACCAATGAGAATGAAACTTTGAGGAATAGAGACCCATGATATTGTTGTCTTGTGCCCGCCCTGACATGCAATACTTGCCTCTCTGGATGAACAGACATTAACAATGACAGACAGCTTCCAAACTTTATCTGACATAAATTTGCTGAATGCATGTATCTCGGTATCAGCTGTGTTACATATTGATGTATTAATGACATATGATATAGGGCTGTATATAATATGGTCTAAAAGGTTTGGGTAATTCCAGGAGGTACGCACTGATAGCTGAAATGGTTAAGGTGACCACTCATGATAAGCAGGAAATCCGGTTTGAGGCCCAGTTCCCCACAAATTTTCACACACCACACTTACACACAGCCAATGCAAATATATTTGCATTCAGCAGATTTATTTCAAATTAAAAATGAAAATACTGAAGTTGAAATGGCATTTTTAAGATCTGAAATATATAAAAGCAGTGGTGCTTAAGTTACAGTACTCCACTGCCCATTTTTAACTGCTGGAGCTTATAACATTACATATGAGGGCCAAGAAATACATTACTGCCCCCATGTGACTTCATAATCATAGAGAGACAGAGATGAAAAATACCAATAGAAACATATTAATACTGTGATACGTGGTGAATTAATGTTTTCTGTTGTTCGGATTGGAGGAGCATGCTTTTGCCAAACAAGCTACTTGCAATGAGCTTTTGTGTGTTAATATAATTAATTATATAAATAATATAATTTATAAGTGGAGAATGTAGTCATGTTACTAATATTAGCTAAACTGTTCCATAATAATGCCTTCAGAAACAATGATGACTGGCTATATACACCTTTGAAACGCCAAGTGCAGTACAAGAGAAGTTCTCAGAATATTACATCTTTTTACAGTTCACATCTAATGTCCCTTCATAAATGTTACAGAAATATCAGTACACAACAAAAATTTTAAATTCATAAAAGTGATACGCAGTTGCAATTTAATCAGCAATTCAATTGTTTATAATATGAAAGGATTCACGTTGCAAGTTTTATGCACATTTTATTTAATCCACTTTTCTGTAGTTCTGTAAATGGCATATGATATTGATTATGGTAATGAGACAGCTTTTCTCATCCGCTAACAATTTTATTTATATCATATTTTTTTAACATCCATACAAGACATGGTGAGTAATACTTTCAATTTTAAATTTGGAGGTTGAATAATTATTTTCTGCTTTGAAGCTGATCAATGTGTTCTGCTATTTAACAGAAAAATGGCTGAGTGTAGTCCACAGCTACAACAATCTGCCATTCTACGAGCTCATGGAGATGTGTGTACTGCTCAAAGTCTGCTCTAATTTGACAATAACGAACCCAACCATTTGCTGTTACCGTTTCTGTATGTTACTTTTTTGCTTTCTAATAGTCATTATGTTCAGTTCCTTGCAACCCAATTTGTAAATTATTGTGTTAAATTAATATGAGCAACGAGTTATATACAATGGCAGTGAATGCACAGTTTCCGCTATGAGATGTGGTGTCAGTTGCACACTAGAGAGAATTTTACACGTATGTTTAAATACGAAAAATCATCTCTAAACCTAAAGGTGAAAGTGCCATCTGATGAGGAAACTATGTTGAACAAAATTTAAATGTACTACAACTTCCTCTTTAAACCTTACAACATATCAAATTCATGGGACATCCCAGTGAATGCAGTGCATATGATGTCAGAATATGTATCCAAGGATATATGAGAGCAGTCGACAATGCGTTTGCAGTACAGACCCTTTTTCTGTCAGAATTAGTAAAATAATATAAGTCCAAAGTTCAAGCTTGCTCTTAGAGATTTAAAATGCATTCCAAGTGTCCCACTATATAAATACTAATGTAACTGAAACATCAGAATCTCAAACATCAGCCTGGTAGCCCTAAGAAATTAACAGATAAAGTTGCGCTGAACACGTAAGTAAGAATATCAGCAAGAGAATTATCAATCTACGATGATGTCCTATAATTTTTTCTCAGAGTGTATTTATTTTTAAAGAGTTAAAATTTGGTGGCAATATCAATCAACATTTCTTTTGCATGTAGTATCTTCCTACAGTGTCTCCATCACATTCCATTGCCTTAAGCCAGTGTTGTGTAAGCATATGTATTCCCTGTTGGTAAAAGCTCTTGTCCTGTGCCTGTAGCCATGATTTCACTGCATGTAATACACATCATCATCATCATCATCATCATCATCATCAAAGTGTGTCCCCCACGGAGAATCCTCAAGTAGCCCAAAAACTTGAACTCCAAGGCCATCAGGTCTGAGCTATAGGAGGGGTTAAGACAATGATGTCCAAGTCATCTCATTGAATCGGGTGTACTGCCGGTGGTCTGCGTTTTTCTAACACAATATTTCGATGTTGTACCTTGGCGTCGTCAGCATCAGGTGCTTCCTGTGACTGAACGACAAGCTGACCATGTCCTGTATTTATGCCTGGACAGTTCTGGTGTTCCCTACACCATCCACTCCAAATGCGACTGTGTCGGTTGGTCGTCAGATGTTCCATCTTCCGTCCGCGCCCGCTCCCGCTGTTTTACCCAGTTGCAGTCATTTCATGGCATACCCTACTAGGTCCGTGCCCACCAGGTGCATTCCTAGCTCTGTTGACAGGCTGTGTTTGCTGTTGGTGACCGTTCTGACTTTCTCCAGCGCCCCTGTCATTCTCCCAGTCTTGTGTTTTCTTCCATTGTTTCTGTAATAGGTCCAAAGCTGGGTTCCACACCATGCTGAGTTGGTATCCAGCTTCCCGATTTATCAAGTTCTCTGACATCTTGATTTCGATTGATTCAGTGATGACCCTGTCACCACATCCGCAACTCATCAGACTTCGTGGAACGTCTCAAAAACCTACGAATCTCTAACAAAGACATCATGGTCAGCTTCGATGTTATGTCTTTGTTCACTAGGATACCACTTCAAGACACACTCAATTTAATCAGTGAAAAATTTGATGGAGCTGTGTTGGACCTTTTCAAGCATATCTTAACACTGACCTATTTCCTATGTGAAGGCCAATTTTATGAACAGGCTGAAGGAGTGGCGATGGGTAGTCCCTTATCTCTGCTAGTGTCAAATCTGTTTGTGGAGAGATTCGAGGATGAGGTACTTATGACTGCTGCCTACAATCCGACCTGTTTCTTTAGGTACATTGATAACATGTTTGTCATCTGGCCACATGGTCGGGAAAAACGGAACGAGTTTCTTGACCATCTGAACTTGAGGCAGCCCAGCATTAAGTTAACAATTAAACTAGAAAATAATGGTCAAATTTATTTCCTGGATGTCCTGGTGAAAAGGAAGACAGACAGCACATTAGGCCATAGTATGTACAGAAAACCTACACACACCGACTTATACCTACAGGCTGGCAGCTGCCATCATCCGGCACAGAAGAATGGGGCGCTGAGGACAAAACACTGTCCGACTCGAACAGCTTGACAGCAGAGTTAGAACACATACAGCAAGTGTTTGCAGACAACGGATACTCATCAAGGGACATCTGCAAGGTACCATGTCCCTCCAGATGACCTGGTACTGAGGGAGAAGAACAAGAAGAGGAGACGAGGAGGGTAGCCTTTGTACCATATGCAGCAGGGCCTGTATCTGCTAAGATCAGCAGGATACTGAAAAAGCACAATATCAAGAGTGTCTTCTGCCCACCAAACAAGATCAGCGCGCTTTTTGGAATGGTTAAGAATGATCTGGGATTGAGGAAACCTGGTATGTCTTACATTGGCCAGACCACCAGCACCATTGACATAAGATGTAAAGAGCACCAAAGGCACACCAGGCTACGGCAAACCACTAAATCACCGATAGCACAACACTGCTTGGAACTTGAGCACACCATGAATTATGATAACACCAGGATCTTATCTCAGTCCCTCTAATTTTGGGATAGCACCATTACTGAATCGATCGAAATCAAGATGACAGAGAACTTGAAAAACCAAGAAGCTGGATACCAACTCAGCATGGTGTGGAACCCGGCTTTGGACCTATTACAAAAACAATGGAAGAAAACACAAGACCAGGAGAATGAAAGGGGCGCTGGAGAAAGTCAGATTGGTCACCGACAGCAAACGCAGCCTGTTGACAGTGCTAGGAACATGCCTGGCGGGCGCAGACCTAATAGGGAATGCCATGAAAGGCTGCCACTGGGGAAAACAGCGGAAGTGGGCATGGACGGAAGACGGAACATCTGGCGACCAACCAACACGCTTGCAGTGGGAGCAGATGGTGTAGGGAACGCCAGACACCATCCAGACACAAATACTGGACACAGTCAGCTTGTCATTCAGTCACGGGAAGCACCTGATGAAGACGCCGAGGTACGACGTCGAAATATTGTGTTAGAAAAATGCAGACCACCGACAGTACACCTGATTCAACAAGATGTCACAAAATTGCCGGGAAAGTCTAAGAAATGTCCAAGCTAATTTGGAAAAATGTTCCCATGTTCTTGCTACATCAATTTTGATGAAATAACTTTTCTTTGCACCTTGTGGTCTGTTTCGAGTATTCATGGAACACATCTTCAGCACAGCTTTGAATATCCATGAGACTCAGTCATTACAGACGCACTTCCAATGCTCACCAATAGCTGTACAGCCAATTGTTGAGTTGTGATGCACCAGTCAGCATGAATAATGGTATCCACACGATTCACCATGTCGGGAGCACTTGCTGTGTCAGGAAACCCCAAATATGGCCAATCATGGAGCTCACTTTATGCACTTTCTGACTCTTTAGCTATTGCCTCAATAACAGTACTATCAATTGTACCATTACCATGCATGGCACAGAAGCATTTATAGGTGTTCACCACAGTTTACTTTTCCAAAACCAAGCATTCAATTACAGCATGTTGATTGTAATGGGTGTTTTGTGTTGATGCCATTTTGATAGTTCATTGCAGCCCTGAAATCTGGACTTCACACACGTGCACAAAAAACATCAAATTTGAAGCACCCAGAAGGACATTCTCTTATATATACCGTACTTACTTGACTATAAGATGATGTTTTTGCCAAAATCGTCAGCTGAAAAATACAGGGTCGTCTTAGATTTGCAGATTAAAATATTGCTGCTGAGGTCAACATTTTAACGTTGTTTAATAGATTGATACAGGGGTTATGTTACATTTAAAGATGAAGCTTTGGCTATTGAGGTTACATGCAGATTTATTTTGAAGAACTCTAAAGGGTGTGTCGGGCAAATTATACTTTAACTCGAACATACTCTAGACTTCCCGATATGCTGAAGTACTCGATATGCTATACACGTTGCTTGAACAATCAAGTGATGTACGACTCTTGTGGCATTAGTGCACAGTGTACACAAGAAACTAAGAACTAACCACCAATACAATCTGTCGCTCTACTAATGATGACATAGAATTACATTGTATCATCTTATAAACTCATGTTGTATTGGAACAGATTTGCAACAAAAATTCTCATACGTGTATGGATACCATTTACAAATATTTATGGTGCTTTATAAGTAAAGGTAATACTGATAAGTGAAAATTTTGTCCATCAAGGAACATTACTTGATTCTGAATGCAAGTTACTGTTGCTGTTCACGTATTAGAATACTGAGTAAGAATGTTACCACCTTCCAGTCAGCTTTAGAACAAGGTGCAGCAAGTAAGAAAATTAATCCACAATTAAGTATCTAAGAAACGAAATAAATTTTATTAATCTGACTGTAATAGTAATCATGAGAATAAATACAGCAGAAAGACCCCATCATGGAGACAGTACTGACAGACATCACTAGATCACTGGATGAGCAAAAGATTGAGTACTGAACCTAACTGTGACTTCAATGTTTTATTTATATATTAGTTGGTGTTGTTACATATGACCAGCAACCTAGAAGATAATGCATGGGAGGAGTGTGTAGAGAGGAATGGTGAGCAGCCAGCAAATTCTGTCGTGCTGCCAACCAAGGGAATCTATACTATGTACTTTAGATTTTTATGAACATCTACCACATTTAAACTTTGTTTGCCTGAAGCCATTTGAATTGACTTTAAAATCAGACAAATACACAACAATAGTATACATTTCTTCAAGAGACAGTAAAAGTCCAAGCAGAGTCCAGTAGCTTGCTTACGTGTTTTCCTGCAGCAACAGTGTCGATACTCACCATCAAGTATCGTGGGAATGAAAGGGGGTGTGTCAGTTGCTCATTCTATGCAGTAAATGAGAGAGCAGAGGGGAGATGATACATTTGTACGCAAGAAACATTATAAAATTTTTACGTCAGCAGAGAACTGAAATCCAATATGTATTTGGCAAAAAAACAGCTGAGCTCTCATCAAATATTTGTGACAATGAAGATATAAAGTTCAGAACTGTGCTATTAGGATGATAGTGCCGACTAAAAATAATGATACCCCAGATGATGAGCTTTGTATAAAAATTAATGTAAATCATTTCTTTTTGTTTATTTTATTTCTCCTTGTATTATCAAAATATAGGCAATCATAAATGACCTAAATATAGAATAGTTGCAATGCTATCATTTTAGGCAGATATTTTATGCCAATAACACAGATTGTAATTCTGATTAGTCACAATCCGTTAAAAATAATTTTTTCTCAAGGAGCCTTTTTTTTTAAAAAAAAAAAAAAAAGGGGGGGGGGGTGTTCTCTCATATTTAAAGTCCTCTTATACTCAGGTATAACAGCTGCAAAAGAGAAAAGAAATGGGATTTTAGTTAATGATTTTCATAGAAGCAGGACGACTATATTCTCATCAGTGTGCTGATACCCAGAATCAACTGATCACAAAAAGTAAACACCAGTGCTTGGGATGGTACACCACCATAAACAATGGTCTGTGGAGCGATGAAGGTGGTTTTATAGTGAGGTGACTGATAAGTAACAATTCCCAATACAGCTGTCATATGAGCAGGACTGAAGACCACAACAACAATGAGCAGGAGCTGGAAAATTTTATTTATGAGCACTGTGGCGATAGTGAAATTTGGTGGTTGTGTAGTCACAGTCTACAGCTATTTCTCATCAATCTGGCTCAAAAAATTAGGGCTGACCAGCAGCGTAATGAATGCCGATGTTTATGGAGATGTTAGAACAGCATGCTTCTCATTTAGCTGGAATCCATGCACTGTGGTTCAAATAATACCAAGCACATGAGCTGGTCTCACCACCTCAAAGTCACAATATGTACATTCGCTGTGACCTATTGTCATTTACATGCCCACTCATGTCTGCCAAAAAAACTAACCTATACCTATTCATTACAGTTCAAGAGAATGAAAATTCTGCCTTGAGCTTATCTGAACTTTGGTAAAAGCCTTCTGTGAACATTACACCATGTATTGGCCATGAACATACAGCCAATTAATGTGCTAGTGATTCCACCAACCATTAAATCAACTTACGGCAAAAGTAGAGTTCACATGAGGGGTGAAGTACTCCCCAGCTGAATTTCAGTGGAATAATTATTTGTCAGTATTGTGATCAACACTAGATTAGCAATGTTTTAAGAAGTCTGAAGCAGAAAAATAACTGCAAATATGCTTCTCAGGTTTGCCGCCATATCGTATTGTGTAACTCGCACAATATCTCATCAATGCAACTACTCAACATTATCAGGTGGTGGTAGCTGCCGCCATCACTGTGCTGCCAAACACTCCTGCAGTTAAAGTTGGAAGTTCTTGTTTTTCCTGTTTTGATTTAATGGCAGCCAGTGCTGGATTCTAGGTGGCGCTTAGTTGAAAACCTGCAACCCTGTTGATAAGGTTGTCTGCTGCACGGATATGTATGGCCTCCTTAACACCACTCAAGTGACAATTTGCAACTGAGATTAAGTTCAGACTTTAACCGCAGGTGCGTCTGGTAGCACAGTCATCGCCCATAGCACATGTGCATATGGCCTTTCTGCGGCTCCCAGAAGGGGCACCAGGAGTGCTGCTTTCCTCCAACTATGAGCGTCATCCCACGCACGCATATTGCCTGCTCCCAGCATTATAAATTCTGCCACCGCCGCGCGATTATCATCAGTCACGGCTTGCAGCAGTGACAGCAGCGGCTACCACCACCTGATGATGTCTAGCAGTTGCATGGATGAAATATTGTTCAAGTTACACAATACAATCTGGCAGAAAACCCGAGCAGTGTATTTGCAACAGATCCATCGGGAAAGCATGAAAAGTCACATCTGGTACCTCTACGGGGAGGAGATGGTCGACGATGTACGTGAGTTTGACAAGTTACATAATAAGAGAGGTAGACTGCTGTGCACTATGGCGTTTTTATTGAGATGCCATGTCAAGCAAACTGTCCCAACGTTTGCTAAATTTTAATGTCATATTGAATCTGCAGCCGCTGTTATAATTAAACGACGGATGAGTGCAGCCCTAGTGAGAGAGAGGGTACATTATACAATATGGGAACTGCATATGGTGTCCACAAAATTGCTATCACTGAATCACTGCATCCGAAGATCTCTTCGAAACTCTCAGTGTTATCTTGGGACTGGATGGATAGCACTACATGGGCGCTAGCTGACTGGTCAAAACAACAAGCCAAGGTCCTCCAAGTGTCCAAGTATTCTCTTCTCGAGGGCCAACAGCAAGAAGGGAATGCACCACGTCGACACACAACAATCCTACCTATCAAAAGCTAAGAGATGATCCGACTGGCAAAATCCAAGAGAACAACATTAGATCTACTCAGGAAGAGTTCTATTCCTTCTAAAGTGACCAAAAGCCTACACCAATAGGCTGCAGTTCCCCCAAGACTATACAGCCTACTCAAGATGCACAAGGATGGAACACCTCTTCGCCGATTAGTGAGCAACATTAGAGCTCCCATTTATTTTCTGGCCGAACATCTTACTACACTGTTCGGACCTCTCATAGGCAAGTGTGATCACCATATCTGGTATTCAGAGGACATTTAAGATATAAGCGTAGGATATTTTGGTTAGTTTTGACTTTGCATCTTTCTTTACAAAAGTACCTCTGCAGGGCTCGTTAGATCAGCAGCCAGTTTGAGAGAGACATTGTGGCATTATTGAAACATGTGCTTACCTCAACTTATTTCTTATTCAATGACCAGTAATTTGAACAAGTGGATAGTGTTGCCATGGGAAGTCCTCTGTCTCTCATGGTGGCCAACTATTTTATGGAAGACAGGAGAAAACATTGCAGTCGGCAAGTCTCAAACCACCTTGTTTCTGACAGTATGTAGATGATACTTTTGTGGTGTGGCCCCACGGAATAGAGACATTAAGTGGGTTTCTCCGGCATCTGAACTTGCTCCATCCCAATATTCAGTTCACAATGGAGGTGGAAAAGGGTGACATCTTAGTCAGAAGAAAAGCTGATGGTACACTGGGACACAGTGTCTATCACAAATCAACTAATATGGAGCTATATTTGCAGGCAACAAGTTGCCATCATCCTACATAACGCAGCAGTGTCCTAAGCTCTTTGGTGCATAGAGCACATGTAGTCTCAGATGCTGACAGTCTACCTGGTGAGCTACAACACCTGAGAATGGTATTCCAACAGAATGGCTTTTCCAATAGGCAGATATGCCATGCATTCTATTCTCAGAAAACTCGAAGCAGGGATGTGAATGAAGATGCAGAGGCACCCACTGCAACAGCGTTCTTGCCCTATTTTGGCGGCATGTCTGAGAGAATAGAAAGAATCCTCAAAAAGCATGACATCAAGTGTGTTTTGCAGCCACCAGCAAAACTGAGGAATTTATTGTGCTCGGTCAAAGACGACCTTGGCCTTAGGAAATGTGGCATGTATAAAATCCCACGCCAATGTGGAAAATCATATATTGGACACACACGCCAAACAGTGCAAGAATGCTGCATCGAACACCGTCGTCATACACACCTGGGACAACTTGATAAATCAGTTGTAGCGGAGCATTGCCCAGACACGGGACATCATATGCTTTACAAACAGACTGAAATTTTACCCGCAGCAACATCTTTCTGTTACTGTGTTGTTAAGGAAGCCGTACGTATCTGTATGGCAGACGATCTTATCAACAGGGATGAAGGTTTTCAACTAAGCACCACCTGGAATCCAGCAATGGCTGCCAATAAATCAAAACAGGAAAAACAAGAACTTCCGATTCATCAAGTGACGCAACACGCAACTGAATTTAGTTCAGACTTTAACTGCAAGAGCGTCTTGCAACACAGTCATTGCCCATAGTGCACGCATGGATGGCCTTTCTGCGGCTCCCAGCAGGGGGCACCAGGAGCGCCGCTTTCCTCCAAGTACGAGGATCTTCCTGTGCACGCATATTGCCTGTTCCCTGCATTATAAATTCCGACACCGTTGCACGATTATCAATTGTGCCTTGCAGCAGTGACAGCAGCAGTGACAGCAGCAGCTACCACCAGCTGATGACATCTAGCAGTTACATCCATGAAATATTGTGTGAGTTACACAATACGATCCGGCGGCAAACCCGAGAAGCTTATTTGCAACAGATCTATCGGGAAAGCATGGAAAGTCACAGAAAAATAACCCCTCCCACACTCTCTTCACCTCACACTTTGTTACTTGCAGTGGAAATTGATTTGAACAATCTGCAAATATACATAGCAAATAACTAGAAAAGCTAAAACAAAACAACAAATGTGAAACAATCATAATAAACTGAGATTACAGAGTCAAGCCACACACAAAATCAATAATATACAAAGTTTTACTGTACAAGTTAACTTTCTAGTTTAGCTGGTAGTATATACTGACTTTTAAAACCTCTTTTGTTCCTACACAAAAAAGATGTTTTAGAATACAATCCAAGAACATACGGTTGATGGCACATACCTGTTCTCACATCCCAAAGTTTAACAGTGCCGTCATCTGAGGATGTTATCACAAACCTGTGGTTGAACTGCAGACACGTTACAGCTGACTGGTGTTTATTGGGACCTGATACAAGAAATATTTCTTTTTGCACATTGGAATAAGATAATCACAGAAAGCAATATTTATTAACATAGAATAAAGATAAAAAAGGAAAACACAATGGATAATGACATACCCAGGAATAACGCTTGCATGAGGCTCAGAAAACCTTTCACAGACTTTTCAAAGAACAATCCTGACATTAGGAAAGTGTGGAAAAACTGAATCTGTATGAACAAATGGGGTTTATTTCACACTGCTCATGAACACAAGCTGTCGTTCCAACACTAACCCATAGGGCACAGGCTTTGACAGGAGCCCTCAGCTCATTTTTGGGCATGCGGCCCAATTACATTAATTCTGCATATGCATAAACAACATGGCCAAGCCTGCCTGCATGCATTTGGACAGTGCACAACTGTCGCCTAGGCTCTGGCTTGGCTGCCTGACTGTCACCCTTTTGCCCACCCCTGCCCACTTGTATCTATGGGGGCCTGGTTGCCTGACAGTGGGCATGCAAGCTGGAGCAGCCTGCACTGCACCACCATTTCATTTAAGGCATTGGACAGTGAAATCTTTTAGTACTCAAAACATTGTAAAACTGAATAGAAGACTTCTGTGCACAGAGTGAATAGAAAATTTCTTCCTTTAATAAGAGTCGTTCACCAAACTGTATTCATGACACCGTGGCTCAACACTGAATTCGGTATATTTATTTGGAAGACAACTGTCAAGAAGATACTTCCACAAAAAGTGAGTGAGTTAGCAAAAGCAGTCCTCTGCTTAACTCCATCATCTACAATGATGTAAAATTAGGATGCTTATCTGAAGAGATATAAAAAGGTTACTGAAAAGCATGGTACAGAGTGACCCACTTAAAATTTTAGGTATGTGTAGGAGTCTTTGAAAGACATCAACTGACCATAATTTTCTGGCATTTGTTAAATGTGCACAATATTTTGATACAATTTTCGAAGCACATGAGTACATCATTGTACTGATATTGGGTGGAATACTGCTGCACTGCCTCTAACTAAGGTACAGTACTTGGAAATATGAAGAGCAAGAGTCATATTCCGTACTGAATTTTATGTGACAGAACTGTTGGCCAGAAGTTTACCTTCGAGAGAGAAACTATTAAGTTCTGCCAAAGACAATCGTAAAATTACACGAACTATCCTAGCTTTCAGAAGTATATGGTGTAGCAGTGAAAGGGTGATTTAGCGATCCTGGAAATAGCATGTTACGTTAGGAATCAGAAAATAAGACTGGTGCC
Organism: Schistocerca nitens; assembly: GCF_023898315.1. Classification (NCBI taxonomy): domain Eukaryota; kingdom Metazoa; phylum Arthropoda; class Insecta; order Orthoptera; family Acrididae; genus Schistocerca; species Schistocerca nitens. Next base: position 435,859,096 of record NC_064618.1, read on the forward strand.
ATCTGGTGAACAAACCTCTGTCACTGACCCCGATATCTATGTTCTGTCTATAGGAGGCTGCTGAAACTTTGCACTTGATATATGCATTTCAGGTTGGCAGCTTAACAGTTTAATGCGCGAAAGAAGCACAAGGCACTAGGTGTGCATCATGAACCAATCCCAGCACAGTAACTGCTTCCCGTCATGATGTCAAAGCTCCCACATTTCCAGTTATCATTGGTTTCCACCGTAAGCTTGCAGTGTTCTGTGGTTTAGAAAATTCTGATATGTGAAAAATGTCACAGAAAAGAGGTTGTTCGCCTACTGACAATCCTTTGCATCAAAGTGTGCTGCTACACAGCCAGGCATTGGAGTTACTATGGAGAACCAGAGTTTTATGAGCAGAAAGCAGTGGAACACACATCAAAAACTCTTGGAATTAGTGCAAGAACAGTGGTAAGGGAGCGTTACTCTAAAAGTTGAGGGATTTAGATGTGAACTGTAATGATTTCAAGGCATCTGGATCAGAAATGTATATTTAGTGACCTCTGGGAAAGAAGAAAAAGCAGCTTCACCCTGTCACCTACTTAGATCCTTTCCAGACTGATGCAATTTGCAGGCATATTTATGCTTACTACAGCAGCTAAGAGTATCCTACTGTAGCAAAGTTGCTAGTGTTGTTAAAAGAAAGTGAACTTTTACAAAGTGCTAGACAGAAGGGAAGTCCTGTTAGAAAATGTGCATATTGTAATAGTTCGAAGCATATTCTTTCGCAAAATTGTGGGTGAAGACATTCATTCCACAATATGCCTACACAGAAAGTTGTTTAACACCAAGAAAGATGCCAGTAAATGCTGGATGGATGACACTCCACGTACTAGTGGTCATCACCGATGGGAAGAGGAGCAAGATTAACTCTGGACGATGCAGGTTCGAAGCATATTCTTTCGCAAAATTGTGGGTGAAGACATTCATTCCACAATATGCCTACACAGAAAGTTGTTTAACACCAAGAAAGATGCCAGTAAATGCTGGATGGATGACACTCCACGTACTAGTGGTCATCACCGATGGGAAGAGGAGCAAGATTAACTCTGGACGATGCAGGTTCTTACAGTGGTTTCCTTCATGAATAACTTTTAGTTTTTCAGTCCAACAAGACATGTGACTACCAAGAAGACATGGATCAAACCCAATTTGCTGAGTGGTTCAGGAACCTTTTAAAACAGTTTTCTGTCCCTACAACAATTGTAATGGACAATGCTCCATATCATTCAGTGATACAGAACAAAGCCCCTACCACAAATGACTGCATGATGAAGATTCTGTGATATTTGGTTCTTAAAGAAAATAAGCCTATGCCGCCTACGTATGTAGTAGACAATATCGTTGCGGCACAGCATCATACTGTAATAGGCCTACCATTGTATCACTGCCATTTCAACTCTACTGAATTAGTATGGAGTGATGTGAAGACATACATAAGTAAGAATAATAAGTGTTTTACAATAACAGAGGTGGAAAGGCTGTTGCGTATAGCTGTTGCGACCGTGGGTGCAGCCTCGTGGAGAGAAAAGGTTGAGCACGTTGAAAAACTTATTCAAGAAGCACAGACAATGGAAGGTATCATTAGTGACCATGAACAGCTAATGATTTGTGCTGGTGGTGGTGGTAAAAGATGGTTTAGGTACTGATCCTGATAACAGTGACGATGGGGAGCTAGATGGAATTGCACCTTTGTCACCGTAAATTGGTGAGTGAAAAGCTACGAATATAGGTTATTTGTTGCGTCACTGTCATAATAAAACCTAGAGTGAGAAGTTACTATCTTGGTTATTATTTTTTTTTTTTTTGTAAACTATGTACTGTACTGTTTTCAAGATATCGCTCATTATCAAATGCTTATATCCTGTATTTCTCCATTCCATTATTGAAAGTGTGTGCTTTATTATACTTTTTTCTACCGTATTATGCACTTGTTTATTTGGTGTCATTGTGGTAACAACTAAAAAGCGAACTGTTATTGCTCAGCAGCTTATGTTTACGATATGGAACAGAAACCTATATCATCTGCTATGTGTATAAAGGCTGCTGTTGTAACATCATTACTGCAGTGTAGCCAACCTGACTTGTCACAACACGAACCGTCAAGTATAATGCTGGCACAGGTATAGATGATGTCCAGGACCAGTGAACAACACACTGTTGCCATGGTGGTGTTTCACAAAGACAACAGCTACACAACCATGTAGCATGTATTTCGTGCTCATTACACACACACACACACACACACACACACACACACACACACACACACACACACAGACAGACAGACAGACATCCCGCCCCAATGCCATTGGCACATGCTATCAAACTGAGGGTACAGAACTTTTAGGAAACGGATGATACAGCGCGAAAGAGGGGTGGAAGTGCAAAACGCATGTCATACCAGAGGATGTTGCAAGAGTGGAAGCAGCCACCAACCAAAGACCCAGGCATTCTGCATGGAAGCACGACGTATCAGGTCACAAAGTATGGCGAATATTTCACATGTTGTTGTTGTGGTCTTCAGTCCTGAGACTGGTTTGATGCAGATCTCCATGCTACTCTATCCTGTGCAAGCTTCTTCATCTCCCAGTACCTACTGCAACCTACATCCTTCTGAATCTGCTTAGTGAATTCATCTCTTGGTCTCCCTCTACGATTTTTACCCTCCACGCTGCCCTCCAATGCTAAATTTGTGATCCCTTGATGCCTCAAAACATGTCCTACCAACCGATCCCTTCTTCTAGTCAAGTTGTGCCACAAACTTCTCCTCTCCCCAATCATATTCAATACCTCCTCATTAGTTACGTGATCTACCCACATTATCTTCAGCATTCTTCTGTAGCACCACATTTCGAAAGCTTCTATTCTCTTCTTGTCCAAACTGGTTATCGCCCATGTTTCACTTCCATACATGGCTACACTCCATACAAATACTTTCAGAAACGACTTCCTGACATTTAAATCAATACTCGATGTTAACAAATTTCTCTTCTTCAGAAACTATTTCCTTGACATTGCCAGTCTACATTTTATATCCTCTCTACTTCGACCATCATCAGTTATTTTACTCCCTAAATAGCAAAACTCCTTTACTACTTTAAGTGTCTCATTTCCTAATCTAATCCCCTCAGTATCACCCGATTTAATTTGACTACATTCCATTATCCTCGTTTTGCTTTTGTTGATGTTCATCTTATATCCTCCTTTCATGACACTGTCCATTCCGTTCAACTGCTCTTCCAAGTCCTTTGCTCTGTCTGACAGAATTACAATGTCATCGGCGAACCTCAAAGTTTTTACTTCTTCTCCACGAGTTTTAATACCTACTCCAAATTTTTCTTTTGTTTCCTTTACTGCTTGCTCAATATACAGATTGAATAACATCGGGGAGAGGCTACAACCCTGTCTCACTCCTTTCCCAACCACTGCTTCCCTTTCATGCCCCTCGACTCTTATAACTGCCGTCTGGTTTCTGTACAAATTGTAAATAGCCTTTCGCTCCCTGTATTTTACCCCTGCCACCTTCAGAATTTGAAAGAGAGTATTCCAGTTAACGTTGTCAAAAGCTTTCTCTAAGTCTACAAATGCTAGAAACGTAGGTTTGCCTTTTCTTAATCTTTCTTCTAAGATAAGTCGTAAGGTTAGTATTGCCTCACGTGTTCCATTTCTACGGAATCCAAACAGATCTTCCCAGAGGTCCGCTACTACCAGTTTTTCCATTCGTCTGTAAAGAATTCGCGTTAGTATTTTGCAACTGTGACTTATTAAACTGGTAGTTCGGTAATTTTCACATCTGTCAACACCTGCTTTCTTTGGTATTGGAATTATTATATTCTTCTTGAAGTCTGTGGGTATTTCGCCTGTCTCATACACCTTGCTCACCAGATGGTAGAGTTTTGTCATGACTGGCTCTCCCAAGGCCATCAGTAGTTCTAATGGAATGTTGTCTACTCCCAGGGCCTTGTTTCGACTCAGGTCTTTCAGTGCTCTGTCAAACTCTTCACGCAGTACCTTATCTCCCATTTCATCTTCATCTACATCCTCTTCCACTTCCATAATACTGTCCTCAAGTACATCGCCCTTGTATAAACCCTCTATATACTCCTTCCACCTTTCTACCTTCCCTTCTATGCTTAGAACTGGGTTGCCATCTGAGCTCTTGATATTCATACAAGTGGTTCTCTTCTCTCCAAAGGTCTCTTTAATTTTCCTGTAGGCAGTATCTATCTTACCCCTAGTGAGACAAACCTGTACATCCTTACATTTGTCCTCTATAGCCATCCCTGCTTAGCCATTTTGCACTTTCCGTCGATCTCATTTTTGAGACGTTTGTATTCCCTTTTGCCTGCTTCATTTACTGCATTTTTATATTTTCTCCTTTCATCAATTAAATTCAATATTTCTTCTGTTACCCAAGGATTTCTATTAGCCCTCGTCTTTTTACCTACTTGATCCTCTGCTGCCTTCACTACTTCATCCCTCAGAGCTACCCATTCTTCTTCTACTGTATTTCTTTCCCCCATTCCTGTCAATTGTTCCCTTATGCTCTCCCTGAAACTCTCTACCACCTCTGGTTCTTTCAGTTTATCCAGGTCCCATCTCCTTAAATTCCCACCTTCTTGCAGTTTCTTCAGTTCCAATCTGCAATTCATAACCAATAGATTGTGGTCAGAATCCACATCTGCCCCTGGAAATGTCTTACAATTTAAAACCTGGTTCCTAAATCTCTGTCTTACCATTATATAATCTATCTGATACCTATTAGTATCTCCAGGATTCTTCCAGGTATACAACCTTCTGTTATGATTCTTGAACCAAGTGTTAGCTATGATTAAGATATTCTCTGTGCAAAATTCTACAAGGCAGCTTCCTCTTTCATTTCTTCCCCCCCAATCCATATTCACCTACTATGTTTCCTTCTTTCCCTTTTCCTACTGACGAATTCCAGTCACCCATGACTATTAAATTTTCGTCTCCCTTCACTACCTGAATAATTTCTTTTATCTCGTCATACATTTCATCAATTTCTTCATCATCTGCAGAGCTAGTTGGCATATAAACTTGTACTACTTTAGTAGGCATGGGCTTTGTGTCTATCTTGGCCACAATAATGCGTTGACTATGCTGTTTGTAGTAGCTAACCCGCACTCCTATTTTTTTATTCATTATTAAACCTACTCCTGCATTACCCCTATTTGATTTTGTATTTATAACCCTGTAATCGCCTGACCAAAAGTCTTGTTCCTCCTGCCACCGAACTTCACTAATTCCCACTATATCTAACTTTAACCTATCCATTTGCCTTTTTAAATTTTCTAACCTACCTGCCCGATTAAGGGATCTGACATTCCACGCTCCGATCCGTAGAATGCCAGTTTTCTTTCTCCTGAATATTTCACAAGAAACTGCAATATCATCCATAAAAAGTTCAGGGAGTGCTAAAACTGATTGCAGACAGACTTTCACAGAGACTGTAATTTTGCTGGGAATTGGAACTCATGAATGATGACTGAGGCCTCTGCGACAATCTGATCATGAGTGGTGAGGCCAATTTTTGTGTGTCTGGCTTCGGTAAAAAGCAAACATTTAAATACTGGTAACGTGAAAATCCTGAAATGCTTCATGAAATGCCATATAGACAAAGTGGTAGTGTGTTATGGCATATCAGTGTTTGGAAACACAGAGCTTTATTTATTTATTTATTTATTTAAGACTATTGTGATGATAATGTTACTGTGCATACAGAACGTTACATTCACAGGCTGAACCATTTCCTAGTGCGATATCTTTCTGACCTTCCCGTAACTGCAAAACACATTCTTCCAACAAGAAGATGCCACATGCCATAGCTTGCGGCATTCCATTTATGTGCTACAAAAATAAGTCCTGGTCATCTCATCTCCAAGAATGGTGACATCTCATGGCCTCCAAGACCCCCTGACATTTCAGAATGTGATTTCTTCCTTTGGGTAATTTGAAATCTCAGATCTTCCTCTGTGATCCACCACACACCATAAGGGAACTGAAGAATCAAATGTGGTCCCACAAGATCTTATGTCTAATTTCTGTAGAAGACTTGACATGTGTGAAGGTAAATAGCAGTCACCTGCATTATGTCACTTTCCAGTGATTAGCATTTTAAACTGCAAGCATTGTCAATTCATGTTTTATTTCTTTCAAATTATTGTAAATAAATTCATAGAGCTGGTGGAGGTTTCAAAATCGCCTGTTTCACTGCCACTCCTGTTATAAGTTCCTTCTTCAGATAGGAGGGAAAGGAAAATTAGGAGATTAAAATGGAAGGGCAGTTAAATGAGACCCAAGATCCAACTGTTATGAGAGCATTTTAGTTTTTTCCAACTGAATTTTCCTTTCGATAAAATATTTCATAATGTCACTGTTAGTTCACATAACTAAGACATTGCAAAGAAAATTAAAAGGTAATCATGAGTCAGTTCCTATCCTCTTCATTTTACTACATAGTAACACATTAATGTAATACAGTTTTTTCAGAGAAAGAAAATTCGTTGCACTTCACAGAACTCAAAGAATCGTTTTCAAAAAAATAAAGAAAAATACTGAAAATAGATGTAACAGTAATTATGAAGATACTGTTAACTCAGTGGTAACAGGATATAAAAGCAAAGCCATGCACAGACTGCAAAGAAAGGGCTATTGGTACAATGAAAAATCTCAACATTTGGAAATACCTGTGTAGGCTACATAATGAACATGTTTTGATATTGATACAGTATAAACCCACTTTTACATTCCTGGAATTACCATTTTCCTGCCGTTTATAACATTTTTCATCGGTCCTGTCAAATTTCCTATGCCCACAATGTTAATTTGTACCTGATTTTGCGTCACCATATTTTTAATATGAAAAAATGTTTTTGGACAAAATATGACGATGGCATGATGTTGGCCGTCCAGTAGTGTTAACAAATATTAAGTGGTTAAGTTTCTTAACACCAGGGCATTCTACTCAGCGGATTTGAACTGGTAAATGAGTAAAAGTTTTAACAATTCCTGCCATATCTCCCGCCACTGCCAAGCTCTAATGCCATGGTGGCTGATGGGAGTAACTAGGTTCATTCGAGTGACGATATCGTGATCAATCACAACCATTTCCAAACTGTCTCTACTGCGCAAATGTAGTTTCATTATTGTTTTGATCATCGTGACAACTTTAAGGAACCATATTTAGTGTGTTTTGGCATAAATCCATATGGAGCGCTAGTTGACACTGTCACTCACTTCGCATTGCTCAAATGTTTTTAGTGTAAACACAGTGCCGGTTTTGTATTGAATTCATGCTGAGCAAAACGTGTTTCGAGAATTTATTCTCATTGTCAAGTGTAGTGTTTACATATGTATTCTTTGTAATGTTACACAACAAACAATGAGTGTGACAGTTTGTGTGTGTGTGTGTGTGTGTGTGTGTGTGTGTGTGTGTGTGTGTGGTTTTCTACATAACTGATGAGGCACAGTACCTGATAACCCCAAAAAGAAGACTACAGAGCAAGAGACGCAGAATAACACATATTCAGACACGACACAAAATACATATTTGCACTTGACAATGAGAAAAAAATACTCAAAACACGACATGCTAAGCATGAAAAAATATGTAACTAGTGCAGTATTTCAAAAACATTGATTATGATATGAAATTGAGTCAAACAATCATACTTCCTAGATAGTTATCAGTTCGTTACATCAGCGGTTTTTATTCGGTAATAAATCTTCATTACATAGTAAAAAATGTCCCTGACAAGTCTTTTGATGGCTGTTATGTACATATATCATATAGAAAGTGCAAGGGGGTATCCTATACGCAAATTTTACAGCTTCAAACGTTATTTTCCATGTTTTACATTTTCCTGCAGTTTACACCTTTTATTAAAGTCCCTTGAAAAGGGTAAAAGCGGGGTTTCACAGTATTTCATTGAGTATCGAGTTATTGAAGTCGAAAGGCTCTCCTTAAGCTTTCATTCAAATTTTTCTGGTTTCCTTCAAAATGAAGGAAGGACTTTAATCAAACAGTCAAATTTAGGTTTTTCAATTTTTTATTGTCATTTCCTACAGAAGGTGTAAATTTAGACTTACAAGGGGAAGGCCTCAGACACAGCCAACTGATTTGGCTCAAATTTGGCAGGTCTCTTGAGTACAACCTAAAACGAAGGGATCTAAGATATTTTGGGTCAACACTCCTGCGGTTTTGAGAAAATCATCCCTAAAGGTTATGATGAGCAATTGACTCAAAATTGGTAGGATTGATAGATAATTGTAAATAGAGCATTTTTCATCAGCAGGTATGGGGTCCAAAAACGCATACTTTTTCAGAAATTGAGGTAAGAAACTTTTACAACAGCTGCTTCTGTACCCACATGGTAAACGCTTTTCACCGACAGCACAGATAGCGCAACAGCCAAGGTAACTGTCTGGGAATCGGAGAACCAGGGTTCGAATCTCGAAGAAACCTAGCGGATGTTGTTCTTTTCGTTTGTATTTTTCCATATATCAATTGATAGGGATAGGAGGGTTAATACGGTATGTAAATCAATAAGGAATGATGATAAAAAGGTAGGCAAATAAATTTCTCAAACCTCTTGGGATAGTAAACAACTAAAATTTTACTCCAGGTCACTTTACAATGGCTCTTCCAGTCACTGTTACGTGTCCTCCTTTTTCTCCAAACAACTACATGGATGGTACTTGTCATATAAACATTCAAAACAAATATACTCAGGGCGCCAAGAACATCTAATGAATGCATTCTTTCGACAGCTACACTGTTCCTTCCGAAGAATTGGTGGAAAATGAACTTGGTTTACATTTAAAAATATGTCTTTTTCAGGAATTAATTTTGATGCGTACCACGTATACGATATTATTGGCTTAAAAATTGTGACTGAAAGTTGGTTATGAATTATGCTGTGAATAGTTATTGCATCCGTGCAGTTGTGCAATTTCCACTGGGTTTCCAGAAGAACACCAATTCTGAAGCCTGGAAGTAAAGTTTTTAACCTGGCAATAGAAATAGACATCACACGGCTAGCACACAGGTGTGCAGTTTGGCGGTATTACTTTTACTGTGCATGTCGGCTGATCCTCGCCATCTATAAACGTTGTGTCATAGATTGTAGTATTAATTTGTCCACTCCAGGAATCCAATATTAGACAAAACTTGTTATCAGAAATGTATGGTTTTTAAAACATTCTCAAGAAATGTTCTGTAAATCATATTTGTCAGTTTCCCGGATTTGGAGCAGGTAATGTAAACATTTTTCAATGAGTCAGTTAAACGATTGACCTCTTCTATAACCCAAGGACCAAATGTAACATTCATTTCTTGTAAACACAAGAAAACCTTAGGCAACACTTTTCCAGAGGCTGTGATGGCATATTGCGCCTTGTACGAATGTGTTAGTTTGTTTTTACTACCAACTGTGACAAGGATTTGTTTTTCTCCTTTATGCGATAACATGCATCAATGTTCACCCGATACTCGCATCCTGTTTGATCGGTGTTGATCACGTAATCATGATTAAAACCAGTCATAAGTGACGCCATTTGCGTGCTGAAAAGAGCCGCCACTTTCTGTATATCTTCTATATTTTTGTACCTTCTTATGAGAAACGTACTTAGTGATGTGCCGTTGACGAATTTTATATTCCGATTTGAAATTTCTTGCCCAAGATAATGGCGCAGCAAATGTAAACTCCTTGTTGGCCATATACTGAAGCGCTGCACCTGCAGCCCACTCCAGAAGTATTCTCGTTCTTAGATTCTCATTATGTTTGCAGACCCCATACCTGAAGATGAAAAATGCTCTATTTACAACTATCTATCGATCGCTCCAATTTTGAGTCGATTGCTCGTCATAACCTTTAGGTGTGATTTTCTCAAAATTGCGGGGGTGTTGACCCAAAGTATCTTAGAGACCTTCGTTTTAGGTTGCACACAAGTGACCTGCCAAATTTGAGCTGAATCGGTTGGCCGTGTCTGAGGTCTTCCCCTTGTTAGACCATCAGTTGAATTTATGCAGTGCAAATCTAAACATGCATCTTTCACAGATGGTTGTGAAACACCTTAAAACCAGTACATAATAATAATAATAATAATAATAATAATAATAATAATAATAATGCATAAAATCTAAATAGTGACCGATACCGTATTTACTCGAGTCTAAGCCGCACTCGAATCTAAGCCGCACCTGAAAAATGAGACTCGAAATCAAGGAAAAAAAATTTCCCGAATCTAAGCCGCACCTGAAATTTGAGACTCGAAATTCAAGGGGAGAGAAAAGTTTTAGGCCGCGTCTCCAAATCGAAACAAAGTTGGTCCACTGTAATATGAGACAATTTAGGTCGAATGAATGACGATACAGCTACAGTAGTTTGGTTCGAGTCGTAAGCTTAGCAGTTAAGCTTTACCAGGTAGCCATTGCTATGCGTCAGGCGCTCCGTCCGTATTTATACGGGTACCCTTCCTTTTTCACATGCTTCGTCTGCAATGAATTGATTGCTTATTTTTCTTTGATCTGATAAGCGCAGTTTTCTTTGTGATAGGTGTTTACGTCACTCTACGCTGAAAATGCATTACTGTACTGTGTCATGCATTGTTTGTCGTACTCTGATACTGCGTGTTTACGGCCTGTCGCCGCTCGCGGCATGGCTTGCTTTTCTGCACGCCACCGCCGCTTACAATAATAAAAAAACTAGAGAGGAATCGTCTCATTAGCGAAACAACGGCAAGAGACAGCTACTTGTTGTTACTTACACTGCTGCTTTCTTTTATAATGATCAACAAGAACCAAATAATAGACTGCGTATGATAGAAGATGTTCTGAACGAGAGTTTAGCGAAAATTTTTCTCCGTTTGAAAATCTTTGCAGGCGCCTCTTTAGTACATTACATTCTGCACAGAAATTAGAGTCATCTTAGATTTAAAAATCTAGTCAATTGCCTCGCTTCATTTCTGACTGTATCACTGTTTAGCATAAGAATAATACGAATATAAACATGACATGATATGTATATTCTTCCGCGTTTGCTGTTGTCTCACTCTAGTTTTGTGGTTTATTACGCAGACAGGATTTAAATGAGATAGGCGGCAAAAATGGTTCAAATGGCTCTGAGCACTATGGGACTTAACATCTGCGGTCATCAGTCTCCTAGAACTTAGAACTACTTAAACCTAACTAACCTAAGGACATCACACACATCCATGCCCGAGGCAGGATTCGAACCTGCGACCGTAGCAGTCGCGCGGTTCCGGACTGCGCGACTAGAACCGCTAGACCACCGCGGCCGGCAGGTAACAGCAAACACGAAACAATACATGGCAAAATGTTTATATTCGTATTATTCTTATGGTGACGAGAATACTGCATGTGATTCACAATTTATAAAAGTTCCTATTAGCAACCATCTCTTCTCACAGATAGGAAAAAATTTAGAACGTAGAGTTGGCCATATTGACAAACATCCTAAACATTCTTGCCAGTCGGGTTTTCGTAGTACATTGAAATGCTGCTACATTCGAAAATGAACAATATGGAATTTGTGTTTACTTCGTTGGATAGTGTATGAAAATGCAGTGGTCGAAACTCGGCGCGGAGAAAAAAGCTTGTCTTACACCTTTTTTTTTTTTAAATTTATTTACGGACGCAGAGGTTTTGGCGCCAGTATTTATCTTTGTGCCTACAAAGCATGCGCTACATATATTCGACGGCAGAACTAAGTTGTGGCGGCACCCACCGACATTTTTAAGAACTTCCACTAGCTTTGCACTCTATTCTAAGCCGCAGGCGGTTTTTTGGATTACAAAAACCGGAAAAAAAGTGTGGCTTAGATTCGAGTAAATACGGTAGCTGCAAATAATCACCAGGCAAGATTACTGCATAACCTTTGGAAATCAATGTTATGCTTTTTATGAGAATGAAATAAATGTTTTGTTTGAATCACTAACAACATACTTAATCTCAATGCAATATTTATATTGTCAAAAGCATGTGGTGCATGGCACTAAAATCACAATAGATTCTTCTCAGTATTTAACATCAATAAATGTAGTACACATTACATACATACTTTCATAGTTGTGAATTTTCATTTTTCTTCAATGACATCTGTACATTTACATTAGTTCTATCCTCTACACTAATGTGCATATATTATCCGTTTAGCACATGTTTCTATGTATACTTTACACTTACTGCTAATGTTCATCAACACCATATGAAATAATGGAAGTACCTGACAGTGTTTGTAGACATTGGCCAGTAACAATATCCCATACTTTAACCGTGGAGTCCGCATTTCCTGAGACAAGAATGTTATTTCTTAGTTCCATGCCTGACGTTAGAGACTGGTGCCCCATGAGCGTGTGTCGACATGCGCCCGTTTCCACCTCCCACACACGAATACTTGTATCCAGGGAACCACTCACCACGTGTACGCCGTCAAACTACAACCAGTAACATGTTATTGTCATAACAGAAAAAAAAAAAGATACAGGCATTAGTTCACAAATAGAAGTTCATTTTTTGTTCACACTAACAGACGATTTATAAGGCACAAATTTTTTTCTACGAGCTTTCTGAGGTTCATTGCATTTCAAAAAATACATAGTGTGAAACATAATTTGTAATCATATGCTTCTAGATAAGATGTCCATTACATTTAAATTGAATTTGTACAGATTTTGGTCACAAACAGAATCTCTTTATAGGAAACCTTTTATCACACTGACAAACAATAAAAACAAAAGATGATGCATGAAAAACCAACAATTGTCACTTGACTTTTAAAATGGAGATTTTCATTGAACAATGGTATAAGTAAACACAATCACTCACCGTATTAATTTTGACATTGAGGAGTGGACTGGCACATAAGAACACCTGACAACACAAAACGACCATTGCTGGACACTAAACTGCCAGCCATGTTGCAAAGGAGCCAAGAGCTTACAGTGCTGCTCATAAAAGTAAAGCAAAATTCTAAAATTTGTGATGATAATTGAGAGGGTTGCATCTTATTGACACTCATTCTAAGCATTTACCCTCTGAAGAAATACAAGAAAATTTGCTCTCTATCATTCCCAGGATTTCAGATATGGAAGGGCACCTGAAGCCGTGACACACAGTCAAGGGCAAAACAACAGTAAGAAATACTCAAATACCAAAGCACTTACTATAGTGACTTCATAATTTGGTGCTATAATCGAAAGACTGCACATTCGTCTAACTGGATGACCATATATGACCACACATGGCCTATTAATACCAAGCCCATAATGGGACTGGCATGCAACCAGTGCACGACTAAGTTGCCTGCACACAGCCAGCTGACAGACATATCCCAGTAAAATGGCATTGACTGGACTTAGTAGAATGTAATCGGTGCAAGCAAACACCTGTTGTTGCTTGTGTCTTGGTGTCTTTCGCACTTTATTACCAACTATGAATATAGAGACGTTTACAAGTCTTGTGTATGAGAATAAGTCACTGTGGAATATGCAAGACAAGAGATATCACCGCTACAACTCACAGAGGAACCCATGGTTGAAAATTACAGAACTTGAGTGGGAAGCTAAGTGGAAATGCTAATGATAAAAACAAAAAACATAATACTGTGTGATCAGATTTAATGGATACATCACACATGATGTACAGTGTCCATTCAATAAGACTGTTTAAAAATTTCGAGAAACTGTATTTCAAATAAAAACTGAGTGCACCATCTTCACCTTAAGTAACTAGTATTCTCTAAAGTAGTCAAACAGCTTCCACTCTTGCACTTTTTCTGAGCAAAGGATCATCATAAATTTATCTTGGATGGAATACTCTGCACTGCCAACAGAAGCATATTCTTTTGTTGATTGTGTTAACTTACAAGTGAATGCAGCTGCTGGTTCTTCCCCCTCCACGTCAATTCTGATGACATGTAACCAGCATGCACATTTGAGTATAATGTCAACATGATCAGATTTATCGACTTCAGTACTTTTTTGCAGCAATTTCCAGGATTTCAGATATGGAAGGGCACCTAATCTCTCATTATATCACTTGTTGAGTCTTAGAAAGACACCTATTTGAACAGTTTACATTGGTCAATCTTTTGACACTGGGAATGGTCTCACCAGCTAAGTCTTCAGTTCTGTTGCCTCGTGACCAACTGGTGTCTGACTTGTGTCAGGTGTTACTTGGGTTCAGTGCACGAGCTTCATCGGTTGGCTATAATCATATTATCATACAGACAACCTGTTAACTGGACGAACACAATCCCAGTGGACATTCAGGCTTATACTTCATCCTGTAAAGGATAGAGGCTATGATTTGATTTACAAATATCTCATTTTCTGCTACCCCCGCCTATGCAGCCAGGGTGAAATTTGAAAGGTCATTGAAGGGTCTTGGCATGAGGTCAGGCCAGTTATCTCACATGGTCCATTTTGTCTCCAACCACTAATTTTCAATAGGCTAAGGTGTGGTGCAGAAGGAGGTCAGTTGAGAAGAGAAATTTCTGTACTATGTGAACCGTTTCTGCACCATAGCTGACGCATATCAAGACTGATGCTAGTAGAACAAAGTATTTCCTCTCAAAATACAGTTGTCACACTGACTGAATCATAACATCACCCATAATATGAGTATACTGGGCAGCACCCGGTCTGACAATTATTCTGTGAAGCATTCGAAGTCAATGGGGATACATCCAGTCCCCAACAGCCACAGATACACAACCACTGGAAGACGACAACACAGATATATCTGGGACCAAACAGACAGCATGTGGTTTTTATACTTATACTACCCCATCATTCTCTAAGGATTCTGACTCAATAGAAAATTTACATTAAGTCATTCACAACAGATATTTTCCTCAGGAAACATTAATTGGTAGAGTCAATATCGCAGCACCACTGTCACATGTTTGCTTTGTAGTCCAGCCTCTCAAAGCCAGAGCCAAATCATATCTAACAACCCACGAAATGCAGCAGTATGTTCTAATTGCAACACATCCAAAAATCATTTTTATATGAGGTGTTTGTCTGCCTCCATATCTGAGTGGTGTTTGCAGCTGACTGCCAGGCAGAGGACCTGGGTCGATACCCAGTACTGTCAGGTATTTTTCCTTTTTGAGAGGACTTTAACAGGGTGTGCTCAGCTTCATTAGGCCAACTGAGGAGCAACTTGATCAAGTAGTAATGGTACCAAGGTCAAGAAATCCAGCGACGACAGGGAGAGCAGTGTGCCAACCGCGTGCCACTCCATACTGCATCCAATGCTGCCACTGGCAAAGGGTGACATGGCAATTGCTTGGGCTCAATTGGCCTCTCTAGGGCCAGAAAATGGCATTCTACCTATATTCACCTATAGTGTTTATGAATTTCAAGTTCGTTATCTTTTAATGATGGTGGTACATGACAATGTCCACTTCCCACATAAGCATTGTGTTCTCCAGTACCACAATGTAACTTTATCAATTGCCACACAGTGTGTTTAGGGGGAAAAAAAGGGGGGGATAGTACTATTACTCTAGTGATTGAGTGCTGCAGTGAAGATTCTAGCAGCAGCACACAATGTTCAAAGTATTTATATTCCGTGGTACACATTTAGTCTTTGGGTTTGTCGTAACTAACTATTCCTTGGCCTTAAATAATAAACGTGGTATGCTGTCTGGATACATCGCTTTATCCGTACTACTTTCCTGGTATAAAACAAATACGCAACTTTATAGGTGACCCCAATGTGGTCAGAATATGTAACGTGACCAGAAGCAACTGCAATGCGTTGTTTCAACCACCTGATGTACTTTAAACAACTGCACCAGCTGCATTGCACTGTGTATTGCTTATGGGAACCACGGTCATATCCCCATGACAGAGATATCACCTATGACCGAGCTACCAGGAAGTGAGAATTTCCTGGCATTATAAAATTTCTATTGCTATTTTATATGTATCCACACACAGTTGAAACCTCCATTCAACGATTTGTTGAGAGGTGCTCTGAAACTGAAGGATGAAATCTTATGGACCTCTGAGAATGAAGTAGTTTCGCAATAGTGAAAACAGCCATCACTTTAACTATGGTATTAGTGCACCTGGTAGCCAAGGACCCCTTCACTTCGATAGTACATGCAGTGGCAACAGTGACAGGAATCATACTACAGCATCAAACAGACCAGTGTTGACAACCTCTTGCATTTTTCAGCCAAGAACTTTAACCAGCACAACAAGGCTGGTCAACATATAATCGTGAGCTTTATGCAGCATATCCTGCCACAAAAATATTTTGTTATATGCTCTAAGGGAAGCAGTTTACTTTGATTACCAAACACAAACCACAGATGTTTGCTTTTCATCAGAAGCCAGACAAGACATCAATACAACTGCTATGTACCTTAGAGTAGATCAACCAATTTACAACGCACATTATCCACATGCAGGGTAAGTTGAATATTCCAGCGAACACTCTCTTTCATAACATACGGCTCACAGTTGCAATAGACTATGAAGCCCTTGCATATTCACAACATCTTGGTCTGGAGCAGACAACTGGCCTGCACCTCCAATGTTTTCCAGTAACCTCGTCAAACATACAATAGCACTGTGATGTTTCAACAGTGAAGACATGACGGTTTGTCCCCCAGTAGTCTCAAAATCGAGACTGCATAACTTGGTACATCAAGGGGTTCGTGGTAAAGTGAATCTCGTGAAGTGTGCTCTCATGTGGCCAGGTATGAACAAACAAAAGTTGTTAGATGTTTGTCTGACAGTGCACTGCTTGCCAGAGGAATACCATCACTTGACATGTCAAAGCTCCACCTGGAACATTTATACCACCTAATCAACAATTCAAGCACATCTATTTAGACATAATCGGACAGTTATCACCATCTGAAGGATTCACATACTGTCTCACAGCCATCAACGGCTTTCTGCTTGGCCTTCCCTGAGAATAACAGAACTGTTAAAACAGTGGCAACCAAGTTCTTTCAAGGATAGATTGCCCATTTAGGCGAGCCTCTTCAGGTCACAACAGATCAGGGCTGCAAATTTGAGTCATATTTGTTTAAAGTACTTGCCACTGTTAGGCACAAAGCATATCCATACTACAGCTTACCATCTTGCAGCTGACATGTGGAAAGACTGCTCCAGCAACTGAAGGCAGCAATAAGATGTCATGATTTGCCTCATTGGACAGAAGCATTATCCAACGTGCTTCTCGGCCTCTAAGCATACATTAAAAAAAAAAAAAAACCTCAACACTGCAGTAGCTGATCTCGTGTATGACCAAACAAAATGACTACAATGTGAATTCCTTGAGAATACACCTAATGACTATGTTGATGCATTGGACTTTGTCTCCAAGCTACGGGCAGAAATCCAGAAACTCCGCTCTGCTGCATCAAAGGGCCAACTCAGTCATCATCTTTCATTTTCAAGGACCGAGCAACATGTCACCCTGTCTTTATCAGCACAGCACGGTACGCAAACCACTCCAACCCCTATACAACGGACCTTACACAGTCCTGGACAGGGAAGACAAGATGAAAAAGGTTGACATTTGGGATATTTCCACCACAGTCTCTATGGACACTTAAAACCTACATTTTGTAGCTCTCACCCATTGGCACAGGCAACTTAGATGCTACACCTACTCTGAATACTGCACCCTCATTTACCAGTAACCAACCAGACACGAACCAGTCACAACAATCAATGAACGACAGATACTACTGCGGACATGATTCTTCCACAACATGCAACAAATGGCAGTTCACAAAATAATGCACCCAGCTACATGAAGCAATGATCATGTGAGCGGGGTGCCACATTTGCATCAATACCCAATATCATTGACACTAGTGCGCGAGTGATGTAGTGATCAGGTGTTTCAGAGAAGATCACAGTGACAGCACACATTGTTCAAAGTATTTATGTACAGTGATATGTGTTTGCTCTTTGGGTTCATAGTAGTTAGTTACTCCTTGGTCTTAAATAATAAACGTGGTATCCTATCTAGATACATCACTTTATCAGTACTATTGTCCTTTTACATCACAAGCACACAACATTATTACAAAAGATTATCAGCTGGTACTCTTCCACCATCATTTTCATTATGGCTCTCTTCACGATCTTAGCATTTCCACTACAATTTCTATCAATATCTAGCTTAATTAACTTATATTATTCCTAAAAATACGTTGTTGCACTGAACCCTCACCCACAGCTATTAACAAAAAGGCTGAATGTCTTTGCTCAACATTCAGTGTAGGCTTTTGTAGCGTACTATCAAAGAACTTTATAGTTTCTACAGTAGAGCTGGTACAAGGGGCAAAGGGAGAGAGAAACTGGACAGTAAAGAAAGAATCAGTGTCCTCTGTGAGTACTGTTCCTGGAAAATTTATCATTTAAATAATGAACAAGTCTGTATCTTTTTTTACTTGATTAACATAAACATGTGGATTGCATTATTGCACATGTTCAATTTTTTGTTACCTCAACATATCCTTCAGGAAAGAAATGCACAAAAATATAATTGATGTGAATATGTTCACTAAGGAAGAAAGTGGGATCATTTGGCAAAAATATTAATACAAATATACTGTCTGCATTGTTATCTGATATTGCTGCAGTCTTTTCCATGGATATTTTGTAGAAACGTTGCACATTTAACCTTGTTATGTGAGAATGGTACAACAAGGAAAATAAAAGTCTTAATGAACACTTTTGTTAATCATGATTTAAAAAAAGGTATTTAAAAATGTGAATGAAAATGTAGGTATCCATTACCATCATTCAAACATCTACAGATTTATGCATAATCTGGAGACAGTCTGCATATAAATAAATAACAAATCAACAAATTTTCATAGCAAACCGGAATTGCTAGTGTGATTTCAGACATTCAGCATTCATTGATGTGCATGTTAGCAAGATACTTTTAAGCATAGACATAATGGAATGAATAGCGAGTTACTTCCCACTTTCTGAATACTGAAGCAAGTAGCTAGTTTCCTCCTGTTTACAGCTAGTTTCTTACCTAGCACAACAAACGTATCTCCTCAACCAGGAAAAACTGTTTTGCAAATTTTGAGAAATTTGCTCCCTGTGTACATTTGTTAAGTGCTTAGAGTGATGACAAAGTTCACATTACTATGAAATCTCAGCTGCCCCTGTGTAATAATGATAACACAATGTTCAAGATATTACATCTACCACAAATTCTGATCTACTTTAAGTTATTAAAAGTTTTTCTACATTAACTGTTTTAATTAAAAATACTTATAGCTCAACAGCTACGGAATCCATACTGACCTGAAGGGAGTACACTCTGTTTGTATGCCCCTGCAACGTGTGCAGACATTCTTCACGTTCAGGATTCCACACTTTCACCATATAATCGTATGCTCCACTGACTACCAACCGCCCATCATATTGCACACAGCGAACAGCCGCCAAATGTCCTACCAGAACATGGAGGCACTCACCGGAGTCAATGTTCCACACACGTAGTGTTGCATCCCGTGAACCACTGACAACCCTACAAAACACACAAATAACATTACTTACAAAAGCATTTTCTGCTCTACTACAATTACTTTTAATATGAGCTTGCAAGCTAGGGATGTGTACCCCTTCTATGAAGTTTATACATTTTACATGAGACTTTGAAGAAAGTAAGACCCAAAACAAAAACAGTATGACAAGTACAAAAAGCAGTGCCTATGTTATTAACAAGTACGATGCAATGTTCCTTCCAACATGCATGACAAGTATTTATAAACAAATAAGCAGTGAAGTTAGTTGCAAAAAAATCACTTACAAGAGCCTGGAACGAGAGCCTTTAATTATGTCCTTGTTAGGGTTCAGATAACACACACTAAGATGTTCATGCTGTGTAGCTGTTAGTATCCAGAAGGCAACAACCTCAGTGGATATTTACGAATATAGGCTAGGCCTCTCACCAACCCACATCACAGAACTACTACTGCTCTAAGTACATTTAAATGCATTACAAAAAGAGTGACTGCTAAATGAGAATATTCACATGAGATGCCACCTAGCATGTGTTTAGCATGTAAACTTGTTGTGTTGATCTCAGGCTCCCAGATTTAGAAGCAGCTGGACCTAGTTTTGGACTGCTGTGAGCACAGCTATGATTAGGTTTAGGGCTATTCATGTGGCTCACCAAACTCTTTGGGTCCTTGGGTCCTGGAAGGATGATGTACCATGGGTTGGTAGTCTCAGGCCTTAATACCACTGAGTTCATGGGACATTGGTTGTTTACCTGGCTCATCAGACTATTTGGCGTTTTAAACAGAGTGAACTATAGCAATGGTCTTAAGCCATGAGGTGCACAGATCTTGCCACAACAATTTTGCCTAAACAGACAACTTGGATCTTAGGAACACAAGAAGGACTTCAGTCACAAAGGGTGCAGGTTGAACACAGGAAGAACGTAGATACAGGAACCATTGATGTAACAGTCGTAAATTGTCATAGCTGTGTTGGGAAAGTACCAGAGCTCCAAGCGCTAATAGAAAGCACCGATGCTCAAATCGTTATACGCACTGAAAACTGGCTAAAGCCAGATATAAGGTCAGCCGAAATTTTTGCGAAGAACCTAACTGTGTTCCGAAAGGATAGGCTAAACACGGTTGGCGGTGGTGTGTTTGTTGCTGTTAGTAGTAGTTTAACTCGTCACAAAATTGAAGTAGATACTTCCTGTGAGTTAGTATGGGCAGAGGTCATTGTTGGCAACCGGAATAAAATAATAATTGGATCCTTTTACCGACCTCCCAATTCAGATGATACAGTTGCTGAAAGATTCAAAGAAAACTTGAGTTTGATTTCAAACACGTACCTGACTCATATGATAATAGTTGGCGGTGACTTATTTACCCTCGATATGTTGGCGGAAATACATGTTTAATTCCGGAGGTATGCATAAAATATCATCCGAAATTGTGCTAAACGCATTCTCTGAAAATTATTTTGAGCAGTTAGTTCATGAGCCCACGCGAATAGTAAATGGTTGTGAAAACACACTTGCTTGACCTCTTAGCAGCAAAAAATCCTGAGTTAATAACGATCATCAAAACCGATTCAGGTATTGGTGAATACAAGGTTGTCATAGCGAGATTGAATATTGTAATCCACAAATCCTCGAAAAATAAGCAAAAAATATGCCTATTCAAAAAAGCAGATAAAAATTCACTCTACGCCTTCCTGAGAGACAATCTCCACTCATTCCAAATTAATAAAATAAGTGTAGACCGCATATGGTTTACATTCAAAGAAACAGTATCGGCAGCAATTGAGAGATTTATACCAAATAAAATAACAAACGACAGAGCTGATCCTCCTTTGTACACAGAACGGGTTAGAACAATGTTGCAGAAACAAAAAAACAAACATGCCAAATTTAAACAGACACAAAATCCCCAAGATTGGCGATCTTTTACAGAAGCTTGAAATTTAGCGCGGATTTCAATGCGAGTTGCTTATAACTGTTTTCACAACGAAACTGTCTCGAAACCTAGCAGAAAATCCAAAGAGATTCTGGTCATATGTGAAGTATGTTAGCGGCAAGAAACACTCAATGCCTTCTATGCACGATAGCAATGGAGATACTATCGAAGACAGTGCTGCCAAAGCACAATTACTAAACACAGCCTTCCAAAATGCCTTCACAAAAGAAAACTAAGTAAATATTACAGAATTCAAATCGATAACAACTGCCAACATGAGTAACGTAGAAGCAAATATCCTCAGAGTAGTGAAGCAACTTAACCCTTTCGTGGTTGATGGGTCATGTATGTCCCACTAACTTTGAGCGCCAGTTCGAGTGTCGTGATATATGTTACCCAGCTCTGCACGGTGCTGCCATCTAGAGACGATTGTGCTGGACTTAAGAAAAAAATTGGGACTGCACCGCAAAGGCAATAGAGAAGCGGTGAATACTTTTGTTGACTGGCGTGTATATATGACCGCTGCAATGCCACTTATTTGTGTCATTCTTCAGTTTTCATCATTTTCTCACTTTCCAGCGATGTCTGAAGTAAGTAATTCATCTTATTATTAACTTAATAATCATTTTTTAGTACAAATACAATGTGGAATGTACTTCTCAGCGACTGTACTATCTTATAATCGAAATAAAATTAGTGGGACACATGTGTCCCAGCAGACATTATTTGTAAAGATTAGCAAGACAATTGATTAATGGGTATTCATCCAGGAAAAAGAGGGGATCAATGCCCACTTTCTTCCCAGCAAAAAGAGGAGTCTCTAGCGTGCCACATGATGTCCGGCTCGTGAACGTAGGCAAACATGTACCGAAAGACAGTGGCACTAGGAAGCGATGCAGATTCTGCAGCACAAACTCTAATCTGTGCCACACCATGTTTTTCCAAGTTTCATGGCACGTAAAGTTTTGTAAGTATTGATCATGTATCATGAAAACTGAAACGTAATGAGTATTTTTTACACTGGATCTACACAAATAAAAAGATTACATGCATGTATAATTTGTAGTTATTTTATTCTCTGCAAAATCCTGTTTACGGCTAAAAAAATAAAATTACAAAATCAGTCAGTCAGCAGAAAAAGTACCTTGCGTTGGTTCATGGGACATGTGTGTCCCACTTCTTGTTGTGAAAAAATGGAGAACTTAAAAAATATTTTGGCAGTGAAAACATAATAATGGGACTGAAAAGAAACTGTTATCACCTTAATATTTTAAAAATCTGTAAAAAATGAATTTTATCCATGAAAGGGTTAACTCACTTAATAAAAGCAAGTCTTCTGGTCCAGACTGTATACCAATTAGCTTCCTTTCAGAGTATGCTGATGCATTAGCTCCATACTTAACAATCATATACATCCTTTCGCTAGACGAATGATCCAGACCCAAAGACTGGAAAGTTGCACAGGTCATAATACCAATATTCAAGAAAGATAGTAGGAGTAATCCACTAAGTTACAGGCCCATATTGCTAACGTCAATATGCAGTAGGATTTTGGAACATATATTGTGTTCGAACATAATGAATTATCCCAAAGAAAACTCCAGAATGAGATTCTGTAAGGTTTGGAAGGTAGGAGACGAGGTACTGGCAGAAGTAAAGCTGTGAGGACCGGTCTTGAGTCGTGCTTTGGTAGCTCAGATGGTGGAGCACTTGCCCGCGAAAGGCAAAGGTCCCAAGTTCGAGTCTCGGTCGGGCACACAGTTTTAATCTGCCAGGAAGTTTCGAAGAAAACTGTCTATTGACACACAGTCAACATGGGTTTAGAAAACATCGTTCCTGTGAAACACAACTATCTCTTTATCCACATGAAGTGTTGAGTGCTATTGACAAGAGATTTCAGATTGATTCTGGATTTCTGGAAGGCTTTTGACACTGCACACAAGCGGCTCATAGTGAAATTGCGTGCTTATGGAATATCTTCTCAGTTATGTGACTGGATTTGTGATTTCCTGTCAGAGAGGTCACAGTTCATAGTAATTGACGTAAAGTCATCGAGTAAAACAGAAGTGATTTATGATGTTCCCCAAGGTAGTGTTATAGGCCCTTTGCTGTTCCTTATCTATGTAAGGAATTTGGGAGACAATCTGAGTGGCCATCTTCGGTTGTTTGCAGATGACACTGTCATTTATCAATTAATAAAGTCATCAGAAGATCAAAACAAACTACAAAACAATTTAGAAAAGATATCTGAATGGTGCAAAAGGGGCATTTGACCCTAAATACCGACAAGTGTGAGGTTATCCACGAGTGCTAAAAGGAACTCGTTAAACTTCTGTTACATGATAAATCATGTCTAATCTAAAAGCTGTAAATTCAACTAAATACCTAGGTATTACAATTATGAACAACTTAAATTGGAAGGAACACATAGAAAATGTTGTGGGGAAGGCTAACCAAAGACTGCGTTTTATTGGCAGGACACTTGGAAAATGTAACAGACCTACTAAGGAGACTGCCTACACTATGCTTGTCTGTCCTCTTTTAGAATACTGCTGCACGGTGTGGGATGCTTACCAGATAGGACTGACGGAGTACATCAAAAAAGTTCAAAGAAAGGGAGCATGTTTTGTATTATTGCAAAATATGGGAGAGTGTGTCACAGAAATGATAGGATTTGGGCTTAACATCATTAAAAGAAAGACTTTTTCGTTGAGACGGAATATTATCGAGAAATTCCAATCACCAACTTTCACCTCCGAATGCGAAAATATTTTGTTGACGCTGACCTACACAGGGAGGAATGATCACCATGATAAAATAAGGGAAATCAGAGCTCGTACAGAAAGATATGGTTGTTCATTCTTTCCACGTGCTATACAAGATTGGAATAATAGAGAATTGTGAAGGTGGTTCGATGAACCCTCTGCTAGGCACTTAAATGGGATTTGCGGAGTATCCACGTAGATGTAGAACTGCTTTTACTACTCTGAACTTAGGGGTGATGAATTCCACAACCTTAGGACCTAACATAAGGTACCTGAGTTAAATAATGTCAAATGGGATAGAGCAAGATTATTGAAAAGGTAATAAAAAGAAGACACACAACACAAATGAGGCATATGTTTTATTAGAGAACAATGTGTGTGTGTCGGGGGGGGGGGGCATTAAGTTATGTAAGTTATGGGTTTCATTGTAACATGGAAACTTTTTTGCATATCCTGAAGGAATAACAAACAGAATTACAAGATTTTTTTTTTAATTAAAAGATATTCCATGGAAATTATTCAACTGTATGCATCATCAATGTGCTCACTTTGAATGGTAAGGGAAAAAAAGGAGGGGGGGGGGCAAAGTGGGGGGAGGGGGCGACAAAGTTGACATTTATTTGTTGTAGAATCTTAGAACATATTCGGAGGTGAAACTTAATAAGCTATCTTGCACAGAATGATATCCTCAATGTCAACCATCATGAATTCGAAAAACATCGATTATGTGAAACCCAACTCGCACTTTTCTCACATGATGTACCGAAAACTTTGGATCAAGGCAACCAGGTAGATGCACGATTTCTAAAAAGCATTTGACTCCGTACTACAACTACACTTACTATTAAAAGCACAATCGTATGGGTTATCAAGTGAAATCTGAGGAGTTTTTGGTAGGGAGGACACAGCATGTTATCTTGGATGGAGAGTCACTGTCAGATGCAGAACTAGCTTCAGGTGTACCCCAGGGAAGTAAGTTGGGACCCTTTCTGTTCATGTTGTATACTAATGACCTTGCAAACAACATTAATAGTAAAATCAGGCTTTTTTTCAGATGATGCAGTTATCTATAATGAAGTACAATCTGAAAGAAGCTGCATAAATATTCACTCCGATTTTGATAAGATTTCAACGTGGCGCAGAGATTGGCAACTTGCACTAAACATTCAGAAATGTAAAATTTTGCTCTTCACAAAATGAAAAAAATGTAGTATCCAAAGACTATAACATAAATGTAGTATCCTAAGACTATAATATAGGTGAGTCACTGCTGGAATTTGCCAACTCATACAAATAGATAAGTGTAACACTTTGCAGGGGTACAAAATGGAATGATCACATGGGGTCAGCAGTGGAAAATCGGGCCCAACAGGGGGTGGGTGGGGGGTGGGGTGGGGGGGTGTACACATATACACTGAAGAGCCAAAGAAACTGGTACACCTGCCTAATATCTTGTAAATGCTCCACGAGCAAGCAGAAGTGCCACAATATGATATCGCATTCCTGGAGCCACTCTAACAATTATGGACATATGGGATGTTGCATTGTCCTGCTGAAATTGCCCAAGTCCATCGGAATGCAAAATGGATATAAATGGATGTATGATTTGCAGTGCCAGTGTTATTCCGATGACAAAGCAATGCGGTGACCACAACTGGTACCAAACGTATCAGATGAATTCACAATTGCGAATACTGACAACAATCAGCTGTAGAATACAATGTCAGATCTCTATGGGAATACACATAATGGATGTGCGAGTGTAGATTGTAGACGCATCGTTGACAACATATGGATGTTTGGGTCTGGACGTACATCGTGCACGGATAGCCAAGTGGTAAGGTGACCACTTGCGATTAGCGAGAAATCCGGATTCGAGTCCTGGTCCAGCACCAATTTTCAATGTGATCATTCCATTCTACAGTGGATGGTAGTCATTATTCGCAGTTGCGAATTCATCTGATATGAATGGATGTAGGTGATCAGACAGGATGCTTATCTAGTGTCACCTGTCAGAGTCTTATCTAGATGTACCAGGGGTCCACATCACTCAAACTGCGAACGGCCCACACCATTACATAGCCTACACCAGTTTGAACAGTCCCCTGCTGACATGATGATGATGATGATGATGATGATGATGATGACAATACAAACACCCATTTCTCGGGCAGAGAAAATCCCCAAGCTATCTAGGAATCAAACCTGGGACACCGTGATCCAGAGACAGCAACGCTAACCACCAGACCATGAGCTGCGGACTCCCTGCTGACATGCAGGTCCATGGATTCATGAGGTTGTCTCCATACCCATACACGTCCACTTCCATCCACTCGATACAATTGGAAATGAGACTCGTCCCACTAGCCAAATTGTTTCCAGTCATCAACAGTCCTATGTCAGTGTTGAAGGGCCCAGGCGAAGCGTAAAGCTTTGTATCGTTCAGTCATCGGCTCCGAAAGCCCATATTGGTCATGTTCTGTTGAACGGTATGCATGCTGACACGTGTTGATGGCCCAGCATTGAAATCTGCAACAATTTGTGGAAGGGTTGCACTTCCGTCACACTGAACGATTCTTGTCAGTTGTCGTCGATCCTGTTCTTGCAGGATCTTTTTCCAGCTGCAGCGATGTCAGAGATCTGATGTTTTACTGGATTTCTGATATTCACAGCACATTCTTGAAATGGTCGTACAGGAAAAGCCCCACCTCAACAATACCATGGAGATGCTGTGTCTCACCGCTCGTGCCAACTGTGCCACCACATTCAAACTCACTCACATCTTGGTAACCTGCCACTGTAGCAGCAGTAACTGATCTAACAACTGTGCCAGACAAATGTTGTCTTATATAGGCATTGCTGACAGCACAGCGCTGTTTTCTGCCTGTTTACATATCTGTATATAATACACATGTCTACACCAGATTCTTTCATGCTTCTGTGTATTATATTTGTGCTACAGCTCCATTGGAATGAGGACCTGTCTAGGGTGGTGTTGGTGAGAGGAAAAAAGGTGTTGGAGTGGGATACGTGAGGGGTGGAGGGAAATACAGCAGATAGCTGGGTGGGGGGGGGGTTCGCAAAGTAACACAAAAGGAATGTGGCACTGGTGTGTAAACTGTAGCAATAATTATATATATGATCAAATCCTTTTTTATTCCACTGGCCTGCTCATTTTACAACCATTAGTTTGCAGTTTATTCGTTTGTTTAATTCTTTAAGGAGAGGAGGAAGGAAATAAATGCTAATATACCTGCAATCTCTGGAATCACTTTGTGATTGTGTTTTGCGAACTGTCAACCTGTGGAAACACACTTAAGAAAGTACTCACTTTTTTCCATGTAAATGCATACACCGCACAGTAGATGTGTGCCCATAAAGTGTATGAATGCACTGACCAGTCTCGGCATTCCACACTTTCAATGTACGATCAGTGCTTCCACTAATTATTGTAGTACCCGACATTTGTGAAGACCACACCCCTCCTGTGTGGCCCACAAGGGTACGCAGGCACTGCAACAGAAAGAGAGATTTATAACCTTAAACTGGCTGATGAAATCTTTAAACTTCAATAATTTTTTTGGCACAGTTACGGTCTTGGACACCAAATTCCTGCAGCAAATAACTTCGTAATATGTGTACATAAATGAAGAGTTGAATTTTTGAAATATATTTGCATTAAAAAACGGTAAACTCAAATGTTGTCAAAGAAACTCCCTTTTGAGAGACAAAAAGCCTACGAGTATGCTGAAATTTCATCTGACTGGTAGATATACACACAAAAATTACTGTGATTCATTCTTAAGTTACGAAACATTTCTTTTCATCATAAAGGAAAATGGTGATTGCACTCCACTATCAATCCCCATTGATTTCAAAGCCACAACTTCCCACTTTCCTGAAGGTCCACTCAATACAACTATTTTCAGTATCTTCCAGGTTTAAAATAGAGCAACTCTATGTAGCATAATATAACATGCCAAGTTAAAAATGAATAAATAAATTACACAAAATCACAGTGAACCTCTATGGCAAACCAGAATAACTTTATACCTTAACAATCTTGTTTGTGTGGTCTTTAGCCCAATGATTGCTTTGATACAGCTCTCCATACAAATCTATCTCACGCAAGTTTCTTATATAAGTAACTACTGATGGGTTGAGTGGGGCCAGGAGAAGGGAATGGGAGAGCAGGTGTTGGTGTGAAGGAATGATGATAGTGTGTCTCGGACCTGAGTCTAGATCATGAAGATATCAATGAAGCTGAAGCAGACTAACAGTTTGGAGATTTGGGAGGATAGGAGTGTTTCCTCTAGATGGTTCATAAACAGGTTAGTAGGGAGGGTTCCATGCAGGTGCCTTCAGCTGTGCCAGAGATTTATTAGAATACTTCCTCTCCAGAGGAGGAATAGTTGTGTGTCAGGATAAAGTTAGATGTAGGAGTAATAACATAGGGGGTTTGGAGTCTGAAGGACCTGGGAAAGGTAGTGTTTAATTGTGGCAAGACCCTGGGTATGAGGGATGTTCGTGTACAGCTATGAGAGAGTGCCCGTTCATCATCTGAAACCACCCAGAACTTGAACAACTGAACCACATCCTTCATCATGCCCTCCAATGAGGGACATCCTACCAAACTTCCTTCCCACCCCTCCTACAGTGTATTCTGTCGCCCACCCCACTGCTACAACATGCTACTCCATTCCTATGCTACTTGCAATCCCAACCCCTTGCCATATCCCTGTGGAAGACCCAGTTCTGAGAAGTGGCCAATCCATTCACCAAGCACTTCCTATTCCAGCACTGTCACAGGCTTATCTTACCCCATCAAAGGGCAAGGCACCTGTGAAAGCCACCAATGTCGTATACCAGCTCTGCTACAATCATAGCACAGTGATTTTTTTATATTGGTATGACTAATTACCAGCAGTCCACCAGGATGAAAGACCATCATCAAACTGTGGCCAAGAGCAAAGTGAATCACCATGTGCCACAACACGCAACTAAACATTACATGCTTGATTTCAATGGCTGCCTCATTACTCTGGCCATCTATATTATCCCCTCCACCACCAGCTTTACAGATACGTGCAAATGGAGTTATCCTTACAACATATTCTCCACTCCCAAAATTATCCCAGTCTCAACCTGTGATAATGTACTGTTCCTGAAGAGGGGCAGCAGCCTGTTCAGTAGTTGCAGGGGCAACAGTCTGGATGATTGACTGACCTGGCCTTATAACACTAACCAAAACAGCCTTGTGTGCTGGTACTGCGAATGGCTGAAAGCAATGGGAAACTACAGCCGTAATTTTTCCCGAGGGCATGCAGCTTTACTGTATGGTTAAATAATGAGGAGGTATTGAATAGAATTGTAGAGAAGAGAAATTTGTGGCACAACTTGACTAGAAGAAGGGATCGGTTGGTAGGGCATATTCTGAGGCATCAAAGGATCACCAATTTGGTATTGGAGGGCAGCGTGTAGGGTAATAATCAAAGAGGGAGACCAAGAGATGAATACACCAAACAGATTCAGAAGGATGTAGGTTGCAGTAGGTACTGGGTAATGAAGCAGCTTGCACAGGATAGAGTAGCATGGAGAGCTGCATCAAACCAGTCTCTGGACTGAAGACCACAACAACAGCAACAACAACAACAACAACAACAACAGCCACCGATAAGTGTTGAAGCATTTGGCTGTGCACCCAATCCAGTCCAGGAGCCATGTCGGGACACAGAGCAAAGGTACAGATATATTTCCACTCACTAAATGTGGTGCTATATGGCTCCAGGTGGTGGGGAATTAAAGATAAAGGAAATCGTTCCAAATGGTTGAGAAGATGGAATGCAGACAGATAAAAGACCAACACTTAGGCCTGGCAAAATGCTCAGCAATAGAGTCTAGGCTGCTACCAACGGCAACACCATTCAAGGAACCTCCTGACAAACCTTAGGAGGACGAGGGCATAAAATGCGCCAGATCTTTGCCCATAACTGCAAAAAAGGGAGTATGTGGCCCTGCGGCAGCAGCATATAGTTCCCAACAAATATGTTTCTGGAATTTAAGAAGAGAAGAGGCTCGGGCACAAATCCGTCTAAAGTCCTGGAAGCAGTCAAGAGATGGATGCCATATGTAGAGTTGGAGGGCACGAAGGCAGTCTTTCATAGCCTCGGTGATTTTGAGGGTCCACCCAGGCAGTCTTCCGCAGGGAAAACCCTAGGAAGAAGGAATTGCTGAAGCAGCTGTTGAAAGTATGGCATCGGTCAAACACTGTACGAACTCATCAATGCTGTCCTGCAGTGGAGCGGGTGGGATGGCAGCCAAGGAAAAAAGGCATCCCAATCAGCATTAGTAAAGGCCCATCTGGGAGGGCATCGAGGTGACTGATACTGCTGAAAAGGTAGGACGATTGGTAACTGATCGCTATCATCATGAACTCCCAACAGAATGGAGGGGAGGAATCCAGGGCTGAGACAGAAAGATCAATGGCTGCGAAAGTGTCGTGTGCCACACTAAAGTGCATGGGACTCCAGTGTTGAGATGATCTTCAACAATCCTGCCCCAGCCAGTGGTCACAGTACAACCCTAGAGATGGTTACGGGCATTAAAATCTCCAAGATGAAGAAAGAGGAGAGGGAGCAGTTAGAGGCCAAGAACAGCAGAAAGCATAGGAGGCCAGTCTGGGGGAAGATAAAGATTGAATACCATTATTGCAGAGTCTAAATCGATCTGAACAACCACTTCTAGTGCAGTATGCAGAGTAACAATGGAAGTAACAATTTCCATGTGCAACAATTTCACCAGAGGCTCGCAAAGGGCCAACCCAGTTCCAGCGGAAGGCTAGGCCAATCAATATCCACAAATGAGATTCCTGCAGTACAACACAAGTTACAGAGTAGAGAGAAACAAGAGACTGCAATTCCAAAAGGTGATGATACTGACTATTACAGTTCCACTGGAAGAGAATAGTAAAAAGAGGCTGGATGGATTTTGAATGAGCCACAGTCGGTCATTGGGCCAAGTCAGTGACTGTCACTGGTAAGGATGGAATGACATCCATGAATGTAAAATTGGACCCTGATTGAGAAAGAGGGTCTGACACCCCCTGGGATGTTGTGGGTCCTGAGACTTGTGCAACTTTTCTTCTCCTTCAGACTACAAGAGGAAGTATCATCAGGAAAAAACCAAGTTGCAGCAGTATCATAATCTGAAAGACAATGAGTGGCCTTGAGGTCCACAAAGCGTGGGTTCTGCGTCCGACTCAAAGCGACAGGCTGCTTCTTGTGAAGACGCCAGGGGTGGAGTTCATAGAGCGAGCCCCACCTCTACTGGGTGCCAGAGAAGAGCTTTTCTTCTCCAGCCAACGAGAAGGAGCAGTCCTGTGAGGGGAGGTAACAGGTACTGCCGGGGCGGAGAAAAGGGGAGGGGGACAGGGTGGAGGTAAGGAGGATGAGGAGGAGGGAAAGACCCAACAGAAGCAAAAGCAAATGTTAAAGACACCAGGTAGAGATTGTCAAGTTTCTGGCAGGCCTCAGAGTAGGATAGACGTCAAGAGTTTTGAATTCCTTAATCTTGTATGAGGCAATCTAGTGAGTGAGGAGAATGTAGACTGGAACAGATCATGTACTAGGGCGAGGCAGTGCAAGGACTCCCCACATGGACCTGATAGCCACAGTTGCTACAAATAGGATTCACTTCACAAAAGATGGGATACAGGGCTTCCCATTACAATGGTAAACCATAACTTAGACTTTTTCTGAAATGGTACCCTCTCAAAAACCAAAATGAAAGTGCCGGTATCAATGCGACTCTCCTCAGGACATCTCTGGACTCGCCAGATGAAATTAAAGCCACGCCATGCCAGATTATTACTGAGTTCCTCGTCAGATTGTAAAGAAGGTCCCTGTGGAAGATAATGTCCTAGGTTATATTTAAAGATTGGTGTGAAGTGATCAGTAGGACGTCTTGTAAGTGCTTTCCAGCATGAAGGGAAACCAAATGACTGGCAATAGAGGTTTTAATCAGTAGGAAACCAGATCGCATCTTACTAGGTGAACTTCAGCAAACTTATCTTCCATACATTCTACAAATATGAGCAGTTTGATAGCAGAAAACCAAGTAATGTGGAAAGGGTTTCATCCTTAGCCACTGGGCCTGGCCCTCCTTCCAAGTGATGGTCATGGAGGGGAAGGGCAAGGAAGCAAAAGTAGAAATGGAGAGAAAACTGTCCTGGCTGAATAGACAGCCACGGAAGAGTGGCCAGAAATAATGAGCTGAGCATGTTTTATGCGCAGAGTGTCTGCCCTGGTACCACCCATTCCAATCAGCAGCTCACACTGTGGGTGCCACCCAGCTGCAGTAAGGGGTACCTGACAGAGCGGTCATTGCTGGGAGTACCAATGCCCCAAAGAATAACAAAGTTTGTGACAGGTCAGGCACCAGAAGTGTGATTTGTGTGTTGTCCCTGGTGGCTCAGATGGATGGGTAAATAACAGCCCCACCACACAGACTGTCTACATGTGCTGGTGACCTAGCAGGTTGGATGTGTGGGAGAGGGGGTAAGAGAGCTATGGTGGGGAATGAATGGGGCATGGGGCAAGGATTGGGGGTGGGTGGTGCGAGCAAGGGAGGGAGGGAGGGAGGGAGGGACCGACTCTCGCACCGGAAACACTAAGGAGAGAGCTCTTCCTCAAATGGCAGTTTGGAGAGGGAGGTCAAATCCAATGGGGGTGGGGGTGGGGGGGAATACAGACACAAAAATGACAATGGAAAAGCAGAACCATGGCAATAGCCGGGTTGTCATAAAGGAGGGGGAAGAGAGTACAGCCCGGGAGAGAAGAAGGCTACAATAGTTTGGGATCCCTTGTGCACCACACACGTATCCGCAGAAGAGGTGTTGGCCTTCTGGTAGGGGAGGAAGAGGAAGAGGAGGAATACACCATCCACCCATGCAGAATTAGCATCATTTGTGTATGTACAAGAATTAACTTATCACTGCTCATTTAAACACACACACACACACACACACACACACACACACACACAATTTTAAAAAAAAACTGTACAGAACAGCACAATTATTTGGTACTACTAATATTTTGTTTTGCATGAAGTATGGTTACAGACCTAAAAGGACAATATCAAGAAGGAAAATGGATACTATTTTACCGTGAAATACTGGGGCACAATTCAGTGATAACTCACCTTTCCTGTGGTTGCTGACCACACTTTTAACGTATTGTCATCTGACCCACTTACTATCCGATTCCCTGAGAACTGCAGGCATGTTATTACATGGTCATCATGACCTTTGAGGACTTTTGGTGGTCGAATTGGTTTTACCCTCCAATTCATTTCTATTGTATGCTGGCGCATGAAAGCTGCCTGGAGTATAAGCACAAAATTACATTACTTTTTAATCAAAATACATTACACAAAGGCAATATTTCCTCATATTTCTGGTCACAAAACTAATATTCTTGGTAAATGAATGAAAACATTTGTGTGTACTGATCTATAGAAAAACTTCTAAATATAACACAGAAGGAACGGTAACTGTTATACACAACATAATATCAATGTCTTGTTATACAATGCAAATCCTACAAATTTAAATTACAATATTAATACTAGCTGTGGATTTACAGCAGGAAATAGGAAGTCCTCTTCAAATCACGTCAAGAATTTTCTGTTTGTATGTTTCAACATTATACTGATTGGAGCAATGATATCATGTGATCCATTGTATTGTCTTCTTATGAAACAATGTGATTGTTGTAACAGTAATTAATGTTTTTCCTATTACAGGGTGTATAGGTGGACAAGAAAAATTCCTGGATTTTTCCCAGATTTCCTAATTAAAAAAGCACTTTCTCCCCATGTGAAAATACACTTTTCCCAAGGTGAAAAATACACTTTTCCCATGATTAGTTGCAGTATACTTTCCCTCGGAACTGTAAAAATATCAATTCCCCAGCATGGAACTTCAGGGAATGAAGAAACACAGAAAAAATTTTTGGAAATATCTGTGACATGCAGCAACATTTACGCTGCATATTTTTGTATTCATATTACGAAAATATAGATTCAAATTCCACTAAACACAGCATGTTATTTTTGGAAGCACTGAAATCTAGATTGAAAAGTGCTACTGTAAACCCATCATAGCTTATGTCACGGGATCTTGCCAGCCAATAACAGCAGATATTTAGAGCACAGGAAACTTTATGTAGCCAGCCAATAGCAACATCACTTAAGTAGTGTGAACACACAAATAGGAAAAGTTAATGGTTTAACTTAACATACATAATGTAGCTATAAGAAAAGCTAAGCTTTCACATATAATACTGTCTTTTTTGCGCGTATTACTATTTACAATACATCACAGAAATGTGCCTGTAAAATTTTAACTAAAGACATTAATATTTGGTCTTCTGTGCTCAAAATTCTTGTAAGTATCTAGTCATCAATGTGTTAAGCTTTAAATGAGAGTCAAATGCTCTGTGATTTAAGAAATTCATTGCACATTCACACACGTAACTTAATTCATCTTGCGTAAAGGGGAAATTTACTTTGAAACTAACGCTTTTCAAAGTACCATTCGCAATACTTTCCCGCAACCTGTTAGAAATAGCTTTGTTGCAGTAGTTGCCAGAGAGTGGCAGAAAACAGGCTTTACTGTGCATGGGTGGCTACAATGACGCAGGAAGCCCGTATGCTCGTACATATATAGTATCTAGAGATCTTACATGATGTCCTAAAATAAATAGGATACTCTGAGAGGATCAGAATTTCGTAAACCACATTAAAATGCATTCTTCAGCTTAACGTGCACATTCATATGTCCAGATTCACAACAAAGTAGGCCCCAACTTAATATTAAGCTTTTTGGTGCGATTTTTGGGATGCAAATGCCATATGTGCCTGAAGATGAAAATGTGCACTTGAAATTCAGTGAGCAGTTGAAACTAGCCAATGAGCAGTTGAAACTAGCCAATATTACGGAAACATTTCATTTCTATTAAATTGAGTGCCTCTGGGGAAATGATTAATAAGAGACACATTTACTTAGCAAACTGACAAAAATAACTTCACTGTTCTGCAAGGCAATTAATGCTTGACTGCCAAAAAGGTAGAAATAAAATAAAAATCAGTTAACTGAAACTAGTAACATATGCTAGTGTTCTGTAATTATGTGAATGTATTTTAATTCACCTCATAGCTCCCACCCACAGAAATCCATTTGTCGTGAGAAGTATAAATGAAGAGGAAACAACAAAATCATGAAACAAACACTGTGAAAGTGGAGACTAACCCCCTCCCCATTACAACCCATTAAGTTTTTTTTTTTTTTTTTTTTTTTTTTTTCGTGACTACCATAGCAATAGTGAATCAGCCACTGTCCAATAAGGATGGAAGTGCAGTATTCTATATTACTTCACAATTAGACGGAAGTTAAAACGCAAAGCACAAAGTGATCCACCTTCTACATATCAGTCTTCTTAATACTTGAATGACAGGTCTTTCCTTTTAATTTCTGTGGTGGATATAATTTTCCGTGGGTGCTCTTTAAAGATGTTCCATTAAGAATTTTGCTTATTCCATAATAAAGTACAGAAGATCATGAAGAGTCTAATAATATCTGTTTCTTGCATCACTCAGAATTTCAAAATTTTCGACATGGTTGCAGTATGTGAAATCAAGTTCTTAACCATGTAAGAAGAGTAACTAACAAAAAGCTATATGCTGGACAAAAGGTGACCACCTAGTTACTACTCAAACAATGAAAACTGTAGCATGATAAAGAGTGACAGTTCTTGGAAATGATAGTTATTTCTGTTATACTGTAGTTATGATAGGGGTGTGAAAGAGGAAAACAATAGCAGAAAACGGCGCAGAACAATGTGCACGCAATATGGGAGGGGAAAGTCACAGTTCTGTGCTGAGATATTCAAAAGGTTCAAGAAAGGACAAGGAAGCAGTAACAAACTGTGACAGCATAAAGTTAATTTGACTCTGCAAAGATTAATCTTTGTTGTCACAGATCTGTTAATCCTAATTATTTTCATGCACATTGTGTATCTTGACCTGAAGTTCTCCCTCATGAATAAGCATCACAATGTATTTCATAAAATTGACTCACACACTGTAAAACAAACACATGAGTTTGAATAGCTTTAAACAATGTACTATTATTTAACAATAAAATTGTGTGAATTAAAAAATGTGAACATTATTCCAGAAGGGTCCAATATCTTGATACAACTAACTGCACCTTCTGGTCACTATAATTAGTTACTTTGGAATACTGTGATTCAGCAGATAGTTGGTCTATCAGCAGAATAGGGTTAGAATATATTTTACTTTAGTGAAGGCAGTAATGTCAAGCAAATATTTGTTAAGAGACTTGCTCTAGACAGGGACAGCATGAAGTCATGCTAAATATTAGAATAGATGGGGAGAAAAACCAAAAGATACATGGAATTCATAGTAATGGAGTATTCTCAAGTAGTTATCACATTAATGTAAACAGCTGGAGACCATGAAGATAGTACAAACTTTAAGACATATTACCTTCCACGGAGAAGTAACGGGATTTAATCTTGGTTTCCGACGGCTAAAAGACTCTCTTACTTCCTCTATACCAGCTTCACGGCATTTTTCCCGCCACAGAAGATTGTCTTCTGCTAAGAACCGCCAACTGCGACACGTTTGTGCGGCTCTTAGAAGATCACGTGGTTCAAGGAAAGACAATACATACAATGCCAACTGTAGAAAAAGAAAAGAGAAATGGAATAGGTGACATGAAGCAGAGGTTATTTTAACTTGAAAATGATATACTTAATCATAGGTCAGTTTATTATTCTACTTCACAAAACTAACGCCAAGGACTTCATTGTGTTTATTCTACAATGATGGACATTAATGGTCATTATTTATTTATGCCTAAGATCAATGTAATAAATAATAATAATATTTGTCAATGAAATTTTAACTCTGTCCTCTTGTCTCAACATTTTCAAGGTAATGATAGTTATATATCAACAATTTAGCATTAACACGACACTATTTTTACAGACTAAAATGATGATATAGCAAAAATCATACATATTTTAGTATCAAAGAGATTTTCTTCATGAAATAAATATATTCTGACTAAGATGAATTAACAGTTTCTCATAATAATCTGACAGAGGTTAATAAAAAAATAACAGAATTAATGTAAAAATAATCAGCATTTATTTTAATTTATGCAGTCTCTAATTCCTTGAGTTGCATGTAGAGATTTTTCATGGTGAGGAATACACACAGTGGGAGAGAAAAAAATTGATATTTACATTTCAACTCCTATTAGAAGAAATCCTAATGTGTATGATAAAAGCAAAAACTGTTATTTTTAAAATTGATTTTCAGCAGTTCATTAAAACTTGCCTTATTGTTGAGTTTCAAAGATACCGACTACAGGTTTTTACAAGACCTTTCTAAATTTTGAGCACTAACAGAAAAAAATGTAATTTTTCAAATAATGGTATGGTTTCTTGGAGATGATCACAGTTAAGGTTTACTTCTAGGAACTAGGACAATTCATTTATTAACAACATTCTCCATTATGCACTATTTGTAATACCACATGTACGTATGTGTGTGTGTGTGTGTGTGTGTGTGTGTGTGTGTGTGTGTGTGGTGATTTCCAGCACCACGATTCGAACCATCTTAACGCAGATAGAGTGCCACAGCTCAAGCTTTATGTTAGTGACCTCAAACATGGACACAGGTGGACCAGGATAGTGTAACTGGTTTTACAGTCATACATCTTAACAACAAAATTATTATACCTAGAAAACCACTAGATGAAAAAACAAACATGATTCAGAGTGTGATCACACTGACCCTCAATTAGTTCTAAAACTACTACTTTAGGCTAATGGAAAAATTAAGAGTATATTTATTCCCATCAGAAATTGGTGCAGGAAATGTGATTCAGTGTTTCTCTCTTTAACAGGAAACAATGGGTACTGACAGGCTGGAGTCCCAAGTTATTAGTCATCATCCAACTGGTAACCTGTTACATGTGGTACGGTATATCACAAGGTTTTTTAAAAAGGCGCACTATATGCAATCCATAACTTTTAAAGACATTCTCAACCCTTAAGCGATTTAGTGGAATCGTGGAAAACCCAAATCAGGCTGGCTATATGTAGGTTTGAACTGTCATCCTCCCGAAGGCAAATACAGTGTTTTGTGTTGTTTTAGGGCGCAAAAACAACTAGGGTCGAAATGTGCACATGTCAAAACTATAGAACACAAAGACAGAAAGGAGTTAAAAACAACTACATGTCAATCCTAATCTATGTAAAAGAAGACAGCTAAAAACAGGGACGTGGAGGTAGGTCTTAAAATACACCATAAAGAAACAGCAGTCCAGAAATAAAAATTAAATATTCTGCACCATACTGCAATGACAGATAAAAAGTAGAATGCAGTCGACAGCATGTGCGTCGTTCACTAATATGGCTGGTAACTCAGACGGCAAAACCAAACATAAAAATTTTAAAATTGGCATTCCATCAGGAAATGGCGGACAATTAAAAGTTGGGAGGACTAGTGGTGATGCCAAAGTGACACCACCGCCAGACAGCAGCAACACAGAGATCGGAGGGAATATAAGAACTAATGGGCTATGGGACGAGGTCTGCAGCCTGGGCAGCAAGATCAGCAGTCTAGTTTCCTGACAGACTGACATGACCAGTAACCCACATAAACATCACAGTGGCTCCATCAAGAGTAAGTGACAGTTTTCCTGGACCCATTGCACTAAGGAATGGGTGGTGTACAGTGCACAGGGGCATTGAAAGGCACTGAGAGTGTCTGAGCATAGGACACAAATTGAAAAGGCTTGTCGCCAGATGTACCACGTAACCTGATACGGGGAGAAGAACTCTGCTGTAAATACTAAGCAGTGTGCCGGAAGCCTATACCGAAAAATGTCAGCGCCAATGATGAAGGCACACCCGACACCAAGGTACACACCAAGAGCCATCAGTGTACACAAAGGTACTATTGTGAAGTACCATGCAAAGGTCGTGAAACTTAAGGCAATAGAGGAAGATTGCAGTAGTCTCCTTAGGAAGCGAATGAAGACCAAGGGTGAACACGGGCCATCGCACAAAGTGGAGGTGGTAAAGGGTTCACACCCACCAGGAAATTTGCACATAACTGGGTCAATCCAAATGAAGTGGTCCAATAAAAATTAAGTTGGTTGCTTGACAATTTTTAAATATTTCAATTTTTTTATATATGGTTACCCTATAACTGAGAAGTTCAAAACAGTTTTAAAAAAAAATTACCTTTCACCTTTACTGAATGGCAGCCATTTTCGTTTGTCTGAGCGCAATGGCGTTTCAGTTTAGAGACGTTAGCAAAAATATGAATATCTCTGCACTGGATTAAGTTACAACATTGCAATTGACATTATTGTTTTTAGAAAAGTGTCC
Source organism: Schistocerca nitens (assembly GCF_023898315.1). Lineage (NCBI taxonomy): Eukaryota > Metazoa > Arthropoda > Insecta > Orthoptera > Acrididae > Schistocerca > Schistocerca nitens. The sequence continues at coordinate 435,898,882 of NC_064618.1, forward strand.
TCTACAACATTGACTATTACAGAAAATAAACCTAAATTCAAAAATAACCAATCAAAATGACCTCCAAAATTAGGTATCTAAATTTTCAAAAATCCAATTTTTAGGCCCAAAACTGAAAAACAAGGAGTGATTTATGAGAGAATATTTTTTCCTATAGTTAGATATCATACACTACTAGCCTCATATAGAGCAAGAACACTTACAAATGTTTTCCTAATTTATGAATTTTTGAAATTTGAAAACTTTCATTTTTTGAAGTTTGGGGTTAGTTATCTCAGGTGGGACTGAATAAAAAAATATGATTTTTGCACAGTTAGTACACCTATATGATAGCAACATACTGTAAAAATTTCAACATTGATATCTGACTGTGAACAAAGATATGAATTTTTAAAAATGAGGAGATAATTCACATTACTCTACAACTGATCTTGTGGTTGTTGCCTATTCATGTGTGATATTGAAGGGATATAATCGATTATTATTTAAGTAAGGTACTGAATTACATACAAAAGGTGGAAACACAACTAAAATTAACATTTATATTATTTCGACATACTTAAAATAAATATTTTCAATTAACATCCTTTGAGATGCGACTGTTCCCAAACATGGTAGTGAATGTTAAGAATACTTATTTCTTCCAACAGCTCCTATGACATAGAATAAGACCTCCCGGTTGCTGTGGTAAGTTCAAGCACTGACAGTTTCCTTAAAACATTTTTCATTGGTATCCAAACTTTGACACAAGTAGATTTCTTGAATGATGTTCTTGGGTCAGCAGGGTGGCAAAAAAAATTTCATTGTTTTCTAAGCTTATCCTTTCAACCTCTGCAGGCCACCACTGTCCATTATACACACACACACCACTACATCATTCAATGTTAAAGACAGAGATGTAATTTTACTGAAACAATGATCCTCATAAATTTCGGTTTCTGATGCTACATAGCATCAAAAGTTTTCGGCAATGCCAAGGAATTTATGGAAATGCCTTTTTCCTTTTATTGCTATACAGTTTTCAAATCTGGTTTGAAGTGTTGTTTTCATATGCAGAACCACTTCTTTCTTGATCGGAAAATAAGTAATGCCTTTAATATTATCCTTGCAAAAGACATACATGTCCTGTACTGTGAGAATTTGGTCTGTGGTTGGTCTTTGTAGGCTGGCTTTAATTACTTCGTGTTTTGTTGTACCTCCTACGCCACGACATGCATTTTTGTCATGGCAAGATGCATAAGTGTCATTCAGCCTCCAACTCAAAGTCTACTTTGTGGCTGCACAGATTTGAAAAATTCTTTTTGTTCTTATACTGACTATTACTTCCATATAAAAAGTGTATCAGCTTCTCACATTGGGAAAATTCTCTTTTATGTAATTTATTACATACTTTTGAAACACATGTACAGCCAAAGTGTTGTGCTCCAAGTAGTCGCTAAGAATGCAAATTGAAGAACTGCAAACTTCATCTTTCTCATTTTTTAAGTAGAGAATAAATGGATGTACTGTTGCCAGGTCATTGACCCAGTGATACCCTTGTATTGCATCCTGAATCACAAATGTAAAATTTTCTGCAAAATCAGCTAGCACTATTCATTCACTTTCATGAAGTTGTGCTTTTTTGTCCTTCAAAGACTTACTTTGGATTTTAGAAACATGGTGGTGGCTTTTGAGTTTTTGTAAGTTATCAATTAAAGATTCCAAGTTCTTTTCCTGAGATTTAACCACTGTTATGATTTCTGACCTCTCAGTTGTGACCCACTGTTTGAAGGTAATACTGTCTGGCATTTCCTCATCATATTCGTGAAACAATTCAATAACGGTTTCCTTACCAGGGCGTTTATTACACAAACTCACCATGCAGCTGTAGCTCTTAGTGTCACAGATCATCAAATCTAGTAACTCTTTGTAGTTGAGATTTCCGGAAAGCTTTTGACACCGTTCCTCACAAGTGACTTCTAATCAAGCTGCGGGCCTATGGGGTATCGTCTCAGTTGTGCGACTGGATTCGTGATTTCCTGTCAGGATGGTCGCAGTTAGTAGTAATAGATGGCAAATCATCGAGTAAAACTGAAGTGATATCAGGTGTTCCCCAGAGAAGCGTCCTGGGACCTCTGCTGTTCCTGATCTATATAAATGACCTGGGTGACAATCTGAGCAGTTCTCTTAGGTTGTTCGCAGATGATGCTGTAATTTACCATCTAGTAAGGTCATCCGAAGACCAGTATCAGTTACAAAGCGATTTAGAAAAGATTGCTGTATGGTGTGGTAGGTGGCAGTTGACGCTAAATAACGAAAAGTGTGAGGTGATCCACATGAGTTCCAAAAGAAATCCGTTGGAATTCGATTACTTGATAAATAGTACAATTCTCAAGGCTGTCAATTCAACTAAGTACCTGGCTGTTAAAATTACGAACAACTTCAGTTGGAAAGACCACATAGATAATATTGTGGGGAAGGCGAGCCAAAGGTTGCGTTTCATTGGCAGGAAACTTAGAAGATGCAACAAGTCCACTAAAGAGACAGCCACACTCGTTCGTCCTCTGTTAGAATATTGCTGCGCGGTGTGGGATCCTTACCAGGTGGGATTGACGGAGGACATCGAAAGGGTGCAAAAAAGGGCAGCTCGTTTTGTATTATCACGTAGTAGGCGAGAGAGTGTGGCAGATATGATACGCGAATTGGGATGGAAGTCATTACAGCAAAGACGTTTTTCGTTGGGGCGAGATCTATTTACGAAATTTCAGTCAGCAACTTTCTCTTCCGAATGCTAAAATATTTTGTTGAGCCCAACCCACATAGGTAGGAATGATCATCAAAATAAAATAAGAGAAATCAGAGCTCGAACAGAAAGGTTTAGGTGTTCATTTTTCCCGCGCACTGTTCGGGAGTGGAATGGTAGAGAGATAGTATGATTGTGGTTCGACGAACCCTCGGCCAAGCACTTAAATGTGAATTGCAGAGTAGTCATGTAGATGTAGATGTAGATGTAGATCACTGAGTTTTGCACCTGCAATCATCAGTTTGACATTTTGATGATCTAAACAAACACATACGGAGTGTGTCCCTGAGGATCCAAACAAAATGCACCACTTAGGGCAGAGGTCACAAAATTTTAATGTTCAATTTTGCATTCAGGATGAGAATTTTTGAAAGCTACATAAAGTTCATTTAAATTTGACAGCACTAGTTGTTTCCGCTTTGTTACTTTAACTCTATTTATAACAACTCTTTTGCTATCTTTGCAACCTGGGCACATTCTACTGTTTTCATCTTCTTCAAAAAACTGCTCGATCTTTTTAATTGTTTCTTCACTTATACCTACTCCTACTTCTTCTTTCCTAAATCTGGAAGAATGTCTTGCTCATTCACTAATTTTCCAGTTAGTTGAACCAAACAATGAGATATGTTGAATTCATCAACTATTTTTTATCTTGACCATGAGTCAGGGAGCACAATTAAAATTTTAACTTTTTCCTCTTTAGATGTCACTGAAAATTTAATTTTTAATCTCTCTATTATCCTCAAATATTCAGTGTCATATGATGCTGGTGGTAAGATTTCTTCTTCTTCTTCTTCTTCTTCTTCTTCTTCTTCTTCTTAAATAATGTTGATATCTTTATTATTACAGCACGATTCCAAGTCTCTTCTAATTTTGTCTGAAGTTTGTTGTACCTTATTTTCAATAGCTGCTTTTATTCTTTTGCTACTTAATTTTATTATTTTCGAAGCAGGAGATACATATAACTTACAAAAAGCAAAATCCAATATGCTAATAGCTTCCTCATTAGGAATATAAATGTCATTAACAAGGTTAAATGATTCTGGTTCTGGATTCACAACAAATATTTTTGAGTAAAAAGTTGGGCACAGGGAATTTCCAGGAATCACATTATGTTTCACTCTCACATAACAAGGACAAATGTTCAAAATTCCCTCGAACCTATAGTAATAGAATTTTTATGAACTTTAAGTGGATCACAGCACTTTCTTCCAAATAATTCTTCTCATGATACTAAACCCCCCCCCCCCCCCCTACGAAAGCAGGCGTTGACAGAAGTGAAAATTACCGAACTATCAGTTTAATAAGCCATGGCTGCAAAATACTAACACGAATCCTTTACAGACGAATGGAAGAACTGGTAGAAGCTGACCTTGGTGAAGATCAGTTTGGATTCTGTAGAAATATTGGAACACATGAGGCAATACTAACCCTACAACTTATCTTAGAAGAAAGATTAAGGAAAGGAAAACCTATATTTCTAGCATTTGTAGACTTAGAGAAAGCTTTTGACAATGTTGACTGGAATACTCTCTTTCAAATTCTAAAGGTGGCATGGGTAAAATACAGGGAGCGAAAGGCTATTTACAATTTGTACAGAAACCAGATGGCAGTTATAAGAGTCGAGGGGCATGAAAGGGAAGCAGTGGTTGGGAAGGGAGTGAGACAGGGTTGCAGCCTGTCCTCGATGTTATTCAATCTGTATATTGAGCAAGCAGTAAAGGAAACAAAAGAAAAATTCGGAGTAGGTATTAAAATCCATGGAGAAGAAATAAAAACCTTGAGGTTCGCCGATGACATTGTAATTCTGTCAGAGACAGCAAAGGACTTGGAAGAGGAGTTGAATGGAATGGATAGCGTCTCGAAAGGAGGATTTAAGATGAACATCAACAAAAGCAAAACGAGGATAATGGAATGTAGTCAAATTAAATCGGGTGATGCTGAGGGTATTAGATTTGGAAGTGAGACGCTTAAAGTAGTGAAGGAGTTTTGCTATACGGGGAGCAATATAACTGATGATGGTTGAAGTAGAGAGGATATAAAATGTAGACTGGCAATGGCAAGGAAATCGTTTCTGAAGAAGAGAAATTTGTTAACATCGATTATAGATTTAAGTGTCAGGAAGTCTTTTCTGAAAGTATTTGTATGGAGTGTAGCCACGTATGGAAGTGAAACGTGGACGATAAATAGTTTGGACAGGAAGAAAATAGAAGCTTCCGACATGTGGTGCTACACAAGAATGCTGATTATTAGATGGGTAGATCACATAACTAATGAAAAGGTATTGAATACAATTGGGGAGAAGAGGAGTTTGTGGCACAACTTGACTAGAAGAATGGATCGGTTGGTAGGACATGTTCTGAGGCATCAAGGGATGACCAATTTAGTATTGGAGGGCAGTGTGGAGGGTAAAAATCGTAAAGGGAGACCAAGAGATGAATACACTAATGCAGATTCAGAAGGATGTAGGTTGCAATAGGTATTGGGACATGAAGCTTGCACAGGATAGGGTAGCATGGAGAGCTCCATCAAACCAGTCTCAGGATTGAAGACAACAACAACAACAACATGATACTCACACACTGATGTTACAGAAGAACTTACTCGAAATTTAAACAAAGTTCGTCTAACTCCATCAAAGTCCTTGACATTTTTCAAGTTTTTTGAAACTGAACCATAAACTGTATTGTGACACACTTCACTTGCTATCTCTCCAACAGAGCACTGTTCATCCTTGTTATTGCATTCCAGTTAATCTCTCAAAATTAAGTACATATTACACACAGAACAAAGCACATAACACATTCTACACTCTTGATGAAGTATGTACATCCACTCTAACAGAGGTTTCAGAACGAACTGACTACAACAGTGCCACACCCAGCAATAATGTAGTTCTTCACTGTCAAACCTATACGTAAATGGGCATTTTTATTACCATATAACAAAAGCAAAAGCATATTGCATTACTAAAAATAAACTGAACAAATATTGGGTGATAGTATTAACTAAATATATGTCACAATTAAATTTATTACAATGAAACAATAAACCATTTAAACAGGCAACAGCCATAAGATCAGTTGTAGAGTAATGTGAATTATCTCCTCATTTTCAAAAATTCATATCATTGTTCACAGTCAGATATCAATGTTGAAATTTTTACAGTACGTTGCATCATACAGGTGTACAAACTGTGCAAAAATAATATTTTTATATTCAGTCCCAACTGAGACAACTAACCTCAAACTTTACAAAAAATGAAAGTTTTCAAATTTCAAAAATTCATAAAAAATTAAGGAAATATTTGTAAGTATTCTTGCTCTTTATGAGGCTAGTAGTGTACGATATCTAACTAAAAGAAAAAAATAGACTCTCGTAAATCATTCCTTGTTTGTTATTTTTGGGTCTAAAAAGTGGATTTTTGAAAATTTGGATACCAAAATTTGGAGGTCATTTTGACTGGTTATTTTTTAATTTAGGATATTTTGTGTAATAGTCAATGTTGTAGAGGACACTTTTCTAAAAACAATAATGTCAATTGCAATGTTGTAACTTAACCCAGCGCAGAGATATTCAAATTTTCACTAATGTCTCCAGACTGAAAAATCGTCGCCGTGCCTACAAATAAAAATGGCCGCCATCCAGCAAAGGTGCAAGATAAATTATTTTAAAATACTGTTTTGAACTTCTGAAATATAGGGCAATCACATATAAAAAAATTAAAATATTTAAAAATAGTCAAGCAACCAACACTGAACCACTTCATATGGATTGACCCAGCTTGAAGTTAAACTGCTGGAGCAAGAGCTGAAAGCAAACTCCAGGATGTAACAGAGAAGAGGGATGCACCTCATACTGGAGATCAAAGGAGTCATTGAAGGAGGAGGCACAAGATGGGTGCCCACCCATGGCAGACAAACTGCTTGCATACCTGCTGAGGAGGTCACGACGGTAATACAGTGGTAGTTTCGCAGCTTTGGCATACAGACACTCAACCACGCTAGTGTAAAAAGCGCCAGTGGCCAAATGGATACCATGATGGTGGATAGGGTTGAGATGGTGTAAGAGGGACGGATGTGAAGATGCATAAACAAAGCACCCATAGTCTAGTTTCGAACGGACAAGGCACCAGTACAAACTGAAGAGGGTGGTTTGATCTGCACCCCAGGAAGTACCATTGAAGACATTTGGATATTTACAGGCTGCATACCACAGGCTCCCAGGTAAAACACATAGGAGGACCAAGAGTGTTTCCTATTGAGCATGAGCCCCACGAATTTCATAGCTTCAATGAATAGAAGAGCAACAGTCCCAAGATGTAAAGATGGTGGGAGAAACAAACTATGGCACCAGAAATTCTTACAAACGGTTTTGTCAGTGGAAAAACAAAAGACACTGTCAATGCCCACGAGTAAAGACAATCGAGACATCACTGAAGACACCGTTCAATGAGACAGATCCATAGAAAACTGCAATAGATGGCAATATCGTCAACAAAAAGGGAGCCAGAGACACCCGGCAGGAGAGAGAACGTTATAGGGTTATGGCGACAGCAAAGAGGACGAGGCTTAGGACGGAACTCTGAGGCACGTAGTTTTCCTGGATAAAGGTGTTCGACTTTGAAATCTCGGTCTTTTAAAAATTCCTCAAGGAAATGGGGCAGGCGGCCAAAGAAGCCCCATGTACAGAGGAGACCAGTCCTCCAGCAGGTGTTGTAGGCTTTCTCAAAATCAAAAAACATGGCCACAGTCTGGGATTTCCACAGAAAATCATTCACGGCATGTGTGGACAAAGTGACAAGATGGTCAACCGCAGAATGGCACACTCTAAATCCACACTGTGCAGTGGTTAGTCAATTGTGAGACTCGAGCCACCACACCAGCCACGCATGAATCATACATTCCATCACCTTGCAAAAACAGCTGGTGAGAGATATTGGTTCATAGCTACAAGGAAGGCTTAGGTGTGGGTATGACAGTTGCTCCACAGCTGCACGGGATTAGCCGAGCGGTCTAAGGCGCTGCAGTCATGGACTGTGCGGCTGGTCCTGGTGGAGGTTCAAGTCCTCCCTCGGGCATGGGTGTGTGTGTTTGTCCTTAGGATAATTTAGGTTACATAGTGTGTAAGCTTAGGGACTGATGACCTTGGCAGTTAAGTCCCATAAGATTTCACACACATTTGAACATTTTGAGTGGCTTCACGCCAGCATTGAGGAAACCTGCCCTCTCCCCAGGTGCGGTTGTACGTATTAAGCAGAAAGTGCTTGCCCGTAAGAGAAAGGTGCTGCAAAATCTGAATGTGAACAGTGTGTGGCCCTGGGGCAGAGGATTGGGATGAAGTGAGAGCATCATCATCTTCTTCTTCTTCTTCTTCTTCTTCTTCTTCATGGTGCTACAGTCCAGGATGAAGCTTGGCCTTCCCAACAAGCTTCCATCATACATCTCAGTCACATGCTATCCTCCTCCAGTTTCTGCATCTGAGCTTCCGTAGGTCTCCTTCCACTCCATCCAGCCATCTTGCTCAAGGTCGACTTCTCCCTCTTTGTCCTCTTGGCTTACCAAAGAGAATCTTCATCACCTCAGTCTCCTCCATTCTCGCCACATGACCTGCCCATCTTATCCTTCCTGATCATATGATTTTTGTTACAGGAGCATTGGCATTTATAGTGTACAATTCTGCATTTTACCTTTTTCTCCATTGTTCTCTGTCATATACAGAGCCAATTCTCAAAACTTTCCTCTCAAATCTGCCGAGGAGCCTTGCACTGGTTTCCGTCAAGGGCCATGTTCCCAAAGCATAAGTGAGAACTGGTCTAGCAAGGGTTTTATAAACAGTGAATTTTGTTGGGCGTCTGAAGAGTCTTGACCGGAATAAATTACTCAAGGCAGAATATGCCTTATTTGCTGATATCAGCCTAATCCTAATTTCAGTTGATATGTCCTTGAAGCAATTGACTGTGGAACCAATATACTTGAAGCTATCAACTCTTTCAAATGTGTACCCATTCACGCTGAAAGTTGACAGCATAGTGGGTTGATATGCTTTTCCACAGGCCCTGTATTTAGTTTTATCTTCATTTATCATAAGACCCATCTTCTCACTTGCTTGACTTAAGGCTGTAAAAGCTTCTTTCAGTGCTGGTAATGTCCATGTTATGATGTCTACATGATCTGCATATGCTAAAATCTGCACTGACTTGTAGAAGATGGTGCCCCTGGTCTGTACACCTGCTTCCCTAATCACCTTCTCGAGTGCTACATTAAATAACAAGCATGCTAATGCATCTCCTTCACGTAGCTGATTTTTTATTTCCAGGGGGTCTGAGTAATTTCCTCAAACTCAAATGTAGCTTCTTACTTCAGACATCATCATTTTAATCATTCTCAGGAGCTTTCCATGTATCCCCATCTCCTGTTAGACATGAAACAACTTGTTTCTATTGATGCTGTCGTATACAGCCTTAAAGTCAATAATGAGGTGATGTGTTCCAGTTCTATATTCAACAGTTTTCTCCAAAATTTTGCACAGGTTGAAAATCTGGTCTATTGTTGACCTTCCTTGTCGAAATCCACTTTGGTATATTCCAATTCCTTTATCCACCTGTGCGAGTAGTCAATCAAAAATAATATTAGATAACACTTTTTACCCCAGGTTCAAGAGGGTGATTCCATAGTGGTTTCTACACTTCATTTGGTAGCCCTTCTTATGTATGGAACATAATATTCTTTCATTCCATTCATCTGGTATCCTTTCCTGTTCCCATATGAGAGTGATAAGTTCAAATAGAGACTGCTCTAATGTTGCTCCTCCACATTTTAACAATTTTGCAGGGATGCTATCAGTGCCGGGGACCTAGTTATTCTTCAGTTTCCTTAAAACTATTTTAACATCCTCTAATCCTAGGCCATCCAGAGGCTGTTCTTCATCCAATCCTTTCTCACAATCATTAGAAGCATCCTCTGCTTGCTCTGTCTCTCGATTCATCAGGTCTTTAAAGTATCTTTGTCATCTTTCCAGAGTCTGTTTACTCTCACTTATTATGTTTCTTCATCTCTAATCAAGCTGGTTATTGGAGCAAATTGTCTTCTAGCATTATTTACTTTTATAAAGAACTTCCTTGTTTCATTCTTCTTCTTGGACACTCCCATACATTCTATTTCAGCCTTAGTCCATTCCTTTTTTTAAGCTGTGTGTCGTCTCTTCGATCCTCCTTTTCTCTTGATAATCCTCTGACAAGCTTCTTGTGCAGTTCGCCTGTAATGTCTTTTGGTATGCAGTGTTCTTTACTCCAGTCACTCTCTTACACTCTTCATCAAACCATGTCGGCCTTGTTGATTTTCTCTCCATCCCTAGTGTTTCCTTAGCTGAAATGTCTGTAGCTCTTTATATAGTCTTTAATTTTGTTCTGTGCCATTACTGTCTCGCAGTGTTCCTTGTTCTTGTTCTACAGCCTGAGAAACTTTGACAGTACGATTCGTAAGTTTCTGTTAATTGCAGTGCTGCAATATTGTACTGTTCTTTTCTAGTATGTCTTTCTTTCTGAGTATTTAGATCCTTGCTCTCACCTTGGCCATTACAGGAAAATGGTCTGAATCCACATTGTGGCCACAAAAGTTTCGAACAGCCAAGAAGTTAGTTTTATGCCTCCAGTCTATCAGTACATGATCAATTTGATTAATGGTTCTACCATCAGGCGACTTCCACTTGCCCTTGTGTATCTCCTTGTGGGGCAATCTGATACATCCCACTATCATATTCCGGGAGGCTGCGAAGATGCTCAATCTTATTCCATTATCATTAGTGGATCCATGTGTACTATGGGCTCCAATTAAATGCTGGACAATGTCTTCTCTTCCAAGTTGTGCATTAAAATCGCCCAGCACTATCCTGATGTCATTCCCTGGACACTTACCATAAGCTTTACCAAGGGCATCATGGAAATCGTGTTTTAGGTCTTCAATAGATTCTTCTGTTGGTGCATGCCCAATAATTATAATATAGTTAAAGAATCTTACTTTAATTCTAATTACTGAGAGCCTTGGATTAATGGATGTAAAATTCATCACCAAATGTTTCAGATCTTTATGAACAAGGAAACCTGTGCCAAGCTCATCTGTTATCACAGCTATAGGACATATAGCCCTCTTTCTTTTCCAGTACTACACTCCTTGTTCATCGAATTTCTTGGATGGCAATAATGCTCTCCTTGAGCTTCCCCTGCTTGTCTAATAACTTCTTTGGAGAGCCTGGGCTATATAAAGATCGAACAATCCAGGTACAAATTCAAAGGTCAGTTTTCAACTTTTTAACCATTCGTTGTCCAAGATCCGTGCCATGCCATCGTCTATATAATCCATCAGACTTCTGCTCTTTGGGTTTTCATAACTTTACCTTTTTTTGCAGGAAGAGGGTGTTAGCCTCGAGCCCAATCCCCAACTTGAGGGACCAGGATTTGTATTAGGTTTACTCCCCTAGGGAAGCTGGCTTCACTATGCCTCTAGAGCCCCCCTGCGCAATTTTGTGGGACACACTTTGTCTGGCTCCTCAGTTGAGACCAATCTGGCTTGGGTGACCCTGCCAGTAGCTACGCTACCGCCAGCACAGCTCTCAACTTCACCGAAGCACCCAAGCCCTCCTGCCTGGCACTGAAGGTGCGTACTACACCGCAGTGTCCCCTGGGAACCGCAAGAGAAAGGTGCTGCTACATCTGAATGTGAACAGCATGTGGCCCTGGGGCAGACGATCAGGATGAAGTGGGAGCATGATCTAGATCCCTCATAGTAAAGACAGCATTGTAGTGCTCAGGATTCTGAGAAGAGAAGGGTATCGCCCAAGCCGCCTCTGAACGTTTCCGATGGAGGAAGGCAGGGTGATAGTGGGAAGAGCTCGAAATTTCTGCAAAATAGCGGCCCAAGATGTTGGAGATAGCAATAGGGTCCACGATGACATTGTTTGCTACTGTCAGGCTGGAAATTGGGGAATGGATCTTGGTCCCAGCGAACTGTCTGAGGTTGGCCCACATGACAGAGGATGGGTTGGAGATGTTAAAAGAACCTTTGAATGAAATCCGGCTAGCTCTTTTGCTTTTCCAGAGAACGTGACGACATTTTGCACACATCTGTTTGTATTAAATTCAGTTTGTCATCGTAGGATGACAGATAAAAACAAGGGGAGCACATCTCCATGCGTGAATTGCGTCGTGGCATGCCTCAGTCCACCAAAGGACAGGGACACAGCTTGGTAAAGAGGAAGTGCGAGGAATGGAACATTCTGCAAGGATAAGGATAACATTTGTAAGATATTCCACTTTGTAAGATATCGCACCTAGTCATCACAACTGGGAAAATCTTGTTTGTCGAAGGCTGCCATGGAAGAGTAATGCCACCAGTCGGCCTTAGTAAGCTGCCTTTTGGGTATGCACAGAGGTGGGGTAGGAGTCAGCAAACATATAGCACACGGGAAATGGTTGCTTGAGTAGACATCAGAAAGAACTGACCACTTGAGACGAAGGGTAAACTGGGCAATGCAGAAGGATAGGTCCAAATGGGAATAGGTGTATGAGGAGACAGAAAGGAACAGGGGTGCTCCCGTGTTAAGGCAGAAGAGGTTAAGTTGATTAATAAGGTTGGCCAAGAGGACACCTCTCTGATGGGTTCTGGAAGAACCCCAAACGAGATGGTGAACATTAAAGTCACCCAGCAGCAGAAATGAGTGAAGTAGCTGCCCAGTAAGCTGGTGGAAGTCTGCCCTGGTGACATCGAATGACGGAGGGATATAAATGGTACAAAGGGAAAAGGTCAAGTGAGGAAGGAAAAGGCAAGCTGCAACAGCTTGAAGACGGGTAGCCAGAGAAATGGAATGACTATGAATGTTATCTCACATGAGCAGCATGACTCCCCCATGATCTGGGGGGGGGGGGGGGGGGGGGAGTTCAAAATACACCGAGAAGAAATGCGAAAGCTCAAAGCAGTCATGAGGACGCAAATTTGTTTCCTGAAGGCAGAGTACATGTGGATGCTGTGATTCTGAAAGCAGCTGTAAATCCTCTTTGTTGGATCAAGGGCCACGATCGTTGCATTGGAGAAGAGTCATGATGAGGAAGAAATGAAAGGGTGTCACCTCGGTAGCTGCAGACAGCCAGCCTGTGAATACTTGCTACTACAGGGCACAGAGGCAGGAGGACCCTGCTCCATGAGGTCCACAGAAGTGTCAGCTTTCTTGTGCTGTAACCCTGTGGAGTCCAATGCAGAAAAATGGTTGGTGGTGCGAACCGGCGACATGGAGGCCGGCTGGGCAAAGGTATCATGTGGCAAAATCATCGAAGAGGATCTTTGAGTCAGTGAAGGAGAAGACTGTTTGCCTTTGTTGGACTTCTTCGAGCCTATCCTGTTAGCAGAGGAAGACTCAGGTTTTGGTTGGTCGGAGGGACAAACGCCAGTTGTGTAACTGGTGACTTCACCCAATGATGTTAGAGATTGATGACTCGTTACACAGCTGAATGACGGGACATCGATGCTACCATGGCAATGGGTGAGCTCACAAAATCAAAGCTGAATTCGATGTTGCAGGTCTGCGTGGCCATGTGAGTCATGCAGCGAGATGTAGCAAGAACAATATTGTAAGTGCCAGATGGGAGAGCAGGGTTTGTGACTAGCCAATAACTTGCAAGTGATTGAGTAAGAAACTTTTTCCTTTACCCCGATCTCCTGGACAGCTCGCTCACTGAGATACATGGGACAATCTCGAGAGGCGGCAACATGGTCGACATTGCAGTTGATACAGTGGGGAGGAGGAGGCGGACAATTGCCCTCGTGTGCATCCCTGCCACACGAACACATTTGGTAGATGTCAACAAGACATTCCAGTGATGTTGAAACGATGACACTGGTAGTAGTGCATCTGGTTCGGAATGTATGGTCGGACTGTGATATATTCATAGCCTGCTCTGGTCTGGGATGGAAGAATCACTCTATCAAAGGCAGGGAAAAAAAGAGTGCATGTGGGCAGTAAGGAGAGGCATCTACCTTTTTCATTACCCGATGCACGGCAATGACACCCTGATCCGAGCGGTAGGCTTGGATTTTGGCCTTGGTCAGACTGTCAGGCAGCCTAGTGTAAATAACACCACAGCTAGAGTTCAGAATTCTATGGGCCTCAACACGAACAGGATAGCTGTGGAGAAGTGAAGCGGCAAGAAGTTGTGCTTAAGAATCAGAAGTAGTCTCCAAAATCGAAGTGCCATTTCGTAAATGAGAGCAGGGTTTCACAAAGCTGGCAACTGCATCAACTCCTTTCTGAATAATAAACGGATTTACCGTCACGAAGGACAGCCCATCTTCAGTATGTGAAACCACGAGACACCATGGTGCAGCTGGCTGGAAGGGTCTTGAATCGTTAGCCTCATTCTGTTTATGTTTTGTAGACGCTGATTGTTAACCTGATTGGCTCACTGCTAGAAAATCCCCCATGATTGCCAGCGCCTCCAATGGCACACTCCTTCCAACTGGGAGCCACCTTCACAAGGGTGTGCACCTGCCTTAAGATGATTGTTCAAAACTCAGGTCACACCTCCCAAACACCTGAAAGAGGGACCAATCATCAATTTGGGAAGGTAGCAACTCAGGCAGTCATCCTTCCCTGGGCTTGACCTGTACCAGGGGCTATGTGTGCACACTATCTGTTGATCTGGGGCTGGGAATTACATGTTACCCAGTCAGCTGTTACGTGTCAGACATGTAAGCCACCCTTTTCAGGAGCACACAGGCAGGAAGAAAAAAAAGAGGAGCATCAAATTCTGAAGCAGAGGATGATAGGAGAAGGTGAATGAAGAAAGGAAAAAGGAACAAAAAACAGTGATATGACTATTCTTGTGTCAGCTACAGACAATGTGGAACATTCCCAAAAACACCCCAGACATGTTGCCCACGAGAGGTGAAAGAGAATAGCAAGAAGATAGACATGTAGCACAGAAGGGAAAAGATGCTGCAAAGGCTGGGGCCCTGTGGTGACCAAGTGCAAGAGTGGCGAGCCCCCCTGTGGTGGTGGTGGGGGGGGGGGGGGGGGAGTCCAGTGTGCTAACCACTAAGCCACCTCTCTATCAGACTACTTGCTTTTGTTTTTGATGAACATATATTTGGAAAAAAAGAACATGAGGATATACTAATGTGCACATAACAAGTATTTCAGGGAATTCTGTCTGGAAATGAAATGCCAAAGCTACAGATGTGGCTGAAATTAGGGCTTTTGTTGGTTTTTACAACTCTGGACATATGAACCTAAAGAATCCATGGTACACAACTGGTTTTAAAGCTGGGGATTTTTCACACTACAATGAGTTTGTACCAGTTCCTGTTCAGATGCATATAGTTTGATGACATTCAATGCACACAAGAGAGAAAGAAAATAGATTAACTTGCACTTATTAGCAAGATATTTGAATTGTTCCAAGCAAACTGTAACAAGAACTACACAGTGTCCAACTACACCACTGTGGATGACAGTTAACTGCTTTCAGAGGGAAGCTTAGTTTTTATCAGGATATACCAAGTGAGCCATCGAAGTATAGTCTGAAAATTCTAATGTTCTGTGATGCACCGACATGGTACACTCTCGTTGTGGCAATATACGTTGGGAAACAGCTAGATGGACCAAATGAAGTTTCAAACTCACCGTAAGATATGATAATTCTACTGAGTGAGACAACTAATGTGACTGGCTGTAATGTAATGGCAGATAATTAGTTTACTAGTTGTGGCTTATCTGAAGAGCTGCAGAAGGAGATACTTTCATTGGAACTGTTTGTAAAAATGAAGCAACTGCCTTCTGAATTTGTGAATGTGGAGTTAAAAGTGGATAACTTGGATTTCAAAAGGGCTTAAGAATCATCTCTTAAGTGCCTAAAGAAAACAAAAACATGATGCTTCTTCCATCTATGCACTTTGGTAATAAAATAGATGACAGCACAGAAGAGAGAAAGTCTGAAATTATCACAATGTACAATTCCACAAAAACAGGAGCAGACACACTGGATGAAATGTGCACCACCTACCCCACATCAAGAAAAACACGATTCTGTTCAATATTTTTCAATATTCTGGAATAAATGCTCAAATGATATTTACCAGAAAGATTGAGGGCAACAATATGATTAAAGAACCAAGAGTTCTGTTAATACAACCAGTTATACACAGGAAGCAGCAGTAACATCCCTACCCTAATCCAGAAAACAGAAAGTGGTGGAGAAGACAACACAAGAGGATGAAAAATATGGACCTTCAGCAGAAAGACCAAGGCTCAAAAACTGAAATGTGGATGATGGAAGAAACAGAAAGGAAGATATACAGTGTGCCCAATAAGTAAAGATGTGGGAAAGTTTTGTGAGTAAAACACACAATAAAAATTTGTATGTCATATGATTACAATATGTAATGATAGTTTTGAGAAAGAATATTTATATCGCTTGGAATGAAACAATATAATGTAGAAAATGTTGAAGCTTGACAGAATTAACAGATATCTATCAACCGAACATGGCAAGAAGGAAACATTATTATTTTTTATTTGTATTTGTGGTGTTAATGTTTAAATTTATATTATCAATGCATATAAAGTGCATTAACCTGTGGAAGAGCTCAAGACTTCAATACTATAACAATTTTTTTTCCCACTACAACATTATCTAGGCTCAAACTCTGGCGTGTTTCCAACACCCTGTACCAGTAATAACATTGTAATACAATAACACAAGTCAAGGGTTAAAAGTTGATAAAATCTGATACAATTATGCCACCTTTCAATTCCGTTAAACTTTAATGTGTCTTGCCAGGGAAAATCATTCTCCACAAAAGTTGTCTTCTTGGGCCATGTTTTCTGAAACCACTTTACATTCTTCAATCAGTGTTCTCTTGATTTAAACACACTTTTCTTGAGAACATAATTTTTGCTAGTACTGATAGTCCCATCGTTTGCTAGATTCCTGTAGTGACTTGAAAGAACCTTTTTCTGAGTAGACTTTCTTCTTCTTTTACTTTACGTAAATACTTTATTTATGTATTAGTGACTTTTCCTTGGATGCTGCCAAAATATATCACAATAAAAATGTTGTTACACTTACAAGGATGCCACAATCCATACTGCAGTATCTAAATAAGAATTCGGCACACTGCTGTGTTGGTCATGTACTTATAAGCATAATATAATTTTT
This sequence comes from Schistocerca nitens, assembly GCF_023898315.1. Classification (NCBI taxonomy): domain Eukaryota; kingdom Metazoa; phylum Arthropoda; class Insecta; order Orthoptera; family Acrididae; genus Schistocerca; species Schistocerca nitens. The sequence goes on from NC_064618.1 coordinate 435,915,870, forward strand.
AGGGTGATGTATCTTGATAATGCTGAAGGGGGTGGATACAGCTAAAAATTTAAAATAAAGAAACTACAATGGAAACAAGTTTTTTCAAGAAATTTACAGAAGCTGGTAACTATGCATGAATAAATGACTCAGTGGCCTGGAGAACACCCCAGTTGTCCTCTCGTGCTTATCTTGCACATTATCATCAGCACAAAACTGCTCAGAAATGGTTGAATACTGTTAGTTGTTTTAGAGATTCAGTTACATACACATTCTACCATTCCGTATTCAAAGTTTGTTAATTACTGTTGTGCAGCCACAATGATATCAGAAACCTTCTGAAATGAATTGCCTGAGTACAAATGACAGCTCCACCAATACGCTGCTCTTCCACACCCAGCGTACACAATACCACTACCATCTGTATATGTGCATATTGCTATCCCAGTACTTTTGTCAGCTTAGTGTAAATTACATCCGTTGTTATTGTTGTTGTGGTCTTCAGTCCTGAGACTGGTTTGATGCAGCTCTCCATGCTACTCTATTCTGTGCAAGATGCTTCATCTCCCAGTACCTACTGCAACCTACATCCTTCTGAATCTGCTTAGTGTATTCATCTCTTGGTCTCCCTCTACGATTTTTACCCTCCACGCTGCCCTCCAATGGTAAATTGGTGATCCCTTGATGCCTCAGAACATGTCCTACCAATCGATCCCTTCTTCTAGTCAAGTTGTGCCACAAACTTCTCTTCTCCCCAGTCCTATTCAATACCTCCTCATTAGTTATGTGATCTACCCATCTTATCTTCGGCATTCTTCTGTAGCACCACATTTCAAAAGCTTCTATTCTCTTCTTGTCTAAACTATTTATCGTCCATGTTTCACTTCCATACATGGCCACACTCCACACAAATACTTTCAGAAATGACTTCCTGACACTTACATCAATACTCGATGTTAACAAATTTCTCTTCTTCAGAAACGATTTCCTTGCCATTGCCAGTCTACATTTTATATCCTCTCTACTTCAACCATCATCAGTTATTTTGCTCCCCAAATAGCAAAACTCCTTTACTACTTTAAGTGTCTCATTTCCTAATCTAATACCGTCAGCATCCCCCAACTTAATTCTACTACATTCCATTATCCTCGTTTTGCTATTGTTGATGTTCATCTTATATCCTCCTTTCAAGACGCTATCCATTCCATTCAACTGCTCTTCCAAGTCCTTTGCTGTCTCTGACAGAATTACAATGTCATCAGCGTACCTCAAGGTTTTTATTTCTTCTCCATGGATTTTAATACCTACTCCGTATTTTTCTTTTGTTTCCTTCACTGCTTGCTCAATATACAGACTGAATAACATCGGGGGGAGGCTACAACCCTGTCTCACTCCCTTCCCAACCACTGCTTCCCTTTCATGCCCCTCAACTCTTATAACTGCCATCTGCTTTCTGTACAAATTGTAAATAGCCTTTCGTTCCCTGTATTTTACCCCTGCCACCTTCAGAATCTGAAAGGGAGTATTCCAGTCAACATTGTCAAAAGTTTTCTCTAAGTCTACAAATGCTAGAAACGTAGGTTTGCCTTTCCTTAATCTAGCTTCCAAGTAAGTCGTAGGGTCAGTATTGCCTCACGTGTTCCAACATTTCAACGGAATCCAAACTGATCTTCCCCGAGGTCGGCTTCTACTAGTTTTTCCATTCGTCTGTAAAGAATTCGTGTTAGTATTTTGCAGCCGTGACTTATTAAACTGATAGTTCGGTAATTTTCACATCTGTCAACACCTGCTTTCTTTGGTATTGGAATTATTATATTCTTCTTGAAGTCTGAGGGTATTTCGCCTGTCTCATACATCTTGCTCACCAGATGGCAGAGTTTTGTCAGGTCTGGCTCTCCTAAGGCTGTCAGTAGTTCTAATGGAATGTTATCTACTCCCAGGGCCTTGTTTCGACTCAGGTCTTTCAGTGCTCTGTCAAACTCTTTACGCAGTATCATATCTCCCATTTCATCTTCATCTACATCCTCTTCCATTTCCATAATATTGTCCTCAAATACATCGCCCTTGTATAGACCCTCTATATACTCCTTCCATCTTTCTGCCTTCCCTTCTATGCTTAGAACTAGGTTGCCATCTGAGCTCTTGATATTCATACAAGTGGTTCTCTTCTCTCCAAAGGTCTCTTTAATTTTCCTGTAGGCAGTATCTATCTTACCCCTAGTGAGATAAGCCTCTACATCCTTACATTTGTCCTCTAGCCATCCCTGCTTAGCCATTTTGCACTTCCTGCCGATCTCATTTTTGAGACGTTTGTATTCCCTTTTGCCTGCTTCATTTACTGCATTTTTGTATTTTCTCCTTTCATCAATTAAATTCAGTATCTCTTCTGTTACCCAAGGATTTCTACTAGCCCTCGTCTTTTTACCTACTTGATCCTCTGCTGCCTTCACTACTTCATCCCTCAAAGCTACCCATTCTTCTTCTACTGTATTTCTTTCCCCCATTCTTGTCAATTGTTCCCTTATGCTCTCCCTGAAACTCTGTGCAACCTCTGGTTCTTTCAGTTTATCCAGGTCCAATCTCCTTAAATTCCCACCTTTTTGCAGTTTCTTCAGTTTTAATCTACAGTTCATAACCAATAGATTGTGGTCAGAGTCCACATCTGCCCCTGGAAACGTCTTACAATTTAAAACCTGGTTCCTAAATCTCTGTCTTACCATTATATAATCTGATACCTTTTAGTATCTCCAGGGTTCTTCCATGTATACAACCTTCTTTCATGATTCTTAAATCAAGTGTTAGCTATGATTAAGTTATGCTCTGCGCAGAATTCTACCAGGCGGCTTCCTCTTTCATTTCTTAGCCCCAGTCCATATTCACCTACTATGTTTCCTTCTCTCCCTTTTCCTACGCTTGAATTCCAGTCACCCATTACATCTGACTGAAACATAATACTACAAATACTACATAATACTATAAATTACTGATGTGCTTTACACCAACTTCCACAGATATTACTGACATGACCTTTTAACAAAGGATGTTTTTTTAAGACATTAGAGACCTATGATTTATATTATTCTACTACAATGAGACTTACCTCCTTTGGAAGCAGTGATATAAAATCACGTTGGAATTGTGGTTCAATGACTTGCATCATGTGCCTTACTTGAGTTGGCTCACATTTCTCGATGAGTTGATCTATGGCTAAAAGACGTTCCGCATTTGACCACCGCTGCAAATGCAAAGGCAATCAAGAAAAATATATCATTATGTTGACTACACAGAAAAAGATGATCCTAATATTCATTCACAGGAAAGCAGAAGAAAAAGTAAATAAAAAACTGAAAAACAATAGAAATATAATTAACTAGCTTAGTGCTTCATTTGCATAGACAGTATGGTCTGCACAGATTTTTTTGTTTTTCTGTAACTGAATTTATATGTTGTTTACAAATTGCAACGGCTTATAAAATTTTCATGTTAATTAATGTGAATGACTTCTGTCTGAAAAGCAGTTCTGATAGCTGGAGACTAAGTTTTTCGATAATCATACCTTCTGCATTCTTGTGTGTGTACACACAAAATATTAGTTTTCGTAATTAAAATATTAGTTTTCGTAATTCTAGCTTCAAAATTGCCTTAATAGTGACCTTTTAAGAAAGCATTTCATTCCCTATTCCAAATCCTTAGGAGTGGAATTTTGAACAGTCCCTTCTTAAGCAACCCTTACTGTTTAAGATCCACACCCACTCCTTCAAAGATTTAGCTTTAAAAATGCTTTCCAATGAAATATTTTCATAAAACATTTCACCCACTATTGCACCCCCAAAGGGATTAAATTTCCAAAAATGATGAAAAATGTATTTCTTACTTCTGACAGAAACCTAATACAAATTTTAATAGGTCTAGCTTCAAAACTGCCTTAATAGCAACTAATTTTCAAAAAACCTTTCATCCCCTATTTCACCCCCTTAGGAACAGAATATTGAAAAAACCCGTCTTAAACATGCCTACAGTGTAAGATCAACAACCTCCGAAAATGTCAAGTTTCTATTCTTTGTGGTTTGGGTTAGGTGGTGATGAGTCGCTGAGTGAGTGAGTCAGTCAGTCAGTCAGTCAGTCAGTCAGGACACTGACTTATTCATCAGAGATTACTGCAGGAGACAGGAGAGCTTAGCTGCCAGAGCAGAAGTCACAACAGACAGATAGTCAATGAAAAGTTGACAAGAAGAAGTATCACAATCAGAGGAGATGTGGGTCATAATTAACTACAGAGAAAGAATGGCAAAACAAGAGCAGAAAAAAAAAGCATTTAATGAATGCAAAGATCACAGGACAGTGGGAGGGAAGAAGACTAAGAAAATCTGAGTAATGTAAAATTTCTACCATAATCTGATGTAGTTGGCTACCTGCAGGGTTACAAACACTAGCTATTCGATTCACTATTCTTTTCACCACAAGTCATCTGACTGGTTAAATGCAGCCTGCAACAAATGTCTCTCTTGGCACCTCCACTTTCACCCTCTATCCTCAATTATTTTTAGGTAAGCCCATTTATTCTTAACCCTTTTGAGACTTAGGCACCATCTCCAGAGTGTTAACTTTGGCTCCAGTTGAGAAATATTGCAATGTTATCAATGACATATCATATGAACTGTGTGGCATTACATGTAAAGCATATGTCTGAATCAGCAATTGTCATGAAGAATATTGTGAATTTGTTCATGCACCGTAGTTGATTTTGTAAAATGTGCATGCTGTTTACACTCAAACACTTCATGTTTCCTCACAGAAATGAATCTGGACTTTAAAGTTTCAAAGCACCATTCAATAGAACAAATTTACATGCATGTAACTCAATCACTTCATATGTTTTCAATTTCATGTATATCAGCATATTTTCCTACATTACATGAGTCACCTAAAGAGAATTGAAAGTGGCACCAACTATACAAAAATATTTGTGTGTTACAAGATTACACAATATGCTGTTAATAACTCCGATACGTAATACAGCAGGTGTAGTAAGTTGTAGATGTGCGTAAGTACCCCAAAGCCCCCTGTGACACTGAAATAAATCTTATGAGAGTTAGTGGTTGGTTGTGTTATTCATCAACAATCCTTAAAGGAATATTTTGTTTACAAGGTCAAGATAGCACAAACTACCTCTGTACAAATCATAATGTATTTCTCCATTTCTTTACTGAGTTTTCATTCTATGCAAACTGGTTTCTGTGACACTAGCTCCTTTTTGTTCAAAATCAGTGTTCTCTGTCCCTTAGGACAACTATTAACTAACTTGGAATATAGAGGTTTCTTATTGTATTCCATCATCTACTTCTTGTTAATTCCCCAAATGTTGATTTCAATCCTTTACCATTCACAAGCCTGAGGAAATCCTCCACCTCACTATGTTTGTGTACAACCACTTTCTCAATTTCTCCAAATGATATCAATAATCCAATGTTCAGTATGAACTTCCTGTGTTTCTTTGTACCCAGTAGCAGCTATTGGATGAGAATGATATTACTGCTATGATTTCATCGATAAGTTACATTTCGGACATGCAAAAAAACTCAAATCGAAATGAACAGTGTGTGGTTCCCAAGTTCGGGCAAAGATCAAGGTGACATCAAACTCAAAATTAAAGGCATACAAGTTTTGCCTATGTTTACTCAAAACTGGGCCCATTTAATATACTGGATTACTCATCGTACATTTTCAATTTCTTTACACCCTCATGGAAGACTTCTTTAGGAACTGTCTGAAACTGATCCGTAAAAGACTTCTGAATCCGCTCCATTAAGTAGGATATTCGACTCTTCATGTTACTTCCAGTTTTGGGAGGAGAAATAACCCAGAAGTAACAGATATGGTAAATAAGGTAGATGGTACAACACTGAGAATCACTTTTCAGCAAGGAACTGGTTATTATTGCTGTTTGATGAGTGAGAATGTTGTGCAACTGGAAGAAATCTTGAGAGCCAAAAGTGTTGCTGGACTCATTTGAATCAAGCTAGCAAGCATTTCAACACTTTCATATGGAATATGTTATTTACTGTTCTACCTGGAAGCACCAATTTTTGTAAACAATTCCACTGCTATCTCAAAACACACCCAATATTGTCTTCATTCTTTGCTTTTGAAAGGGTAGGTTTTTTTTTCCCCTTCACTATTTGATATGTTTCACTCACTCACTCTGAGCTGCAATGTGTACAGAATGAAAATTCAGCTTTGCATCAAAATATAACTACTATGCTGCCTGTTCATCTCTAGATACTGAGGGGGGAAGGTAGGAGTGGACCACATCGGACAGATTATCAACAAAGGCTAAGCTAATATCTCTCAACATGGTTTTTCTGTAAAGTTTCAAGCTATTTATTTCAACAACAATCCAATAAACTGGGTTAATGGAAAAGTTGCAAAGAATCTTTACAAGTACTTTTGAACCATACAGAGTAGACAGCCACAATGTGAGCACTTGCCTCACTACAACTTTTACAAAAATGGCCCTTTCCCACATCTTCAATATAGCCTAAGTTTTCATCAATGCATTAATTTAGTTATTCATATGATGATCATTAGTTTCTACAGCTCCTGAATACTTACTTGAAACTGATATAACCAGTCAGTCATCTCTGGAGGAGGATTATCTTTTGAAGGAATAACACTTCTTTGAAGTTTTACTTTTTCTAACGTAACTGAGCCCTCAGGATATTTCTTCTTTGAGCTGAAATTATTAAATTTCATTTGAGCTACATACATTTACTGTCTTTTTGGCATAAAAACATAAAAATAAACATAAAAAGCATGAAAAATCCCATCACAGATCATAAGAGTAATGGCTATTTCAGAAATAATTATGTACATAGTGTGAACAGGACAAAAGCAGTAATAGTGCATGGGAAAAACAACTAGGTGATTTTTTTTTTTTTTTACGTACAAGAACAAAGTGTAGCTGTGGAACTTCTCTTTCCTAAAATACCCAAATGATCTTATGATGAGATACTGTAATTTACCATGAGATGAGCCTTTAAACCACTAATACCTACCTTGGATAACATCCAGAACAGTAAAATATACTGCAATGTGATAGTTTAGGTACTCTAAAAACTGCCACCGCAGCTCAAAATTTGCAATGACATTTATTCTTCATTTTTTAGTTGAGTTCTCATGACTATTGCAATGAATTGTGGGATGAAACAATAGCTCTAACTGTAATTGCACTATGACAACTTTGTCCTGGTTTACTTTGATGGTGTCCTTATGAATATGAGGAAACACTCAAGAGCTGACTATGTCAAATTATTCTATGCCTTTGCCATCTCATGCTGTGACTGACCACCTTGTATCCTAGGAATGCTTCAAAATTTATCAGGTTCTCCTAAGTAGGCACCTGGTTGAAACACACACACACACACACACACACACACACACACACACACACTTTTCTCCACACCGTACGCCACCCCTGCCATTTTCTCCACACTAAGTATCCCATGATTATATCCGTGCTTAACCAAACTATTAATAAAAGGTAGTTGACCCACAACTATTTTCTTAGGAAATGTATAGCTCAATGGATCAAGTTGAGACGTTGTATGAGTTCAAGTTTGTTCACACTGTGGGGTATCATCACAAACATATCTTGCATATACTGACAAACATGTTGGTTCATGCTTGTCAGATTCCAATGCTTTGGCTTTCAAATTCTCCAGGTAAAAGATGGTTGGTTGGTTGGGTTTTGGGGTTTGATGGGGGCTAAACATCGAGGTCATCAGTCCCCTGTTCCAAACAGACATACATGTAAAAGGCCTATACAGTAAAAGCGTAACCTCGGCACCCAGAGGGAGGGAACACCAAGGGGCACAAAGCTAAAATGAACACCACAATAACACAAAATAGAGGACACTTGAAAGGAGCAGAGCAAATAGTTGACTAGAGTAAAACAGACTACAGTGATTGATGGATCAGGTAAAAGGTCAACCACTCAACTACAAACGAAGAACCTCCAGCTGGAAAGCGTTGATAGAGGTACCAACACAACCTGTTACCATAAAAGACACTGTTTTGGTATCCACGTCACAATTAAAAGTCGCTGGAGTGGGTGTAGCCTGAGAAATCATGTGAGAGCGCCCACACTAGAGTGAGTGATAAAACCCAGCTCCATGGATAAAACGTAAAACTGAGTAAGCTATAGAGGCATCGTCACCTAGAATTAAAGGAAGTGCAGCTGGTAAATTAAAGGACTGCCGCAAGGGGGCTAAAAGGGGCAGTCCATCAGAAGATGGACCACTGTCAGCCCTGCATCACAGCGACACTTGGGCGGGTTCTCACGGTGAAGGAGATAGCTCTGGGTCAACCGCATATGTCAATTCGGAGGCGGCAGAGAACAACTGAGTCCCTACGCGTGCTCCTCAAGGATGAGTTCCATACGGCCGTGGAGGACTTTACCATGCGGAGCTTTTTTTTTGTTGTTAGGGCGCAAAACTGCTATGGTCATTAGCGCCAGGTCCGTCACTTAGGAAACAGTAAAAAACCGAAATTGAAAACCAGCAGCAATGGGAACGAAAGTCATAAAATTGGAGAAACTAAAAGCAGAAGGAAGGCTTAAAAAATCCACTACAGAAAGGGGTTGGTTGTCCCCCCCCCCCAAAAAAAAAGCTTCAAATGACCGACGTCATTTCACTGGCACTAATAAACTTGAGAACGCGGTCGGCTGAGCGCGTGTCATCTGCTAAAATCGACGATATATCAGGCGATAGCTGTAGACGGGAGCGTAACGGATTAAAATAGGGGCACTCAATTAAAAGGTGTCTTACCGTCCACAGCTGAGAGCAGTGGGGACAGAGTGGGGGAGGATCGCCGCTTAAAAGATGTCGATGGCTAAAAAGACAGTGCCCTATCCGGAGTCTAGTTAAAATTACCTCCTCCCGACGACGCGTTCGGGAGGAAGAAGTCCAAGCGCAAGGAAGAGCTTTCACGTCCCGCAATTTATTATGGGGAAGTGTCGACCAATGCGCGTGCCATAAATGAACAATACGACGACATAAAACGCTCCGTAAATCGGCAAAGGGAATCGATTGAATAGCTGGCCGAAGAAGAGAGACTGCAGCCTTGGCTGCAATATCAGCGGCCTCATTTCCACAGATACCAACGTGTCCCGGAAGCCAGAGGAACGCCACCGAGACGCCCCCCAGGTGGAGCAAGCGCAGACAGTCCTGAATCTGGTGGACCAGAGGGTGCACAGGATAAAGAGCTTGTAGACTGAGGAGAGAGCTGAGAGCTGAGAGAATCTGAGTAGATAACGTACTGTATCCGCTGATCGCGGCGGATGTAGTGGACAGCCTGGAGAACAGCGTAAAGCTCCGCAGTAGAAACCGAACACTGGTCGGGAAGCCGAAAGTGATTTGGGGTGTCGCCAACAATATAGGCACTCCCTACACCTAACGATGTTTTCGAGCCGTCGGTGTAAATAAATGTGGCGTCCATCATTTGTGCACATAGAGCAGCAAATGCCCGACGATAACCAAGTGAAGGGGTACCATCCTTGGGAAATCGACAAAGGTCACGGAGCAGGCAGATCCGGGGACGGAGCCAAGGCGGTGCTGTACCCCAAGTTGTCAAGAAGGTTTTAGGAAAGCGGAAGGAAAGTGAATGGAGCAGTTGACGGAAGCGGACTCCCGGTGGTAGTAGGGAGGAGGGGCGGCCTGCATACCCTACATCAAAGGAGGCGTCGAAGAAAAGGTCATCGGCTGGATTAGCAGGCATGGAAGACAGATGGCTAGCATAACGACTCAAAAGGACTGCTCGCCGACTGGACAGCGGAGGTTCAGCAGTCTCAGCATAAAGGCTTTCCACAGGGCTGGTGTAAAAAGCTCCAGACACTAAACGTAATCCACGGTGGTGGATAGAGTCAAGACGCTGAAGAATAGATGGCCGAGCAGAGGAGTAGACTATGCTGCCATAGTCCAATTTCAAGCGCACTAAGGTGCGATAGAGGCGGAGAAGGACCACTCGGTCCGCTCCCCAGGAGGTACCATTCAGGACACGGAGGGTGTTAAGGGATCGCAGACAGCGAGCCGAAAGATAGGAAACATGGGAGGACCAGCACAGTTTTCTGTCAAACATAAGACACAAGAATTTAGCGACGTTTGAAAACGGAAGGTTGACAGGACCTAGATGTAAGGAGGGTGGAAGAAACTCCTTACGTCGCCAAAAATTAACACAAACGGTCTTACTGGGAGAAAAACGGAAGCGGGTTTCGATGCTCCAAGAGTGGAGGCGATCGAGACATCCTTGAAGACGTCGTTCAAGAAGGCAGGTACGTTGAGAGCTGTAGTAGATCGCAAAATCGTCCACAAAGAGGGAGCTCGAGACATCAGGAAGGACACAATCCATAATTGGATTGATGGCAATGGCAAACAGTACAACACTCAGCACGGAGCCCTGGGGTACCCCGTTTTCTTGGGAGAAAGTACGGGAGAGAGTAGTGTTCACCCGCACCCTAAATGTGCGCTCTGCCATAAATTCGCGAAGAAAAAGGGGCAGCCGACCTCGAAAGCCCCAAGAGAACAGTGTGCGGAGGATGCCTGTCCTCCAACAGGTATCGTATGCTATCTTCAGATCAAAAAATATTGCTACTGTTTGGTGTTTCCGGAGAAAATTGTTCATGATATAAGTGGAGAGAGCAACAAGATGGTCAACTGCAGAACGATGCTTTCGGAATCCACATTGGGCAGGTGTTAAAAGACTGCGGGATTCCAGCCACCACGCTAAACGGTAATTCACCATCCGCTCCAAAACCTTACAGACACTACTCGTGAGAGAAACGGGGCGATAGATAGAGGGGAGATGTTTGTCCTTTCCAGGTTTCGGAACAGGAACGACGATAGCTTCCCGCCATCGTCTGGGAAAAGTACTGTCGGTCCAAATTCGATTATAAAGGCGAAGGAGGTAACGCAGACTATGGGTTGATAAATGCAGCAACATTTGGACGTGGATACCATCCGGTCCTGGGGCGGAGGAGCGAGAAGAAGAGAGTGCATGTTGGAGTTCCCGCATGGAGAAAACAGTATTGTAGCTTTCGCGATTTTGAGAGGAGAAAGCAAGAGGTCACACTTCCGCTGCACGTTTCTTCGGGAGGAACGCTGGCGGGTAATTTGAAGAGCTCGAAATCTCAGCAAAGTGCTGACCCAACGAGTTAGAAATTGCGACAGGGTCCACTAATGTGTCATGCACAACAGTGAGCCCAGAGACCGGGGAGAAACTAGGCGCGCCTGAGAACCGTCGAAGCCGACTCCAAACTTCAGAGGACGGAGTGAAGGCGTTAAATGAGCTAATAAAGAATTTCCAGCTTGCCTTCTTGCTATCGCGGATGACACGACGGCATCGCGTTCGGAACTGCTTATAGCGGATACAGTTGGCCAAAGTAGGATGGTGACGGAAAACGCGGAGAGCACGTCGCCGCTCACGTATTGCATCACGGTATGCCTCGTTCCACCAAGGAACTGGGGGGCGCCTGGGCAATTCGGAGGTGCGTGGTATTGAATGTTCTGCAGCTGTAAGAATAACGTCGGTAATATGTGTGACCTCATCGTCGACGCTGGGAAAGTGACGGTCATCGAATGTCGCTAGAGATGAAAAAAGTGTCCAATCAGCTTGGGCAAACTTCCAGCGTCGCGGGCGCATGTATGGCAGTTGAGGCTGCAGTCTAAGGACACATGGAAAGTGGTCACTTGAGTGTGTATCATCAAGGGCGAACCATTCGAAGCGCCGAGCTAGCGGAACAGTACTGATCGCAAGGTCCAAATGAGATAAATTTGTCGTGGAGGCAGACAAAAATGTAGGGACCCCAGTGTTGAGGCAAACTAGATCCGCTTGGTGGAAGACGTCTAGCAATAGTGAGCCACGTGGACAAGGATGTGGAGATCCCCAAAACGGGTGGTGGGCATTGAAGTCCCCAACCAGCAAATAGGGGGGTGGAAGCTGACCAAGAAGATGAAGGAGATCAGCTCGTGCCATTGGTGTGGACGATGGAATGTATACAGTACAAAGAGAGAATGTGTATCCGGAAAGGGAAAGACGGACGGCGACAGCTTGGAAGGAAGTGTTTAAATGGATTGGGTGATAATGGAGAGTTTCATGGAGAAGAACCATGAGTCCTCCATGTGCTGGAGTGCCTTCAACAGAGGGGAGATCATATCGAACGGACTGAAAATGAGGGAGAACAAAGCGGTCATGGGGACGCAGCTTTGTTTCCTGAAGACAGAAGATGACCGGCGAGTAGGATCATAAGAGGATCGACAATTCATCCCGATTGGCTCGAATACCGTGGATATTCTAGTGGATAATGGACATAGGGTGAACAGAAAATGGAGGAATGTGACCAAGGTCGCTGTCAACTCAACGACTGCTCAGAGCTTGCGACCGACAGCATGGAATGGCATTCAGCCGAAGGCAGAAGATCCTGATCCACAGGTTGGTCAGGAGCAGCTCCTGCCACCAGCGATCGGCCGGTTGATCGGCCGCCAGCAGAGCGCCTCGGCGACACAGAAGACGGCCGAGGGCGATTTCCGCCAGGTGGTGCTGTAGATGGGACACGCCTTGGCGGAGAAGGAGAGGAACTGGGTTTCTTTGTAGCCTTCTTGGAAGTATGATGTTTAGATGAAGGAGGAACCGATGGTTGGGAAGTTGCGGTACGTAAAAACTCTTCACGAGTATGCTCTTTTTTCGAAGTCTTGGTGTCTGACTTTTGGGCTCCAGATTTAGCAGAACCCGATGAAGTGTGAGCCATAGAGTGGGCAGGCGAAAGTGGTAAGGTTGAACGGGCGATCTTTGCGCTGGCCGATCTGACGACCGTGGCACTAAAGGTGAGGTCGCAAGTCTGCGTGGCCGCCTCCTTTGTTGGCCGAGGAGAAGCAAGGACAGTGCTGTATTTTCCTGTCTGAGGCACGGTGGGCTGTCGACTGGCGAATAATTTTCGAGCAGCAAATAAGGAGCACTGTACAGTACTCCTTACCATGGATGTGATACCATTTATGGCTATGGCAAATAGGGTAACACTTAAAACACTGCCCTGAGGGACACCAATTCTCCTGCTCAAAACGAACTGACAGTGAGGCACCAGTTCGGCTCCGAGAAAACTGTTGAGACAGAAAAGACAATGTGAAGATGGAGAGGTGGCCACAAAAGGCCCACTGATGCAGTTGTGCAAGAATACAATGTCTCCAAGTAGTATCTTACACCTTACTGATATCTAAGAGTACACCGATACAGGGATAATTGCCTTAGCAAGACTGCTCTAGCAGGGTCAGGTTGTCGACAGTGGACCGAAATCTCCAGAATCCACACTGAGTGTGGCTAAGGAGTTGTCTGGTCTCTAAAAACCAGACCAGAGGACAGTTAACCATTCACTCCAGGGTCTTTCCTACACAGCTTGTTAAGGTGATACTCATGTAACTACTGGGAGATTTACAGTCCTTTCCCAGTTTCAGAAGTATCAGAACGACCTCCCTCCATGAGTTGGTGAAGTTGCTATCTGCCATATTAGATTAAAACATTTGGGGAGGATAACCTTTGATGCCACTGGCAAATGTCAAAGCATGCAGTATCAGATTTGGTTGTGTCCAGCTGCAGTATCACAAGTCTCAGACAGTGCCATTTGAGCTCCCACATGGAGAAACAGAAGTTGCAGGCCCCGGAACAGTTGGATCTTAAACCCAACTTGCCCCTCTTTACAGTAACAATGAAATGCCAGATACTGGCTTACATCAGCTGTAGCTTTTGCAAAATTGCAGCCAGCGTCTAAGCAATGTCTCTGGGCATCATTTGGAGACACCTCTGCTTCAGCAATTCTGCTATTGGTAAACAGCTACATTTAGCAGAAATCCTCCTGATGGCTTCCTGTACTTTTGTAGAACAACTGGAACAGTTAATAGAGTCCAGGAACGCTTACAATGACTGTTTCTTGCTCTCCTTAGTGACATGTTGAGACTTGGCTCTTGTAACTCTAAAGACAGCGAGGTTGTCTGTCCACTTTCAGGTGGCATTTAAACCATCAAAGAGACACATGTCTGGCCTGGACGGCTCTCTTCTGTCAAATGGCTCTGAGCACTATGGGACTCAACTGCTGAGGTCATTAGTCCCCTAGAACTCAGAACTAGTTAAACCTAACTAACCTAAGGACATCACAAACATCCATGCCTGAGGCAGGATTCGAACCTGCGACCGTAGCGGTCTTGCAGTTCCAGACTGCAGCGCCTTTAACCGCACGGCCACTTCGGCCGGCACTCTCTTCTGTCCACCAAGGTACAGGTTGCCATAGGGAGGTCGCCTCATGAGAGGGCTGAAAGACTTTGGTATAGAGAGGTCAGCAGCAGGACAGATCACACGTGTGATGTGGTCCACCCATTCCTGGACACTGTCACGGTGTTCAAATGCAGCCAAGTGGCTGAACTGTGCCCAGTTTGCTCTGCCTGTCATCCATGTTGGTAGCTTCTGTTCCAGCAATGTGCCATCTAGTAGGTGAATGCTGATTGGGAAGTGGTCAAGGGAGTGAAAGTTATCAATGACCTCCCAGTGAACATGATTGTTGGAGAGCAGAGATATAGGTTGATGGCCAAGAATGACAAAGTAGCAATACAGAAACGAGTGGGAGTACCAGTGTTTAGGAAGCACAGCTCTTGAGATGTTAGGAGGCTCTCCAAAACCTGACCCAGAGGACAAGTAGGGGTTGGGCCCCACAGGACATGATGGGCATCAAAGTCTCCCAGGAGGAGAAATGGTCAAGGGAGTTGCTCCAAAAGATCTGTGAGAGCCTCAGAGTATACTGCATCCAACTGAGGTAAATACAGAGAGCAAAATGTAAGCTTCTGATGTGCATGAATTTCAACTGCTACTGTTTGCAGGTCAGTAGCCTGGGGGAGAGCAGAAGAGTGATGTGCATTAGTGACAAACACTGCAACCCTTCCCTTGGCTCTTCCTCCAATAGGTGATCCTTGCAGTATAGCTTACAGCTATAGCTTGGTCTTTCTTGTTGCAGCTGCCTGAATTGCTTTGTCCTTAATCTTTTTTTCTTGTCATGTAAACGTGCAAGTACAGGTGCTTGTGGTGGATACAGGCATGCTAGACATCATCTGCGTGAAGCATCGGCATGGGAATATATTTCTGCACCATGGAAGAAAATGGGGTGGCAAAGGCAAGGGGTTTCGTTGCCTTATATTCTGTTTTGGCTATGGCATAGGGGATTCGCTTGAGCACTTTTATTTCCTGTATTTCGCATTGCTCAGCAAAAACAGAGCAGTCTCGACTCCAGACTGGGTAGTTCCCATAGCAGTTGACGCAGATCGCAGGAGCATTGTGAGCTGGTTTTCTGCACCTCCATAACTCATGGTTGTATGGCTGAAACAGTGGCATTTACAGTACCGCTTAGGGTTTGGTATGCAAGGCTGAACATTAAGTTGAAGGAACACCACCACAACATAAACAGGAAGTGTCTGAGAATTGAAAGTGACAATGAAAGTGGCAGTCTTTTCAGTGTCTCCATTAGTCCTTCGCTTTCATTGCTCCACAGACTATCCTCTGGGATGCCCGTTCTTTTTTCATTTCCGCTATGTCCATGTCCACAATATCTCGACACGTGACAATGCCCTTATTAGAGTTGAGAGAGGTGTGCATCTCAACAATGATATCCTATTCACCCAGTTTCTACAATTCCTTAACCCTTTGGTGAACGTGCTTGCGGCAGATATCCACAATATTTAGTTTTCTGTTAATATCACAGACAGCATTACAATTACGTACACATCCAGATACAAATTTGTTGTTCTCAATGGATGTCACCACTTGCTACATTTGTGCGATTCATGCTTTCAGCAGTTTGGTAGCTACTGTTGTTTGCAGTGTGTTTGCTGCTACGCACCTTGTGATGTAAGTATTTTCTATACTTGTGTTTTTCTTTCGCCTCAAGACAATCTTTCTTTTATATTAGTATATAATGAATATTCGAATCTAGTCAAAGTTCCCATATGAAAATTTCATTACTTTTTACAGTCTTGCATACTGATTTGCTACAATATATTACTTTTACAAAAACATATGTTTCATTAGACATCATAAAAGTGCGGAAATGGAGAAAAAAAAAGGCATTTGACAGGCACCGTCTAATTATTTGTCCTGAAGACTATGAGAAAGTATTGCGAGAAATGTCAGAAGAAGAATTACTAGTATTGTCAGATTCATGTTAATCTGAGTCAGAAGAGGATGTTATTGAAGAAGAAAATCACAGCATTGATTCCAAACAATCAACAGATGACCACCTGGTTGAAGAGGGGAAACAACAGAGGATTACCAATTTTACGTAAGAAAAGATTAAACTATTTAGATAAGTGAACTGCTTCCTTCTTCTTCTTCTTCTTCTAAAAACATCCTAAAAGTCCATCTCGGACCCATGAACAGTCATGGAAATAAGGGTCCACCCAAACAGAGCCCTGGATGCCTGAGTAGGCCTTATACAACTGTGGTGTGGCAGGCTGCCCAGAGATTGCGCGCTAATGACTGTTCCACATCAATAGCCATGCATCCCATCAGCCACAGCACACCTCGAGACTTTTTTTTTTTTTTTTTTTTTTTAATAGAGGTTTATTCTGTCCTTGTGATCCAGGTGTTCAAGCCAAGATCCCCTTTCCCTAAGACAGACAACATTCCACTGCCGCGCCACACTGTGCTCACTGAAGTATGCCCAGAGCTTACAGCAATGGGGAACTGGCAGTGCTTACCAGTCCCCAGCTCTGAAACCATGGGGTCACATTGCCTGTACCCAGCAAATGAATACTGAACCTCTGAGGGCATCGAGAGTTTTGAATTCCTGACTCTTCCTTTCCTTTTTATACATCAGGTACTCCAGAGAGTGAGGATAATGTGGGCTGCAACAGTTCACGCACTTTGGCACTAAGGGTGCAAGGATTCCCCATATGGAGAGGCAAGCCACACTTGCCACAAATAGGATTCTCCTCACATTGCAAAGACATGTGAGCAAACTAGAGATGCGGATATGGGATATTGGGCTTTGTGTAAACCATGACTGACTTTTTCTGGAAGGGTATCTCCCTCAAAAGCCAGGATGGATGCACTGGTATCAACGTGATCGTCCTTAGCACCCTTCTGGACTCACTGGACAAAATGAACATCGTGCTGTGCCAGATCTGATCCTTAACAGACTGAAGGAGGTGGTGCCTGTGGAAAATAATTCCCTGGGTCATATTTAAGGGTTAGTGAGGAGTCTGCTCACTGGGATATCTCCTAAACATTCGCAAGTATAAAGGGAAGTTGACCGATTGGCAGAAGAGCTTTTAATCAGGAGGAAGCCAGATCACACCTTAATAAGAGAGCCAATTTCTCGACTTATCTTTGATACATTCTACAGAAAAGAGCTGTTAGGCAGTAGCGAAAATCCCCCTGTGTGTCCTGGAACAAACCAAATAATGAGTAAAGGGTTTTGCCTCAAGCTAGTGAGAGTAGCCCTTCTCCCTGGGGGTGACCAGTGAGGGGAAGGCTGTTGAAGTAAAAGTACAGGCAGAAAGATAATTGGTCCTGTCTGAACAGATTGCTGCAGATGAGTGGCCAGTTGCAAGGAGCTTAGCACACTTCATGTGCAGAGTATACGCCGTGGTACCACCCACTACGATCATGGGCTCCCCGTGTGGGCAACACCCAGCTGCAGCAATGGTCATTGTTGGGAGTTCTGATGCCCCTAAAAGATGAGCAAACACTGCTAGGCATATACAAGGTGGTGACAGCTCAGGTACCAGAAGTATGATCCCTATGTTGTCAGGGGACTCAGCCAGATGGACACACAACAGCCCCACCACACCGACTGGGTACGCTTGCTGTTGAACCAGTGGGTTGGGGGGGGGGGGGGGGGGAGGCAAAAGCAGGCTCTACAGTGGGGATGGAAGGAAGGGAGGGAGAGGAGTGCATGCCATAGGTGCTAGGGAGGGAGTTCATCCCCCAATACACACACTTTGGAAACAGAATTTAGAATAGGCCACACTCCAAGGTCAACTACAAAAAGCCAAGGAAAGGGGGGGGGGGAAGGGGGAGGAGGAGTGGAAACATGGGACACAAGACCGAAAAGGAATATCAGAACTGACAGAATAGCCACGTCGTCATAAAGGAAACATACAGATAGGAGGAGGGGGAGGGGGGGAAGACAGAGGGGGGGGGGGTGAAAGCTAGGATGGGAAGGAGTGGATATGTGGAAGAGAATGCAATCCAGGAGAGAAGAAAGTTGTAACAGCTGCGGGCAACATGTGCGCCTTTCACCTACCCACAAAAGAGATGTGGGTTCCTTCGGGGGGACAATATCTTGTTACACTTAAGACTGCTAAGTATATTTTATCCTAATTAGATACCACAGTACATTTTTCCTGCAACTTATGCTTTATGTAAGACAACAGTGGTAAGTCAGGCAAGTCTTTCAGTTTGAAATTAATAATTATAGTACTATGAGTAACTTGCTTTCTCTTTTCCTAATTATAAATGAAGGTTTTATAAATATATTTTCTAGTGCATAACTAGCTTCTCTCTTAGAAAATGACATATTATCCAGCACTTATTTTTCCTAAACAGACGATTCCAAATCAGTAATAAGGATGTTAATTCCTTACTGGGGAGACAATTAAGTATCTTATTGTCATTTAAAAGATGATGTTTTAGAACACATAAACCTGTCAGCAAAACTGACAGCACAATTCCCTACTACTAAAAGAGAGAATTTACGAATATTCACAATTTATTTGGCATTCAAATACTCCACTTTGGCCAGTCTATAGACTGCTATCTGCTAACATACCTCATTATTCCAGTCTTGCTCTCTGGGAAGAGTTTCTTGCAGGGAAACCCACTTTGTACTTCAAGTTTCCGTTTCCTCTAAAATAAAAAATGTTTTGAAATTCATTAAAAATTTTACAAAGGAAATGAATTACATAACATTTGCAGTAAAAAGATAGAGAAAATGTTTAGGAAAATGTCAAGCTGTTTAATTAATTATGTCTATGTACAACAGGAAAGATTTTCTGCAGTCTGAAGCCAGAGGGAAAATTTTTCGTTAATACTGAACAAACAAATGTTTCAATAACTATCCATGGAATGACATTATGTATTTAAAATGTACAACAATAAACTGTGGTACACTTAGCTGCAGACATTTTTTTATTTGTTGTGAAAATAAGTTTTTTGTCATCATTTCTTATAATCAAAGGACTGGCATGCATCGGTTTTCAAATCCACAGAGGCACTAGTTTGGAACCCAAACCTTGGCATAAATCACATTTTTTCACAAACGTATTATGATAAGGAACCAGTCAACTTGTTAATCAGTTAATGAAATAATAAAAATAAAAAAATAAAAAAGAATGTGATAAAACTCACTCTCTGAGGGTTCTCTACAAACCTAATTATGAATATAGATGATAAAACAATAACAATAATAATAATTGTCCCCCGAGTCTCATGGTGGCATGCGTCTCAGTTTACAAACCCTGTCATTTCCAATAAAATACTCTAGCTTTTCATACTTTTCTTCTTCTTCTTCTTCTTCTTCTTCTTCTGCACCACCACCACCACCACCACCACCACCACCACCGCGAGTTAATGTCACTGATTGCCAGGGCTGGCGTGGTGTTCTGCTTATATAGATGTAATGGCAACCTCTGGAACCTTCCATAGATGGCTGGAGTTTTACATATGCGTAAGGCAAGTTTAGCAGCTCCAAGTGGCTGCATTTCTTCCAAACTGTGAAGCAACTGCTAGCAAGATAGGGTGTGTGCTGAAGAGATGGACTGAGACCATTGTTTTAGCCTGCCTCCCAGATAAGAGAGATGTTACGCACCAAATGGTTCAAATGGCTCTGAACACTATGGGACTTAACATCTGAGGTCATCAGTCCCCTAGAACTACTTAACCATAACTAACCTAAGGACATCACACACATCCATGCCTGAGGCAGGATTTGAACCTGCGACCGTAGCTGTCACACGGTTCCGGACTTAAGCACCTAGAACTGTTTGGCCACAGCGGCCGGCTTGTTACACACCATTGAAGACAACATAAGTCTTTCTGTTCCTGCTGTCCCCTGTGAATGTGGCAGCATTTACAAAGGTCAAACTACTCGCACTATTGCCAAGTGTTGAGCAGTGTATTCAGAACATATTAAACACAGGGAATTCGAGAAGTCGGCCATGGCTGAAAACTGCCTAAAAAAAAAAGCACAAAAAACAAGTTAAAAAGATGAGAGTTTTGGCTCAAACATCATTCATATTGGGATTCTGTTATCAAAGAAGCAACCAAAATTAGAATAAACAGCAACAGTTTAAACAGAAACCAGGATTATAGACTTAGTAGAGCATGGGGCAAAGCAAAGATGTAGGCTTGACACTTTCGGGGAAGCAGGAGCAGCGGTCTGAAATGTGGCACTGGTCCCTCACACCATGTGACATCACAAGGTTCCACAGCACAATGGAGCCAGTACGAGCTGCCAAACTTGCTTTCTGTGCCTCTCGGGAAGTGTCCAGATGCTGCCATTACATCTATACAAGCAGAACATTGTGCCAGCTCCAGCAGTCAGTTATTTAACTCCGGATGATGATGGTGGAGACAGCTATTGAAAGCTCGTGCATTTTATTCAAAAAGACGTGGCTTGTAAACTAAGAAGATTTTATAGGACGACGAAGATGATGATGATAATGATGATGATAATAATAATATAATTATAGCCAGACCGAGATTCAATCCTGTGACCTCTCAGTTTCCAGGCACATGCGTTACTGCTAGATCTCCAAGGCCCAACATGTGTAGATGGTTGATCTACAGGTTTTGCTGAATGAATTTGTATCAAAATATGTGACACATACAGCTGATTCTTTTGAATGAATTGATATAAAGGCCTAAGTTAGTTATACATATAACTGTATCTACTGAATGCATTGACTTAGAAGGTTAAATTATTTACTCCACCAACGGACTGTCAACTTGATACCTCTACCCATTTTCTGAGAAAATGGGGTCATAATGAAAAGAAATACAGATAAAAAAATTGACAACATTTTTTTATGCGGCATAATTACAAATTAACAACTTTCAGATTTTCTCCTTCACTTCTATTGTGAAACCTTGCCTCAGGTCTGATGAGCGAATTGGGGAGTATCGAACTATGCGACATAAATGTGTGAAACCTTGCCTCAGGTCTGATGAGCGAATTGGGGAGTATCGAACTATGCGACATAAATGACTGCATTTAAATTTTTCACACTGCTGTAGGCCTTAGTAAGTGACAAATTTCAACTTGATATCTCAACCTATTCCTGAGAAAAAAGGAACTTAAAACTCCGCCAGACAAACAGAGACAAAAAGTGATCCTACAAGAGTTCTGTTTTTACCAATGAGGTAAGGAACCCTAAAAAGAAATACAAGGTTGTCCAAAAAGTATCCAATCTTTGACTTTCCCGCGCAAAATAGAAATGATAGCGTGGTGCCACTGTACACAGTAAAGGAAGAGACCTGTAAGCGTATGCACAGATTTTGTTCCCACCTTCCAGCGCATCAGTCGCTGCCTGTCAGTCACTGAGTGAGGTGCTACACAACGTGTTCGTTGGATTACCAATTCTCTCAAGATGACTGAACGTGTTGAGCAAAGATACTGCATCAAATTTTGTCAAAAGCTTGACGATTCTCAAAGCGAAACAATTTGTAAGATTAAGCAGGTGTTTGGAGAAGATGCAATGGATGTAACACAAATTGAGGAGTGGTTCAACTGATTCAAAAACGGCCGCACATCAGTGGAGAGTGACCAGTGTTCTGGCAGGCCACAAACTGCTCGGAGTGCAGCTGTTGTTGAATTGTGCATCACGAATACACACCAGATGGACAAACAGTGACAAAGGACTTCTATCAAGATGTTATCCGGCGACTCTGTGATGGAGTCCGGCGTTAAATACCAGACATGTGGATGGTGAAAAACTGACAACTGCATCACAACAATGTCCCCACACATTTATCCCACTTGATACAAAATTTCTTGGCCAAACATGGAATTACAGCCATTCGCCAACCTCCCTACTCTCCAGACATGGCTCCTTGCGACTCCTGGTTATCTCCAAAACTGAAGATGCCACTGAAAGGATCCCATTTTGGGAGTAGAGAAGAGATAATGCAGAACACGACAACAGAGCTGAACACCATTCCAGAAGAAGACTTCCATAGATGTTTCCAGCAGTGGAAGGATCGGTGGGCTAAGTGTGTGCAAGCACAAGGGGCCTACTTGGAAGGGGATTAGGGTCCCAACTCCATAAGGTATTCGAAATATTTTTTCTGGCCAAAGGTCAGATGCTTTTTAGACGGACCTCGTATATCAATATACATGGAAAATATAACCTGACCCATCACATCTAGTTTTGAAATCTTGAGACTGAGGGTGGGGAGCGGGTGTAATGGGGGGGGGGGGGGGGGGGGTGAGGACAGGAAATTCCACATACTGTACTGGGGTGATCTTTTGTTACCATTTTTTATCATCAGGTGAAAGGGTTTTTAATACATTACCAGACCTAGGTAATAAAGATTAACAGAACACTGAAAAACATTCCCACAAAGAAGCTACAACCACAAACTAGCAAATTTCTCAGTGAAGATCAACAGAATATTACTTGCAGACAGAGAGAGAGAGAGAGAGAGAGAGAGAGAGAGAGAGAGAGAGAGAGAGAGAGAGAGTATAACTGGCCTGCCTGTCACATTTAAATATCAAACTAGAACGGACAATACTACGGAAACTGACACGTCCCTTCATTGATTTTTATCAAGAAGAGAAAATTTATAGAGAAAATCCAAAGGACCATTACAACTAAGAATATCTAATGTCAATTCAAATATGGTAATAGAAAGCTCTTGGTGTAATATAATTAATATATGAGGAGCTAAGGCAACAACTCACCGAATAGTTGAGGTACGTCAACAAGACTGAATCTAGTTAGGTTTCAGATGAATCCTCTTTAAATGATTGCCACTAGTCCAAGCCACATAATGATTTGGATATTATGTTATGCATGACTAACAGAGTTTATACTTCCAAAGTAAGGGCAGACCACCTCCAATAGGACCACAGCACTTTTCCAGTTTTCAATCCAATCTTTAGGTTAATGACAGCTTCAGTTTTTCTCCGACATGCCGAAGTAAGACTGCCAGAATATGGACATCATCTTACAGTTCCACATTCTTGGGTCCTGTTAATCAGCCTTTCCCACTTCCTTCTGTTCATGTATAACCACTCACAGAGATCATCATCCATTGCTCTTCCTTCGACAGCGAGGTCTTCCTTGATCACATCCATCCAATGGATCCTGGGTCTTCCTATGGGATGTTTTACTTCCACCTCTCTTTTCTAATTCATTCATGCTGTTCTCATAGGCTTCAACCTCATTTCATGGTTGTACAATGGTAGTCTGGATGTACTGATTTGATTTAAAAGGGATGTCTTGATCCCAGCTTTCTACCTCACTTCCTCATTCCATAACTTATTCATCTTGGTCCTCTGGATAGGAGATCTAAGGAATTTCATTTCTGATGCCTATAGTCTTGATAACTCTCTCTTTTGAGAGTACATGCTTTGGCACCATAGGTCAATACTGATATAAAGTAGCTGTTTAACATCACTGATTCTGCTTTTACTAGAACCATGGCATCCCATAAAAGGGTTCTCACTTGTTGGTAAAATTCAGAATCTTTTTGCACTCTGTTGGCAGTCTCCAGTCCAATCAAATTACTCCTAGAGATTATACTTCTAAGGTATGGAAAATGATCCACACAAACTAGATGGTATCTCTAGTTTCACATTTGCAGGATGCCCATCTTTGTTGACTACAATCACCACTGTCTTGGTCTTGCTGGTGTGTAGGTTGTATTTGTGGAACTGAGATTTCAAACACGCTGAGTCTGGTCTAAACTTACTATTCTGTTTCACCCCAGATCCTGATATCATCAGCAAAAGCAACAGCATTGTCACCGAAACTCTTCTAGTGTTCTTTATTATATCATCCATGACACTGCCTTGCTGAATTACTCTCTTGGTCTGGAAAATCATCCCTCTCCAACTGGTACACAGCTAGTACAGTCCTTTTACAGCATCTAAATTTTCCTTATCAGTCCTTTCGGCAAATTCATTTTCCTCAAGCACTCCCAGATCATCTCTCTTGCAACACTATCATATGACTTTTTGTTTTACATCTAGGAACACAATTAACATATTCTTGCCTTTCTCCCAATAGTTTTACATCAGCATGCAGGTACTAAAAACTAGAGAAACTGTTGATCTGTAACCATACTTCTCCTCTTCCAGTTGCAGTTCTATGGTCATTTTCCACCTTCACTCCATGATTTTCTCAAGAATTTTCAGATCTTGCGGCAGCAGAGTTATTCCTCTATAATTAGTAGGCTTCCATTAACTGCCGCTCTTAAGCAGAGGCATCGTAGTATCTTTGCTCCCGTCTAAAGCCATCTTGTTGTCTTTCCACATTGCACTGAGTGTTCTGTGCCATCACTGTTGGTCCTGGATACCTGCTGCCTTTATCACGTTCTCATTCACTTCACTTCAACTGCAACTCGAGATTTTTTTTCTTCAGTCATAGATTTTAATACTGTCTCTGTTTGTGTACAGGTGATTGGAGGCTCCTTGAAGTTTCAATACCTGGTTCTGTGTTGTAGTCAACTGATCCATTCAGTAGTTGGTTGAAATGGTCCTTCAGGACTATTTCTTATGTCACTTTCTTTTCTAATCAGATTTTCATTTTCCTCATCATCTTTAAGTGCCTTTATGGCATTCACTTGTTTCCTTTTACCTCTAATAATACTATACAGAAGTTTCTTATTGCCTCTGCTATCCTCCAGTTTCTGTGTGAGTATCTGCCATGTCTTGGTCTTTTCTACAGCAACTGTTCTTTCAACTTCCAATTTATCATTTTGGTATATTTTTTCAGATCTCTGATTCATTTCTAGTAAGCTTCGGTTTCATTTTTTCTCAATCCACCTTTTTTTTTAAGATTCCTTTCTCTTATTGGTGTTCTCACTCTGTTGTTCATCCAATGCATTTCCTTTTCCCTTGCTCTCACTTACATTCCCACTGTGCCAAGGGCAGCACAATTTGTTTTGGAGATGAGACTGGTGCCACTCTGGTTCAATGATTCTCTGGGCAGGGATGGTGTTTACCCTCCAGCTAAAATAGTGATATCTTGCAGCTCTGGAAGTGGGTAGGACTTCACTGTACGCCAGGCAGAATCTTATTGACTGTTGAGTGCTAGTGGTAAGGGACAGTAGATGTGTCGGCAGCCCCATGACCTATTGGTTGTGATACAGACTTGGTGTTTGAGTGTATGGTTTTCTGGTGGTCTGTGGGCAGTTATTGCTGCAATTTCTGACATTCTGGGCACAGTACCTTATTGGTAGTAAATGTGATTGTGTGCTTGCTGTGACAGTGCTTCAATCAGATACTGTAAGCTGGCATTTTGCTATTTCTGACCACACTTATGCTCAGTGATTGCACCATTTGCTTCCATGTAAACAAGTGACTTGTTTTTTGAGATAAAGGCCAGGTTACATGTCACAGATTGCCCTGCATGTTTAATGGGAACAATATTTCAGAAACAGTTAATTAAATTGAGGCTGTAACACGCTGTCATGCCTTATGGCTAAAACTGATTTACAGGTAAACATTTAAGTGGTTAATTATGATGCTAATTCTGTATGCTGCTGAGGATACATTCTTTACCAGTTTTCCCATGCAATGGAGCCAGGTGACTTAATTGCAAGCAAGGTGAGCAAGATTGTGGGATTGAAATCTGAAACCTGTGCAGATTTATTGAAGGGAACCATTGTTCCTAAATGTTTGATTTTTGTGTTATAATCATTCTGTAGTCTTGTATTAGATCTTGCGTGTACTATCACTAAGCTGTTTGTCTAAAGGTATTCTGATTTTTAAATATGGTTATCTACCAGATTACAACTTTTTTCAATTCTTCAGAAGTTGCTATTCAGCCTTGTTTTTACAGTGGGTGATGTTACCTTGTTTGTTTATAAAAAAAATCTTTGGTATAACTGTAAGTTTAAGTTCTTAATTGTTTGAGATCAAATGAATTTTGCAAATTTTCTTGTCATCTGTCATGTATTTTCAAAATTATTGTACAAAATAAACCTACAAATTTTTGGTATTTATAACCCAACTGCCCCCATCTGCCAGTCCTAATGCCAAGTACCACCACACTACAAACTTTTAGCACTTGTTTCACCTATGTGTCTCAGTCTAATCCATTCAGCCGATCCCATTTTCACTTCATCTTTTGGTGTACGAGTTATTTTGTTCTGATAATAAGCTCTCCAAGCCTTTTTTGGAGTTCCCATACCTTGACTTATGACATTTTACAATTCTGTAATTTTTGAATGTGGATGTTTTTCAAATCTGCTACTAACAATCAATGCTCATTACCTAAGCTCTCACTGGGTATTACTCTAACATCTATAACAAGTCCACTCCTTTCTTCTTCTGTGACGAAACAATCTATTACAGTATTATGCTGTCCATCCCAGCTGTATCTTTTTACCTGATGACAGCATTTTCAGAACCAGCTATTTTCCACAATCAATCCGTTCCTCATAAAAAATAAAAATAAAAAAAAATGTAGGCTGTGTTCACTTTCTACATTTCTTCCATTATATCCATAGGGTCACATATTCTCATGTCCTTTTCCGTCTGCACATATAAATGCACTCAGATCTCTCAATTATGGCTCTATCTTCACTAATGACTTTTTATAAATTGTCCAGAAACTGGTTATCATCATCCTGCCAACATCCAGTTTGGGTACATACATCTGTAACAGAATTATTTTCTCTTTCCTTGAAAGCACAGTTGCCTTCATTACTCTCCCACTGATGTAGAAATGGCTGAGTGTTCTTGCAGATCATTTGCCATGATGAAAACAACTCCATTCTTCATCTCCCTGTAATTTCCATGCTAACAAAGTGTACAATGTTTCCTTACTTTCTTCATCCCTTTCCCTTTCCACTTAGTTTCACTCAGTCACAGTATTATTATTTTCCTCCTTTCGATTAGGTCCACTAGCTCTTCACATTTTGCTTTGAGACTGAATAAATTTATGATCCATATCTGTGTTAATTGTCTCCTCTGTGGATTTGTGTATGGCCTTGTCCATCATCCAGCTGTAAGCCATGATCTGTGCTACAGGTCTGCACACACTGGTATCAATCAACTCAATTGTGTTTTGAGGCTCTTGTATGTTTTGAAAGCGATTGCAAATGTACTCTTTTATTGGCTTGCTAGGCCTACCATACTCAAAAGATTTTCTTTCACGGTTCACACAGATCTTTCTTATTATCTCTAATTTGTACTGCCACTTTCAGCAACAAAAATTTTTATGGACAACTTCCCAATAAGGCGTGCAGTTAAGGAGTATTTTGAATAAAATCACTCACTGATCTCAGTGGCCAGAGACTGGCCATGTGTGTATATGTTGTGCTTGAGTGAAAGTGTGTGTTTTCTCCTACAGGAGGCCTTCTGGCCGGAAGCTAATATGGGTAGCAGTTTTGTTGTTGTGCCTGCCTGCAACTCAACATCTCCTCTACATGGTGAGTAGCTGTCTATTCTTATAGAAATATTAACTTTTATTACTGTTTGCTGTGAACCAATTACAAGCACTTTCACAACCTTAGCGAACATTTGTGTGTGTGTGTGTGTGTGTGTGTGTGTGTGTGTGTGTGTGTGCGCGCGCGCTGAGGTCATCAGTCCCTAGACTTACACATTACTTAACCTAACTTATGCTAAGAACAACACACTCGCCCATGCCCGAGGGACGACTAGAATCTCGGCAGGAGGGGCCAAGCAATCCGTGACATGGCGCCTCAAACCGCGCGACCAGGAAGGGATGGGATGGGAGGGGAGGGGAGGTGGGGGGGTGTCTAGTCATTAGTGAATGAGACAGGAACTGACATTGAGGTAGCAAAACAAAAGCTGAAATGCCTAAATCCATTTTCAAATGTTTCTTTACAAAGGACAACCCCAGAGAATTGCCCCAATTTAATCCTCAAACCACCAAAAAGATGAATGAAATAAGTATTACTGTCAGTAGGGTTGAGAAACAGCCAAAATTGTTAAAACTGAACGAAGTCCTAGGACTGGTGGAATCCCTGTCAGATTCTACACTGAATTTACAGCTGAGTTAGCCTAAATTTTAAATATAATCTATCATAATTCCCTCTAACAAAAAGCTGTGCCCAGCCCTTGGAAAAAAAAAAAAGCACGTAGCATACCCATCTACAAGAAGGGTAGTAGAAGTGATCCACGAAACTATTGTCCAATATCCTTGAAATCGATTTGATGTAGAATCTCATGACATACTCTGAGCTCAAACATAATGAGGTATCTCGAACAGAAAGACCTCCTCAACAGCAATCAGCATGGATTACAAAAACATCAATCATGTGAAAACCAACTCTCAGACATAACATACTGAAAGCTTTGGATCAAGGCTCTCAAGTAGATGCAGTATTTCTTGATTTCTGAACACAAAACATCTGCTTTTTGTCAAAAGCACAATCATATGGGGATCAAGTGAAATTTGTGACTGGACTGAGGACACAACATGTTATCTTGGATGGAGAGTCAGCGTCAGATGAAGTAACTTCAAGTGTGCCCCAGAGAAGTGTGCTGGGATGCTTGCTATTCATGTTGTACAGTAGTAACCTTGTAGACAGTATTAATAGTAACCTTAGACTTTTTGCAGATGATGCAATCATCTATAATGAAGTACTGTTTGAAACAAGCTGCATAAATATTCAGTCAGATCTTGATAATATTTCGAAGTGGTGAAAGCATTGACAACTTGCATTAAATGTCCAGAAATGTAAAACCGTGTACTTCACAAAATGAAAAAATGTAGTACTCTATGATTAAAATATCAATGAGTCACTGCTGGAATCTGACAACTCTGACAAATACCTGGGTTTGAAATGATAGTTAAATGGACACCCTAGCTGCAAACAGGCGTTGATGTACTTCATTGGGGACATGTTGAAAATGTGTGCCCCAACCAGGACTCGAACCCGGGATCTCCTGCTTACATGGCAGACGCTCTATCCATCTGAGCCACCAAAGGCACAGAGGATAGTGCGCCTGCAGGGACTTATCCCTTGCAAGCTTCCCGTGAGACCCACATTCCCAACATGTCCACACCACTACATTCTATTAGGCGCACTACGAATGTAGTGGTGTGGACATGTTGGGAATGTGGGTCTCACAGGAAGCGTGCAAGGGATAAGTCCCCGCAGGCGCACTATCCTCTGTGCCCTCAGTTGCTCAGATGGATAGAGCGTCTGCCATGTAAGCAGGAGATCCCGGGTTCGAGTCCCGGTCGGGGCACACATTTTCAACATGTCCCCAATGAAGAACATCAACACCTGTTTGCAGCTAGGGTGTCCATTTAATTATCATTTCATTTCTAGCAAAGCTGCATGGTCATCAATGGTAACTGTTCTTTCGGGAACAGATACTACCGTCATATATAAATATCTGGGTGTAATACTTTACAGTGACATGAAATGGAATGATTACACAGGCTCAGCTGTGGGTCAAGCAGGTGGTACACCTTGGTTTATTGCTTACAGATCACTTGCGCAACCAGTTCTAAAATATTGCTCAAGTGTGTCGGACCCATACCAGATAGGACTAACAGGACATACTGAACATATACAGAGAAGGGCATCATGAATGGTCATCGGTTTGTTTAATGAGTGGGAGAGTGTCACAGAGATACTGAAGGAACTGAACTGTCAGACTCTTTAAGATAGACGTAAACTATCTTCATAAAGTCTATTAACAAAAATTTTCAAAAACCGGCTTTAAAGGATGACTCTAGGAATATTTTACAATGGCCTATGCATCACTCAGATAGGGATTGTGAGGATAAGATTAGAATAATTACTGCATGCACAGAGGCATTCAAACAACCATTCTTCCCACACTCCAATGTAATGGGAAGAAACCCTAACAACTGGTAAAAAGTGGCGTACCCTCTGCCATGCACCTCACAGTGGTTTGCAGAGTATAGATGTAGATGGGTGAGGCTGGAGGTGATGTCAGATCAACTGTAGAAAATGCTAGCACAATGCCTCAATTCTTGTCTTCATATACACCTTTGACAGAAGCTGTCAACACAGTAGTCTATACCATACATTAAATCTTTGCCTATGAGAGTCTACTTGTGAAACGATATCTTATGTGAAATTATTGGGGGTAAAACCATCATTACACCGTATGTGGAGTTTTAGAACTGAACATTTTATGCATACTCCCAAAAATTATCCAAATTTCAAAGCAAATAAAAGAATATGGTAATGCCAGGTTACAGGAACAATTACAAGTTGTATGATCCGATAACAAAGAAAATAATTTCAGTAAATATGGTTCTCATTGAAAATACTATAGGATACCCTAAAGAACTCGGGTCCTCAACATTATGTCCAAATACAACTTCCCGACAGATCCAGAAGACAAAATTCAACGACCTGTAGAAGATGGAGCATCTGAGGTCAATCAACTTGGAATGAATCTTAGAAACCATTATGAATTACACCCTTGAGTTCATTTCCAAAACTATGTGGCTTGCACAGCAGTCACTGGTGAACCACAAACTTTAAAGGAGGCAATGGCATTAAGAGAGACTGAGAAGTGATATGAAGGAATGAAATGTCCTCATTGGCAATAAATAATACCTTGTACTTACTGGATCTACCTCCAGATCATCAGGCTACTGGTTGTAAATCAGTTTATGACATTAAATGTAGACCAGATGGTGGTATAAAACTATAAATTAAAAAAAAAGCCTTTATGGACTGGAGCACTATCCATGATGTGGGAATCAAAAGTTTGTTCTTTTCTTCTTCTTCTTCTTCTTCGTTTCACCCAACTTTGGGGTACGTTGAATCAATCACTTCTGTGTGTTCTGTGCCTTTCTTTTCGCCCAGTACTGCTTCATTCTTTCTGATCTTGCTTTTCTTTCCTCATCAGAGATGACAATCGTTTTTTTCTTCCTATTTTGGAGCTGGAATCCCTCTTTTCTGTCTTTGCTTATCATTTTTGCGGTCCTGTCTGTGAGCATTTTTTTCTGTGATGTGTAGTTCTCTTAAGTCTTTCTCTGTTTGGATAAACCAATTTGGTTTGGATTTTTTATTCCTGAAGTAGTCAAACATTCTTTTTGTAAGTCTATTTGGGTTCATTCTGAGAATGTGCCCATAAAACTCAATTCTTCTTTTCCTCATTGTATCCGAAAGTTTTTCTGTGGTTTTGTAGTGTGTTTCATTTTTGGTATGAATTAGTTTGTCGTTATGAAATTTGGGGCCTAAAATTTTTCTCAATATTTTTCTTTCTTTGATCTCTAGCCTTTCAATTGGGCCATGGTTAGTGATAGATAATGTCTCAGCTGCATATAGTGCTTCTGGTTTAATGACAGTGTTGTAATGTTTTATTTTTGAATTCCATGAGAGGGACTTTTTATTATAAGTATTTTTAGTAAGCTGAAAGGCTAGTTCAACTTTGTTTCTTCTTAATTCTATTGCTTTTTTCTCAAGGGCGTTCCAGCTAATCCATTCACCAAGATATTTGAATTCTTTAACAATTTCGATCTTTTGGTCTCTTACTTTAAGATATTTCATTGGCTTTTTTATATTTGTGATTATTTTGGTTTTTTCAAAAGAAATTTTAAGGCCTATTTTCTCTGCTTGTTTCTGTAATTCGAGGATCTGTTCTTTGGCTTCTTCCCATGTTTCAGCTAGTAGGGCCATATCATCTGCAAATGCTAGGCAATTAACCTTGATGCCTTTGTTTTTTGTTCCTAGTCGGATTCCACTATTGATTTTCTTGTTCCATTCTCTTACTATTTTTTCTAGGGCACAGTTAAATAACAATGGAGAGAGTCCATCACCTTGTCGTACTCCAGTTTTTATCTCAAATAGGTCTGAGAGTTCTCCCATAAATTTAATTTTGGAGTATGTGTTGGTGATGGTTTCTCTAATTAGGTTTGTAGTTTTATTGTCTAGGTTCAATTCTTTTACTATGGAGATTAGAGATTCCCTGTCTATGGAGTCGTACGCCTTTTGAAAGTCAATGAATGTGATGACATACGCTTTTGCTCTCGATTTTTGGTAGGCCATAAGATTTTTGAGGTTTAGAATTTGTTCTGGGCAGGATCTTCCCTTTCTGAAGCCTGCCTGGTATTCTCCAAGTTGACAATCTAGCTGGGGTTCTGCTCTGTTCAAAAGGACTTTAGACAGTATTTTGTATGTTACGTCAAGGAGCGAAATCCCTCTGTAATTGTTGGGGTCTGTTCTGGATCCCCTCTTATGAATTGGGTGAATGAGGGCCATCTTCCATTCATCCGGAATTCTTTCTGTTTTCCATATTTCTTCAAATATGTTTTGGAGAGATTCTACGGCATTTCTATTGACATTTTTCCACAGTTCAGCTGTAATTTGGTTCTCTCCCGAAGCCTTATAGTTTTTGAGATTCAAAATGATTGATTGTAGTTCCTCGACGGTGGGTGGTTCTGAGTTAGGACTTGTTGAAGTTGAGTTGCTGAAATCCATTTTTTCAATTGGTTCTTTACAGTTGAGAAGGTTTCTGAAATATTCCCTCAAAATTTTGCAATTATCCCTGTTGTTGTGTGCAATATTACCATTTTTATCTTGTAATTGGAGTGTCGGTGGGCTGTACTTGGTTATTTTTTGTTTAAAAGTTCTGTAAAAGCTCCTAGTCTTGTTTTTGTTGAAGTCTTCGTTGATCTTTGTTCTTTTCATAAAGCTTTTTTTTCTTTTTTTCATTTCAAACAGCTTAATTCAGATAATTGTGTGTTTTCTGCTCCAGTTGATGGCCTTAAGACACTTTTTAGCAATTTTTGTCAATGAAGGACTAGTTCTGAGAAAATCAGCCACAGTTATAAATAAATACTTGAATTCAAGATTCATTTTGAAACTGTGCTTGATAATCCCAGATACTTTGTAGATCAGGAAACCAGCTGGGACTGTGAAACTAAAGAAGTGATCATCTGTTAAGAGGGCTATATTAGTTGCAACTTAGAAAGTTCATCATGAACAACTGTTACCTCATGCAACATCTACTGATTACGTACAGTTGACAGATGCACTTTGAACAGTGTCCAGCTAATGAAGACAAGAAAGCCATGGGAAATTCTATTTTGCAAGTCTGTAGGTGGGTTTCTGTTTGCACTGACTGTGGCAGAAATGATACAATGTTTTCTGTCAGTTAAGTAACTCAGGTTCTCAAAACTCTGGACCTGAGCACTGGACTGCTGCTAAATGCATGCTAAAACATCTTCAAGGTACAAGAGATAAGGTATTAAACCTCATATACTCAGATTACAATTTTGTTGTAGATACTGATACTTTTCAAACAAATTTTGGGCTTGCAGCTGGTCGTCGTCCAATACTTCGCACGATATTTCAACTGGGCACCTGCCAGTCATCTTCAGGTGAGCCGTCGCAGACTGACATACTGATACTTGTTGAACAGTGAGTTATGTCAGCAATGGCTGATCACCTGGCCTATTTTCAAAGACTGCCAAGACTGCCCATCCTACCCTTAAAGCTTGTAATGTATTCTGCGAGTTTTATATTTTGAACTACTGATTTGAATGATATTTTCTTGATTTCTATATCACTGTGAGATGATCTATGGATGAATAAAGAAGAAACGATTAACCACTGGACCAGTTACATAGTCATCTCGCAGGCAAAAATAAGTTGCCACACCTACAATAAAAGTGGTGGTGTTGCACCATCCAACACAGCTGCTGACAATATGGCTTCATACATTCTTGCACCAATTCAGGGCAACAAGGAACAACCAAGTCTTTGCAGACAACTGAAGTGCATTGCAATTGTTAAAAAGTAATAAACATCACAAAAATCTGAACACAAAGTTTCATTACATTTATGGGAAGATACGTGATGGTTCTATTCTTGTCTCCTACATCAAGTCAGAAGATTAATTGGCACATATGTTTACAAAAGCACTTTCCGAAGAAAAGTTGCAAACTAATTGAAGATGACTATCAATTGTATCTTTAAAAGCCGCCATATTTTTTAAAATATCTTTGCCACTTCTGACAGACATATGTTCTGCTATTTCTTTATGTAGCGTTCTGTCTTATCACTGTTAATGGAATCTGCTGTGTGTGTCTTGTGTTTGCAGTCCCTTTTTCCTTTTCAAGCAATGAAACTTATTCACCCCAAACTGTCCAACAAAGTAGGCAAATGGAATTTTATAGTCTAAGACCTTGTGTTGGTAAGTTAGTACATGCAAAGTTTCACATTTATCACGCACTTACTTATGGAGATATGAAAAGCTAAACTTTACATTTTTTTTCAAGCAGCTATTTCTTTGACTGACTGCTTCAAATTATCCCTACGAAGATCACTCATAAAATATTTTCTTCTAATTTCATTTAAAACCAAAAAATTCTACAATATGGTGTAGTTTTGTTTCTTTCAAGAAAATACTGCTGGTGATGTGTTTCAAAGTTACTGAAAACTCGGTGGCACGCTGTTGCAACCTGCACTACGGATCTCTGCAAATACCCAATTGGTGATCATGTTTAATGGAAACATTGCAATTGTTCAAACAAAATTTCATCATGATCCATGACAGGCATCGGGAACCTCTAGTTCATCACAATTGGATGAACTGTAAAGGAACCCATACAAGACAAACAAACAAATATTCCATTTTTATATATCAGATTGTCCAAGGAGACGAAAAAGATCACTAAAATAAATATGTTTGAAAAGGCCGTGAAATATGCTTCATCAGTCTAAGTAAACCATACCACACAGTGATTACTTAGTGGACTCTTATTAGTGGTTAATAATGAAATATGCCTAAGATCTACAGTGCATAATACTAATGTCTTATTATTTTCCCAAGATGAACATCTCACTCATCATGGGAAGAGGAATGCTGATTCAGTTTTACACACAAATTGGGAGGACGACATGGAAATGTGTACAGCGAATTGTAGCATGTTTATGGTCCTGGAGTCAGTTTTCTTGGGGTCAATTTTCCAGACAGACTGAGGGGAGAACAAGGGACTTATAAGCATGTTAGTCATGCTGATGTCATCCACCAGCTGGTGTCTGTGGTGTGTACAATGAGTGTGGAGGTACGTGAACAAAGAGTGTAAAAGTATTTCTTATAAGTTATGTTGTGCAAATTATGTGTGAACAACAGATTAGATTCAGTTTTCGTTCCATAGACCCAAAAAGGACATGATTCTCATAGATGCGGAACATGTCAGAAAGTACAACACAAAACATTTGAATATAACACCCACTATCCAGATCATTTGGCAGGAGATTGTCAAAATAGATGACTACATTACCGTGAACTGAGACTGATAATAATACATTTATCATACAAAAAATACCTAATCCTGACTACTGTAACCAAGTGCTGTCAAAACTTAAATCTAACAGACATTTTTACTTAAGCTGGCCTGAGAGTTGCCTATCAAAAAGTCTTCCAAGCTCTGTTGAAACTGTGGTTTATCTGAAACCAAGTTTTTAATATGCAACAGGGACCAAACAAATGAGGTCATGCAATTGTTAGGACACTGACTTATTTGAGAGGACAGAAATTGCCATGTCTGGCCATCCCAATTTATGTTTTCCATGGATTTCCTAAATAATTTTCAGCAAATACTAGGATGGTTCCTTTGGCAAGGCCACTGCCAACTGTCGGCTCTATCCTCGTAAAAACATCCTGATATATTCTACGTCTCTGTATAACTGAGCTATTTATTTTCATTGTACAATGATGACAAACCCTGAATCATTATCAGATGATGACTGGATGAATGAATGAATAAATAAACTGCCAGTCAGTTCAGATCATTCAGGCATTCATCCATCCAACGATCACAATTCAATCTCTCATTTTCTAGCTATGAAGACAATCAACTGAGGTGTATCCATTGTGTAAGCAGAAATAAAAATTCAGTAACAAAATGAATTTGTTTCTATATATTATTTTCTTCTTCCAAAGCCTTATATTATACCCACACCATAAAACCATATAGTATTTCTTTTTATCTGACATTTGAAACAAATCTAATTTATAAAAAACATACCTAGTAAAATAGCCTGGTGGACAAACTAGAACTGAAATTTTAAACAATGGAAAATCCAGGATGGAATGTAACAATTACAGAGAAGCTCTCCGAGATTGCAGATGTGTGTGCAAGTTGCGTTTGCATACGCGAGTGTGTGTGTGTGTGTGTGTGCGTGTGTGTGTGCGTGTGTGTGTGCGTGTGTGTGTGTGTGTGTGTCTACTGTTGACAAACGCCTTATTGGCCACAAGCTATGAGTGTGTGAATCTTTATTGTGCCTATCGTGACTCAGCATCTCCACTATATGGTGAGTAGCAACTTTCCTTATCTGGTATTGTTACAACTGAAATATTTTCAGATGCAGCTCACCAACTCAAACTTCTGCACTTTAAACACAGCTTTGCAGTGTGTAGTTATTTCCACTCAAATTCTCCATCTCTCTGGTTATATGGTCTTCAGGCTCTTCAGGCAGACACAGGACGTCAAATTTCTGAGAACTTAATGTTCCAAACATATATGCTCACCTCTATTGTTTCTCAAATCCTTAACATTAACTGTTTTGTTGCAGATTTTTGTTCTGTTCAAGGTGAAATTATGTTTACTGTCATTTCTACAGCTATAATCATCCAGATCTTAATATAAATAGGAGGCCTTCCAACTCCAGACCTGTTTATAGCTCAGCTAACATGTTCAGCCTACCCCTTTTATTCAAATACGATGTATGTCTAAGGCCATCACCTAACAACAACAACACCACCAACAAGCATAGTAGCTTTAATACTTCTGTAGTGTAGGGTTGGTCATTGTCCTGAAAAATCTCCATAAAACCAAGTAACTGATGTACCTATTGTATCCTTATCACCCACAATACAAAAATATTCATCTTTATGCAGGAGTTTCTAACTACAGTATCAGAACTTTGAGGATTTATAACCAGAATTCATCCATGAAAACTGCACATTCCTGTCAGTTGATAAATGCTGATGTGGGTCTTCATTATCATGAGTAATTCTGCCTTTCAGCATTTCCTTGTCTTATGCTTTGCTCTTCAGTCCCATGCGGTTATTGCTTTGCTTCTTGAACTGTCTATTAGTTGATATCTGCTTCCTCTCCCTTTTTTCCTTTACCACCCCTTAAATTTCCCACTGGGGTATGGCCTAACCAATTTTTCTTCCTATTCCTGTGGTCTCCAAGAGGCTTCTGATCTCTCTCATCTTCTGTTAATTTCTGTCCTACTCAGTCTTCCAAACCCAAGATTTTATTTTGCTTCATACCCAGATTTACAGCCCTTTTTCCTAATATTTTGATAATGTCCAGGTCTATGTCCCACATAAATCTCTGTCCAATTTGGCCACTCACTTCATCAAATTTTCATTCAGTTGCCTGAATAGCAACCACTTCCTCAGCAATTGCTGCTTTCAATCTTATATTTGCGTCACATCTGTGGTCCTCCATCACAGTATTTTTGAAGAATTTGAATTTTAAACCTGCTCTAATTGTCCATCCATCATGATTTTTGTCTGCTTTATTTTTACTCCCATATTTTTGTACTTTCCTACTTTTTATGTCATTCCAAATTCTTCACATTTGAAGCTTAGGTATTGCGCCATTTTCTTAAGAACCTTCTCAGATTCTGCCAATACTACCACGCTGTCAGCAACCCATTTACACTCCACCCTTCTGCCTCTTGAACACACACATTCATCCCACTCATACCCCCACTCTCACGACATCTTCCAGAAGATATAAATATAGCACAAATGAAATGTGAGATTCCTGCCTGCCTCCTATTTCTCCAGTAATTCTCCTAGCAACTCTGACTCTAGCTTTCTGCCTGCAGTACAGTTTCTTAAACTGGATTTTTTTTTTTTTTTTAAGAATAATCAAATTATACCATTTCACTCGGTCAAAAGCTTTTTCCCGACAAACAAAAACTGTTTACATCTTAGCTCTCATGCCTACCTTCTCTTCTTCATCATTATGGTGTCTTGCTATACGTCTGTCTATTCATTACTCAAGATAGCTTTGGTCACATGTGGTATCAAACTTTTCCACACATTCCCTAGGCCAGGCACACAAGGAAACAAATTTAAACTAGCATACCTAATGCATATCCATCTCTCTTTGCAGTAATTGAGGCACAGATTTAAGTGTGTGTTCCATGTTGTCTTATGAGATTATCTTGTGGTGAAGATAATTGGAGAGGAATGAGGAAGGATAGAGCAGGGTGTGGGTGTGGGTGTGGGAAGTGAATGTGGTGGCGGGAGGGAGGGAATAAGATTTGGTACTGCATACATCTCATATCTGCAGATTTCAGATAATAATGGACAGAGTCCAAGTTTATATGAAAACTTACCCTCGAGTTCACGGCATTTGCACTATTAACAGACGGCAATGCAGAAGTTTCTTCTCCATCACCAACCACATCCAACAAATCTTCAACCAGTCCTTCTGCACCACTTCCATCACCATCACATTCAGCATCATCCCCTTCCTCAAAGTCCTCCCACCCTCCATCTTCACAGTCTTCACGTTCGCTAACATCTGCTTCCTCCTCTTCTGCACCATCTTCTTCTTCAGTCATCAAGGTCACATGGCAAATTTCAGTATTTTCTCTTACACCTAATGTGCTATCATTTGTAACAGGGGTAGATACTTCATCACCAGAGACTTCTCTTGATGGCCCAGCACTATCAGTTTCAGCAATACTATCTGGAAGTTCCACACAAACGGGTTCAGTTGGACTTGGACTTGTACATTCAGTCTTATTCGATGAGTTTGAACATGATGCGGCCATTATAGTTGTGTTTGCCCTGTAAAATGACATAAAAGATCAGTGACGCAAAAGTACTGGAAACAGCAACATAAAACTACTTCGTAAATAGGTATTCGCGAGCTGTACTAGATTAATAAATAACATAAACGTGACACTACAGAGGATCCAGTGGCGAGCACCACAAACTTAAAATTTGCTTCTTTACCAGTCCATCTTATACTCATACACGGAACTTTTACTTAGTCATCCAACAGAAGTCTATAACCCCACACCCACAAAAAAAAAAAAAAGAGGTGCCTTAGTTCATCAACAGCAACAACTGTATTTTTCATACATTTTTGTATTCAAAATTCAATCATGCTGCGATGCAATCAACGAACAGCGAAGCCACTTAAACTTATCATTGTTGTAGATACCCGCCTCAACAAAAAGTTTGTTTTCCTCTAACATTTAATCCATTTTCAAAAACGGTTACGCCAAAAGAGACTGCTAAATATAACAAACAAGGGGGAAAAGCCTTCTTTACTCATCCATCAATGCGTTCAGATCGACATTTATTGTTTTTCGGCAGGCTTTTAACCGAAAAGAGGCGCTCTCTAAGTGTCTTTTACTTATTCAGATACTAGGAACAGGCAAGTAACTTAACATTCATACTCGGACACTTGCACGGACAGAAATTTACGAACCATTAAGTTCCTCAGGCAGCCATACTTCATGGTCAAATCAGATGTACAGCGCCGTATAAGCTGTCAGTGCTGTCATCTACAGACGAAAAATCGAAGTAGGCTTTTGTTTACACATATTTACGACGAAATGCACGTGAACTTATTCTTTCGCACTGTAACAACACGGGAAAGCTCTCGAAGAATGAATCACATATTTATTTCCCATAACGTGGCAATATAAGAACAATTAATTTTTGAGGTTACAGTCGATTCTCGTTTGAACTAATTGAGTGAATAAATAAATGGAAAATTTGGAAGTTTAATAATGTTGACAAATGATTTATTTGCTTTGATATCAAAACCAAGTGTGGGATATGCAACCTCCCTGGCATAGGATATGGGGTTTCCATGTGCTGGGTTGTTGGTAATAGAAACGGCAGACAAGCGTTACTGATCGATATTGAACGTCATTTCCGGAAGACCCTGGAATTTGATGTTGATGAAAAATGTGAGAAGAAACGCTAATGGGGTTAAATTTTATACATTATTCACGCCGTGTTTAGCTGAAATAATTCAGAAACTCAAACGGTCAGGATATCAGCTGATAAACTTCAACAACATAATGTAAGTTAAAGAGAATTCTCTGGACTAGTATACGCGATGTTTTGACACAACGATCAGTATTATTGTAGACAGTAATTTACTGTCAGCAGTTTATTAGGTCGTTTCTTTGTTTTGTTTATAATATTTGGGTTTTAACAGTTGTTTCGGAGTTAATATGTCTGTATCAAAAGATCGCCACTCCTATGACAGGGACAGCAGCAGTGACACAGAAGATTACCATGACTCGGACGACCGAAGGCGTCGTGTGTACCACAAAAACCGAATGAGGTAATTATACCTTGTTGTAGTTATTAGTATTATTTTGTGTCATTTATTTGGTTGCTGTTTCAACTCCATCTTGCTAGATACCCAACTGATCATCAAAAGTATGTCATCTGCAGTATGATCTAATGGTGGATTAAAGTGTTGATAGGGTTCTGGAATTAACTGAAGCCTTTCGTATCGCTTTATCAGCTCACAAGTAAACTGGAACTAAGCCACAAATAAGTATTTCACCACACCTAAGGTTTCATACATTCGTTGGCTTTGCCCACTGAGAGCCAATTTGTCATCTTTAGCCCTAATCGTCATCTTTCGAACTAATCTGTAGTTACGCTACGAAATCTACATTCCAGAAATTAATATACGATAAAAAAGGTAAAGTATAGTGCATGTGTGATGTCACACACCTCAATATCGTGAGATCACAGGACGAATCTGACATCTGGTATTGGTAGGTTTAGTTAATCCATCAAAATTTTGCTTTTCTGCATATGGAACCGAAATTCTTTTCTCAGTTGAAGAACACATAAATACTAAAATATAGAGATCATGTGTCTCAAATGGTGAGACATCCTGAATGTAAAAATAAATCTAGGGATGTAGCAGATAGTGGACTAGGGTCAGTGTGACGTATTTTTTAAGAGGTGTGAGACAATATAGCAGTTCATTAGTTCAGCAACTTAACAGAAGGCCAAATAGAGAGCTTTGTTTATAGATGTATAAACACCTATAACACCAGCATAAATAACATACTGGGGAGAGGAGGAGTAAACATTCTTAAGGCCATTTAGGGGAAATTGTAGACTTGTGCTGAAATTTAAAATGGAAAGTTAAGGTATAATTCCTGTGGTCAACAATAGTCATTAGACGCTCACCATAACTGCACATGGAGAAGGAAATCAGTTGTGTCCATTTTAACGGACACATCCAGGCATTTGTTAAATGATTTTTAGAAACCCATGGAGAAAATACATCTATAGCTGTCTGGAGGGCTCACTTCAGTTGTTGCATTGTGCCCCACATTTATCTTCATTGTAACAGAGTGCCTTCCATTGCAGTAAAATTTAAGAAATAGGCTACAAAACTAATAACAGTTGTAACAGAAGCATGTTTTTGAACTTCTTTGTTATTATGAACTAGTGTATCTCAAAAATGAGAAACACATTTCCTGATCAAACAAACTGAGCTCTTATCAATGATGCAAAGGAAAATCAAATCTGAAATTACCATTTTGAAATATAACCCTTTGAATATTGACAGAGTTAATGAATTTTTTAAAATTATTTTGGTCTTGAATAACTCAGCATTTATTGGAGGAATCTGGATGCCACTCGCACAGCCCTATGAGATGCTGGCTAGCTGTAAATGGGGAAACAAATCATTATCAGAAAGTAATTCTGCCATAAGATGTAATCTGCTGAAAAATTGTACAAGTTTGTCACAAGGTTTAACGGCTACTTTGACAGCAAATTGTGATAAATCTGCTGTACACTGAGCACCTGTTCAGCAGCTGTGCTGTTGCACCTAAAATGCTGGGCAGTTTCAAATCATTAGCAATAGTAAAGCAAAATTGGTGATTAGTTCATGTGTAATGCTATGGAAAACTAGCCTTTACAAAACCGTGGCTGTTTTGGCCTAACCACACAACTTATTAAGCTGTAATTTGGTATGGCTTCATGTAAAACCCATATGCAAGGAAGCATCCGATTCCACCCGTCTGCTTTTGACCCATGACGGTAAGGGTGTTGTGGTGTGTGATGTCGTTACGGTGCGGAGTTTGATTTGGTTGTGTTTGTAAATGTTGTCTTGTTTTGTTTGATGGCATCCTCTCTCTCTCTCTCTCTCTCTCTCTCTCTCTCTCTCTTTTGGTGTGTGTGTGTGTGTGTGTGTGTGTGTGTGTGTGTGTGTGTGTGGGATGGCTGCCAGAAATTTGTTGGTGGTAATGAATTGTGTTTTTTCTTTTTTATTATTATTTTCCCCTTGAGTTGTAATTTGTTGTGTATAGAATGTGTTTTAATTTACATAGGGATGTTTGAGTTTTTAATTGTTGAGGTGGTGTGGTTTTGGTTATGGTTTTCGTAGTAGTTTTTTTTAAAAAATCAGTTGTTATAGG
Source organism: Schistocerca nitens (assembly GCF_023898315.1). Lineage (NCBI taxonomy): Eukaryota > Metazoa > Arthropoda > Insecta > Orthoptera > Acrididae > Schistocerca > Schistocerca nitens. Next base: position 435,958,521 of record NC_064618.1, read on the forward strand.
TCAAGGGAAATGATCAGTTCCTATTTTCGTATTTTTATATGTAGGTATAGGTGTTTAGGTACTGTCAGCTGTGGTCAAGGGAAATGTCTGATTCCAATTTCCGTGGTTTTTGCTGTAGGCATTGGTGTTTTGGTATCTTTAGCTGCCATTGACCTGTACAGGTCATGGGAAGTTTCCAACTCCTGTAGATTTTGTAATTATTATTATTATTATTATTATCATCATCATTTTCATCTTGTGTGTTTTGGTATCATGATGTGTGGTTTTATTTTATTTTTTTACTATTATATTTAGCTTGTCCCCTCCATAAAACCCCCAATTTCCCGTTAGTTTGATTGTATTTTTGTAGGGAGATGTTATTGTTTTATTTGTACGTATTTTCGTATTTATTGCCATGTGTATGAAGTGATATCATAGGCACCATATTGGAGACACTTAGACTAACCATTTCTGCCATATTGATGACATTGTGGGTCAAAGTAGACGGGTGGAATTGGACACTTCCGTATTCCCCATCCTGTAAAAATTTCATCAAAATTGGAGTGTCGAATAGGAACATTTTTTTAAATTCAGATTATTTGACATGGTATGACCCTATTGTGACTGCAACTGGTATTATTTAGCTAGCTGTGAAGCAAGTAGGGGCAGCAGAGACACTGTTATCATCACTACCATGATGACTGTGACCTTACCTCCATCATAAAGTCACTGTGATTTTCTTATTGTAATAATAATATTGTTGAATAGCACCTGTTTGAAATTTAACAGAGATAAATACAAATCCACATATATTGTTACAGTTGGGTTCATGATATCACCTCCCTTGGTAATAAAGGGCGTATAAAGTGTAAAATTGTATTATTTAGTTGATCAGAGTGCCATTATGCATAGTCTCATGATCAGGAATAGTAAAATTGTATTATTCAGTTGATCAGAGTGCCATTATGCATAGTCTCATGATCAGGAATGTGAGTACCAATCCCCCCTTCTCATCTTCCTCCCTCTCACCACCCTCCTCATCCCTGCTCCATTTACCCAACCCGACCTCTGAATCAAACCAACTTGGTCATGATAAAAGTTTCTGCATGCATTGCTATAAAGAATAAAACATCTTGCATTCCATGAGAAATTGTATACGCTGTTGACTCAAGTCAGTCCTTTTGAAAGAATATTAATATTTGTTTTGGTAATTAAATTCTCTCTCTCTCTCTCTCTCTCTCTCTCTCTCTCTCTGCTGGATACACATTCGCAAACTATTTATTTTGTAACAACTTCAAGAGGAAAAAAGACAAAAACAACAGACTACCACAGACGACAGTTCAAAAACTTATGCACTCAGTCTTTCAACACAGGTTTCGAACTCTGATTTTTATAATAGAGTTGTTCATTTTTTCTGGAGGCTTCTTGAAAATACAGCTAAAGAAATATTATTTAAAAGATTTTTTTTTACCATGTTGCACAAGAGTGAATGCTGTCATTCTTTCTCAATGAGTCCATTGTAATTGCACAAATTCCCTGAAACAGTACATGTACTGGATTGGGGGTTAAACAAGTCCAAACAGTGATCTCTCATTTGTGACAACAGGTTATAATTTCACAGACTAACAAATTATTTGTGAATGTTCCCACATATGTTGTGCTACTAGACTAAAAAGAGGAAAAATAGCTGTTGTTGTTGTTCAGTGTTAGTGACCGTCTCCAGCTAGCACTGAAAGTGTTGTGCAAAGATAAGCTCTGCATCATTAAGTTTATGTTCCCAGTAATATAAAAGAGGGGTGAGTATTAGTAAAGGCTGCAATCACATCTGTATGCTTTCTCTGAAAACCACTGTGAAGTGCTTTGTAGGAGGTACTTCCCATTGTACCAGAAATAACTGCTGCTTCCCAGGAAGAAAGTCTAAATGTCTTTGTTCTTGGCTTAATCAGTCAGTGTAATCTCTTTTTTTTTTTTTTTTTTTTTTTTTTTTTTCAGTCCTTACAGGAACAGAATGCACTTGGCTGTTGTTTTTGCTGGCTTCTCCACTAAATTGTGTTTCTTAGAATTTTGTAAGTAGGTTTTCATGGAATAGTTGGTACCTATCTTACAGTGTCTGACAGCTCAGGTTTTTCTGTATTTTCTTGACCCTCTCCTGTGGTTTAATCAAGCCTGTGAACATTATTGCTGCCTTTTATTGTATATGCTTAATATCCTATTTGGCATGTACCCCTGAAGCTTGAGAAATATTTTAAAATAGCATTCACAAGTGTTTTGTAAGTGGTCTCCTTTGTCGTTCAGATACTGTATGGAGGTTGTGAAAGAATGAAGTGTACATGTAAGAGGTGGAAGTTCAGAATGGTTTAAGACAAAGAGAGGTGTTCAACGAGACAGTTCACTTTCCCCATTACTCTTTAATCACACTTACGGACACAACCATGAAAGAAATCAAAGAAATAGAAAATGAAGATCTCTGTGCTTTTGCTGATGCCATCAACATTTGGAAAGGGATGAAAATGAAGGTTCAGAGGAGACTGGATTACTGGAATAAAAAATTAAGGGATTCAAGTTGACTGTGAGTATAAGAAACCCAATCTGGACTGATGAAGTCCCTCTAAGAACTAAACAAACCTTGTATAAAACCTATCTCCTGGCAATCATGATGTATAGTCTAAGATCCTTGTCATAATTGAGAGAGAAGAGAAATATAAGCATGTGAAATGAAGTTCCTTAGGTCAGGTCTACAAAAAACTGGAAGAGACAGTCAGGAACGAACATATAAGTAGAAGCCTGCAGGCAACCTTGACCATGGAAGAAAGAGTGATGAGTGCTGTGAGATTGAAGTGGTTAGGTCATGTGAATCGAACTGCACATCAGTATTTGGAGATGGAGCTGCCAGGAAAAAGATTGACTGGGTGGCCTAAAAAGAGATGGGCAGACCATTTTAATGAAAATCTCAAGAGGAGAGGAGTTTTGGGGTGCAGTGGAGAGAGAAAAGCTATACCAGGACAGAAATCAGTTGAGGCATATTGTTCACTTAGTTCCTACCCAACTTGCTGGGAGGAAATCCGGTGGTGGTGAGTTGTATGAGATGACTGATTCCAGTTCTCACATTGATATTGTGGGCATAAAATAATCCTCCTCCTCCTCATTTTTTTCATCTTCTAATTGAATATGTCTTTAGTGTTTTTCGGGCAGTACTTCATGATACATAACGGCATCATCTGCAAAAAGTCTGAAGATACCATTGTTTGTCAGATCATTATATACAAAATGAATGGAAAGGGCCCCTGTAGACTTCACTGGGACATGCTTGAAGTTACTTCTATTCATGACTCTCCATCCAATGTAACATTCTGCTCCTCCATACCAAGAACTCCTCAATCCAGTCACATTTTTCTCCTTGTGATCATACTTTTGCATATAAATTTCAGTTTCATACTGAGTCATACACTTATCAAAAGTCAAGAAATACTACATCCCACACATCTGAGTGCCTTGATCCAAGGCATCCAGGATGTCATATGAGAAAAGTGAGAGTTGATTTTTCATGTGACCAATTTCTTTGCAATCCATGTTGATTGGTGTGGAGGAGAGCTCTATTCTGTGATTCTACAGTGGGTGGACGTGGGTGAGATTGGATTGTAGTTTCATGTATCTCTTCGCTATCCTTTCTTGTAAGTGGGGGTGACTTATGCTTCCGTCCAGCCACTGAGCACAGTTTTGTATTAAACAGATCTGTGATATAATATGGTCAACAGATGTGCTAACTCTTCAGAATTCTGTACAGAATGTGACAGGGATTTCTTAGGCCTGGAGCATGACAATTTTAGTGATTTCAACTATTTCGCAGTACTTCTTAACCTCTTACGAATATCACTCATCTTTGTAGTGGTGTGAGGATTAAAGTGGTTTAGTATTGACAAATACTCAATTTTGTCATGTAATTGAAACTGTAGCAATTTTTAAAAATGACAGTGGGTATAAGAAATATAAATATTGTTTGTCAGAGGAACACACAACTAAAAATATATACTTATTTCTACCAGTAGAGCACTGGGGCAGTACAGTTCTGCATAACAAACCTAAAAAGGCAAATTAGGTCCAACAACAATTACTTTTCTTTCCTCATTCACAAAGACAATGAAAACAATGTGCACAAACAGAAGTGGCACAAACAAGTACAGTAGTTATTGCATCATTGTCTGCAAATGTACAACATGTAAAGGAGACATATTGCCTACTGGCTACCAGAAAAACATATAGATAGCAGCAGTATTCAGTTTCATGCTCCTGAACAAGCAAAACAAGGAGCCAGAGTAACATTCACAGTGAAATCAATACTAAGGGGTTTACTTGAAGAACCAAAGCTCTTGGAAACAGAGTTGACCATGTAATGCTATTTTTTGGGTATTGAGTGCCTTGTCTTTACAGTAGAAGTTTTGTGTAAGAAGTATGGCTGATACAACCAGTCACTCACTCAGCTAATCCTCCATCCATTGTAGGATCCCCAGATCAGTGGACAAACAAACATAAGGGAAAACATTGCCAATAAAATCTCTCAGCAGTTGAACATAACATGTATTGAGAATAGGTGTGGAGGAGCTGCAGCTTTCAGTTCAGGAAAGCCCACTATATCTTCAGTACAAGAAACATTTTATGTTAAGTTTGAAGTACCGGTTGATCACTGCTTCAGCTTCTCAAGGGTTGGTGCTTCAGTCATCTTTCTGGTTATAATCACATTTTATCTCCAATAAATTTACTGTTCATCTTTCTTGTTACAGAGATTGGATTATATCACACTTACAGATGTCCAGCATTGTGTTCTGAAAAATAGATTTTTGTGTCTGTGAGGCAGTACATTAATGTTGGAGTTGCAAATGATGGCGGTCAAGTTTAGGCTTGTTCTGCGCACCTACATCTCGCATTCTCTGACAGCCAATGAGAATTCAAGAGTACTGAGCACTCTGCTGTGAATGTTGTATGGTGTGCAACCATTCAACTTGATCATAGCGAATTATTTAGTGAATCTTTATTCCATTTGTTGTAAGTTGTCATGGCTGATGATGGTTTTAAGTGACAAATTGTACATAAGCAAGTGAGAGACATAATTTGCGCGGGGATACACGCTTTCACAAAGCGTAAAGCACATGTATGCGTGGACTGCAACTGTTGTTTGGAATCGGCAACAATACAATCCCCGTCCCTGTTTTGTCCTGTGCAAACCACCATCGTTCGTGGAGTGGACTATTGTTAATAATGCTTGTAACTATATATGAGTAGATCATATATGTAAGTGATGACCAGTCCTCTGTTATGGCCAGTGATGAAGTTTGTGGGGTGGAGATTTTAATCTCTTACAAAGTAGCTGTCTCACTAGCATTTCATCTAGTGATCAGCTACCCATAAGTACCAGCTGTAGTGAATTAAATTCTTAACTCCATACTTTTAGAAACATAACGATCAAGTATAAATATGGCAGGCACAAAGTGGCCCACTGTTTTCTGTAATTCAGGCCACTTGGTCTCAAAAAAAAAGTATGTGGTGAAATCTCACAAGGAAACCTTCAAGACTATAGTGCGGAAACATAAATGTCACTTCGTGCAGCAGCCAATATTGAGCTCTTATAGCCACCCATAATCCTATGTCACTCGCCTATTTAATTTTCATTGGTGACATAATCAGAATCAAGTGTTGAAGACATCTGATCCACATTGTTTCAGAACCTCAACACCTTCCCTCTCCTTCTGTTTAATCAACCATCCAGATTTAGGTTCACCGTGATTGCTTTGGGTAGATACAGGAATATGTTGATTGAAAGGGAATGGCAAATTTCCTTCCCCAGTTTGAGTTTGTGCTCCATCTCTAATGACTTATAGATAGGCCATGAAAATCAAACCTGGTTTCCTCAGCAGCTTCATAAGCTGTTGTCCAGTATCTTGATGTCCACCTTGCCATGACTCTCTAAAAACTCCTATTAACATTAAGTCTACCAGACTCCAACAATACCACTACTCAAAGATTTGCCATCTGTCGTTACCGTAGCTACTGTGAAAAGCAGGCCCACTTCCAATATGCTGAAGGTCTTGTCAGTGCCTTTGCAGGCAGACAGTATCTTCATAGAGATCTCCCATGCCTTATCTTTACATAAACCCAACATTCATTGAATGCATGCTGATGGACTACAAAGAAATGCATCCTTTGCCATTCAGTACCACAAAGGACTGTAACAACTAAACTAGTTTCATCAATAGCATTTAGATTGCTTCTTGTTCTGTCCAGAACTGAGGAACCATCATTCGCTCACCTCTCGAAGTGGTATTCGACATTGCACCCAACCTACACAATATCCTTGTCATTCACTTTGCCATTGTTTCTCCCAACTCATTACCTCATACACCATATGCCTGTGGGGGAACCATGTGCAAGACATATCTCACATATCCACCATCCACTTCAAACTCTGGGCCCCTAATAGTATTTTCCACCCCATCAGTGACACCACCACTTGAGGAAGTAGCTCATTATGCACATGAATAAGACCTCAAAAACTATCAACAACTATTCAAGGTACAACGAGGCAACCTAGTTGCAAAGCTTGCTTGTCTGCTTCTGGCTGTTGACTTAAGTGTCTGCTTCATAGCCCCAAAGTATTTGGATGCTTTTTGCCAAACCAGGTTTTCAGAATTGCATAGGTGGAAACCCTCATTGCAGTGTGGACTTGATGGTCACTGGTACCTGTTGAAATAAACACGTTAACTGTGATTATGTTGCACTTTTTTCAGCATCAGTAACTACTGTATCATTTTTTCCACTTCCATCCCTTTTTGAGATTAACTGCTGAATGTTTTGGATTTTTTCTGTATTTTTTTTGTCATGGAAGATGTCTATTCAAAAGTTTGCCCAGAGTTCTCTATTTTGATTGATAGAGAGACTGGTATATCCCACGACACCTGTAATGGGCTGTTACGCCGAAGAGTTATTGTGAAAATTTGTGTAATCCAATGAAAAATAATCTGTTTAATTATTGATAAAGACCTGCAGATATCAGCAGTATTTTGTTGAAAGTATTGTGCTTCATTAACACCATTTTGGTAGAATAATGTAAAGTACCTACTTGCATCATAAATTGCTTTCTGGTTGAGTAATTTTTTTCTTTGTTATATCCTCAATGTAAATAACACTATTTACTCAGATTTTTTTATTGCAGAAAAAGGAAAAAGGCCTATGAATCAAAATTTGTCCATATGTTATGTAACAGAATAAATTTCCAAACAAAAATTTCTGGCAAAGCAGACTGCTGAAGTAGGCTAAAGCAGTTTTAACAATGGTTGTGGTAGATGTGTCTTGTGACGGGGCTGCTCTTCTGCCTGTTTGATTTTTCTTTTTTACGTGCCTCCAAGATACTGAAATTCAGAATGAATGCCTAAGAATGTATGCAGTGTTTTATATTTTAGTATTGATGGTATTCAAATTGACAGATCGGTTTCAAGGGCCAGTATTTGTAATATCGTAATCAGAGTTGATGAAAAAGCACCATCATGAACATTTCAAACAGCAGTGTAAAGTGTAAAGCATGACTAGAATAAGAAAGTACAATGTGGCAAAGTATGGCAGGACAGAATTTTAAAGCTCAAAAATCTCATTATGAAATCATAACTAGAAAATCTGTTCCTGATGATAGTGCTTAAAGTAAGTTACACTCTCAGCTTCTACATGAAGAATAATTGTCACAGATCATACAGTTAGTAGCTGATGATCGAGTTCATTGTATTCTGGTGTGTTGCATATTTTAGTGGATCTCATGAGTGGAGAACAATTTAATCCCGTGTATTTTTTGAACTGCTTCTTTTAGAAAAACATACAATATCATCATTACGTAAGGTTTCAAGAATGCGTGTTTTGCATTGTGGTTTGATGGAGTACGACTGGTGCTTTCAGATCAACCTTCTTGCTTATTACTTGAACTTCCATTCTAAGTCTATGTTCTGTAGCTTTACCTTTTTGGATCATCTGTCATAATACACACGATATTACAATTTTCCACTACAGCTCTGATCTCGGACAATGCCCGATGCTTTCCTATTATTGTGCTATAAATATGAGTTGGGGAGAATTCAGTGAGTAGGAAAGTTGGATTGGAATGGGTTAATGCACATGACTAGCATTGTGCACAATATTCTTTATGTTTGTGAGGTCTTAAGAGGAATACTCATGTGAATATGAATTTGTATTGTGCTTTACAAAAAAGCCTCTTTTTGGAACACAGGCATACATATAAATTACAGGTCTTCCTTTACTGCCTTCCTCTCATTATCGCAAGATGGGGTACTTGATTGAAGTTGCAGTGTTTATCTGCGGTAATTTTTTTGTTGTATGCAGATTTTTAGATGCTTTACCAGGTGGTTCTTCAGCTGTAATAAAGGCTGGAAAAAACAATCAAAGTGAAGAATAACTGCAAAATGAACTTAATGTTGTACAGGGACACGTCTGCCAACAGCCATGGCAAAACTGGAGAATGAGAGCTTTGAGACATAGTAGATTGTTTTGACAGATTTGGAGGATATGCTTGAAGATACTGGAGAACATAAGCTGGAGTGAATCTTAGTCAAAAGCCTTGATGTAAAGGGCGTGGCAAAGAACAAGAGTAATGATTACTGTTGAAAAACAAAATGCACATCTCCTCTGTCTGCTTGTTTAGAATGCCTTTTCTTATTTATAAATGTGAGCAACTGCAGATGAGGTCTCACTTAAAACATTGAAATGTTGAATTTGTCTGTTTCATTAGATTTCTGAACGAGTGTCTAAAGTAGGTCAGTGTGTCTGGTGATGTTCAATAGATTTTTCAATATTTGAGTGATTTTTTGAATATTTTGTGACTTATGACTTATATATGCATTCCATAATACTTTTTACATTTGGACTTGATTCCTTTTTTGTCACATTTATCACATAAAAGTCCTTGGAATGACATTATCATACAATCTTAAATTTTCCTGAGATTCATTATAAGGCATTCTGTCCCAACAGTGATGCTTCTATGGGACCATGGTGCTCCAGGAGGGTTGTACACAAAGCGTGACTGCAACTCAAGATGGCCACCATCTTGTCATCATGAGATAATATATTGTGTAAAGCTTCAACCACAGTGTTAGCTCAGTGCTAGAGCTTTCAAATGAGTGTACATTTCCCTACATAAATGATATGGCACCATCCTCTGTGTTTCATTGGTGGTACACATGTCATTGTGTTCATTTCAGCTATCTTGAAACCACAAATACCACAGGCCAAAACCAAAATACCAATGTTTGGTGCTCCACTAAGTGTGTGTGTGTGTGTGTGTGTGTGTGTGTGTGTGTGTGTGTGTGTGTGTGTGTGGTTCCCCCCCCCCCCCCCCTATCTCTCTCTCTCTCTCTCTCTCTCTCTCTCTCTCTCTCTCTCTCTCACATATTGAGGATAATGTGAACACTGTTCACGTGTGGGAAGTTGAAGAGTGCAAGCTACTCCCTCTTCTGTAGGCAACTCCATGTACCATGTTTCAGCAAGACAATACATGGTCAATTGGAGTAAAATGTGCAAGTTACCTTCAGAGTACCAATACTTCACCTTTGCCCAATATATCTCCCATCAAACATGCCTGTGGTACAGTTGATTGGTAATTAATTTTTTACTACTTTCCAATAGTCACTGTTGATTCTTCGTAGAGTCATATAGTGTAACCTAATTTGTGGTATCAAGTTCATTTCAGATGTGTGTTTCCTTCTTGGTATCACAGTTTCCACAAACATTATTGTAGTTGTATAAGTGTGAAATGCACATTGAAATTGACAACTACCCTATTAATTAATGTTCCTTTACTGTCATACTAAATGTGCATTGTTAGAGAGAGGGTGGGGATGGGAAACAGTGCTCTCTATTTTAGTGTAAATAAACCTGTCCCTACTCGGATCATTATTCTGTAGTCAGTTGTAGAGAAACAATAGGGAGTTTGTTTTGTTCAGACTGAAACAGTGTTTTTGGCCAAACGTGCATCTTGTACTGAGAGTAAGGAGGTTCTGCTCATATGCTAGTTATACTTTTACAATTTTTTTTTTTATTGTAATGAGCATGTCCCATATTAAACGGTGAACAGTAAGATGGGTGTTCACTTATGTGGCCCAGTTGTATAATGATATGAAAGGCCAGATGAATTATTTGTTTTAATTTAAGTACATGAAAAGTCTTCACTATATAAAAAAGAAAAATTCACTTGGAAATAAACCCTGTAAAATTACAGTGATACAGAATGGTTTAAAAGACAAAATTTCAAGTACTGTCAGTACCTACACATAAAAGTGGGAGAAAACTATATCTACATATTGCAACTTGTGTGTTTCTCTCTCAAGGAGGTAAGAGGCATATCTCGGAGAAGGCTGGAAAGGATGGGAATGTCATTCAGATTGTACATTGGGCAGGGCCAGTATCTTGTAAGCATGTGAGAAGACAAAGATAAAAAGTTCAATGTTTTGTTGCCCCCCCCCCCCCCCTCCCTTCCTCACAACAGGTGGGTCTGTAATCACACAGGGTTTAAGTGACCTGTCCCTTTCTAGTGTTCCCCATCCCATCTTCTTTACTTCCTGAGAATCAAACTTGCAGATTCTGGAAGCTAGGTATTGTTCTTTCTACTTTCATATACATTAATTGGCAATACTTGGACTGAAAACTTTTGACATTGTTGTTGTCCTGAGACTGGTTTGATGCAGCTCTCCATGCTACTCTATCATGTGCAAGCTTCTTCATCTCCCAGTACTTACTGCAACCTACATCCTTCTGAATCTGCTTAGTGTATTCCCACGCTGCCCTCCAATGCTAAATTTGTGATCCCTTGATGCCTCAGAACATGTCCTACCAACTGGTCCCTTCTTCTTGTCAAGTTGTGCCACAAACACCTCTTCTCTCCATTTCTATTCAGTACCTCCTCATTAGTTATGTGATCTACCCATCTAATCTTCAGCATTCTTCTGTAGCACCACATTTCGAAAGCTTCTATTCTCTTCTTGTCCAAACTATTTATCGTCCATGTTTCATTTTCATACATGGCTACACTCCATACAAATACTTTCAGAAACGACTTCCTGACACTTCAATCTATACTCGATGTTAACAAATTTCTCTTCTTAAGAAACGCTTTCCTTGCCATTGCCAGTCAACATTTTATATCCTCTCTACTGCGACCATCATCAGTTATTTTGCTCCCCAAATAGAAAAACTCCTTTACTACTTTAAGTGTCTCATTTCCTAATCTAATTCCCTCAGTATCACCCGACTTAATTCGACTACATTCCATTATCCTCGTTTTGCTTTTGTTGATGTTCATCTTATACCCTCCTTTCAAGACACTGTCCATTCCGTTTAACAGCTTTTCCAAGTCCTTTGCTGTCTCTGACAGAATTACAATGTCATCAGCGAACCTCAACGTTTTTATTTCTTCTCCATGGACTTTAATGCCTACTCCGAACTTTTCTTTTGTTTCCTTTACTGCTTGCTCAATATACAGATTGAATAACATCGGGGATAGGCTACAACCCTGTCTCACTCCCTTCCCAACCACTGCTTCCCTTTCATGCCCCTCGACTCTTATAACTGCCATCTGCTTTCTGTACAAATTGTAAATAGCCTTTCGCTCCCTGTATTTTACCCATGCCACCTTTAGAATTTGAAAGAGAGTATTCCAGTCAACATTGTCAGAAGCTTTCTTTAAGTCTACAAATGCTAGAAATGTAGGTTTGCCTTTCCTTAACCTATTTTCTAAAATATGTCGTAGGGTCAGTATTGCCTCATGTGTTCCAACATTTCTGCGGAATCCAAACTGATCTTCCCCGAGGTCGGCTTCTACCAGTTTTTTCATTCGTCTGTAAAGAATTCGCGTTAGTGTTTTGCAGCTGAGACTTATTAAACTGATAGTTCGGTAATTTCCACATCTGTCAACATCTGCTTTCTTTGGGATTGGAATTATTATATTCTTCTTGACGTCTGTGGGTATTTCGCCTGTCTCATACATCTTGCTCACCAGATGGTAGAGTTTTGTCATGACTGGCTCTCCCAAGGCCATCAGTAGTTCTAATGGAATGTTGTCTACTCCCAGGTCCTTGTTTCGACTCAGGTCTTTCAGTGCTCTGTCAAACTCTTCACGCAGTATCTTATCTCCCATTTCATCTTCATCTACATCCTCTTCCATTTCCATAATATTGTCCTCAAGTACATCGCCCTTGTATAAACCCTCTATATACTCCTTCCACCTTTCTGCCTTCCCTTCTTTGCTTAGAACTGGGTTGCCATCTGAGCTCTTGATATTCATACAAGTGGTTCTCTTCTCTCCAAAGGTCTCTTTAATTTTCCTGTAGGCAGTATCTATCATACCCCTAGTGAGTTAAGCCTCTACATCCTTACATTTGTCCACTAGCCATCCCTGCTTAGCCATTTTGCACTTCCTGTAGATCTCATTTTTGAGATGTTTGTATTCCTTTTTGCCTGCTTCATTTACTGCATTTTTGTATTTTCTCCTTTCATCAATTAAATTCAATATTTCTTCTATTACCCAACGATTTCTACTAGCCCTCGTCTTTTTACCTACTTGATCCTCTGCTGCCTTCACTACTTCATCCCTCAGAGCTACCCATTCGTCTACTGTATTACTTTCCCCCATTCCTGTCAATTGTTCCCTTATGCTCTCCCTGAAACTCTCTACAACCTCTGGTTTAGTCAGTTTATCCAGGTCCCATCTCCTTAAATTTCCACCTTTTTTCAGTTTCTTCAGTTTTAATCTACAGTTCATAACCAATAGATTGTGGTTAGACTCCACATCTGCCCCTGGAAATGTCTTACAATTTAAAACCTGGTTCCTAAATCTCTGTCTTACCATTATATAATCTATCTGATACCTTCTAGTATCTCCAGGATTCTTCCATGTATACAACCTTCTTTTATGATTCTTGAACCAAGTGTTAGCTATGATTAAGTAATGCTCTGTGCAAAATTCTACCAGATGGCTTCCTCTTTCATTTCTCTCCCCCAATCCATATTCACCTACTACGTTTCCTTCTCTCCCATTTCTTACTCTCGAATTCCAGTCACCCATGACTATTAAATTTTCATCTCCTTTCACTACCTGAATAATTTCTTTTATCTCATCATACATTTCATGAATTTCTTCATCATCTGCTGAGCTAGTTGGCATATAAACTTGTACTACTGTAATAGGCATGGGCTTCGTGTCTATCTTGGCCACAATAATGCGTTCACTATGTTGTTGGTAGTAGCTTACCCGCACTCCTATTTTTTTATTCATTATTAAACCTACTCCTGCATTACCCCTGTTTGATTTTGTATTTATAACCCTGTATTCACTTGACCAAAAATCTTGTTCCTCCTGCCACCGAACGTCACTAATTCGCATTATATCTAGCTTCAACCTATCCATTCCGCTTTTCAAATTTTCTAACCTACCTGCCCGATTAAGGGATCTGACATTCCATGCTCCGATCCGTAGAACTCCAGTTTTCTTTCTCCTGATAACGACGTCCTCTTGAGTAGTCCCCACCCGGAGATCCGAATGGGGGACTATTTTACCTCCAGAATATTTTACCCAAGAGGACGCCATCATCATTTAACCATACAGTAAAGCTGCATGCCCTCGGGAAAAATTATGGCTGTAGTTTCCCCTTGCCTTCAGCCGTTTGCAGTACCAGCACAGTAAGGCCGTTTTGGTTATTGTTACAAGGCCAGATCAGTCAATCATCCAGTCTGTTGCCCCTGCAACTACTGAAAAGGCTGCTGCCCCTCTTCAGGAACCACACGTTTGTCTGGCCTCTCAACAGATACCCCTCCGTTGTGGTTGCACCTACAGTACGGCCATCTGTATCGCTGAGGCACGCAGGCCTCCCCACCAATGGCAATGTCCATGGTTCATGGGAGTAGGACTTTTGACTTTTGACGTAGCTTAATCTAAATCACCCTTACAGCTCTAGAGAATGTTGGTGTCTTCTAGGAGCTGTAGCTGGGACTTTGTACATAAAGTTTTGGTAAGGAACTCATGTCCAGCAAAGTAATTTTTTATGCAAAATAAGTTTGAAAATAGGAGCACTTTCAAATCTCCCACTCTACAGTTTGTACACAACAGAGACAATGAGCTCTGACCCATGTGTCCTGCAGGAACCTGTGGCATGGGCAATGTTTCAAATATCAATCATTGGTCTCTCTTCTACCTCATGATGTCCTCTATAAAGTCAAGAGTGTGGCTTGTCCATGGAACACCACAGTCAACTCTGCTAGTAGTGAATATACTTCCTTTCAGCTGTTGTTGTAATCAGGCAAAAATTTTATATGATGCCATAATTTCAGCAGGGACTGAAGATGGCAGCCTCTTCTCAGTTTGTGTTTACTGTGAAATGGGAGCAAAACTTTAACTTTTAAGTCCCCTTCAAAATTCCTGGAAGCCTGAATAGGAATTGTGAAACAACCAGCATACATCAGTGTTAGTTTCTGTTTGATTTCAGCAGGACATTGAGGCATTCAAAAATGGGAGAGGGACCAGGCAAGTTGATTCGATACCATCTATATAATCCTCTGCTGTTGTAGAGGAAGTTTTCAAATTGTTAAACTGGGAATATGAGGAAGGAATGTGTGTTCGTGTAACACGTCTAAACAATGTACATTTTGCTGATAACCTTGTGCTGGCTCTAGTGCAGATAAACATCAGCAGTGAATGGAAGAAGTTCCAAGAGCTAGTTTGAAAATAGGCCAGAAAAAGGAACACAATGAGACAAAATTGTATCCAGAAAAAAAATAGTATTAATAAACAAGAAGTTGTAGAAAAGTTCCATAACTTTTTGTATCTAGGGAAATTAAAGACAGATGGATCATGAAATTGACTGAAGTGGAAGATGTGATTTTGACCTCAATGGAGATTAGTGGGACTGTAGACAGGTGAACAGATGGTTCTTGTTCCAAGGAAGTTCATTGCTTGTTACCAAAATATTGAAAACACCAAGTTGGTTACCTAATGAAAGGTGACTAAATGATATAAGAAAATACACACGTGTGTGGTGGATGTTTGTAGTTGAAGACTATTATGTGTGAAATAGTCTACAGCAGTACTTTATCTAGTTGCAGCCCTCCAATAGGTGGTGTGATGATCATAAAATGAACTGATAATAAGATACAGTGTGACAAAACTTCATTGTTATTACCAAAATATATTGAACATTCTGTGATACACTGGGAGATTTGACAGTAAGGTGTGTCATTTAATCAACAGGTGAAAAGTGTGTGCGTGTTTGTTGCAAGGGGACGGCTTGTGTCTTGTGATAGCCACACTGTTTGCATTTGCAAGTAGTGAAGGAATTGAATTGTGTCCTTTAAAGATGCTATATGCAGCAGTCTTACTTTTAGCAATTGCAGAGTATGTTCCAGAAGGGACTGTGCCATTGTCGAACAAGTCAGTTAGTGTTAAGCAGCCAAAAAGACTTCCTATACTGTTTTGTATTTGAAATAAATGAACAGTGGCAGTTTTTGAATGTATGCAAAATGTATGATTGTTTTATGTAAAAGGTATGGAAATGTAGATTGCATCTCTCAAAGCTGTTACCATAGTATTTGTGGCAGCTCATAACAATTCTTGATTCAAACATCCAGTTTTGTTTAAAAAGGTGTTTAAATGATCTGAACTCCATCATAATTTTAAATTTCCAATAGCAAAGGCACATGTTAAACTAATTAAATCTTCTGCTTAATAGAAACCAAATAATCCAACCTTTTTCACTAGAAGTATCTTATCCTCTTCAGATGTGGTTAATAAGCATTAAATATTTAATTTAATTGCTAAGGCTCTCGTGATCATTTGTTGAACAAACTGTATGTTGGCTTCTGTCTCCGGTTCTTCTGCCAGCCTTTGTTTGTCGATTTCTCTGATGTTTCGCCAGCACAAGTGGCTGGCATTGTCTGAGCTTCCCCATCCATTTTACAATGCCAGCCATCATGCTGACGAAATGTCAGAGAAATCATCAAACAAATGCCGGCCGAAGAATCAGAGTCAGAAGCCAACAGGCAGTTTGTCATTTACTTTAACACTTGGAATGTATAAAATTCAGTTAGAAAACAAAGGTACTGTTTCTAGTTGCATGAAGTGGATAAACTATAGAAAGAAGATAACTTCTAATGTTTGAAGATATAACAATTTTAACTGAATGAAACTGCATTGTATTTTCTTGGCACTGTATTTCTCATTTAGTAATTAACCCATGTATGCTTTTGCATCTTGTGTTTACATCATAATTTATACTCTGTTGCTAAATTGCATGGTTATCAACTCTTCTGAGCATGCTTAAATTTTAGAGCACACACAATTTTTACATTTGTCCTCTTTCTTATAGCTGTTCACTTACACCTGTAACAGTCCCACGACAGAGAAATAAAAGCAGGAAGAAGTGGGAAAGTGTACACAGACTTCACTGTGACAGCTTGGCTAATGATTATATAAAATGCTAAAAGTTCACAACTTGGCTTTTATGTATGTCTTTCTTCTATTTTCTGTATAAAAATGCAAATAAATTATTAACAATATTATGAGAACAAAGTTGCCACTCACCATATAGCAGAACTGCTGAGTCGCAGATAGACACAACAAAAAGACTCTCACAATTAAAGCTTTCGGCCATTAAGGCCTATGTCAGCATTACACACACATATGACTGCAGTCCCAGGCAAGTGTGGTTTCAGTCTTATGAGACTGCAGTTGTATGTGAGTTGTGTTAGCGTGTGCATGTGGGCGTGCGCAAATGTGTGTGTATTGCTGACGAAGTCCTTAATGGCTGAAAGCTTTAATTGTGAGAGTCTTTCAGTTGTGCCTATCTACAACTCAGCATCCCCACTATATGGTGAGTGGCAACTTTCTTCTCATAATATTGTTCCATTCCATCCTGGATTTCCCATTGTTCACAAAAGTTATTAAGTAACATCAGTTATGTTCTCCCTCAAATACATACCATCTATTTATACTGCTCATAATTTTCATTATGGGAACCACTGATCTATTTTTAGTACTAAATGCTTACAAGATAAAACATACTTCAGAATTAAGCTTTCCTTTCTTCATTCATTTCTCCAATGCAAAGTTGTTTCTGTACTGATTAACAAGTTTCTCTTTTGCCCTTGTTCCATATCTATTGATACTATCCATTATCACTAAAGTGCTGAAGAGTCATTTACAACAGGTCTATTCAGAACATTAAAACAAACTTCACTAACTATTCATCAATAGCAATTAGCAGTTTGAACAGTATTGACCATCATTGAAGGTACAATGCCATTCCAGTGTATACCAGTACTTGATAGTTCTAGGAAATATTTACCTGCACACTGAAAAATGAGGCTAACGTATTGTTTATCTTATTTGAAATTAATTTGTGCATTATTGTCATCTGTACAGCTTTTCACTGAAACCAAAGCCAACTACAAACACATTTGTAACATTACTTACAACTTATTGGAGAAATATTTTTAGAAAAGTTCATAGCTGACAAACTGTTTTAATTCTTCACCCAGCTATGTGTCCTCGAAACCAAAGCCGTGCTTAGTCCAGAGACACAGCGCAGGTAGTCGAAATGACCAGGCAAGTGGTCATTGTGCTAAACAAACTCTCAGCGAGGCTCATCGTAAAAGGCAAGTGTTGGAATTGTCCATAAAAAGGTTTGTTTTTTTGTGGACATCATTTATTTTGAAGTGGTGTGGTCTCTGTCATTACTCCTGGCAGAAGTGCATGTGTTACAGAAGATACCGGTGTGGACTACTAAAACTGGTGACGTTCTAACACAGTATAATATGTTAAAAAATTATTGTGGTTTCCAGTTAACACACACCACACATGTATAAAGCTGCAGACACAGTAAGATAGTGTTTAGTTGCAGTTATACTTTCAAATTATCCATCACTACTGTGGGATGAAAGTTTGTCACCTATCCTTTAAATATTAAAAGAAACATTACTGTCTTCTCATTGATTTGAGAAACAGTGATTCCATTGTTGCTGATGAGTCTTCCGTGTTGTATGGCTGTGGTCAATGAAACTTTTCGGTTCTTGACATTTCATCCAAAGCCACACTGGACATCTTCAAAGCCAAGTCTTGCTGAATTGCCAGTAGTACCTCCAAAGATGTCTAGTGCAACTTTGGACAATAAGTTAGGAACTGAAATGTTCCTTCGACCACAGCCATACAACTCGGGAGACTCATCAGCAACTATGACATTTGGCCGTGAAAGCCATTTTTATTCATATCACTTAGTAGTGCACTTAAAATAAGTTGTGTTGTCACACCTTTCCATGTGGAAGGAGATCTTGTGAATCTTGTTACAATGATTTGCTGGCACAAGATTATAATATAATCTTTTAGAATGTGCAAAGCATCATCCCTTGTTACTGTATTTTATGGACTATGACACTTTTTTCTTTGAAAAATTGCCTCCAAAATTGAGGTGTGTCTTATGCTCAAAATTAATTTGAAAAAGTCCAGGGTGGTTTAAAATTCCCGCCAGTCTTAAAAATGGTCATATATTTGATGCCGTGGGGAATCTCTCTCTATCTGGCAAATTTGGATTTAGCAGCAGTGCACTGATGATACAAACAAGAGTTGCAGGGATTTGCAAGGTTACTAACACTGCCTCCCTCCCACCCCCACCCAAAATAATAATAATAATAATAATAATAATAATAATAACAACACTATTCAGCCTCCGACACATGATTGCAGTCTTCGGTGCTAGTCTGTTTGAATTGAAAGTGATTTGTGTTTTCGCGTAACAGTACAACATTTTTGTTAATAGCTAGTTTCGTAGTAGAAAAAAAATAGAGGCATTCATATGATGTAAATTGAAAGTAATAGCATATGGAGAACAATTTGGAAACAGAACAGTTGAGCAGCATTTTGCCCCCCCCCCCCCCCCCCCACACACACACACACACACACACACACACACACACACACACACACACACACACACACCAACACAAAAAGCCATTCGCAGTTGGCGGGCTAGTAAAGAACTGAAAAAAATGGGGAGGACTAAATGTGCAAATAGAGAGAGGACTGCATACAAAATGGCCAAAACTAGATGATAATTTACAGGGACTTTAAAGGTCAGTTCGGTTTTATAATTTTTTTTTTTTTAGTCTGGCTACACAATATTTTAATAAAGATGGTAAAAATGTTTTAAAAACTTGCTTAAAAATTAAGGTGTGTTTTATAGTTTGTAGCATCTTATAGTCCGTAAAATACAGTATTATTCAACACTGGATTTTGGGCAGAACTACAGGTGACGCTAACTTGCAGCAATACAAAAGGTTCTAAGAAATATTTGTAGTATGGCCCATTATATTTTACTTTCACAAATAAATTTCCCTGAACACAGTGCTTCAGTTAATCCTTTGAAACGATTCATCAGACTTTCCCCCTCAATCCTCAAGTGGTTTTTGGTCGTTGAGTGCAGTCATCATCTTATGCTTGAAGGAAGTATTCACCAATAAAAATTGTAGACTTCCAGCCAATATTTCATTTGGAAAACAGGCAGAGACATGCATGAATGTTTGCAGTAAGCCTGAATCTACTGCAACTAACTGGTCAGTGTAAGTTTCCCACTGATCCACTGATCTGCAGTGGTATTAGCATGTAGGAAGAGCTCTTATCTATTGCTCTTAGTATGATTGTTGTAAATTTCTCAATCATTTCATGCAGACTTATCTCTATGCACAACTGTCCGTTGGCTCTTTCTCATGAGGCAAGAACAAAGCATTTCAGCAGTTTGTGTTTGATGAAGAAAGTGGCCAACACACTTCTGTTGACAAGTCAAGAAGTTCACAGTGTAAGCCCTACTTCAAAATTAAGGTGTTTTTTTTATGTGGTTGGAGCCTTATAGTAAAAAATCTAATTTTTTTTTTTTTTGTAACAGTGCTGTTTGTGAAGCAATAAACACCACTTCCAATGTTAAGAATGTTATTGGTTAAAGTAAGCAAATGCATGTCTCAAAAGCTGGGGTTCCAAGACAGTTACATTGTGTAAGAAAGCAGAGGATTGAATAAGTTTCTAAATTATCATATGCATGTGGTGGTATATAAAGTAGCTTATGATGATCGCTGCACAATATGTTAAACAATGGAAAATACAGGCTGGAATAACAATAGTATGAAATAAGATTGCAATTCACCACATAATAGAAGCATTGAGCAGCGTACAGGCATGTTTAAAAGTAGAATAAGCTATTGGACATACTCATTCTTCAGCTTTAGAAACCACAAGCACAAGTACACAAGGCTACAGTTGTCTCCAACTGTGGAGGCCTTGGCACATGGATATCACAGTTGCCGTGGCCTGTGTGTGTGTGTGTGTGTGTGTGTGTGTGTGTGTGTGAGAGAGAGAGAGAGAGAGAGAGAGAGATCTCGAGAAGGAATATGTCCAATAGCTTTGTCTAATTTTAAATATGCCTGCCAGCCACTTAGTGGCTCCTCTACATCCATACGAGTTCAACAATATAAGGAAAAAAGATATATTGCTACTCTCTGTAAAGATGACACATTGAGTTACAGATACACACTTACTTACACATTAACTTTTGGCCTAAGCCTTCTTGAGATAAAGGAAACGCACCAAATACAAACACATGCACATGCGTGCACACATTAATTCACACAAGGAAGCACACCTCATGCACACATACCAGCTACTTCCATGTGCTTGGACAGGTGCTCTGTGCATTCCAGTCCTAGCTGCCAGAGATGGCGGTCTGTGTGCATGGGGTTATACGTGTGTGTGTGTGTGTGTGTGTGTGTGTGTTTGTTTGTTTTTCATTTGTGAAGAAGGCTTTGTCCGAAAGCTAATGTGTCTCTTTTTATTTGTACATCTACAACACAATGAGTCATGTTGATGGTTTGCAACAATTTATCTATTCCTTATATTTTTGATATTCCAACCTGGAGTTTCCATTGTGTACTCTATCGAAGTTCAGAGAGAGAGAGAGAGAGAGAGAAATGTTTTTCAGTACTGCTTTTAGAAGGTGATAAAATAATATTAACACACCTGTCAGACCTGAGTTTATATGGCCTATACAATGTTCAAATAATTTACGGGAATGCAGCCAGGTGACATCATTGACAACCACTGATATCTCAACAGGAAACCATCCTGTTGTGTGCAAGACAAAACTACAGCAGGAAAGCGCTGTGCAACAAAATTTAAAACCCTGATTTGCAGAGCAATTCCAGAAAACACACACACACACACACACACACACACACACACACACACACACACACACACACTGTAAACACTTAACACCAATCAAAGATAAATGCCAGAAGTTACAGGATCTGTTGATCCTACTAGGTTGGTTGGTGTGAGCATCACATTAAGTACTCCATGCATCTCTTACATCACACAGAGGGGATGCGTTTGAATGACTCTTATATTCTAGTATGTTTTGATGTGCTCTCTCTCTCTCTCTCTCTCTCTCTCTCTCTCCCTCCCTCCCTCCCTCCCTCCCTCCCTCCCCCCCTCTCTATCTCCTGCCCCCCTCCCCCTTCCCACTCCACTCCTGTTCCTCTGCCTGATTTGTAGTGGTAAATTGAGGTTAGATTTTTTGTTGAATTAATGAAACTGTTTCAATCGGTATTGACTTCCCCTTATGTCTTATTCAGTGACCATTAGTAAGCGCAGACAAATGGAGTTGCGATGGGAATCCCGTTGTCACCTGTTATTGCAGTGTTTTCTATGGAAGACTTTGAGGAACATGCCGTGGCGTCGGTGGCTTTGAAACCTGCATTGGTGCCCCTCCTCCCTCCCAGATATGCATTTGATGTTATTGTTGTTTGCCCTCATGCGTGTGAGAATTTGGATGACTTTTTAGAATACCTGAATTCAATTCACCTGTATATTTGTTTCACGATGGAGGTGGAAAAGTGTGGCTGCCTTCCCTTCCTTGATGTGTTGATCAGGAGGCAGGCTAATGGTATGCTGGGGCATGCTGTTTATAGGAAGTTGACTCAAACTGAATCTTATATCTACAGGTGATTGTTGTCACCATCCGGCTCAGAGTGAAGTGGTATTTCATACCGTGGTTGACAGTGCCCATGTTGTCTCTTATTGTGAGAGTTTGTCAGCTGAGTTAGCCCATTTTGAAGTCATCTTTCATCAGAATGACAATAGTGAGAGACAGATCAGGCATGTGTTGCACTGTCAATCAACTGTGGACCGGGTGAGTGATGATAATACCGAGGTGGCACGATAGTCTACTGCTTTTTGCAGTATGCAGGGAGCATTTCCAATAAGACTGGTTGCATTTTCTGAAACTATGATGTGAAACGTGTTTTCTGACTAAAAACATCTTAATGAAATATGAAGAATTGTACTCAAAGACCATTTCAGTAACCAGACAATAGCTTGTGGCACAACTCGTATGACAGCACTAAGTGAAACAAGGCAAAAGAGATGAGTTGAAACATTGGAGGAAGTGGATATGTTGCATAGCAGCAAAATTGCATGGTATCTGATCAGAAAGCTCAGTGGGGGACGTGAAAGGAAGCAAAGAAATTGCTAGAGTAACACCTAATCAACTTGTATATAAAGTGCTACTGAAAGATAAGCCCAACAAAAATGCGAGAAAAGTAAGTTACAAGGTGATAGCCACACAGAGATCCATGAAAGTTTCTTCTCCTTTCGTAATGAAAGAACTCAATGAGAGTGTAAACTCCAAGAAAAACTGAAAGGCACCTGGTGTTTATTTTGTGTGTATGAAACATGTAAATCATTATGGATTGAATATCAAAAATTGGGTGTTAAGCCTAGAAATTTTTAAAATCCCTAAGCTATGGAGGATGTCGAAAGTAATAGCACTCAAAACACCAGAAAAAGAGCCCAGCTCACCAAGCGGCTGTCAGTCCATTTCCCTTCTGTGCCACCTCTTCAAACTGCATGAAAGGCTGATCCTTAATTGAATCAATAACTCATTGATTCAAAGTTAATCCTGCAGCAGGCTGGCTTCAGGCCAGATAATCTTGTACTGGCCAGATCTTGGCACTCACAAAGCATATAAAGGAAAATAAGTTAATAACTGGCTTGACTCTGGTTGATCTAAGGGCTTCCTACAATACAGTAAATTGTCAAAAACTATAATGTTACTAGGGATCATAAAGTAGTAAAAATTATAGAATCCATGCTGCAGAATCGACAATTCCGCATCACGCTAGAAGGGGAAAAAAGTCACTGGAGGAAGCAGAATAACGGCCTTTCTTGGTGATGTGTTCTAGCTTCCATCCTGTTCAAAATATGTACAAATGATCAGCCAATACCCAAAGATAAAAGACATTTTCTCTATGCTGACAGATTAGGTACCGTAGCGCAAGGAAGAACCTTTGAGGAAGTAGAGGTAAAATTTGAGGGTATGCTAGAAGCAGTGTCAACATGTTGCAGTTGTAAATGGACCGCCAAAAGTCGTCGTAGATATCTTTTGCTAATTGCTGATAAACGCACTATTTCACTCCCATTTACGGAGCTTGTTAGCACTTGATGTTAGGTTGGCGCCATTACAAAATATTGTATTGTAGTAATCGCTGCTGCTTGCTGGATCGCTGCGGTGTCTCGTTGCTGATGCTGGCTCTAAATTTGGTTGTCTAGGGTAAACACATGAGGTTCCGTGTTTTTCATGTGCTTTTGATGATAAAGAACGAGCGAAACCAACACATATGTAAACATCAAACATTTATTCCTTTAGTGGCCATATTAATTCCACTGTCCACCAAAGACCATAACACAACACAAAGTAGTACTTCCTTTACATGTTCTTTGACTTGTTTTGCCAAACAATAACACAGAAACACACTTCACCAAAGTGACATTCCGACTGCCCTACTGCCTCTGACTGCTCTCTCGACCTTTCTCGCTGCTTGTATTTATAACATTGTCAAAGAACTACTAAAAAGAGATATAGTTTATGAGTCACATGTACATCTGTTATCATAATTTGTGCAGAAAAGTTATTAATTTGCATCGAGTGACATAATTTAACATGTTATTAAAATGACAGACAGATTTGTTGACTTGACAGAATAATTCTTTGTTACAAAAAGGCCGTTTTTTAGAAGTTTGTCAACTGACTTCTCTAATTTGCATAAATAAGTAAGTAACGTGAATTATGAAGAATTACATTGGTTTTCGTCTAAAATAGGATTGATTACGTGAATACTGAGTGAAAACGCTCCTAGTGAACAAATAGGTTTCACTGGGTGATTTTTATTTAAGGAGATCCAAAATACCTAAGTTGGCCACTATTTTTCGTACTTCATATTAATTATTTAAGATAAACTTAGTGTTTTTCATGATGACATTTGCTGTATCAGTGATCAAGTGATATAAACTTTTGTGTGGGTTAGTTATTCAGTATAATTTAATGGGTTGACTGTTTATGGAGACATGTTGTGCAATCATTGTTAACATACACAATAACTTTTCTATAATCATAAATACTCGTTAAACTGGTTGAATTTGGAAGGGATCGCATACTTCATTAAAGTAAAGCCTTTAATATGTTCCGTTACAATACCCCCCTCGGGTAATATCATTTACAGAATGTTAATGATATTAGCCGACTAGGACAAATGTGTCAATTACTATGCATAATGTGTATGTATACAACAACCGTTACACCGTTTCAAAATGACTTTTTCCTGAAAATATTTTAGTTGTGTTGTTTCAAATGCACTTTGTGTTATGTCAATCAGTATGACAGCATAATAAAAATATTTAGTAATACATGAAAGTAAAAAAAAATGTTAATCTTTGCTCCCAGTGAGCCACATGGAAAATGATCAAAAAACAGACACAAATATATCACATGCGATTTTAAGATATATAAAAAATATATATGTAAATTATTTCAAAGTCAGCTCTCATTGAGTCACAGATTAGTCAAGATAATAGAAGGGACATAAATATATTACATAGATGGACAGGTCATATGTCCATAAGAAAATATTGCCACTGTCTGTTCCTTTTGAGCCACATAAAAGAAATGAAAACCAAGAACATAATTATAAGTATGGACATGATATATAAACACAAACACTAGAGAAGTCACATGTATGAATATAATATGCATTAAAAAAAGAAACGAAATATTTAAAAAACTTGTCTCCCATTGAGACACATAGTCAAGACAGTACAAGAACATATGAATACTAAAATTGGACACTTAAATTGGTCACAACATAACACAAACATCAAACTTGGTGAACATCTGATTAGCTGTAGAAAATTGTCCACAAATCTTATGTCTAAGAAAACAATAGTAACACAATGATGGGTCTTGCACCAAAATTTTTACATTGTCTTTTATTTGGTGCAATCATGTCCCATATTCAACAATACAAAAAGAAAGTAATAAATGTTTGTCACCTCTTTGGGTGCATGGTTAAACTTGCCCCTTGCAAGTAAAGAAGATGTCTCCAAATTTAATATTCAATGGTGACAATAAAAATATAAAAACATTCTCTCAGAAATCTGGAACTTTTCCAGGGTCTGTAGTATGAGTGGTAGTTGCTACTTGACACATCCAGTAAAAATCTTTGCTGATCACATGCTTTATGGAAAATGGGTAAGTAACTGTATTTAAACAGGGAAATGTGCTTAATCATGTTTATATGGTTTCAATTCAGTGATGTTTCTTAGTCCAAATAACCTTCTTGATCTGGGAAAGATAAGTCTATACGCATTAGGACGTGGGCTTTCTTTTATTTCAAATGGACAAATGTCAATGTTTACTTTAACATATAGATAACCTAGCTCAACATCTTTGTCTACTTCAGTATTTTCAAACAATAGATCATTTTCAATTCCTTTAGTTCCTAAGTCTAATTCCTCTTTCCTACACTTAGACACATCCCTCTCTGTTTGCAAAGCATTGACATTTAAACATAAACCTTTGTTTTCATCTGTTCCTTTTAACACTGTGTTGTCACTTAACAACCTACTGTTTTCACCCCCTTTTTTATAAAGTCCACTACGGATTTTTATCCACCATATAGGATACAAGGTTGCACTTACCTTTGCTAATTCTTTCCAAAAGGCATCTTTGTTTATACAGTTTCCATAGTTGTTCCACAAAACTTCTAAAAACTTTTCCCCTTTTTCTTGAAAACACCCATTTACATTCCATCCGTTTATATTTTCTTTAATATTATTATTATTACCATTCTCATAGATTAGCATTTCATAGTTCCCAATAGGCAATAGCTTGTCCTCAGATACACATTCCCTAGTCTGCATTTCACTTGAATTAACCTCATTATTACCCATGTTCGTCACATCACTTACCTTTATCTCATCATCACTTTTCAATTCTACAAATACTTTTATTTCTTCCTCCACACTCTCATCAAGAACATCACTTGATTTAGGATCATTATTTAAATGTCCCTCTATTACTTCTTCCTCCTCCTCAACAACAACCCCATCTGCAGTTTCCCCCCTATGTATCTGAATCTCAGCAATTGAGTCTTTGGCTCCATTAAACACTTCGTCATCCCCCTTCTTATCAAATAAACCCCCCAAAATAGATTTTACTTGTGGTGTGTCTGACTTGTTATTCACACCAGTATCTTTTTCAGCCCAACTATGGAACTCTGCAATACCTTCAACTTCTGCACTTTCACCAACTACCTGTGCTTGAACACAGTTTTTATTAACTGTATCACTTTTACTCATAGTATCCCAAAACCTTTTATTAAATTCTAATTTATTCATTCTAACTACATCAGTATTTTCATGGTAATTACTCTTTACATTGTATCCTCTCCTTTTCCAGTTTCGGTTATGTGTTGTCCTGTCATAATATTGTCTAGCCCCAAAACTACGGACATCTAGTGGGACTGTCCACCGTTTCCCGGCTGGTTTCCTCGGTCTGTCCGTTTGTAGCTGTCGTTTTGTTCACTAGTTTCAACAAACTCCCTTCTATCTTGTTCTCTTCCCCAATACCTATTTCTATCATTCCTGTTATCTCTCCTCCATCCTCCCTCCTGTGTATTGTTTCTGAAATCATTTTCATATCTCCTATCTCTCCTATTTGGAGCATTATTTCCAGAATTTTCAAAGTCTCTCCTCCCATAATAATCTCTATTTACATTCCTGTTCCACCCCCCATACTGGTTGTTGCCAGAGCCAAAACTTTGGTTACTTTCTCTTTCCAAGGCCCTATCTAATCTATCTACAAATTTCAGGAACTCTTCCATTGAATCGTCTGGTCCATGGACCAATTCCCACTGCAGTCTCTCTGGTAACCTTCTTTTTAAAACATCAATTTGTGTCATAATATCAAAAGAGTTATTTAAATGAGCAAGTTTTTTCAATTGATCTCTGCAAAATTTTTGCATTCCCCCTACTTTCCCTCTATACACTGGTCCATTTAGAAATTCTGACTTTAATCTGGCTTGTATGGATTGTGACCAAAATTTGCAAATAAATTTAGCTTCAAACTCTTCAAACGTATTCCAAGAATCATTATTCTCATTTGCCCAGGATAGGGCCTCCCCTTCTAGAAATCGTTTTACTAACTTAATTTTTATGTTGTCTGACATTCCTACAACAAACATATCCTTACATTGGTGAATAAAGTCAATAGGGTGCAGATTTTCACCAGGAAAGCATTTCACTTGGATGTGCCCATACATTGTATTTTGATTGTAAATCGTTTGTTTGGACATCAATGCATCTTCCAATTGTGAATATTTAGTGTGCATATTTTCTACTTTTGTATCTACATTAGTGGTGTACAGGTTGTATTCTTGTTTAAGGTCTTCTGATGTTTTGTCTATTCTTTGATCTAATCTTTTAGCTTCAGCATCTACTCTGTTGTAGATGACAGCAATGCTGTCTGTGTTAGCTTGTATGTTTTCATTTAAACTTTCAACTTTAACTTGAAATTCTTTTCTGAAGTGTATCAACTGTTCGCTAGTGTTCTTACTGAGGGTAGTTTTAATTTCCTCACACTTCTCATTGAGATGAGTACTTAATAGATCAAAATCCAAACTTAACTTATCCAGTCTATCTGTGTTTTCTTTACTTGATTGTTTAAAATCCAAACGTACTTGTTCACTTGATTGTTTAAGTTGCGAGCTTATTTGAGTTGCAAACTCTGCTAGCCACTCTGTTAAGTTTAATTGTTCACCACCCCCTGGTTCAATTTTTACATTTCCTACGATCTCATCACTCTCAGGTAGAGACATGTTAACAATTATTTTAAATGACAACAACAACAAAATACCTTGCTTTATGGTTATGCTATGATGTCGTGATCGGTGTTCTTGTTGGCTTTCTTCACTTCTATTCAGTTTTATCGAAGCTGAAGTCTTGATTGATGAAATCCATTGACATAATCCAGACGTTAATCTTCCGAGCGGTGTGATGATAGTTCTTCGTAGTCGCACAAACACACTTTATTTATTTATTTTTGACATATTTTCACTGTTGCCACAATGCACAAATAAAATTTTTTTGGAGTGCTAAGCACTTACGAAATTTATCGCTGCACTATTATCATCGATGCACTTAAAGATCCCGGCTGAGCCCCCACTTTTGTAAATGGACCGCCAAAAGTCGTCGTAGATATCTTTTGCTAATTGCTGATAAACGCACTATTTCACTCCCATTTACGGAGCTTGTTAGCACTTGATGTTAGGTTGGCGCCATTACAAAATATTGTATTGTAGTAATCGCTGCTGCTTGCTGGATCGCTGCGGTGTCTCGTTGCTGATGCTGGCTCTAAATTTGGTTGTCTAGGGTAAACACATGAGGTTCCGTGTTTTTCATGTGCTTTTGATGATAAAGAACGAGCGAAACCAACACATATGTAAACATCAAACATTTATTCCTTTAGTGGCCATATTAATTCCACTGTCCACCAAAGACCATAACACAACACAAAGTAGTACTTCCTTTACATGTTCTTTGACTTGTTTTGCCAAACAATAACACAGAAACACACTTCACCAAAGTGACATTCCGACTGCCCTACTGCCTCCGACTGCTCTCTCGACCTTTCTCGCTGCTTGTATTTATAACATTGTCAAAGAACTACTAAAAAGAGATATAGTTTATGAGTCACATGTACATCTGTTATCATAATTTGTGCAGAAAAGTTATTAATTTGCATCGAGTGACATAATTTAACATGTTATTAAAATGACAGACAGATTTGTTGACTTGACAGAATAATTCTTTGTTACAAAAAGGCCGTTTTTTAGAAGTTTGTCAACTGACTTCTCTAATTTGCATAAATAAGTAAGTAACGTGAATTATGAAGAATTACATTGGTTTTCGTCTAAAATAGGATTGATTACGTGAATACTGAGTGAAAACGCTCCTAGTGAACAAATAGGTTTCACTGGGTGATTTTTATTTAAGGAGATCCAAAATACCTAAGTTGGCCACTATTTTTCGTACTTCATATTAATTATTTAAGATAAACTTAGTGTTTTTCATGATGACATTTGCTGTATCAGTGATCAAGTGATATAAACTTTTGTGTGGGTTAGTTATTCAGTATAATTTAATGGGTTGACTGTTTATGGAGACATGTTGTGCAATCATTGTTAACATACACAATAACTTTTCTATAATCATAAATACTCGTTAAACTGGTTGAATTTGGAAGGGATCGCATACTTCATTAAAGTAAAGCCTTTAATATGTTCCGTTACACAGTCAACTAGCAAAAATTATAGAATCCATGCTGCAGAACTGACAATTCAGGTCTCTCAAACCAAATCCCACTATTTGATTTCCCACAGGTATGTATGTGCCATGGTTAGTCTAGATTGGCATATCCAGAGGAGGTCAATATAAGCCTTAACGAAACCTGGAAGTTAATCACAGGATGCATGAAGTCCACCATGCATCAGTTTTCAACAGTCCCAAGATTCACAGGGTAGCTCATGAACATAACCAGGGTGTATACGCCCCGGGAAATCCAGGAAAAACTGTGGAATTTTTTCATCTGGGAATAATCTGGAATTATTTTAGTTTTCAGTTAAATTATGGTAATTATGACTGGTAAAAACAGATAACTCTAACAAACGTTTTACTTTCGCCCGCTACTGCAGAATAATACTGCAGCAATAAAACATAAATGAGAGAACAACACAAAAATAAAACTTTGGTTGCAAAGCAAATATGCCATTTACAACAACACAACACAATGCGCACACACAGCCGTCTCCTGACAGCAAAATGTCTAAAAGACTGAGCAATACTTCATAACAAGAAACAACTTTTGATGTGTCTTTCTTGTCAAGTACATTTCAATGAATGTGACGTCACAACGGGTTAAATTTTTTGTAGGTTGCAGGAAAATATTGCGTATGATGGTTTGTGAAGCATTACTTTCAAAGTAAATTTTCTTTTACACAAGATTAATTATGTTAGTGTGATAATGTGTGATGAATTTCTTAAATCACAGAGCATTAGACTGTTCACAATTTTACTCTGAGGACCAGCCGCTTAGAAAATTTTCATGTTCAGAAGACCAGGCGTTTGTCAATATTTAATATTTTTTACTGGCACATTTGTGTGTGATGGTGTTAAAGTAACACACGCTACAAAAGACCAAGTTTCAAGGTTAGTTTTTCATATATATTTTATTTGTTTCACTTCTTACAAATTGTGCAATAATGATGGCAAATATTATATTTCTCCTTTAAAAAAGTGCAAGTGAGTTCTTGAGTAATTGCACACATAATTGGCTTTTCTATTGAACATTAAAAGTGCTGGATGAAATGTATATTCAGCCAGGTAACCTATGAAATGTTCAGTGCACGGCAGTGAAATTTATAACAATGCTTGTCAGAAATATTCAGCTGCTGCAATTTAAGCTCTGCTCTTAGGATTGTGCCTAATCACTCCCTCCAGGAAAAAACGGTGAAAATTTTTTGACAACAAATATTGTATGTGAAAGCTTAGCTGTCTTGTAGCTATGCTGTATGTATGTTAATTTAAATCATTACTTTTTTCTATTTGTGTTTTCACGCTACTTATCAAGATGTTGCTGTTGGCTGATTACATCATGTGTTCTATGCCATTGTCTGGCAGAATCACATGACATGAACTATGATTGGCTGACAAAAGTGCATTGCAGCCTAGATTTCAGTGCTTCAGATCATGATGTATCTATTGAAATTCCTGTGTTACTTTCGTAGTGTGAAAATATACAGAGTAAATGTTGCTGCACGTCAAAGATCTTTCCAAAAAGTTATCTCCCCACCCCCCCACCCCCCACCCCCACCCCTGCGGGTCCAGGGTAAGAATAGGCCCGAGGTATTCCTGCCTGTCGTAAGAGGCGACTACAAGGAGTTTCAACCGTTTCGGCCTTCCATGTGATGGCCCCCCATGGGGTTTGACCTCCATTTTTCAAAATTCTACAGAAGTACGAGCCTTTTGGGGAAGGACGCCTTACGTGGTGTCTCACTGGTCCTCAGTGCACTGAGACCTTGGCACTCAGCATTGTAACGGCGTTGTAACCACACCCACTATTCCTCAAATTGGGCCTAAACGCCTGATGGGTTGCACAAGTTACGCCCATAGTGCATCCCCATCTGCACCTACGATCATGATGGACTTTCGATGGCACCCGAAATCCAGCACGGTAGCCAGCCCGTTGTGGTGGGGTCGTCATGTACCCTCTAGGTTGTAGCCCCCTGACAACACAGGGATCATACTGCCGATACCTGAGCTGCACCCTCCCCACGTCGGCCAAGGAGTAGATGCCCGTCTCCTTGGAGCATCAGGACTCCCGGCAACAGTCATCCTGCCAGGTGGCCCTTGCTGAGGCTGGGTGGCGCCCGTGGGGAGAGCCCCTGGTCAGAGTGGGTGGTATCAGGGCGGGCGTTTCGCAGATGAAACGTCAACATGTATCGGGTCGCTCTGCAGCCGAGTCTTTTAAAAAGAAAGGTACTGTCTCTGGTTCTGGTTCTCCTGCCCTTTCCCCCTTGGCCACTCCCTGGGAGGAAGGACAGGCCCGCTGGCTTGGGGCGAAGTACTTCCCCTGCTGTTTAGTCTGTTCTCGGACCGATGGGGGGACGTTCGCCACCTCCAAGCCCATGTTCTTTGTCCAGCACATCGAGGAAATCTTCGGGGAAATCGAGGCTCTCAGTAAAATGCATTCGGGGTCCGTTCTTATGAAGACCGCCTCCGCCACTCAGTCGGCGGCGCTCCAGGCATGCGACCGACTAGGGGACATCCCAGTGTCTATTGTCCCGCATCTGGCACTGAATAGGACGCAGGGGGTTATTTTTCATCGGGACCTCCTGCTGCAATCTGATGAGGAGCTCAGGGCCAACCTGGAGCGCCGAGGCGTGCATTTCGTCCGGCGAGTCCAGCGCGGCCCCAAAGACCGTCGCATCGGCACCGGAGCCTTTATCCTCGCCTTTGAGGGGGACGTTCTCCCGGAGAAGGTAAAGGTGATGTGCTACCGGTGCAACATGCGACCTTACGTCCCTCCTATGCGCTGCTTTCGGTGGTTGCACTTTGGGCACATGTCGTCAGAGTGTGAGGCTGAGCCCCTTTGTGGCGATTGTGGACGTCCTCTTCGTGAGGAACATACATGCACCCCACCACCTCGGTGCGTCAATTGTCCTGGCATCCACTCGCCTAGATCTTTAGACTGCCCCGCGTATCAGATGGAGAAGAAGATTCAAGAATTAAAAACTTTGGATCGCCTCTCTTATTCTGAGGCCAGGAAGAAGTATGACCGCCTCCATCCCGTGACGTTGACCACTTCGTTTGCCTCAGTCGTGTCCACTCCTTCCACAGTATCCTCATCCCTATCCTGTCCCCCCTACACCTCCTCACCCCATCCAGGGTCTATGCCTCCGCCTCCCAAATCCCTCCCTTCCAAATCCTCCTCCCTCGCGGCCCCTGCCCCCTCTGCCCCAGGGGCCACCCATCCTCCTCCCCCCTCCGCCGCCTGAGAAGCGATCCTCTTCTAAGGCGTCCATCGGGGAAATGTTCCGGACCCCGGCTTCCGAGGTCCGGCGTTCCAAAACGGACCCCGTGCGTCTTCTTCGGGTCCACCCCACCATCCCCGTGCCTCATCGGACTTCCAAGAAGGCCTTCAAGAAGAAGCCTTTATCCCCCTCTCCACCCCGTCGCGTTTCGTCTGACGCTCCGTCCGTGAGTCACTGCTCCCGGCCGTCCTCAGTTTCGCCGGGACACTCTGCTGCCAGGCGCTCAGCTGGCCTCTCGTCAGCGAATGATGCTGCCCCTCCTACGCAACCCGGGAAAGCGGCCGCAGCTGGCGACGACTCGATGGAACAGGATCCGCCTCCCGCCGGTTGTAGCGTTGTTCCCTCGAAACCTGGCCCTCCGCGGCCGTCGAGGTGACCAGCTCTTCACCCGTTTCGTTCCCCCTTTTTTCTGACTAGCGATGGCTTTGTTACATTGGAACATAATAGGTATTCGATCTAATCGGGAGGAATTA
This sequence comes from Schistocerca nitens, assembly GCF_023898315.1. Taxonomy (NCBI): domain Eukaryota; kingdom Metazoa; phylum Arthropoda; class Insecta; order Orthoptera; family Acrididae; genus Schistocerca; species Schistocerca nitens. Next base: position 435,992,033 of record NC_064618.1, read on the forward strand.
CAACTGCTCCTCCACCTGCACTGTCCACTCGTCCTTGGTCTCCAGGAAACCAAGTTGCGCCCAACTGACCGTATTGCTTTTACCCACTATATCTCGGAGTGGTCTGACCTCGCCCCTGTGGACGGTATTCCAGCTCATGGTGGGGTCATGTTGCTCGTTCGGGACAATGTCTATTACCATCCCATCCCATTGACCACACCACTCCAAGCAATAGCTGTCCGTATTACTCTTTCTGCCTTTACTTTTTCTGTTTGTACCGTATACACTCCATCGTCATCCGCAGTTAGTCGGGCTGACATGATGCACCTGATTGTTCAGCTTCCTCCACCTTTTTTATTGTTTGGCGACTTCAATGCCCATCATCCCCTTTGGGGCTCTCCTGCATCCTGTCAGAGAGGCTCCCTCTTGGCAGATGTCTTCAACCATCTCAATCTTGTCTGCCTCAATACTGGCGCCCCGACTTTTCTCTCGGACTCTACTCATACCTACTCCCACTTGGACCTCTCGATCTGTTCTACCACTCTTGCTCGTTGGTTCGAGTGGTATGTCCTTTCTGACACCTATTCGAGCGACCACTTCCCCTGTGTCGTTCGTCTCCTGCACCACACCCCATCCCCACGTCCTTTGAGCTGGAACATACCGAAAGCTGACTGGGGACTTTACTCATCCCTGGCGACCTTTCCGAACCACGATTTTCTCAGTTGTGACAGTCAGGTCGAATACCTCACGGCTGTTATCATCAGTGCTGCCGAACGTTCCATTCCTCGTACTACCTCTTCTTCACGTCGCGTTTCCGTCCCCTGGTGGAATGAGGCTTGTAGAGACGCTATCCGTGCTCGACGATTTGCTTTACGCACCTTTCGCCGCCATCCTACGTTGGCGAATTGTATTGGATACAAACGACTCCGAGCGCAATGCCGTAGAGTCATCAAAGACAGCTAAAAAGCTTGTTGGGGCTCTTTCACCAGCTCCTTCAATAGTTTTACTCCCTCTTCTGTCGTTTGGGGTGGCCTGCGCCGGCTGTCGGGCATTAAGGCCCGCTCCTCGGTACCTGGCCTGACTTCAGGTAATGCGGTCCTTGTTGATCCTGTAGATGTCTCCAATGCTTTTTCGCGGAGGTTTCAAGCTCCGCCCATTACCTCCCTGCCTTCCTTCCCAGGAAAGAGGCAGAAGAGGCTCGTCGACCTTCCTTCCACTCGCTGAATCTGGAAAATTATAATGCCCCCTTTACTCTGCGGGAACTCGAACGTGCACTTGCACTGTCCCGGTCCTCTGCTCCGGGGCCAGATGCTATTCACGTTCAGATGCTGGCCCACCTTTCTCCGGCAGGCAAAAGCGTCGTTGTTCCTATACCCAAACCCGGGAAGGGTAGACACCTTCCTTCTAGTTACCGCCCCATTTCTCTTACAAGCTGTGTCTGTAAGGTGATGGAGTGCATGGTTAACGCTCGCTTAGTTTGGATGGATTCTTGAATCTCGACGGCTACTTACCAATGTTCAATGCGGCTTTCGTCGCCGCCGCTCCGCTGTTGACCACCTTGTGACCTTGTCGACATTCATCATGAACAACTTCTTGCGAAAGCGCCAAACGGTAGCCGTGTTCTTCGATTTGGAGAAGGCTTATGATACCTGTTGGAGAGGAGGTATCCTCCGCACTATGCACAGGTGGAGTCTACGCGGTCGCCTGCCCCCTTTTTATTGATTCCTTTTTAACAGATCGAAAGTTTAGGGTACGTGTGGGTTATTGTCCGACGTCTTCCTCCAGGAGAACGGAGTGCCTCAGGGCTCAGTCTTCAGCGTAGCCCTTTTTGCCATTGCGATCAATCCAATTATGCATTGCATTCCACCTAATGTCTCAGGCTCTCTTTTTGCCGATGACTTCGCGATCTACTGCAGTGCCCAGAGAACATGCCTCCTGGAGCGCTGCCTTCAGCGTTGTCTAGACAGCCTATACTCGTGGAGTGTGGCAAATGGCTTCCGGTTCTCTGAAGAGAAGACGGTTTGCATCAACTTTTGGCGATATAAAGCGTTCCTTCCGCCATCCTTACATCTCGGTCCCGTTGTTCTCCCATTTGTGGAAACAACTAAGTTTCTAGGGCTCACACTGGACAGGAAACTTTGTTGATCTCCGCACGTCTCTTATTTGGCTGCCCGTTGTACACGTTCCCTTAATGTCCTCAGAGTTCTTAGTGGTTCATCTTGGGGAGCGGATCGCACTGTCCTGCTTCGCTTGTATCGGTCCATAGTCCGAACAAAGCTGGATTATGGGAGCCTCGTCTACTCATCTGCTCGGCCATCCCTCTTACGCCGTCTCAACTCCATCCACCATTGGGGGTTACGTCTTGCGACCGGAGCATTCTACACTAGTCCCGTCGAGAGTCTTTATGCTGAAGCTGCCGAATTACCATTGACCTACCGGCGCGACATACTGCTTTGTCGGTATGCCTGCCGGCTGTTGTCAATGCCCGACCACCCCTCTTATCAGTCCTTCTTCGCTGATTCTCTCGACCGTCAGTATGGGTTGCATGTGTCTGCCCTGCTGCCCCCTGGAGTCCGCTTTCGTCGCCTGCTTCGACAATTGGATTTTGCCCTCCCTACCACCTTCAGAGAGGGTGAGAGGCCGACACCATCGTGGCTCCAGGCTCCGATTCATATTTATCTCGACCTCGGCTCGCTCCCGAAGGAGGGTACTCCGGCTGCAGTGTATTGCTCACGGATGGCTCCAAAACTGACTATGGTGTCGGCTGTGCCTTTGTCGTCGGGTCCGGCACCTTTAAATACCGGCTCCTCGACCAGTGTTCCAGCTTTACGGCCGAGCTTTTTGCTCTCCATCAGGCCGTTCAGTATGCCCTCCGCCACCGCCATTCATCGTATGTACTCTGCTCTGATTCACTCAGTGCTCTTCAGAGCCTTGGAGCTCCATATTCGGTCCATCCCTTGGTGCAACGGATCCAGCAATCCCTCCATTCTTCTGCTGCTGATGGCTCTCCTGTCAGCTTTCTGTGGGTTCCCGGCCGTGTAGGAGTGCCTGGGAATGAGGCTGCTGATGCTGCAGCCAAGGCTGCAGTCCTCCTGCCTCGGCCAGCCTCCCATTGTGTCCCATCATCTGACATTAGTGGGGTTGTTTGTAAGAGGCTTGTGTCTTTGTGGTGGGATACTTGGTCATCACTTCAAGGAAACAAGCTCCGGGCAGTAAAACCATTCGCAACTGCTTGGACAACCTCCTCCCGACCATCTCGGCGAGAAGAGGTCCTTCTGACCAGGTTGCGGATTGGGCATTGCCGGTTTAGCCACCGCTACCTGCTCTCCGGTGATCCAGCCCCGCAGTGCCCTTGTGGTCATGCATTAACAGTGCGCCATGTTTTATTGTCGTGTCCCCATTTTAGTCAATCTCGTGTTGTCCTGTCTCTGCCATCTACTTTACAGGATATTTTAGCTGATGACGCTCGAGCAGCTGCTCGTGTTCATCGTTTCATTACTTTGATTGGCTTGTCCAAAGACATCTAACTCCTTCACTTATTTTATCTGTATCTTTGTAAGAACTTTCTGGTGTCCCCCCCCCCCCCCCCCCTTGAGTTTTACTAGATTCTATGTGCTCTAACAATTGTGACTGGGCGCTAATGACCTCAGTAGTTGAGCGCCCTTAAACCCAAAAAAAAATAAAATAAAATAAAATCCCCCCCCCCCCCCACACACACACACACCATGCAATAGTCTTTTCATCTGGGAAAAAGTGCATCTTTAACAGAGAAATGTGGGAGTTCTTCTTTCTTGTTCATGTATACACCCAGATAACATAACAAGCAGTTCAGAGGACATTTGATGAGCGCTATCCACTATACTGTAGCCTTTATGAATTAAAAAGACTAAAATCAAGATATCTTCCTCAAATAGACCTTAGATGAACCTCCTGTCAGCTACCTTATTTCAGAACATCCACCAAGTGGTGTTGAATTAAACTAAAACTCCTGGAAAATGCTAAACCATAAGAGAATAGGTGTAGCACCTGTAAAAATCAATCTTATAAAATGGAGCCTCTTCGAACCTGATGACAAGTGTGACTGTGGAGAGATACACAATGTGGAACATCTTCTAACATGCCGAAATTATCCTGCACATTGCTTCCTCGACGACCTCTGGCAAAGCAAGCCTAAAGCTTTTGACTTAGCCCAGTATTGGGCAAAAAAGTTGACAGCTCCAGACACAAAAAAGTAAAAGCTCCAACCTCCTTCTAAGATATAGTCCTTTTAGGTTCTGTTAAGATCATCATTTTGGTTTGCATAAGGCGGCTGTTTATCATATTCCTTGCTGTTGTGGCATGTCGTATATTTATCAGAATATCAGGTCCGTGGAGGACAGATGTGCTGAGCATAAGTGTCGCACACGCTTACAGCAGCTGAGCAAATTGGCTATTACAGAACATTGTCTTGGCACCAGTCACTATATGGAATATATCCACACAGATTTTCTGGCATGTACGAGGGCCGTTCAGAAAGTAACCTCCGGTTGATTTAAAAAAATACACCAAGTTAAATAAAAATATTTTAATATATACATCTTACAACTACATCTTTGCACTATTTTTCTACATAGTCTCCATAGCGATTGAGGCACTTATCGTATCTCTTCACAAGCTTTGAAATTCCTTCTGCATAAAAATCACCCGCTTGTGCCTGGAGCCAGCCTGTGACCGCATCTTTGAGCTCTTCGTCGTCATCAAACCGCTGTGACCCGAGCCATTTCTTCAAATGCATGAAGAGGTGATAATCACTTGGCGCCAGGTCTGGGCTGTAAGGTGGATGGTTGATAATGTCCCACTTGAAGGACTCAAGAAGGGCCGTTGTTCTGCGAGCAGAGTGAGGACGGGCGTTATCGTGCAAAAAAACGATACCGGAAGTCAGCATACCACGGCGTTTGTTCTGTATAGCCTGTCGTAACTTTTTTATTGTTTCACAGTACACGTCTTGATTAATGGTCGTACCACGTTCCATGAATTCAACCAACAACACCCCTTTGGCATCCCAAAACACCGTTGCCATCAGTTTTCTGGCAGAAAAATCTTGCGAGGCTTTTCTTGGTTTGGTAGGCGAATTTGAATGTGCCCACATCTTTGATTGTTCTTTTGTCTCAGGGTTCACGTACTTAATCCAGGTTTCGTCACCGGTCACGATTCTGTTTAACAATGGTTCTCCTTCGTCCTCATAACGTGACAGAAAGTCTAATGCAGAGGCCATTCTTTGAGTTTTGTGGTGGTCGGTAAGAATTTTGGGCACCCATCGTGCACAGAACTTACGGTAACCCAATCTTGCTGTCACTATCTCGTACAAGAGAGTCTTAGAAATCTGTGGAAAACCAGTAGACAACTCCGACATTGAGAAACGTCGATTTTCACGAACTTTTGCTTCAACTGTCTGAACGAGTTCGTCAGTCACCAATGATGGTCTACCACTCCTCTCTTCATCATGAACGTTTTCTCGTCCACTTTTAAATAAACGTACCCATTCACGGACAACTCCTTCACTCATAACTCTTGGTCCGTACACGGCACAAAGCTCAAGATGAATAGATGCTGCAGATTATCCTTTGACTGTAAAAAACCTTATGACAGCACGTACTTTGCACAGATGGCGTCGCTACTCCCCCCACAACCCGCACTGTGACCAATCGGAGGTTACTTTCTGAACCGCCCTCGTACTTCCAGCTATTGGGATAGTTAGTGTTATTAAAAAAGCAGTTGAAATTAAATTGACAAGTAATCTGGTAAATAGAGATGGAGGTTTTTGCTTAAATTCTGTGTGAAATCCTGCTGTCTCCCTTGTTAAAGAACAGAGGGGACAGAGTTAATGCTAGCTCACTTGTTGTTCAGTAATTTTCAATGTCTGTAACTTCTGGCGTTGGCTATCTTTGGTTGGTGTGGTGGCACTAATGTTTACAGTGTGTGCGTGTGCGTGTGTGTGTGTGTGTGTGTGTGTGTGTGTGTGTGTGTGTGTGTGTTTAAATTTTGGTGCACAGTGCTTTCCTGCAGCAGTTTTGCCTTGAAAGCGACAAGTGTGGTCTCCTGTCGAAATATTGATGGTTGTCAACAACAGACAAGGTTGCATTTTGAGTATTGACACATCTCATTACACACACTTTCACTGCCTTCCTTCATGGGATTATTTTTTAATTAATGGAACCCAATATATTGTCCTCAAAGGCAAGAATTCATCAGAGACAATGGTATCTTCAGGAGTGCCCCAGGAAAGAGTGATTGGACCACTGTTGTTCTCTGTACCATAAGTAATCTAACTGGCTGGTGAGGAGCAATCTGTAAATGTTTGCTGATGGCACTGTAGTATATGGTAAAGTATCATTGTTGAGTGACGTAGAAAGATACAGGATGACTTAGATAGAATTTATTTTTGATGCGATGAATGGCAGCTTGCTCTAAAAGTAGAAAAATGTAAGTTAGTGTTGGTGAGTAGGAAAAACAATGCTGTAGTGCTAAAATACAGTATAAGTGGTGTGCTGCTTGACACAGTCATGTCGACTAAATATGTAAGCATAAAGTTGCAGTGCAGTATGGAATGAAATGAGCACGTAAGGACAGTAGTAAGGAAGGTGAATGGTTGACTTAGGTTTATTGGGAGAATTTTAGGGAAGTGTAGCTCACAGATATAGGAGACCATGTATAGAACACCAGTATAATTCATTCTTAAGCACTTCTTAGGTGTTCGTGGGACCTCCATGAAGTCGGATTAAAAAAGGACGTTGAAGTTTTTCAGAGACATGCTGTTAGATTTGTTACCGGTAGGTTTGATCAACACATAAGTATTACGGAGGTGCTTCCTGAAACCAAATGGGAATCCGTGGAGAGAAGATGACTTCCTTTTCGTGGAAAGCTATTTAGAAAATTAATATAGCTTATGTTGGCAGCTGACTGCATAACAGTTCTGCTGATGCCAATGTACAACTTGTGTAAGGACTACAAAAACAAGACAACACAAATTGGGCCTCTTACAGAGACACCCAGATTGTAATTTTTCCCTTGCTCCATTTGTGAGCGGAACAGGAAAGGAAATGACTAAGGGGACCCTCTGCCATGCACTATATTGTGGCTTGTGGAGATGTGTTGTTGTAGATCTAGATGCAATAAGAAAATGCTGTGTGTTCTTTACTGTGTGAGGCACTGACAGTATTAAATGATGAGTTGTGGGCAGTAGGTATTTTCATTCCTTTAATAAAAACATTGTATGCTGTAAGGTATTATAACGTCTGGTCAATTTTTGTGGAAAAGGGGAGATGAGGAAGATGCAAACTGTTGGAATGATTATCTAGAAAATGTAAGGGAGAAAGTCTTGAGTAGCTGTATCAGTGGAAAGTGGGATATACATGAATTGTCTGGCACTTACTTATGGTTGATTAAGAAATCTTTCTAATTGATGGGTGAATTACTGTGACAGTTAGGGAACATAATTTATATTATTCGGTAAATAGGGAGGTGGATGACCTTTGCAAATGTGTGACAAAGAGTGGTAGTCACCCATTTCCTGTAAATTGTGAAGTATACAATTATGTACATAGAACTATTGTAAAAGCAACAAGATTCCTAATATTAACACCTAAAAATTTCATTTTTAAGTTAGAACTCTGATAGTGAGTCCTGCTATCACAATATTCTCCACTGCTATTGACATTAGAACATTTTCACTTTGTTACATGATATGATGGCAGCTCCTGTGGACTGCATCTAGCACCCAACAATTTTGACTGTTGTCACAGTTCAGTACAGACAATGAGTTAAACGATCAGTGTCTAAACTGTTTTTAATAATTCTTTGTGTGTAGCCTTTACTGTATTTATTCCTAGTTCACTAGTTTTTTATAAAATTGTAGAATCTTAATTAGTTCATGTAGCATCTACATCTTAGGTGACAGCTGTAGTGAAAGACACTTATGCAGGGAAAATGTGTAAATAATTCTTTTAGTCATTTCAGTGTCTGTGTCCGTAAGAAAATTTTAATGAAATATACATTTGTTAAGCAATAGACCTTTCCAAAGAACTTCAGTTATTTGATGATTTTTGAAGCAAAATTAAAAATGCTGTGATGCTTTCTATGAACCGTTTAAACTTCTGCATTACCCCACACCCCTGTTTGAAATTAGTTGTTCTGGATATGATCCCATGCTAGTGTTGCAAATGTTATTATTTTGTATTCATGTGATATATTGTTACATCACCAGACTTTCACATTTTAACTAACAAAGAGAGAGCATAGGAAACGAAATATTGCTACATAGCATATTTGGTAATCACTCGTAAACTCTTCAAGGTATGTGTAATGTCTTAGAATATTTGTGATTTTTTTTCCTTTTCTGTATAAGTTGTGAATGTTCTTTTAACTGCATGGTGAACGTTCTCTCTCTCTCTCTCTCTCTCTCTCTCTCTCTCTCTGTGTGTGTGTGTGTGTGTGTGTGTGTGTGTGTGTGTGTGTGTGTGTGTGCTCTATTTCCAATGACGACCTTATTGGGCCAAAGCTTGCTTGCTGACATCTTTTTGTTGTGCTGCTACTCAGCATCTACACTATATGGTGTGTAGCAACTATCTGTTTCATAATATTGTTACATTCCATCCTGGATTTTCCATTGTTTAAATTATTAGTATAACAGTTTTATTGATTCTAAAATGTCCTTTCCAAATCATTTGATAGCTGTAAAATGCTGTTTGCAGAAAGAATTTCAATAAACAACTTATTTCAAGCGATGACTGTTTCCCCCTTAACACACATTAGTTTTAATAGGCAACAAGTGTTACCAATGAGATACAGCTTTATGCAATAGATTCAAGAAATGAACAGTTATCTCCCTGCAAATCTTATTTATCAAAATCAAAGTCTCTTCTATGTTATAGACAATTCTTTTGTTATCTGCAAATAAAGTGCTAAATTTATAATCTGTATATAAAATTACACTCCTGCAAATGGAAAAAAGAACACATTGACACCGGTGTGTCAGACCCACCATACTTGCTCCGGACACTGCGAGAGGGCTGTACAAGCAATGATCACACGCACGGCACAGCGGACACACCAGGAACCGCGGTGTTGGCCGTCGAATGGCGCTAGCTGCGCAGCATTTGTGCACCGCCGCCGTCAGTGTCAGCCAGTTTGCCGTGGCATACGGAGCTCCATCGCAGTCTTTAACACTGGTAGCATGCCGCGACAGCGTGGACGTGAACCGTATGTGCAGTTGACGGACTTTGAGCGAGGGCGTATAGTGGGCATGCGGGAGGCCGGGTGGACGTACCGCCGAATTGCTCAACACGTGGGGCGTGAGGTCTCCACAGTACATCGATGTTGTCGCCAGTGGTCGGCGGAAGGTGCACGTGCCCGTCGACCTGGGACCGGACCGCAGCGACGCACGGATGCACGCCAAGACCGTAGGATCCTACGCAGTGCCGTAGGGGACCGCACCGCCACTTCCCAGCAAATTAGGGACACTGTTGCTCCTGGGGTATTGGCGAGGGCCATTCGCAACCGTCTCCATGAAGCTGGGCTACGGTCCCGCACACCGTTAGGCCGTGTTCCGCTCACGCCCCAACATCGTGCAGCCCGCCTCCAGTGGTGTCGCGACAGGCGTGAATGGAGGGACGAATGGAGACGTGTCGTCTTCAGCGATGAGAGTCGCTTCTGCCTTGGTGCCAATGATGGTCGTATGCGTGTTTGGCGCCGTGCAGGTGAGCGCCACAATCAGGACTGTATACGACCGAGGCACACAGGGCCAACACCCGGCATCATGGTGTGGGGAGCGATCTCCTACACTGGCCGTACACCACTGGTGATCGTCGAGGGGACACTGAATAGTGCACGGTACATCCAAACCGTCATCGAACCCATCGTTCTACCATTCCTAGACCGGCAAGGGAACTTGCTGTTCCAACAGGACAATGCACGTCCGCATGTATCCCGTGCCACCCAACGTGCTCTAGAAGGTGTAAGTCAACTACCCTGGCCAGCAAGATCTCCGGATCTGTCCCCCATTGAGCATGTTTGGGACTGGATGAAGTGTCGTCTCACGCGGTCTGCACGTCCAGCACGAACGCTGGTCCAACTGAGGCGCCAGGTGGAAATGGCATGGCAAGCCGTTCCACAGGACTACATCCAGCATCTCTACGATCGTCTCCATGGGAGAATAGCAGCCTGCATTGCTGCGAAAGGTGGATATACACTGTACTAGTGCCGACATTGTCCATGCTCTGTTGCCTGTGTCTATGTGCCTGTGGTTCTGTCAGTGTGATCATGTGATGTATCTGACCCCAGGAATGTGTCAATAAAGTTTCCCCTTCCTGGGACAATGAATTCACGGTGTTCTTATTTCAATTTCCAGGAGTGTATTCGGGATTCCCCTTTTCCATGTTCCCAGTAATTTATTCTCAGGGTTTTCTTTCTTTCGCCTTTGATAAGCCAAATCGTGCAACAAGGCAGCAGTCACTAGTTTTGGATGTTTCATTTCCCCGATACCCACCACATCTGGTGAGCATTCCCGTACCCACCACTTGGGATGCACCCAATAGGAGCCTAGCAACTCCATATGGGAAAGTTATTGTACTAGATAAAAAATAAAAACATACAGCCAATCGGTCTCAGAGAAAAAATGATACATGAACCTCATTACAACTAATGCTGCAGAATGCAAATTTGTCCAGAATCTTGTCACGCATATATAGCATGCTTGACACCATTTGGTGAAATTGTTTTGCAGCTTCTTTGATGTGGCCCACCACAAATTTCTCTTCCTCTCAGAGTAACACTTGCACCCAGGCCTACTTTGGAATACTTTTCCACACAAGTGCCTTACCATGTGGCCCCCAACCCACCCTCCTCCCTTTTTGCCTCATATGCTTTAATTCGTAATTCATGTCAGTTTTTGCTACTAATTGTGATACACACTGTATAAAAATGTTAGTCTTGTGTGTCACTGGCACCCCTCTCAGTTTTGTGCCCCAAGTGGCTGCTTCTAATTGTGATATGCCCTGTATAGAAATGTCACAGTGGTGGTGCCTTTTGCACACCTCTCAGCTTAGTGCCCCAAGCAGCGTCGTGTGTTGCTTGGACCTTGAAACAGCCCTGCTTGCTCCCTTTATGTTCAGTTATTTGTTAGGTGTATTCCAATCTCTGTCTTCACCTACAGTTTTTACACTCTACAGCTGCCTCTAGTGCCATGGAGGTTAATCCCTGATGTCTTAACACATGGTATGTCATCCTGTCCCATCTTCTTTTCAGTGTTTTCCCTATGTTTCTTTCCTCACACATTTTACGGAGAACCTTGTCAATCCTTATCATTCCACCTAATTTTCAATCCCCCCCCCGATTTTCTACAGTCCATGATTCAGTACCATACAGTGTTGTGTTCCAAATGTACATTCTCAAAAATGTCTTCTTTGGATTAAAGCCAATGTTTGAGGTAGCAGACTTACCTTGGAATGCTCTCTTTGCTTGTGCTAGTCTGTTTTTTATGCCCTACATGCTACGTCCATCATATGTTATTTGGCTTCGTAGGTAACAAAATTCCTTAACTTCATCTACTTTAGGGGAACCAATTTAGTTATTAAGTTTGTCACTAATCTCACTTTTACTACTCCTCAATTACTCTTGTCTTCAGTCCGCTCTCAATCCATAGTGTGTACTCGTAATACCAGGGGCGTACAAACGAGCTAGTTGTACAGGCTGCAGGACCCCTCACTGTAACTTCATAAGGGCTGCAGAAAAAAAATGCAAGTTCATATTACTTGTTTTACAGATATTCATTTTATTTGAATTTTATAGCTTTGTTATATTATGATTGATCAATGATCGTGAATTAAATGCTTGCAGGTTCATAGAAATAGATAAAATTATTGCTAATCTTTGTTGCAAAAAGTTCAGTGTGCTAATAAATAGGTCAAAGATACTCACTGAGGCAAGGTGGTGTGAGCTGTAGAATACACCAACTGCTGACTACTAAAGAATGTCATCCCCTGCAGGTCGACATGCAGCTCTTCTTACCATGACTGCATTGTTTCGCGAGTTCAAAAATAATGCATTGTGAGGCCAAGTTTTTATTCCAAATTGGGGTCCAGCTGCCCCAATTCCAGTTAGTGATGTGGCTAAAAAGAACTAATTTTTGCAGAATGCCACTCTCTCTCTCTCTCTCTCTCTCTCTCTCTCTCTCTCTCTCTCTTTTTTCCTCCTTTCCTCCTTTCCAGGAGGGAATGAAGGTGAGCAAAAAAGAAGAGAGAGAGAGAGAGAGAGAGAGAGAGAGAGAGAGAGAGAGAAGAATGAAAGGTGAGTAGCAGGCCACCATCAGACCTATGGTAGGCTATGGTTGTTACATCTCTGCATTAGACAGTGCATATGATTCAGCGTGTCAGGTAATTCTTTTTCACTTTTACTGAGGATAGCAGTGTCATCAACAAATCTTATCATTGATACCTTTTCACCCTAAATTGTAATCACACTCTTACAATGTCCTTTTACTTTTATCATTTCTTCTTCTTCTGTTGATGAGTTGACCAGTAGAAGTGGAAGGCTGTGACCCTGTCTCGCACGCTTTTTAATCTGAATACTTTGATCTTGTTCTTAGCTTACTGTTATTATTGTTCATATTGAATATTATCAGTATTTTCTTATTTTGAACATCTTGGACTATTTTACATTGTCAAACAGTTTTTTTTTAAGTCTCCTGTTAAGAATAGCATGTAATGAAGATATAGCTGACTGTCATTGTTGTTCAATGAAATATCTTGCTTAAGTGATGATCTTCTTGCTGTGTTATCAGCTCCTTCAGTAACATGTATATTTGAATTTAGAATCTATGCCTCACTTATATATAATGTGTTTAGCTCTGTGGGTGCTCTTTGTCTTTATTCTGGAAAATTGTATTGTATGAGAGTTCATGCTATAATTTTTACATTATTAATGTGTGTATATAGTGAATTGTTGGTTAGGGGTGCAGGCTACATATGTTTGTGCAATATTTGAGAGAGAGTGGTTTCCCTAAATACTATTGTGCAAGTGCATCAGTGCTAAAATAATGAATGTAACTGAAGTTTGCATGGCAAGAGCCAAAATTGTACTCTCCAACTGTTGATACATGTTCATTTGCAAGATATCTCTATAGCTGAGGAACCATGGGACTAGTTAAAGCAAGTCTGTGAAAATTCTGGTCTCTTTCAAAGAATGGTGTTATTAAAGGCACTGCCAACAACCAGACTTGAAAATTCTTCGTCTGTAGAAGAATTGCGTGTCACAGATAATTTCCACATAAAAAGTAAATAGCTTTTGCTTTGAAGTTAAAGAAGAATGGATTGGGTGAAAACTGCTTGCATCGGACACTTACAAACCTCAAAGGAATGACAGATATTGACTGTGAGTAGGCATTGATTAAAATCAGAGGGGAAAGTTGAAAATTTGTACCATCTGGTTGCAGGGGTTGTAGCAACTGCACAGACTACTGTGGCATGCCTCCTGTAACTTCAGATGCAAATTCTCAATTTATCCAAACACACTACTAATGTAGTGCCCCTTGCTCCTGATTATCCTTATTACTTGCCACATTTCACCAAACCAATTCCTGTAAGTGTTTGAGTCGTGTGTGTGTGGGGGGGGGGGGGGGGGTGTAACACTGTTCAAAATGCAAGAACAGATTTCAAACATGTATTGCTTCCAAACTACAAAAGATAGAAACACAGTTTCAATGTTCATGGAAAGAGAAAAGTTGAAATTTTTATGCATTCAATGTAAGTACCGTGTATTACACAACAAATATCAAAATTGTGGCTCATTTCCTGTCACAAACAAAGCAGCTGGTCTCACATTATCGAATTCACAGCTTCAACAATGTGATGTTGCAGACTTTCAGGAGTGTCAGACATAGGGGGAATAAAAAGGCCGTCTTTTGCATAACCTCCCAGGTAAGTCACAAGCTCCAAGGTCTTCGTCCTTGGATTGGAAGAGGAGCAGTAGATGATGAACTTCATTGCTGGTGGCCTCCCAGGTCTCCAGACCTCACACCTTTTATCTGTGGGGTTATATAAAAAACTGCTTTTTTTATCCCCCCCTATATCTGACACTCCTTAACGTCTGTGACATCACATTGTTGAAGCTGTGAATTTGATAACATGAGACCAACTGCTTTGTGTGTGGCAGGAAATGAGCCACTGTTTCGATAGTTTTTGTGTAATACATGGTGCTCACATTGAATGCATAAAAATTTAAACTTTTCACTTTTCGGGAACATTGGAATTGTGTTTCTATCTTTAGTAGTTTGGAAGCACTAAATATTGGAAATCTGTTCCTTCATTTTGAATAGCCATGCATTTCAGGCATATCCAAAAGACACAGCCACCATTTTTGATCCAGCGGCCATTATCAGTTAAGACACAAAAAATTTACATTGACTGCAAGTGGGCAGTGATTAAAATCAGTGGCAAAAGTTGAAAATTTGTGCCAGGCTGTGATTCGAACCCAAGTCTCCTACTTACTAGGCAGATGCTCTGACCGGTTTGTCATCTGGACACAGTGATCATTGCAACTGTATGGACTACCCTAGCACGCCTCTCGCCAGATCCAAATTCTCAATTTATCCACACATTACTAACATAGGGCCCCTCGTCCACAATCAACAGAGAGACGGCCCATGATCTCTTCAGTGCAGATACACACAAGGCTCGGAACTCTCACGGGAATCAATGAAATACTGTGACTAATGAGGATAATGGGATAGGGGCATTACATTATTACTGTGTGGGTAAGTTGAGAATTTGGGTCCAATGGAAGACGTGCTAGGGTAGTTCATACAGTTGCAATGACTGCTGTGTCCGGATGGCACATTCGTCACAGCATATGCCTAGTAAGCAGGAGACCCAGGTTCGAATCCTGGTCTGGCACAAATTTTCTATGTTCCCCATTGATTTCCGTCAATGCCCACTCACAGCCAATGCCTGCAATTCCTTTCTGTCTTAATTCATAATGGCTCCTGGATCAAAAATGGCACCTTTTCTTTTGAACTTATATAAATATAAACCTGTGATTACAATAAAAGAACATTCAAACTGGCCAATTGCAGGTGACTAAAAATTCACTCACTGACAAAAAAAATCACAACACGAAGAAAGAGTTCTGTGATGTAAACAAAAGTTGATTGGCATTTTTCTTCATCTGAAGGATGATGCCTATTCAAATTTCACATAAGAGGCGCTAGTAGTGCCAGTGTGAGGATTTAATTTTGGTTTGCTTTAAATAAACACTGTGATGGTCACGAGCATTAGTTACATTTGTGTTTGGACGTGGTGAATTCATGTTAGTCAAGAATGCCTGTAAGGTGACAAAGATGCTATTATTAGCACCTCACTGTGTTTGGACAAGGCTATGTAATAGGCTACGGGAAGCTGGATGTTCCTTCTGTGATATTGCAAAAAGACTTGGCGGCAGGAATGTAGCCACTGTAGATGATTGCTGGCAGCAGTGGTCACAATAATGTACGGTCACAAGATCAGGCTCTGGATGGCCCTGTGGCACTGCCAAGGGTAAAGACCTTCGGGTTTGACTTACAGCTCTGATGCATCATACTGCATCTGCAGGAGCAATTTGAGCAGTAGTTGGAACCACAGTAATGCTACGAACTGCTTGAAATCGGTTACTTCAAGGACAGCTTTGTGCCAGACACTCAGTAGTGTGCTGTCCGCTGACCCCAAACCACTGCTATTTGACTTCAGTGGTGTCAAGCAAGAGCTCATTAGAGGGCAGGATGGAAGTCTGTTATGTTTTCTGCCTCAGTGACAGTGATGGCCTTGTGTTGGTTAGGTGGTGGCCAGATGAGTCTTGCAACCAACCTTTCTGCGACATACACACTGGATCTACGCCTGTTGTTATGGTGTGGGTGCAATTTCATATGACTGCAAGAGCACTCACTTGGTTATCCTACACACCAATACTGCAAATTAGTAATCAGTCTGGTGGTTCGACCTGTTGTGCTGCCATTCATGAACAGCATTCCAGGGGATGTTTTCCAACTGGATAATGCTTGCCCACATATACTACTGTTGTAACCCAACCTGCTGTACAGTGTGTCAACATGTTGTCTTAGCTTGCCGAATCACCAGATCTATCTTCAATTGAGTACATATGGGACATCACAACCAGTTTTAACCCTCTCTTTATTGACTGACCAAGTGCAGCAGGCATGAAAGTCCATCTCACAAACTGACATCTAGCACCTTTACAACACAATGCATGCACGTTTGGATGCTTGCATTAAACATCTGGTAGTTTCACCAGTTATTAATGTACCAGCATTTCACATTTGCAATGGATTATCTCACGCTTACATTAAGTTGTCATCTTGCAATCTTAATGACTTAATAAATTTCCTTTAATTCATGTCTATGCTCACAAATTTGTTGTCATCAGACTACTACTGTTGGTCTGTAATGACCATCTTCAGATCCGTTTTATAAAACATGTTCTAATAAACTGGAGCCATAGTGGCATCATCAAATGCTAAACACAAAATCAGCACCAGTGCCGTCAAATATACAAGGCTCATTCAGTAATTAAAGAGACAAATTGATCTGGAGAAAAAGTGTTTATTTTTACAAAACAATACTATTCCTACTTTTCAACATAATCCCCTTGAACATGTATGCACTTGTTCCAAAGGGCTACAAGCTTTTTATTCCGGCTTCAAAGAACTCTTTATCTTGATGTTAGAACCAATTTTCCACAAATTTTTTCACGTCCACGTCCTGGAATCTCCTCTCACATAATGCTTCCTTCAGTGCACCAAGCAAATGAAAATCACTAGGTGCTAAATCAGGACTGTAAGAGTGATGAGGCAATACTTCCCAACCCATTTTGTTGATGGTTTCACGGGTTAGTTGAGCAATATGAGGACGTGTGTTGTGTTGCTGGAGAATCACACCTCTCCTCTGAGGTCCACATCTCTCTATCATATCTGGCTTCACCTTGTTTAAAAGCAAGTCCAGGTAGTATTGGCTGTTCATTGTACGCTGCTCTTTGAGATAATCACAAAAAACTGGACCTTCAGCATCCCAAAACACATTTCAGCATGACTTTTCCTGCTGATGCTTGGGTTTTGAATTTTTTCTTGACAGGTGAGTTTGTGTGCTTCCACTCCATGCTTTGTCTTTTTGATTCTGGCTCATATTAGTGAACCCAAGTTTCATCACAAGTTAAAATTTTGATGAGGAAGTGTTCACCTTCTCTTTCATAATGTTCCTTTAGCTCTGCGCACACTCTCAAACTTGTTTCCTTGTGTAGCTGCAGATAATGCTTTGAACTGTATGAGTACTAACTTGAAACTTCTCAACTATCGTTTCCACAGTCACACCACGGTCAGCACAAATGATGTCATCAATTCGACTTTTAAGTGAGGGAGTTGAAACTGCAACTGGTCGGCCAGAACAGTGTTCGTCAGTCGCTGAGTTATGGCCATTTTTGAACTGCTCTACCCACTTGTAAAAATTTTCATGATTCATACAACCCTCACCAGAAACTTTAGACCTACTACAGTGTATATTCACTGGTTTCTCGCCCTCAGCAAGTAAGAAACGAGTAACAGAACGTTGTTCAACTAATGGGGATGTTTTGAGTGAACTCGCCATCTTGAAATGTATTTTTGAGGTTATAAACAAAACAATGTTTTTACATCAGTTGATCAGGGCTCACCCCATTAATGTCAACATAAAGCCATAAAAGTACCAAACTTGCCCTACTAACTGTTTTTTTCCCCAGGCCATTTTGTGTCTTTAATTATTGAATGACCCTCATATATAAATAATAATATAGACAAGAGTCATCTTGTCATGCCACTGATCAGTGACTGTAGGCAGTTTATTTTCTTTTTTATAATAGTAATATAGTCATGCATCAGAACTGCGCAAAATTACAAGCCAACATACTTGAAGACCAGAGTAGGAGACATAGTCGTTCGTCCCGTAACACATGTGCTAATAAGCTCTAAGCCAAAACAGTGGCCATTGAAAGACACATCCATAATGTGGGAATGTTTTCACGCTACATTGAACACATTATAGTGCTTTTATTCAGCTATAAAGATTGTTACATTAAGTGGTTTAAATATCAAAACTGCTTTTGTTTTGTTGAATAGTATGTGTGTGTGTGTGTCCCCTCCTCCCTCCCACCACACACACACACACACACACACACACACACACACCTCTAGCTGTTTGTTGTAACAATAGGATACCAACTAATTGCTTGTTTTCATAACAATGCAACAAGTATTTTAACTATTTACAGTTTAAAGTGCTACCTGAAGTACTCTCCTAAACAAAATTTGATTTGAATTCTTTATCCAACCTCACAGTAGTCATGCTTTGCTATCATGACACAACAAAAATAAATAGCCCAAAGTTACTTATGCTTATAATATATACTATTGTGTGTGGCCTTTCTTTAAAAAGAAAAGGAAAAAAAGGCCAGGGAGGGGGGTGGACAGCTGTGGACTTCAAGAAACAATCCCAGCTTTACCTAAAATGATTCAGGGAAACCTAAATCAGCATGCTGGATGCTGGTAAAGTGTCACTGTCAAAGTGTAAACTAATATAGTTTGTGTGAAAGTGTTCTGGACATCAAAATGGAGGCAGACAGATACGAAAAAAACCGCCTATACAGTCGCAAACCAGGACCCAGCATTATGCTACCGCCAGTAATGATGTAACTTCCCGGATCCTCCCGAAACCATCTGAAGATGAACCTGAAAAGGTTTGAAAACCAGTTCATGTAATAAAGCATTATTATTGAGAAAAAAAGTGACTGGTTGCAGTTGTGTATAACTTATTTACATATGTTGTTGTTGTTGTTGTTGTTGTTGTTGTTGTGGTGGTGGTGGTGGTCTCCAGTCCTGAGACTGGTTTGATGAAGCTCTCCATGCTACTCTATCCTGTGCAAGCTTCATCTCCCAGTACCTACTGCAGCCTACATCCTTCTGAATCTGCTTAGTGTATTCATCTCTTGGTCTCCCTTTACGATTTTTACCCTCCACGCTGCCCTCCAACGCTAAATTTGTGATCCCTTGATGCCTCAAAACATGTCCTACCAACCGAGTCCTTCTTCTAGTCAAGTTGTGTCACAAACTCCTCTTCTCCCCAATTCTGTTCAATACCTCCTCATTAGTTATGTGATCTAATCTTCAGCATTCTTCTGTAGCACCACATTTCGAAAGCTTCTATTCTCTTCTTGTCCAAACTATTTATCGTCCACGTTTCACTTCCATACATGGCTACACTCCATACAAATACTTTCAGAAACGACTTCCTGACACTTCAATCTATACTCGATGTTAACAAATTTCTCTTCTTCAGAAACGCTTTCCTTGCCATTGCCAGTCAACATTTTATATCCTCTCTACTTCGACCATCATCAGTTATTTTGCTCCCCAAATAGCAAAACTCCTTTACTACTTTAAGTGTCTCATTTCCTAATCTAATTCCCTTAGCATCACCCGACTTAATTAGACTACATTCCATTATTCTCGTTTTGCTTTTGTTGATGTTCATCTTATACCCTCCTTTCAAGACACTGTCCATTCCGTTTAACAGCTCTTCCAGGTCCTTTGCTGTCTCTCATAGAATTACAATGTCATCGGCGAACCTCGAAAGTTTTTATTTCTTCTCCATGGATTTTAATACCTACTCCGTATTTTTCTTTTGTTTCCTTCACTGCTTTCTCAATACACAGATTGAATAACATTGGGATAGGCTACAACCCTGTCTCACTCCCTTCCCAACCACTGCTTCCCTTTCATGCCCCTCGACTCTTATAACTGCCATCTGCTTTCTGTACAAATTGTAAATAGCCTATCGCTCCCTGTATTTTACTCCTGCCACCTTCAGAATCTGAAAGAGAGTATTCCAGTCAACGTTGTCAGAAGCTTTCTTTAAGTCTACAAATGCTAGAAATGTAGGTTTGCCTTTCCTTAATCTTTCTTCTAAGATAAGTCATAGGGTCAGTATTGCCTCACGTGTTTAAACATTTCTACGGAATCCAAACTGATTTTCCCCGAGGTCGGCTTCTATCAGTTTTTCCATTCGTCTGTAAAGAATTCGTGTCAGTATTTTGCAGCTGTGAATTATTAAACTCATCGTTCGGTAATTTTCACGTCTCAACACCTGCTTTCTTTGGGATTGGAATTATTATATTCTTCTTGAAGTCTGAGGATATTTCGCCTGTATCCTACGTCTTGCTCACCAGATGGTTGAGTTTTGTCAGGACTGGCTCTCCCAAGGCTGTCAGTAGTTCTAATGGAATGTTGTCTACTCCCGGGGGCTTGTTTCGACTTAGGTCTTTCACTGCTCTGTCAATCTCTTCACACAGTACCATATCTCCCATTTCATCTTCATCCTCTTCCGTTTCCATAATATTGTCCTCAAGTACATCGCACTTGTATAGACCCTCCATATACTCCTTCCACCTTTCTGCTTTCACTTCTTTGCTTAGAATTTCCACCTGAGCACTTGATATTCATACAAGTGGTTCTCTTTTCTCCAAAGGTCTCTTCAATTTTCCTGTAGGCAGTATCTATCGTACCCCTAGTGAATTAAGCCTCTACATCCTTACATTTGTCCTCTAGCCATCTCTGCTTAGCCATTTTGCACTTCCTGTTGTCACTAACCGGCTCTACTTTGCAAGAAAAGTTAACTCCATAAGGACACCGTTACGGTGTGGCTAATGGCTGTAAAGGAATTTAGTAGAGCTGGCCATGATGTCTCCTTTGTTGATGCTGCTGTGTCTGCGTTGTCCGTGTGGCTTCTTGTTGTCTAGGCGATGATTCCCTGGTTGCTTTGGGTCCAAGAAAAAGGTGCGGGTTTTTTAATTATTACTGGACTATCGAAAAATGACGCAGTATTCCACAGTTTCTTTGTATCAAACACATTTATTGCAAGAACTATATGCACAACTACACTCAACCGCGGCCAGCACACAAGTGGCCGAAGACCCGTAGTAGACCAAAGATCACGGTCATAAGCTACAAAGAACATACAATTCCAATATCGATTATTGATCGCAACACCTAACTTAGTATTATCTTAAGCAAAAGCTTTTATAACACGACTTTAGTGTATTATAAAATAAAGTGACGTCTATTAGTGTATCATAAAATAAAATGACGTCTATTTGTCAGTTCCATTACAATAGCCCCCCAAGAATTTTGTAAGTATGAAAATGCGAACAAAATTCTGACAACAGAATAATGGAACTGCCAAGAATATGTTTTTAAATACATTAAAATTTTTAATAGGACTGTTTCCTTTGAGTTATGCTAACACTGAAATTGTTATACTTAGTAAAGGAAAACATACAATTTTTTTAACCTTAGAGTAAATGAAATACGAAAGAAGATTCACAATTTTCACTTAGAAGAGTCCATAATGTTTTAGTACTTCACATGAAACCTTTGAAAGACTGTAACTTTTAACTGCAGGCTTGTTTTATTTTCTTTAAGTGCCCACTTTTCACACTATTCACAGTCTGTCCCACATTGACCATCTGCACATAGGTGACGTCCGTTAAAAGGTCTGATTCCTGCTTGTCCTGCAGTGCGTCTTTTTTCAAAGCTTAGCTGTTTGTATTGCTTTGTTGACTATAATGCCATGTTATCTAAAAATCATATACAGAGATCACCTTTGGTTACATAATGTTTATATGTAAGTACATGGTTAGGATACATAGTTAACCTTCTGGTAATGTTTATCTAGTGGGAGAAGTTTACAGTATCTGTCTGAGTAATACTACACAGATATGAACTGGTCAAAAAAGATTCTTTAAATACTAATAAATTCTATAAACATGTAATACAAATGCATTAACATATTGGGTGTAAAATATCTAATCACAGAGACATTACTCCAAGGATAAAAAAGTTCAATTGTTTGTTACGAGGGTTCATATTCACAGTAAAAGTGCAAAGGTAGAATCATGGATGAAAGTTTTGGAATGGTATGTATATATCAAAATTAAAAAATATTACTGCCTTTGCATTTGCAGTGGTTGAGAGAGAAATATACAGTAATTCATGTGGTTTATTGAAAATGATTGTCTCCTTGTAGAGTTGGACATTTCAAGCACTTACGTGTGTAGTAATTAGGACTCTGCCTTTAAGAGTAACAAATTTAAAAAAACTTAATTGTTGCAAGACAGATTTAGTGCTGATTAGTGGCTTGCATTTTAAATGACATCTCAACAAGTGTGGTGTGAGAGTTACACAAACTATTAAACATCAATCACATTGCATAAACATACAGAAATATCAAAAACTAACATGGCTAGCATATTACACAGAAAATTCATTGCAAACACTTCATACAGTGAATACATACTAAACAAATAATAAACATTTTCAAGGGCACAAAACTGTATTTGATCTGACAAACTTGGTGGAGATACACCCCCATTTGGTGTTGTTATGATAAGTTTTTGTCCTCCCCAGTCAAATCTTGCATCTACACTCCGAATCCATGACATCCCGAGAATACAGTCCTCACTGAGACCTGGTATAATTAGGCATCCATGTGTAAATGTGACTCCCTCAATTGTAAAAGATAACAAAGTTTGTCTTTTCACAGTTTTACTATGTTTTCCTGTAGCCCCTCTTATTTTCACCCCAATGACTGGCATTTCAATGTAATCTTTCTCGCACTTCAGCTTTTTGCTTAGAATTTCAGATATTCCTGACACCTGACTCCCTGTGTCTATAAGGCACTTGCCTTCCCAGGTACCAACTTTTGCTCTAATGAACGGACTACCTATGTCACCACCTTTTTCAGGCTGAACATATACAATAAATCATTTTGAATTTCACTGAAACAATGACGTTCTGACTTACAAGTACCTATATTACTGTCACCTTTATTATCTATGGTCATTACATTAACACACACATCATTAGCACTGTCACTTGCATTTATAATTTCCTCAATCCAAATATTTTCACCCATATAACATTGTTCACCACTAAGGTATTTATCCTTCAGTTGTTCAACAATAATATGTTTAGTGTTTTTCCACCAAACAGGATATAAAATTTGAGACGTATTAAGAAGCATTTTTCTAAAATTGCTATCATTTTTAATTGCATCACTATTTAGCCACATATTATAAAGAAATAATTCACCTTTGTTCATTGTACATGGTAGCCTACTTGCACAGTCAGTTTCACTGTTCAGGGAATCTTTATCAACTGCCCAGGTTCCTTCATAAGATGTTGGATTACAGAGCCTATTGGTTGTGAGACTGGCATTAACACCACTTAAACCGTTAATAACATCTTTGGGTACATCTACAACATGCATATCAGTATCTCCCACAACACCTAATGCCTCCATTTCCTCTTTCAAGCAAACAAAATATTTTTCACCATCATCATGTATCACTAAATCTTCATTTCCCCACATACTACAATCATCAACCTCTCTCTCCCGAAAACTTAAAACGTTGCTTTCACACCCAGGTGTTTTTAATTCTTTGCCCGTTAAATCAGTGTCGACAATTTGCTCACTTCGTTCCCTCATCAGTGCATCAATTCCTAGATTATTTAAATCGTTAATCTGCAGGTCCTCTGACAAACTACAAGCTTCTGCCCATTCATAAAAGTCAACTAAGTTAATTATTTCCTCTGGCTCTTTATTACAATCAATGTGTTCATTCTTAACAGGTACAGTGTTTAGAGGGTAGTACACATTCATAAGATAACTACTCATTACTTGAGACGTATCTCTTGGTGTAATGTAGTCACTGTTATTGGTCCATCTATTATCTATGCTTTTCGCCCCTACCTTGTGGACCGACAATGGAGCGTACACTAGTTTTTTGCTTCAGGACTTCCCATAGCATTTTGACCCCTGGTGTCACTATGTTCACGCCAATTCCTGTTTTCAGAATCCCTGTAATTACTTCTGTTCCAATTGTTCCCAGATTGTCCTCTCGAATGGAAATTATAGTTCTCCCTTGAATGGCAATTGTTATTAATATTGTGACTATTTTGTCCCCTATGATGGAAACTATGGTTGTTGGGCCTACTGTTTTCCCTCCTGTTTGAATTAGTGTTTCCCCAACTGTGATCTCCACCTCTTTGTGTGTGGTTGAAATAGTTTTTTGGTTTCCCCACTTTGTCTATAATTCTGTCAAGCTTGTCCACATAGTTTAGAAATTGTCCAATGTCGTCATCTGGTCCATACACTAGGTCCCATTGCACATCTGTTGGCAACCTTCTCTTTAAAGCATCTATCTGTGTGAGCTCATCGAAGGGTTTACTCAAATGTACAAATTTCTTCAGTTGATTCTTACAAAACTGTTTCATAGTCCCCTGTGTTTCTCTATAATTTGGCCCATTTAGGACCTCGCTCTTTATCCTGGCTTGTTCAGTTTCAGACCAGAACCGTTTTAAGAACTCAATTTCAAATTCTGCATAAGACATGTCCATAGAAAAATTTTGTTTGGCCCATGACAAAGATTCTCCCTCCAAAAATTTTTTAACAAACTTAATTTTGAAACTTTCACTCATATTGGGCAAAAAGTTGTCTCTACAACTCTGCAGAAAGTCAACAGGATGCAAACTACACTCATTAGAAAAGTTTTTAACTGGAATATTGGATAATAAGGTACATGTGTTCATAGAAAAATTTTTGTTAGCTACATCATTGCTAAATATTTCAAACTTTTGGTTTAACTCTGATACTGTACTTTTTAATTCACTAACATCTGTCCTGTGTTACTGACTGTTTCCACTTTATCATTCACAACATTTAGTTTAGAGTCTACTCTACTTTCAAGATCTACTGCCATCGTTTTTACATTTACACAAACTGTATCTATTTGATTATTAACATTAACAAAACATTTTGCATTTTCCTCTCTGTCTGTGACCAGTTCATTTTTTACAGACTGAATTTTGTTACTTAGACTAGAGTTTACTTCTCCCACTTTAGATTCTACCACTAAAATCTTTGTTTCTGCCTTGCTAAGTTTCTTGTCTATCTTTAAAATATCGTTGCGAAGTTTATTACCCCAAACTAAGACATTATCAAATTTTTTGTTCATGGTTCCCTCTAAACGCGACACTTTCTGATTTATGCTTTGCAATTGTTTTTCATTAGCTTGTAAACGGGTTGCAACAGTCTGATTCATGCTTTGCAATTGTTCTTCATTAGCTTGTAAGCGGGCTGCAACAGTCTGATTAAAAGCTAACGATTGATTCATCATTTGTAACAGTAATTTAATGTCCGACGTCTCACGTTCTGAGGAATTAAGACTCTGATCCGTTTCTTTGACTAACTCATCTTCCGTTTTTATCGGTATGTCTACGTCCCCAAAGACTAACAAATTTTCACACTCCTGTTCAGATTCAGCACCACTTTTCTCTTTCACAATGGTCATCTTCATGAAATTTCACACACACAAAATAATAAAAGGAAAAAAAACAGCACTAAACAAATGTACTTATCTTTTCAGTCTTGGTCCTCACGCGTGTGGTCAGTCCACTTTACTGCTTCGTACCACGTGGTCATTAGACTTCTGCACAACAGATTTCGTCAATCCAGTACATATAAATGACTAGATCCCGGCAACGAGCCCCCAGTTGTCACGAACCGGCTCTACTTTGCAAGAAAAGTTAACTCCATAAGGACACCGTTACGGTGTGGCTAATGGCTGTAAAGGAATTTAGTAGAGCTGGCCATGATGTCTCCTTTGTTGATGCTGCTGTGTCTGCGTTGTCCTTGTGGCTTCTTGTTGTCTAGGCGATGATTCCTTAGTTGCTTTGGGTCCAAGAAAAAGGTGCGGGTTTTTTAATTATTACTGGACTATCGAAAAATGACGCAGTATTCCACGGTTTCTTTGTATCAAACACATTTATTGCAAGAACTATATGCACAACTACACTCAACCGCGGCCAGCACACAAGTGGCCGAAGACCCGTAGTAGACCAAAGATCACGGTCATAAGCTACAAGGAACATACAATTCCAATATTGATTATTGATCGCAACACCTAACTTAGTATTATCTTAAGCAAAAGCTTTTATAACACAACTTTAGTGTATTATAAAATAAAGTGACGTCTATTAGTGTATCATAAAATAAAATGACGTCTATTTGTCAGTTCCATTACACTGTCGATATCATTTTTTGAGATGTTTGTATTCCTTTTTGCCTGCTTCATTTACTGCATTTTTATATTTTCTCCTTTCATCAATTAAATTCAATATCTCTTCTGTTACCCAAGGATTTCTATTAGCCCTCATCGTTTTACCTACTTGATCCTTTGCTACCTTCACTACTTCGTCCCTCAAAGCTACCCATTCTTCTTCTACTGTATTTCTTTCCCCCATTCTTGTCAATTGTTCCCTTATGCTCTTCCTGAAACTCTGTACAACCTCTGGTTTAGTCAGTTTATCCAGGTCCCATCTCCTTAAATTTCCACCTTTTTTCAGTTTCTTCAGTTTTAATCTACAGTTCATAACCAATAGATTGTGGTTAGACTCCACATCTGCCCCTGGAAATGTCTTACAATTTAAAACCTGGTTCCTAAATCTCTGTCATACCATCATATAATCTATCTTATACCTTTTAGTATCTCCAGGGTTCTTCCATGTATAAAACCTTCTTTCATGATTCTTGAACCAAGTGTTAGCTATGATTAAGTTATGCTCTGCGCAAAATTCTTCCAGGCGGCTTCCTCTTTCATTTCTTAGCCCCAATCCATATTCACCTACTATGTTTCCTTCTCTCCCTTTTTTCACTCTCGAATTCCAGTCACCCATGACTATTAAATTTTCGTCTCCCTTCCCTACCTGAATAATTTCTTCTATCTTCTCATACATTTCATCAGTTTCTTCGTCATCTGCTGAGCTAATTGGCATATAAACTTGTACTACTATAGTAGACATGGGCTTCGTGTCTATCTTGGCCACAATAATGTGTTCACTATGCTGTTTGTAGTAGCTTACCCGCACTCCTATTGTTTTATTCATTATTAAACCTACTCCTGCAGTACCCCTATTTGATTTTGTATTTATAACCCTGTATTCACCTGACCAAAAGTTTTGTTCCTCCTGCCACCGAACTTCACTAATTCCCACTATATCTTACTTTAACATATCCATTTCCCTTTTTAAATTTTCTAACCTACCTGCCTGATTAAGGGGTCTGACATTCCACGCTCCGATGCATAGAACGCCAGTGTTCTTTCTCCTGATAACGACGTCCTCTTGAGTAGTCCCCGCCCGGAGATCCAAATGGGGGACTATTTTACCTCCGGAATGTTTTACCTCAAGAGGATGCCATAATCATTTAATCATACAGTAAAGCTGCATGCCCTCGGGAAAAATTACGACTGCAGTTTCCCCTTGTTTTCAGCCGTTCGTAGTACCAGAACAGCAAGGCCATTTTGGTTAGTGTTACAAGGCCAGATCAGTCAATCATCCAGACTGTTGCCCCTGCAACTACTGAAAAGGCTGCTGCCCCTCTTCAGGAACCACACATTTGTCTGGCCTCTCAACAGGCACCCCTCCTTTGTGGTTGCACCTACGGTACGGCTATCTGTATCGTTGAGGCACGCAAGCCTCCCCACCAACGGCAAGGTCCATGGTTCATGGAGTGGCTTTAAACGTATGTATTTTAGTAATCTTTTTCATTTGCCAATTGAAATTACTGTGTTCAGTTTTCTATTTGTTTTATCTTGGTAAATGTAAGTCCAAACTGCCTCTGTTCCACAATTATTTATAGAACTATTATTGAAATACTGTGAATGTTTTCCCTGATTTGTACAACAAATTGGTACATGGACTTACTGGATGCAGTAAGGATACCCAGTTTTTAAAGAGTTCTTTACAGCCAGTGAGCCCGACTACTACTTCTAGTTATTATTCTTGCAGCCCTTTATTGCAGTTTAAAAATTGGGTCAATGTAAAGTGCCTTCGTTTCCCAGAAAAGTATCTAATGTAATATTGGGATGAATAAAATAAAAAAGCCACTCACCAAGCGACCACTGGAGAATGCATGTATGAAGGTATAGTAATCTGAAAGCTTTTGTAGCCATTGGCCCCTTTTTTTTTTCTTCTTCTTTTTTTCTTTTTTTTTCTTTTTTTTTTCCTCTCTCTCTGGCAAAAGGGTTAAAGGGGAGGGAAGAGGAGTGATGGAAAAGGACTAGTGAGGATTAGAAAATGGGAGGGCTTGGAATAGTCACCCAGAACCCCAGGCCAGGGGAGACTTATTGGACAGGATGAGAAGGAAAGATGGAGGTGGCAGTCATGTGTGCATGAGGTGTGCTTGCTTGATTAGTGTGTGTGTGTGTGTGTGTGTGTGTGTGTGTGTGTGTGTGTGTTTGTTTTCTTTTATGAGGATTGCTTTGGCCAAAAGTTAAATGTGTAAAGCTTTTTCATTGTTCATGTCCGTGATTCAGCATGCCAACTTTACAGTGAGTAGCAATCTAATATTTTCCTTACATTGTCATTTGTCATGAAGTGAGCATTTCATGTGTAGAATGTTCAACTTCTTACAGATGTCTAGCTTTGTTTGCTTAATGGCTGCCAATTCAGAAGGCTATCTACAAGAATTGTTATCAGATCTTCTCTATCTTTAAAATATATTGCCGCCTCTAATATAAGTACATGGTTCCCCACGTTTTAAGGTAGTTCTACAGCAGTAACTTGAACATTCATATGATGATGGAAGTATATGCCGTACTTCTGTGTCTCTATACTACTGCCCTGTAATAAAATACCGTTGTGCTGATCAAAGATTGTAATTCACCTTCAAGCTTTATTTTTAATAGACTGCACATTTTGATGAAGAAAATATGCTCAGAGTAAGTTTCTGTTGTGTTTGTGCACTCTGGTGTGCTTCATTCTATCTTTCGTGTTGATGTTCAAGAAATTTGTAAACTGATTGTGGCACTTGTAGCTGAGGGGAGCCTGTTTTTTTACTGAAAAAATGTAATGGGAGATTTTTAAGACATTAGAACTACGCAAATTAATTTAATTTTTGTTATACATATTTAATTTTGGGAGGGCAGCTATTTCCAGTTATTTATCACTATTTCATCCCTCTTGTCCCATTAGTGTCCTTTTTGAGTGATGAAAGAAAAAGCTGTGAAATGATCCTCACACAGCAAAATGGTGAAAATTCATTTTAATGCTGGTTTTAGACATGCAAGCGCATGGTTGCATCATAGTTCATTCCTTCTGGCTGTAGCACTGGATTTGCATCAGTGGAGAGCAGAGTGCAAATCCCGGTACAGCTATTCATTCAGATTTTGTCTCCCCCCTCCCCCCTAGGGGGCTCACCACTCTTTGGCGGGTTTGTGCTTGGCTACCATGGGGCCCCTGCCTTTGCAGCATTTTTTCCCTTCCATGCTGCGTGTCTCTCCTCTTGCTATTTTTCCCCCTCCCTTGGGGAACATGTCTGAGGTGAGATGTGACGAGGTATCTTCTGCATTGCCACTGACGTAAGAACAGTCTCACCTTTGTTTTTTGCTCCCTTTTCCTTTCTTTGTTTCCCTTCTCCTCTCCTTCCTCCGCTTCGGCATTTGAGATTCATATTTTTATTCTTCCTCAGTGTGTCCTTCTGAAGGCCAGCCCACGCGGCTGGGTAACGCATAATTCCCAGCTCTGGGTCGACAGGTAGAGTTCGCACGTACCCCCTGGTACAGGCCAGGCCCATGGAGGGGTGATTACCTGAGCTGCAACCTTCCCAAATTGCCGATAGGTCCCTCTGTCAGATGTTCGGGAGTTGTGACCTGAGGTGTGAACAATCACCTAAGGCAGGTGCGCCCCTTGTGAAGGGTGCCCCCAGATGGAAGGAGCGCGCCATCGGAGGCGCTGGCAATCATAAGGGATTTTCCTGCAATGAGCCACTCGTCTTCACTGTCATTGTCAACAAAACGTAAACATAATTAGGCTAATGATTCAAAAACCGTTCTCGCTGTGCCACCGTTCCTCGTGGTCTTGCATACTGAAGACGGTCAGTTCTTCACCAAATCCTGCTCTCGTTTACAGAATGCACCGTGTTTTTGGAGACTACTTCTGATCTCAAGCACAACAATTGCTGGCCGCCTCGCTTCTCCACTGCTACCCTGTTCGTGTCGAAGCCCATAGAACTCTGAATTCTTCATGTGGTGTCGTTTACACTAGCCTGCTTGATGGTCTAACCAAGGCCAAAATCCTATCTTGCCTCTCTGATGAGGATGTCATTGTTGTCCATCATATAATGAAAATAGTAGATTCCTCCTTAGTGCCCACCTGCACTCTTTTTCTCACCTTTGATAGAGTGGTGCTTCCATCTAAGATCAAAGCAGGCTATGCAATCTTAACCATCCGGCCGTAAATTCCGAACCCGATGTGCTGCTACCAGTGTCATCATTTCAACCACACTAGAACGTCTTGTTGACACCCACCCAAATGTGTAACCTGTGGTAGGGATGCGCCCGAGGAAGATTGTCCGCCTCCTCCTCCCCGCTGGATCAACTTCAGTGGTAGCCATGCCACCTCCTTTCGGGATTGTCGTGTTTATCTTGATGAGGGGGCTGTCCAAGAGATCTGGGTAAAGGAAAAAGTGCCCCCGATGGTTGGGGGGCAGTGCTTCCGAGGTAAGTGGTGTGGGAGCAACAGGGAGGGAAGTGCCCTCCACCAGGAAAAAGTGCCTTACCCAGCAAGTCTTTTTTGTCTCCTCTCGCTAGGAAGGGGTCCCTTCGGTCACTCCCTTCCCAGGTTTCTGCTAGCGGGAAAGACGACACCCGCCAGTGGCTGAAGTGCCCAAAAGCAGCTTGGTCATAGGGCTTCACGATCATCTCAGTCCCTGAGACGGAATCAGTGAAGCCCTCCCGGCCAGAGAAACCCAAAGAGCAGTGAGATAAACCCAAAAAGACCACCCCCCAAGACCAAGGAAATTGTGGTGGCACCCACACCACCGCTACCTACAAGCTCTGCGTTTGAGGATAGGGTGGAAATTTTGGTGTCCGCTGAGGTCCTAGATCTTGCCAGACCCTCAGACACAGTGGATATAGACTGCTCAGGAAATAAGTCGTTGGGGGCAGGTGACCCTGAGGCGCAAACTGTTCATTGAATGAATGTTCCGTGCCTTCCCAGTCTCACGATCACATTACCCTCCATTGGAATTTCAGCAGTTTTTTCCACCACCTGGCTGAGCTAAGGCAATTTTTAAGCTTTACACCTGCTTTCTGCATTGCCGTCCTGGAAACCTGGTTCCCGGCAATGCGGACCCCTGCTCTTCGTGGCTACATGGGATATTGAAGAACCGTAGCGAATATAATAGTGTGTCAGGTGGAGTTGGCGTCTTATGTCGTGAACTCGGTATGTAGTGAGCCTGTGCCCCTTCAAACCCCTCTTGAAGCTGTGGCTGTAAGGATATGGATGATGCACGAAATAACTGTCTGCAATGTATATCTTCCTGCAGATGGTGCAGTATGCCTGAACGCGTTGACTGCATTGATTGCTTAACTCCCTAAACCTTTCCTACTATTGGGAGATTTTAACGCTCATAACCCCTTGTGGGGTGGCACCGTGCTTACTGGCAGAGGCAGAGCTGTCGAAACTTTACTGTCTGTTTGACCTCTGCCTCTTAAATACTGGGGCCACCACACATTTCAGTGAGGCTCATGGTAGTTGTTCGGACGTTGATTTATCATTTTGCTGCCCAGGACTTCTCCCTGACTACCCACCTTCAAGCTGTTGCATTTTGCCTGTTCCTTCCCACCTGACTTTTTCCCTCTGTACCATTTATGTCCCTCCATAATTTGATGTCACCAGGACAGATTTCCTTCAGCTTATTGGGCAGCTACCTTCCCCATTTTTGCTACTCTGTGACTTTAATGCGCATCATCCCCTTCGGGTTTCTCCCAGGACCTGTCAAAGAGGTGCCCTCTCGGCCGACCTTCTTAGCGAACTTAACCTCTTCTGCCTTAACATTGGAGCACCCACTTTCCTTTCAGACTCCTCGCACATCTATTCCCATTTGGACCTATCCTAGCTTGCCTATCATCTTGAATGGTGCATTCTTTCTGACACCTACTTGAGCAACCATTCCCCATGTGCTGTCCTTTTGCTGACTCCCACCTCATCTGCGTGCATGCCCAAATGGCAGCTTACTAAGGCTAACTAACACCTTTACTCCTCTCTGGGGACCTTCGAAGAACAAGATTTCCCCAGTTGTGATGACTAGGTGGAATATCTCACAAAAGTCATCCTTATCCGTGCAGAATGTTCCATTCCTCACACTTCCTCTTTACCAAGCCGTGTCCCCCTCCTGTGGTGAACTGAGGCATGCCGCGCCACAATTCGCGAACGGAGCCATGTTATCTACATTTTTAACCATCATCCTATGATGGAAAACTGCATTAATTATAAACAGATGCATGCAAAGTGTCGTCACATTCTTAGAGGCGGCAAAAAAGCTAGCTGGATTTCATTCACTAGTTTTTTAGCAGTTCCAGCTCTTCCTCTGCCATGTGGGCCAACCTCCGATGGGTCTCTCGGACTGAGATCTATTCCCTAATTTCCAGCCTGACGGTAGCAGATGATATCATTGTGGACTCTATTGCTATCTCCAACACCTTGGGCCGCCATTTTGTGGAAGTTTCGAGCTCTTTCGACTATCGCCCTGCCTTTCTCCATCCGAAATGAGTGGAGGAGGCTCGGGTGATACTCTACTCTTCTCTTCTCTGAATTGAAAGTGCTACAATACCACCTTTAATATGAGGAAGCTAGATCATGCTCTCAGTTCATCACAATACTGCATCCCAGGGCCAGATGCCATCCACATTCAGATGTTGCAGCACCTTTCTGTTGCAGGCAAGCACTTTATGCTTAACACGTACAACTGCATTTGGACAGAGGGCACATTTCCTGGATGCAGGTGTGAAGCCACCATCATACTCATAGCTCGGTAAGGAGAAAAACCTTCTTTCTAGCTACTGCCCCATTTCTCTTATCAGCTGCATTTGCATGGTGATGGAATGTATAATTCATGCCCAGCTGGTATGGTGGTTCAAGTCTTGCAATTTACCGACGAATGCACAGTGTGGGTTTCAAGCACCAAGTTCTGCAGTTGACCATATCATTACTTTGTCCACGCATGTCATGAATGGTTATCTGCAGAAATCGCAGACTGTGGCAGAGTTTTTCGATTTGGAGAAGGCCTGCAACACCTGCTGGAGAACTGGTATCCTCCGTACTCTTTACACGTGATGCCGCCTGCCCTGTTTCCTTCAGGCATTTCTAAAAGACCAAGTTTTCAAGGTGCATGTGGGTCCTGCCTTGTCGGACACCTTTATCCAGGAAAACTGTGGGCCTCAGGGTTTTGTCTTGAGCATCGTCCTCTTCGGTATCGCCATAACCCTATAATGGCCTGTCTCCCGCAGGGCATCTCCGGCTCCCTTTTTGTTGACGATTTTACCATCTATTGCAGTTCTTCACGGATCTGTCTCAATGAGCGGCATCTTCAGCGATGTCTTGATTGTCTCTACTCCTGGAGCATCGACAATGGCTTTTGCTTTTCCACTGACAAAGCCGTCTGTATTAATTTCTGGCAACGCAATTGGTTTCTCCCACCATCTTTACATCTCGGTCCTGTTGCCCTTCCATTCATTGAAACTATGAAATTCCTGGGGCTCATGCTATGTGTCTTAGACATAGCAGCCTACTGTACTCAGTTCCTCAATGTCCTACATGTCCTCAATGGTACTTTCTAGTGTGCCAATTTAACTACGCTCCTTCGTTTGTACAGTGGCTTGTCTGTTCAAAACTAGACTATGGGTGCTTTGTTTATGCACCTGCACATCCATTCCTCTTATGCCGTCTCAACAATATCCACCATCGTGGCATCCATTTGGCCACAGGCGTCTTTTACACTAGCCCAGTTGAGAGTCTGTATGCTGAAGCTGCTGAACTACTACTTCCCTACCGCCGTGACTTTCTCCTCAGCAGGTATGCATGGAGTTTTTCTGCCATGTGTGGCCACCCACCCTGTGCATCTTTCTTCGATGATTCCTTTGTTGCCAATATGGGGCGCGTCCCTCTTCTGTTACCTTCTGGAGTCCGCTTTTGGCACTTGCTACAGCGGCTTGAATTCACACTACCTGCAACTTTCCCGGTGGGTGTGAACCCTTCACCATCTTGTCTTCATGAAGTGGCCCATGTTAACCTTGGCCTTCATTCACTTCCTAAGGACACTACTCCAGCCTCAGTCTATCGCCTTCCGTTTCACGACCTTCGCATGGAACTTGTATGCACTATGGCTCTTGGACTGATTGCAGGATCAGGTGTGCCTTCATCATTGGCACCCGTGTCTTTCAATATTGGCTTCCAGCACACTGCTGTGTATTTACTGCCAAGCTCTTAGACCTGTATCAGACCACGAAGTACATCCAGCGACACAGCCTTTTCATTTGTGTCTTCTGCTTAGACTCATTTGGTGCCCTTCATAGTCTGTGCACGCTGTACACCACCCATCCCTTAGTGCATCGCTTCCAGGAAAACGGTCACTTGCTCACACTAGGTGGAACCAGTGTGATGTTTCTGTGGGTTCCTGGTCATGTCAATCTGCCTGGAAATGAGGCTGCTGACGCTGCTGCCTAGGCTGCAGTCCTCGTACCTAAGCCCGTAAGTTCCTGTATTCCCTCTGATGATCTCTGTGTTGCTGTCTGTCAGATGGTGGTGTCCCTTTGGCATCCCCAATGGCCCTCCCTTCACACAAATAAGCTCCCTCTTTTTAAGCCTCTCCCAGCGGCTTGGACGATCTCCTCTCGGCTCTCCCACTGGGAGGCGGTCATTTTAACTTGGCTGTGTATTGGGCACAGCCTTTTTAGCCATCACTATTTGATAAGTGGCACTACCCCACCGCTTTGTACAGATTGCGCCCAAGTTTTAACTTTCTGCCACTCGGGTTTGCTGTATGAGTTATCGGCCGTTTTAGCAAATGACACGTGGACTGCTGACTGCGTTTTAATTTTTATCCCACCAAAACCATATGGCAAAGGCCATTTAAGTTTTAGTTTTGGACCTTCATTTCAGTATGGTGTCATTTTTTGGGCCTTTTTCCACATGCCTGTTTTTAGCTGTCTTCTATTATGTCAATTCGACTGACGTATAGTTGTTTTTTAACCCCTCTCTGTCTGTGTGTTCCATAGTTTTGACTTGGGCGTGTATGGATTCCAGTTGTTTTTTGTGCCCTAAAGCAAAACAAAACCAAATCCCCCCCCCCTCTCCCTGGGGGGAGGGGGGTTCACCACACTTAGGCAAGTTCATGCTTGGCTACCACAGGCCCCCAGCCTTAGCAGCACCTTTTTGCTCTCAGTGCAGGATGTCTATCCTCCTGCTATTCCTTTTCCTTCCCCCTTGGGGAACAACTCGGGCATATTTTTGGGAATGTGTTCTGGAGTTTTAGTAGCCTGACATCAGAACAGTCCCTCCAACGGTTTTTTTATATATATATATATATATCTCGTGTCCTTCCTCCGCTTCGGCGTTAAAGTTTCTTCTTCTTCCCTTTGCATTCCTGCACGCTGGTCCACATGTAGGAAGTGTTAACAATTGACTGGGTAATGTGTAATTCCCAGCCCTGAATTGATAGGTAGGGTTTGCACATACCTCCTGGTACATGCCATGCCCAGGCAGGGGTGATTTCCTGAGCTGTTACCTTTGCAAATTGCCAATTGGTCCCTCTGTCTGCTCTTGTTTGTTATGGCAATTGCTTTTGGAAACCAAATGTGATTTTCAAGCCCAACAACCACTTGAGCTGCCCTCCTCCACTGCAATCCTGTTCGTGTCTAGGCCCATCAAATGCTGCATTCTTCACATGGTGTTACTTACACTGGACTGCTCAATGGTCCGACCAAGGGATAAATCCAAACTTCCCTCTCCGATCAGGACGTCACTGCAATCCGTCTGGTAAAGAAAAAGGTTGATGCAACCTTAGTGCCTACACACACTCACATTTGATAGAGTAATGCTTCCAGCATAGATCAAAGCAGGCTATGAAGTCATCACGGTCCGTCCACACATCCTAACCTAATGCTTTGCTACCAGTGTCAACGTTACAGCCATTCTCAAATGTCCTATTGGAACATGGCCAAATGTGTTATGATAGTAATTCTCCCAAGGGTGAATGCACGCCTCAGTCTCCCCACTACATCAGTTGAAAGGGTGACCATTTAGCTTCATCCCGAGAGTGGCCCGTGTATCTCGATGAATGGGCTTTCTAGGAGGCCTGGGTGAAGGAAAAAAGTACCTTAATTTGTCGCTCACAAGTTGTTGGCTAGTCAAAAGCCCTACATTTTACCATCTGGCACTTAGAGTACCATTCTTGCTATTCCTCGCTCCACGATGGACATGGTCACACATGCTTGTTACCCTCAACTCAACTCAGTTTTAAAATCACTCAGTGTCACAATAGCATCCCCATCTCCTCCTCCTTCAGCTGTGCAAGAAGCCAGCAAATCTTCACCTCCGTTGGGAAATCACCTGCTACACAACCGGCAGGCTGGAAAGGACAGAAGAAATACTTTTTATTTCCCTCTAGCCAACAAACATCAGTCTTCTTCCCCAACTTGGAGATTTTCTTCAGCAGTGTCACCGTGTGATACCCTGACACCTCTGTAAATATCGTGGAAGAGGATCTTCCAGCCTCTGCTGCACCCTGTAGCATACACCGAGGTAACTTCCCTTCATTTATTCCTCCTCCTCAATCCTTGTTATGACTGTTCTCCAATGGAATTATCGCAGCATTAGATTCAACAAGGAGGAATTATGGCTGCTCGGTGACTTTAATGCACACATCCCATTTGAAGCTCTTCCATTACTTGTATGAGAGGTGCCCTCTTGGCTGACCATCTTAGTTGACCCAACCTCATTTTGTCTCGAGTGGTCCATTCTCTCTGACACGTACTCGAGTACCATTTCCCATGTGCTATTTGTTTGCTGACTCCTACCCCCCCTAGGTGTAATCCCAATTGGCAGCTTTCTAAGGCCAACTGGAGCCTTTATTTCTCCATGTGACCTTTGA
Organism: Schistocerca nitens; assembly: GCF_023898315.1. Lineage (NCBI taxonomy): Eukaryota > Metazoa > Arthropoda > Insecta > Orthoptera > Acrididae > Schistocerca > Schistocerca nitens. The sequence goes on from NC_064618.1 coordinate 436,029,103, forward strand.
CAAACATTTCCCCAGTTGTGATGACCAAGTAGAACACCTCATGAATATTATCCTTACTGCTGCAGGCCATTCCATACCTCGCACTTCATCTTTACCATGCCATGTCCTGGTCCCCTGGTGGACTGAGACATGCCATGATGCGATTTTTTTGCACGGAGACATGCTCTCCGCATTTTAACAGTCATCATACAATGGTGAACTGTATTGGTTATAAGCAGTGGAATATGCAAGTTGTTGCATTACCTAAAAGAGCTAACTGGATTTCATTTACTAGTTCTCTTAACACTTCACTCCCTCTTCTGTCATGTAGGACAACCTCCATCAGCTCTCTGGCACCAAGGTCCATTCCCCACTTTCTGGCCTGACCTTAGCAGATGATGTCATTGCGAACCCTGTTGGTATCTCCAACACCTTGGGCCGCTATTTTGTGGATATTTGAGCTGTCTCGGAAACGAGGTGGCGGGCTCAGGTGCTACCTCCTCTCAGAATCACAATTGTTTCAATGCTACCTTTACTATGAGGGAGCTAGATCATGCTCTCTTCATTCCGATCCTCTACCCCAGGGCCGGACAATGTTCACATTCAGATGTTACAGCATGTATCATTTGCAAGCAAGCACATTATCCTTGACACGTATAGTCGCGTTTGGGTAGATGGCTCGTTTCCCATGAAGTGACTGTCATATGCATACCTAAGCCTGGCAAGGACAAACACCTTCCTTCTAGCGACATCGCCTTTCTCTCACCAGCTGTGTTCACAAGGTGATGGAATGTATGATTCATGGCCGATTCATATGGTGGTTCAAATCTCACACTCTACTAAATAATGTGCAGTGTGGATTTTGAACATGCCGTTCTGCAGTTGACCATTTCAGCACTTTGTCAATTGATGTCATGAATTGTTTTCTGCAGAGATACCAGACTGTGGTCATGTTTATTGGTTTATTGATTTGGGGAAAGCCTATGACACCTGCTGGAGCACTGGTATCCTCCGTTCTCTATACACGTGAGGCTTCCTAGGCCACTTGCCCCGTTTGCTTTAGGAATTTTTAAAAGACAGAGTTTTCAAGTTATGTGTGAGTTTGGCCTTGTCAGACACCTTCATCCAGGAAAACGGTGTGCCTCAAGGGTCCATCGTGAGCATCATTCTCTTTGCTGTAGCCATTAACCCTAATATAGCCTGTCTCCTGTCAGCTCTCTTTTTGACGACAACTTCGTGATCTGTTGCAGTTCTCCACGGACTTGTCTCCTTGTGTGGCATCTTCAGCAATGTCTCAGTCCTCTTTACTTGTGGAACATCAACAATGCCTTTCGCTTTTGCACTGACAAAACAGTTTGTGTGATTTTCTGGCAGCGCAGTCGGTTTCTTCATCCATCTTTATGTGTTGGGCCTGTTGCTGTTCCGTTTGCCGAAACTATGAAATTCCTGGGACTCGTGCGTGATAGAAAACTTTCTTGACCCTTCCAAATGCCTTACATGGCTGCACACTGCACCCAGTCTGTGTCCTGTGTGTTCTAAGCAGTACTTCCGGGGAGTGCATTGGACCACCCTCCTCCGTTGGTACAGGCCCCTTGTCTATTCGAAACTAGACTGTGGGTGTTTCGTTTACACAGCTGCAAGTCCCATTCATTGTAAGCCATCATACTTCAATACACCATCGTAGAATCCGTTTGGTCACTGGCTACCTTTACACTATTGTGGTTGCCAAGTTACTGATGTCAAACTGATGTGGTGTTCTCCTCAGTGGATACACATGCCATTTGTTTGTCATCTGCGGCCATCCATCCTATGCCTTATTCTTGGATCTCCTTTGACCACCAATATGGAGTGTGTTCTCCTTCTTTGTTCCATCCGGGAGTTTGCTTTCGACTATTGCTCCGGCAGCTTAACTTCACGCTACCTGCCAAGTTCCCAATGGATGTGAACCCCCTCACCACCATGGCTTCGTGCAATGGCCTGTGGTCATCTCAGACTTCATTCTCTTCCAAAGGAAACTACTCCAGATTCGACCTATCCTGTAAGTTTCTCAACCTTCACACGGAACTTAGTGACCACATCTGACAACACAGGCTTTTTGATTGTCATATGCTCCGATTCTCTGTGACCACCAGAGTCTCTGTGTACTGTACACAGTCCCTCCCTTAGTCATGGCAGCAACAAACATTGAAACCTTGAAAATTGGAAAAAAAGCCTTGAATATCCGCGAGAAATCTGGATTTTTTTAATAATATTCGTCACTTCATTTTTGTATACAAAACATTTTTTAAATCAACTTATGGACATTTTAAGAAGCATTAAAATAATAGACTACGTATTTCGGCATTTCTGAGTATTTTCGCCTTTATCTCCAGCGGAAAGGAGAGTTTTCTTCACTTCTGAATTATTCCTTCATCTGCAATTCTTTAAACAAGCATACTGCCAGGCAGCATATCGCGCATGCGCAGAGCTGAAATCGCGTATGCGCAGTGCCATCTCCCCCTTTTACCTACCAGGAGTGCGCAACACCTTGCGGTGCCGCTTGGCGCCACCCTTGCCCAGCCCCTTTCCTCCCTTGCCGCGGCCTGTCATTCTTCCTTCCTCCTCCTCAAGCAAGCAAGCGAAAAAACACAAGCGCCAGCTCCCCCCTTTTACCTACCAGGAGTGCGGTTGTTGGGTGTATAAGCAGCGAGAGCTAGCCACCTTGAATCCTCCCAGAATTTTTTTCTGACTCTGTCAAGCTGCCAGATTCGCGTATGCGCATAGCCATGAGAGAGAGGGGTTACAATTCACGTGACTCGTGCTTTGCTTGTGGCGTTTTTCAATCGTTTCGACGCATTTCACGTTTACAGTTCAGCGTTAATAGTAGGGTAAGCATATCAGACGTTTATCCACCACTTTGCGCGGTTTCTAACGAGAAATGGGACGAGAAACGTTCAAGCAGTGCAAAGACCAAACACGGATTTCTGCGTCATCTTGTCTGGCAGGTGCTTAAATGAACCCCTTGTTACAACTCTTCCGAGATAGCGCCATCCACATGTTTCTGAGATGGAAGGACACAACAGAAGCTGTCAGTAACGGAGACGGATTGTGTGAACCACCCGCGCAGTTGAAAGAGTACATAACATTTTCAGAGTGCAGTATTTTTCAGTGATGGCTGAACAGAGTATAACTCGACACCAGAATATATAAAGTCAATTTATCCATGGACTACGCTTGACATCAAGGTACTGACGAAAGCATTATGCTCTCGGTGCAACGCAAAGATATATATTTCGTCATTGGGGAAAAGTGCTTTGGACAGCCACGCTAACAGCCATAAACATAAACTTTCAGCTAACAAACGGAAGTCTTCCGACGAATATATTTATGCAAAACCAAGAACGTGACGCAACGAAAATTAATCCCAGTTGAGTGAACAAGGTATTATTTTTTATAAGACTTGGATGTCGCCACGATGTCATAGTCTTAACGATGGAGGTGGTCTTAACACAAAAAAATCGAGATTAAGATCTTTGGTCAACTGTATTCCTTGAGGCGGGGAGCCGATGTAAGTTAGGAAGATATGATTATAATTTCGTTAAAAATGATTATCTCTAACTTTCATGTCCGTGTGCGTCAAGCTCCTTAAATATCAACCGTTACGAAACAACAAATTTTCCTTAGAGTACAGTGATCTGCTTCGATCGTCAGGTTTTTTATTTTATTTTTATTTTATTTGCAACCATGCAAATTGTCTTTGGAGTCTCTTTTTTTAGGATTCAGTTAATCTGTTCTTTGTTTTGACCTTTTCATTTGGAAATCATTGCATTCAGTCCGCCATGACGATTTCTGCTGTATCTCAGTTTTTACAGGAAGTAAGTGGTAGGAATGCATGTTAGGTAGTCTCGGCAGAAGATGTACTATGATGTGCAGTTTTGCAGATTTGTAGAATATCATTTTTAATGGTAGAATTGTTTCTAAGATTTTTCCGCGCTACATCGACTCACAGCGACCCAAAGAACATAATTTAACAAAGAAATCCAGGATTAAATAATTTTTAAGACGAGGATGTTGTGGCAACAATCCAGTATTTTCATAATAATTGACAAAAAAATTAATTGCAATAGTTCACTCTAACGCGTAATTGGTTTTATGGAATAGTATAACTTAAACACTACTTAAATTTTACAGGAATTTCAGCATCTAGCAAGTCTTTCAAGGCAACTGGTACTACAGAAACAGGTGTGGCACCTTCAACTTAAAAAATCTTACCCACTAAAAAAGTTTAATTGCAGTCATTTTTGTTACCAGAAAAGTCACAAAAGCTGAAATCTTGTGGTCTCTTTGCCGCTACTAAACGTGCATTCTGAGCTTTTTTACGTGATTTCCAAAGTGATGTACCTATGGATCCTTTCTTGTACAACGAATTGTTCACTCTTTACCACCACTTTAATGCAGCAACTTGTCAGATCAGACATATTGGTAAACGGAAAATCCCTCATGAAGATCGACGTGTAGGATAAGAAGAATCGGATCACTGCGCACTGCTGTGCATTGGATTTTACTACTTAAGACTCCCTTAAGTACTCGACTGACATATTGACACTTAAAGAAGAAATGCGTTTTTCTGTTATTGCCATGATACAAAAGCTACTTGAAAGATCACTACTGAAGTATAAACTTACCCGTGCCAGTTCATGTTTGGACTCTCCTTTAGCATTAAATCAGAAAAGGCTTTAAGATGGTTGACATGTAGTCATTCTCGTCTCTGGTGAAAGGTTATCTGGCGTAAAAGCAGATCTTGCTAAACAAGAGTTTGTCAATATTTGGAGCAATGCTCATATTCAAAAAGGAATAGATCGCTCAAAAGAAATGAACTCATTTGGACGAACGTGATTAGATTGTCACAAAAAGAATGTTAAAACTTTGTAGATTTCCTCAAAATCATTGTAATACTTTCGCAAGGAAATGCTGTTGTGGAACGAGGTTTCTCAAAAAATCAGAGTGTATAGTTGAGAATCAAAATGAAAAAATCTTGTTGCTCAAAGACAAATTTATGCTGCGACCTACGACGATGGCGGTTTGACAGTTTCGAAATCGACGAAAGTTTAATTCAGTCTGTGCGTAATGCATTGTATAAAGACGATAAAAAGAAAAAAACTAACAAGGAGACGGCACGACCTTGGGGTCGGGGACTTGTCCGAAATTTTGTGTGGTGTAAGAGGACCCCTAACACCTCAACGTGGTTAAAATATTAGGACGCACTATCCGGAAAATCCCGGGAAAAATCGATCCAAAGTTTCTTAGGTGCCTTATGAGTATAAAATGTTAGTCCATTGCCGAGCCGCCGTCTGGCCAAGAGTTCGGTCAGAGGGTTAGCTGCCCTCTTATTAAAAAACTGAGTTAATCGATCAACAACGAACTTAAACGGAGGTCTTACGACGTCCGCCCCGAGCAGATGCAACGACCGAAAGCGAACAAAATGATATTAAAATAAAGATGGTTAGGGCTCGGACTCTTACTCCAGAGGTCTCGGGTTCGATTCCTCCTCCTGCCCTTTTTTTTCTTCTGTTTCATTTTCTTTTGTTATTCAACCAATTATTCAGAAAGTTTCCCAAACCTACATTATCTTTAACAAATTAGTTACATTATTGAATATTTTTTTTTCTTTTTGTTCAGCGACACAATTCATGGCGGTGGGTTTTCCATTGTAAAGTATATGAGGAGAAACATTGGGTTTTTAATCAGAATAACAAAGTCGATTGGGAAACATTCAATTTATATACATATAATAATTACAAACAAGAACTGCAGTGGTAATTATCGTAAAAACAAAGCAATAATTTTTGTGATACCTTGCGCAAACTATAAAAGCGGATTTTTTACAATCACAGGGCGTTTGCAATAAATCTGTACAAAAACATGTCCCATTAACATTTACGAAAATGTTCAGAGTTTCTGATCATTTTGAGGCAAACCGGGCATATTGAATCATGTCTCGGAATATTGGTGACGATAAGTGATGGTGAATTATAGATTGTACAAAAATTCAATCTTCCTGGGAATTAATTTCACGATTCTCCTGTTACAATGCGCTGCAATTTTGCAAGCACTTAATGAAATTTTTAACTTGCCTGTAAAAGTAAACATTACAAGGGTGCACCTAAGAAGTCCATTTTGGAGGTATGACTTTTACAGACGAATTTGCCATATTTTCGTCATCTTGAATTGCTTCATATATATCCGGATTCGTTTGACCTCCCCGAGAGTCAATGAGAAGTAAATACTTACTCTCCCTGACATAAGATTTTAAACATTTCCAAAGAAAATCCATGTATAAAGACTGCTACGGTCGCAGGTTCGAATCCTGCCTCGGGCATGGATGTGTGTGATGTCCTTAGGTTAGTTAGGTTTAAGTAGTTCTAAGTTCTAGGCGACTGATGACCACAGATGTTAAGTCCCATAGTGCTCAGAACCATTTGAACCATGTATAAAACTGTTGTTAATTTTCCGGACTTCGATGATGATACGATGACGTTCGTATAAGTATTGGCATATCCATCTATTAATTTGTGAATACGAGGTCCGAAATGACCGGTCGCTTCTTGTAAGCTAGTGAAGACATGTGGGAGCAGTTTTCTGGATAATGTTGTTGAATATTGTGCGGTGTACGAATGCGTCACTTTATTCAAATCCGACTTTTTCACGAAAACTGTTTTGCTCCCTTTTTCAGTGAGACTCCTGTTGAAAACAGATTGATATTGGCATCCTGAAACAATAGTATTTTTAATATTAAACAATATTCTAATGTGTATGTAAATATCTTTTTCTATAATTAAATTTGAATTTATATATTTTACATTGGTAAAAACATTTTGTACGCAGAAAACATGTATTGACCTGTTTGGTCAGAATTTATCACATAATCCTCATGGACTGAGGGATTAAACGGCACGTCTGCCTACGAAAGGTCTCCGCAGACGCCTGGATGTCGTCCATTGACGCCACTTCTTTTTTCGAAACCAGTTTCGTGATCTTGCGTTGTGAAATGTGAAATTCTGTGTTTTTGTTTAAATGCCGTGACCCATCGATCAGACGCCTTGAATTTGAAATCGATGAATTGTGCAGCCGCAGCCAAAGCCCATTGCTGTAAATTTCTTGTCGTGACATGCTGATATTGCTGCCTTGCTTCCACAAAACGTTCGTAGGTCCACGAATCCATCGCCTCAAATTTATCCATTCGCATATCACTTTTAATATCTTTCTCCCATTGTGAAAAATATTCTTTTCTCTTCAATTGGCGGCATTTTTGCAATGTCGCCAAGGGCATTTAGCAATATTCACGACTTTGTAGGCAAATGGGAATCATGTCACTTTTAAATCTTTTCGGTGACTGTTTATATTCGTCTGGAGACGAATCACTTTGTGGCACTTCGAACTGTTCGTCGTATTCCTCACATTCTCCGCAATCCTCATGAGCGTGAGCGTGAATTAATTCCTCTTCAGTTACGAATGTTTTTATCCACCCAAAAGTTCCATTGTATTATTATAAAGTTCTCCGGCCAATAACATAGCATCGCGAGATATATCTTCCGAAGATGTCGATGCAATTAAATTATTTTCCGTCTGTAGCTTCTCATAATACACCACTACGTCTTTTAATCGTAATTTTGATAGATCACTAGAAATGGATCCTTCAGGAATTTCTTCTCCTAGTCCAGATGAGCCAGTAACTTCTACAGTCGACTTGTTTAACCTCGGATCGGAATAACACGTTGAAATTCGGAACTGGCAAGTCTGTTCACGACGAAATCGAAAAACAAACTGCCGTTTACTTCTCACTGCTCGTGCACAGTCCTATGCGCATATGACCGTTATAGTCCTAAAGGGACCCTTACAAAGCCTCTTTAAACCTTTGAAACCCCATAAAACGAAATAGAACAACAAGCACGAATATTTTTCAGTGAATGAAAAACTTTACGTTCTTGAGCTAAAATAATGTAGGTTTGGGAAACTTTTTGAATAATTGGTGGAATAAGAAAAAATGAAACAGAAGGAAAAAAAGTGCAGGAGGAGGCATCGAACCCGAGACCTCTGGTGTATGAGTCCGAGCCCTAACCTTTTTTTATCTCATTTTTGTTCGTTTTAGTTCGTTGCATCTGCTCGGGGCGGACGTCGCAAGACACGCGTTTCAGTTCGTCGTTGTTCGATTAACTCTCAGAGGGCAGCTAACCCTCTGACAGAAACTCTAGGCCAGACGGCGGCTCGGCAGTGGACTAACATTTTATACTCATATGGCATCTAAGAAACTTTGGATCGATTTTTCTCGGGATTTTCCGAGTAGTGCCTCCTAATATTTTAACCACGTGAGGTGTTTGGGGTCCTCTTTCACCACACAAAATTTCCTTGACCCCACGGTCGTGCCGTCTCCCTGTAAGTAAAAGTGAAAAAAACAAGAAACAAGAATATGCCAGAAAAAGTGAGTGAAATTAAGAGGTTGCAAACTAAGAAAACAAAATGTTGGCAGAAGCAGCTAAAATTAGGGCAGAAATTGAACATTTGAGAATGTAGTTGCCACCTAAACAGTTTTGTTCATTTTTGATCATGTTGTTCATAGTACTTTCTAAATGTTCCAAGTTATTTGTTTGAAAAACTTGTTATTTATAGATCTAAAAGCAGAATTTGTTTATGTTCGTGAACCATAGGTAGATGTCTATATATGTTAAGTGATTTCATAAAATATTATTAAAATTGATAAAAAGAAAACACAAATAAAGTTACAAGTATAGCAAACTGGCGATTATGTGGTTTGCAGGTCATTTTGGATATTTCAGTGTCTTTTTAGAACCGTAAGAACACAAAAATAAAGCATCTTAATTAGAACAAAATAATATTTCCATTTAAAATGCACTATTGAGCATGTACCAGAAATGCAAGTGTTTACTGCTGGGCATTCTGTGAGGCTGAATCCTACAAATCCATTGTCCCTGAAATGTTTCTTTCCATTTCATCTGCTATGAATTCCAGAACTCTTAAAACTTCCAACATTCTCCATTAGGCCGATGGGTTATTATGCACACTCAGGCATTAAAATTTGTTGATGTGGTGCTAGAGTTGTGCAGGACAAAACTTGTTTGACCACATGGACGTTTTCAAAACCATCATTGGGAAAAATATAAATGAAAAACTGAAACAGGAAAAATAGCTGTTCATTTCCAAAAAGGTGCGTAAACAAATTGGGGAAAGCACATGTGTAAAATAAGATTCGTATTGATTATGGAATCATACAATGACTTTTCTTTTTGTTTTTTAATAAACCAATTTTAGGTTATTGTTACTCTGAAAAACTTCAAGGAGAAAGTTCTAGATGAAACTTACTGTATTCTTTCAGCATGAAATGCAACAGTCTACAACCATTAGTTCCTGAGAAATGAGTCTGTATTTTAGTGTGTCCGCCCTTTATTGCTTCTGTCACGCACTGATTGTTCAAACCATCAGATGATCATCAGGAGTCTAGTTTAAATGAACAGTGTTGTATAAATGAGTGCAATTCGAATACAATCGTGTCACATTATAATGAGCATTATCGTGCAACTGTTCAAACTAGACTTAGTCAATTGTGCTGTAGGTTATATATTGTACATCATAATGTGATATAGTTCACTTAGTATGACACATATTTTTAAAATATGTTACTTGTTATTTCTAACACAGTATGTTTGCTAACCTCATTTAGATACATGACAACCTGGAAAATCATTATTAAAACCTAGAAAAAACTTTGAATTTGAAAATAAAGATTTGGTAGCCACCCTGGTTAGTGCAATGGGTCCAAGAAATCTTCCATTTGCTTCCGGTTAAGGGAGCCACTGTGATGTTCATACACATTCGTGGTCACATCAGTCATCTAGCTCTTCCATCCCTTCGGATGTTTTCCATGTTGCTGTCTGTCACTGTTGGTGTCATTTTGGCATCACCACTGGTCTTCTGTTCACAGGAACAAGCTCTGAGGAATTAAACCGCTCCAGCAACTTGGCCGACTTCATCTCGGCCCTTTCTTCACAAGTAAATTGTTTCAGCTAGGTTGTATATTGGACATTTGTTAATTGGTGATCCCCCACCACTTCGTGCTCATTGCCGTCATCCTTTTTTGGTTCGCCATTTCCTGACCGAAAACTTTTTTTTAACCACTTACATTCTCATGTATGTTTGCCATCAGAGTTATTGGCTGTTTCAGTGAATGACGCACTGGTTGTTGACCGCATTTTACATTTTATCTGTCATAGCAATATGGTGAAGGACATTTAATCTTTGGTATGGGACCTCCAATGTCTCTGCGGTCTATTTGTGGACCTTTTTCCCTGGAGAAGTCCTTGTTCTAAGCTCACTTTCCTTCCATCTATTGGGCTTAACACACAGTTGCTTTTAAGTTCTTTTACTTCTTGATTAGCTAAGTTTGATATATGTGCTTATGACCTTAGTTGGTTTTGCGCTACAAACAATAAATAAAAGATTCAGATTTTTTTTTTTGTAGTTCCCTTTAATGATTCAAATAAATTCTGGAATGGTTGCTTTAAAAATGACAGCCAACTCCTTCCTCCCCGCCATTGGTTGCTCTTAGATTTTGCTCTGTCTCTAATTAATGAACTTGCATTTGATAGAATTCTAAATTGTAACTCACATTTGATAGAATTCTAAACTGTAATCATTCTTATTACCAGCCTGTGTACATGCTACTGTCTAGAGTCACAGCAAAAATTACATTGTTTTCTGGGTTATGAAATGGACAAGTAAGCTTCATATGTTTCTTTCTTGTGATGCCATGTATAGCCCTAGGTTTTGTCCGCTACATACATTTCCTCATTCAATAATCCACTTTCGATGGGTGCTAATGGCAGGAGTGCATTACACCTTACCTGCTTTGACAAATAAACAGTAGGGGGGGGGGGGGGGGAAATGTCGAGAGACCATATGAGCCTAGTGTAGCTACACCTGGAACAATTCACTATGTAATTCACACACTGCTGATGGAAATCGTAAGCATTTAAGAACAAAACGTGAAAACAAGTTTTCTTACAGCTTACTCAGATAAATAACAAATTACAGGAAAAGGGTCTGTATTGTTGAGTGAATAATTTTTTCTGTATCCCTGGCAGCTGTTTTATAGCTGTTGTAACAACAGACAACTCATCCCCCTCCAGACCCTTTTTCCTCATATGACCTAGGTTTTCCTATGGTGGAATAGTAGCATAATGTTGTTGACCTTAATATCAGAAATTTTCTTGTTGATCAATGTATCAGATTATTGTATTATTTTAATTTCTAATATTGTTGTACAATTCATGTTTAAGATGGCAGTGACAAAAATTCAGAATTAAAAGATATGTTTTGATTCTCCTAAGTTTTTTTGGATGTTTCTAACAAGATCAAACTGTCTCTCATTAATGTGGTATCTACTGTTGGAGTGAGATAGAAGACGGACAGCTGCTAGCCATTTAGAAATTTGTTTTTAACACAAATGTTGAGATAACGTATGTTGCTCTGATTTACTGAGTATGAATAGCTTAAAATTTAGGATTAGAAATATTTATTGTATAAGGTTGATTATGTCTTACAAGGGATAAGAATTTAGCTGAATTGTACCGAGTTAAGAACATGGTTACAATCACCAGAAAAGGCATGACACTGCACTAAAAACCCTTCTGCTTATCCTAATCCCGGCTCTGGGAAGGCGATATAGAGCAAATACTATGAAAGGTTTTGATAATTGCCTCATGTCATTTGTATAGTATTTGATCAGTTCTAAGCAATCAAAAGTAATGCAGATAACTGTCAGTATATGTATTTGTCTCGGTTTCAGGTCACGCCACACACTTGGCAGTGCGAAAAGTCAACTGGGTCATCGAAGTAGTGGAGGTGCTATTGGAGGAGCACCTGGAACTAGTGCTATAGACTCAGAGTCTGTGACACCAGCTTCGCCAGCAGCTGCCACACCACTCTCTGATGATAGAGTCACATTAGTTGTTGACAATACTCGGTTTATTGTTGACCCTGCCCTTTTTACTGCACATCCTAACACAATGTTGGGAAGGTCAGTCACTGACTTTGTCACCCATTTTAGAAGCGCTACTTAGGAGTTATTAGTGATGTACAATAAACTGTTAATTGTGTGTCATGCATTTATGAAATGTTATGATTTTAAACTGCCAATGACTGGGGATGGAAAAGTTTTAAAGGAACAATGAAATCAGCAGTTTTATGAAATGAAGCAAAAGTATGAGGGGAACCATTTATTAATATGGACGACTGATAGTTATTGAATGTTGAAATTGGATTTTGACTTCGTTCTCAATTCTGTTTTCGAAAATGACTGTAGATGTGACCATGAAAGAAAACTACCCTCTTTGCAGCGAAATCCGTTCTGGAACTGTTTTATTTGGCAATGTTACAGTTCTCGACACTTTGAGCAACATCATGCCAAAAACAACCTGTTTCTAAAATATTTTAAATGTGGTTCATCAATTAAACTATTTATTTTAATAGTATGCAAATGCAGATATGAAAACATTTAGTTTTGCAAACTATTAAGTCAGGCACAAGATCCAAGCATCCTACAAGCAGGTAGGCTAAGCAGGTAGCAGGATCCATGTCTCCCAAACAAGTCCAATACCAGTAGGTAGTAGTCTCCAGCCCTCTGTGCCTCCTAGGAGTCAAAGTTTGTGGGCTCAGGTTTGTCTGTGGACCACTGCTTCATATATGTCCTCTGATGCTGTTGCAGATACTGTGAGTAGAATGGGAAAGAAAATGCTACTCCAGAAAGTTACACTTTTGTATTCCAAAAATCATTAAAATTTGGTGTACCATGAGGGATGTGAAACATTAAGAATTGTTAAAGTTTTATCAGATTGCCTCCATTGAAGACACCGATGTGCTCGAGTATCAGGATGGCTACACACACGCAGAAATAGCTGGTAATAAAAATTCTGAGTCAGGAAATAGTTTGTGATATGAGGAGGAAAACTGCAAAAGATATGTTTGAGAGACCATCAAAACTTTATTTATAATCAACTGAAAGGAGAACACATGGAAGAGATAGCAATCAAAGATGTCAAGGGCTTTCATATATCCATTTGTGGAACATGTGACTAACGAACTATATAAAGATAGGCAGAAAATTCTTCAGAAATTACCTACAAGTATTCAGAGGTTCATGTTGTTCTGAACACACTAAATGTGAAACTTACAGATGAGACAGATTTGTTGTTATGTAATGATCCTGACAAGAAGATTGCAATATTTTATGAAGCTGAAAACCACAAAATAATTATTCAGTGTGACACAATTTATATTAATGGAACTTCCAAGCATTGCACAAAATTTGTTTGTCAGCTTTTTATGACCTCTGGGCTTGTTAATGGACAGTACATATATAGCATGGCCATGGCCATGGCAATGGCAATGGCACAAGGGTGCGGACACACACTGAAAGTCACAGCACCCATCTTGCAGATAATTTTTTTCATTTCTAATTCTTCAGTTAAAATGTGATATACCCTTTCAGATGACATCTGGCAAGCGTGAGCAATTACACGCACTTTCAGTCTCTGATCCTCCATGATCACTTTTGCAGTGATTTCTGGAGTAGTGACACATCTTGGCCAACCACTGTGCGGATCATCATCTAAGCTCTCCGACCAAATTTAAATTCATTTGTTCACTTGGCAACAGTTGAATATGAAGGAGCAGAGTCCCCCCCCAGTGTATTCTGAAAATCGTCATGAATGTCCTTTATATATACTAAGACTTTTAGTGTTTCTTAATTTCCTCAGTATCACATGACTTAATTCAGCTACATTCCATTACACTCCTACACTTTCATTGATATTCGTGTTATCACCTTTTAAGACACCGTTCCATTCAGCTGCTGTTCCAAATTCATAGCCATCTCTGACTGAATTAACCGCAAAGATTTTATTTTGACTCCATGAACTTCTCTCTTTCCAAATTTTTCCTTGGTTTCCTTCACAGCTTGCTCAGTGTACAAATATAATAACATAGGAGGTAGGCTACAACCTTTTCTCTCTCCCTTCTCAACTACTGCTTCCATTTCATGTCTTTCAATTTTTATAACTGTAGTATGATTTCTATGCGAGTTGTAAATAACATTTCCGTGGCTGTATCTTATCCCTACTCCCTTCAAATTTTCAAAGAGTTTAGCCCAGTCCACATTGTCAAAACCCCCCAGGGGGCTCACTGTTCTTTTGTGAGTTCGTATGGGGTACCCACAGGGTCCCGAACTGTTGCAGCCCCTTCTTCCTTCCCAGGCTGCATTTTCTTCTCCATCATCGCTCCTTCACCGCTGCCCCTCCTTCCTTTCTCTCGATGTTCTTTCTTTTGTCAACCTGGCTATCCACCTTGTTTCCTGTGTTCCTGTCCAGGGTGTATACAATCCGGGAAAAACCCGGGAATTTTTTCATCCGGGAGAAAACCAGGAAAAACCCGGGAATTTTTCATTGTTTTAGCTTTCAGCTAAATTTTTGTTATTTTGATTGCAGAATTGATTATCTAGCAAAGAATGTTATTGTATCCTGCTACTGGAGAACGATACTGCAGCAATAAAATGTAAACGAGAGGGAAAAAAATAAAACTTTAGTGGCAAAGGTAATGTGCAATTTACAACAACAAATCACCGTGCACGGACAAGCGTCTGCAAATAGCAAAAATATGTCAAAGGCAGTAGGGCGCAGACTAATTCTTCGTAACAATAAACTGCTTCCTATGAGCATGACGTCACAACTGTTCACGGCAGATTCATTTGACCAATTGCCAGCGGTCTGTTGCGCATGCGCATTTGACTCTTGTATAAGCAGTACTTTCTCCCGCTACTTGAAGTTTGTCTGTTAGCTGTATCGGTAGTAGCAGCAAGCAGCCAGATGCAAACGAGAAAAATTTTTCTCCCGCGCCCTAGCTGCCAGATTCACGCTTGCACAGAGCTGTAGTGGGGAGGGGGTTAACCTCCCCGTGACCCGTGTTTACGTTAAGTGATTTCGCTGCTTCTCTTCATGTACAGCTCCCACGTCAAATGAAAACAAAACTGATTTCTGTGGCTGGGAGCTATCAAGTGAGTTAAAATACATTCACATAATTACAGAGAGCAAAAATATATTGTTAATTTCAGTTTTCTGATTTTATTTCAAAGTTAGTAGCAGTCAAGCATTAATCCCTTTGCAGAACAGTGAAGTTATTTTTGCAAGTTTGCTAAAGAAATTTTGGCTTTATTAATCTTTCCGCTGAGGCAATCATTTTATTTGAAATGAAGTGTTTCATTCTACAGTACTGCCTAGTTCCAACTGTTCGCTGAATTTCAAGTGCACGTTATCATCTGCCATATATGGCATTATGCCATAATAAAGAACCAAAAATGAGATCGCAGAGTACTGGTACTCCAAGAAAATTTACATCCCAAAAACCACACTGAAAAGCTTAATATCAGATGGGACCTACTTAATTGTGAATCTGGAAAAAGCCAATTTGCACTTCAAGGCGAATTATGCATTTTAGTATGATTTACAAAATTCCGATGCTCATTGGAGTATCCTCTGATGCCCTGTTTCTTTTATGGTGTAATGTAAGCTCTGTTAGTGCTTTATACACATGAACATGCGGGCTTCCTACACCACTACAGTTGCACACGCACAATAGTGCCTGTTTTCTGGCGCTCTCTGGCAACTGGTAAATCGAACCATTTCGAACAGTCTCCGGATAGTATTGCGAACGGCGGTTAGAAAAGCGTTACTTTCAAAGTAAATTTCTTTTTACGCAAGATGAATTATGTTACGTGTGAGAAAGTGGGATGGATATCTAAATCACAGAGCGTTCGAAAGTGAACAGTTTGAGGACCAGCCACTTACAAGAATTTCAAGCCGAGACATTTATGTCAGAATTTTAAATTTACTGGCACATTTGTGTGATGTATCTTAAAGTATAACACACGCAAAAAAAATCAATATTACATGTGAAAGCTTAGCTTCTGTTGTAGCGTGTTAATCTTAGATACCAAAATTATATGTGAAAGCTTAGCTTTTCTTGTAGATATACGGTACTGTGTACATTAATGTAAACCGTTAAATTTTCCTCTTGCGTGTTCGCGCTATGTAACCAGTGATGTTGCTATTGGCTGACTATAACACGTGTCCTATGTTCTGAATAGCTGCTGTCATCGGCTGGCGAGATCTCGTGGCTTGAGATATGACTGGCTTACAAAAGGACATCGCAACCTCTGTTTCAACGCTCCGGAAACTAACGCGCTGTGTTTGGTGGAATTCAAATTTATACTTTCATAATACGAAAATATGCAGCGTATATGCTGCTGCAAATCAAAGGTCTCTCCAAAACTTCTCTGCCCCGTCTCTTTTTTTTTTTTTCCGGGAAGTTCTACGCGATTGTATAAAACGTTAACCATTCAAAGGATTGATAAGTTTTACATTTCCGAGGGAAAGTCTACGGAAAACCTACTGTCACTTAGCGCAGAAAAAGTGTATTTTTGCCCGGGAAAAAGCATATTTTTTAAACGAGATATCCCGGAGAAATCCAGGGATTTTTTTTTCCTTGTCCCCGTACACACCCTGCTGTCGTTTACTTCTAAATTTTCTCTATTTAGGAGCCCCGTTTGCAGTTTGACCTCTGCTTCTAGATTTTCTGTACATAGTGTGACCCATTTTTGGAAGAACTCCGTCTGTAGCATCTATGGCATGGATTCCTTTCCCTTCGTCCTTCCCCTCCATGTCTCCCTCTGCCCTGCTAGGTCATCAGCATGTGTAACCTTTCTGTATGGTGGGGCTGATATGTACCCATAAGGTTGAGCCATGTGACAACATAGGGATCACACTTCTGATACCTTAGAAGTAACCTCCCCATTTATGCCTAGGAGTGAGTGCTTGTCATTCTGGAGAATCAGAAGTCCTGACAACAGCCGCCGTGCCAGACAGCCCTTGCTGTGCCTGAGTGGCCCCCATGGGGAGAGCACCTGATCAGAGTAGTTGGTATCGTGGCAGATGCTTTGTGTACGAAATGCTTCAAGCTCCAAAACTCTGGCCGTTCTTCTACGGCTGTCTCTTTGGTTAGTAACAATCATAGATTGCTGCTTCTTATACCTTTACGACCTTTCCTTTCCCTGGCTACACCCTGGGATGAGGGCCAGGCTTAATGGCTTGGGGTGAAACAGTTTCCCCACTATGTGGTCTGTATAAGGACAGATGAGGACACATTCACCATCAACATTTTTGTGGAAAATATCGAATACAGGTTTGGCAAAGTGGAGTCTTTCTATAAAATGTGATTGGGTCGCCTGTTGATCAAAATTTTTCTGCAGCCCTTCGTGCTTCTGATCATTTTGGCGACATCCCGGTGTCCATTACACCTCACCAGTCTTTGAATATGGTTCATGGAGTCATTTTTCACAGGGGCTTCGTTCTTCAAACTGATGAGGAACTCCAGGTCAATTTTGAACAATGGGATGTTCATTTTGTTTGGCATCTGCAGAAAGGTTGTAAGGATAATTGCGCCAATACCAGTGCCTTTATTCTGGCTTTTGAAAGAGATATTCTCCCCGAGAAAGTGAGGGTTATGTGGTATCGGTGTGACATAGAGCCATATGTCCCACCACCTGTAAGGTGCTTTCAGTGCTTGAATTTCTGGCACGTCTTTCCAATGTACAGTGGACCTTCTACGTATTGAATATGGACACTCACTCCACAAGGGAAGCCCCTGTGTTCCGCTATCCATGTGTGTCAATTATTACAACCTTCCTTCTTTACAATCACCAAGTGGCTCAGCTTATAAGAAAGGAAATATGATACAGGAGTAAAAGTCCCTTGATCATTTATCTTCACTGAGGCTCATCAGAAATATGACTGACTGGATCCTGTGTCGATGACTTCCACTTTTGCCTGTGTTATGTCATTCCCCCTCCTCTTCTTCCTTACTCCATCCATCACCCTCTTCTCCCCCCTCCCCTGCAGTTCACATGCCCTCCCCTCCGGGTGCCACTCCCCATCCCCGGCCGAAGAAGTGTTCCCCCGCTCCTTCAGTGCCTGCTGGTAAATGTAAATTTTGTGAGACTAGGGCCTCCTGTCGCTTAGACCGTTCACTGGGTGCAAGTCTTTAGATTTGACGCCGCTTCGGCGACTTGCACGTTGATGGAGAGGAAATGACGACGATTAGGACAACGCAGCGGAGAAAATCTCCGACCCAGCTGGGAATCAAACCCGGGCCCTTAGTCTAACCTCTTATCTATGAATGTCACCCCGTCTTTGTTGATGACAGATGGTGATGCAGCGGCATTTTCAGCTCCAGCCTATTTGCCTCCCATTTGGATACCCACTCCATGCTTATTCAATGGATCTGTAATCGGTCCTACTGTCAACTCCCAGAGTTGCAATACGTTTTTGCCCTTTACTCAGATGCTTGTGTTGTTCTCCAGGAAAGTCATGTTACTGATGCTCACTCACCGACCCTTTGTGCTTTCTGTCAAAATCAGTTCAGTTCTTTGAGGGCTTCTGGTGGTGTTTGCACGTTGGTCCGCATGGATATATATGGATCCCACGTCATACAACACTGGAAGTAATTGCCATCCAGGTCCAGTGTGACTCTGCAGTCACGGTTTGCAATCTCTAACCCCCTCCTGACAAGCTATTTACATCTGCTGCCGTAATTGATTTCCTTCAGCAACTGCCCTCTTGCTTCCTCCTCCTTGGGGATTTTAATGGCCATCACCCTTTGTGGGGTAATGCTTCCTCGTCTAGCCGGGCCTCCTCATTGACAAATTTCTTGTGGACCACGACCCCTGTCGTCTTAATGATGATTTCCCAACTCATTTTAGTGTCGCATATTGCCCTTTCTCTGCCATTGATGTCTCGCTCTCTTCCCGTCCCCTTCTTCCTTTCTTACACTGGTCACCATACAATGACCTTTGTTATAGTGACCACTTCGCATTAATTCTCTCATTCCTTATTGCCTCATGGTGACCAGGTTATCCTGCTGATTTTTCCATCATGATTTGTAGCTCCAAGGTTGCGTTTATACCTTCTTTGTCAGGTTGTATTGATGAAGTCATCCATTATGTCTGACAACATAATCTGCACTGCCAGCATTGCCATTCCTCACCTGTCAGGCTCCGTTCACCATCGGTCAGTTCTGTGGTGAAGCAGGTCCGTTGCCATCACTATCCATAATTGTCTTCGCACCTAGCAACATCTTCAGCAACACCTTTAAACGTCCTTGTGCCAAAGCCCATTTCTTAAACAAACAGAGCAAGCGGGTGTATTGGGAACACTTTGTCTCCTCTAGGTTTTTTTGTTCCTTTCATCACTAGTGTGGGCTGCACCCCGCACCTTCCAAGGTTGTCGTCGGTAGTCTTACATTCCGGGCCTTCCCCTTCCAGGTGGTCTTTATACAGATCCATCGGTTCTTGCAGAACACTTTGTGACCCCTTTTACGAAAGTGTCAGCCTCAGCGTCCTAACCAGCTGCCTTCCTTCTCTGGAAACAATGGCGGGCTGAAGCTTGCCACTTATGTTTTACCACGTGTCAGGCGGAACCCTACAGTGAGCCTTTTACTGACTGGGAACTTCTAGTGTCTCTCTTCTTCCCATGATTAAGCTCCTGGCCCTGATTTCATGCATAACCAATTGCTTCAACACCTCTTCCCTTCACAATGACAATATCTCCTCCAGGTGTGTAATCATATTTGGTGCCAAGGCATTTTTCCCCCCTCAGTGGAGAGACAATAATGTGGTTCCTGTCCTTAAGCATGTCAAGGATCAGTTATCCCTTGATAGTTACCAGCCAGTCAGCCTGACCAGTGTCCCCTGCAATTTGCTAGAATAAATGGTGGCTCATCGTCTTGTTTGAGTCCTTGAATCTCGGCACCTTTTATCTACTTCCCAGTGTGGCCTTTCAGAGGTACCGTCTCCAATCAATAGTTTGCTTTGACTTGAAACTGCAGTTCGGCAGGCCTTTTCTTATGATGCCACCTTGTCACAGTTTCCTTCAATCTTCTATCTAAGGCCTATGACACAGCTTGTTGCCATCACATCCTCCTTAAGGTCCACGAATGTGGTCTTCGGGGCCCCTCCTGATTTTTATTCTCCAGTTCCTGTCCCACCATTCGTTCAGAGTCCGGGTTAGCACTGTTCTATGCTCTCAGCAGATGCAGGAGCATGGCATTCCACACAGCTCTGTGTTAAGTGTCCTTTTTCTCATCTTTACTAATGGACTCATGGCCTCCGCTGGATCATTGGTCACCCCTGCTTTGTATGTGCGTTATTTCTGTATTTGGGCTAGCTCTTACTTGGTGGCCCCTGGCGAATGACAGCTCCAGGGTACCGTCTGGCATGCTTCCACGTGGACATACTTGCCCATTTCCCAATTCTCCCCCTGTTGTCCTGTTATGGTCCGTCTCGAGGTCCATCACCCGAGTGTGGTACCCCAGTTCGTTTCTTGGGTCTTCTTTTTGACAACAGTCTTACTTGGTTTCCCCATATCCATTATCTGAAGGTCGGTTATCATAAACTTAATGTCCTTCGTTTCTTTGTCCACACATCTTGGGGCACAGATCGTTCAGCCATACTCCACCTTTACTTGTTCTGTCTAGTGTGGACTATGCGTGTCAAGTTTATGGATCAGTGCTCCTTCCACACCGCTCCTCTCGAACCCAGTTCACTAATGTGGTATTCGTTTAGCTGCTGGTTCCTTTCCCACTATCCCTGTGATAGTCTTCTCGTTGGCACTGGGACCCCACCCCTTTCTGTTCAGTGGTCCCAGCTCATAGTTAGATATATCGTCATAATCTGCCCTTCTCCTGCTCACCCATCCTGTTCTATTCTTTCTGTGGCTTCGAGCTGTTGCCCGCCCACTGCCTATCCTTGGCTGGGTTTACCGGTTGGGCTCTGCCTCACTACTCAACGCGTTGACTTCCATCTCCTCTTCTTGTGATCTTCCCCACATTCTCTCCTGACCCCCTCCCTGGTTAGTTCCTCGGCCCTAGGTTTGGATGGATCTCTCCCGGGCTCCAAAAGCCTCCATTGCTCCAATAGGCCTTTACAAATGTCTGCTTGTGTCTGTGTATGTGCGGATGGATATGTGTGTGTGTGTGCGCGAGTGTATACCTATCCTCTTTTCCCCCCTAAGGTAAGTCTTTCCGCTCCCGGGATTGGAATGACTCCTTACCCTCTCCCTTAAAACCCACATCCTTTCGTCTTTCTCTCTCCTTCCCTCTTTTCTGATGAAGCAACCGTTTGTTGCGAAAGCTTGAATTTCGTGTGTATGTTTGTGTGTCTCCAGCACTTTCATTTGGTAAGTCACATCATCTTTATTTTTCCTACGTGGAATATAATCACACACACACACACACACACACACACACACACACACACACCCATCCGCACATACACAGACACAAGCAGACATATGTAAAGGCAAAGAGTTTGGGCAGAGACGTCAGTCGAGGCAGAAGTACAGAGGCAAAGATGTTTGTGTATGACAGGTGAAGTATGAGCGGCAGCAACTTGAAATTAATGGAGGTTGAGGCCTGGTGGGTAACGAGAAGAGAGGGTATACTGAAGGGCAAGTTCCCATCTCCGGAGTTCTGACAGGTTGGTGTTAGTGGGAAGTATCCAGATAACCCGGACGGTGTAACACTGTGCCAAGATGTGCTGGCCGTGCACCAAGGCATATTTAGCCACAGGGTGATCCTCATTACCAACAAACACTGTCTGCCTGTGTCCATTCACGCGAATGGACAGTTTGTTGCTGGTCATTCCCACATAGAAAGCTTCACAGTGTAGGCAGGTCAGTTGGTAAATCAAATGGGTGCTTTCACACGTGGCTCTGCCTTTGATCGTATACACCTTCCAGGTTACAGGACTGGAGTAGGTGGTGGTGGGAGGGTGCATGGGACAGGTTTTACACCGGGGGCGGTTACAAGGGTAGGAGCCAGAGGGTAGGGAAGGTGGTTTGGGGATTTCACAGGGATGAACCAAGTGGTTACGAAGGTTAGGTGGACAGCGGAAAGACATCTTGGTGGAGTGGGGAGGATTTCATGAAGGATGAATCTCATTTAAGTCAGGATTTGAGGAAGTCTTATCCCTGCTGGAGAGCCACGTTCGGAGTCTGATCCAGTCCCGGAAAGTGGGGCACTTTTGGGGTTCTTCTGTGGGAGGTTCTGGGTTTGAGGGGATGAGGAAGTGGCTCTGGTAATTTGCTTCTGTACCAGGTCGGGAGGGTAGTTGGAGGATGCGAAAGCTGTTTTCAGGTTGTTGGTGTAATGGTTCAGAGATTCCGGACTGGAGCAGATTCGTTTGCCATGAAGACCTAGGCTGTAGGGAAGGGACCGTTTGATGTGGAATGGGTGGCAGCTGTCATAATGGAGGTACTGTTGCTTGTTGGTGGGTTTGATGTGGACGGACGTGTGAAGCTGGCCATTGGACGGATGGAGATCAACGTCAAGGAAAGTGGCATGTGATTTGGAGTAGGACCAGGTGAATCTGGTGGAACCAAAGGAGTTGAGGTTGGAGAGGAAATTCTGGAGTTCTTCTTCACTGTGAGTCCAGATCATGAAGATGTCATCAATAAATCTGTACCAAACTTTGGGTTGGCAGGCCTGGGTAACCAAGAAGGCTTCCTCTAAGCGACCCATAAATAGGTTGGTGTACGAGGGATCCATCCTGGTAACCATGGCTGTTCCCTTTAATTGTTGGTATGTCTGGCCTTCGAAAGTGAAGAAGTTGTGAGTCAGGATGAAGCTGGCTAAGGTAATGAGGAAAGATATTTTAGGTAGGGTGGCAGGTGATCGGTGTGAAAGGAAGTGCTCCATCACAGCGAGGCCCTGGACCTGCGGAATATTTGTGTATAAGGAAGTGGCATCAATGGTTAAAAGGATGGTTTCCGGGGGTAACTGATTGGCTAAGGATTCCAGGAGTTCGAGAAAGTGGTTGGTGTCTTTGATGAAGGATGGGAGACTGCATGTAATGGGTAGAAGGTGTTGATCTACGTAGGCAGAAATACGTTCTGTGGGGACTTGGTAACCAGCTACAATGGGGCGGCCGGGATGATTGGGTTTGTGAATTTTAGGAAGAAGGTAGGGGTCAGGAGGTTGATGGAGTCAGGTGAAAGATTTTGTAGGGGGCCTAAGGTTCTGAGGATTCCTTGAAGCTCCGCCTGGACATCAAGAATGGGATTACCTTGGCAAACTTTGTATGTAGTGTTGTTTGAAAGCTGACGCAGTCCCTCAGCCACATACTCCCAACGATCAAGTACCACGGTCGTGGAACCCTTGTCCGCCGGATGAATGACGATGGATCGGTCAGCCTTCAGATCCCGGATAGCCTGGGCTTCAGCAGTGGTGATGTTGGGAGTAGGATTAAGGTTTTTTAAGAAGGATTGAGAGACAAGGGTGGAAGTGAGAAATTCCTGGAAGGTTTGGAGAGGGTGATTTTGAGGAAGAGGAGGTGGGTCTCGCTGTGACGGAGGACAGAACTGTTCCAGGCAGGGTTCAATTTGGATAGTGTCTTGGGGAGTTGGATCATTAGGAGCAGGATTAGGATCATTTTTCTTCGTGGCAAACTGATATTTCCAGCAGAGAGTACGAGTGTAGGACAGTAAATCTTTGATGAGGGCTGTTTGGTTGAATCTGGGAGTAGGGCTGAAGGGGAGGCCTTTGGATAGGACAGAGGTTTTGGATTGGGAGAGAGGTTTGGAGGAAAGGTTAACTACTGAATTAGGGTGTTGTGGTTCCAGATTGTATTGATTAGAATTTTGAGGTTTGGGGGGGGGAATGGAGCTGGAAGTGGGAGATTGAGTGTATGTTTGTATGTCTATCGACATGCCAGCGCTTTCGTTTGGTAAGTCACATCATCTTTGTTTTTAGATATATTTTTCCCACGTGGAATGAATTTGGTATTTGTTATCAGATAGTAATCTTAATTAACAAATATCAAATTCCAAATTCTTAGCTGTTTATACTGAAGAGAACTTGGATTGGAGGTCCATATTACTTTTCTTCTTAATTATATAATCTCAGCAACATTTTTGATTCCTGTAATATCAGATTTTGCAGATGAAAATGTCAGAAAGTTAACTTATTTTTCCCATTTTTCTCCCCTAATGTTTTATGGCATGATATTAATGTGTAACTGGTCACGGAAAACAAAAGTGTGTATTGCATGTAAGTGCAGAACGTAATGTAGAAAGGTTTTTAAAGAATGGGCGTACTGACAGTATCCACACATTTTATTTACCACTTTATGAAGTTTGTTATCAACGATCAATCCCATACTGAAAACAAGAAACTAGAAGGTCAAGTGATTTATGTCATCCACCACGAAGCCTTAGTGTGGCACAAAAAGGAGTGTGATACCCACCCTTAAAAATCATTTATGACTTACCCAGAATGATGGATTAGCGTAAGACTGTTGTGTAAACAATCAGCATGTCGTCATATTTTTAACTGAAGAAGTGTACCACAGTTATAACACTGACTTGCTCCACATCATAGGAAGTGATCACAACTGTGATCCAAAGAACATGGAAATAAGTGTGGCAACTCAAGATATGGTGCCAGATTTATGGTATCATAGTGTGTTTAAGAAATACTGACTATATCCTCTTAGTTAGCAAGGATAGTAAGTAAATAAAAATTGATATATTGGTAATGTCAAATTGCTAAGACTGGCAGTGGAGACCGGTGTGTGTTGTACATGAACTGCACCTATGTATCTGTTGCACCCAGTTTCCAAGAGACGACTTCAGAGTCACACCCATTTAGTATAAAGAAAATAAATGCAAAATTTTTGTGTGGCATGTAGTGTGGAGTGGTGTCCCCCCCCCCAGTCGAGTACAGATCTAATACAGTTAGTAAAATGTAACTGCCTATAATATTGAATTCTTGGTGATTGGTGTCTAATATTCAGTAATAGTAGTGTGTGTACTTCTGGAAATGTGAACAGGGAGGAGGAAGTTAAAAATGTAACTCCACAAAAAGCTCATATTCTAGGGCAATATTATACCATACTTAGCATGTTTACCACTAAACTATTATAATGTAATTTCATAAATTGTCAGGAAATTTTATTAAGTACATTTATGATTTTAGAAGTAAAACAAAAAGTAATGAGATGTAGCTCTTCTGGTTAACTGGAGAAACTGAAAGTGATAGATTACTTAAGGAGGGCACTATGGTAATTACTTGCATTAAACAAAACAAATAGGGTAATTTTAAATGTAAGGCTCTAAGGCAACTTTCACCTTGTTTATAGGATGTTCAGCTCTGGTATAGAATTTACTCATCCGAATGAGAGAGGAGAATATGAAGTGGCAGAAGGAATCTCAGCAACTGTGTTTCGTTCCATCCTTGAGTATTATAAGGGTGGGCTTATTCGTTGCCCTCCCACAGTTTCCGTACAAGAACTAAGGGAAGCTTGTGATTACCTCCTTGTTCCATTTGATGCTCAAACTGTCAAGTGTCAGAATCTACGTAAGTATTAATTGTGACAAAAATGGGTGCTAACTAAGTTGTTGGCTGTTTGTTATGTTTTTGTAAATATGTCTGTAATTGTAAATTGAGCCACTGTTCTAAAACTACAGAATATTTTTTGGTCCAAGAATAAGCAAAACTTATAGTTGTTTTGTACGCTTTGTATCTCTGTTCGCTGAGGCAAGTCTCCCTGTACAAACTTACCTGAAAATAACACTTGTGCTCATAAGGAAGCCACAAAATCCACAAAGCAATGTAGGTGCACAAAATAGTGCTGTGCCAATATTCAAACTGCGATAAAGATAAATCCTATATAAGAAAAGTGGTCTGGAGTAGCTCTTAACACGTGTAGTGTCCCTCCTCCAAAGGCATTCATGTAAGTATGGAGCTCATACTACCGAATGACAGTAAGTTCTGCATGACGGTTCCCCATTTTATACCATATGACATGAAGTGAGGTGTCGCACTGAATTCACATCAAGGGGAAGCAGGGTTCAAATGCTCATCCAACCATTCATATATAGGGAAATCCAGGATGGAATGTAACAATATTATGAAAAGGATAGTTATTACTCACCATATAGTGGGTACACTGCTTTGTAGATAGAAACAACAAAAAGACTGTCGGAAAGCGAGCTTTTGGCCAACAAGTCCTTTGTCAAAAATAGACCCACCACCACCACCACCACCACACACAAACACGCACACATGCTCACGTGTCACACTAACAAAATTCACGCACACATCATGCATGCTTGAGAATGTGTGGGGGGGGGGGGGGTGGCTTATACAAGTTTAGATTTTTATTTAAACCAAATGAAGACAAAGGCCAGGATTTTTCATTTGAAACGACACAATCAGTTTCTTTCCCTATCCTTGCCCTCTTTCCCTGTTCATGGTCTAGCTCTAATAACCTTGTTAGCTGGTTGTTAAGCCATAACCTTCCTCTTTTCCTTTTACATATTAATGGAGGAAATTCAATTTAAAGTCAGCCAAATCCATTCTATATCAAGTGTGTAATTGCTTACTTAAATATTACCTGACATTGCAGGACAGTGGTTTCCAAGATGTCAGTAGCGATCCATGTTGGTGGTGTTGGTGTTGAATCAAGGATGATATGACTTGATGAGCTGACAGAAAGTTATTAATTGTTGTCACCCACAGAACATACTTGTATAAGACATCTTAGATCTGTTGGTCAACCCTCTTGGTGCAGGCACCACCATTACATTCATTTGAAGATAGTGACATGGGAAGCCCGGGAAGAGGGCTTGCTTATCAAAAGGTCAATGAAACTACTTCAAGGAAATCACTAAATCTCCTAGTGTAATTTGCTGGGGCAACTAACTTACCTAATTTCAAAACTTGATAGTGGAGTACATCAGCTCAGGCAAATACTTTCAGTAATAAAGTATCAATAGTCAGTCTTTCCATGTCCATGGAGTGTGTGTGTGTGTGTGTGTGTGTGTGTGTGTGTGTGTGTGTGTTAGATTAGATTTACTTTCATTCCAATTGATCCGTAGTGAGGAGGTCCTCCAGGGTGTATAACATGTCAGAAAAACAGTAATACATGACAAATATTTGCAACTGAAACAAATAAGCTAATGTACCTTCCACAGGTCCCAAGTGGAATGATCATCATTTTTTCAAGTGAACACTATATGAAAGAATCATTTTACAAACACTCATTTACTAAGATTACATTAATGCACTGAATTTAAAATAAAAAAGCTTTTTTTTATTTATAAGGTAATAAACATATAATAGAACTACTACAATACTTATTTACAATGAACTCATTACTGCACTGAAATGGTGCAGAAGTTAGATTGTACACACACACACACACACACACACACACACACACACACACACACACACACACACGTAAATCAGTTGGTTCTACTGAGAAGTTCATCAATGGAGTAGAAGGAGTTGGCCACCAATAAATCCTTTGTTCTTCTCGTAAATTGAATTTCATTGGTTGTTGAGCTTTTTATGGCTGCTGGCGAGTTATTCAAAATGTGTGTTTCTGAATAATGCACACCTTTTTGTACAAGAGTAAGTGACTTTAAATCCTTGTGAAGATTATTCTTAGTTCTAGCATTGATTCCATGAATTGAGTTGTTGGTTTGAAAAAGTTATATATTTTAATGACAAATTTCATCAAGGAATAAATATATTGCAGGATGTTTTTGAGTTCACACCTCATATAAGTCGTATTGCACGTTTTTGTGCCCAGAAAATTTTAACTTGGCTTGATGAATTACCCCAAAAAATAATCTCATATGACATGGTATGAAAGTGAGCGTAGTATGCCAGCTTTTTCATTTTTATATCTCCTATGTCTGACACAATTCGCACTGCAAATAGAGATTTGTTAAGATGCTTCAGCAGTTCTGTGGTGTGCTTCTCCCAGTTGAATTTATTATTAAGCTGTAATCCCAAGAATTTAACACTGTCTATTTCCTCTATCTGCTTGTCATCGTATGTTAGGCATATACTCGTGGAACACCCCCTATAAGTTCTGAACTGCATGTAGTGTGTCCTTTCAAAGTTTAGTGACAAAGAATTGGCTAGGAACCAGTGATAAATGTCCACAAAAATTTAATTGCCGATCTTTCTAAGACTGTACTTGATTTGCTATTTATTACAATGTTTGTATCATCAGCAAACAAAACAGATTTGGCATCTGGTAATGTTACTGATGCAAGGTCATTGATATACACGAGAAAAAGTAAGTGCCCTAAGATGGAACCTTGTGGGGCCCCACATGTAATTAGTTCCCAGTTGGATGATGCCTGATAGCTTAATATATGTCTCTTTCCTAATAAAACCCTTTGTCTCCTGCCAGAGATACAATATTTGAACCATTTCCTGTTACACCATAAGATTCTAATTTACTTAAAAGGATATTGTGATTTACACAGTCAAATGCCTTTGACAGATCACAAAATATAACAGTTGCCTGCAATTTTTTGTCTTATGAATTAAGCACATTTTCACTGTAAGTGTAGATAGCTTTCTCAATATCAGAACCCTTTAGGAATCCGAACTGCGACTTCGACAGCATGTTATTTGTGATAAGATGGTTATAAAGCCTATTGTAAATTACCTTTTCTAAAATTTTTGAGAATGCAGGCAAAAGTGAAATTGGGCGGAAATTTGATGATATTTCTTTATCTTTGTTCTTAAACAGTGTCTTAACTTCAGCATATTTCAACCATTCTGGAAATATTCCATTGATAAATGACTGATTATACAGATAGCTTATTATGTTACTTAACTCAGAATCACATTCTTTAATTAACTTGGTTGATATTTCATCATCCTCACTAGATGTTTTTGATTTTAAAGATTTTATGATGGACATTACTTCTGCTGGGGTAGTGAGGGTCAAATTCATAATTATGAAACTTATTTGAAATGCCTGGTCTGA
Source organism: Schistocerca nitens (assembly GCF_023898315.1). Lineage (NCBI taxonomy): Eukaryota > Metazoa > Arthropoda > Insecta > Orthoptera > Acrididae > Schistocerca > Schistocerca nitens. Next base: position 436,058,030 of record NC_064618.1, read on the forward strand.
GGTATTCCATAGCAGCATCTATAGAACCTGACAACCCCGTCTTTTCAGCAACAATTATAAAATGTTTGTCAAAAAGTTCTGCAACACTATACACATCTGTCACCAATGTATCATTTACTCTTAATGCTATTTGTCCCTCTTCATGTCTGGTTCTACTGGTCTCCTCCTTCACTATATCCCATATTGTCTTTATTTTGTTATCTGATATGACTATATTTTCCTTGTAATATATTTGCTTTGATGTCCGTTTTACAGTCTTTAATATTTTGCGGTATTTCTTGTAATGTGCTATAGCATCAACATCAGAACTGTTTCAGATTGACAGATACAGTTTTCTTTTTGTTTTACAAGATACCTCTATTCCTTGAGTAATCCATGTCTTCTTCGTAGACTTTGCTCTAACCTTGGTTAGTTTTGGGGGAGCACAGTGTTCAAATAAGGTAAGCACTTTATTAGCAAAAGTGTTGTATTTTTCATTCATGCCATAAGCACTGTAAACATCACTCCATTGAATGTCTCTGAGGAGTGTCCTAAACTAATCAATTTTTGGCTTATTTATTACCCTCTTAAGCTCATATTTAACAGATTTTTATATCCTGTTCAGTATTAACATTTAACAGCAGGAACTGCATGTCATGGTCTGAGTGGCCATTGACTATTTGTTTTGTAATTTTATTTTTATTATTGACTATTGGTTTTGTAATTATATTTTTATTTTTTATTTATTTATTTATTTTTCATTGGACTTTTCTATAAAGATATTATCAATGGCTGTTTGTAAGCAATTGGCTACCCTAGTGGGGAACTTTACAGTGGGAATTAAGTTGAATGATAGTGTTACTAACTCAAATAAGTTCTTATTGGGAGAGTCTTTAAGGAAATCTACATTGAAGTCACCAGCAACCACTATTTCTTTGTTTTTGGTTGTTAAATGGGCCAGTGCAATTTCAAGGTGGTTTATGAACAGACTAAAGTTACCTACAGGTGCTCAATATACACTTCGGATTTTTTGTGAAATTCTACTTGTGTTGCACATGCTTCCATATGCTGTTCTAGGCAAAATTTATGACTGTCTATGTTCTTAAATTTATGACAGTTCCTGATGAATGTGGCAGCTCCTCCTTTCTCTGTTTCTGCTCTACAAAAGTGAGATGCTAACCTAAACCCTGTAACACTTAAAAGTTCTATACCAGTGGTCACATGATGTTCAGAGAGGCAGATTATGTCAGCTGGGTTTGAAGACTCTAATTCATCTGTGCAGATAATTAATTCATTAATTTTGTTTCTCAGTCTTCAAATATTTTGATGCAGTAAAGATAGCTGACATTTCACATTGAGTGAGTTAAAATTGGGTAGAGTTGAAATACCTGCTGACTGTTCACAATTCTTAACCAATAGCTGTTTATGCTGATGTAATAAGCTAGAATTATGTTTTTTGGTTTCTTTCTCAAACTGAAGGTTTCTCTCTGTCCTAACCTCTCTTAAAATTTGGTTTCTTTCTGTCCTCCCTACCCTAAAAAAGGGTCTTTCCTGAACCCTATAACCACTGGTATTTTATCACACGACAGTGCCTCCCCCCTTTAACTTTCCTGCTATTTTCCCTGCCAGTTTACCCTTCCCTTTCCTGTTGAGGTGAAGGCCATGCCTAGTATAATCCCACCTATTGAGAGAATCAACAGGAACCACACCAATGTGTGACCCTGCACCCGACATAAGCAGCTGTTCCAACTCCAAATTAACTCCCTTGACTGAAGAGTTCAAATGAGTCTCTACTGTAACCAGGATCTCTGTCAATACTGTTACCTGACCCACCCACTATAACCACGGTGTCTTCCTCAGTGAAATCTTCGCAAAGTGATCCTAAATCCTCCTCCACCTGCTCCAGACAAGCACTAGGTTTAAAAAAAAATTGGTGACCTGGTATTCTGATCCTAGTTCATCCCTCAAAAGTTGTCCAACACCTCTTCCCTGGGAACTACATAACAACACTTTCTTTCTCTGTACTGAGTTCGCTGCAGTCTTACTTTACAATTTGCTGCTGAAAGTTTGTTGTGCCCCGTCTACACCTACAGCTGCTTGAGGCTCACCAGCTTCTAACTGAAGCAACAGGTCAAATCTATTTTTCACATTCACCACAAAGCTATCGGACAAAGTTCTAGGCCTGTTCCTCCTGTTGCCTGTTGTCACTTCCCGTCTCTCTTTACACTTCTCCCTCCTTAAGCTGTCAAGATCTCCCCTGGCCTTGTCTAACTCAGCCTGAGGGGTGACAGTTTTCCCCTCCTGTTCTAGTATCTTCCTATCTCTACTACATATCCTACAAAACCACTGATGAGACTCATTTACTTCCCCTATTCCCACGCCACTACAGTCACCCACATGGAAAAAACTACAGCACCGATCACACCAAAGCCCCGACATAACAATTCTACGGCAAGTCGAGCACTTTTCACTCAAGATGAACATAATAGTTTATTAAGAGTAAGTCAGTTAAATTACAGATAAACATGAAAATGCGATTCCACAAATTTGGCCTACATGCAAAATAGTTTATTAAGAGTAAGTCAGTTAAATTACAGATAAACATGAAAATGCGATTCCACAAATTTGGCCTACATGCAACATTATGTAAGCAAAAACAACAGTTCAAAATTCTGAAACAACAACTTAAATTTTATGCTACTTGGAAATGTGAGTTAAATAATGAAGAGGTATGCTACAGTTAAATTTCTGGAGAGAGCAAAGGACAATTAAACGAAATTCTATAGATTTGCTGCAGCAAAACATAAACAGAAAATACGACTGTAACCCAACTGTATGATCTTTTCGCGTTTTCTGCTATATTACGTAAAGAAAAGTGAAACCTTTAATGGTACGCTTAAAAAGCACACTAATACACCTATTTACCATGTAATCAGTACTAAACTAAATGTTTTTGTAATCTAAAATATCTTAGCTTTATGAGAACACCTAAACTCTTGCTAATCACCTGGCTGTTGCACAGCCTGGCTGTACTTTTGCTAGAAAAAGAGCTGTTGCATGAGAGATCGCATGAATGCTGTTTTCTGTTGTGTGTTTCTGTTTTCCATGCATCAATGTGCTTTTGATAAAAACATAAGAGTAATGAAGTATGTATAATCAATTTATGAAATATCAAATGTAAAATTAACAAGAAATACAACATTTTCTTGTACATATATGCAGTCAGATAAACAGTGTCACCTAAAGGATACAATCAATAGTGGCGAGTGCATGGCATCTAATTTCTTGCTTCCTTCCCTTTTTAAGTGCAGATAAAGGAAGATTTCTTATATGCATTGTTCATTGTTAATTATGTGGTGTTCCTTATAACTCTAAAAAGTTCTAAATATTTCAGTCTTTTGTGCGTGACATACAGTGTATTAGGAACTGGAAGTATACTTAATGTGGTACAAAATCTAAATCCGTTTTGGATGTTATGTTTTCTAAAAACTCCAGCCAGTTTGAAAGATACTCTCTTGTTAATTGGCAAAAATACAGCAGTCAACCCACCCAGAACCATCTCCTAGCTGTGAGGTACAAAGCCACTATTTCACATGTGTGTGTGCTCACCAGACATCACAGGATGTAGCAGCATCCTCAAAATGTGGAAAAATCTCCCTTGGACTGATACAAAACAAAACACTTCTGTAGATATCAGTGGCAGGATACAAGTTCATTGAAACAACTTAAGGTGGGATTACGTGTGCTGTGCCAATGTAATCTCGTCTGAGATTCTTTGTTTATGGTAAAGACCTAACACTTTAAGCCTACATATGCATTATATCCCTGCCAGTGCATCTACATAGTTGTTTCCCCTTCTCTACTTTCCTCCCCCTGCCCCCACCCCCCATCCACCTACATAGCCTCCCAGTGATGCACAAAGTAGCTCACTATCCTGTCACTTCCCTGCACACCCCTACAGGCAGCACTAACGTTTTCCTCACCCATACATTGCTGTCCCTTCATCTTTCCTTGTCACGCCTCTGTACCCCTTCGTCCGATAGCTAATAATATCTTGCATTCTTTTTCATTGCGCCTATCTGCAACTCAGTGCCTCCTCTTTGTAGTAAGTAGCAATCTAATCTTTTCATTTTGCTGTTACTCCGTGACATGTTTTCCATTGTTCGATTTTGCCAAGTGGCTTTTCTTCCATTCCACAACTCAGTGCTGTTGCCCTTCTTTACTATTTTGTGTCACATACATACTCACATACTCAGTCTCCATGCTTTTCTATTTGTGCAGTGTTGCTTTCCTCATGAAATCCCCCCCCCCCCTCCTCCCTCTCCCCCCGATAGTCTGTCCATCAAATTACCTGTCTCAAACTTCTGTCAGTCCATAGCCCTCGCAAACTTAGACCTGGAAAACCTTATAAATTAGGCCAGGAGGCTTCCTTACACTACATCTTCTCTATTCATGAAATTATCTTACTCTGCAAACCCAGATTCCTGCATCTCATAGATTGAGACCCTAGACCTCCAGAAAAATAGGACAGCATGCACAGTGCCACTCCAAAACACTTTCTTGTCTATTCACCTCATTCTCTCCTGAAACAAACATTATCCACCACCACTAAAACCACTAAAAGAGTGTCCTCAAAGTCTGTGGGCCAAAGAAAAGTTCGGTCTTCTTCGTTCCCAGAAGATAAAATCGGAAATCTTTGCAGAAATTGAAATATCAGAAGGATAATCAGAAAGGTAAACTATTTTCTGAGGTTTTGGATGTTCCACTCTCCAGCCTTGCAGCAGATGGACGACAGATCACGCGATCTGTTGGACCACAACCTGACAGTAAATTAATCACACCCATATTTTCCATTCACTACTTTCTCAGACCTGACACAAACTCTCCTTCAGTGGAACTGTAATGGTTATTATCACCATTTGACTGAACTCTGTCATTTAATGGCTACTTACTTCATAATTGCCATAAAAGGAAAAATGGTTTACGGCAACATATCTCCCTCCTCTGAAAAACTGCAAACTCTACTGTACCAATCACGTTCATGTCTAGAGAGAGTCCAATGGGGTCCGTATCCTCATACGCTCTGATATTTTCAACAAGCAGGTGCCCCTTCCCATTGCACTAGAGGCCGTGGCCATTAGTGTCTACCTATCAGTTCTAATGACAATATGTAATATTTGTCTATCCCCAGATGGATCTTTCCATTATCACAAGCTGTTAAGAGTTCGTGGAACAGCTACCTGCCCCCTTCGTCTTACTGTTGGACTGTAATGCACATAATACTCTGTGGGGTGGTGACATTGTTTCCACAGAGGCAGAGTACTAGAACACCTCCTTTCAGAACTGGACATCTGCCTACTCAACACTGGAGCTGCTACCCATTTTATTGTGGCCCACATCCGCTATTGATCTCGCTATTTGCACCCAGGTATCTTAACCCTGATTCAGTGGCGCATCCATGGTGATCTTTGTGACAACAACCATTTTCCTATCATTCTCTCCCTCTTAACTCACAGACATGTGGAGCACGTTGGTCACTTCAGAAAGCTAATTGGCAGGCTTTCTCCTCCACAGCCACTTTTGTAGCCAGTTGTGTGACAGATATTGAAAATTGGCACAGGATACTGCTAGTACTATTACTCATGCTGCAGCAGTGACGATACCCTACTGCTCTGGCTCATCCTGACAACTGCTGGTGCCATGGTGGTCTGAAGACACAGCCACAGCTATCAGGGAACACCACAGGATGCTTCAATGGCAGAATTGCCATCCCTCTATGGATAATTTAATATCATTCAAGAGACTCTGGGTGAAAGTGTGATTTTTAATAAAGAAAAGGAAGCAGGGAGCAATACATCTCAACTGTGCGATTCCACATCCCATTGTCCCAAGTATGGACTAAACTCCACTGTATGGACTAAACTCCACTGTATGGACTAAACTCCACTGTATGGACTAAACTCCACTGTATGGACTAAACTCCACTGTATGGACTAAACTCCACTGTATGGACTAAACTCCACTGTATGGACTAAACTCCACTGTATGGACTAAACTCCACTGTATGGACTAAACTCCACTGTATGGACTAAACTCCACTGTATGGACTAAACTCCACTGTATGGACTAAACTCCACTGTATGGACTAAACTCCACTGCATTTGTTGCTATCCACCACCCATGGCAGTTCTTGGCATCTTTGTCAGTGGTAACATCTGCACTGATCTCGTGGTACTTGCGAATGTTTTGCGGCACACTTCTTGGAAGTGTCCGCTTGCAGTAATTACTATCCTCATTTCCTGACCTGGAAATATCTTATTGAGCACTGCTATCTTTCCATACACATCGCTCTCTATCATATAATGTCTCTTTCAGTGAATGGGAGCTTCACAGGGCTTTATCAGTGTGTCAAGATACTGCCCCTGACAATATCTACAACCAAATGCCGACAGCATGAAACATATCCCCAGGTTTGTCAATCGCATTTGGCGGGAGGGAGTACTTTCAGTGGCACGAGGGAGTACTTTCAGTGGCGCAAAGGTATTATTATTTCTGTTCTGAAACTGGAAAGGACCCCCATATTTTAAGTAACTACCGGCTAGTCTTTCTGTTGAATAAAGACAATAGTCAACCACCATCTTTCTTTGTGCCTTGAAGTTGGAGGGCATATATCACGATTCCAAAGTGTTCTTCTGGCTCATCACAGATCACCAACATCTGATTCCTGTATTCTTTCACCTACAGAAGGCATACAATACCACCTGGTGACATCACATCCTTATCTACACTGCATGAGTGGGGTTTTTGTGGCAGTTCCCCCATTTTTATACAGAATTTCCTATCTGTAGAACTTCTTTGGGTCTGGATAGGTTGGACTCTCAGCAACCAATATGTACAGGAAACTGTGGAGTCCCTCAGGGATCGGTTCTAAGTGTAACACTGTTCTCTTTCACCATCAGTGGTATCATGAATGTAGTTGGCCCCACAGTCTCTACATCATTGTACATAGATTATCTTTGCCTTTATTATGCCTCTCCATCATTGCACACTGCTGAACACAAACTTCAGAGGGCTGTCTTAAGAGTCATGACTGGGTCCTGAATCATGGCTATCAATTTTCTTCCACAAAATCATGAGTTTTGTTGACTTCGGACTGTGCATCCACACACAGAAAGTTATATGGGTGATCATTTACTTGATGTTGTTGAAACTTTTAAATTCTGAGGTATTCTATTTGACAGCAAGCTAACTTGGCTACTGCATATCTGCCAGAAAGAGGCAACTTGCATGAAGAAGCTGAATGCTCTCCATTTTCTTAGTCACTCCTTGTGGGGTATGTACCACACATTTCTTCTGAGATTTTACAAAGCACTAATTTTATCCCACGTGTACTATGGATGTGTTGCCTGTGAGTCAGCAACAATGTCTGTGCTGAGCTCTCTAGACCCTGTTCACCACACCGGCATGCAGTTGGCAATGGCAGTCGTCTGTACAAGCCCTGTTGACAGCCTCCTGGTGAAAGCCAGTGTCCTGCAGCTGCGAGCTAGACGATGGCAGCTTCTGGCAAATTACACAGTCACAATGTCAGATGCCTACTCACCCATGTCACTCAACTCTGTTCCATGACCAACAATTCAGGCTGATTGCGCATCACCTAAAACTGGGCAGACAAGTTGGGTTCAGACTCGATATTCTACTGAAGGACGTCCAACAGCCTCCATTAGTCTGTGTTCCTAGAGCTCATTCTCTCTACACACACACACACACACACACACACACACACACACACACACACACACGCCCCCCATGGTGTGTACCCTGTCCTGTGATATGGATGGACCTCTTTTGTTGCTCCAAGAGGATCCTGTCCTTCTCCAACACCTGTTTCTTTAGATTCTCCACGATTATTCTGATTCGGTATGCATCTACACAGGTGGATTGACATATGCAAGGGGATATTAGAAGCACACTCTACCAAGTGCCTGCAGTGTATACACTGCAGAGCTGGTTGCCTTTATCTCAGACTTTGTAGTATGTCAAATCCCAGGCCATGACGAACTTTCTGATCTGTAGTGATTCCAGAGTGGTTTTAAAGGCATAACTCTGTGCTATCCCAAAAATCTTTTGGTTGCCAACATCCGGGACTTACTGGTTGACCTCTGTCTGGAAAGACATTGACCTTCCTGACCATGTCACTAAAGACATGACTACAGGAGATCAACTTGATGTCGGGATACCGGACACAGACTTAAGGTTAAAACTTCGACACAATATTGTGGAGCTCTGGGAATTGGAATGGCGGGCTATTACGGCCCAAATCTAGTTGAGAGCTATTAGAGTCCTCTAAGGTGTGGCGTACATCTTTCCAGGCCTCTTGGGAAGATGTGTTTGTCTTGGGCTGCCTACGCATCGGCCACACACGGCTCACCCACAACTTCATTCCGTGTTGGGAGGTTCCCCTTCACTGCAGCTATGATAGTCTATTGATAATAGCGCGTGTTCTGTTGAGTGCACCCTGCTGGCTGACCTGTGGCATGCTCTCAGCTTGCCTACCTCAGTACCTGTGATGCATGTGGATGACGGACAGCCACTATCAAAGTGTTGCATTTTATGAGAGAGAGAGTGGATTTTACGGTAAACTTTAATATTTCTCCACTTCCAGTGTTAAGGGTGACTGAGGGAGAGGAGGGGAGGCCTCTCCCTTTGGCAGGTGCACTCGATGCAAACTCGCGTTAGTTTCTTCCCCACTCACCTTGTTGTGCCTTTAGACCTCCTGTGCAAGATGCTGCCTGGGGTTATCTCTGTTTTCTTTTACCTGTCATGTTACAACTACTATCACACCCTTTTAAACTCTTGCTAATACAGCTGGAACAGCCTAGTCCTTATTTTTTCGCTTTTTGTCTGTCTACATGTTTCATGATAAGGAGTTACTGATGACCCAGTAGTTTAGTCCCTTTAAACACATCATCTTCATCATCATCATCATCATCATCAACATATCACCACCACCACCACCACCTTTTGCACCACTCCCAAATTTAACCCACTGGGCTTGTTAAAAACCACCTCTCCTTCCCCCAATCCCTATATTGGATACACTTTTCACCAATAACTCTACCAATCAGGCTAAATCCAAAACCAATTTTGTACCTTGCCTCACTAAATTTACTCCACCATCTAACTGTGATTGATTCACACTCTCCTCGAATCATTCCCTGTTAACCGTCCACAATTTTCTATCGCGAAACATCACCATCATTTTGCAAATCCCTCAACATGGGTCCCAACCTCACATCCACTGTAAGAAACACAATCCACCACCTAAAAAGTGACCCTGACCTCATAATCCTACCTGCTGAGAAAGATTCCATCATTGTGATTGTGTACCGCAGGGAATACCTCCTGGAGTGGCCCGTGACAGCTGTCTGACACATCCACATATAAGCATTTCACATGAAACCCCCTTCTGGCAGTCCAGCAGGATCTCCAGTTCCTCCTCAAATTCCTACGTTTTTCCAGAACTTCTCCTCGAGTCTGTCTGCCTCCTCACCCCCAACAGTCCCTTCATTCCCACCTTCCACACACTTCCCAAAGTACATAAACACAACCACCGTCTCTACTGTCATGGTCCAACACCTTCAGCCTATTACTTGTAACCTATTGACCTATACAAAAGACACCAACCATTTTCTCCACTGACCCTCCACAGCTTCTGTTCCTTTACCACCTGATGCTCTGCTCATCACCTCCTTCTACAAGAACATCCCCAATACCTGTGGCCTTGCTGCTATTGAACATGACTTTTCCCAACACCTGACTGACTCCACACTTACAACCTCCTTCCTGTCCGTGTATATCACTGCCCACAATTACTTTTCCTTTGAAGGCATCACCTACAAACAAATCGTAGTACAACAATGGGCACGCACATATCACCATCCCATGCCAGCCTGTTTAACAGTCATTGATAGGATACCTCGTTAAACACCCAGAATTTCAGAACCCCTTACCTGGTTCAGATACGTTGATTACATCTTAATTATCTGCACTGATGGTGAGAACACACTGTCCACATCCTCCAGAACCTAAACATCTCCTCCCCCATTAATTTCATCTGGTCCTTTTCAGTCCCACAAGCCATTTTCCTTGATGTCGGCCTCCATGTCAAGGATGGCTGCATCAGTACCACCATCCACATCAAACCTACCAACCACCAGCAATAGCTCCACTTCGACAGCTGCTACTCATTCCACTCCAAGAAGTCCCTTCCATACAGTCTAGCCACCCATTGTTGTCATATCTGTAGTGATGAGCGGACCCTCTGCAAATGTGCCAAGAGTCTCAATGAGGCCTTCACCGACCGAAATTATTACCCTTCCCACTTGTCTAGAAATAGACCTCCTGCACCTTGTATCTCTGGTTACCTACCATCCCCCACATACTTACTGATCGGCCAAAAGGGTAGCATCTCTCTTGTTACTCTGCAGCACCCAGAACTGGAACAGCTGGCTCACATTCTACAGAATGGTTTTGACTACATCTCCCTGTGCTGTGGAATCAAAAATATCCTCCCCCAATGTTATTCCACGGTCCTACCAATCTTTGTAATATACTTGCCTATGCCTGCTACATCCCTGTACCCAGCCTCGTGCCTCATGGGTCATGCCCCTGCAATAGACCTAGATTCCCATAAATACTCCCACTACCTTCTACTTCAGTCCTGTCAGTGCTATTTCTACCTCAAACAATGGCAGGACCACGTGTGAAAGCAGCCATGTGATCTACCATCTTACTTGCAATTACTATGCAGCCTTCCAAGTGGGAATGACCATTAACAAGATTTCTCTACATGAATAGCTACCAGCAAACTGTGTCCAACAGACAGTTGGGCCACCCAGTTGCTGAGTATGCCACCCAACACAGTGTGGATGACTTTTGACTGCTTCACAGCCTGCACCATCTGGATTCTTCCCACCAACACCAGCTTTTCTGAGATGGGCTAGAGATTGCAGCATATCCTTCGGTCCTGTAAACCACCCAGCTTCAGCCTTCATTAGTCCCTGCCCTCCACCTGCTTCTATCCCTTTTTCTGCTCCCACTCCAGCCCAGTACATCTATCCTTCCAACGCACTGTGTGTTTTGAGGGCAGGCGGGGTGGGGGTGCCTTTTATCAATAATCTTATCTGCCAGTCAATGCCTCCTCTTATCCTAATTAACTGTAGCCACCCTTCCTAAGTTCAGGAACTGTGACTGTGTGGAATAATTATTGTATTTCTCTGTTTCCAGTCAGATTTATTTATGTATGCATATGTTACTTAATCTGAAGTAACCTGGAACTGTTTTATTTACTTATTCTGCTGCTGGAGTGGCTGTTGTGGAAAGGGGTGGGGAGGGGGGTCAGTAGGTGGCCAGAAATATCAGTGTCCACTGTTGTGTTCTGCTGGAGTGTAGCCATATTTCATTGTTGTCATTGGTACCACAGCTTGCAGGACACAGGTAGCTACAATTATTGGCCCTAATGGTAGTCTAAATGGCACAGCGAATGCCAACTTCTGCGGGCGAATTCTTCCTCCTCTCATGGATGAAGTGCCACTAAGAACCAGAATGCTTATGTGGTATCAACACGATGGATGTCCAGCACATAATGCTTTGGGTGCATGTGGTGTTCTGAACCGAAGGTATCCTGCCAGTTGGATTGGTCGATGAGGAACAGTTACTTGGCCTGCTAGGTCTCCTGATTTAAATCCTCTGGACTTTTTTCGTTGGGGATGTATTAAAGACATTGTCTGTCACGATACTCCAACAACTCCAGAGGACATGCAGGAACGTACCGTGCTTGATTGTAATTCTCTTGAGCAGGCAACACTGGAAACAGTAAATAATTCTTTCATTCGCAGGAACGTACCGTGCTTGATTGTAATTCTCTTGAGCAGGCAACACTGGAAACAGTAAATAATTCTTGCATTCAACGAGTGCACCAGTGTAATCAGTGTCCAGGCTCACCACTTTAAGCACCTTTGAATGTTCTACTCCTGGGCAATGTACAGTAGAGTCAAAAGTCAGTTTTGTGTTATGTTTTTACTTGGTTTTACATTTGTTTTCTTACAACTCCAACAAGAGGCCTAGTTTGTGATCCCGGGCTCAAAGTCAATGTTGTGTTATGTAGTTAATAACATGGTGTTTCAGTGAATGGTACACATTTTTGAATAGGTCTTCAGGAGAGGAAATGAATTACCGAATAAAAAATACAGGGTTTTATTTTAAAAAGTCATATTGCTGTTAATATCTTGAGAGAGAGAGAGAGAGAGAGAGAGAGAGAGAGAGAGAGAGAGAGAGAGAGAGAGAGAGAGAGCTACAACGAAGGAAATCATGCTGATTGATGTCCCCCTGAGAGCTAAAGAATATTTGCTTGAAACATTTTGTAATTTGCATCTGGACAAACAGTCATTTAGGTTGGTCAAGATAAATGGGACACCCTGTATGTATTGTCGACATCCTTCAGCAGCAGGGGTATAAGATAAATTATCCACCACTACTGTCATAAACAAACTGAATTGTTCCTGAAAAAAGGGCAAATTATGAATCAGACTGCATCATTTTGAATAATTGTTATAAGAACCTATTGCATGGGCTTGGCATGATTAACTGGGCCTCGGAAATGTTAGATATTTTCATGCAGCAACTTACACCAAACTGTGATTGCAAAAATGTTGAATACATTGATTGAGATTATTTATTTGTCAACTGACATTGTATGTTGTGTGGATGTCACCTGAGAGTTTGCATAGATCAAATATACATGAATACACACTATTTAAACGGTGATCATATGTATGCAGTTCAACAAATGCTACATACAGGTTGTCATATCTTATGTTACATGTTTGTATAGTTAATATCTTTATTCTATAATAAATGTTGTGAACTGCCTCTTATTGACATCGTATTGTATTTATTTAGTACCCATACACAGATTCAGGGACTGGACAAAAACGTGGAAACATTACGAGAAACGCATTCTTCAACATAAATACAAATGCTAGCCAAGTCTGCAGGTTGTGCTGATGTATTTGATCACAAACAGCACCTGTGCAATGTCCTCAACATGTTTAAAATGGTAATTATGGTCAGAACAAGGTTCTGTATAGTTGTGAGTCCACAACAGAAATAGTTGAATTATTTGGTGTTTCAAGAGTCACTGTATTGAAGATGTATGCTGCATGCAGGGAAAATGGAAAAATATCATCCGCTAAGTTACAGCATGGACAAAACTATGCATTGAGTGAATGTGACACTAGGTCATTGAATAGGACTGTGGCAAAAAATAAGGGGTAAATGCTGATTAATTGAAACCCGGGGACGGCTGAAAATGTGTGCCCCGACTGGGACTCTAACCTGGGATCTCCTGCTTACATGGCAGATGCTCTATCCATCTGAGCCACCGAGGACACAGATGAATATCGTGACTGCAGGGACTTATCCCTTGCACGCTTCCCATGAGACCCACATTTCCAACTGTCCACAATCTACATACATAATGTTCCTAGTAGATATTTGCCCATCCACTCATTACTCGCGCACACTAAGGTGACGATTCTCGTAAGAGTACGGGCAAGCTGTGCGCATTCGCAAAGATGAAATTCAGTGGCCGGGTAGCCATTTAACTAATGAGTGGATGGACAAATATCTATTAGGAACATTACGTATGTAGATTGTGGACAGTTGGAAATGTGGGTCTCACGGGAAGCGTGCAAGGGATAAGTCCCTGCAGTCGCGCTTTTCATCTGTGTCCTCGGTTGTTCAGATGGATAGAGCATCTGCCATGTAAGCAGGAGATCCTGGGTTCGAGTCCCGGTTGGGGCACACATTTTCAGCTGTCCCCATCGAGGTATATCAAAAACACCTGTCAGCAGCTGAGGGTTTTAATTAATTACCATTTATTCTAGAGAAGCTGCACGGTCATCAGTGGTATCTGTTCTTTCGTGAACAGTTACTATCTTAATAAAAAATAAGGGGATGACAGCTGCAGAAGTCAGTGCAGAACTGGATGTCGTACCCTCCAAACCCTCTCTGTCAGTGCCCAAACAACACAAAGGGAACGTCATCAGCAAGGAATTGCCGTGTGTGCTGGAATTGCAGAACTGCTAGTCAGTAATATATATACCCGTAACAGGAAAATGTGGTGCTGAAGTCGTAACACCTGGTCTATAGAGAAAAAGAATAAAGTAATTTGGCTGAATAAGTCTTGTTTCACACTGTTAACAACTTCCAGATGAGTTTGAAAGATGGTGAAGGATTCGGTGGTTATTTGGGGCACAGTGGCATTCTGCTAGGCTGCACTACTGCCAAGGATTATTTTGGCTGATCAGGTCCATCCCATGATACAGTGTTTGTTCCCTATTGTGATGTTGTGTTCAAAGATGACAAAAGCCGCTGTTCACACAGCTCGCTTTTTTGAGCACGAGGATGAATTTTATCTTCCCTGGCCATCACAGTCTCCAGGTCTCATCATTATTGAGCCTTTCTGGTGTACTTTGGAGAGAAGGATGCATGATTGCTATCTGACTTCATCATTGTTACTTGAATTTGCCACTATTTTGCAGAAAGAATGGTATAATATTCCCTTGAAAACCATAGAAGTATTTTTATCTATTCTGAGACAACAGGAGGCTGATTTGAATGCCAGTAGTTTTCCTTCACCATATTAGGCATGGTAATATGTTATGTATATGGTGTTTCTGTATTTTTGTCCACCCCCCTGTAATTCAGAATACTTTTACAAGTCACTGTCACTCTGCACCGAGATCATTTTAACGTCTGCCAAAGAAGAATTAATTTAGCAGTTCTGTGGATCACATTTAAATTAATTCTGATGTTTCATACATTTGTCAGTGCTATAGAAGCTGGCTGTCAATCAGCGTGTAAGTGTTAAAAAGAAAAAAGAGGCAGATTACAAAGTTCTGAAATATGCTCGAGTCTTTGAGGCAAAAAAATTGAACATTCTGTGGACAGCATATCATGGCAATTGGGTGTGATTGTAGACAAATGAGAAGTTTGATTGTCCAAGGTGAGAGAAGTGGTGGGGTGGGGGGGGGGGGGGGTGAATAAGCTACATCCTTGTTCTGTGCTTCCACAAGAGTAGAACTGATATAACGGTCATAGGGATCACTGATTCCTTTTGTTGTAGTGAGAGTCACATTTGAATCCCTTTGTGCAGCAGGGTTAGTCTCTTCATTCATTTTAAAATAAGAAAACAAGCAATCCACAACACAAAATGGAATGGACTACATACAGCATTTGGTAGTGGCTACAGCGCAATTGCCCGAACACGACACTGTATTGACCATAAATATCTTAATTAATTCAAAGTCTCTTCTTGTGAAATAACTGAATTACTGAAATATTTTTCTTCTACAAGCCAACATAACTTTTTCTACTATTAATTCCACTTTCTACCAAATTCTTCCTACAACTTCCTGTGCACGACTGCTCTGAGCAGGTGCTCAACATCAACTCTTCTGCTTGCGCTAAGATGGCATGTGACCACAGCACTAAGGCACTGTTGTCATCATACAACAAGACAATTACCCACATAGAAAAGGTGCACTCAGCTCCAAAAGTTCCAGAACCAAGCTATAATTAAGGACTACATTATCAATACCTTATGACACCAAAGGTAGCAGTACTCGTTACACTCTGCTGCAGATAGTTGCAGCAGTTAATCATTTATAAATACTAAGGACAGCAAAGAGCCTAATACAGAACCTTAGGATCTTCCCTAATAAAGTTTTCTGATGGTTGAAACAAAATTTTCTTCCTTGTGAAATACCTCTACCATCTGGTAATGTCAGACGTCATATGTCATTCCCAGAACACCATAACCATATAACTTACTAAATAGCAGATCATGGCTGATGTCATCAAAGCACTTAGAAATGTCGAAAAACAGCTCGCAGTTTGGTTTAGCATTGCCTGTAGCATCGAGGGTGATTTCATATAATGCGGTTTCAGTGGATTTGTTTTTCCCAAAAGCCATTTTATCCATAGGACAGTGGTTCTTTTTATTATTACTATGCAGGAAATATGCAAGTCTTTCATACATCAAATTTGATTAATTTTTGAAAATCTATATAATAATGACACTGATTTGCAGTTATTTCATGCTTGTCTTTTTAAAAAGAGGTTTCAGCATTGATTTTTGGATATCTATATGGTATATTCCTGTGGAAACTCTGGTATTAATAATATCTGCGAGGGGTGAAATTATGTTTTTATACCATACGGGGTTGTCAGAAACAACCTGAAAAGCTGGTAAGGGTGTTACAGGGGAGGTTGTGCTGAGAAATGATTGTTAAGAAATAAATTTGACGTGTTGTCCCATTTCTGAATTACTTAGCATTGGAGTTAGCCATTCAAGTCACTGCACATGCAAATTCAAGCAGCTTGCCAGTTACAAATACTGTAATTTGTTCTTGTTGCCTAGATGATATCGGATGAGACTACTCGCCCTTTGACTTGGATTTGATCCTTACTACCATCCCATGTCCAGTGCTCTCTTACTCAGTTTTATGAGAGTAAATGAAGAACACATTTGGCGACACCGTCTCTGATGGGCCATTTGAATTAGCATGTGCACTGGCCTGATTGACTAACTCCAATACTTATTAACTCTGAAACCACACAGTGTATTGCATTTTTTCTTAACAATTATTTCTCAGCATAATCTCACCTGCAGCATCCTTCCAAGATTTTCAGACTTTGTCCGACCATGCTGTATTTGCTTACTTTGTTTCATATACAATCAATCCCATGTGACATTTTTTATTTCAGCTTGCACATTCATCTTTCATTTCTCCTTGTGTTATATAAACTTCAGTATCATAGTTCCACCTCTGCTCATCAGTAAACACTGGATGGACTGTTGCTTTTCCTCTGTGAGCTCATGTAAAGCTTGCAGTATGCCGATTCAGTATTGGTTATGACTTTTTCATGGAACAGATGTTTGTCATTATTCTGGATGGTGTTGCATTGAAGGATATATTCTCTTTGCTGAAATGTACTTATTACTTAGTTGATTGTCTAGAAGTTAGCTTCGTTGTCTTCTTATAGAGGTATGACAATGCTGTAGGTCTGCTTTTTACGAAGAATAACCACTAGTGCTAGGATTCTCAAGTCTGGTGACTCACTATCTATGAAATAAAAAAAAATCTGCTCCTTGGAAGACATTAACTGAAAAATACCTAACAAAACTTGATAAATTTACATTTTTTGTGTTAAATCTTCAAAATTTATTCTAAACACATAAGATATAAATAAATTTCTCTGAAATAATGAATTATAGTTTTCCCGCTGTTTAGCGCCCGTAAACCACAAACACACACACACACACACACACAAGTATAGTTTTCTATAAGCATTTAAGTACATAAGATGACATCCCTAATGGTGAGTGAACACACACACAATAAACATGAGAGCTTTTAAACAACATAACTACTTCACTTTCAGTTAGTTGATACTCAAAATATTCAAAGTCCTCTTCAGTACATGTCACATAATTAATATTCTTTCTCTCTCTCTTACTTTTACACATACCCTATGCGTATGTACATTCCGTCACATTCATATTTTTCTGTACTAAAATTGCTAATTATTTCAGAACCTGAAATACTAGATGTACCTCCAAACCCTTTTTGTAACCCATGCTCATTTATGCAAAATACTGAAAAATCCCTGAAGTTATCGTTTCGCAAGACTTCTAATTCATCATTTATTTTCCCTTGAGCATTGTAAATTTTGAGAAAGAATAGATAAAGAAACAATATGATATGCCACATAGCTTCATATTTCTTCAATGCTGCTGCTTTATGCAGAATCCTTTCATTGGGATTTTGACTGCATTCTTCATTTGGATCCTGGGCTGTTTCAGATGCTGTGTGACCTTGCTTTCTTCATATTTGTGGTGGGTTTCTTTGGCTTTCTAATTGTCAGTATTTGACCAAATCCTGTTAGAACTGATCTGTTTTGTTAGTTTGTGAGTGTGTGCAGAGTTAATTGCTAGTATTGGACCAAGTCCTGTTGCAACTGATCTGTTCTGTTAGTTTCAATGAGAGTGTGCATATAGGGCAGTGGTGTGTTGGTTTTTGCAACTGCTTTCACACATTATTTCAGTCTACAGCTTGGTTTATGTCTTCTGCAGGTCTCTTCACACCAGATCAGTTCAAGTGTACTTAATGTAACACTTGTCCCATTTCTTCAACAGTTCTTTGTGATCGTGCCTCTCAGTGTTTCTAGTTGCTGATGATTGTTCTACATTTACACTTACTCTTTGCTCCTGTTATCTTACTAAAAGTTCTAAATTGTTCACCATCTGAAACAGACTGTTTGACTTCAGTATGTGTATCATTAGTAATAAGCATCGTCTTTCATGTTATTGTATCTATTACTGGCAAATTCCATGGTAAAAAAAATAATCTGCAGTGTAAACTATATTCCAAAAATTAGGTGTTATCATTAGTTTGATAGTTGTCTGTATATCTGGAAGTCTATGAAATCAGTAAGTTGCAGAAGAAAAATGTTATTTCTGCACTGTCTCTCTCTCTCATAGAAGACCAGGCACCACCATGAAGTATACCTTTCTGCTACAACAGTGGCTGGATGGTCTATTACTTTGGTCTCCAAATCTTTGATATGCATACAAATACTAGTGAGTGTACCTAGCGTAATGTGGATCAGCTCATGTTGTAGGCTAAGGATACTGAATGAGGCATCCTTTTCCTGTAGCTAAAGAAGTTTCCCGTGGCAGATTATGTCTGACGATTACCACTGACCTCCATAATTATTAGGATAGCTTCAGTGAGAGAATTTGCAGTTATAATAATGGGTGCTGAATTTGTTTTATTTTTTTGTATTGTCATCATCCCAGTCTACATTCAGATGTTCAAAAAAAGTGTTTCACCTATCTACATTTCATCCCATACTTCAGTTATTAATTCTCCACTTTACTGCAACAACTCCTAGTCACAGTTACCAAATATTTTTCTTATGTTTTCATTAAGTTACTCCAAAATTTATCAATTTGTGCATCTTATGGATTTCCTTCCTGGGGTTGTATTGCCAGAGTTATTACATGTATGTAACGGCTAGTGAAAAACAAGTTAATTTCACTCAATTAAGAGAGTTGCATTTATTTTTTTATTGTTAATAAAGTACTCTCTGCTAATGTTTTACAAAGGAAAAATAATTGATGTCAATCTGTCACTGATAGTATATTTATTGTTCATTTGTTTTCATTAGGAGGACTGCTTCATGAGCTGTCAAATGAGGGTGCACGATGCCAGTTTGAAGTCTTCTTAGAAGAACTAATACTACCACTCATGGTCAACTCAGCTCAACGAGGTGACCGTGAATGCCATGTTGTGGTGTTGCTGGATGATGATGTTGTTGACTGGGATGAAGAGTATCCTCCACAGATGGGAGAGGAATATTCTCAGAGTACGTATGTAATATTAAAATACTAATGTTTTTGGAAATGTTGAAAAGTTTATACATGATTGAAATTAATTTTATACCACAGAGTAGGTAACTTCCATACACATATGAGGAGGATTGAAGGATTATATGTAATATACGAAGTTGAAAAGTCAGTGTGCTGTATGTAGCAGTTGGAGTGTCTTAAACATCTTGGCATCAAATTGGAGAAAACATAAACATTTCCTTGTTGAATATCCTTTGAAATTTTTGTGTGAGTGTCCACAAAACATCAACAGTGGCAGCTAAAGGACTGTGACAAACAAGTTGCCAACTAACCAGATCCATACAGTATTCAGTGGCTGACATGCCAGACATACAAGAAGGCTAGGATTGTAGTGTTACTAGTTATTCTTTGAAGGTGATTTTTACCCATTCTTTGTCACATGTGGCAAGGCCAAAGTTAGACAAGGAGTTGCTGAAAGAGAGTCTACAATGCCCCTGCCCCTGCTGTTCAGAATGGTCTTAATATGTAAGAATAAACATTGCTCATTCTATGCAGTCGTGAATTCAAACACATTGGACTTAGCATTTGTCTGCTATGGGAGGGAATCATAACCTGAGTGTTAATGAGATCAAAAGGCATCGTTTTGGTTGAATTTCTGCTTGAGATTTTTTTGGGGGGGGAGGGGGGGGGGAAGAGACTGTCAATGCACAAGAATATTGTTAGATCTTAAAAAACTCAAAAGGAGCATTCAAGACAAAAGGAGGGGAATGCTGATGACAGACGTGAGCTTGTTGTGCAAGAATGACCATCTTCACACAAGCTTTACCACCAAGGTACTATTGGACTCATTTGGATGGGATGTTTTGAACTGTCTTGGTGCCTTCAGATTATCTTCTCACCTCACTGAAGGCACACATGAGTATAATTAAATATTTAAGTGATGGGCAGGCGCATAAAAATTGTTCTGAAGTGGGGGGAAGGAGCTGGAGGGAGAGTTCTTTGAGGGTGGCATAAAGCAGCTCTTGCCGCAGCTCACGACATGTATTGAATGGGATGACGATGATGTGGAAAAATAGTCAACAATTGTGTGAAACAACATCCTGCACTTTTTTCACACGTTTCTTCTAACAAAATAAATAAAAATCAAGGACACTTATTTTCTGAATATGCCTCTTACAGTCTCGCCACGTAGAGGTGGTATGGAGTTGCAGACAGGCATAATGAATAATCTGCTAAACATTTAAGCTTTTTGTCAAAAATTCCTCCTCCTGTAATAGAAACAAACGAACACACACACACACACACACACACACACACACACACACACACACACGGCTACTGCCTCAAACTGTTGAGGCCTGAATGTTGATTGCACCTGCATCAGATGTATGCAGAAATGAAATATAGGGTGAGCTGTGAGGGTAAGGAGGTGGCAGGGAGAGGGAGGGATAGCAGAGTAGGGATGGGGAAAGATGACGTGTGGCTTGTGAGAGCGTACAGGGCCTTGGTGGAGGTGTGATTTGCAGCTAGGTGCAGAATTGGGAAGCTGTTCTGCGGGGGGAGGGGGGGGGGGATGTAGAGATGGGGAAAAGACTGTGTAGGTACATTGGGGGAATGTTTAGTGCTGGAGTGGGGACAGGTGGGGGGAGGATGGGGGACTAGCTAATGTCGAGGCCAGGGGGCTTACGGGAACAAAGAATATGTTTTAAGTGGAATTCCCACCTATGCAACTGAGAAAATCTTGTACTTGTAGGAAGGACCCAGATGGTGCGGGCTGTGAAGCAGTCATTGAAATGAAGCACATTGTGTTGGGCAGCATGTCCAGCAATTGAGTGATCCAGCTGTCTCTTAGCCACAGTCTATTGGTGCCCATTCATGCAGACAGCCAGCTTGTTAGCTGTCATGCCCACATAGGAAGTAGCGCTAGTTGCAACTTAGTTTGTAGATCACACGAGTAGGTAAGACATAGGAGATTTGTTTCTGGACAAATTTTGGAAGGTAATTTCCATGTGTTATGGCCTCAGTGAGTCCCTTGGTATATTTGGAGAGGGACTGTTTGTCACTACAGATGTTGTTGGCAAGACTGTAAGGAAGGAATTTTCGCATGTGTGACAACTGTTGAAATGGACGTATTGTTGGCAGTTGGTAGGTTTGATTTGGTCCAGAGGTATTGATGTAGCCATCCTTCAGGCGAAGATCAACATGGAGTAGTGTGGCTTGTTGGGTTGACAAGTACCAGGTGAAGTTAGGATGAGGAATTCTGCCTTATGCATGACATCTTTTCAGTTTTGTTTTACCCAGACATGTTTCAGCACTTTTTGTGCTATTGTAAATTTGTTGTTACATATTAACATTTAGAGAAACTTTTGGTACAAAATATTTACAGTTCACAGTTAAGATATGTGTTAACTCTCCAGCAGGCGCGTCAACTTTCATTACGCCACTACCGGTAGTCGCGATGTATCTCGTGGATACATGCGACGATTTTTGTGGTTTTTTGTTTGTTTACAGGTTCTTTTTCTTTTGTTTTTGTTTTAAATTGCAGTTACCTTTATTGTTACAGATTTTACAAATACAGAAGTGAACATCAGGCTCATTACACTTTCCAATTAACAGAAATATTCGACATTTTGTAATGGAGAAGTACATGAAATTCTTTTAAAAATTGATTTTATTGTAGATACAAATAAATTATTCAACTAATCAAAGCATGTCTCTTTTTCTGATTGCCCTCTACAGAAATTGTTCACAAATTATTTTTGCGTGCTTTTGCAAACAAAGATGTGTACCGCATTTTTCACATGTATACTTGCTGAGACAAGTCTTTTTTGTCTCCCTGTAGCATGACTGGCACCTTTTTCTTTTCTTGTTTTCTGATTCCAAGGATTGTTCTGCGTTTTCTTGCTCTTTTCCTTTAGGTTTGTACTTTACTAGCATTGACTTTATATCATCAGGTAGACTCATAATAAGAGTTCTTTTGAGATGATCTTGCAGTAGAGTCAGAGCCAAAGTTCTGAGGTACTCGCACCGATTTGAGTATTTATTCTTGTTGCTCAAGAAAATTACTCTTGAGTTGATGCCTGCAATGTTCAACAGGTGGAAAAAAAAAATCACCATAGGCCATCTTCTTGTTGACCTAGCTACATTGTGGGTTGCACAGAGTTTGTCAACTACATCAACTCCAGATTTGGTGTCATTATAGCGTAGAATAATTGCTGTTTTTTTCTCTAAACCTTCCGAAACCTCACTTGACAAAACATGCATACTCGAAAGGACTACAGTTTTCCCTTTCTTCGGGACATACGACACGGGTTTCATTCTTGCTGTAGCCAAATACGCTATCATATTGCTGTCTACTTTTTGGTGCTACGAAATTCGATGGAAGTTCCTTCTTGTTTTTTTTCTAATTGTGCCTACAAACGACAGTCTCCTTTTATGCAGTTCTCTTACTAACTCCAAACTAGTGAACCAGTTATCTGCTGTAATGTTTCTACCCGTCCCATATATTGGTTCGGCAAGTCTCAGAACTACTTCTTTGGCGGAGTTGTTATTCTGAAAGGGTCCTTCTAGTTGCAATCCACAATATATTTCCATGTTGTAAGTATAATAAAGCTTGGCATCACATAGGCAGAAAATTTTGATGCCATATTTAGATGGTTTGGATGGTATGAACTGGCGAAATCCACACCGGCCTCGGAATGCTGGTAGCTGCTCATCAACTGTGATGTTCTGACCGAGGGAGTAATGTGTCTTGCAGTTATTCAAACACATGGTGAACATTTCCCTCACGGCTGCTAATTTGTCTGTCTTGCGCCGTTCTTGTCTTGTGGCTCCATCATCAAAACGAACACATCTTATTAGGAACAGGAAACATTTTTTGGACATGGTCATTCTAAAAATATTAAGACCAAGGTCATCTGCTGTCCAGAAGTCGTGAACATTCTGTCGCCCACCACGGAACACACCAGCAAGGTATAACAAGCCAAGAAAGGCTTTTATTTCGATTGCGTCTGTGTCCTTGCAGTCACTCTCACGAGCAGAGTTTCCTTTTAGATCAGCGATACGCCTGGTAGTGTTTACCACAATAAGATCTAGGATATCATTACTGATGAATAGGCTCCAGCAGTCAATTTCAGTTACCATTTTCTTTGCTTCTCCAACTACCCCAGGCAGTTTGGTTAGTATATTATGGGGCCGTGTCTGTGTTGCTTTCCAAGGCACTTTCCTCCATTTAGTTCCATCCTTACCTAAAATAAAGAAATAAGTACATTACACCACTATTAGATATTGTTATTACATCTGAAAGCATATTTATTGTCTTTTCTACTCACCAAAATAGTAATGTTTATCAGTTTCCTGCTCTTCATTATTTTCCTCTTCATCCAATTCATGATCTGTGTCTGAGTCTTCAGATCGTGTTTAGAGTATATCTTCAGTTTCTGAATCAGTTTCTGCAAGATCATCTTCATCTTCAATGGATACCTCGTCATCGAGAAGAAGGCGATGTACTTCTTCAAAATCCTTAGGATTTTCTAGATCATATCTTTTACTCATTTTAAAAGAGAGTACACGTAGCTACAACGAAACATTGCTTCATTTAGAAGACAACAACGCAACTGCCGACTTGCGTACGCTGCAAACAATGCAACAGCTGCAGTCATTAGCGGCAACAAAGCGTTACCCGAGTAGGCGCGCTGTATCTCAGAGGTACAGGCAGTACACGTTCCCACACCTGACTCATTTATGACCTTGTCAGTATCGGGATAAGACTGAAATTCCTGTGAAGCAATAAGAAAGGTATGACACAGGATGTCGTGGGCCAGCAAACCATTACCACTGTTCATTGCGGTAATATTAGAGAAAAAGTAGGTCATGTATCTCACAGATACATGCGTGACTGTCAGAGGGTTAATGACTTGATGCACTGTATGTTATTTATTACATTATGTCTAAAAGTTCTAGTTATAGCTTAACTGGCAAAAGAGTGGAGGATGTATGCATTAGTTTACATACATTACATACAGTGATTGGGTAGTGTGTGTGTGTGTGTGTGTGTGTGTGTGTGTGTGTGTGTGTGTGTGTGTAGGGCTTTGGGGGGGGGGGGGGGGGTGATAGTTTTCTTCTGTAGTTAATTTGTGGTGTAGGCTACTACTAGTTTAAAGAATCTGCAAGATTGTTTCAATGTTTGTTGGGTGGTGATCCTGTGCTATCAGGTGATCTGCAAATGTTGAGTGTGAGCTATTGTTTTTCAGTGCTGAGATGTTCTGTATACCTGGTTCTGAAATTCTTGCATGTTTGAGCCTCAAATACAGATTGACAGCAGTTGCAAGTAAGTTGGTATATACCAGATGGCTGTGTTTGTCAGTGTTGGTGGTATTTCTTCCAAGTTTGCTCTGTATTGTGTTGTTGGTTCTGTATGTTTTGTTGAGTCCTTGTTTCTTTAGTATATGACCTACCCTGTGTGTGACTTTGTTGTTGTAAGTCATTATGTGCCATTTGTTGCTTACTGTATGCTGATTTCGCGTGCGCACTTTTGTGTGTGTGTGTTTTCATGTCATGGTTAGTGTGTGTTTTCGTGGTTAGGTGTTGCTTGTTTTTGTATTTTATGCTTTATTTTATCTACTCTCGTTGCATCATAACTACTCCCTGTGCAACTTGTTTTAGTGTGTTCAGTTCTTGTGTGTAATCATGTTTCTTCATGGGTATTTTGTTCAGTCTGTGTAGTAAAGATAATTAAGCGTATTATATCATCTACTTATCTGTACCAATATATTATTTTGTGCTGTTTTGGTATTACTATTTTGTCAAAAGAGTTGTTTTTCTATCTGATTGAGGAAAATGTCAGCTAGGTCACTGATTGGGGATCCCATGGGTAGCCCATCTTGTTGAGAGTAAACTTTGCTGTTGAATGTGAATTAGTTTTGCTCTGTGATGAGCATGAGTACGGCTGATATATCTTATAGTTTGTTTTAGGTATATCTTCTTGTAGTTGTATGTTTCTTTCTACGATGATCGTGGTTTCTTCTATTGGGATGTGTGTGTACATGGAAATTATGTCAAATGAAATTAATGTTGCTGTGTTTGGTATGTTCTCATTTCTTATTTTTTTCCTATTAAGTCACTTGAGTTCTTTAGGCTTCTGTTTTCAGTGTATTTTTATATTGTCTGTAGCAGTGTGTGTGTGTGGGGGGGGGGGGGGGGTTGTAAAGTTTTTGTGATTTTTTTTTTGCCAAAAAAACAAAACCGTTATGTTGATTCAGCCGTCGTATTCACCAGACATGACCCCTGCCCCTGCGGCTTCTTTCTGTTCCCAAAGCAGAAGAGAACCATGAAACGAAATCATTGTGCCGCCATTGATGAGAAAAAAATATAAATCCTGAAGGAGCTGAACACCATATTGAAAAGTGAGTTTCAGAAGCGCTTCTGAGATGGGAAAAAGCACTGGTACCTGCCACATCTGTGCCCCATGGCCCCTACTTAGCCAACATGCATCCCAGAGAACTAGGACTAATGTGGGGAGAGGATTGATGAGCAGGCAGGAAATTTTGTCGTGCTGCCAACTGTGGGAGTGTACACTGCATACCTTAGCTTTTTATGAACATTCATAACATTTTAACATCGATTTGTCTGAATACATTTCTAGTCAGATTTTAAGTTACTTTAAAATTTTACAAATACTTAGCACTAGTATACATTTCTGTAAGAGATGAAAAAGTGTAGATAGCTGTATACATGTTTTGTGCAGCAGCGTTGTCAGTTCTCACCTTCAGATATGATGCAAATGAAACGGGGTGTGTCCACTGCTGGTTTCACACAGCCAATGGGGGAGCAGAGGGCAGACAAGCATTTGCTAAAAAGAGCCGAAGGAATGTTGTTACATTCTCAAGTTAGTTTAGATGCAAAATCTGCTGTGTATTCGGACAGGACGGGGGAAGGGGTCTGCCTGTGTTCTCGGGTCCCACTGTAAAAACAATCACAGAAATTACAACATACTTGGAAGAAACAGCAAAATATTTGTGACAACCAAGATTATAAATTATTTATTTATTTATTTATTTTTTTTTATTTTTATTTTATTTTTTTTTTTTTTTTTTTTTTTTTTTTTTTAAGGCCTGTTTCACTCGCAGCAATTTAAATATGCTGTCAGGTCCCACCATAATAACCATGTCAGAAAGAAATAATTGTGACAGCAAAAAGCTAAATTTCATCGCTGCTCATATATAGAAATAAATTTCTTCTTTTATCACCGCTCATAGCTTTGGTGAACTATCATCCCAGATAATGATATCAGTGGTGGTGGTTAAAAATACTGTGGCATTTCGATTTTACATTTCCGATTTTGTTGTTTATGGTTCTACACCATAAATTAGTAGCCTCCATGAAAAACCCATAAGATCAATGCTAAAAATTCCCTGTTTTTACATTTCTTCGTAGTAATGTTTACTTGATTCTACATTTGTACTTGATGTCTCGCTTGACCTTGTCCCATTTTCTTCCTATTGACATTTGATGTGACTAAATGGGTTATAAGTGGCACAAAATACAGACACTTTGCACTGTGGGTGGTGGCAGAGTTAAGAGAATATGCCAACACAACTTGCAGCATTTGCGCTCCACAGTGATGGTGGGTTGAGTACATTTCACATTACTTTTTGCAGTAACGGATGCAATAATAATGTGGTGACATTGTGAAGGCGACCAGGAACAAGGCTACCGATTTGTCAGCCGCTGTAGTGTGAAGTTCATGTTTATGGATGTTTTAGTGAAAGGAGAATATCAGTTATAGCAAGAACTCTTTAGAAGAATATGTTCGTGGCTGCACAATGTGCAAAATATTTTTGACAAGGAAGAATATGAATATTATTGTTCATAGTTTCACTCGCGGCAATTTAAGCTGCCCTCTAAGGTTCCTGCCTAACCACACAAGCAGAAATCACCACATTTTCGGAAATAAACAGTGAAATATTTGTAACAAGAAACACTATGAGGTGCTCATTTAACTCGCAGGAATGTAAGCCGTTCTCTTAGGTTTCTGTCGAACCACACACTCAGGAATCACCACACATTCGGAAATAAACAGGCAAATATTTATTTCATCCTTCATTCTCTAACTAGACAGAAATGTTTAACAACATCGAATATTGCAGAACATATTGTATTACAATCGTAATGAACATGATAATGCTAAGTTGGAAAAAAAAATATTGGCATGCAGGAAATTGTGAACCTGTAACCTGTGTAAGTCAGCTAACCATGACGTTATTCATGACACTACAGGTTTCTCATCTGAATTTAATGTTGTGCGTTGGGTATCATTAAATCTCTTGAAGCCTTATATTGTTAGTGCATCATTAATGGACATTTAATGATATTGTGATATACTTTTAGTGTAACATTGCTTTGAAATGGCATGCTGCTCACAGACATCACACACTATGAAGAAAATTAATAATCTAAATGCACACAATTCACATAGGGGTTGTTCACAAGTGCTCACAAAAGTTGATAGTCATAAGCCCACTATTCAAGCCACAACTGCAAAAAGTAGTGTGAAGCTGCGTCCACACTGCCACTGGAAACATGTTTCTGTCAGAGACATTATTTCCTGCAGTACTTCGCATCTGTTCCGTTTCTTTTTTTTTTTTTTTTTTTTTTTTTTTTTTTTTTTCCGTAAACTTTCTCAGTGTATTCACATTGTCTGCAATACTATTAGTTGCATTGTTTTCGTTTTGTCTGCTATGTCATGTCTAGATATGAGGAAAGTGTAATACAGTGGAACCTCGCATAGCAAGCATAATTCATTTCAGACTCTTACTCGTAGTGTGAAACGCTCATTAAGCAAAACAGTGTATCCCATAGAAATGTGTTCTGTACAGAAAAAGTACTAAAAGTTTTATCTTATTTGTGCCATTTATTCAATGAAAATTACACATACAGTATTTTATACTTCATTATTCATTATACATAAGTAATTCTTTTTCACTAGAAAACTACCTATGGCCATTTGTTTATGCTGAAGCTTCAATAGTTGGTGAAAATGCAACATAGCATTATCGTCAGTTTCGTAGCGTGTGTAGCCACTGCTTTATTGGGGTGATGATTTTTAGTGTACGATTTAACCAATTTCCATGCTTTCAGAATTTCTCTTATTGCACCAGAAAATTGCTGCTTTGAAGTACCGCTGCCTCCTTCCATTGAAGAACTCCTCTCCACGACTCCTTGCTGTGAAAGAAAGTGCAACTCCATAAGCTCTTCGGTGGTCATATCTTGGCTGTGCTCTTCCGCCAGCTCATTGATATCATACTTATCCACTTCTAGTCCCATGCTCTTGGCCAAAGACACAATCTCATTGACTACAGGCTCCACAGATACTGACTCAAATGTCTGTGTCGCATTTGACAAATCACTCTGGCCAAAGTTTCTTCAAAGCAGAATTGGTAAACCCTTCTCATGCCTTTTGACCATCTTGATGCAGGCAACGGTATTGAATTGATATTTCCAAAAACTCTGTGAGATTGGTAACTTCAGTCAACTTGAAGTAATGCTTGAAGAGTGCTTCAGTGTAGAGCTTCTTAGAGACAATCCACTGGTCCATAGGATGTAGTAATGGAGTGTTGTTGGGAGGCAGAAATTGGATCTTGATTAATTCAAATTGTTCAAGTAGGGGGTCTTGTAGGTGTGGAGAAGGGAAGGAGTGTTGTCTGTAACAAGCAACACATGTAGAGGCAGATTTATCTCAAGCAAATATTTTTTCACTTAAGGACCAAATTCTTCATTGATCCAATCACAAAAAAGATCACATAACACCCAAGCCCTGTTGTTGGACCTCCGCATCACATGTAACCTGCTCTTCAGGATTTTACACCTCTTAGATGGCTTGTGCGGTTTCTGAATGATAAAGCAGCGTTTAATTTTCAAATTACCATGTTCATTGGCACAGAATAGCAGTGTGAGATGGTCTTTCATTGGCTTGTGATCAGACAGTGCATTCTCCTCTGCTGTTATACAGGTACACTTTCGTTTCTTTTTCCAGAGTAGACCAATCTTGTCACAATTATCAACCTGTTGTGGTAGATAACCCTCAGAATCTATGAGCATCTTAAAGTTGCTGATAAAGTTCTGCTGCCTTTGGCCGGATCTGGCTTCTTCATAGTGTCTCACAATGCTGCGGATACCTGTTGTTCTCTTAAACTTCTTGAACCACCCTTTAAACACTTCTTTGGCCATAGATAACCCTGGTATCTTCTTAACAAGGTCAGTGAAAATCATTCTTGCCTTCTCACAAATGATGTTCTTTTTAATAGTGTCACCTAGCAGATACTTGTCATTTATCCATATAAGGAGCAACCATTCAACTTCATTGAAAATATGTAACCGTTGTTTAGATACCCTTGTCATTCCCTTTGAAGCATCTGTCTCCTTAATCTTGTCCTTGTTCTTGAGCATAGTGTGCAAGTAGTTTATGTAGACCAATTATATGCACATGCTAAATCAGCAATGCTAAGACCACGTTTGCGTTTTCCAGTGATGTTATGTTTCAATTCTAAGGTTATCTTCTTTCTTCTATGGTCATCTTCTTGCGGCTTTATCTTTGGGGACATTTCTAAGGAAGTTATTAAAATTTGCACACAAAAAAACACTGTGTGAACACAACTTTGGAAAAATTTGTGATCACAAGCTGCACTAAGATTGTTAGTGGAAAGATTGTTCATATGCCACTGCTGACAATGTGAACGTTCCCCCCACCACACGCAAACGGCTAGTGACATGACACTAAATCATTATGCAAAACATAACTTATTAGGTGAGTCATTTTTTTACAATTTCTTTTGCTCGTTGTGCGAATTGTGCATTATGGGAGGTGCCCATTAAGCGAGATTCCACAATAGGTGTTGCTGAACTATTAATACTCAAAGGTTCACACAAACACAACCAAAAGACGTTTTCATCTTTCATTCTTTATTTATTTATTTATCATGACTTGTGACCTGATGACCATAAACATCTCTCAGTTTTCATAGTTTTACAGAATAAGGTTGCATTGGTTTTAAAACTATGACATTAATTTGGTGGAGAGTTTGTGTATAGTGGTTGTTACTGGTTGATATAATTGTATTAGTTGTTGTAAGAAATAGATTTGTTGGTTTGTATACAGTCATCTTTGGTGAATGAAAAAATGCTGTGGAACAACTGATGGGTCTGGGAAATGAGTATGGGAGACAGCTCTAGTTCCCATAATTTCACTTGGGTATCATCATAAGAAGTTTGAATTTCTGGCATATATGGTATCATTTTGTTTTCCATGCCGTCTTTCTCAGTATTTTACCAAATGTAGCAGTAGTTTTCTGTGGAGTGTCTTGTTTCATTGCTGCTCTTGTACTGCTTGCTTCATATATTCCACAAGCAGCCATCAGCTTGGTACAACGATAACAACTTGACAGTCTGCTGCCTCGTCCACTGCAAATTTATTTATTTTTTTTTTTCCTTCAGAAAAACTTAATACAGCAAGAGAAAACAAAAAACCTGAAAAACTCTCTACAACAGACGACACAATGCAAGATAAACAAACACTTGCGCTGTGCAGTGGTGAATGTGGTAGCTGCTCTGGAATATCATTTCCTTTCATCTGTACCGACATTGCTATGGAGAGATGTTTCCATCTTTCGAAAGATGTTTCTAAATGGTCCACATCAATTAACTGGAAACATGTTTCAAGTCTAGTGTGTACGCGTCTTGAAGTCTACTCAACCCAATTAAACTGCCATTGACCACAGAAAGAAAACACACACTATCACTTGTTAGATTCCGAAGTGTTTCACCAAACTTCACAGTTTTTCGTTTAATTCACAACGTTCATCAATTTTTTTTTTCTTTTTTTTTTTTTTTTTCTAGGTGAACCCAAATGAAAGAAGTCTCGGAAACATGTGTTTTGACGTATAATTTGTGGTCGTAGTGTGTTGGGGGATAGTGCAATTACCTTGTACCCAGATATCAATTTTACTTTTTGCCGAGATTTTATTTGCTGTTACACGTCTGTGAAATTCATTACTGCAAGTTTTTGTATAAAGATTTTATTGTACAGTTAATTTCCTTCCCTTATGCATATTTTATACAATTAGTGGGGATTAGGATTTTTAATCATCTGTGCTAATTAAATGTTTTTGCTCATATTTTGAGGGTTTTGATGTTGTCCTTAATCTTGAATTTTCCTCAATTTTACGGCTTTTAAGTCTGGATCCTAGCGGTTTCACTGTAGTGATACTACAAACGACTGTCGTAGTTAGTAAGCAAAAAATGAGTGTAGATCAAAATTAATATAAACAGTTCCTTTTATTTCACCTTCTATTATCAGCATGGAGAAGAAGTAAAAACTTTGAGGTTCGCCGATGACATTGTAATTCTGTCAGAGACAGCAAAGGACTTGGAAGAGCAGTTGAATGGAATGGACAGTGTCTTGAAAGGAGGATATAAGACGAACATCAACAAAAGCAAAACGAGGATAATGGAATGTAGTCAAATTAAATCGGGTGATGCTGAGGGGATTAGATTAGGAAATGAGACACTTAAAGTAGTAAAGGAGTTTCGCTATTTAGGGAGTAAAATAACTGATGATGGT
This sequence comes from Schistocerca nitens, assembly GCF_023898315.1. Taxonomy (NCBI): domain Eukaryota; kingdom Metazoa; phylum Arthropoda; class Insecta; order Orthoptera; family Acrididae; genus Schistocerca; species Schistocerca nitens. The sequence goes on from NC_064618.1 coordinate 436,090,102, forward strand.
CGAAGTAGAGAGGATATAAAATGTAGACTGGCAATGGCAAGGAAAGCGTTTCTGAAGAAGAGAAATTTGTTAACATCAAGTATAGATTTAAATGTCAGGAAGTCGTTTCTGAAAGTATTTGTATGGAGTGTAGCCATGTATGGAAGCGAAACATGGGCGATAACCAGTTTGGACAAGAAGAGAATAGAAGCTTTCGAAATGTGGTGCTACAGAAGAATGCTGAAGATAAGGTGGGTAGATCACGTAACTAATGAGGAGGTATTGAATAGGATTGGGGAGAGGAGAAGTTTGTGGCACAACTTGACTAAAAGAAGGGATCGGTTGGTAGGACATGTTTTGAGGCATCAAGGGATCACAAATTTAGCATTGGAGGGCAGGTGGAGGGTAAAAATCGTAGAGGGAGACCAAGAGATGAATACACTAAGCAGATTCAGAAGGATGTAGGTTGCAGTAGGTACTGGGAGATGAAGAAGCTTGCACAGGATAGAGTAGCATGGAGAGCTGCATCAAACCAGTCTCAGGACTGAAGACCACAACAACAACAACAACAACAACATTATCAGCATATGGACAACAATAAATAGTATAAGTTTAGGATGGTTTCAGGGTTAACGTTTTTAGTCAGGTATTTGATATCAGTAACACAGCTCATAATTTTGATTAGTCAGAATATTTTAAAAATACAAGGGGTCATTTTGTATATTTCGGGTGTCTTATAATCTGGTAAATATGATATTTCCTTCTTTCTGTCCATTGTAGCTACAGGTGTTAAGATATCTTTGAGAATTTTTAATGCATTGATTTCTCCTTGCCCTCCACTTTCGTCTTCCATTGATTTTCCATAAGCTTGATTGCCATGTAAATATAAAATGGCCAAGAAAACTTGTAAATCAGTGTCACGTAGCATATGTTTCCTCGCCTTGAGTGAATTTTGTCAGTGCAAAGGGTGAAAAGTTTGATACTATCAGAGTTCATACTGAATCTAAAATGACATTATTTGCATGAATATAAACAGAGATAAGATGAAATGTTTAAAGGTATTGTTTGACATAACTAAGTTCTGGGTGATGGAGGGATGATGTTATATTATCCTGGAAAATGTGAGAAAATTTTTGAAAATCTTCCAGCAACAGCATACGTGTGGGTGTGCATGTGTGTTTTTTGTGATTGTTTATATCATTTGAGCATTATTTAGTTTCTCTACTTTCTTAAAAGCGTTTTTTAACCAATTTTGTTGATATTTAGTGTGTTGCTGAGGCTGAATTTATCGTTGACCATGATTTATTTTTTGTCAGAAAGTTACTAGTGTTACATAGTCACTGGCCATTGATGGCTCTTGTTATAGCAACATTGTCGGCAACTGCCGTATCATCCTTGATCCAGGGTGACTTTTTCTATTTACCTCCTTGAACAATCTCTCTTTTTTTTCCCCTTAATTTTGCCACACCTTCCACTTATTATGTGTGTTTTTTGTTGCTTGTTACAGCAAAATCATTGGTATTATTGTTGAAATGCAAATAGTGCTTCATGTAAATCCATTATATTGTAACAGTTGTATGCTGTCGTGTGTGTGTATTTGTACAATATAGTAATAGAGGAGACCACTTGCCAAATAGTAGAAGCATTGCAACATTGATAGGCGCACGAAATAGAATGAAAACTGTACTAGCAAGGTTTTCATTATTTTTTTGTGTGCCTGTTGATGACTCAGCACTTCTTGTATTGAGCAACTGGTCTCTTTTACTCCTAAATTGTTTATAGTCTGCCAAAGTTTTACTTACCAAATGTATTTTATATTCACCAAGAGACAGATGGGCTGGCCTGTATTTACATCCAGCACCTGTAACTGCCAGTACAGGAAACTGAAACACAGTAAAATAGATTACAGCATTCCTAACATTCAGAACCAGGAGTTCCTTCTTGGGGCAGAGATGAATTGATTAGAAGGGGGAGGGGGAGGTGTGGGGGGAGGGTGTTCGTGACCAGACAAAATAACAATCTGGCCATAACTATGGGTTCTTTGATTGCTCTGGGAGGTGACTCATCTGAATTGCAACATATGAAATACTAGTTAACTTTATTACATGAAAGAATAAAATGATTTACTTGACTTGATACAGTCTTTTGTCACAGGACTGTGTGAATATTTACAAATGTCATTGAATATTAAAGCATCATTTGAAATATACAGTGAAGTACAATGTCACCATTTACAAAAGTTCGTGTCCATCTCAGACTTGAAAGTTCATGCCAATCTCAGGTTTGGCTAACGCTGATCCTACTGGATGATGTTGACTGCTTCAGCTGAGGTCACAAACTGGGGCACACCGCTTCCAAGCTCAGCTATATATTGAACCTGTGCGAAGGTGCTGCTGTGCTGAGAGAGAGGGTGTGTCTTCTTCAGCCTCCTCTAATCTTTGCTGCAGATTGCAATTAAGACATCACTAATGTCTATGGTATCGACATGCACTGCCAATTTTGGTGTGGTGCTGCAAGCTTCAGGTGATAGCATACAACTGATGCAGATTAAGTCACAGTGGAATATGAGGCTAGGTTGCAGAGCTAGTTCCTGTTTCATGAGTTCATGGAAGCTGATTTTGTGTGGAAGACTCCTAATGGCCTGTGAGATATGTAGCACGTACATAGATCTCTGCAGTTATGCTGGAAGAGCACTGTCAGTACTGTCAGTGGTCAGGTGGTGGTAGTAGGTTGTAGATGTTCCATGGATTGGGTAGTGATGATGGCCTGGAAATATCATAAAGTTTGATAGGGATGTTTCTCTCTCTCTCTCTCTCTCTCTCTCTCTCTCTCTCTCTGTGTGTGTGTGTGTGTGTGTGTGTGTGTGTGTGTGTGTGTGTGTGTGTGTGTGAAAAAAAGATACCAAGGGGGGAGATACCATTTCAGGACTTAGTTTTAGAAAGTTGTAAGGATTTTCAGCAAGTTGAAAGGTTTGTGTAATAATCTGTTGATGTGATTGATAGTGATAAGGGAGGGGATTACTTTTGTGATAGGTACTTAATAAGTAGATAATGACTGCCTGTGATATTTGTTGACTGACAAAGTCAGTGGGAGATCTATGGAAGTGAAAAACATGGTAAGGGTCTGCTCCTCCTACATCTCTTACTAGTAAAGGTCTAACTTCCAAACAGATGAGCTGCTCTCTTTTTGGTATGACTAGTACTCATCTCAATAACATAACTCAAAAAGATCCCAGTGTGAGCTACTCTTCACAGCATAGGCACTTGGGTGTCCTCCTACCCAGCACTAGTTTTACTGAACTCCAGAAATGGGAACATGCTCTTAAATGTATACTACATCAAACCACCTTCTTAGACTTAAACTACGAGGGCCGTTCAGAAAGTAACCTCCGGTTGATTTAAAAAAATACACCAAGTTAAATAAAAATATTTTAATATATACATCTTACAACTACATCTTTGCACTATTTTTCTACATAGTCTCCATAGCGATTGAGGCACTTATCGTATCTCTTCACAAGCTTTGAAATTCCTTCTGCATAAAAATCACCCGCTTGTGCCTGGAGCCAGCCTGTGACCGCATCTTTGAGCTCTTCGTCGTCATCAGACCGCTGTGACCCGAGCCATTTCTTCAAATGCATGAAGAGGTGATAATCACTTGGCACCAGGTCTGGGCTGTAAGGTGGATGGTTGATAACGTCCCACTTGAAGGACTCAAGAAGGGCCGTTGTTCTGCGAGCAGAGTGAGGACGGGCGTTATCGTGCAAAAAACGATACCGGAAGTCAGCATACCACGGCGTTTGTTCTGTATAGCCTGTCGTAACTTTTTTATTGTTTCACAGTACACGTCTTGATTAATGGTCGTACCATGTTCCATGAATTCAACCAACAACACCCCTTCGGCATCCCAAAACACCGTTGCCATCAGTTTTCTGGCAGAAAAATCTTGCGAGGCTTTTCTTGGTTTGGTAGGCGAATTTGAATGTGCCCACATCTTTGATTGTTCTTTTGTCTCAGGGTTCACGTACTTAATCCAGGTTTCGTCACCGGTCACGATTCTGTTTAACAGTGGTTCTCCTTCGTCCTCATAACGTGACAGAAAGTCTAATGCAGAGGCCATTCTTTGAGTTTTGTGGTGGTCGGTAAGAATTTTGGGCACCCATCGTGCACAGAACTTACGGTAACCCAATCTTGCTGTCACTATCTCGTACAAGAGAGTCTTAGAAATCTGTGGAAAACCAGTAGACAACTCCGACATTGAGAAACGTCGATTTTCACGAACTTTTGCATCAACTGTCTGAACGAGTTCGTCAGTCACCAATGATGGTCTACCACTCCTCTCTTCATCATGAACGTTTTTTCGTCCACTTTTAAATAAACGTACCCATTCACGGACAACTCCTTCACTCATAACTCTTGGTCCGTACACGGCACAAAGCTCACGATGAATAGCTGCTGCAGAATATCCTTTGGCTGTAAAAAACCTTATGACAGCACGCACTTCACATTTGGCGGGGTTTTCTATTGCAGCACACATTTCAAACTGCCACAAAAACTAAACTAGCGCAGGTACGACGTTCACTCGACCACGGCTTGATGCCGACTGACCTGTTGAGTGCGTGAACGCACAGATGGCGTCGCTACTCCCCCCACAACCCGCACTGTGACCAATCGGAGGTTACTTTCTGAACCGCCCTCGTATGTTTTCCCAACTGCTCCCTTCCACACCTTATCCTTCTTTCATTGGTATTCATTAGAATTTTCTTCTTTCATTTTTATGTATTTATTCTTCTCTTTTGTATGTCTCTCCAATTATCAGTCTCTATTTGTTTCAGCTGTTAACAGTACAGCAATGCACCGCTTTTTCAAATACATCGAAAATAGAGATGTGGCTAAGCAAGTTATGAAAGAGAGAGGGCTTAAGAAAATTAGACTTGGAATTGAAGGCTATCCGACATACAAAGAGAAAGTGAAGAAAAGAGCGGGAGGACGAGCAGAAGTGATCTACAATTACGTTCAGCGTCCTTTCATTCACATGTCGTGGGAGAAGGAAGAAGCAAAAAGCAGACATGTCGATTTTCAGGTTTGTGTATTTTTAATAATTTGTCATTATAAAGATTTTTTTTATATTAAATCATATTCGCTATGACAGTAGCAAATTTATTATGAAATGTGGGATAGATACCTTAGGGGTTGCGAAGCAACTCAAATCGCTTGATATGGGCAAGTCTTCAGGTCCAGATTGTATACCAATTAGGTTCCTTTCAGATTATGCTGATACAATAGCTCCCTACTTAGCAATCATATACAACCGCTCACTCACCCATAGATCTGTGCCTACAGACTGGAAAATTGCGCAGGTCGCACCAGTGTTTAAGAAGGGTAGTAGGAGTAATCCATCGAACTACAGACCTATATCATTGACGTCGGTTTGCAGTAGGGTTTTGGAGCATATATTGTATTCAAACATCATCATGCATGGTTTCAGAAAACATCGTTCTTGTGCAACGCAGCTAGCTCTTTATTCGCACAAAGTAATGGCCGCTATCGACAGGGGATCTCAAGTTGATTCCGTATTTCTAGATTTCCGGAAAGCTTTTGACACTGTTCCTTACAAGCGACTTCTAATCAAGCTGTGGGCCTATGGGGTATCGTCTCAGTTGTGCGACTGGATTCGTGATTTCCTGTCAGGAAGGTCGCAGTCCGTAGTAATAGACGGCAAATCATTGAGTAAAACTGAAGTGATATCAGGTGTTCCCCAAGGAAGTGTCCTGGGACCTCTGCTGTTCCTGATCTATATAAATGACCTGGGTGACAATCTGAGCAGTTCTCTTAGGTTGTTCGCAGATGATGCTGTAATTTACCATCTAGTAAGGTCATCCGAAGACCAGTATCAGTTGCAAAGCGATTTAGAAAAGATTGCTGTATGGTGTGGCAGGTGGCAGTTGACGCTAAATAGCGAAAAGTGTGAGGTGATCCACATGAGTTCCAAAAGAAATCCGTGGGAATTCGATTACTCGATAAATAGTACAATTCTCAAAGTTGTCAATTCAACTAAGTACCTGGGTGTTAAAATTATGAACAACTTCAGTTGGAAAGACCACATAGATAATATTGTGGGGAAGGCGAGCCAAAGGTTGCGTTTCATTGGCAGGACACTTAGAAGATGCAACAAGTCCACTAAAGAGACAGCTTACACTACACTTGTTCGTCCTCTGTTAGAATATTACTGCACGATGTGGGATCCTTACCAGGTGGGATTGACAGAGGACATCGAAAGGGTGCAAAAAAGGGCAGCTCGTTTTGTATTATCACGCAATAGGGGAGAGAGTGTGGCAGGTATGATACGCGAGTTAGGATGGAAGTCATTAAAGCAAAGACGTTTTTCGTTGCGGCGAGATCTATTTACAAAATTTCAGTCACCAACTTTCTCTTCCGAATGCGAAAATATTTTGTTGAGCCCAACCTACATAGGTAGGATTGATCATCAAAATAAAATAAGAGAAATCAGAGCTCGAACAGAAAGGTTTAGGCGTTCGTTTTTCCCGCGCGCTGTTCGGGAGTGGAATGGTAGAGAGATAGTATGATTGTGGTTCGATGAACCCTCTGCCAAGCACTTAAATGTGAATTGCAGAGTAGTCATGTCGATGTAGATGTAGAGGCTTTTTGTTTATACGGAGTTTGGAAAGGGACTGGGAGCGACAGACGCCTCCACTTCGGTATGAACACATAGGGCGAAAATCTATCACTAGGCTCACAATGTGAGGCAGAAAATGGAAAAATACAAAATAACCAAAACATGCATGCCAAGTAAATATATATCTCATTCCATAAAAACCATCTCAGCTTGTTACCAAATGGTTTCATAGATGTGAGATAAATCTATGGCTTAAATTATTAGTTAGGAAATCTGTCGAACTTCAGATGTGTACATGCACTATATAATACAGTCTCTATCTGCTTTGTGCTGTAGATACACAAATTGCATTTCTGCAAGAGCTGAAGAAAGCTAATACATTTGAAACACTTCATTAAAAGATTGTTTCTTCTTTTTCTGATGGTTCAGCCATATTAAAACTTAGCATCAATATACTGAAGTTACTGACATTACTAAACAAAAGAATGATGGTGTTATTTGGCCATATAATGTATGGAGAAGACAGGATATAAAAAAGTTTATCTGAGAACAAACCTAAAGCCTTAAAAAAATGAATAGTGGCTGCTGTTCATCGGGAGTTTATCATCAGACAGGTAACTGAGGGCATTTTTTCTACAATCATTGTGGTCCTCATACAGAAAGCTCTGGGAAGTGGGGGGGGGGGGGGGGGTACTAGGTAAAATGTTGGTTGGAAGATAGGTAGTTTTTGAAATGTGTTTCACCGGTAAGCACCAGTTTTATGTCTAGTTCCTTTACACTAAGATTTCTTTCCATATAACTGCAAATTTCACATTAGGAACTAATAATTCAAAGCAAGCCACTCAGTTTTGCTTCTTCTTTCAGTGTGTGAAATCTAAGTCTGTTACAAATCTTGCGGAGGCAACTGCAGATCCAGCACTAGAATTAGATGCTGGTGGCAACCCTCTGCCATTGGTTGCTGCTCCTGTGGGTGCTGTGGAACAAGAGGAAGGCGCAGTAGGAGGACCTTTGCTCCCATCATTGCCTGCAAACGAGCCGTACCCAGCAGCAGATGACCTTGTATTACCATTGAGTCTTGATGACAACTCGTAGCCATTTTTCTTTTGAAATATCTTGTGATGTTTAAATTAACAGGAAGTGAATTGTGTGCAAGTGGATAATCAAAATGGTGCTGTGCATTTGTGGCATAATCCATGGTCACTAATGGTGCTAAAATACTAAATGATTGTGGTTGCTTCATAGTGTAAATGCATGAATTACTAATTGGTAAAACACGCAAATCTAATATAAGGGCTGTAATTTGTATGTCAGAAAACCCATAAATACATTGGCACATTCACGATTGTTACTTTTTCATTGGCAGCATGTAATATAAAATTATTTAAAACCTGTGAGTTATGAATATTTATTCTTTAACAAATGTTTTTAAGCAACATTTGTCTGTACTGCTGTTTGCTGGAAAACTTTACTGTGTATAAATCTTTTCATTACAATATTTAAATTTAATGTCTTTTCAAACTAGTGATTGTACTGTCCTTCCATGTAACAATGAACTGCTTTCAACAGATCTCCCCACCCCCACTCTCTCTCTCTCTCTCTCTCTCTCTCTCTGTGTGTGTGTGTGTGTGTGTGTGTGTGTGTGTGTGTGTGTGTGTGTGTGTGTGAATATGATTAATGATTATTTTTGGTTTCTCATTTTTGTGAGATAAATAAGGATGTTTTATCCACATTTAGCTTCACAAACAAATTTCCATTCTTTATGTAAAACACTTTTGAGGATTTGATGACTGATTTAATAATAAGCGATTGTAATTAATTTCACACTTTGTTTTTGTAGGTTAGTGTATCCAAATCTCCATCTATGTAGTAAATTATAATTAATTTTTTACATGTTGTATATATACAGCTCAAAATACTGTGGCTAGATTTCTTGATTTGTGTAAGTTGGATCTCAGATAAATCATTATGCAGTCCAGGATGTAATGGAGGGGAATGAAGGCCCATGACATTTGCCTGTACTGCTGTGTGCTGGAATTTTTGTAGGCCATGGAAGTTTGAACTCGGTTTCCAACCATAAAATCTTGAGTATAATTTCATTTACGGAGAGGTTTAAGGTCAGCTTCATTACAAAAGGAGAACGTACAAATTGCTAAAATTTCCATCTTCAAACGATACTATTTATCAGGTTGAAGCAGTATTTGAGACAAAGCCATCAAATTCCAGAGACCGTTGAAACACGAGCACTGTTAGATACAGGGAAAGAATGTTTGCTTACCTACCACTAAAATGTCATGTGAAAATGCTGTTAAAATTATTAAAAAAAAATTCCAGCTAATTGTGATGATTTGTATAAGGGTACATTGTGCTTCACTGTCTACAGTTTCGGGTGATATTCAGAGATGACACTGAAGCCATCAAAAAGAACTGACCTACAGTTGATGTTCAGTGTTACTAGTAAGTGTAAGAATAGAATATCAAACATTTTTATCACAGATTTGTTAATGTTTGTACATGAAAGCTGTAAATGTTTTTAGCATTTTGTGGTTTAATAAATGTTCACTTAATTCTGCTAGCAGCTCTTTTCAGTTGTCATTTAGAAGTACACATTATAAACTTGTGAGGCATTAACAGCTTGCAACTTACTTGGCTCTTTGAAGTGGTATCAAAAAGCTCTTGAAATATATTAATAACAACTATTATGTCTTCCCTAGTTTGTATTCTGCACAGTCACCTTCACAGGAGTCCTCTTGGGAGCAGATAAACCAATCTCAACATATCTGCTACTTTTCAAATGAACCCTGGATGTGCTACTTTGTTAGGGCATTTAATAACCTCGGTGATTGTACTTGAACTTCCTCAATTTTTCAAATCGCCGCACCTCCTTTCATACTGCTAGCTTTTTCTGTGAATCCTGTTACCTGAATATGTAATTAATTCAGACATGAAATTCTATCTTTGGCGAAAGCAAAATAAGCAATTACATTGCTGTGCTCACAGGGATAAAAGTTATTGAAATTCTGGCAGTGATGAACTGTCTAGAAAGGTTAAGATTCTTTCTAACGCATCTGAAACATATCTTCCAGTTAGAAGTAACATCACAGAAAATGAAATAAAAGGGTCTGTATTTTTTGTAGTACTCACCAAAATACACCAATATTTAATCTCTCCTTTTTTTTATTTTCCTTAATCTCAGATCACAATAATGGTGGCTCATTAGTTCAGAAAAGAAGTGAACATTGTACATTATCTGAAGGACAAGTGAAAATTGTTATCTTCCTTCACACAGTCAGAAAATAAAATATGACAAGAGTTTTAAATTAACCTTGCTGTGCTGCACCTCTGGCTTAACATACATATGTTTCTGGACTAAAGAAATTTATGCTGTTTCATAAAACATTGTATTTAAAATAATTTTTGATTGGTGCTACAAAGCTCTCTATGGTAAAAGACATATTTACTAGTAACATGTCTGTCATCATTCTATTTTTCCTTTTTACTTGTCACAGTTTTAAAATTCATTGTTTTTAAAATAATTCATGTTTTCTTTTTTAAATGTATTTATATCTTATTAAGGTTGGTGATACAGTCCCTTGATACCAGGCTTTGGGTGCATAGGAAGGAATAATGTAAGGGATATCTCTGGATTTACAGAAAAAGGTGATGGTCATTATTGGCGTGCCAGAACACAAGTCAGTTGGCGTAATACAAAACATTTCATAGTTAAGCTGAATAAACAGAAAGAATACAATTAAGTCATTCGGAAAGAAATGACAGTGCTGTGTCGCTCAGCAATGCATATTACATGGCTTAGAAACATTTTTTCTTAATTTGGTAGGTGTGGAAGACTTTATTTCTTGCTTTCTATAAACTTAAGAGTGGCATGAGATTGGAATAAGATTACCTGGGTTATCTTTTTACCGCATTGTTTAGTCATTCTATATGGAAAATCAGGGGAAAATTACAAGGGCCTTCAATGTCATGCTATACAGGGCCTGTTCAAAAAATTCTGAACATTGGTAATTTCACGCCCATGGTGTGTCAGAGCGAAATGCGGTTGGCATCCCTGCACATGCCTATATTTAATGCGTAAGTGCCAGGAGTTTCATGTCTGGTAGTTATCATTCTATGCTGGGTTGAATAGAACATTTTGTTGCAAAGTTTGTGAATTTCGAGATGGTAGTGTTAGAGGAACCATACATCCGCATTACATTTTGCATGAAACTCAAGAAAACCTTTACTTAGTGTTATGAATGGTTCACATTGTTTAAAAATGGCTGGATAGAAGTTAAAGACGACCCTCGTTCCGGATGCCCTTCGACATTTACCGACAACACTCATGTCAAGAACGTCAGCGAAATTGTTCATGCCAATCAAAGACTTGGCTGTCGGACAGATTGCAGAAGAATGTAACATTTCAGTTGGACCATGTCATGAAAGCCTGACACAGCATCTTGGAATGCATGGTGTTGCTGCCAGGTTCGTCCCACAGCTCTTTAGTCAAGTGGTCTTGACTAATGACTTCGCCTCAGAATCTGTGAAGGGCTTTTGGATCACACAAATGGGAACGAGATGTTCCTTAAGAGATCATAACTGGTGATGAGATGTAGGTTTACAGTTATGATGTTGAGAACAAGGCACAGTCTTCACAATAGGCTGGGAAACGTTTTCCAAACAAAAATAAGCTCATCAGGTCACGTCAGGTGTCAGTGATGCTGATAGTTTTCTTTGACTTGTGAAGGATTAGTTCGTCATGAATTCATGCCACAGAGAGAAACTGTTGATTGACAGTACTGTTGGGATGTGTTGCAACGCTTGCGAGAAAATGTAAGAAGGAAACGGCGTGAAATGTGCTGAGACAATTCATGACTCTTGCATCACGATAATGCACCCGCAAATGCATTCCTGTTGGTGTATAACTATCGCACAAGCAACGAAATCACTGTGCTGCCTCATCCTTCGTACTCTGTAGACCTGGCTCCTGTGAACTTTTTTTTGTATTTCTAAAGTTAAAATCCCCATTGAAAGGGCGAAGATTGCAACGATAGACAAGATAAAAGAAAATTTGCAGATGCCACTTCTTGCACAAGAGCAAGAGGCATACCTAGACTGCTTCCGGAAGCAGGAATGGTACTGAGCACGTTGTATCAATTGTGGAGGAGAGTATTTCAAAGGAGACCATGTACGATGAGTAAAAGGTAAGCGTAGAAAAATTTTGTGGACAAAGTTATGGAATTTTTTTTGAACAGACCTCGTAAGTGGCTAGTATGCCTATTACAAAATGTTTTCGGTTTATAGATGGGCCTATCAGCTTTCATAGTTGGACAGAGTCAAACATTCAATATTGATTGATTTTCATTTTTATGTGAAATACTGGATATAATTACTACATACAAGGGAAGTCATAAGTATGAATCTAGGACAGGATTTATTGACGTAAATGTTATAGGAGGACAGAATATTCATATTTTAACACTTGTTTGCCATTAGCATGAAAAAAATATTTCCCTCTTGAGCCAAGTCAGCCGTGAGTAGTGTGGTCTCACTTGGTTGAGTGTCTAGGTTAGGAAAGGACTCTCGGTGGATATGACTGGCCAGAATATCTTGAAGGAAGGAATCTTAAAAGTCTGATGTCCTGTCGATAACACAGTCTTTAAAAACAGAGCACAAGCTTGGATTACCGAAAGGAGGGGAAGGATATAAGTCATGCCTATTTTCAAAGGAACCATTCTGGCATTTGCCTGGAGTGATTTAGGGAATTCACAGGAAATCTAAATCTGGAGTCTGGAAAGGTATTTGAACCATCGTCCTCCCAAATATGATTCCATCATGCTAAACACTGCGCCAGTTCGACCGGTCAGTATCTTAAAAATGTCTTCCAAGACTTCAGATGGCAGCATTGCTTGTAACAGTAATACAAAAACATCAGAAAACTCGTTGCATAATTATTTTCCTGAAATTCAAGTCATATTATCAGTGTTTTACTTGTTCTCAGGCCATTGAAGAATTTAAATAAAATAAATGATAGTATTGAAACAAATACTAACAAAGAGATAGAGGGGCTGGCCAGTACTTACCTCAGCTCAGTACAGCCGATAGATACACACAAAACAGAACCAAAAATTTACGTTCCTAGCTTTCGGAACAAATGTTCCTTCATCAGGGAGGAGAGAGGGGAAAGAAAGGGAAGAAGGGAAAGTGGATTCAGTTACTCATAACCCAGGTCATCAAGCAACAGGGAAAGGAAAACAGGGAGGGTAGCAAGGATGGAGGCATGGTTGTCAGAGGGAAGCCAAAGATATTCTACTGTAAGTACTGTGCCAGCTTCAAACCAAAGAGGATGCATACAGAAGGAAAGAGGTATACAGTATAAAGATAAACACAACTATGTAGGATGAAAAGATGCGTGAATGGCTAAAGAGGAAAGGGAAAGAGGAGAAGACTGAAGAGTAAATGGGAGTGAGGTTGTTTAACGTAGGTTCAGTCCAGGGGGATGGCGGGATGAAAGGATGTGTTGGAGTGCAAGTTCCCATCTCCGCAGTTCGGAGGGACTGGTGTTGGGTGGGAGAAGCCAAATGGCACATACGGTGTAGCAAGTTCCTAGGTCCCTAGAATTATGCTGGAGGGCATGCTCCACTACTGGGTATTGGACATCTCCTATTATCCAAAATCCACAAAGAGAACCATCCTGGCCGTCCCATTGTAGCAGGCTTCAAAGCCCCAACAGAACGTATCTCAGCTCTGGTAGACCAACACCTCCAACCTATCACCCGCACACTCCCATCCTACATCAAAAACACAAACCACTTCCTAGAACGCCTCAAATCCATTCCCACTCCTCTCCCACCTGAAACCTTTCTTGTCACCATAGATGCTACATCCCTTTACACAAACATCCCACATACCCATGGTCTCTCTGCCCTTGAGCACTACCTCTCCCAACGCCCACCCGAAGATCTTTCAAAAACCTCGTTCCTTATCACACTTACCAACTTCATCCTCACCCACAATTACTTCACTTTTGAAGGCCAGACCTACAAACAAATCAGGGGAACGGCCATGGGAACCAGGATGGCTCCATCCTATGCCAACCTCTTCATGGGCCGCATGGAGGAGGCTTTCCTGAAGACCCAACAGCTGCTTCCCCTGGCCTGGTATAGGTTTATAGATGACATCTTTGTGGTCTGGACTCATGGTGAAGAAACACTCCTTAATTTCCTCCATAACCTCAACTCCTTTTCGAATCTGAATTTCACCTGGTCCTTCTCCAAAACCCAAGCCACCTTCCTGGATGTTGACCTTCATCTTGTTGAAGCTCACATCCACACCTCTGTCCATATCAAACCCACAAACAAACAACAGTACCTTCACTTTGATAGCTGCCATCCATTCCACATCAAACGTTCCCTTCCCTACAGCCTAGGTATTCGTGGCAAACGTATCTGCTCCAGTGATGAATCCCTCAACAATTACACCAATAACCTGACCAGTGCTTTCCTCTCCCGCAACTATCCTGCAGACCTTGTCCACAAACAGATCTCCCGAGCAATACATTCCTCCCCGTCCAACAACAATGTTCCTACCCCCAGACCACACAGAAGCATCCCCCTTGTCACCCAATATTATCCTGGCCTCGAATACATCAACAAATTACTCCGCCAGGGATATGACTTTCTCAAGTCAGCCCCTGAAATGAGATCATCCCTTGACAAAATTCTCCCCACATCACCCAGAGTTTCCTTTCGTCGCCCCCCTAACCTCCGTAACGTCCTTGTTAAACCCTACAATATTCCCAGACTACCTTCTCTACCCAGCGGTTCCTACCCCTGTAACCGACCCTGCTGCAAAACCTGCCCCATGCATCCCCCCACAAGCACCTACTCCAGCCCCGCTACTGGTAAAACATACACAATTCAAGGCAGGGCCACGTGTGAAACTACACATGTCATTTATCAACTGACATGCCTGCACTGCACAGCCTTTTACATCGGTATGACAACAACTAAATTGGCTGAGCGCATGAACGGACACAGACGAACTGTCCGCCTAGGAGATGTCCAATACCCAGTAGCAGAGCATGCCCTCCAGCATAATTCTAGGGACCTAGGAACCTGCTACACCGTATGTGCCATTTGGCTTCTCCCACCAAACACCAGTCCCTCTGAACTGCGGAGATGGGAACTTGCACTCCAACACATCCTTTCATCCCGCCATCCCCCTGGACTGAACCTACGTTAAACAACCTCACTCCCATTCACTCTTCAGTCTTCCCCTCTTTCCCTTTCCTCTTTAGCCATTCATGCATCTTTTCATCCTACATAGTTGTGTTTATCTTTATACTATATATCTCTTTGCTTCTGTATGCATCCTCTTTGGTTTGAAGCTGGCACAGTACTTACAGTAGAATATCTTTGGCTTCCCTCTGACAACCATGCCTCCATCCTTGCTACCCTCCCTGTTTTCCTTTCCCTGTCGCTTCATGACCTGGGTTATGAGTAACTGAATCCACTTTCCCTTCTTCCCTTTCTTTCCCCTCTCTCCTCCCTGATGAAGGAACATTTGTTCCGAAAGCTAGGAACGTAAATTTTCGGTTCTGTTTTGTGTGTATCTATCGGCTGTACTGAGCTGAGGTAAGTACTGGCCAGCCCCTCTATCTCTTTGTTAGTATTTGTTTCACATCTTTATATGAGATTTTCCATTAATCATTTAAGTGATAGTATTGCTACTATACAACTTGAAGTCATTCAGACTCAGAGGGAAGCAATCTTAAGTATCTGCTGTTTTTGCTGATGGCCCTTATACTTTTAAATTTTCATGAAGTCCACCAGCTGGCATAGTTCTGATATCATCACTCTAACCACATGTCAGTGCAGTTCCATAATATGTTTTGGTCGTCTAGAAGCGCATTCATATATCTCTTTGCAATTTTTCTTTTATATTTATTTAAATTTCCAGATTCACACTACTGTAGTGGCCATTTCACTCAGCTGAACCACAAGAATAGTCTAGCAATATCTGATCGTCAGTTCCACATATGTTACTTTTGTAGTCTCATAAAACTTTTCCAAGAGTTAGTGCAATGTGTCTGTACATGTTTCACTAGAGACAGACAAGGTTTGTATTTGAGGGGACACACACACACACACACACACACACACACACAAAAGACCTCTATGCATTGTTTCCGTCGTACCATCAATTATACTGACTTCAGATTCGCAAGTATTCTGATCACTCAGTGCTGTATATGTGTGTATCATCAGTCTGCAAATACAGGTCAGATTAACTCAGCCTCCAATTGCAATCATATTTGAGACCAGAGGTCCCGAATCACACCCAAAAATCTGACTGCATGTATAACTATCTAACTATAATGCAATTAATACAATAGAGGGAAACATTCCATGTGGGAAAAATATATCTAAAAACAAAGATGATGTGACTTACCGAACGAAAGCGCTGGCAGGTCGATAGACACACAAACAAACACAAACATACACACAAAATTCAAGCTTTCGCAACAAACTGTTGCCTCATCAGGAAAGAGGGAAGGAGAGGGAAAGACGAAAGGATGTGGGTTTTAAGGGAGAGGGTAAGGAGTCATTCCAATCCCGGGAGCAGAAAGACTTACCTTAGGGGGAAAAAAGGACAGGTATACACTCGCGCACACACACACACACATATCCATCCACACATATCTGTATATGTGTGGATGGATATGTGTGTGTGTGCGAGTGTATACCTGTCCTTTTTTCCCCCTAAGGTAAGTCTTTCCACTCCCGGGATTGGAATGACTCCTTACCCTCTCCCTTAAAACCCACATCCTTTCGTCTTTCCCTCTCCTTCCCTCTTTCCTGATGAGGCAACAGTTTGTTGCGAAAGCTTGAATTTTGTGTGTATGTTTGTGTTTGTTTGTGTGTGTATCGACCTGCCAGCGCTTTCGTTCGGTAAGTCACATCATCTTTGTTTTTAGATATAACTATAATCCAAAGTGTTCTTACGACAATTGAACTAAACTAGTGAAGGCATTTGTGCTTTCTTCTCAAGTGTTTTCTTGTGTTAGAAATAGTGTGTATGTCTAGATTGTGCATGCTATTTTTATTAATATCTGAACTGCTGGTGTGTGAAATACTGTTCAGACAAACCGTGTAGTCATTTTTGATATGGACTTCATCATTGCAACTGCTCCTGCACTGGAATCTGAAAGCTCTAATCAGTTCTCAACTCTCCCTACCAAAATAATAGAAAACTGTTCTGTTCAATATAATATTGTAAACAAGCTAACACTACATTTGCATTTTGTAAGCATACATCGATCTGACTAATCCTGTGCATTGAGGTGACAAAAGTCACAAGATACCTCCTAAAACCCTCTCACGCCTCCTTTTACCTGGTGCTGTGCTGCAGCTCAATGTGGCATGGACTCAACAAGTCGTTGGACGTCCCCTGCAGAAATGTTGAGCCGTTCTGCCTCTATAGCTGTCCATAATTGTGAAAAAGTTGCCGGTGCAGGAGTTTGTGCATGAAATGACCTCTTGGTTATGTCACCTAAATGTTATACAGGATTCATGTTGGGCAATGTGGTTGACCAAATCATTCACACGAACTGTCCATAATGTTCCTCAAACCAGTTGCGAAAACTTCATTCTGATGACATGGTGCATTGTCACCCACGAAAATTCCATTGTTGTTTGGCTGCAAATGGTCTCCAAGTAGCCAAACATTACCCTTTCCAATCAGTGATCAGTTCAGTTCCATATAAATGTGGCTCACATCACTGTGGAGCCACCAACAACTTGCACAGTGGGTTATTGACAACTTGAGTCCATGGCTTCATGGGCTTTGCCACAGACTCAAACCCTACCATCATTGTCACTTGCACACTGCTCCCCTCCCCCCCCTCCCCCCCCCCCCCCCTGTGAGTATAACTCCTGGCAGTGTCAAGTGAAACATGCATGGACATTCTGCACTAACACTTGTTGAAGTGGGATGAGGCTACAGAGTAACAGCTGCAGATATGGCTAGATTGTATTCTTGTGGTTCAGCTGAGCAAAATTGCCACCACAGCAGTGTGAACTGAGAATTTAAATAAATATGAAAGACAAACTGCAAAGAGGCTATACAAATGCATTTGTTGACTTTGAAGGACAGAAACAGGTGCAAACATGTAACTCTTTTGTATCAGTTGTGAATAAATAGTTGCTACTCTTTAAGTTCCAACCTACATATATAAGTGCATATGTTAACAACTCTACCAGTAACTACAGTTCAAGGAGAATATTTAACAACTAAAATTAACATCAGACCCTCAAAATACTCTTCCTTAAGCTACACAAGAATGCATGCTTTTATGTAGCATAATATCAGTCAATGGTTGGTTCATCTTTGTAGGTCATAAAATAAATATAAGACTACTCTAATTACAAGGTAATCACTATGAGAATTTACCTTCACAGTCCACGTCATGTTTTCCTTAGCACATCTCATCAGAGTAGCAACATCCCTACATTTATAACTAATCTGCCATAACTGTGTTAAATAAAGTAACAAAAAAAATTTTTTTTTCAGGAACTTTGTAGAAGGTGGTGGTAAGCTGTTCACGATTGCTTTAAATGGTTCACATAGTTATTTCCTTTGTTGCAACAGTATGTTCTAATAAATCTGTTAAATTTCTCAAAGGCTTTTCACAGGGTTCACTTCCAGATCATACCATTTTGTTAATATCTGATTCCCTGTTCCTGCAGGAAACCTTTCCAACACACACTATTAAAGTTATTTTCATTGCCTGAAAAAAGTTAAATGGGCATTCCAAATTTCAGAATATAATTCCTTACAAACCTTCTAATTACTGCAACACTTAATGGCTTCACATACTTTGTAATATGTCATACAGAGAAACTATGTATCTTACTCGTGCACGACACCAAGGAAGAGGTTCACTTACATCTTTAGCCATTGTCTGTAAAGGCTTGTCAGGGAGAACCGAATGTAATTCTCCTTTCCAGCATTTGGGTGACAGCTTAGCTTCCTAACATATATAAGAGAAGTTTTCATAAATCACTGCACCTTGCATCACCTATTCTCAAAGTAACAGTAGGAATCAATCTTAAGTGTGCATTTTACTACATCGAAATGGTCCCAACATAGTGCATGTAGTTGAAGATTTAGGCAGTAAAAGTGTGTCATTATGGACCTATAGTGAGTGCAAAGCTGTTACGTTGGATTCTGCTGAAGTACTTATATCTTGGCAAACGGGATCAGAGTTCTGTAAACAAGCGAATTTTGTCAGACATAGGGGATATAAAAATGAAAAAGCTGGCATACTATGCTTACTTTCATTCCATAATGTCATATGGGATTATTTTTTGGGGTAATTCATCAAGCCAAGCTAAAGTTTTCCGGGCACAAAAACGTGCAGTGAGAGTTATATGTGGTGTGAACTCAAGAACATCCTGCAGAAGCCTGTTTAGGGAACTAGGGATACTAACTACTGCTTCCCAATATATTTATTCCTTAATGAAATTTGTCATTAAAAATATATCACTTTTTCAAACCAACAGCTCAATTCATGGAATCAATACTAGAAATAAGAATAATCTTCACAAGGATTTAAAGTCACTTAGTCTTGTACAAAAAGGTGTGCATTATTCAGGAACACACATTTTCAATAACTTGCCAGCAGCCATAAAAAGCTTAACAACCAATGAAATTCAGTTTAAGAGAAGCCTAAAGGATTTATTGGTGGCCAACTCCTTCTACTCCATTGATGAATTTCTTAGTAAAACCAACTGATTTGTATATAAGTACAACATAACTTCTGCACAATTTCAGTGCAGTAATGTGTTCATTGAAAATTTGTGTGTGTGTGTGTGTTAGTATAATCTAACTTCTGCACCATTTCACATTTCAGTGCAGTAATGTGTTCATTGTAAATAAGTATTACAGTAGTTGTATTACCTTATAAATAAATAAAAAACTTTTTTATTTTAAATTCAGTGCATTAGTATTTGTAAAATGACTCTTAGTGTTCATTAAAAAATGACGATCATTCCACTTGGGACCTGTGGAATGGTACATTAGCTTATTTGTTTTAGTTTTAAATATTTGTCATGTATTGTTGTTTTTCTGACATGTTCCGCATCCTGGAGGACCTCCTCACTACGGATCAATTGGAATGAAAGTAAATCTAATCTAATCAAGCCATGTTATGCAACATGTACAAGTAGTATTGTCTTTGAGGTGCATCTGCGATTAGCATAACTTTAAAATCACATGGTTTCTCACTACAGTACGGTAATTTTTTGAGCCATTCTGGTGCATGGGAAACCGTATCTGCTATTATATTGTTATTGTGTTTTGTGTGCAAAAATCCAAAGGCTGCCCTACAAGAGTAGGCCAAGGGGCCACTTGGTATGTAGTTATTTGCAGTGTAACAAGAAGGTAAGCTTTTGGTGGTCACACTACACCTTTGTGTGGTTTGTGGTGCAGTTGTTATGAGGCTTCTAAAATGCCCACAATACCACAGGTGCTTGCAGCTTGGTAGTGGAATAAGACCATTTGCAGTCAGACAAAATGTAACTGATGAATGCAATAGTACAAATTGTAGGTTAATCCTCTGTTTCTAATTTGGAGTAGACTTGTGCCAAGGCCATGGTTCCCCCCAGGGGGTCCACAACGCTTTTGTGGATACGTGCGTAGCAAGCACGGGACCCCGAGTTAATGTGGCCCTCCTTCCTTTCCGGGCTGCATACCTTGCTTTTTCGCATCCTTCCCCATCCCCCATCTTCGCCCCCCCACCCCCTCCCCACCCCCCCGTCACCTCCGCCTCTTTCCTCCCCTTTCTCCCCCTCTGGGAGTATGTTTTGTGCCTACGTCTGGAGACGGACGCTCGAAAATGTAACACATTCTTCGCTTTCCGTGCTTGAAAGTCTTCATCCTTCCTTTGTTCTTCTCTTTTCCTTACCTCTTCTCTTTACCCTTTCTGCGCTGCGGCGTTTGAGACCTCTCTTCTTTCATTTCCCCTTTTTCTTTTTTCCCCTTTTTCTTTTTTCCCCTTTTTCTTTTTTCCCCTTTTTCTTTTTTCCTCCCTGTGCGTGTCTGAAGGCCGACCCACGCATTTCTATACGTAGCCGGTGACGGGGTAACGCGTAATTCCCCACCACGGGTAGACAGGTAGGACACGTACGTATCTCCTGGTAACGGCCAGGCCCAGGGAGGGGTGATTACCCGAGCTGATACCTTCCAAAGGTGCCAATTAGTCCCTCCGTCCGTTTCTCGGGAGGTGTGACCTGAGGTGTGAACAATCACCTAAGGCGGGAGTGCCCTCAGAGAGGGCCCCTACAAGGGAGGAGCGTGACATCGGAGACGCCGATAATCATGGGGGATACTTCCGCAATGGTTTCCTCATCTTCTACTATGTCTGCTCACAAGCGTAAGTTCAATGAGTCTCAGCCACAGACAGTTCTTCCATCGTTGCCACAGTTCCTTGTTGTTTCTCGGTTTGACGAAGGTCACGACTTCTCCACAGTCAACCCTTTCATTATTCAGAAAGGTGTCAACGCAATTGCAAGTCCTGTAAAGTCTTGTTCGAGATTACGAAATGGCACCTTGTTGTTAGAAACAGTCAGTGCCCTCCAGGCACAAAAATTGCTGTGTACTTCACTGCTACACACCTTCCCTGTCCGCGTGGAAGCGCACCGCACTTTAAATTCCTCACGTGGGGTCGTTAATACACGCTCCCTCGACAGATTGTCCGACAAGGAAATTCAACACTACCTGTCTGACCAGGGCGTACTGTCTTCTTGACATTTGACAGAGTTCAACTCCCATCGAACATCAAAGCGGGCTATGAGAGAATTTCCGTTCGCTCTTACATCCCAAACCCTACGCGGAGCTATCGGTGTCAGCGGTTCAATCATACCAGCCAGTCCTGTTCCAATCCATCCAAATGTGTTACATGTGGCAAGGATGCCCATGAGGGTGCTTGTCCACCTCCATCCCCTCGTTGCATCAACTGTATGGGTGACCACGCTGCTTCCTCTAGAGATTGCCCCATTTTTAAGGATGAAAAGCTCATTCAGGAAATCGGAGTGAAGGAAAAAGTGTCGACCTGTGCTGCTCGAAAATTATTCACCAGTCGAAAGCCCACTGTGCCTCAGACAGGTAAATACAGCACTGTCCTTGCCTCTCCTCGGCCAACAAAGGAGGCGGCCACGCAGACTTGTGATCTCACCTTTACTGCCACAGTCGTCAGATCAGCCAGCGCAAAGATCGCCCGTTCAACCTCCCCACTTTCGCCTGCTCACTCTAAGGCTCACCCTTCAACGGGTTCTGCTAAATCTCGACCCCAAAAGTCAGACACCCGGACTTCCAAAAAAGAGCCTACACGTGAATATTTTTTACGTACCCTAAATTCACAACCATCAGTTCCTCCTTCATCTAAACATTCTGTTTCCAAGAAGGCTAATAAGAAACCCAGTTCCTCTCCTTCTCCGCCACGGCGTGTCTCATCTACAGCACCACCTGGCTGTAGCCGCCCTCGGCCGTCTTCTGTGTCGCCGAGGCGCTCTGCTGGCGGCCGATCAACCGGCCGATTGCTGGTGGCAGGAGCTGCTCCTGACCAACCTATGGATCAGGATCTTCTGCCTTCGGCTGACTGCCGTTCCACGCTGTCAGTCGCAAGCTCTGAGCTGTCGTTGAGTTGAGGGCAACCTTGGTCACATTCTTTCATTTTCTGTCCACCCTACGTCCATTATCCATTGGAATATACGTGGCATTCGGGCCAATTGGGATGAATTGTCGATCCTCTTACGATCCTACTCCCCGGTCATCTTCTGTCTTCAGGAAACAAAGCTGCGTCGTCATGACTGCTTTGTTTTCCCCGCATTTTCAGTCAGTCCGATTTGATCTCCCCTCTGTTGAAGGCTCTCCAGCACATGGAGGACTCATGATTCTTCTCCATGATACTCTCCATTATCACCCAATCCCCTTAAATAATTCCTTCCAAGCTGTCGCTGTCCGTCTTTCCCTTTCTGGATACACCTTCTCTCTTTGTACTGTATACATTCCATCGTCCACACCAATGGCACGAGCTGATCTCCTTCATCTTCCTGGTCAGCTTCCACCCTTCTATTTGCTGGTTGGGGACTTCAACGCCCACCACTCGCTTTGGGGATCTCCACATCTTTGTCTGCGTGGCTCACTATTGATAGACGTCTTCCACCAAGCAGATCTTGTTTGCCTCAACACATCAGCATAAACAGCCATTGGTTAAGAATTTTCAACTGTCAGCAGATATTTTAACTCCACCCAATTTTAACTCAGTCAATGAGAAATGTCAGCTATCTTTATTGCATCAAAATATTTGAGGACTGAGAAATAAAATTAATGAATTAACTATCTGCATAGATGAATTAGAGTCTTCAAACCCAGCTGACATAATCTGCCTCTCTGAACATCATGTGACCACTGGTATAGAACTTTTAAGTGTTACAGGGTTTAGGTTAGCATCTCACTTTTGTAGATCAGAAATGGAGAAAGGAGGAGTTGCCACATTCATCAGGAACTGTCATAAATTTAAGAACATAGACATTCATAAATTTTGCCTAGAACAGCATATGGAAGCATGTGCAACAGAATTAGAATTTCACAAAAAATCCTTCATAATATTAAGTGTATATCGAGCATCTGCAGGTAACTTTAATCTGTTTGTCAACCACCTTGAAGCTGTACTGGCCCATTTAACAACCAAAAACAAAGAAATAGTGGTTGCTGGTGATGTCAATATAGATTTCCTTAAAGACTCTCCCAATAAGAACTTGTTTGAGTTAGTAACACTATCATTCAACTTAATTCCCACAGTAAAGTTCCCCACTAGGATAGCCACTTGCTCACAAACAGCCATTGATAATATCTTTATAGAAAAGTCCAATGAACAAAATTATATTACAAAACCAATAGTCAATGGCCTCTCAGACCATGACATGCAGTTCCTTCTGTTAAATGTTAATACTGAACAGGATATAAAATCTGAGCTCAAAAGGGTAATCAGTAAGCCAAAAATTGATTATTTTAGGACACTCCTCAGAGACATTCACTGGACTGATGTTTACAGCGTTCATGGCATGAATGAAAAATATAACATTTTTGCTAATAAAGTGCTTACCTTATTCGAACACTGCTTTCCCCCAAAACTTACCAAGGTTAGAGCAAAGTCTACAAAGAAGCCATGGATTACTCGAGGAATAGGGGTATCTTGTAAAACAAAAAGAAAACTGTATCTGTCACTCCGAAACATTTCCAATGTTGATGCTATAGCACATTATAAGAAATACTGCAAAATATTAAAGACTGTAATACGGATGTCAAAGCAAATATATTACAAGGAAAAGATAGTCATATCAGATAACAAAATAAAGACAATATGGGATGTAGTGAAGGAGGAGACCGGTAGAACCAGACATGAAGAGGAACAAATAGCATTAAGAGTAAATGATACATTGGTGACAGATGTGTATAGTGTTGCAGAACTTTTTAACAAACATTTTATAACTGTTACTGAAAAGATGGGATTGTCAGGTTCGGTAGATGCTGCTATGGATTACCTTAGACCAGACATTTCAAGTAACTTCCTTAATATGAATTTGACCCTCACTACCCCAACAGAAATAATGTCCATCATAAAATCTTTAAAATCAAAAACATCTAGTGGGTATGATGAAATATCAACAAAGTTAATTAAAGAATGTGATTCTGAGCTAAGTAACATATTAAGCTATCTGTGTAACCAGTCGTTTATTAGTGGAATATTTCCTGAATGGCTGAAATATGCTGAAGTTAAGCCACTGTTTAAGAAGGGAGATAAAGAAATAGCATCAAATTTCCGTCCAATTTCACTGTTGCCAGCATTCTCAAAAATTTTCGAAAAAGTAATGTACAGTCGTCTTTATAACCATCTTATCTCAAATAACATACTGTCAAAGTCACAGTTTGGATTTCTAAAAGGTTCTGATATTGAGAAGGCTATCTACACTTACAGTGAAAAAGTGCTTAATTCATTAGACAAAAAATTGCAGGCAACTGGTATATTTTGTGATCTGTCAAAGGCATTTGACTGTGTAAATCACAATATCCTTTTAAGTAAACTAGAGTATTATAGTATAACAGGAAATGCTGCAAAATGGTTCAAATCTTATATCTCTGGCAGGAAACAAAGGGTGTTATTAGGAAAGAGACATGTATCAAGCCATCAGGCCTCATCCAACTGGGAACTAATTACATGTGGGGTCCCACAAGGTTCCATTTTGGGGCCCTTACTTTTTCTTGTGTATATCAATGACCTTTCATCAGTAGCATTACCAGATGCCAAGTTTGTTTTGTTTGCCGATGATACAAACATTGCAATAAATAGCAAGTCAAATGTAGTCTTAGAAAGATCAGCCAATAAAATATTTGTGGGCATTAATCACTGGTTCCTAGCCAATTATTTGTCACTAAACTTTGAAAAAACACACTACATGCAGTTCAGAACTTGTAAGGGGTGTCCCAAGAGTATATGTCTAACATACGATGACAAGAAGATAGAAGAAGTGGACAGTGTTAAATTCTTGGGATTACAGCTTGATAATAAATTCAACTGGGAGGAGCACACCACAGAACTGCTGAAGCGTCTTAACAAATCTCTGTTTGCAATGCGAATTTTGTCAGACATAGGGGATATAAAAATGAAAAAGCTGGCATACTATGCTTACTTTCATTCCATAATGTCATATGGGATTATTTTTTGAGGTAATTCATCAAGCCTAGCTAAAGTTTTCCGGGCACAAAAACGTGCAGTGAGAGTTATATGTGGTGTGAACTCAAGAACATCCTGCAGAAGCCTGTTTAGGGAACTAGGGATACTAACTACTGCTACCCAATATATTTATCCCTTAATGAAATTTGTCATTAAAAATATATCACTTTTTCAAACCAACAGCTCAATTCATGGAATCAATACTAGAAATAAGAATAATCTTCACAAGGATTTAAAGTCACTTAGTCTTGTACAAAAAGGTGTGTATTATTCAGGAACACACATTTTCAATAACTTGCCAGCAGCTATAAAAAGCTTAACAACCAATGAAATTCAGTTTAAGAGAAGCCTAAAGGATTTATTGGTGGCCAACTCCTTCTACTCCATTGATGAATTTCTTAGTAAAACCAACTGATTTGTATATAAGTACAACATAACTTCTGCACAATTTCAGTGCAGTAATGTGTTCATTGAAAATTTGTGTGTGTGTGTGTGTGTGTGTGTGTGTGTGTGTGTGTTAGTATAATCTAACTTCTGCACCATTTCACATTTCAGTGCAGTAATGTGTTCATTGTAAATAAGTATTACAGTAGTTGTATTACCTTATAAATAAATAAAAAACTTTTTTATTTTAAATTCAGTGCATTAGTATTTGTAACATGACTCTTAGTGTTCATTAAAAAATGACGATCATTCCACTTGGGACCTGTGGAATGGTACATTAGCTTATTTGTTTTAGTTGTAAATATTTGTCATGTATTGTTGTTTTTCTGACATGTTCCACATCCTGGAGGACCTCCTCACTACGGATCAATTGGAATGAAAGTAAATCTAATCTAATCTAAGCTACATTTTTGTCTGCCTCCACGATAAATTTCTCTTATTTGGATCTTTTGGTCGGTACTGTTCCGCTAGATCGGCGCTTCGATTGGTTCGCCCTTGCTGATACACACTCGAATGACCACTTTCCATGTGTCCTTCGATTGCAGCCACACCTGCCATATATGCGCCCGCGACACTGGAAGTTTGCCCAAGCCGATTGGACACTTTTTTCGTCTGTAGTGACATTCGATGACCGTCACTTTCCTAACGTCGACGATGAGGTCACTCATATTACAGATGTTATTCTTTCAGCTGCGGAACGTTCAATACCTCGCACCTCCGAATTGCCCCGGCGCCCGCCAGTTCCTTGGTGGAACGAGGCATCCCGTGACGCAATACGTGAGCGGCGGCGTGCTCTTCACGTTTTCAGACACTGTCCTACATTGGCCAACTGTATCCGCTATAAGCAGTTCCGAGTGCTATGCCGTCGCGCCATCCGCGATAGCAAGAAGGCAAGCTGGGACTTCTTTACTAGCTCATTTAACACCTTCACTCCCTCCTCGGAAGTTTGGAGTCGGATTCGACGGTTATCTGGCATGCCTAGTTTCTCCCCAGTCTCTGGGCTCACTGTCCTGCATGATGCATTAGTGGGGCCCCATCGCAATTTCTAACACAAATAGTCACGGGTAATGATGTCAGCACTGCGGGAAGCAACTGACCCTGCTTCCCCTCGCCCCTCACCTCCCCAACCAATCCTAAACCAATCGTTCCCCACAAACACCGCGCGATTCGTCAAGAGGCAGTAGAGGGAGGACTGACGTGAAGGGAGAATGAGTGACGTAGCGCCGATGTAGTGTGAGTGGGTGAGTGAACTAGAAAAAAGTGTGGAGTGTGCTAACTGTGAAGAGTTTGAAGTACCAGTTCATTGAAATTGAGTGATTAGTTCACACTTCACTCATTAGTGCTTAGAGCTTGGTATGACAATAACGATTCCAGATTGCCCCTCCTCTGCGCACGCAAATGCGTCTTGCCTGCTTTGGTCCTCTTGATGTACGATTCTCGGCGCCGGTGAAATGATGAACAGATGATTTTTTAAAATAAACTTCGTCTCTAATAACGCTTATAACACTTCTTTAATGTCCGATTACAATTCACATTTTTGTACAATATTAATGCGGCGGAACTCTTCATACGTTCGCCCGCTACCACTTATAGAGACAGAGTTTTTAACAATATTAACTCAGCTATCAGATACAGAGACGAACAGATGAATATAAAGAAATTAAAAAAAATTGAAGACCATATCTCTACTTGTTTTGTTTCTATGCCAATGTTATCTGTGGTACAACATTATTGTTATTTTTATATATAAAAAGAAAAGAACGAGGAAGAAAAGAAAAATAATAAGATACATTACAAACAGTTCATATGTGTGAACATAAACTTTCCTAATTGTATCCATGAAATCCTCTACTGCCTCATTATGCCTTCGGAAGAAAAAAAAAAAAAAAAAAAAAAGAAGAAAGAATAGCAACGCCTGGGTCCACCTCAAAAGCCTGTGACTTCAACAGTTCTGTTCCCTCATCTTTCTCTGCCAGTTCATTATCTGCAACCACTATCTGCCCTGTTTTAAGACTCAGAAACAATAAATCAAAATTAATACAAAAACAATAATCCACCACTACCATAGATGGAACACTCAACAGCTACTTGTATTATAAATCTACTATTTCTGACTTATCATGAGCCACATGGAGTCTCCACATTATCTAGCTGTGCGCCCAAAATGATGACATGTAACGCAATTCACTGCTACGGGTTTGATACAAGGGACAGGATGTCCAGGCAAATTCACTGAATACAATGTGCATGCACTACCCATTCATCTCTAGTGTTACCCCTAAATGTGACAAGTGCACTGGTTCCTCTATATAAATATGTATATAAATCACACCACCTAAAATTTGAATGACATCACAAAAGAACAGAAATGGTCTGACTCAGTCGAAACGATGATACTGCGGGCTGTGGCTTGGATGTTACTCAGTGGCGGATGGGTGAGGGTTGGAGGGGGTGGGGGTGACACACCCTCTGCTGCTGATTGTGGCAACTTAGGCACCCCTGACATCACTCTGAAGAATGGAATTGTACTTGGGGGTGAGTGGGCGGTGGTGACAGGTTTGTAGGCCCAGTGGAAACACTTTTGACAGCAAATAATGCCTTTATTCAATTCCAATCCATGACATGTTGTGGCTCTGTGTAGCTAACATGCCTCACTCTTATTGTTCCTGGCCAGTGCTGATGTGTGGGTGGCAGATTGTACCGTGGACAATAAGTAGGCATCCTCCGATGCATATGGAAGGCCCGTGGCAGGCTGGCACTAAGTCCCATGAAGAACTTCGTGCTAGCAGTAGCAGGTGTAGCCTGGTCTTGAACCCATGGCTGCTGCTGGCAGTGCCCAGTTCTCACTGCTTGAGATGGCTGCTGGCATCATGTTGATGGTAATGCTGCTAGACTCCAGTGACAAACAAATGCTTCTGCCTCAAAATTCAGCCACATTTATATCGCTCTGAGGCAAATTTGTTTCACTAAGCTGACCTCTAGTCATGTCACCCATAACGTGAGACTTGCACCGTTATGATAACATCAACTCTCCTACTATGGCCGTTACCACTATATGATGTAGTTTTCCACTGAGTGCAGCTAGCTTCATCTTGCATCCCTTACGTGTATGTTATTTTGACCCACAAGCCATCACACTTGTGGCTACCAGCCTGCAGCTGCTGATTGAGTGCTTCATGGTAGGTTTCTCACTCTTTCTTATTACTTTTATTAAAGACTGGGTAGCAAGACTACAGTATTCATAAACAGAAAAGAGCCATTATTGTATAGTTACACCACTTCAGAACAATTACTGAAAGCAGTTACTTCCATAAAATGTCTAGGAACATGCTTCAGGGTGATCTGAAGTGAAAGAACTGCATAAAATTAATCTCAAGTAAGGCACGTGCCGGACTAAGTCTCGGTGGAAGAATGAGGTACACGAAAGGAAGAAGAGCGACGATCAGAATGATAAAAGCAATCGAGCCTACCCTGGGCAGTCAGAATATGATTCAAAATAATCTGCTGGCTGATCCTTTCACACCAGAAACATATATACCTGAGCCCTTTCCAGGGCCACAGTTAATGATTATATCTATTGGCATAGGGGCCATAACACCAGCCAAAGCAGCACTGCTATGAGAATTGTGCAGTCAGCACCAGTGCCATATACTGTGCATACAGAAGACACATAGCTGACACGAGAATAATGATAATTGGAAGAATCCTCAAGAAATGTAGTCTGTCAACAAAGGGAGTACCTTACAAAATGCTTATTCGATCAGTATTTGAATATTGCTCTTCAGTATGGAATAAGCATCAGATAGGGTTCATAAATCAAATAGAGAAGTCCAAAGAAGAGCATCACAGAGATGAAACACCAACCATGGCAGATGCTGAAAGAGCAGCATTCTGCATTGTGGTGTGGTTTAGTGCTAAAGTTCCAAGATCCTGCTTTCTTACAAGATTCAACAGATATGTAATTTCCCGTTATGTATATCTCACAAAAAGACCTTGAAGATTCCACATGCAGGCTTAACGGTAATCAACCGTGAACCATTTGTGACGAACAGGAAAAGGGGGGGGGGGGATGACAGTGGCACATGAAGTGCCCCCCACCACACACAGCAAGGTAGCATGTGATATATGGATCTAGGGGTACTTGGGTCTGAATAGGATGACTTTGTTCATAATGATCTCATCATGGTATTATGAATATGGGATGAGCATTTAGATTTGATTGAGAGAGTTCTAAATAAATTTCAGGAGACAGTCATTACTGCCAATCTTCAGAAGTGTAAGCCTCAGTATAAACAGATAACGTTTTGGGGCCATTTAATAACACCACAAGGTATTCACCCTGGCCACTCTAAAATCAGTGCCATAGGTAATTTTTCTGGGGCAGGAAAATAATTAAAAGCATTTTTATAGTCATTTTGTACCCAATCAGTTATTGAACAATGCTTCATTGATGTATTTGCTTAAGTAACACTTGCAGTGTACTGGTCAAAAGACTTTCACACACCATTTGATGACATAAAACATGATATTGTATCCTAAAAAAATTTATTTCACTCAGACATGGCTCTGTATTTCTGCTTATCATCATATGCTTCAAATATGGACCTTGGTGCACGTCTATTCCAAATTAGAACCATGGCCCTTTCTTGTTTTGTTTTAGGGCGCAAAACTGCTACAGTCATTAGCGCCGGGTCTGTGACTTAGGAAAAACTAAAAAACGAAACTGGAAACCAGCAGCAATGGGAACAAAACTCAAAAAATTGGAGAAACTAAAAGCAGAAGGAAAGCTTTAAAAAACCACTATAGAAGGGTGTTGGTTGTCCCCAAAAAGAGCTTCAAATGACTGACGTCATCTCACTGGCACTAATAAACTCGAGAACGCGATTGGCTGAGCGCGTGTCATCTGCTAAAATGGAAGATATATCAGGCGACAGCTGTAGACGGGCGCGTAACGGAGTAAAATAGGGGCACTCAAGTAAAAGGCGTCTTACCGTCCACAGCTGAGAGCAGTGGGGACAGAGTGGGGGAGGATCGCCACTTAAAAGATGTCGATAGCTGAAACGACAGTGCCCTATCCCGAGTCTAGTTAAAATTACCTCCTCCCGACGACACATTCGGGAGGAAGAGGTCCAAGCACAGGGAAGAGCTTTCACGTCCCGCAATTTATTATTGGGAAGTGTCGACCAATGTGCGTGCCACAAAAAAGCAACACGACGACATAAAACACTCTGTAGATTGGTGAAAGGAATCATGCGAATATCTGGCCGAAGAAGAGAGACTGCTGCCTTGGCCGCTATATCGGCCGCCTCATTTCCACAGATATCAACGTGTCCTGGGAGCCAGAGGAACGCCACAGAGACGCTCCCAAGTGGATCAAGTGGAGGCAGTCCTGAATCCAGTGGACCAGAGGGTGGACAGGGTAGAGAGCTTGGAGACTGAGAGGAGAGCTGAGAGAATCTGAACAGATAACATACTGTATCCGCTGATGGCGACGGATGTATTGGACAGCCTGGAGAACAGCATAAAGCTCCGCAGTATAAACCGAACACTGGTCGGGAAGCCGAAATCGCTTTGGGGTGTCGCCAACAATATAGGCACTCCCAACACCTAACGATGTTTTTGAGCCATCAGTGTAAATAAATGTGGCATCCTTCATTTGTGTGAATAAAGCAGCAAATGCCCGACGATAAACAAGTGAAGGGGTACCATCCTTGGGAAACTGACAAAGGTCACGGAGCAGGCAGGTCCGGGGACGGAGCCAAGGCGGTGCTGTACGCCAAGTTGTCAAGAAAGTTTTAGGAAAGCGGAAAGAAAGAGAATGGAGCAGTTGACGGAAGCGGACTCCCGGTGGTAGTAGGGAGGAAGGGCGGCCTGCATACCCTAAATCCAAGGAAGCGTCGAAAAAAATGTCATGAGCCGGATTTGCAGGCATGGAAGACAGATGGCTAGCATAACGACTCAGAAGGACAGCTCACCGATTGGACAGCGGAGGTTCAGCAGTCTCAGCATAAAGGCTTTCTACGGGGCTGGTGTAAAAATCTCCAGACACTAAACGTAATCCACGGCGTAATCGGACATTAAAGAAGTGTTATAAGCGTTATTAGAGACGAAGTTTATTTTAAAAAATCATCTGGTCATCATTTCACCGGCGCCGAGAATCGTACATCAAGAGGACCAAAGCAGGCAAGACGCATTTGCGTGTGCAGAGGAGGGGCGATCTGGAATCGTTATTGTCATACCAAGCTCTAAGCACTAATGAGTGAAGTGTGAACTAATCACTCAATTCCAATGAACTGGTACTTCAAACTCTTCACAGTTAGCATACTCCACACTTTTTTCTAGTTCACTCACTCACTCCCACTACATCGGCGCTATGTCACTCATTCTCCCTTCACGTCAGTCCTCCCTCTACTGCCTGTTGACGAATCGCGCGGTGTTTGTGGGGAAAGATAGGTTTAGGATTGGTTGGGGAGGTGAGGGGCGAGGGGAAGCAGCGTCAGTTGCTTCCTGCAGTGGTGACATCATTACCCGTGACTATTTGTGCAGTTATACTTCGCGTCTACGGGTAGCCTACCGTTGGCAGCTCTTGCAGACAAATGAATATTAAAGATACAAACGAAAAGGCTGGCCGTGTGAGCACGCACAGCCAACATGAAAATAAAATGCTTAACTTGTGAGTCTGGAACTGAAGCATGCGTGGAATCCACGCTTCAAAGATAATCGTTCATGTAGGAATGTTTATCTCATACACATTATTGAAATAATTACACTAAATATAAATTTGAGGATTGTCCTAATTACATTTAAAAAAATACATCTATATTTATGAATAAACATCAACGGATTTGGCGAATGTTCAGAGAGATCCGTTTAAAAACATGATTTGTTCCACTTTTTTCCCTGTCAGGCGATATCTTCTGTCAGTTATAAGGTGTCCTGCCTTCGAGAACACTTTCACACGGCTTGGAGGTTGCAACAATACACAGTCGTATTTTGCAAGTTCAAAGAGCGAGGGGTATACTGACAGCCGTTCAGACCACCACTGAAGTGGATTGCCTTGTCTCTGTAGCAGGGGCTCTTGTAAATATTTGTCCACTTCCACTATTACAGCAGCTCTCGGGTGTGGATTACTCTGCAGCCTGGAAAACACTTCACCAAATTCGAGCCAGAGACTAGAAGAAGATTCAGCGGTTGGAACTGAGATTGTTGCAATAGCAGTGGATGTGTTCGTCACAAATTTCTCACAGTGCCTTATCAGGTTTAGCTTCACCTTCTCAGCAGAATTTTTATCAGAAAAACCATGTAATTTGAACCGGGGATCCAATGAAGTTGCTTCTGTGGAAATGGAATTTTCCTCTATATTTCGAAATCGTCGTTTTAGTTCTTCAGCTAACTTTTCGGCCATCTATTGCACGTCTACATGAATTTCAGTGTTATTAACAAACCTGCAACACCATTTTTTTTTTTTCAACGAGCAACAAAGGAGTATAATTTTAGAAGCAGTGACAACATTTGCACTTGACATTTCCTTGGTGCAGTCTTTGAAAACTTTCAACAGGTCACAGGCTTGTGTTACACTTGCAATGTCCTCTGCAGTCAGATTTGGAAGATCCGGATAATTCAGAGTGATAACTATCATTAGGGAATTCTTAACCTTGATTATTCTTCGCAGCATATCATAGGTTGAATTCCATCTTGTAACAGTGTCCTGTTTTAGTGTCGGAACTAGCTCTTTTAACTGTTCCTGCATCTTTTTCAGTTTCGTGCAGGCCTGCGAACTTCTTTTAAAAAATACATTTTTTTTTTACTTTATTCAGAATGGGTTGAATGTGTGGAAGCCCATTCTGAACAATTAAATTGAGTATGTGTGCAAAGCAGGGGATGTGTTTCTAGGCTGAGTGTCTTATAGCTGCCACAATATTAGCAGCATTGTCGCTAACAACATATACGACTTTTTCTTGAATGTCCCATTCCCTTGTGACACGTCGCAGTTCTTCGGAGAGTTTTTCTGATGTGTACCTTTCGTTTTCTTTAAAGCACTCTAGGAGGGAAGACGCCAGCTCCAGGCCTTTAACGTAGTGTGCTGTCACCGACAAATAACTCTCATTTGTGGTTGAGGTCCACTCATCCATTGTCAGCACAACCGCTTCTGCAGAATTAATTTTGACTCACATAATTTCTTTCATCATGGCGTATTGTTGTTGTAGAAGTGTATTGGAAATGGTCTTCTAGCTGGCATTGTGTAAGCACCATTCAGTTTGCCTACAAAACTTTGGAAATCTTTGCTTTCCACTATGTTGAAGGGCAAATAATCCTTTACAACAGCCTCCAGAAGTGCGAAATCTATCTCCTGATTTCTTTTATTCGAAAGAGGTTTCGGAAAATACATAGGTAATGTTCCGTGATATTGACGTCTATTGTCTGATAATGAAGTAATACTGTTATTTTCTGGCACCGACTGCTGTTCGCTTCTGGCAATTGCTGATGTTGGTTCCGGGTTGTCCGGGTTATTTGTCCAAGAAATATCGGAAGATGCAGGAGCAGGGGGCGCTAAGCGTCTGACTGACAATGACACTGTTGGATGCAGCACTCGAACATGACGCGCTAGATTAAATGTATTTCCTCCTTTATATGAAATACACTTAGAACAACAGTTGCACTTTGCTTTCCCAACACCTAAATCGAAGAAGAAACCCCAAATTTCACTACTTCTATGCGATTGCGAGTCGCTAGCCATTGTATAAGAGTGAACAGACACAAAAACTGCTTTCCGAATAAAATAAAGAGGGATTTTACCTGAAATCGTACCAATAACTACAGGTGACAGTTTACGTTTTGAATTTGGAGGGTTATTATTCTCGACAAAAATTTAATCTACAGGAAAACTTCTGAATAATCACTTGACGGAGGTATATAGACTTTGTGACTGTGGTAAACATACTCATTCTATTTTGGATTAAATTTTAAATGGAACATAAAATTGGACTGCATTTCGTTGGTAGCCCTACTTTTCAGGCCATGAATACAACAAAAAAGGTTTCATTTGGTAGATAAAGACTTTTTT
Organism: Schistocerca nitens; assembly: GCF_023898315.1. Classification (NCBI taxonomy): domain Eukaryota; kingdom Metazoa; phylum Arthropoda; class Insecta; order Orthoptera; family Acrididae; genus Schistocerca; species Schistocerca nitens. The sequence goes on from NC_064618.1 coordinate 436,125,015, forward strand.
GGGCGCTTCATGGGAAAATGTCGAGCAAGATTAAATGTGATACCTTCTTTATATGTGGAGGAAGGCTTTCCTTTGTCCCCTTCGACCATGCTCTATTTAAGTTAACTCAGACGCTGTAAGAGCGTAAAACGTTGCGTGCACGTTACTGCATGGTTCGGCTATCTGTTGGTAAAATTATGAAGTGTTACGAGGCTTTATCGTACGAGAGAGCGTAGCCGCGGCTGAGCGGCGAACTGGGCAACATCGCCAGGCTTCCGTAATTCATGAATGAACTATTTCATTGGAACGCTTCACGGCAGAGAGTGAAATGAATGTAGTAGTTCATGGGAATGAACGAGTTCGACCCATCTCTACTAAGCACACCACCATTACAAGAAAAAGAAGTATGTAAAGTTAAATTCTGAATATATGTATTGAATATTGAAGGTCTGTTGATATTTGTGCCAGTTAAGGTCCACTCAGGGCATGTGTACCTTCCAATTCCTTTCAATTATTCTTTCAAAATTTCCTTTTTAATTATTTAAGCAGCAAATTTTTAATCAGTTTTTCAATATATATTACATCTTATCCTCTCCCCGCTAATATTCAATGGCGACCGTTCAAAGGACGGCGCCGAGCGGAATATGAGTGGACCTTCCAGTTATTGAGATAAATGATCCATTTTTCCTTACAAGAAACTAATGAGGCCTTTGTTGCATTTGTTACATGTCTGTGGTATTGGAACTATTAACAACTTGAAGGAACAATGTAACCTCCCCAGAGAAATTTCAAAAGTCAATAATTGAATGTTAATCGGAATAGAACCAAGTGTAACCTCCTCAGAGAATTTGAAAGACAATATTTTAAATGCAAATGGACATAGAGCTATGTGTAACCTCCCAGCAATTAAATTTAGTGACAATGACAATTAAATGAAAAAATAGCAATCTGACCCAAGTATAAGTTCCTCACAACAAATGAAAGTCAGTTCAATGATAATGAAATCTCAGTGACAATGAAAACACAAATAGACCGAAATGTCGATCTTTAGGCCCTGATTAAACTCAAATTCTTACCTCAGTAAAACTGGATCTGCTCTTATTTTTCGCCATAGCTCGAAGGAAATGCATTGCAAAAATTTTGAATTTAAGGGAAACTTTTCTTTAAGGAATACCAAGGGAAATATTTCTTTCAATAAAATGTTTCTTTGTTAAAATGCTTGGTTTGAAAACAAATTATTATTGGGGCGATTCTTGAACAAATTAGTTACAGTTAATTTACATTACACTATCAAATGTGCGCAATGCTGCTTCATTACCTTATTTAAAAATCTACCTCGTCCTGAATCTTGACTAGTGTGCCATGTCGACGCCCGCCGACTCCTCACACACAACTGCAAATATCTCTCGTGCGCTACTACCACAGACTACGTCATCTCGCATGCGCTACTACTCTCAAACTGCTAACTCGCGACTGCACTCTCGCGCAGTCAAGCGCAGACTAGGCTCTCTGGTCAAAGATTTTATCATGCCTCACCATCGCTGCTACATAACATACGTGTTTCATAACCCTCCACTGGGGGGGGGGGGGGGGCAAAAATTTTGGCAGCGATGGTGAGTCATTTGGACTTGCCAAGTGCGGCAAAATTTTTTCTTAACTAATTAATTCTACAATTACAGAGAATATACTGATGTAGCAAATATGGTGCACATGCACCGAGTACATGACAAAATGTGAGTACAAAACATATTAGCAAATCAGAAAAATGTATATACAAATTATTTGGTAGATAACAAAGTGCACACGCACTGAAAAAATTCTTTAGCATTTTCAAAACAAATAAACAGAATAGCAAAAAATCATGTTGACAAGTGACATGAGTGCACATGCACTGCAGTTGAGAATATATCAGCAAATGACGAAATGTATATACAATGAGTAACAAATGACAAGTGCATACGCACTGAAGTATTGAACATATCAGGAAATCATAAAAAGTATACAGAATGATTACAAATCATATTGAAAAATGAGAAAAGCGCACAGGCACTGAAGTTCAGTAGAAAACATATTAACATACACTCCTGGAAATGGAAAAAAGAACACATTGACACCGGTGTGTCAGACCCACTATACTTGCTCCGGACACTGCGAGAGGGCTGTACAAGCAATGATCACACGCACGGCACAGCGGACACACCAGGAACCGCGGTGTTGGCCGTCGAATGGCGCTAGCTGCGCAGCATTTGTGCACCGCCGCCATCAGTGTCAGCCAGTTTGCCGTGGCATACAGAGCTCCATCGCAGTCTTTAACACTGGTAGCATGCCGCGACAGCGTGGACGTGAACCGTATGTGCAGTTGACGGACTTTGAGCGAGGGCGTATAGTGGGCATGCGGGAGGCCAGGTGGACGTACAGCCGAATTGCTCAACACGTGGGGCGTGAGGTCTCCACAGTACATCGATGTTGTTGCCAGTGGTCGGCGGGAGGTGCACGTGCCCGTCGACCTGGGACCGGACCGCAGCGACGCACGGGTGCACGCCAAGACCGTAGGATCCTACGCAATGCCGTAGGGGACCGCACCGCCACTTCCCAGCAAATTAGGGACACTGTTGCTCCTGGGGTATCGGCGAGGACCATTCGCAACCGTCTCCATGAAGCTGGGCTACGGTCCCGCACACCGTTAGGCCGTCTTCTGCTCACGCCCCAACATCGTGCAGCCCGCCTCCAGTGGTGTCGCGACAGGCGTGAATGGAGGGACGAATGGAGACGTGTCGTCTTCAGCGATGAGAGTCGCTTCTGCCTTGGTGCCAATGATGGTCGTATGCGTGTTTGGCGCCGTGCAGGTGAGCGCCACAATCAGGACTGCATACGACCGAGGCACACAGGGCCAACACCCGGCATCATGGTGTGGGGAGCGATCTCCTACACTGGCCGTACACCACTGGTGATCGTCGAGGGGACACTGAATAGTGCATGGTACATCGAAACCGTCATCGAACCCATCGTTCTACCATTCCTAGACCGGCAAGGGAACTTGCTGTTCCAACAGGACAATGCACGTCCGCATGTATCCCGTGCCACCCAACGTGCTCTAGAAGGTGTAAGTCAACTACCCTGGCCAGCAAGATCTCCGGATCTGTCCCCCATTGAGCATGTTTGGGACTGGATGAAGCGTCATCTCACGCGGTCTGCACGTCCAGCACGAACGCTGGTCCAACTGAGGCGCCAGGTGGAAATGGCATGGCAAGTCGTTCCACAGGACTACATCCAGCATCTCTACGATCGTCTCCATGGGAGAATAGCAGCCTGCATTGCTGCGAAAGGTGGATATACACTGTACTAGTGCCGACATTGTGCATGCTCTGTTGCCTGTGTCTATGTGCCTGTGGTTCTGTCAGTGTGATCATGTGATGTATCTGATCCCAGGAATGTGTCAATAAAGTTTCCCCTTCCTGGGACAATGAATTCACGGTGTTCTTATTTCAATTTCCAGGAGTGTATAACATAAGTGCACATGCACTGAAAAACTCTTTAGCATTTTCATAACAAATAAACATAAAGGTAAAAAATCATTTTGACAAGTGACATAAGTGTACATGCAGTGCAGTTGAGAATATACCATCAAATCAGAAAATATTAATAAACGGGAAAAATACACACGCACTGTAGTACAGAACATATCAGAAAACCACAAAATATATACGTAATGAGTACAAATGGCATAAAGTGCACATGCACTGAAAAACTCTCTAATAATTTTACGACAAATAAACCTAATGAGTACAAATCATATTGACAAATGAGAAAAGTGCACACGGGCTGTAGTACTCTCTAGTATTTTTCTACAACAAACAAACAAATCAAATAGTGTAATAAAGTGCACATGCACTATACGAGGTGTGGCTAGAAAAAAACCGGACTAGTACTGGTGAAACAATAAAACGAATGCAATAAGGCTGAAAGTCGTGTGGCCTGTCACGTGACTCTCGCTCCGCCTACTGCTCGAGTTTCATCTGCCTCCTGCACTCAGTCTGCCCGTGGCGTCTGTTTTAAGTAGTTGACATTTTGTCTGTGCGTCGGAAAATGTTGAGTGTACAGAAAGAACAGCGTGTTAACATCAAATTTTGTTTCAAACTAGGAAAGTCTGCAAGTGAAACGTTTGTAATGTTACAACAAGTGTACGGCGATGATTGTTTATCGCGAACACAAGTGTTTGAGTGGTTTAAACGATTTAAAGATGGCCGCGAAGACACCAGTGATGACACTCGCCCTGGCAGACCATTGTCAGCAAAAACTGATGCAAACATTGAAAAAATCGGTAAACTTGTTCGACACTTTCCTTGTCAACTCCTGTTAACTCAGACACTGCTCTGATTGTTAAACGGCGATCTTGTCGAACAAGTTTACCGATTTTTTCAATGTTTGCATCAGTTTTTGCTGACAATGGTCTGCCAGTGCGAGTGTCATCACTGGTGTCTTCGCGGCCATCTTTAAATCGTTTAAACCACTCAAAAACTTGTGTTCGCGATAAACAATCTTCGCCGTACACTTGTTGTAACATTACAAACGTTTCACTTGCAGATTTTCCTAGTTTGAAACAAAATTTGATGTTAACACGCTGTTCTTTCTGTACACTCAACATTTTCCGACGCACAGACAAAACGTCAACTACTTAAAACAGACGCCACGGGCAGACTGAGTGCAGGAGGCAGATGAAACTCGAGCAGTAGGCGGAGCGAGAGTCACGTGACAGACCACGCGACTTTCAGCCTTATTGCATTCGTTTTATTGTTTCACCAGTACTAGTCCGGTTTTTTTCTAGCTACACCTCGTAGAAGTCTTTAGTAATTTCAGGATAACTGATCTTATTAACAAAAGAAAGGAAGTGCACACACACTGTATATGACTTTTTCATTTTACAAGAATTAGGGAAGGGATGGGAAGGATTGCATCATGGTTGTAGCACTTAGGTTGCACGCAGCTGCACTGAAAGTCCATATCTTTCCACAGAAGTACAACACCAAGTGAGACAATTTGCAGTTCTTTTCCCAGAAGTATTTATCAGCGTACCCAAGACACTGAAATGTCGTAGTAATATTCCCTGTTATCATTTTGGCAGTACATCAGGTACACCAAACAGTGGGACCATAATAACGTCTTCATCGCTCACGGTGGTGGACAGCATGTCATGTCAACACCACGCTCTTACAAGGCACACCAACGTAGAATTAGTGCAAAAACCAAATATAGTGCTCCATGATCATGAGGATGGACAGGACAAATGGATATTACAGTAATTCCAGGTAGTTAGGTCAGAAGGTGAAGGACATTAAGTCACAGACTAGTCTTGATTACATTAGTAGTTTGCGGCATTCATAGCCCAGTTATTGAACATTTCTGTACCATGTATTTAGTATTACAGAATAATGTTCATAAAATTAAATTATTGGCATCATGGGTAATCGTATTACAATAAACAGTGGCAGTCCTTGGCCAGTCACTAAGCATATTTAGTATGACAGAATAATGTTCATCAAAAGTCATCATTGAAAAGGAGAGTCAATTATTGGCATAGCATTAACATAATTCATTGAGTTATACAAATTATTGGCACTCATTGGCCAGTTACCAAAACATGAAAAGTCATCATTGAAAACAGGAACTAATTAATGGCATAATTAATAACATATTTCATTTAGTTACATTAATTATCAGCACTTAATGGCCAGCAAGTATTGAATAGTATAAAACATTGTTCATCATTCAGTATTATTCAGAACTCTCTTAAATGAGTAGCATTATTTGAAACTGGTGATACACACCATTAAGAAGTCATGATTAAAAATCAGTTAATTACAGTCATAGCATTAATAATCATGGGCATTATAAGTAGTCTCAACACAATAAACAGTGGCAGTTATTTGCCAGTTACAAAGCATTATTTTATATTTTTTTTGTATCATTAAGAAATCATTACTGAAGTGACATACTATTCAGAGCTGATCAGTATTACTCAGAATTCTCTTAAACTAGTAGCATTATTTGGGACTGGTAATACATTTTTTTTGTTTCTGTGCTAGTTAGTTAGCAATGCATTGCTTTGGGTAATTATAAGCGAAAGCAAGAAGAGAAAAGGAAAAGAAATTGCTTCTGGGTTGTTCCTGTAAATGAAAAATGTGTAACGTCATTCGTCATGAGTCAGCTGTAACAAGGTTGTGACACAAGTGGGTAAAATAAAAAAAAATGCAAGTACTAGTATAGGCTTAATAAGTAACAAGTTTAGTAACTATCATGAAAGGCTTCTCCCGGAAAAAATACAAAATGGATTATTGAGCTGAAAGAAGAAACGCAGACTATGCTGAAAAGTAGTGAACTTCGAATTAACAGGTAGTGAAATGTGTATAAAAATGTGTTCCATAGCTGTCCTTTCCAAAGCCTTCAGTCATCATACCATACGATATAAAACATACTGTCAAAACAAACTGCAATAAATACTTAAATAACTACATAGCAAAATACATAAACTTCAACATCATCCTCATCTGTAAAGAAAAAAACTTCATTATCCATCACTTCATTACTTATATTATCATAACTCCATTATTATCATCACCTGTAAAGAAAAACTTCATTATTCATAGTAGCATATTCTTCATCATTATTCTTCATCACCATTCATTATCATCTGCAAAAAAAAATCACTTCATTACTCATTACACAACTATTCCTTATGTCTAGCATATTTCATCACTTAAAACTAAGATGTGTAGTTCTGTCTGACAGCCTGCATCAATCGCCTTGTATTCTGAAAGAAAAAATTAGTTAAGACTGCTATTCTACGATGTGCATAGTATATTCTTGTTAATGCTTGTTAATTCTGATCCATTTACTCTTCCTCATAAGGTTTTTGCATCTTCTTTCGTTTATTCCGTATGTGAAATTCCCATTTCTGTTTAATTTATTTCCTTTACGTATCATTTCTTTCTGAAATTGATGAACAAAGATTAATGCCTTGCATTTAAATCATATACCCTCCAAATAATGACTGGTTAATGGTGACATAATTAAGCATACAGCATAACATGACAGAAAACGTAATATGTCAAAGGCATAGACAGTGTTCAGAGGCAAAAATGTACAAAGAATATCACAATGCAGCAGAAAAAAGGAAAATGTAAAATAGTCACGATGTTGAGATATCATAGGGCAAAAAATGTCAAAATCAACTGGTGTGTTATACCTTAACTATTTCACAGTGCATATAAACAAAACATGAAAACAATCGTACATAAAAAAGACACAATGTGACGTTCGTTGTGTTCAGCTTGTATGTAGTGTAGTTAATAGAGGCGAGAATTAAAGACTTTAATGGAGAGAGAATTTGATAAAATTAATACGTCATTACATAGAATTGCATAATTATTCATAAAATGCGTAAGTTCATCTGGAAAATATGCACGGTCTGATGTGTAACGACAAGAAGAGCGACCTGCTAACCTTACCTTGCCGGGCACTTGCCAAGAAAAAATACTATAGTCATCAATAATTAGTCACATAAATATAATTGCATAAGTAGTCATAAAATGGGTAAGTTCATCTGGAAAAAATGCACGGTCTGATGTGTAACGACAAGAAGAGCGACCTGCTAACCTTACCTTGCCGGGCACTTGCCAAGAAAAAATACTATAGTCATCAATAATTAGTCACATAAATATAATTGCATAAGTAGTCATAAAATGTGTAAGTTCATCTGGAAAATATGCACGGTCTGATGTGTAACGACAAGAAGAGCGACCTGCTAACCTTACCTTGCCGGGCACTTGCCAAGAAAAAATACGATAGTCATCAATAATTAGTCACGTGAATATAATTGCAGAAATGATCATAAAAATTAGTAAATAGCATTACAGTGTGATAAATCGTAAAGTATGTTCACTCAATAAAGGGTTTTATGTTGGATAAGTGGTGGTTTCCTTTCGATTTTCTGGTTCTCAGAGTTTCGACGTGTACAACATTGGGGTGAGGAATGCTGCGAATTCGATATGGACCTGCGTATAGAAGTTCAAATTTACTGCACTTACCTTTTATTTTATTGGATAAATAGTGTGTTCGTACTAATATCTTCTGTCCAATGTGAAAGTCTCGGCGCGTACAAACCTGTTTTTGTTGTCTTCTCCGGCGCTCTGCGGCACGTTTGATGTTGTTCAGCGCAATGTCAATTATTTCGTGGTGTCGTAATCGACGAGATGTAGGAAAGTTTACTAATTCTTTAATTTTGTTTGGTGGTTCAACGTTTTTCAGTATAACAGACGGAGATAGCATAGTGGATTCATTTGGAATGGAATTAATTACATCTTGGAATGAGAATATGTGTGTGTCCCAATCAATATGTCTTTTGTGGCAGTATATTCTACACAGTTTACCAATTTCTTTCATTAATCGTTCACAAGGGTTCGAAGAAGCATGGTACTTGGATATATAGATCGGAGAAATGTTTCTAGCTCGTAACATGCGTGTCCATATAGCAGAACGAAATTGTGATCCATTATCGGAAATTACTCTCATCACATGCCCTACATGAAATAGAAAATGTTTTACAAATGCTTTCGAAACAGTTTTAGCAGTAGCTTTGCGTAACGGAGTGAAAGTAACAAATTTTGAAGTGAGTTCAACAGCGACAAAGATGTAGCAAAAACCTCTGTTAGTTCTCGGAATTGGACCAAAAATGTCTACTGCGGCCATATGTCTTAATTTAACAGGTACAATGGGATTTAATGGAGGAATATGTGAAGTGGTGTCTGACTTAGCTTTCTGGCAAATTTTACATGACGCTAAAACTCGTCGTATACGTTTCTCCATATAGGCAAATAACAGTTCTGTCTCAGTATAAGAAAACATTTTCTGGCTCCATAATGTGCATAACTTAAATGAGTATACCATATTAATTTATTAACCAGTTCGTCAGGAATGCATAATAACCAATTGTTGCTGTCTGGATGAGAGCGGCGAAAACGAATGTCATTGCGTACAGTGTAGTGGTTCCTAATCGTAACATTATTCCTATCTTGCCAAAGGTGTTTAATTTCTTTCCACACATTGTCTTTACTTTGCTCTTCTGCTATGTCCTGTAATGTCGATGAAATAAAATTTTCAAATGCAACTTGCTGAATGTACATGACACTGAAATTTGCTTTGCAGAAGTTGGTTGCGACGTCTTGCTGATTGTTGCTGAGAGAACGAGATAATGCATTTGCTATAATATTTTGTGTGCCGGGAATGTGAACAATCGTAAAATTAAATTCCTGTAAATAAAGTTTCCATCTGCTTAATTTGTCGTGAGTGAATTTAGCCGAAAGTAAAAAATTGTATCGCTCTGTGATCTGTGTAAACGGTGGTATGTCTGCCATAAAGAAAGTGCCGAAATCTCATAAAAGCCCATACAACACATAATGTTTCCAATTCTGTAACGGAGTAATTTCGTACAGCAGGCGACAGATTGCGACTTGCAAATGCAATGTTTTTAATTACTGTTGAGCCGTCGTCTTCAATTTCCTGAAAAATGTGTACGCCTAAAGCGGTGTTGGCACTGTCGGTGGCAATGGAAAAATTTCTGGTATGATCTGGGTGCGATAAAAATGGAGCATTCAACAAAGCATGTTTCAGGTTCACAAATTCAGAATGTGCTTGCTTATCCCATGACCAAATAGTGTTTTTACCTGTTAATTGGCATAATCTAGGTGTGTCTAAAGCAGAGTGATGAATAAATTTGTTAATTAAGCCCAAAAAACTGCGTAGTTGCTTTTTTGTCGTAGGAACAGTAATATCACGTAGAGCTTGAAGTTTTTCCGGATCAGGTGCAATGCCTTCTGCTGAAATTACGTGTCCAAGAAATTTTATAGAAGTTTTACCAAAATGCGATTTACCGAGATTAACTGTGAGTCCTTGTGCATGAAAAGTTTGTAACAGTTGTTCAAGAATCAGATTGTGTTCAGTCCAGTTAGCTTCTGCAATAAGAATATCGTCTACATACGTCGTGATAATGTCTTTCATGCAAACGTGTGTCGGATGGCGTCAAAATTAATAACATTTTCGTGAACAAGATTCTGCGTGTCAAAATTATGGCTTACGTTACTGGAATATGCAATCTGTGCTGTATCTGTTTAAATTCTATCGTACGTGTTATTATTTTCAGCAGGATTCAGTGGCATTTCAACTATTTGAACTGTACTATTATTTCTTCCTGACGTATTACGCTATGGATGACACCTATTGTCTGGTTCATTCATGATAATATGTTGTTGCTGATGTTGTTGCTGCTCATAAGATCGACTGTTATTAAATGTACGCTGAAAATTGTGCTCATCATTTTTACGTTAATCATGATAGTCATTTCTATACGGTGCATTGCGATACGAGTTGAAATAGTGTGTTGTTTGTATGTAGTTATTTCTTTGCTGCCGTGCGTTACTATTTGTTGGAGCTGAGACTATACGTGCACGCGGCGAAACATTAAAGTTTGGTTGACCTTGTAGACTGCATTGTTGGTTATGTATGCTAAGCGGCTGACTTTCATGCTGTTGTGGAGAAAAACATTTATTGTTACCAAAAATGTGGTTGCGACCGCTGAAAATTTTGTACATACTGATGAATAAAATTTTTTTTATGTTAAAGTTACGCTGGTAGTTCTAGAGTGCCTAATGAAAATTGTCACTGTTCGGTAGAAAAATTTGTCACATCGGGTATTCATTACATTTTTCTTAATTCTAGGTAGAGCAATAGTTAAAGAGCTGTTTTGATAGATATAAAGGATAGTAGAAGAGAAGGCAGCAGTGCAGAAAACTAAAGATGAAACAGCACTACTACAGCTCGGGGCCCTATGCACGCTACGGCACATATTCATTAAAGCGTAATGAATCCCCTGAGGTCTATTACGCACTGCAAATAATTTTCAGCTTTCGTGTTATAGGCAATGGCGGTAAAAATTCAGAAATAAATTGCTGTATCCACGCTAACTCCAGTTTCTGCATTATAGGTAATAGCGGTGAAAATACAAAAATAAATTGTCGTATACGGTGCAAATCGTGTATCTGTCATTATTAAGCTCTTTCGATTTTTTTACACATACAAATTGCTTATACTCAACGTTCTCGTCAGTGAATTTGAGAACACGTTCAGGTTTGTGTAAGAATCTGTTTGTTTGTGTCTGTTCGGAATCTAAGTGGTGTACTCTTTGTTGATTACCTAAATTATACGCACTGCGTGAGTCTGACAAATGTTCGCAAAGTGGCGTCTGCTGTGATGTGTTATTAACTGAAATATTTTTCATCTCTGTTACTTCTTGCTGTAAGCTTGACAATTTTCTACGCAACGTGTTATGAGATGAATCTATCTCATTAATTGTCTCCTGTAGATTTAGAAATTCAGGTGTTTGATTAAATGAAACCGGTGAAGTATCGTCCGATTTGCTGTCATTATTACTTTCAATAGCGTCAATACGACTGGCCAATTCATCACATTTTTCAGTCAGTATTTTTGCCTGATCATCGTTTTTACTGTCGTAAGCATTAATCTGTTTTTGCAATTTACTTGTAGTTTCGTTCAGTTTTTTAACGTCAGCTTTGATGACATCGCAATCCTGTGTTAGTTCCAATTGTTCGAATCTGTCTGTCACTGTTTGAATATCTACTGTGTGTGTATCTGTTTTTGATTTAAGGTCAGAAATCTCATCACGTAATTCCGCGTTCAACTGTTCGATGGTATTAATTTTGTCCGATACCGTAGCAATATTGTTGTCTACATATGTTTTTGCCTTCGCAAACATTTTACGTTTGTCTTCCTGTCTCTGTGCTGTGATTGTTTCCATTACTTGTCGTTTTACTTTATTTTGATCCTGTATGAATTTGCGGAAACGCGTATCACTGTTTTGTATGTGAAGACTAAGACGTTCGTTAATTTGAGAGTTATGTTGGTCGAATTTCGCGTCAATTTTTTCATCCATTGTGCACGAAAGTTCTGCTGTCATTGCTTTAAACTCGTCGCGTAATTGTGTAGCCTTTTCAGAGCATTGTTTACCGACTGCGCTAATTTCCTCTCTAAGTGTTCCTGTTGTAGCTGTTTGCATATCCCTTAATTCTTGAGCAACAGATCTAATTTCTTCGCTACTTTTCTTTGAACAAGCCTCAATTTCCTCGCGTAACTGTTCCTTAGTGTCATGACACCGCGCGGCAACGGCTCTAATTTGTTCACTAAGCTGCCTAGAATTGTCGTCTAATTTTTCATTTAACTGTTTGGAATTGTTGTCTAATTTTTCATTTAAGTATTGTTTGAGATTTTCGTTATCTTGTTTGTTCTGTTCACTAAGTTTGTCTTGTTTTTCGTTCTGTTGTTTGACCTGTTCACTAAGTTGTTTGAGATTTACATCATTGTTGTCTAACTTTTCATTAAACTGTTTGTTCATTTGTAGCAAAAATGCCATAATTGGATCCGATACAGAATTAGCATTTCTATTCTCTGTGCTGTTTAATGGTGGATCTGGAATTGTCACGCTTTCTGTAACCATTTGGTTATTCTGTGATTTGCAAAAAGGTTTATCAGTCGGATGTACACTGTCGGTCACTATTTCGGAATTAAATGGATCCGTCGTACTTTCAGTACATTGTCCACCCTCATTAGAAAAATTTGTCTGAACATTATCTGAATTTTCCAAACCGGGCGTATCAAGCTGGGCAGCGCTCATTCCAACAGAACGCTCCGCGTCAGCAATTGTCGTCAAATTAACAGGGGAGACAATTGAGTTCGTTTGTTCATCAGTAAGATAAAAATCATCACTAGTGGTTGGAACGCATTGATTGTCAGTGAACGCAGCATTGTCATCATTACACTGCGTGTCACAATTACTATCGGTCACGTTGTTTAAGTCGGTAAATTCATTCATAATACCTCGCGATACACTATTCATAGTCTATCGCGGCATTTTTTTACAATAGTCACAATTATTCACAAAAGAAATAAGCACAATGCAAAAGCAACAAACAAAAATACAACAGAGCAAAGAATTGCCGATGATCTGAGGAAAGAAATTCACAAATTAGTAAAAGCGTTGCGCCATATGCTAATTATATTAAAGCAAATAAGAGCAGATATCTGGCTACGTTTCAGAAGATTCTCAACGAAATACGATCCTGGACCGGGTGTCGCCAAGTGTAACCTCCCCAGAGAAATTTGAAAAGTCAATATTTTAAATGCAAATGGACATAGAGCTATGTGTAACCTTCCAGCAATTAAATTTAATGACAATGACAATTAAATGAAAAAATAGCAATCTGACCCAAGTATAAGTTCCTCACAAAAAATGAAAGTCAGTTCAATGATAATGAAATCTCAGTGACAATGAAAACACAAATAGACCGAAATGTCGATCTTTAGGCCCTGATTAAACTCAAATTCTTACCTCAGTAAAACTGGATCTGCTCTTATTTTTCGCCATAGCTCGAAGGAAATGCATTGCAAAAATTTTGAATTTAAGGGAAACTTTTCTTTAAGGAATACCAAGGGAAATATTTCTTTCAATAAAATGTTTCTTTGTTAAAATGCTTGGTTTGAAAACAAATTATTATTGGGGCGATTCTTGAACAAATTAGTTACAGTTAATTTACATTACACTATCAAATGTGCGCAATGCTGCTTCATTACCTTATTTAAAAATCTACCTCGTCCTGAATCTTGACCAGTGTGCCATGTCGACGCCCGCCGACTCCTCACACACAACTGCGACTATCTCTCGCGCGCTACTACCACAGACTACGTCATCTCGCATGCGCTACTACTCTCGAACTGCTAACTCGCGACTGCACTCTCGCGCAGTCAAGCGCAGACTAGGCTCTCTGGTCAAAGATTTTATCATGCTTCACCATCGCTGTTACATAACATACGTGTTTCAACAAATTAAAATTAAATTCTGCCTACAAACGAGAAGCGCTGGGAATACGGATTTCATCGGTTAAGGTAGGAAGCAGCTACGCTGTATGCTTATATGGCCGAGCTTGGCGCTGTCTCTCTCGCAATAAATAATCTCTTTTTATTCCAAGTAATATCCTTTACGGAAAGTGCATTTCTATAGGAAAGACGAAAATTTGTGTAAAGTCAACATCAAAGTGCAAAATAATTCATTCAAATTCAGTAAGACTGAATCAAAGAATAATCAGGTTCATTAATAAATATGCAAATAAAACTGCTTTAATACAAAAGTATCGATACAAACAAAATTTCGTTTTTGAAAATCATTTTTTTTCATAATTTTGTTAAACACAGTTCACAATGGAGTCAAAGGAAATGGCCATTGTTGGAAACTCATTAGAAAATGCAACATGCCCCAACGTCGGAAATCCGAAATGACAATAGTCGAAAGTAACGCGCCAACTCGTGAACTGGCCGATGGCACCAAACCAACCAGGTTGGCGTCCCACTATTAAAAAATGATGACACTGGTAATATAACTAATCGTGATGTCATTTTTATGACGCTAGATGAGACAATTTCTCAGGTCTCACCAGGAAACATTTTTTCAAATAGTGAAACTGAAGCGCGCGTTAGCGAAAATTCCTTTATTAGCTCACGACGTCGCGAACGCAAGCACAGGAAACAGTTCACAAAAGCAATGCAAATACTAGGGAGACACACACTTTGACACAGCTCATGCAGCTAATAACACAGCAGTTTGCACAGCAAAATCAGGCATTTAACGATTTCAACAATAGTACGAGTATTAGTCAACAGTTCCGCTGATACGGAACCCAATTGTTATCGCACCGAAGATTGCACAAGGGATCACACCGCTGAATACGAGCTACACGAATTTGTGCAGTAAAGACTATGTGAACGCACGGCACAGACACTCTGACGCTTCGCAAGCTTAACACTGGGCAGATCCTGACTGACAATAATGGGACTATACGCTTTGTTATGAAGGAAAACATGTATGCATGTGTTAAGGGAGGTGACATGCCTATATAAATTGCTAACCATATAGGATAACTCAAATGGTCTAGAGATAAAGGCTATGCCCATACCGGCCAGAACTATCAACCCATAAAAAGAGAAATAAGGTCAGACACTGTGCTCCTCTGTATGACGTCAGTACACAGTGGGGGAGGGGGGGGGGGGGGCAATTGTAATGTATCATATTATTATTTTTTCTTTTCTTTTCTCTCTCGTTCTTTTCTTTTTATAAATACTAATAATTTTGTACCATAGATAACATTGGCATAGAAACAAAACAAGTAGAGAGATGCTCATCAATTTTTTAATTTCTCTATATTCATCTGTTCATCTCTATAACTGATAGCGGGTGGACATATTACGAGTTCCACCGAGTTAATACTGTTAAAAAATTATGTTTGTCTCTGTAACTGGTAGTGGGCGGACGTATTGTCCAAAAATGTGTATTGTAATCGCACATTAAAGATGTGTTATAAACGTTATTTGGGAGATGAAGTTTATTAAAAAAATCATCTGTTCATCATTTCGCCGGCGCCGAGAATCCTGCATCAAGATGACCAAATGGGACAAGACGAATTTGCGTGAGCAGAGGATGGCGATCTGGAACCATTATTGTCATAGCAAGCTCTACGCACAACACCGGTAACAAGAAAAAAATCTGTTGATATTAGTGCCAGTTTAGGTCCACTCAGGATATGTTTACCTTCCAATTTCTTTCAATTATTCCTTCAAAATTGCCCTTTTAATTATTTAAGCAGAAAATTTTTAATCAGTTTTCCAATATATATTACATCTTGTCTTCCCCCTCCTCCCCACCCGTTGCCAATATTCATGTTGCAGAGTGAGGAGGTGAACGAAGTGGCACCACTGGAGGCCGAGAAATGAGTACATCATGCTTTTCTCAGAGGTTTAGCACCAGAAATGTTGGGGATAGTACACACTGGGACATCTAAAGATCACCAAGCAGGTGTTAGATTAGCATTGGAGTACAAGGAAATCGATAGGTGGACAGGGATAAGGGATCAGACATGTGTGTTTACATCAAATGGGGCAAATGCGAGGGAATGCTACTAGCCATGAAGGAGTGACAAGGATCGTATGGGCTAACAATGATTTAATTGGAACAGAACTGGGAAAGTGTAGGTCATTGATAGGGATATAGGGGTAGTGGTAGAGGTGACTGGGGGGCGGGGGGTTAGGGTAATGATGAAGACAGACAAATTTAGATGATGTGTGGAAGTGGTGTCACACATAAGTGAGGGCTGCAGCAAGATCCAAGGTTTAGACTTTCTGCATCAACATCATACTGTAATTGACTTTCGACAATGTATACTGGTCTTAGTGGGAAGACATTCTAGCGAATAAAAGCTGTTGTCAGTGTTGATCTATTACAACAATCTTCTAATATATGAAACAATCCAATTAAACCGCGAGCAATGACATTAAGGCTTGACATGCATGATTGTGTGTCAAGTAGCACTGGACAGTCACTGAGGATGAGTATAGAGTCGTACTTAACAGTTAATGTGTTATGCACAGTTGAACTGCTGGAAGATAGTGAAGTGTACAATACAATGTGTTGAGCCGGCCGTGGTGGCCGAGCGGTTCTAGGCCGCTACGGTCGCAGGTTCGAATCCTGCCTCGGGCATGGATGTGTGTGATGTCCTTAGGTTGGTTAGGTTTAAGTAGTTCTAAGTTCTAGGGGTCTGATGACCTCAGAAGTTAAGTCCTGTAGTGCTCAGAGCCATTTGAACAATGTGTTGTTTGATGAAACATAGTATTGCATGTGAATGAGAGAGGAACAGAGTCAAGTAGTAGCTGTCAGCGTAGATAATTATTGTGCCGAGGAGGTTAAGTTATTGAAAGGAACAGTGTTGACCACATTGGAGATTCCAGATGAGGAAGATGCCACACAGGGCGCTGATAGGACTGCATTTCGTGAAAAATTGAAGCATAAATCAGCAATTAGCTGATGGGATGATAAAAGAAAGTAGTAGCGGGGGGGGGGGGGGGGGGGGAATTGTAATCATGCCCAAGAAGTCTATGCATGGCTCAAAGAAGCATCACTTCTGTTATGATTACCATCATTTAGATTTTGGATGCAGAACTGCATAGGCGCTGTTAGCCGCTCTAGGCAAAAGATATGCTTTGTTCATGCTGCACATTTTTGTGATTTTGACTGAGATAAACTGAGTCTGCTATGTTCACCTTCGACATGCCAGTGCATAAGTTGTCACAGAATCAGCTGACATAAGTAAAAGATCTGTGCAATTCGCACGTTTGTTTATGTGCTTCGGAATCTTCCTTCATGTGAGACTGCAGATGTCAGATTTGTCTGTTGATTTGAAATTCTGGATTCACACATTTTAATGTTGGCATCCTGGTTAGTAAGGATAGTGTGAAGACCGATCCTGGATTAATACAAGCAGTGCAAGTTTTTCCAGTAGCTGAACAACTAAGGTGTTACGATCTTTCCTGTGTTTCGCAAATTATAGAAAGTTTATGAGAGGATTTGCAGATATCACACGAACGCTTACACTCTTGCTGTAAAAGGGTATTAAGTTTGTGTGGTCAGAGGAAGCCCGAGGAGCATTTGTCCAATTTGAAAAAATGTTACCATTGAGTCCAGTGTTAATGATTCCAAACTTTCTCAAGGAGTTCATTTTATCATGTCATGCTTCAAATCATGCTCTTAGTTGTGTTTTATGTCACGAGGTAGATGGTCAGGAACATCCTGTTGCTTTTGCGTCAAGACAGCTGAACGTAGCAGAAAGGAATTACTCTACATCAAAGAGAGATGCTTAGCGTGGTGTATGGAATAACAACTTCCAGTGTTACCTGTATGGTAGAAGACCCATCCATTAGATTCATTGGCTTTGAGTATGAAGTAATCCACAAAATGCGGAAGAAACATGGAAATGTAGGCAGGTTGAGCGGGGAGATAGTGGTAATACAAGCACTAGGCCAAGGAGATTTAATGATGGCAGGCCACACAGGGTACCAATGAGCAACGTAAACACTATGCAAGCAGCAGGAGGCCAGCATTCATGACGGATTGTTGTGTAGAGAAACTATGTTAGGACCATGGGTGGTTGTACCAGCAATATTGAAGGAGGAAGTGCTATGTGAAATGCGTGATCATATTTTGTCAGGCCTTGGAGGATAGAGGGTTATGTATCAGAGAGTAGTGAAAAAATACTGGTGGAAAGGAAGGAAGAATGATGATGATTTATACGTTAGAAATCGTCTATTATGTGTGCAGGGAGTGAATTTCAATTGAAAGTACATAGGTACAGTTGCAAAGGTTGCCAGAAGCATCAGAACAATTTAGTTTCATTTGGGGATGGACGTATTAGCACCATTTAACTGAACACCAGCAGGTAATCGTTTAATGCTGACCACAACAGACGATTTTCTCATCAAACAGAGATGTTGCCAATAATGGACTAATAGGCAGTCAGTCACAGTCACACAAGCTTTGGCAAATAGGTGGATACTGAAGTTTGAAGTGCTGCAGAACATAATTATGGACCATGGGACAAACTTCATGTCACACCTGATGACACAGTTGTGTCAGTTATTAAGAGTAAAAATATTACAAACAAGTCCATTTCATCCTCAAGCTGCTGGCAGGATGGAATGAGTTTGTTAAGACAGTATTTATGTGTAGTGTATGGAGAAATGCTGTTGGAGACAGCGGGCTTCTGAAGGGAGGGTAGGTGATAATGGTCTCTGTCCTTAGGTTGCCATACATAGAAAGGACCAGAGGAGAATGTTAGTTTTGGCAATGCTGTACCTCTTCATTGGAGGGTAGAATGGGACCATTGAAGGATCATCACCTGGACAGAGGAGCTACGTTTTCTGGGCAACAAGACATAATGTTCTCCAGTTAAAGGTGGTAATTGATTTTAGTGTTTAATGTTTGAAGATTACAGAATGAGGTACAGAGGCTCGAAGAGATGTGTTTGAATGGTACAACAGCTAGCGGTCAGTAACAAGGTGCTTAGAGAGGTTGCCAAGGAACACAGGAAGTTACTCAGGGCATACGCATGATTAAAAGATCAGATGCAGGAGGTAGTGAGATTAGTGACAACTGCCAGTACACTGCAATAACCCAGGGGGGGGGGGGGGAAGGGGATAGATAGATGTGAGAGGAGGTGGATTTCTCAAAACTATGTTCAGGACAGCAGATGTGGGCAAACTGAATGAAATAGAAACAGCCGTGAAGGATTTAGCAGAAGGAAACAGAGTGACAATGGAGTGCCATTCCGCACAGATCACGAATCTGGAGAGTAGTGAATTGAACAGCAGATGCATGCTTCAAGCTAACCAAGGAAGTTTCGGATTACACAAGGTTCTCAGCTAGTACTCTGAACTGATATTTGGAAGCTGTACAGTCACAGATGCAAATATTGGATGCAAAGATAATGCTGACAAGACAGTTGCAATCTCCAGGTTGTAAGTTCTGTACAGCATAAAATCAATAGCAATCACTTGTGCATAGAGAGAATCAAGTTCTTTATTTACTGTTGAACAGGCATCGTACAACCGACTTCTGTGAAAATAATTTTTTATAGGGGTTCTCGATTCTTTTGGTTGACCTCTTGCACTCAAAAGAGAAATCCACCATTGTGTCATGCAAAACATTGGGACAAGGGTTCTGGAGAGTCCCAAAAATTGGAATCAGGAGGTTGAATCAGAGCAACCTTGGAATCCTTCTAAAATATAATTCAAAAAGAACTTCTTTCTAGGTGCCTGGAATGAAAATTCTGTAATGAAGGGTGGTAAGCAAAAAGAACCAGAAATACTTTTAGCAATCAAAATTCTGAATCAGATACCATTATTGGGTACAGCTTTCTATGTTCATGAAAGTATAATAGGAAATGTAACAGAATTTACATCCACCTCAGAGAGAATATCTTTCCTATCAGTTAAATGTAAAAACAAGATCTATACACTTGTTAAGTGCCATACACCAATAAATGAAGACAACAGGAAAAATCCACAGAAACAGGTATTTTGGGATCTTTTACAAACTGAAATATCTAAAATTCCAAAGAAGAACACCATATTGCTGTTAGATAACTTCAATGCACAAGTAGGCAAAGAAAAGAAGTTTAGTAATGTAGTAGGAGAATACTTAGCTCATAGAAGAACTAACGCAAATCATATGAGACTAATCAGTTTGTGTCAAAGCTCTCACCTGAAACTGATCTCAACCTTCTTTCGGAAACTCCCAAGAAAAGCTAAAACATGGATATCTCCAAACCAAATGTTACAATAATTTCAGTTAGATCATGTGGCTATTTTACAAAAAAAGTGTGATGGAAATTATGAATGTGAAACTAGTAAGGAATTATGAATTTGATTCTCTAAAGTTAAAGTCAAACTCCTACCTAATAAAGAATAAAGAAAGTCATAAAGGTTAATGAAATATAATACAGGCAGACTCACTATAACAAAAGGATGAATTAAAAACTATCAAGACGAAATTAAAGTGGCTAAATATGGCAACAGGCAAGAAATATCCAAGGCAATTAATGATGCTGCACATAAACACTAGAGTCAATCAAAAATAACAGGAAATATGTGAAGAAGTCATAGCAGAGAGGACTAAAATGGGGAAAATGGAAACACTCAAAGGAAACTGAAGATTATGATCAATTTAAACAACAACAAAAGGAAACAGCCATGTTAATCAGAAACACCAAATGAGCCTTTGAAAAGAAGAAACATTTCAAAACAGACAAGAATTTTGTAAAAAATAGTACTTGTGACTTTTATCAAAGTTTTGAGAACAAAGTAAAGGGATACCAAAAACCAAATGTCTGTTTCAAAAATGAAAACTGCTAAATTGGGTTGAGCAATATTCACAATTGTGAAATACTATCTGATATTTTCATCAGCTTCTGAACTGTCCTGAACCAAGTCATAAATTGGGATTCTCAGATATTAATGAAAATTTGGAAGAAGATTTACCACCAACTATGACCGATGACCATCACAGTCTGGTCCCTTTAATCCCACAACCACCACCAAATATAGGCGAAATCGAAGAAGTAATTAAAATCCTCAGAAACCACAAAGGTAGTGATGAAGATTCAATTACTGCTGAACTTTTGAAGTAGTCCTTGCCAAACAGAGCAAAGGAGCTAAATTTGCTCTCTGAAGAAATCTGGAAAACAGAAAAAATCCTAGAGGAATGGAAAGTTGCCTTGATACACCCAATTCACAAAAAGGCAATAAATGGGATGTAAGCAACAACAGAGGAATTGCTTTACTGCCAGTAGTGTATAAAGTATTTTCCAAGATTTTATTAAACAAAATGGAAACAACACCAGACAGTCATTCAGGTGAATATCATGATGGTTTTAGGAAAGGAAGGTCATGCTCAGAACAAAAATTTAATCTGAACTCAGTAATTGGCACTAGATTATTTAATTCATTTAAAATTGTAGTTATGTTTGTAGATTTCAAAAAGTCTTTTGATTCTGTTGACAGAGAAAATATACATAAAATAATTCTTGAATTTGGGGTAAAGCCTAAAATGACAAACCTAATGTATGAAATACTTACAGATTCAGTGTGTAAAGTAAAATTAATGGGAAAAATTTCACAGCCATTCAAAATAAAAACAGGTGCACAAGAATTCTTTTTGACAGCGTGTTAGACAAAAAGGTGAGAATTTTGAAAGAAAAACTTATTGAACTCAACATCTCGCCTATAAGGTTAAGAATGGGAAGCAAAAAGATCGAAATCAACTGTCTGGCATTTGCAGTTCACTTCCAAAAATGTGGCATCTGCAATAACGCAAATAAATCTCCTGGTAGAAATAGCTAGCAGAACTGGCTTAAGAATTTCTGGAGAAAAAACAAAATTTGTAGCAACTATTAACGATGCTCAAAAATTCCTGAAAGCAAATATCGAGATGGCACAAAAATCAAATACGTAGGGGAGATAATCCAAGAAAATGCTCTGGAAAAATCTGTAATAGAGGAAAGACAGAAGGATGTAGGTTGCAGTAGGTACTGGGAGATGAAGAAGCTTGCACAGGATAGAGTAGCATGGAGAGCTGCATCAAACCAGTCTCAGGACTGAAGACCACAACAACAACACCCATCTAATGCAAAAATAAGGCATTACAACACAGAAGTATTGCCAAAATGCCTATATGCAAGCGAATGTCTGGCATTAAACTATAATTTAGATAAATAAAAAGTTCTATAAAGGCGAATTATAAGGAAAATATTAGGACCACGAAACACAGTAGCACTTTGGAAATACAAAGTAATGCTGAACTGTATCAAACTACAGGAAATATTTCAAACGTAATGAGAAAAAGAAAACTCATGCTTTTTGGACATTCATTTCTAATGCAAGACAGCAGATTAACTGATAAGATTTTCAAATATTTGCGTGGTAAGGAGTCCACAACAAGCTGGGTCAATGAAGTAAAGAAGGATTTAGAAAGAAACAATATAAAAACAGTAGATATAGTCATCAGAGAACCCTTTCCAAAACAAGTATGGTCTGAAGGCAGAAAGAAGGAACATAGTAAAGAGATGAAAGTGTACTGGAGGAAAAGAAAAGAACAAAGTACATGACCCATTTGCAGTAAAAAAAAAAGAGGAAGACTGGGATGTGTGAACATCCACATACATTTAGTACTGGGAACACTAGCCCAATACCAGAACAAGATGCCTAATATGATGGTGGAAGAAAGTGGATCAAGCACTGACAATTACAAATTTTCTCAGCTGAAAAACGTTCAGTTCACCAGGTCGTATTCATAAAGGGATTTAGAAATATCTTACTCAGTGCTAGATTAGAGAGACAAAAGATTCAGTTAATAATTTCACATCTCCAAGGTGATGCAGCCCTAAGTGCAATGGAAGCTGCCAAATTTTGTTATACATGTGAGCAATTAAAGAAAGCATTTCTATCAAAATACAGGGCACCAGCATTTAAGACAGGAAGTTCATAGCCAGCCCCAAAGCATACAATCCAAACCACAGAAATTTACACAAATATATCGAATGGTACATAAATAAATCCAGGTACTGGGATGAAACCATTTCAAACAGAGACGTAATTCGACTACTCAAGCTGTCTGCCAAATAATATTAAGGAAAAGTTAATTAATGTACCTGAGCATGATCTGGAACATTTCATGTTGTCATACATCCAATAGGCCCCATACAAGAGGACATGAAACAGAGTGGTGATCATGGAAATGGCTGTGTATCAGCACGCAAGCATGAAAACAGAAACACTCACCAATCCTGAATAATAATGGTAACAGTAGGAGTAATGAACATAATCAAAACAATAGGAAATGGCCCAATGGGAATGATCATTCACCATTCAACAGAAAACACAGAAGCAGGTGGTTGGTAGGTTGATCCGGGGGGTGGAGACTAAACAGCGAGGTCATCAGTCCCATTGGATTGGGGAAGGATGGGGAAGGAAGTCAGCTATGCCCATTTCAAAGGACCAATCCCGGCATTTGACAGAAGCGATTTAGAGAAGTCACAGAAACCATAAATCAGGATGACTGGACTTTGGTTTGAACTGTAGTCCTCCTGAATGCGGGTCCAGGATGCTAATTACTGTGCCACCTCACCCAGTTAAAAAACGCAGAAAAAATGACAGGTACAGTTCAGGTTATAATGGCAACACCAAGTGGAGAAACACTAGGAACCAGAGGCAGGATTAACAACCAACACAGTTGAATCAGAAATAGCAATCACCACCAAATAATCATAATGACAATAGGAATGAAAGAAATAATTCAATACAAAATGCAAATCACAGCTCTCAGTCATGTCAAAACCAAACCACAGTGTGCAAATTGTAAAGATAACAGACAGCCATCATGGCCCCTCACAGCAACCAAATTAAATACAGCTACAATTTGCTCTCCACTGCTGACCATGATATGGAGTGAGAGCAGTGGCGCCGACTTATAAAAAATATTGGGGGGGGGGGGTCATAGTGGAGGTCTTGCCCAGGAAATTTTCTAAATTTTAGATGAAAAATAGTGAGTTTTAAATTTTTTTAAGGATTTTAGAGTCATATGATCAACATTAGAAACCTGAAAATTGGACTTTCGATAACCCGACATGAGAAACTCGACAAGCCTAACGCATTTTTCGGCTTTGAAAAAAGAAACAAAAGATAAACACACATGGTATCTTCGTAGAAAGTTAATTTAATTTACAGTAATAATCAAGCTTATAGACTATTACAGAGCACTGAGTATATAGCTCTGAAAAGACTGAAGTTATATTTAAATAAATCCTAAACTATCATTAAAAGACTAAAACATAAAGTATTGCTGTCGCACAGTAATAGCACTTTGATTAATAAGTGAAAGAGCTAATTTAAGCCAACTTTGAATAAGGCTCAGGGTTCATTAAATAAAAACAGTATCTCAAAGTTAATGCTTTAATACAGTTGATAAACTTAATACAGTATGCCTAATACTTTCAGTCAAAAAGTATGTAAATGGCTGGTTTTAATTGGTTCTTACACCATAAAAATATTTAAGTATTTGAAAATAACTAATACAGTACTATAGTAATACAGAAATACAGTACTAAACTAGTGTGAATATTTCGAAACTGAAAATTTAACATTACATATGTATTTAATTCTCTATTTTATAAAGATTTTTAATATTGCTCTAAATGCCATTATTAGGGCTTGAATGTCTTCAGAAAGGTGCAAATGTCGGCTGTCTGACTGGATTACTGAATATGAAGTTGTTGATGATTGGTTGGATATCCAATTCATTCAAAACATCTCAGTGGGCATGAAGATCAGCCAAGTTGTCCAATCGCTTCTGCCACATTGTTGATCAGAGTTATGACTTCAGACACCTAAGGGCCCTAAATGACTGTTATGCTATTGCTGTCGTGATTAGAACTACTTGGAGGAGCTTAATGCACTTCACTACTTCACATAACGTTTCTCCAACTGCAGGCTCTTGTGTAATGTACTTTCTTACATCACACATGTTTTTTAAGACCAGTTGTTTTTTATTAGCGATATTGGCTAATATATTCAAGTGTAAGCACAGTCTCTCAATGTCTAGGTCATTTTTGAAAAACTCAGTTAATTTTTCCAAATTTGTTTAACCTCTGTTTACGAAAAGCAAGCACTCATGTTCAACTGCAGTGACCTGTGTGAGTCCAGTTGAAGCAAACCGCTTAGTAACGCAAGATTGCGCCGTTTCACAAACTTCCATTTCTTTGTGGTATTCCTTTGGGGTTTTAAAAGTGTGCAGTGAGCTGGCTTCGTTGTTTTCGTACTTCTTTGGTATACTTCGATTCCAAGGATGTGAAGGGTCATCAACTTCTGAAGGCTTTTCTTTTAAATACAATTCCCAAAAGTGTCAAAACCATCACTCCTTCCATTCAATATACTATAGCGGCAGCACCGTTTAGGATAGGGAAAGTTAGTTTTCAGCAATATTCGGAGCACGAGTTACAGCCAGTTGTGGGCCGGATTGCAGTAGGTTACCCATACCAGCAGTTGCAAAAGCAAATAGAGGCCACAGGAGCGTAGAACTGCCGGAGAGGGCACACACAGCAGATTTCATGTCACAAGTCACAGGCAGAAGGGGGTCACTGGCCAACATAAGTGTTATGCATACATGACGCAAGTGGCACACTTGGAAAAACAGAGGCGCAAAGCCAAGAATAAATAGGTACCGTTTTCTAACGAGATTCATTCAAGTGTGGCAGCTCTCCTGGATGGGAGGGAGTATCACACCATTGGGCTACATGCAGCAACAGATAGGGCGCCAGCGTCCCAGTCTGCGGCGGGTCGTTGGTTTGACCCTCTGAGGCCGATGCAGGGTTTGCAGCGAGCCAGGGCAGGCCACTCCTTGGCTCACTACTGCGGGCAGTCGTCTCAGCTCCCAACATACACTGGAGACTTCCTGAGGCGAGGACCACAGATATGGACGCTTGTTGCAGACACACAGGAGAGGAGAGGCACGCAGCTGGCCGCCCACAGCTCACACTGAGCAGCGCTGAGTCGGCTGCTGGCCAGCCATCCTGACATCATTGGAACTCAGAAGGCTGGCCAAGACAGGAACAACACAGGGTTGCGTTGCAGAGGCTGCTGGGGTGCTTCCACAGCATTGCGGGACCCTGTGAAGCAGACCGAGGTGAACGGAGCACTGTAGTGGAAGCAAATAAATCATTTGGAAAGTTGTCGCCGAGTTTTAATACGGCACCTCCTGGCACCCACCCACAACAATACAAATCAAGCCATATATTTTTTCCAGATCAGCAACACGTAGATGAAGGTATTGAATTTTTTCATTGACATCCTCTACTGCATTCATTGCATGGCAATAAAAACGTATAAAGAAATAAGCCTTGAATCGTAACATTGACTCAAGGTAGCATGCACATTTGTAATCTACCTCTGTTTTCTCCTCTGCAGAAAATGTTCCAAAAAACTCTAGAAGTTCCGCAAAGTTTTTCAATATTCTCAAGATACCGCATAGTCCATCGAGTTGGGCAAAGGGGTCATAGAACAGCTTTGTCATTGGCGCTCTCACAGCGTATACTTCTGAAAAGTCCCATCCTTTTGTTTCATTCCCTTATGGTGTATATTAGGCCCAGGGCTGAAGTGATAATGTCCTTCATAGACGTAAGATGGTGGACACTGTCTGCAACTGTAGAGTCTAAAGTGTGAGCAGTGCAGTGCATATAACGTGCTTTTGGTTGTATATCCAAAAACTAACTTTTTTAGTCCTTTGAACTTACCTCTCATAT
This sequence comes from Schistocerca nitens, assembly GCF_023898315.1. Lineage (NCBI taxonomy): Eukaryota > Metazoa > Arthropoda > Insecta > Orthoptera > Acrididae > Schistocerca > Schistocerca nitens. The sequence goes on from NC_064618.1 coordinate 436,151,786, forward strand.
TCGAGGCACTGTCCTCTTAAGTTATCCATTGACAAACCAAGACATGCAAAACGATCTTTTAAAATACTAAACAAAGTTGTGATTCAGTATTGTGGGTCTCGTATAAGCCAATAAAGTCTTTGTTGATGATTAAGGAATAATCGACAGTACGAATACAAAATGGCACTTGTTTGTGACTCAAAGAATCACTTGTTTCGTGAAGCATAAAAGAAAAATGTTCAGTCTTCTTGACTGAAGCCAATTCCTTTTCCAACACAGACTTTCCCAGTAGATCGATGATATCACTTTGAATATCGTGGGACGTCCACTCATATCCTGAACGCCCTAATCAATCTTTAAACTCAGGTAAGTCATTCTTTTGGAGTTCCAACAATTGAAAAAAAATTATTTTTTGAGTTTACTTCTTGGTACCCTCTAATTGCTAGACCATGTCGGCATAGAAATTGCACAGTAGCAAAAATTGTCTCAAGAGCTAAATGGCCTTTCTTCATATCACTATTTAACTGTTCATTCAATTGGGAGGCCACACTTAGGTTAGTGATAAAAATTAGTTTCAGAACACCTTCATTATGCATAAACAGATTTTCATGAAGATAGAATTTTCTTCAACACCATTGTCAGTTACTGAAGCATGCTCTCTAAAAATTGACCCTGCCTCCTTGAAACAGTTGCTGGTTGTAGTGGATGTTACTTGTTTTAAGGCAGCATCCAATAGAGACAAAATATGTTACAACACTTTTTGCTGTAAAACAATTTGAAATTCTGAGTAATCCCCTTATCCAGTTGAATATGGCGGCAAAAGGATTATTTTCACATTTTTTGGTGCAGCATGTGGCAGTAAGACGCTACGTTATCCATAAACAAAAACACTTTCCTCCATTTTTGTTTTAATGATGGCGCCACTGGTAGAGTAAAACTGCTAGAGCATATGGTAATTAGCCCTGGAGCAAACTGCATCAGAGAACTTGAACATACGGACAAGAATTGCATGCATAAAGAAGAGTTTGCAGCAGCACAGTTGTCCAATTACGCCTCCAGAAGAAGTAAAGTCGAAAAACTTGGAAAAAGAACAAGAGGATGATTTATGGTATGGTGCAAGGTACTTCTCAGTGAGTAAATACAAAAAATTAAGCATATATTGAGTCAGTTACACTCTTTTGAAACTTTACAAGCCGTTCCTGAAAATTTTAATTTTCTGTTGCATTTTTTCCTAAATCATAGAAACCGCCACAAGTAGAGAATCCAAAATTTCAGGCAGTAATACCATACATACCCTGAGTCTAATGAACTAAAACAAGAAAATAATGTTATGTATAAATAAAATTATTTATGATAACAAAGAAAAAAGCATACACAATTTAACCATGTAATTAAAGAACTGTATTTCCGTAAGCATTGGCTCAAACGCAGTTATTGTAGTTCCGTAGACTCAGAACACATAATTTAATGTCCTGTAAAGATTTCATGTCAACGGCTACAGTGTCAATTCACTAAATTTAACATTGTCAGGATAGGGCGTCCTAACTCCACTTAAATAATGTTTAAATTTCGCAAAATAGTTTTTGATTATCTTTAGCAAAAAACTAAACAGACAATAAGAATTTCTGTATACATCAATTTTTTGTCAATAATACTAAATAATAAACTTAAAACTGTTCCAGTAGATATTAAAATAATTTTATTTGATGAAAACATTTTAGAGGGATATGAGGACTATAGGTCTGAAAAATAATTTTTAATTTTCAGTGTATATAATAGAATTAATTCTCAAGAACATCAACAATTTTATAATTTTCATTTGTTTATACTAAGTAGTTAATTACAATTTATTTTTCTATATAACGTTACTGGCTTTGAATATTTAAATTCTAGGTATGGAAAAAAGTTTGTTGTACTCAATAACAAATATAAAATTATTTTGACAGTCAAATATAATAAATTAATTAATAGATGTTTTTCAGTTTTTTGAAGACAATAGTATTAAACTAAAATATAAAGTAAGGAAACAATATAAACATAATGATGTAACTTATGTTTAAAAAAATAAGAATGTATTAATTTTAATCAATTTTATTTTGAAAATTTAATAAATTTTCTAATTTATAAATACATATGCCAAACAAGGAAATTAATTATTGAAAAACATTGGTGAGCTACAGTTAAATAATATAACATTACTGTTGGTAGATATATATACATAAAAATACTTTTAAAAATTTGGTTAGAACTCAGTAATAAATGTAAAATGATCTGGGCTTAAATGAAAAGTAAACCAATTGATGAATACGAAATTCCTTTTTTTAAGACACAAATACTCAAATACAGTAAGGAGAAATAATCAATAACATGGCTTATGATCTGGAAATTACTTAAAACCGTCAATGTGGTCCAAGCTGATGCATTTAATAATAGCAACTTAACTACAAATGTGGTTATTGTAAATTAAATCATTTAAATGGTTTTTATAGATTAAATTAAGATAATGTGACAAAACTTAATAACGAAACACTTCTTAAGAAGCAAAGTAAATTAAAGGAAAAATTGGAAAGGATTACCATAACCTAAAATTGAAGATTTTTAAAGTATATACTCCTTCAAAAAATAAGACTAAACAATAAAATTTCCTTTTCATATAACAGTGTTTAGGAAACAAACCATAGAGAACAGTTGGACATTATTTAGTATAATGAGCTTTTAAAAATTACAAAATTTATATTTTGAGTATAATATAAACTTTGTTGATCCTCATCATTTCTTAAATTTTCAAAAACCAATATTATGAAAGCAGTTAAATAAATTTTTAAATTATGTAATGGTTTGAAATTGAAATTTAATAATTTTTGGATAATATTGCAGTTATAAAATATGCGTCTCCAAAATATGATATGCAATACTGCCATTTAACCGAAAGTTATTGGTTACTGTAGAAAAATATGTATCTAAGAAATTTAAGAAAAAGAAAATAGATATTTTCACAAATTCGCTTATATTCAATCTTTTAGTTATAGTTGGCCATTAAATAATATAAATGGAACATGGTTAGCAATTAATAGATATGTTGCTTTAGGAGGCTCATCTTATGACGAATTACCAAGAAGTATGAAAAATATATTCATGAAAAGAACAAAGATCAATAATGTTTTCTGTGGTTTAGGGGTTCCACATTAAAACCAATAAAGAGAAAGTCATCCAAAAATCTAGACAGAACAATTAATTATAAAGAAATTGTTAAAGAGCTTGCAAAAAAATCCTATATTTCGTCTCCTCTTAAAATTAACGATATTGCAGAATAGAGGTTAAAATTAATGTATCTTCTAGCGTTTATTTTTCTCTATGAAAAGTACCATGTTTGTCCATTAATAATAACAAATTCGAAGAAACGGAAAACATATTAAATTACTATATTTTAAAAAGGAAAGCAAATCACACTACTGATCTTAAAGACTTATTGAAATTTGTTTCAGATCAAATTATTGTTACAGGACACATTTTAATAATAAAGCAACAGTAGACATCCACCAAGATAATTGCTGAATTAATAAACCAGTAAAAGTAGAAATACCAGAAAAGATCAATACACAAAATTTAAAAATTATAAATTAATCCAAAATGTTCCGATTTTATTTATGCAAATGTTGAAAGTTTATTATCAAAAGTGGATAATTGTCAAACAATCCAAAAAGTTCTTTTGATATAAAATATGTACAACAAAAACCAAGTTATTTTTAACAGTATATAAATAAACAATATATAAATAATGTTGTGTGTAGAGGACAAATTGCTGTAATTATTTATTGAATACATCTGAAACAATGTGATTAAACTGTTAAATTCTGAAGAACAATCAATATTTAATAAATCTAATTCTTGCTATTTACATTGAGAAAATTACACAAAAATAAAAAAATGTTTTGCAGCATGATCACTGGAAAACTAGATAAAACCACTACAGAAAATAGTAATCTACAATAAAAATATACACATTATTCAACAATTGCATTACTTCATTTATCATGATATGATTCTTATCTATTTGTAAAAGAACTTGGTTATGATGAAAAAGAACAAAATAATTGAAATAAATGTATTTGATTATGTATAAAATGTAACAGAAAATTAACAAATGAGATATACTGATACATTTAGTGTTATGGCTTTAAGCCTTTAGAACCATTCTTAAAATTGAAGAATGAAAGAATTGAAAAATATTCGAAATTTTCTCCAAAGATATAACAAATTTAGTAACTGAATAGGGATTTTATCCTTAAGCTTACATGGATTCTTGGAAGAAAAACAACTACTGGCACAAAAATATTATAGTAAATTCAATTACTGTGAAATGAACTCATATTTAGTAAGGAAAAAATCTGATATACAAAATCTTGGAGAATATCATGATTTATATCTTAAAGTTAATGTTTCTATTATTAGTTAATGTTTTTGGAAATTTTTTAAGAACATGAATGAATCCATATGGAATTAGTTTACCTTTTTGTACATGATTTTAAAAAATACTGATCAGTCAAGTAAATGTACATTAAGGAAAATAATAAACATACAAAGACTTTTGATAAAAATATTGTATTCAGTTCCTTACAATATTGACCTGCAAATAATTTAGATGAATATGCTATGAGCAAATATTTCCCATATAGTGGATTTGAAGGTAAGGTAAAGAGCAGAATAATTTCGAATCGAAAACAATTAGCGGAATTTTAGACATTTATAATATTGCTTAAATTTTTAAGTACATTTAGAATACCAAAAAATTTACATCATTTACATATAGATTTGCAATTATCTCCTGAAAATATATTCATTCAAGGACCTAATGAAGAAATCATTAACTATTTTAGATAATAAATACAAATATGTTGTTCAATATAGAAATTTTAATTTAGATATATCTTTTAAAATAACAAAATACGAGAGTCTTAAACATTAAAGAGTCTGACTGGTTAGCAAATTGTATAGATATAAACACAGAAATGAAGGATAAGCATAATGAGATTTTCGAAGACATTTCTACAAACTGACGAAACATTCAATATCTGGATAGCAGAGTCGATATTAAAGTAGTATTGAAACACAATTTTAAAATAAAAGGATATTTAACGAAAATTTAATTACCACCCATATGATTACCACAATTTTTCTTTATTAACCCTATTTATGTTGGTATGGCAATACTCCATTTTTTTGGAATAATTCGTGTTTGATTTTCATTGTAATATAATGAATCTAAAATTTCGAGAAAACATCGAACTTTGTTTATAACATACCGATCGTTAAATCTATAATAAAAACTGAACAGTCTTATGAAGATATGGGGAAAATGATTAATAAAATTTGTTACAGTGTTTATCCAGAAACTAATATTATAATCTGCCTCATATAAACAAAAGAGTAGTAGGAATAATGAAATATGAATGTAATGTAAGAATAATAGAACAACTATAAAATTGGTGGTATGGAGAATGACAAATCACATGGTGCAAAGAATGCATTTTAAAAGTTAAATATGTTTATATGATTATAAAAATTAATTATTCAAGAGCAATGAGCAATTTACAAGTATGATTTTAATACAAAGTAAAAACCAGAATATATTCAGTTAAAGTCAGTAAAAATGTATTGAGTTAATATCCTAATAAGTCACTGTCTTAGAAAATAAAACTGACACACTATCGAATGCCCATTACTTAATTAAAAAATTATAAAAATTATGTTATTTAAATATTAATAAATTTATTTTATTTAAAACTTTTATAGAGCTTTTTATATACATAAAAGAAATACATTAATTACTTAAAGATACTCATATATAATATAAAACATTTACTGCTACTTTTGATCCAAAAGGAATGACAACAAAAAATGGAAAACAAAGAACTGAAGATATATGTGATGTATGAAAAAAGAAAGACAGCAAATGTGTTAAAAAAATAATTTATGAATTTGTATACCTGAGAGCAAAATTTTAAAGGCAAAAATGTTGTTTCTTCTCAATAAATGATTTATTGCAAGAGGGTTTATTAGAAATTTATTCTGGTAACATAAATGGATTTTCTATAATGAATAAATGAAATAAATATTTATTAATTATATTCGATTTAAAAGGAAATACAGGATATAAATATCTAGTAACTCCAATCGAATGTTTTTCAAAATTTTCTTGGTGTACCACAGTTACAGATAAAACTTGAAAAAATTTTTCAGCAACTTTTGAAAATATTTTAAAACTAAGCTATCCATAAATTTCCAAACCGATAATGGAAAGAAATTTATAGTAAAAACTTTCAAGACCTTACAAAAAATAAAATTAATTATTATTCAACTTATCCAGAAATAAAAGTATTTCTTATTGAACTATTTAACAGAACATTAAAAGAAAAATTGTGGAAAAAATTTTCTGCTGCAAGGTAATTATTAATGAACTGATGAGTTTCTACATAAAGTAATGAATATAATATTACAGAGCATTCAACAAAAAAGTGAAACCAAAAGACATAAACAAAGAAAATTTAAAAAACTATTGCAGACAGCTTCAACAAGAAATTTTGAAAATACATAGCCTAAATGTAAGCTAGGCAGTAAAGCAGAAATAGGTAAATAAAAAGGAATTTTCAGAAGGCTATCCAGCTAACTGATGAAGAAAAACTTTCGACATTTAAAATGTTGTCTGTTCTAATCCCATCATATATAAATTAAGAAATTTTGTGGAGAAGAACTTAAAGCAAATTATTACGATCAAGAACTTCAAAAAACTGATTATCCAGATGTATATCTTGATGAAAAATTTTAAAAAAGCTGGTTTGGTTTTGATAATTCTCATTGTAGTTGGGTACCAAAAAATAATGTTATAATATGAAACAAAAAGTTTATTTTTATTAGTAATTATTAGTAATTTTTATTTTTTATTTTTCTAATAAACTGATTCTATATAAATGGAAGATAACTAGAAATTGCTAAGGCAGACATGGAACTACTTGCAACAAAAATTTTGAAAAATTGTGTGGTTGAAAAATTAGCCTATAATTGTTCTTCACAAAAAATATGCTAAATATAGTTGTAGAACAATGTATAGATCGTATTTAAATGAATATCATAAATATAAATATAATATTAATCAAATTCCATCTGTATGTGGAAAATACATTTCTAATTATTCTTACAAAGAACATTTAAAATTAATTCAGAGTGATGAACATTCAAATATATTATTATCATTTAAAAAGATGGATACTTATAAAATGATGAGGAATATGTACAGTCAAGAAAGTAAAATAAGGAAAATATTAAAGATTTTACTTGTTTTAAAAAAATGTAACGACTAAAGAGAAAGAACTATTTAAATAAATATAAAACATGTATTGAGGAATATATGAATGGCAAAAAATTTAACTGTATGTAAGTGGTTCTTTTTAAAGTTCTGCAAAGTTAGCAAATTATAACATGAATATATATTTTTAAGGTAACAACATATGTATTATTTAATAAATGAATCAAAATATTATTATATAAACACAATTTACACTGAGAATTATGATGAAAAAGTTTTACAAAGTTTATTTTAGTTTTGAGTTTAAAAGAAGATTATGATGAAGAGAGGTGGCATGAGCCCCCTCTCATATTTCTGTCTTACGATGAGTAATTCGATTTTCCTCTCTAATTGCTTGTAGTGAAAAGTTGCTATTCCTTCACATGCGGACTTCCCACGCAGTGTCTCTCGTTACCCAGGTGGTCCGGTGACAGGTGGGTTCTGCTGGAAGGGTTAAGCCGACGGGTGTGAGGGCGTCGAGTGGATGCTTTCCTGACGCCGACATTGTCATAAGAGCGGGGGCGACACGCCCACAGAGGCCTGACGAAGCGGCTGGGCTAGAGATTCCGTTACTTCTCAGAAACTTAGTGAAAACACTTTCTCGTGGGCTACCAGCGAGGCGTGGGAATGACTTGTGTTCCCAGGCAGTCTTGACGGGCAAATTCCCGCGTTTTCTGGAAAATCATAACTGTGATTGGCTTGCTCAGAGGATAGCTCCGTGACGTAGCAATATCGGCCCAGAAATTGGCGCAAAGTATCTCCATTGGTGGAATAGTAGTGCGTTGGCAATAGAGTGGAATTTTCCGCCGGTTTTAGAGTTGCTGATTGGAACGTTTAACCACGGCAACTGTCGTGGGGCCGGGAATGTTCTGTGTTCGGCTTGTACGGGTGCTCTTGAGAGGGTGAACTCTCGCCTTTCGGGTGGAGTAGGTTACAAGACTGAGGTCTCGCTGCTCTGGACAGCCTGCCTTCCGTTGGCTGTCTAATATACTTCCATTTAATTGTAACTGTTTGACGAAGTTGCTAAATTTTCGAATTCAACGTAACTTTCCGAGTACAGTTGGCAATTGAGCGTTCTGCGTACAAGCTCTGTCTTGAGGAGGTTTGGCTAAACTTGACTTTATCGGAGTTACTGTGTGACTTCGCTTGTTAAAGTCACTGACTGTACCATCAGTGATTGTGTGGCGAGCCTTCTTCGTCTCCCTCAGAGGCACATTTGTGTTGCTAGGAAGTCTTTAGTCTGGAACAATCAGACCAGAATAATTTGTTTCGGGCTATACTCGCGACATTATCATCACCACGACGGGACATCGAAGCAACCAGCCATCGCTTCCGGTATGCCAGATAGTGTCCTTGCAGTTAAGAAGACAGCTTGGTAATGTATGTCCGCAGCACCAGCAGATTAGGGAATTTTTCTAGGTGATAATCAGAGCTCAGCAGAGCGCGCCTGTTCGTCTTTCTAACTTTGTTCTGTCTTGGGTGTTCATTGTCTGAGATCTCCCTACTGTAGCAGCAATTAATGTTGGGTTGGCTGGGTGTTTCTCTTAAGATTTGAGTTGCAAGGAATTGGTTCCACATAGCACTTGGTCATAAATGTCACAAGCTAGTTTATGGACAACTTCACCTTCACAGCATTTATTTGAGTATCCAATTTGACGTATTGTAAATGTTTCATGTGTTTTGTTTATTATTTTGAGTTTAGTCATAGTAAGTCAAATTGTTAATTTTGGACAGAACTTTCATTCTGTAGATCGGTAAAGCAACCTTTTCATTTCTCACCACATTAATGAAACTTCCCTTTATCAAATTAATTTCTATCAAATTAAATTATCACAGGTGCCAAACTCGTTTCTACTCCACTTTCAGGGTCGATTACAGTCAGTTTGCGTTTCTTCTTAATCCATGTGCCACAGCAAAAGTCGGAGTTAGAAAAGGGGGGGTTTAGAGCATCATTTCCATATGAAGATTCTAGAAGAATTTAGTGTCAAATACACTGCTAGAGCCAGCACCTTGCAATGGTTGGGAATCTCCTTTGGAATCAGAGATCAAATAATTAATTTTTTTGCAGTGAAAAGCACAGACTTATTAATGATAATTATGAAAAATAAAAAATAAACATTATTAGATTTTAAGAACCAAAAAAAGATTATTAGATTTTAAAAATGAAAAAATGTTTTATTAGATTTTAATAATAAAAATCTATTAAATTTTCAAAAATAAACAATATATTTTTTATAAGAAAACTAGAAATAAATTTTTAAAATTTTTTCTGTTTAAAATGTTTAAAGTGGTCAATCATTTTCATATTTTTCTAATTTTTGTGACTTTCCTGATTCCTTTAACTTCATGATATTTGTTAAATTTCAGTTACTGAACTGAATTCAAAGGCCCCATTCTTTTTTAGCTAAAAGATTTTTCGTAGTAGTAGATGAAAACTGCTGACTGCCTCAAAAATTTGGACCTCATCAGCTTTTAGCAGCTGCTACTCAGGTTATTTAACACAAATAACAACTATCCATTCACAATTATATGACAAGATATAAGCTTCCCCCAACTTACATGTATTCTGGACAGTAAGAAATCTCTCTATATAGGAAATAGATTACTTTCATTTTAAGAATTAATTTCATGCAGAAAAGGTAATAGCACTTCTTATTTCAGTCAAATTAAAAGCTTTTTTTTCAAATAATGAAATTAAATAGGAACAGGAGAGACAGTATAAACTCACTAATTAATATATTCATGTAATTTATCATAATTTTCGATATTGTACCATACACTAAAACAGGGTTATTCTCATTAAGTAAGGAAAATACTGTCCATGTCTTTTTGTAAATTTCTGCCCACTAACAATTTCTTCAAATCAAACTCACAATAGTTCATTTAGTTAACTAAAAAGAGTGAAATCCAGCATAGTCGATTTTCAAAGCATAATGTAATTTATGAGAAAACCGTTTATTCTTATGGCCATCTGTAAGTAGTCGGAATCACCCACAATTTCTCGTTTGTGGTTATTAAGCTTGTGATAAGACCTGTGACGTATGTCACCACTCTCAAAGTGGTGTCCCAAGCATCAGCTTGTCTCACAAATTAAACTGGCCCTGCTCTCACTACAAGAAAATAAGCATATCAAAACTGTGAAATCCAAAATTTTTAATGTTCAACAACTTCCAAGTGATTTCTGCAACCTAAATTAATAACCATTTTTACTACACTGTGTTGTGATCAACAAGTGACATGGAATGTTGTTGTCATCAAAACTAGTCATCGTTGTTGGACTTCGTGAAACACATTATGGACTGGATTAACTGAATTGCTGAAGTGTAAACATCTCCAATAAGTTACTATCAGACAATACTGCATGCAAACTGTGACTTTTTTGAGCAAAAGAAAATTGTTATTTTGTCATAAAAGGAAAGTAAGTTCACCAATGTAATTGTTGGGCTGATCTGGTTCAATGAGCTAATGAATTTTCATTGTAAACAAACTGGTTACTGTAACTAATAATGAATCTCAATGAAGAATAAATGTGTGTGTTAGTGCAGACTAAATCGTGGTGCCATGTACATGTTTGAGGAGACACAACTCCACACTCATTTAGACTTTTAGTTTGCGTCTGTCGAGGGTTTTGCTACTAAGCAGAAACTGTGAGAACCAGGTAAAGCAGATGTTTACAAGAATTCGATCAATACCAGGAATTTACAAGAATTACCTTAATACATTAATTGATATTTTGATACTTTGTGTCTCATTCAAGGACAAAAATGAACACAGAGACGTAAAGAGATGAATATCCCACACAATAATGTATAAAAAACACATTTCTACTGGATTTGATTCCATTGGGAAGTAGATGTCTCCAACAACAGTAATGATTTCAAGTAGTAAACCGTATAGAATCAGCTGCAAATAATGCTTATTGTATATCCAGATTTTGCTGCCTGCGTGGCCATTTTCAATGCATTAAATGTAAGTTAAATCATTAAACCACTTAAACTTAGTCCAGTCACATTAATATGACCACTGCCTATGTTTGACATCAATGAGCAATGAGCACTCACTGATGGCAGGTGGCAGGACGAGCAGTGGAGGGTATATAAAGTGTGTTGGGGGGATGCAGATTATAGTGCATTTGTTGTTGTATGGAGAAGGAACAAGTTATCTGGTGGCTTAGAGTGCATGATCATTGGGTTTTGGCCCAAGGGTGGTAGCATTTCTGAAACAGCAAAGTTTGTAAACTATTTGTGTGCTGCCATGGTTGAAGTACACAGTGCATGGCAAAACGGAGTTATCCAAAAATTGCATCGAGGCAACTATGGTCCACCACAAGCCATCGAAGACAGGGCAAACGACTGCTGTCGAGATGTGTACAGGCGAATAGATATGCAACTATTGAGCAAATTACTGCCGAGATGAACCAAGGCACAGTATCTTCTCAACGACCATTCAGCGAATGTTGCTGTGTATGGTTCTCCACAGTAATTTCTTGGTTTATGTGCCTATACTGACCCCTGTTCATTGGCAATGAAGCTGGAGTTTGCATGCCAGTATCACAACCGGATACTCACAGAGTGACAACAGGTGACCATTTCAAGTGAACCATGTTTTATATGCTATTGGACAGGTGTCCAGTGTTGAGTACAGCATGAAACATCTCAAAGCAAATGGAGGAGGGAGTGTAGTGGTCTGAGGATTGTTTTTGTGGCATTCCCTGGATATCTCATGATTCTGGAAGGCACAGTGGATCAACACAAGTGTGCATCTATCCTTGGGTACCATGTCCACCCCTACATGCTGTTTGTTTTTCCTTGACATGACAGTATCTACTGGCAAAACAATGCAACATAGCACACAGCTCACAGGCGACAGTATGAGTTTAGCATACTCCCCAGCCAACAGACTCCTCAGATTTAACCCAATCCAGTATCTGTGGAACCACCTTGATTTATCCATTCAAGCCCTGAATCCTCAACCAAGAAACATAATGCAGCTGACCACAGCAGTGGAATCAGCATGGCTCCTATCCCTGACCAAACCTCAGTGACTCTGTTCCTGCACATCTCAGAATGATGTGCACTGCATAAGGTGATTGTTCAGGCTTTTGATAGGTGTGCACATTAATGTGACTGGACAGTGCATATATACGAGCTCCCAACCAGACTATTCATGTCACAGGTCAAAGTGTGAACTCAGGCTTTGATATGAATAAACCAATTGGGACTATGCACATATATAAGCGGTTTTAATGTTTTGACTTACATTACTACACTGAATATGGCGGTACAGTGACCAAAATATGCATTTGCAATAAACATTATTTGTGACTGATTGATGTACCATTTACTACTGGGAAAACATATTTGTAGCGCAAAGCAGACACATTACAAGCCCAGTCACACAGTGCAACTACATATTCCATTCAGTTTTTGAGTGTGGTGTATATTCTATCTAGAATTTGGGGTGGGCTATATTGTAGTTTGCAAATGAGAAGGGGCCTCTAGATGGCAAAGTTATCTGACTAGGTTGACACAGCTAGAGCTGGGTGCATTGTCTGTGGCGTCATTACCAGAACAAGGTAGCACCCCTGTCCTGCTACAGTGGAACCTCAGGCCCAACCTGGGATCTGCCTGAAAGTACATCCACACTCTGAGACATGTACATGAAAGAGTGTTGCTTCCTCATGAGCTCACATAGATGGTTGGAAGAGAAGATCCAGTGGCACCCAATGAAGCTGCACACGCAATTATTTGGCCATGCTAACACCATGTCTGGGCAAAGAACTAAAAATCTGAGAAGGTATTATGAAAGAGTCTTATGCAGTTGCACCATTAGCTTTTACCATTAGTGTTTTAAAAGTGCAAATAAAATGCTCTGATAATCTTTTAGAAGCTTGATGAAGGGGTGGGGGTCATTTAATGCTCAACATGATGCCATGAACTGAAGTCAGTTGTGCATAACAAAAAAGTCATGTGTTCCTTTGACGGTGAAAATTTTTTGAGCTCCAACACCTTGGCTCGTATTGTCATCTGTTGCAACCTGATGACATGAAGAAAGGAGTCCACCACAGTAAGCCACATTGTACTATGTAAGGGGCTAATGAAATCCCAACATCACTCATGCTGTCTTCTGTTGCAAACTGATGACATAAGCAAAATGAGAAAAGGAGTCCACCACATTAAATTACATTGTTTCAAGGAGGGGACTGGCGAAATCTGTAGGGCTGATTAGGCGCTGGCCTCAAAGAGGAGGGATTGGGGGCCAGAGACTTATTGTTTAGCAGGCTGTACAGGTTGCATGGGCAGTAAACATAATGGCAGCCCAGCTTCTTCAATTGGGTGCTCCACTAATGTGACTGCAGGAGTAACTGCAAATAGCATTGCTGCAGTGATCTAGGCACCCCCATCAGTCAATTGTCATCTTCTTATGTTAGTAGCAGCATGCTCTGAAGAATTTGAAGTTGATGTTGATGTTGGACACAGAACCAGTGGAAGCCCAATGGTGTTGCAGTCGACAATTTGGTGGGCCATCTTGTGCAGACATACTGCAGAAGTGGGTCACATCCGATTACTGCTACTGCAACATCTCTAGAATTAATTATAGAATGTCTTATAAGGATTTCTTTATTTGTGTGTCCATCTAGAAAAAGACTGTTTCCTCTCTGTCAAAGTTCACATCCAGGAACTATTGGAACTGGAGACAATAGATCCACATGTGAATGTTACGTGGACAATAGTGTATACAGTACTGACAATTTTATAAATACAAGGGCCACATAAGCATGTGATGGGCAGTGCATTCTGGAAGCTTAGCTTTGGACCAAAACAGTGATAGCAATGGCTTGATGATGATGATGAGCCCCTTACTCCTTACAGAGCGTAGGGGAGCGACGCGGGAGACCCGTGCCGCATTACTAGGCAAGGTCCTAGTGGAGGTGGTTTGCCATTGCCTACCTCCGACCGTAATGGGGATGAATGATGATGAAGACGACACAACAACACCCAGTCATTTCGAAGCAGGAAAAACCCCTCACCCCGCCAGGAATCGATCCCGGGACCCCGTGATCAGGAAGCGAGAACGCTACCGCGAGACCATGAGCTGCGGACAGCAATGGCTGATCATCTGTAATTAAATGTAATGTCTGGCCATCCAGAAAATACAAAAAGGTCTTACAGTGAAAGAGATAGCCAACATCTATTTCACTTTGGGAGTAAGATTTTTCATGCTCAATTAATGTTTGGACAGAAATGTTATAGATTTTTCAATACTGTCAGCATGCTTAAAAGACAGGAGAGCTTTGATGACAAGTGGTGAAGTATCTATACCCAGAATCAACAGTAAATGAGGCTGGTACTTCATTAAACAGGGTGCAGACTCAAGACATGATTATACAGTATAAAACGCCTTCTGTCAAGTGTCCATCCAATGAAAAGGAGTCAGTGAGACTTAGCATAACTAGGAGCACCTCTGAAGATGTGTAACACAGTGCTGGGCGAAATGTTAGAAATGAAACAGTTTTAAGGATAAAGGTCTTACAAACTATCATGATAGTATTTGTTGTATGATCAATGATGACACTGATTCAACATGTAGTACAACAGGAGTTGCTCAAGGGATAAACCAGGCATGATAATTAACTTAGTCAAAAACGATTACAGGGATTTTTCTAACTTGAAGCACAGTGTTTTTTGAATCAGAGACGAGTAGGAGTGCCTTGGGCAATAGCAGTTTCTGTTCTATACACAGTAATTAATTCAGATTCTGTTTTCACATAATTCTGTGAAGAAGTGAATTTGCAGCTGTGTATCTGACAGTCTAGGTTAGTGTTTACTATATTACTCTAAGTTCTCTATGTAATTGTCAGTGCATTAGCTTTGTATGAGGTAACTTTGGAGTGTTGTAAAAACCAGAAGTAGCGCAGCATGAGGCATAATGTGTTGCATCTTGCCTATGTAAGTAAACATGGAAGCGAGCAGATAGAAACAGTGAGTCATGTTATCTCATGATATATGCATTCTGATTCAGTAACTAGCTTCAAGTAGTTATGAAAGTGGCTGAAATGTGTAACCTCTTATGGACTACGAAATTATCAAGTAATTAAAATTATATTTGGGAAACAATACTGTATTTATTGCAATTATTTCAACTTTCACTAATTATTGCAAGTTAATTTAATTATTACTGTGAATGCAAAGTATTAAATAAATGAATATTGTTATGTCTATTAACTCAGTGTATGTTAGTGTGAGAACTGTGTAGAGCGAGAGTGAATCATACTCATGGGAAATTGGAAAGTGTAACCAGCCAGTTTCTGGAACTGGGAAAAAATGGGGAAAACATGAAACATTTTAGGACAATTCTGCTATTTAATGAAGGAGTTATTTTGATATTTGTGGAGCTCCAAATTATCTTCATTTAGTAAACTGTTCATAAAACTATTAAGTTGTGATTATCATCTTTGGACATGGATATAAAATCTCTGAAAGATGAGAAAATTTTACAGAATAACAGTTAAAAATTGAACTGCAATGTGGATGCAACGTGGATGCAAATATGTGAAAAAGATGAACATGTGAAATTCTAATTCTGGTGTGAAAACTGTACTTATCACACATTATACAATTCATGATCACAAACTATACATTCATATTGGTCAAATTGAGTAAGATATTAGCTAGCACTAAAAGTATATTTAAGTGAGTTCTGGCGCAAAGATCACATTCTTTAATACTCCTCTGATGTATACCAATATTTTAGTTTTACTGTATTCCCAATGCAAAAATTATGACAGCGAATGTTATTATTTAATTTAAAAAATAAATATACATAAAATATTCTAAAATTTTTCCAGACTCAATAACATGAACTGAATTATCTTTTTTGTTTTTAACAATAAATAAAATGTAATACAATAATTTTCTCTAATTGATCATTGTCTTCTGAAAAGAATTCTGTATAACCATCTGGAAGAGGTATTTTATGTTTATCATCTAAAAGTACTAAAACTTTTTCACCATATTTAGTTATCATAATTTCAGCTTTTCAAGTAATATAAGAATTATTTTTTTCAGTTCTGATAATTTAGTGAATACCTCTGCAGAAGCATTACGATAACTGTAAAGTTTATTTACTAGATTTTCGACGATACCTTTCATATTCAATTTGTTTTGCTCTTTTTATATATAAAAGATTAGGTTTTCAAAAGTTAGGACGTTTATCAAGAAATTCTTTAATTCCGAAATCTGTAACGACGAATTAAAAGAGTTCAAAATTGGGTACTCATAATGTTTTACCTTAAATGAGAAAATATGGAGAATATAAAATAAAGTTTAATGTATAACTACTCTTTGAAGCTGAAATGAATCATCTGAAAGGTCTAAATAAACTTCTGAATAATTATATAAAAAAGCCATATGAAATATATGATACAACTGTAAATATTTTACATGAAAGAAAAGGACAAATCACTTGTTTACTACCACATGTAATTCTTTGAACAACTGATGAAAATTTAAGACCTACTTGAGTTATTTGATGATTATATGATTGTAATTATGATCACTACAGTATTCAAGCATAGTTGACAAATACTCAAAAGCAAATAAATATCATCACAAATAGACACCCAAATTATGGAGAATTTTTAAGAATTAATTGTGTACCATATTCAGTAAATTTCTATCAACAAAGGAAAGAAACTTTATATTTATTTGCTGTCGAAATAAAAAAATAATTATTCACATGTAGAATTGTGTGTTGATATAACTAATTTAGCAAACGTTTCTTAAAATATGAAACTAAATTTTCAAGAACATTTTCATAATAAAATGTTAAATAAGATTCATGACCAATTGTATATACATCTAATCCACAAAATTCCATAAAGCCATTTGCTTCCGTTAATTCAGATTTAAAATTTTCAAATAATACCAATATTAAATCATTTTTGTTAACCTTTATTTGATTAGCAAAATATACTCTAGCTTCTTTGAAAAAACGATATGCATAATGAATATTATATTCAGTACCACAGATGTTTAAATTTTCAGTAAGTAACTCCATTTGTATATAAATTGTATATTAACATTTCAGAATCTTACACTACCTTTATTCATCCAACTATTATGGAATTATGAAAACCTAACCATTGAACATGCAATTTATTACCTTTTCTATTTAAAACATTTTTAGCAACATAAGCATCTTGAAAATACGTTTTCAATAGAACTTGTTCATCAAACTTTCCTTTTATTTCTTTACCATTTAAATCTTTCAACTTATATGATGCTGGATTAGAATGAGTAATATCTTCAGTTTCCAAAATTTCTATTGACTTATTTGCTGTGTATCCTTAACCAGAAATTCCTTTTAATATATTTATTCAAACTTTATCACCAATTTTTAATAGCATTAGATTCTAATAAATATGTTTCACAAAGTTTCCAATAAGTTATTTTTCATTTTCTTTGTTTGCATCATGTGGTTTAATTTATACTGTTGTAATTTTGTGATATTATAATTATCAACTAATTTCGAAACTAGTTCAATCCATTTAGTATTTCCTTGTAAGGCAAATTTTTTCGACATTTTGTTAATGTTCTATTAAATCGTTCTACTACAGATTCACTAGAAGTAGAATAATAGTTATTATAAATATTTTCATTAATTCCTAAAATTCTATACCATTAATATCTTTATCATTATCTGTTTCTAGGTTTTTTGGCTTCCTCAACTCGAATATTTTTTTCAAAAGAATCAGCAATATTTTTAACTGTTTTATCTTTAATTGGAATATCCCAAGCAAAGTATGAAAAAAATCCATAGCAGTTCATAAATATTTATATCCCTTGTTTACTTTTGAAATTCCTTTTAATTTTCCATAATCCATTTTGACTAAACCAGCTTGCCATAAACTATCCATCACAAAAGAAATTACAGTTTTTCTTTTAAATCTTTTCTCATTGAAGAAAACAGTTGATTTTTTATTTCCTTTCATACTTCCAAAATGGAGAGGTCTAACTTTTCTAATGTAATAGTATTTCATCATCAAAATGTTTATTGGCTTTGTCTAATTTTGGTATTCTACAATTTTGGCCATATCATTGGCTTTAAACCAAGGATTATTATTTTCATCAATAATTATTAAAACTTTCTGCTTGCTGTACATAAGTTTATTATTTTTTAGATCTAAAAACCACTCCATTTATATATAATAAAATTTATTAAATGTTATTTTTTTAAAACTACTATTTTTTGTTTATAAATGTAAAGTGAAAATAAAATGATTTGCTCACTGTGCAAACAAGAAAAAAAAGCCATAAAGAAATACAAATTACAAACACGAATACACCTTCAAAAATATGTTATACTGACTGTATAAAAAAGAAACAAACATAATATGAAGAAAATAAATATGAACACTTAAAGGAACTTGTTAATAAGTGGAATAAAAATACATTTACCTGTGAAAAGTGGAAGAAAGAAATTAAAAATTCTTCAAAATATATCCATTACTGTAACTATGGTCAGAAACATAAAGAAAGGTATTACCAATAGGTTGAATGTTTTGTGGAAAATTTGTCTGTAAAGTATATCTGAGAACACATGAAAAAACACCATATCATGAAAAAATATAAAACCTATTTAATTTTTTAATTCGATATTTGTTTTTTGGTTAATCCTCTAAGCAAATGTTTAATTCACGTATAAAAACATCATTAGCATCTATTTTTTATCTGAGTTTAATTTATAATGTTCATCAGGTAAAGTATAAATTCCATCTCGTAATATAATACGTTTATCATCATCAGAACTTAAATTATTTTATTGTATTCAACTGTATACGACTAGTGTTTAATTGATCTGATTAAATTCATTTTTCTATTTTGTTTAACTTTTTATGCAAACATTTCTTATAATCATCAAAAGTAATTTAATGTTTTATAACTGATTTTTTAACTCATTTAGTTTTTCTCTTCTCTATCATCAACTTATAAGCATACATTTTCGATCTTAAACTAACATAATTTTCAATAATTTTCATTTTTCAATTTTTTTGATACTTTCTTGTTTGCATTGTACTGTATTGTATTGTATGTTAACCAGGGGCCTAGAAACGACAGAGAGGGTCTGTCCCTGTGGCATCCGCAGAGGTCCACAACCCCACGATGACTACCTCAATCCACTTCACCTCTCTGCAACCCCATACCGAACCTCTCTTTCGGGGTTATTGTGCAGTTCGATCTGCAGTGGACTACCCCCTCCTTGGGAACGTCTCACACCAGATGAGTGTAACGTCTGTGTTTGCGTGCTAGAGTAATATTGGTGTATGCATACGTGGCAAACTTGTTTGTGTAGCAATCACCAACATAGTGTAGCTGAGGCGAAATAAGGGGAACCATCCCGCATTTGTTGAGGAAGATGGAAAACCGCCTAAAAACCATCCACAAACTGGCCAGCTCACCAGACCTAGACACAAGTCTGCCAGACAGATTCATGCTGGGGACCAGGTGCTCCTTCCCAGTCCTGAAAGCCATGCGTTTGACCACCCAGCTAGCCAGGTTGGCTAACTTTATTGTTTACTTGTGGAATTCGATAAATATTACCTTTTGAATAATTGCTTTTGTCAAATTCGTTTATCATTGATTTCATATCTTTATATAAATCTTCAGTTATTATATCGTAAATAGAAGAATCTATATCTGTATAACATAAACAAATTTTTTACCATATTTTGGTTTCATAATGAAACTCATACATCCTTATTTTAAAAATATGTAGAGTACTCATTCCAATATAAATTGATTTTCTGAATTTTACTAATTTTTTCATGTGAATTGCAACTAGATTTCCCGAAAATACGTTAGTATGTTCATAATTTGGTTTTGAAATATATTTTTCTATACCTGTTATTAAATTAATATTTCGTCTATCTCTGATATTTTCCATGGTAATTCCAAATTATGAATTATTCAAATGGTTCAAATGGCTCTGAGCACTATGGGACTTAACATCTGAGGTCATCAGTCCCCTAGAACTTAGAACTACTTAAATCTAACTAACCTAAGGACATCACACAAATCCATGCCCGAGGCAAGATTCGAACCTGCGACCATAGCGGTCACATGGTTCCAGACTGAAGCACCTAGAACCGCACAGCCACACCGGCCGGCTATGAATTATTCATTAACTTGTAGGAACCTTTGTCAAATTCCATAGCTGTGTTTTTTCTCATTTCTGTATGAAAATCAATGTATTTTTCAACCAATGTGATTGTTCAAATGTTGAGACTCTATGAATTTTAATCCACGTTTTAAACATTGTTTAAGATTTCTTTAATGTAAAACATATTTTCCTTTCTTATTTAATGTTGTTAATGATTTCTTTCCTCCTCCTGGTGCTTATGGCAAATATTTATGTAAAACATGTAATTTTTTAGATATTTTAAATCGACATCTAAAATATAACCATATTTTTTATCATCTGGTAATTTAAATATATTTTCAGAATTAATACATTTTGATTCTAACCAACTGAAATCGCTAAATGGTAGAAACTGAGTCATCCCCAACCATATAAATTATTTGTAACTAAATATGCAATATAATTTCACTGATTTCATGCCCACTGCAGTTGTAGCAGACATTGGCATCGTGTCAACATAGGAGCATGTAGAGTCGCCTAGTGCAGAGTTTGTGTTGAAAATTGTGCACTGAACGATGTGCTCCGAAACATTTGAGCCTGTACCAGCATTGTACTCTGTCACCAGATCTGCAAATGTGACTCTAAAATCTTCCTCAATGAAATTAACTCTAATGTTGTCCAAGCATGCATCCATATGAGTGGGACACTTATTTATACAGTATAAGTTTAATGATATTAGTACATTCAAAAATGTTTTGTGACTTGTTTGTCTGTGTTAGCCATTTCAATGTTGAAATCTCCACAGATAGCAATTCTTGTCTTAAATTTCAAATCTTTTAAATTAATAATTCAAATTTCTCAATACATAGTTTACCATCACCATCTGGGGATCTATAAAGGTTAACTACTATTATGTTTTCATACAGCAGCTTAACCCACCTGAACTCTGAATGTAGTTCTGAGCTATAAGTTGTTACATCAATTTTAGAAAATTTCACTCCTTCTCTTACAAAAATACCTGTACCACTATTCTTGATTTGCTTTCTACACATGGTATCAGCCACAACATACCTCTGAGTGACAAATACTTCTACCTGTTCAATTGTTAGCCAGTGTTCATATATACCTATAACATCCACAAACATATCATTAAAAATATGTTCTAATTCCGAAATCTTATTTCTAATGCAAAAGATGTTGATTTGTAAAAAAAGTTAATATTTTGTCTTTATCTGTATTTATTTGGGGAACCTTTGTCCTCACACAGTTGCTTGGAGTATTAGGTCTGGTCACTTTCTTTAATCCACTGATACTGTCTCCTTTGTTGCTTGTTAACATGTAAGAAGATGATGCAGTATTTTCCTGAGCATTGATCTTCACTGTCTCTTTTACGTGGTGTTGCAGCAAGTCTGATTCCACCACAAATTCTGACTTCTCTGCAGTGGCTTCCTTCTGCTTGTTGATCTATGTACACAGCATCTTGGAATTTTCTTTGCTTGTGCTCGATTCCTATTTATTCTTCTTTCTGACATCTGGATTGACTGCTTGTAGGAAGTTTTCTTTTCATCTATACATACTGCAGGTTTATTTAGTATCCATTTTTGCGTCTCAATTTCCAAAGGATTCTTTGGGATATTTCTTTCTTTAGTTGATATCTGGATTGGCTGCTTTCAGATGTCTTCTTTTCAGCTGCACATGCTGCTGGTTTATTTGCTAAAGCTACAGTCATTAGCTCATTATTTGCAGTTGCGTCCTTCCACTTGAGTTCAATCACTGGTTTGTTATCCTTATTCTTCATGTTCACT
Organism: Schistocerca nitens; assembly: GCF_023898315.1. NCBI lineage: Eukaryota > Metazoa > Arthropoda > Insecta > Orthoptera > Acrididae > Schistocerca > Schistocerca nitens. The sequence goes on from NC_064618.1 coordinate 436,174,052, forward strand.
AACTCTAAAATTCTTTTTTCCATAAGTTCCTTACCTGTTGCATTCAAATGCAGCCCATGTGAGGTATATAGCTCTTTGCTATTAGGTATATTAATGAATTTTGCATTTTGAGAGCGTAGTATTATTTATTTAAATTTTCTATTAGTACTGTTGATTTCTTGATGTACACAAGACCAGTTAGCCAGGTCATTTCTGTGAGGAATTCCCACTACTATCACATTTGTATTTCATAGGTCTGAGAGTGCTTTTTTCGGGGAATGAAGTGCCATGTTGGCTTCATTTTTTGCTACATCATTAGCTGCATAGGTGCATAAGGAAAAGCCCCAACAAGCTATGACAAAAATTTAAAACCAATGATAATAACTATTAGTGTGGCCACTGCACGGGTCATTAAAGGTATATTTTGCTAAGCTGGAAGGCGAATAACAAATGATAAAAAAAACTCCCTTCAATTTTTTTGTCAATTAATAGAGAGACTCTGTCTTTAGTTGTCGAGTGGAGAAGATGTATTTTTTGTAAGATGTATGTGGTAGCCATTTGTGTTGTCTGAACAATAATTATTATTGGAACGAACCCAAGAAGCTATTCAGTTACCTTCCGCATAATATATACAGGGTGTTACAAAAAGGTACGGCCAAACTTTCAGGAAACATTCCTCACACACAAATGAAGAAAAGATGTTATGTGGACATGTGTCCGGAAACGCTTAATTTCCATGTTAGAGCTCTTTTTAGTTTCGTCAGTATGTACTGTACTTCCTCGATTCTCGATTCACCGCCAGTTGGCCCAATTGAAGGAAGGTAATGCTGACTTCAGTGCTTGTGCCATCAACACAGATTTTCTGTGAACGTTTGGGCAGGCATTGTTGGTGATGTCTTGATTGGGCCCCATGTTCTTTCACCTACGCTCAATGGAGCACGTTATCGTGATTTCATACGGGATACTCTACCTGTGCTGCTAGAACATGTGCCTTTACAAGTACGACACAACATGTGGTTCATGCACGATGGAGCTCCTGCACATTTCAGTCGCAGTGTTCGTACGCTTATCAACAACAGATTCAGTGACCGATGGATTGGTAGAGGCGGACCAATTCCATGGCCTCCACGCTCTCCTGACCTCAACACTCTTGACTTTCATTTATGGGGGCATTTGAAAGCCCTTGTCTACGCAACCCCGGTACCAAATGTAGAGACCCTTTGTGGTCGTATTGTGTACGGCTGTGATACAATACGCCATTCTCCAGGGCTGCATCAGCGCATCAGGGATTCATAGTGATGGAGAGTGGATGCATGTATCCTCGCTAACGGAGAACATTTTGAACATTTCCTGTAACAAAGTGTTTGAAGTCACGCTGGTACGTTCTGTTGCTGTGTGTTTCCATACCATGATTAATGTGATTTGAAGAGAAGTAATAAAATGAGCTCTAACATGGAAAGTAAGCGTTTCTGGACACATGTCCACAAAACGTATTTTCTTTCTTTGTGTGTGAGGAATGTTTCCTGAAAGTTTGGCCATACCTTTTTGTAACACCCTGTATATGTCATGTCACTACTGCAGCCAGTATATATATTGAAGAAGTCCGATAAATGAAAATTACATTACCTACACGGTCAAGAAGAATAAGTTTTGTGGCGTTGGAAGAAGAAACACCTAACAGAAGTGTGTAGATCTCTACTACTTGGAATTAAGTTTACGTTAAAATTGACTCAAAGGAGCGAAACTATAAAAATCCTAACCTTGGGCATTAATTGAAAATAATTGATTTCTATTAATCTCTTTATTTATGTACCCTTTGTTATTGCTATATATATATATATATATATATATATATATATATATATATATATATATATATATTTGCACAATTGGCGACCTGGTGACATGACATTGAGAAAGCTATGAAACCAGTTGTGTAAATTATTCAAAATTATTTATGACATGTTATGAGTTTTTCTTGCATGTACTAATTATTTTCAAATTTTCATCTGCAACATCACGACTGGGTGCAAAATAACCAGAACCAAAAATTCTTGTGGTGAAAACCAATTCAAAATGGAAGCAAAAAGAACCTGGAATTTGCGGAAAATTTTGGAAATACACAGTTTGTTTCATCGCAGCAAAGATAGGACCACTATGTGACCGCTTGCTTAACTATGCATGCTAGCGTCTCCTGCGTTGTAATTAGACATCACTTTCCTTAATTTCCTTTCCTAAATGCATTGTAGTGAATTTTTCAGAAATTTTACGTAATGAATAGCGAGAGAAAAGTTTTAAGTTCCTGTGTCATAACATTTTGTGCATCATAAAAGTATGTAGGCTAAATAACGCTTGATGACACGTAAATCGTAAGTTTAAATTCACAAAAATAATATATTTCAATTTTCTATTTTTCATAATTTTAATGTTAATATTCAAGCAAAATGGTACAAAAATCAGTTTTCAATATTGCTGACAATTGTGAAAACACAATGAGCCAAGATGGTGTAGAATTGCAAGACAGAACATCTGAAGTACCAACGCCGTGTCTTCACACTCAGAAGTATTAAGTAGGTCAGAGATGAACATTACTGTTGTAACAAGTGCTAGTGAGCTTTCACAGTGTTCTAACTTTGATGATACGTCGATGACAGTAGATGAAACTACATTATGTATCTCTGTGAGCAACATTCTACTCGCACAGGAAAATATAGAAAGCAAAGATAACATGACTTTTGACTACACTTTACCATCACCTATCATACGAAAGCCAAATGTCGGTTTACAACGTAGAGTTGTTAACAACCAAAGTACATTAGATAGCAACCAAAACAGCGCACTTGCCGCTATATTTCAAAAGCTTGATAGCTTGAGCACAGGAATAAAAACTGCAAGCACAAATTTGCATGCAGACATAAATAAAAAATTTGACAGTTTGTTGCAAAACCTTACAATAATCACACAAGGCATAAAAAACATAAAACAAGAGCAAAAACAAGTTTTAAAAGATTTTCAGCATACAGTCACTCAATAGATCAGTGAATTTGACTGACAATTTTCATGAGGAAATGAATGAAAAATTTAAAGACATGTAAAAACAGCTAAAGCAAGATGTACTTTCTGAAGTAAACAATGACATTACGGAAATAAATCAGAAATCAGACACTCTTAACGAGCAGAATGATATAGTAGAGCAACAAATAAAAGCGATTAAAGACACCTACACAAACTTGGAAGTTACACAAACACAGTTATAACTTCCATAGTAAAGAACATCTCTATCATAGTGAACAAACTGCACAAGGATTACGAAAATATACCAACAGATATTGATGGACTCACTTTAAAAGTAGCATCACTTGAAATCGAATCAGTCTGTGTTAAAAAGGAAAGAGACCAAATTAATGAAAATTTATCCGACGTAATTTCACAAGGTGAAGCATGTGCTTTAGACAAAACTAGTACAGCAGCGGAAAAGGTAGTGAAGGAATGTAAGTTAATCAATGGTGTAGTTGAAAAGGTTATTCAGCAAAAGGAAAATGACATTATCGACAAAGTGAACGCCAATTTGCAAGCTACAGAGCACAGGATACGCAACTACTTAGGTGAAACTGATACAGAGACACCAGTTGTACACATAAACAAAGTGCCAGCCACAGCAAACCAAAGTAATGTATGCACACAGATCATTGTAAACCATACAAACAATGCCAGTAGTAATGACAGAACGCAGAGTGTAAGTTTACAGGGCATAACACCAGAACAAGACCTACAAAAAATGTAAATAATTATGACAGCTATGTAAACACAGCTCAAAATGCAAACAGCTTGTCCACTATATTTGCTGAGGAAGGTCTTTTAAGACACCGTCAATTTCCAACATTTATCAGTGAAGGTAAGATGATGAATCCTATTGTATTTATTAATGCTTTTCGACATGTGTTTTCTAGAAATTGGATGGAAGCACAAAAGATCAGGTTTGTTGTTGGGTACACGTAAGGTGATGTACTTTTTCGGGCGACCAAGGAAGCTGAGCGTTGTACCACATATTTACAATTTGAACAGACATTTCTTGACAAATACTGGTCAGAAGCCGTACAGGAGAGACTTAGGCGAGAGGTTTCTAACCCTGCAACTTTTAAAAGCAAATATGGTAGTTTGCAAAGATATTTTGGGAAGCCTCTCATCAAAACACGTTTTGAACGAATCTTATTTCTCATGTTGGTGTTTTAAAATTTTGAAAAAGCCGTTTGGCATCACACATTCGTGAGAAATTAATTACTACACCCGAACACTACACAGAATATTTTCTATCCATTTTAGATTCAATCGTCCTAATATATGAAGAGAAAGTAGTAACAAATAAAGCGTTAGACAGCCAAACACCACAACAACATAACTTGAACGGTCATACAAAAAGCCAGACAAGAACACACAGCAAAGCTGGTACGCTCAACCGCAAGGATACATTTAACTGTGGTAATAGATACAGGAATGGTAATGGTAGGAACAAGAGATTTAAACAAAACTTTCCGTATAAATGGAACGATTACCGTCCACAAGTTAATTTCAATCCCTCCTCTCAAAATTATGCACCGCATGTAAATGAAAACAGTCAGCCGCATTGGTGGTCAGCACGCGGCAACAGTAACATACAACATGCCATACCGCAGCCAACCTTTCCGCAGCAAAACCACAATACGGCAACATTTCACGACAGCCATATGAACAGACGAGAAAGCATGTCGCGAATTGGAAACGTTACACAATGGAGAAACAATCACACTGACAGAAGTTGTCCCGTGTACTGAAGTAGATCAGACTACACCACAGGAAAACCCGAATCGATCGTAATTGAGCCCCATACTATAGACCTTATAAGCGATGTGGGCAAACCAGATTTGCAAAAATGTTTCCTACAATTCAATGAACAAGGAGACATAAAAGACGATCAATACCAACATAAATTAAAATCGGAGAAAAATACACTGGTAGAACAAGTGCAAGCAGAATTCAGAGTAAAAATTTTTGATATAGACACACAGTTAATACTTGATACAGGGTCCACGACTAATTTAATGTCTGAAGCATTTTTCACGGAATTAAAAAGACGGAATAAATTTCCTGTTCTGCCAGTGCAAAACTGCAAATTACAAATCGCTACAGGCGCCAAAACCAAATTAGTAAAACACCAAGCTCTTATCACCGTGAACACTGAACAATTTTCTGTACAGTGGAATTTTTTAATAGTAGACAAACTTATAGTCAACTGCTTGATAGGTATGGACACATTTAGAACCTGCAAAACTATAGACATAGGTAATGGTAAGTCCCATTTCTTTGTGAAAGACCAAATATTTTCTATCAGCCTAATTACCACACCAGAGAGGTATGACAACCCAGAACCCAATGTCACTGTACAGTAATCTCAATCATCGAGAAACACAGCAAGACAATGTGCAGAGGATGTAGAAAACAACATGCCATGTATTATAGACGGAAATAAAGAGGTAAACATAGCTAATCTGAGGCAAAGTTCGAATACTGGTCTGGAGTGTGTCAGAGAAGCAGCACCTACCAGCATCACCAATCATAACAGCAGCAAAAAGCCTAAATTCATCACGTGGTAATTTTCCAACATGAAATAACGTTGAAGACCCAAACATTGCTACAGTGGCATTTAGTACAAATGTAAACAATCAGTGTGTCAGTGAAACTCAACCCCGCATTAAAAACAAACTAAATACAGACGTAAACAATCTGATGGATGAAAACTCTTTGGAAGGCATCAATACAGACTGGCAAGAAGTGAAAAACAAGCAAGGAGGCCGAAGAACTTCGACTGTAGCGAAACAAGAAAATGAACTGGTCAACAAGAAAATGAACTGGCCAAAACCACTGAAGACACAGGAAAAGTAAACAAAACACCTTACAAAACTGTGCTACAAAATGGAAAGTCTGCTGAACAGTGTCTGAGGCCCACTATACAAATGTTTGTGAATGCCAGTACTAAAAACAGAAATAAAGCCATAATAGGTATTGGCGATGAAAAAGGAATGCTGTATGGTGACAAAAAAGCCTGGTTCCACCTAAGCAAACTAATAGGCGGCACCACAGCTGACACTGTAACTAAATTCTTACAGAACACTTTCCCAAATCACAACAATTTTACAGTTGAAAAACTGGAAAAAAGGAAATAAATAATAGCTTCAAAACTGGTGCTGATTTCGACCTAAAAGATAAAATAATGTACAACAGTATATGGCCAAAGAACATTGTGATAAAATGTTTTTTATTCCGGAGGATGCCCAGTGCACCAGTGCGATAAACTCCCAAGACCAGGAACATTCCAGTGAAAAAGGAAATGATATCATTGAAGAAAATGCTGTCTTAGTTATAGCGAGTGTAAATGTGTAGTGCCACTGAACCAAACTTGATACATTATCACTGTTTGTTGACGAAGTGAGACCTGATGTATTATGTATTTGTGAACACTGGCTAGCCCAACCACAAACAGAATACTACAGAAACATTGAATATTTAGAAATGGTGAATGCATGGTGTTGAGAAACTACTATCTATGGTGGTGTGGATGTGGATGTAAATAGTAAACTCAGTGCCAATAAAACTGACTTAAGTAAATTTTGTGTAGATCTAGACCTAGAATTAGCTGCTTTGGGACTGTTAGATGCCAACTTAATTGTTGTTTCTGTCTACCATTCCCCAGATGGAAATTTTGAAAACTTCCTCAACAAGTTGGAAAGCTGTCTGTGTCACCTAGTGCACTTGGGACAAAAATTGCTTTATGTGGAGACTTCAACATTCATATTGGAGAAGGTAATGATAAAGAAAGAGCTTTCATGAAATTACTAAGCAGCTATGGGCTATTCGTAGGAAACTCTCTACCAACAAGAGGAACTATTTGTCTTGACACAATTGTAACAGACCTAAATAGTTGGGACTACAAAGTAAGTGCGGTGGACCCTATAGTAGCAGATCACCATGCAGTAATCATGAAGTTATGGACAAACTCAGTAAGTACACAACAAATTTCCAGCTGGTGCTCAAATTATGTATTCAGAAATAGAGTTATTACAAAGAAGAGCTTAGATGATTTGAAAACTACAGTGTCTTCTATAGACTGGCACCAAATAATTGATGAATTGCCACCAAATGCTGCATTCAGTCGCATGTTCCAGACCCTTAAAGTGAAATTTGATGAACATTTCCCATTAAAACCCAAGAGATATTCAAATGCTAAATCAAAATGTAGACAAAAAACTAACGAAGTAAAGAGGTGGTATACTTGTAGACTAACCAAAATAAAATGTACTGGCCAAATACTAAATTACAAGGTAAAGGTTGCTAAAGATATAGATATTAAGGATAGACTGTACTCTAGTTATTTACAGTCCAAAAGGATCTACAGAAAGGAAGTAGAAAAAGCAAAGAAAGATAGCAATGCCAGATTTATTGAAGAAGCTCACAATCCTTGTAAAGCAGCATGAGACCTGGTGAATGAGCACAGGAAAAAGCCCACCTCTTGCTCTAATTCTTGCAGTCCAGATGAGTGGAATGAGTATTTTATAAAAATAGTCAAAAACACAGTAGATTAAATTCCTGACTTTGGAATAGACCCTGCAGCTGCTGTAAAATTTGAGAATTAATTGAGCATGGTAATGTGTATCCAAAACAAATAATAAAAGCTGTAAAAAGCTACAAATCTTCAGGGAGCCCTGAGATTTATGGCATGTCCTGTACTGTGTTAAAAACTATAACCAGTGAAATTGCACAGCCATTAGCAGTAATAATAAATAAAAGCCTCATTGCAGGGGAATTTCCAGACTTCCTGAAAGTAGCATGCACAGTACAAGAAAGGCAGTCCACATGAAGTGACAAGCTACAGGCCCATATCTATAATACCAGTACTAGCGAAGTGATAGAATTGATAATGAAAGAACAACTATTAAGTTACTTTGAAGGAAATAGTCTCTTTTATGATGCGCAACATGGCTTTCGGTAGGTCAGGTCAACAACAACAGCTGTACTTAGTTACAAACATAAGTCAGGGTTTTGAAGACAAAGATTCTATAGCACTAGTACTCCGTGACCTTAGTAAGGCATTTGACTTCATCCCAGATAAGGCCCTGCTCAGTAAGCTAAAAGCATATGGTACAGGGGAATCTATTCTGCAAACTCTTGAATCCTATCTGAGAAACAGATGACAGATTGTCTCGATGCAAGGAGCTGATTCAGGTGAGAAAAAGCTACAGCATGGTGTGCCATAGGGATCGGCAATAGGGCCCCTGCAGTCCTTATCTTCGTAAATGACATAGGCTCCAATGGGCACACCTTGCAATTTGCGGATGATACAACCTTGTTCTCAATAGGAGAGAATGTTGAACAGGTAGTCCAACAAGCAGAAGTCTTGTTCAGTGAAGCTAAGGTCTGGTTTACCATGAACAAAATGAAAATTAATGAAGAAAAAACTCAGAGGATTATAAGAAGCCTCAGCAATACTGCAGCACTGGGTAATGCAGTAGATGTTAAACGTCTGGGCTTTCTTATTGATCCCAAATTAACCTGATAACAGCACACCAAACATGTGTGTGCCAAACTTTCACGGGTCCTGCACCTCTTATGGAAACTGAAAAGTATAGTACCAGAACAGTATCTTCTAACTGTGTACTATGCAATGTTCCACAGCCACATCAGTTATGGGCTGTTGTTCTGGTGCCATTCTGCAGGCTGCAAGAATGTGCTTTTACTGCAAAAGAAAGCAATGAGGATCAATACTTCAATCAAGGAAATAGGCCACTGCAAACCAATTTTCACCAGGTTAGGAGTTCTGACTGTTTACAGCCAGTATATATGAACTGCCTCTTCCACATAAAGAGAAACCATGATACTTACAGAAAGAGAAATGACGTTCACAAATATAGCATTCGCAACTAAGACAGTATCGACATGCCAAGTTGTCGATTAGCAAAGACACAAAATAGCTTCCCAATGGTGGCCCTATTTTGTGTAAGCTAAGAGAGCAACCCTTCTACAATATTGAAGAATTCTTCTCTTATAATAGCATAGTGTTTACTTCAGCTGCAGCTCAATTCCATGACTCCAACAGCAACCATTATATTTAATTTCATTATATGCTTGTATCTATTTTATAGCTGTGATATTATTGTAATCTAATTTATAACTTAAATATGTCTTGCAGTATTAAATTACTATCATAGTAGTTGATTTCATAATGTTGTATCTTGACGCTGTCTGTCCAGCTGTGGCTTGTGAATGACATAGAATTGGTAATAAATGGTATCAGTTATACAAAGGCAATTTGTTTCACCAGAAGCACGAAATTTCTAACCATTGGTGTGTATGCCTTCCAGAGGAATATATCGATGAATTTATCAAACACACACACGAAGTATGGGGACACTACGGAGTAAGAAAATGTACAGACAAGAGTTCCTATCTTTGTACATTCCTAATTTACGACAACTTGTTTCACAATTATTAAAAAAGTGTGCTATTTTCCAAAGAATAAAACCATCCAATATATCAAAGTTTACAGAACTACACCCCATACTAACCAAAGCTCCATTGCAAATGGTTTCTCTGGATATCGCAGGGCCATATCCCAGAGCAAAAGGTGGTGTCAAATACATAATAGCTCTTTATGATATTTTCACAAAATACATCAAACTTTATGCTATCAAAACCACTACAGCCGATAGCATCATAAGGAGAATTGAAGTGGATTATTACGAAGAATAGGGAAACCCAAAGTAATATTAACAGAAAATGCAGCCTATTTCGTAAGAAGAAAATGGAAACAATTCATGAATACACAGGGCATTAAACACCTTGGTAAGTTTTTTCCATCCAGAAGCAAGTCCTGTGGAGAGGGTGTTTAAAGAATTCAATAGGTTTATAAGGACATACGCTCATAATAAGCATTGACAATGGATTGAATACGTGACTCCATTTATACAAATAGCAAACAATCCCCCCCTCTTCCAAAGGTTTCACTCCAAATGAACTTATGATTAACACAAAGCAAACTGACAAATGGGAATCACCCATATCAAAATTACATACTAAAGAGTTAACTTTACATGATAAAATTAAACAAGCAGTAAGTACACTAGAGAATAGAGCAGAATAGAGAAAGAGAATATACAACAAAAAGTTACACATTTTTTCGAAGGGCAACGAGTCCTCTTGAGAACTCATCCCAAATCGACAAAGGTCGGTAAGCTAAATAAAAAAATGGCAATTACTATACTCAGTGCCCTATATTATGGCAAAAATACCTTATCCTGGAACTTATAGGTCGGTATATGAAAGAACAGGGAGAGACAAAGGTCTTCACCCTCACAAAGACTTAAAGTCTTTTCAAGAGTAGTGACACAGTATCACAACAGTTTTTTTGTCATAAAATGTAAGTAGCATCATAGTTTTTATTATTATTATAACGATTGGTGCCCTTTAGGAGAGCGATTGAACTGGAATTCATAACTTCATCTCCAGGCATTTTTCTTCTTTACTTCACAAAAACCATTCGTCCTTTCAGAATGTTTCTTCTTCTGTTTTTCTGTCCATTTATTTTGCCCAACGAGCGCGATGTCTTTTCCTCAAATTTCACATTTGTGATCTTATTACGGCACTCAGTGCTGTTTTCGAGATTTTTATGTTGATTTGCTACAGATCCCTCTGTACCTCTCTCAACCATTCTGTGCCGCATTTACTGTTTGTTATAATATTGAAAAGTTTCCTCGCTGTTTTTGAGGTCTTCCATCCTGTAGAGATGTGTATAAAATAGTCTTATAAGTAAATGGCTTACTTTAATATCTAAAATTTTTTATTATGTGTATTTTTAAATGAAATGTGTATAAACTCAAGTAATTTTCTTGTTTTGTAAGCAAAGACAAACATTTGACTAGAAGGAATTGTAAAAACACAGCTACACGCGAAGCGAAACGCAAACTGGTGCAGTGTATGACTCAGCTGTGGGCGCACGACAATACATGCTTACGTCAGTACTTGGAAAGAGACATCAATTTGAAGTTCACCCCATGAAATATAATATCGGAATACATACTCCACCCCACATGAAGAAAGTGGTGGTAACTAATGAAATATGAGAAATGCCCGAGTAAAGGATAATAGAGCCCTTGATGTCGCCATTTTGCCACCCTCTACTAGCTGTGGCAAAACCCGTGGAAACAATCACCTCATTTTATATACAAGAGCTATCAACAAAATTACTACTCCCATGTGGGCTAGACCACAGAATTTAGATTGCTGGCTGTAAAAGTTTCATAGCATTAATACATTGACTGCCACAGTCAAAATAAGTAAACTGCTCTCAGAAGCCATCTGAAGCAATTAATAAAGTTTGATTCATCATCTCATTTGTAATCTATCTGTATCAGAAACTTAAAAAAATTCTTGACTGGAAAATGGAGCCTGCGAGTTATCTCATAGTAGGCATACAGAGTAGAAAGTTCAGCTCAGACACCAATTACAAGATAACTCACTGTCAACAATCAGTAACCAGCTTGTGTATTTCGAAGCACGTTCAACAATACAATCCACATCTTTGTTGTAACAGCATCAGTAGTTGTTCAGTCTTTGTTGTAGATGCTTCACTGCACTTGTGTGTTCAATTTTCCTCATTAAATGGCTAGTAATAGGAGGAAACTGAGTGATGTAGAACTTGAACAGCTAGCTGACATAAGCAAATCGGAATGGGATGAGTTTATGGATGAATTCTCAGATGGTGGAAGTCTCTACAAGCCATCTTCATGTGAGCATTCAAGTAAAGATTCAGATGAAGGCAACAGTGAATGCAATGAAGAGGATGAGCAGGTACGTTCAACACCAGGCTCTACAAATGATAGTGATAAGTGGAGTGACATTCCTCAAGATCCACCAGTATTTATGTTTAGTGAGGATATGGGATTGAAATTAGGCTTTGAAAATTTTGGCCTCGGTGCACTTGTTGATTCTCCCCTCCATAGAGTTCCTAATGCCATGATGTGAACAAACCAATCCATATGCAAACGAAAAGTAAAACAAAAAAAAAAAAAAAAAAAAAGAAAAGGTTAGAGGAGAAGATCAACCAGGCTCTTGAGATGAAGGGATACAGATGCTGTTTAAATGAAAGTATTTCTGGGCTGTTGTTGCATATTGGATCTTTTTGTTTTCCATTGACACAACATTGATGGAGTACAAGTCCTTTTTGCGATGTCATGTTCTGGACATCTGTTATGAGTAGAAACAGATTTCAGCTGTTACTGAGATATCTCATACAACTCATTGAAATCCCATGACCCACTCTATGAAATTAGACCAGTTTTGAACAATTTCAACAGCATCATGAGCAATAATTATGTTCCAGACAAGAATTTGTGCACTGATGAATCAATTGTTTTGTGACATGGCCGTCTGTTTTCAGGTAGTGTATCAAGAACAAGACACCCATGGTGTAAAACTTTTTGACTTTGTGAATCTAGTGGTGTGGTTCTTAAAATAAACATCTTCTGTGGCAAGTCAGTGGAGAAGACTGAGGTGGGTGATGCATCTAATTGTTTTACACCTGATGGCAGCTTTCTTGAACAAAGGATAAGTGTTTCATATGGACAACTTTTATAAGTCTGTACCACTTACAAAACTGTTGTCACCTTATAAAACTTATGTGTGTGGAGCATTATGTAACAACAGAAAGGAAAAATCATTAGTTACTATGAAAGGTCAGATGATGTGTAAAAGAAATGACATGTTGTTGTTTGCAAATGGAAGGACAAATGGGAAGTCCTGACTATTTCTAATATGCACCATGCTGAAATGGTGAAAATTCATAATCGAAATGACAAAGTGGGTTTGAAACCAAACGTAGTCACAGACTACAAGTAATGGTATGGCAGGTGTTGATCAGTCAGATCAAATGCTGTTGTATTATTCAGCACTGCAAAAAGCTATTACATGCCTGAAAAAGCTCACTCTACATGTAGTGGATTCTTATCTGCATAGTGCCTGTCACTTTTATAATCAGACAGTGGAAAGGAGTATCAAGTTGGTTGGTTGATTCGGGAGGGGAGTGCACCAAATAGCTAGGTCATCGGTCCCATCACGTTAGGGAAGGAAGTTGGCCATGCACTTTCCAAGGAACCATCCCGGCATTTGCCTAAAGTGATTTAGGGAAATCACAAAAAAACTAAATCAGGATGGCCGGATGCGGGTTTGAACCTTCGTCCTCTCAAATATGAGTCCATTGTGCTAACCACTGCGTAACCTCACTTGGTTGGTGTCAAGTCTATAGCTTTCAGAGAAAAATTTATTCAGACATTAACTGGGGATTAGATGACAGACACCCAGAAGAAAATCAGGACAGATGGCAGCTTTCATTATTTACAGGCATTACTCTCCACCAAGAAAAAAGTGCATGCAGAGAGGGCACACAACAAAGGAAATGCTGTGAATCACTTTACTTTTATCCCATTTGTGAAGAAAAGCAGGCTCTTTGCATGGAAGAATGCTTCAAGGACATATCATCAACAAGATAAACTTTATTTTCATTGCAATCAGCGACACAGAGTATACATTTTATGTAGACAATAAAATTTTTCTAAGCCCTTTTGTGTTAGTTTATTCCAATGTGAAAAAATTTCTGTTTCACTACACTCAGATGGTTTACTTGTCCCTGACACCCAAGACCTGTAAATCACCCAGATTTGCTTTGTACATTTTTGAATCTGACTTCATGCAGAAAATCATTTCTCTAGTGGTAGCTTCTGCCACCGAATGTATCAGGATGACCATATGTAGTGGGAAGAGGTAGAAGGCACCATATTACCACATGTCCATGCTTTCCAAATGATTTATTTGTTTCCACTACAGTGCTCCATTCACCTTGGTCCGCGTCACAGGGTCCCGCAGTGCGGAGGCCACCGCCTCAGCGCAACACGCCGCTGTGTGTTGGCCTTGTAGGACCGTGTTGTCAGGGCTGTGCCGCAGCCGGCTCATTGGGCTTCTTCCTCGTTGAGCGCCAAGTGGCCCGCTGTGTCCTTCCTCGCTGGCATAGTTGAGATCGCAGCGTCCACAAGCGCCCGTGATCCAGCATCCGAATCTGCGACTCTCGCCTCGGGATGCCTCCGCTGTGTGTTGGAAGCCAGGATGCCTGCCCACGGTAGTGAGCCAAAGAGTGGCCCACTGTTGGTTGGCTATGGACCCCGCGTCGGCCTCAGAGGGTCAAACCAGCGACTCGCCGTGGACTGGGATGCTGACGCCTCGTCTGCTACTGTGTGTAGCTGGTGGTGTGACACACCCTGCCATCCAGGAGAGCTGCCACACTTGAATAACTCTCGTTAGAAAATGGCACCTATTTATACTCGGCTGCGTGCCCCTGTTTTGCTAACGCACTGCTCCGAGTCACGTACTCGGTTGTGCCAGTGGGCCTCTTCTGCCTGTAACTTGCGCCATGCATACCGCTGTGATTACTCTTTTCAATGGTTCGACAGTCCTGTGGCCTCCATTCTATTTCGCACTGCTGGTCAGCGTAACTTACTGTCAACCCGCCCATGCCTGGCTGTAACTTGTGTGTGTGCAAATTTATATTAAAAAAAATATAAGTTAATTAACCAAACAAACTGATTTTTTCGCATTTTATCATTTTGATTCCTTATAGATTTTTAATCAAATGCAATGTCTTTCACTTTTAACTTACATCGATTCCTGTATTCGCTTTGCTGTTGAGGTTTACACAAGTTGGTTAAATGGTTCTCCTTTCGCCATAATTAGTTCTCCTTCTTGACCATGTGTACAATATTGATTCTTAATCGGACTTCCTCTTCTGATGCAGGCAGCTACAGTGACATGACATAGGGATAATGCACAGAAGAAAAGAAAACTTTCGTGGTTTTGCACAAAAACAAACTCTCGGACTTCAAATTTTCAGAAAATTATTATTCAGACAACATACTGTATCACATGAAATACGTCTTCTCACCACGAGAAATAAGGACAGAGTCTCTCTAATAACAGTTAAAAAAAATTAAAAAAGTTTGCATCATTTGTCTTTCACCTTCTGGCACAGCAAAATATCTCTTTGCCAACGCGTACAGTGGCCACGCTAGTGTTTATTGTCATTGGTAATACTTTTATCGTAGCGTGTCGAGGATTTTCCTTTATGTACAGTCTTAGACATAAAAACTGACCACCGGCCGGCCGCCACAGAGACTAAGTCCGTGTCGTTCACTTAAGGTGGCCAATAAAACTGACCGCCCCTGACAACTCTTAAGTCCGGCCACCTGCACAATCTGGCAACACTGTAAGATGCGGAAATGTTAGGAGAAAGTGTTATCTACTTCCGAGTTCCCCGTGGTCTTGCGGTAATCGTCGTGCATTCTAAACTTAGAATAGCATGTTCGCGTCCAACTGTTTTTTTTTTTTTACCACATTTTGGTCTAAAGTTATGAGTCCGATTGAACATCGATGACAATTCGCTTAACATTCTACCCACCTGCAATAACAAGTATTCCAGAAACAATTCCGCAGGACAGCTCGTGGCTCCGTCGCGATCATAACAGCTTACGCTCGAGCGTTTCCTCGCGCTGCAGCGGCTACCGACCACTGGCCAGACGCCACCCGCCGCCTGAAATCCGACACCGCCCATGTGAAGGCGGCGCCACGTTGTCAGTGTATGTATCAATGCCATTTTCGAATTTGAAGTTCTAGTTATCATTTTGCAGTTAAGTGTTGGTTTTTGCACACTTGAAAATCGTGAACTACAGCAAAGCAAGTGGAAACAGGTGTAACATCTGCAACACAACATTTACTTTTGGTATAACAGAGGGGTGAATGTAGAGGAGGCACCTAGAAAGATTTGAACTGTGTTTGGAGCGAGTGCTTTTGGGGAAAATACGCCAGAAAAAGATATTCTTGTTTCAACAAAGATCGTTCTGGCATGAATGATTTTCCACATTAAGGAAGTCTCGACTACTGATATATGTGACAGATTACCATTTTACCATCATGCGACATTTGCATTCAACAGGCAAAGTTCAGAAGTCTGGTGTAGGAGTACTGCATGCTCTAATTCGAAACAACAAAAATCAACGGAGTGACTATTATTGAACGTCATCAGGTCGCTCATTGAGCATTCCTTTGCAGTACTGTTACTGGTGACGTGTTATGATGCCTTTATCGTTAACTTCCTAAGAAGAAATGAAAGGCTGAGCTCCACCAAAAGACGTAGACTTGAGTAAAATATAGTGTGAACATAATATTTTACATCTGATAGCTCCAAAAGTGTGTTTTGGGCTACGAATTCTGCCCCAAGGGGTGTGTACAACACAGCTGGAATTTGTTGTCAACAACTGAGACACCTTTCGGTTGCAGTGTAAGAAAATCGAGCAACAAAACTACAAAAACTACATCACCTATGCTACTGCATGATAACTCACTCTGTTGATTTGAGAAACAAAACTATCCAGAAGATTGATAGAAAGTCGTCTCTCAGGCACATGTATTGACAGGGAAGTCCTCTCTCAAGCACATGTCCCTCTCGTCATATATTCGTAAAATTTTGCCTTTCCGCTCTTGATCGATCAACCGTCAAGGCACTTCATTTCTAGACGAAAATACTCTTAAAACTACACTGGTTTAATGACATCGTTAGAACCAGTGGGTTTCTACAGGCGTAGAATTTGCAAACAACTGTTGCATTGTCAGATTGTTGTACATATCGTGAAAGAAAATTCAGCTGCTGATTAATTTCTCTTTGATGATTACTGTTGCGTTTAGTAAACTAATGGAAGATGCAAATAAAATATCCACTTTACTAATACAAATTAAATTCAGCTTACTACAGAAACATCACGACGGCAGTCTATCTTAATAAAGCATTAAGTTCAAAAATTGTTCAAAGGTCTCTGAGCACTATGGGACTTTACTTCTGAGGTAATCAGTCCCCTAGAACTTAGAACTAGTTAAACCTAACTAACCTAAAGACATCACACACATCCATGCCCGAGGCAGGATTCGAACCTGCAACCGTAGTGGTCGCGCGGTTCCAGACTGTAGCGAAGCATTAAGTGTCTGTAACACGATTGATCCTATTTTAACACGAATTAGTAGGATATTACCGACTTTTAACTTCGAAAAGATCTGTATTTACTTCATTTCCTGTATCATTCGCAAGTATTATGAAAATGTGGCATTTCATTGATAAAATTATGTATTCACAACAACAAAAAATATGTCGGCAGAAAACAAAAGTGGCATTATGAAATTGGCAGTACCGTAAGGTTTTCGCTCTGGCAGTAAGGGTTACTGAAAGTACCAAGACGAATTTTGCTCGAGCGCTGTCTTACGATTCCCTTATTGAGTTTGTATCTGCCTGCTTGTAGCTCTACTACAAAAGAATAAAAAATCTGGCTTCCAGCGAGTCTATAAAGGCGAACGAAAGCAGCTTGCACCTGGGAGCCAAGCATGTTACCTGAGAAATTGTATTTTCCTAAAGTGCGAAGACATCATTTTGTGGTTGAATTGTTGGCAAATATCAGTCAGATGTGTGCCGTTGGTCTAAGCGTTTCGGTGTGTAGAATTTGTACCAATGATTTTTCTACAGGTTTTTTCTGTCCCAAATAGAGAGTTGAAGTCTCCCTTTAGTATTTTCACGTCATCTTGGTGAATTTTGCTCATAGTATTTTCGAGTGTGTTCCAGAACTTTTCGACATTTTTGGTGTTTTCCTTATTTTCGATGTTGGTGGGGCCATGTGCATTGATGAGTGTTTATTTTTTACTGGGGCTCTGAATGAGCAGTCATAAGTCGGTTGTTGATGGGTGTGATTTCTTTGACAGAACTGATGATAGATCTGTGTTCGAGAAATGCCATGGCCAAGATTGGTATGCCTTTCGCTACCTTTTGTTGCATTTTGCTCTTGAAGATGCAATGGTTTCCGTAATGCAAGGTTTCATTGTCGGTTAGTCGTGGTTCTTGAAGAGCAATGATGAGAATATTTTGTCGGTCGATTTATTATTTGAGATTATTTAGTTTTCGTATTTGGATCAATGTATCGATGTTCGTATATACAGGTATATAAAAAAAAGTTCTTATGTGTGTGAAATCTTATGGGACTTAACTGCTAAGGTCATCAGTCCCTAAGCTTACACACTACTTAACCTAAATTATCCTAAGGACAAACACACACACACACACACACCCATGCCCGAGGGAGGACTCGAACCTCCGCCGGGACCAGCCGAACAGTCCACGACTGCTGCGCCTCACCGCTCGGCCAGTCCCGCGCGGCGTGTTGTTTTCAAATGCATGTTTTCTGCTTGTGGGGAAATTTAGAAGAGACCTTCAATATTCTCTGCCGTGCTAACCTGGCCACCCCAGAATCCGAAATTCCAACCGCCGCCTGTCGACAGTTTGCACAGTTCATGTTTGCTTGTGTGTCATTGGTTTGGCCTGGGTGATTCCAGGACCGGACAGGACCAGAGGATGTTAAAGCCTTTGGAAGAAAATATTTTCAGCCGAGCTCATTGACCTAATAAACGGTGACCAGAGTAGCAGTGGTTTTCACTCAGGCGTGCGTGGATTTTGAGTTCAACGGCTTGAGTATTCGTTGAGGATTGTGTTACTATTTGGTTCACCCCAAGTATTTGATTTCCTCGGTACCACCCATATGGAGGAGGGTTTCCCCTATCGGCCCCACGGGATTACTATTATTATTATTATTATTGTCATTATGTCATCAGAAAATCCGTTATGGTGCATCTTCCCACCACTGAAATACATGTGCATTGTTCGACTCAGTATTTCCATCACATAAATATGGGTTATAATTACGTTACATTGCTGCTAGTGGACATATTTCTCACTTTTTCTTGGGCAGTTGCTACCTGTTACTCCATCGTAGGAATTTAAGTGCGCAGCATTGTTGCAATACAGATGTTCAAATTATCCGATTTCTGTAATTTCATTTCGATACCAGATCGTTCTAATCGGATTCTGCCAGTCAGGCTTAATGTGGATATCCGAATATGACTCTCATCATTTGATAGACTGGGTAAGCCACATTCTTAATCGGACGGTTGAATCTAGATCACTTATTTATGACAGGGCCTAAATTCTTAAACAGTGTGGAAAATAATAATACAATGTGCTTATTACTAATATTTTATTTAAATATAAATATATAAACGAACGAGATAACAGTTTATTTATAGAAGCAGAGCCCCATCCATCATAGCAGAGCAGTGTGAGATTGTTTTCAGGGCCAAGAGAGCATAAAGCTGTTGCCGTTTGTTCCACGACCATCGAACATCAACCAGATAACAGTTCCTCCCATCTGGTCTCCATGACTATTAACAAGTGCTGTACTTGTTCAAACAAAGTACTGGGAGAATATGTGGGCAGAGGTAAAGAGGTCATTGCCACGTGGACCTACAAATGCAAGCAACCTTTGGACGAAGATAGAAAACGTATGGTGGGAAGTAAACCATCATGCTACACTGTCGACGACTTAATGAAATCAATGCCCCTAGGCCTTCGAGAAATCTTACGCAATGATCGTGGGTGGGTTGGTTACTAAAAGTATACTCGTCCACAAAACCCATGTGGACAATTATCTGATAGTCGGTCAAGCTTTGCTTTGTCGCAGCTCTTTAGGTACAAGTCCATTTTACTTTCAGTCTCCTCCTTACAATCCTTGCAATGCAAGGTTATTGAAAAATCTCATCCACTCGACGCCAACTGAGGAATTGACTGGTGCATGTGTTGTTCAACACTGACTGTTTGTTCAAAAATGACTCTGAGCACTATGGGACTTAACAGCTGTGGTCATCAGTCCCCTAGAACTTAGAACTACTTAAACCTAACTAACCTAAGCACATCACACATATCCATGCCCGAGGCAGGTTTCAAACCTGCGACCGTAGCAGTCGCGCGGTTCCGGACTGCGCGCCTAGAACCGCGAGACCACCGCGGCCGGCCGACTGTTTGTGTGTGTGTGTGTTTTCGTGTTCATACACAATCTGAATCAATACTATTAACATTAGAGAGACAACCAGCAATAAATATTGCATCAAATATGACTGTAAAGTATTTTAAAGCGATGCGAAGTTACAAACTGAATGTTTAGCCAACCCACGACTTGCATATTACGTTACGTTACTTTAAGATGTATTAACTCCATAGTATCGTTAACAGAGACAGTGCGCTCTTGTTGTCGTGGCTCGCGACGAGTGTAGCGATTAGCAGAGTCCAATGCCACCGCGATTTGTTTATGTTGCTGAGCGTGGACACTGCAGCAGACGCTTCGCCATAAACAAAAAGAAATCACCTTGGCTCTGGCTGCAGTGAGCGGATATCACTGCCTGCGTGTTCTTATAGTAACCAACGTGAGACTCTACTCACAGGTGCCATGGAGCAATTGCAACGGGTGTCATGTCATTACTCATCAGAATATTAACCAGTGATGAAAAATCCACTCTCTTTGAATCCCAAGGAAATAGGAACCTTCTCACAAAGGAATGTGAGGTGATAGCAAAATTTATCCAACATACAAAAATTAACTGCAGGGCTTTCATGTATGCAATAGTAGCACACACGGAAATATTATGCCTTGGAAGCGTATATTTCATTTCCTCTTCTCATATTAACGCCCCTGTTTTAGTATGAAGTGAGAAAATAAACACGAAAAACTAAAGTTACTGAGAAGCATATCAGTCATTTCCTCTTCTCGTATCATAACTTTTGTTTTAGTATGAAGTAAAAAAATAAACAGTTAAAGGTTGTGAAGCATAATATGACACCAGATTCTTATCGTAGGCGCTATCGGAAACGCAAAAAGCAGGGAGCTGTCCATTCTTTTGTCCAACAGTCTGTCTCCTTTCATGCATTACTTGCGCTAGGAGATTCTTATTTAAGGATTTGTGGGCATCAAGTTCTTCAGCAGAAAAAGCCTAATGTTATTGTGCTAATTACGGTATGGAAAAAATGCAACAAAGACGATTTCCCCTAAAGCAGTGGGGATATTTTCAAATGTCTGTATTCAGCAATGACTGCCAGCTGCCACAACACTTCACAGAATCCATGCGGCAGGCAACACAACTGTGCGTGCACTTCAGACTTCATTCAGTAAGACGTCAGGAGATGGATGGAAACGTCAAATTAACGTCGCTTTCCAAGTCGTATTCAATCCAGAATGAGGTGTTATTAAGGTAGTTGAGCGTTCTAGCAATTACACTTTTGTAATTCCCGTATGAGTATTCCGATAGCCAAAAAAACCCGTTAGT
The DNA here is from genome assembly GCF_023898315.1 of Schistocerca nitens. Lineage (NCBI taxonomy): Eukaryota > Metazoa > Arthropoda > Insecta > Orthoptera > Acrididae > Schistocerca > Schistocerca nitens. The sequence continues at coordinate 436,195,346 of NC_064618.1, forward strand.
GTGAAACTATCGGGAACTGCAAGAACTTGAGACAATACGTGGACTCTTCTCTTCGCTGGGAGACCTATTACTGTTATTTAGGATTCTCTCCGTCCTAGACGTAATGCAAATGGAACTTCAGAGGCGCTTTCCGCTATTCTTGACAAACATCAGCAACTTTTAATCACTACGAATAACAACTGCGTGCCGGGATGGTTCCTTTGAAAGGGCACGGCCGACTTCCTTCCTCTTCCTTCCCTAATCCGATGAGACCGATGACCTCGCTGTCTGGTCTCCTCCCCCAACAACAACAACAACAACTGCGTGATGATATTGCTCAGGTTGTCAGTAGTTGTGGTGGTGTTATGCTGTCAAAATGCTTACAGTAACGTTAATGGTGGCACACATAATTTAGCGCTGACTACCTACTTAAGTAAAGATAGTGTTGTGGCGTCGTCGCTTCTCTTTATTTGGCCTCAGCTTGAGTAACCCGATTTAACGAACATAGTACTCCATTCGCGGACTGCAAATGATACAGTATGACTACAGAGACCATCGTGCGGGTATTACATTAATTCTGCAATGAATTGCTTAACAAATATTACCCTCAGCTATGCAGCTGGAATGACTCATTACACTGTGTTGCACTTGGTTAAGGGACCAGTTCGCTGCAATCCTGCTTCTACTGTTCGTAAATACTTGTATACTTCATAAATGGTTCAAATGGCTCTGAGCACTATGAGACGTAACTTATGAGGTCATCAGTCCACTAGAACTTAGAACTACTTAAACCTAACTAACCTAATGACATCAGACACATCCATGCCCGAGACAGGATTCGAACCTGCGACCGTAGCGGTCGCGCGGTTCAAGACTGTAGCGCCTAGAACAGCTCGGCCACCCCGGCCGGCATACTTGTGTACTGACCATTCGTTATTTGACTAAATATGAACTACAATCTGATTCGCATATATATGACATGGGTTAGCGCCGGCACAAAGCAATGCCGTTGAAGTCCCGTTACACTGATGGCAAGACAAATGATCGCAAATCACCTCTATTGCCTCAAAAAACAATTGCATCTTAAATATCGAAGGACCGACGTCCACACTGTCACAGCGCGTTGAAATACAGCTAAGACGGCAGATGAATATTTGTGACCGACTGGGCTTCGTACCTGGACCTCCTGCTTACTAGACAGATATGCTGATCACTGCACTATTATTTTTTTAAAAGTTTGAAAAGACTTTCAGCACCAGGTAGGCGGAGGCAAAGAGGGCAGGGGTCGAAGATCCGAGGCCTGGCCTCAATGCCTCCCCCATACCTGTCACTGAGCAGCTGTGTTATTCCCATGTATTCCATGTTTGCACCCATATATGCCTTTAAATTGTGGAACAAAATTGAAGTAGTAATTAAGGTAAAATAAATTACAGATTGCCGCCTCCAATGGCGTGCGTTCCTTGTAGAACATAATTTATAACAGTGAAAAGGGTGATGGAAAAATACATAACAAACATTCATTCAGAAATATATTCACAATTTAAGTTATTATGCTCTTAACCACAATCCGAGTTGGAGTCTCTCTTCAGTTACAGCTAACCAGTGCGCACCTATTGCACTATTGTAAGAATCGAGATGCAGTATTTTGGATTTAAAATTTTGTATAAAAAATGGTTCAAATGGCTCTGAGCACTATGGGACTCAACTGCTGAGGTCATTAGTCCCCTAGAACTTAGAACTAGTTAAACCTAACTAACCTAAGGACATCACAAACATCCATACCCGAGGCAGGATTCGAACCTGGACCGTAGCAGTCTTGCGGTTCCAGACTGCAGCGCCTTTAACCGCACGGCCACTTCAAAGTTTTGTAAATTCGTTGTAAGAACTTATGAGACCAAGCCGCTTAGGTCATCGGTCCGTTAGCTTACACACTACTTAATCTAACTTAAACTAACTTACGCTATGGACAACACACACACCCATGCCGGAGGGAGGACTCGAACCTCCGACGGTGGGCACTGTCGGGACGCAGCAGCCAACCTCTTTTCAGCACCTATCTACACACGCTCCTCGTCACTCGCGAATTCTTATCTTTGCCACATACGACATGCGCGGTTCTTTCGGGAATGTCCGAAAGGAAAGACGCTACGAATGCGGGTTCGAACCTGGTCAGGCACAAATTTTCATCTGACGTCGTTGTTCTATTTTAATCCGCATGACAGCCTGGACAACTGTCCTTCAATCTTTAATTGATTAACAAGGCTGTCTATTTCGATTCGTAGTGTCTGTTCTTTCGGAAATGTCCGTAAGAACAGTTCACACACACACACACAACACACACACACACACACATTTTTATCTTAAGTGCTATTCGGAAAATGTTTGGCAACTCAGTGATAGTGCCGGACTGGTGCTGCATCAACCTACTCATTTCACTAGATATAGTTGTAATTTTCTGAACAATTCCTGTTTAATAAGTGACAGCGACAGTGTCTCTCATCGTTTACTTTGTCCGAAACCTGCTTCTCTCTGCCCTAGCCTATACTATAGCAATGAGTGATTGCTCACATTCTTGATACCTCACTGAACATGCTACTGCAACTGTAGCCAAAGATGCAATCCCGCTGGAAAAGTATGTTTCAAGCTTCGACCATAGATACTAGTAGACTGGCCTTGCTGTGCAGAAGCTATAGGGCTGGTGTGGCTCCAACATAAACCACGTGACTGTTGGCAAAACGTGGCGGGATTTCAAATCAGCAGTCTGCCATCCTATGTTTGTATCGTATTTTCCCCACATTTCTCAATTGACTGCCAAACGCTTCCAACAAAAATTACTTTTTATTTGCGAAAAATTATGCCAGAACTACATTTGACCTGGATTTGTTCACAGTACCATTTAAAAAATCTAAAAAATACATCGAACGTCACTCTGGTGCCCAGCGGGACGAAATTACCATAAACTATCAATTAAAGTAAAATGTCGTTAAAATTCTTTTAAACAGTAAGAGTGGGCTCATGTCAAAACTTTAAACATTGGATTCGCCGTGTTTTGAGCTCTAGTCAGTTATAAAAGAAAATGGGATATGGGAATTATGTCAACTATAGGCGCCAAAATTGTCGACTTTAGGAGCAGGTCCATTTTAGAGTATCAGTTTTAGGTGCACTTCAAAGGTTCATTTCACAATATTTTTACAAAAGTTTAAACTATCAGTTTAAAAAAATGTTTTAGATGAAAGGTGAGACTTCGAAGTTTCAGAAAATAATTTTGGATCCTACGTTTATTTAATAGTATTAGAAGGTAGAAAAAATTCTCCTAATGTTTCGACTATAGGTGCTCTTATCTTATTATAATCTCACTTGAATATACAAATCCTTGCTACCTGTGGGCTATTAAGTGCCTCAAAACGAATAATGCATATACCAAAGTGAATATTGTGCACCGTAAAAGATGTCAATTATGACTCCAGAAACACCTACAAAATTTCAACTGAAACAGTCGTTACAGCAATCAATTTAACCAAGGCAGGCCATAAATTAAAAGTTCCAAGAGATTATGCAATGATTTTAATTTTTTACAGGTATTTCTTCACAGTTGATGAAAACAAGCTCAAGGAAAACTCTTTTCAAGGTTAAAACACTGTTGTCAACTTCTGTCTTAAGATAGTAATTCTGTGAGGAAACAAACTGCAAAATAATTCCCACAATGAACTGTGACAGTATATAATTTTTTAAGAAAACTATCTAAGGGCCACTTTCCATTCCTAATATTGCAAAACTGTACTGACCCTCATCCAGATTAAGAGCTATTTCCCAGGGCACAAACAGGTTAGAGCTCATCTGCCAAAACCAAAACATTTGGCAGTCTCTCAGTACAATAAGAATAGGGGCTCTTTCTTATTTTAGAAAAATAATACCTGTACAGTGATCTGATTTTGTTCTGACACTGTGTGGGATCATGAGGAAATTTTTCCTTGCCTCTGCATAATAATCATGTGGGCATAAATCAAATAAAACTCTCCTTTAATTACATGATAATGATTATCATTGCAGTTTGTGAACAATTTGAATAGCTTACTACAAATGCAACAGAAGACAATTAGTCAACCTAGAGCTTAAAAACTCACTTTTTTAACAGAAATTTTAGGCTTACCTTAGGAGTAACCTTTAAAGATAGGAAAAGTTGTTCTTACACTGAAAAGTGAGGTCTGTTTTCTGCAGAGTTCATAAACTGCCAATGTCACATTTTCATGATGTTTTGTACCAAATTTTGGAAATTGTTGCATATGAATGAAATATATATACCTGTACTTGCTTCAATCAAACAGCATTCTGAATTTCTTATTGCAAGCTTGTACAACAAATCCTTAGTACCTGGTGTCTGTAGTGGATGCATATTGCCAGAGGTGAACATTATCCATTGCAGTAACAAGTGAAGTAATAGAAATACTTTTGTGCTTGACACTCCAATGATATTTACAAACATGCACTGCCAACACCATGCATAATCTCACATTTTCACTAAGTTCCTTAGCAAATTTTGGAAGCTGTTGCATATGAATGAAATATATGTACCTGTACATGCTTCACTCAGAGCCTACTGAATTTTGTATTACAATCTCATCTGACAAATCCTTGCTACCTGGTGGTTATTATGTATCTATAGCAGACACATTTTACCAAAGTGAACACAATCCATTGTACCAACTACAGTTGACTAAGAATCAAGAAACTGGTTTAAACTATTACGTGAAACAACTTTTGGGTGTTTGAGTTTCCATAGATAACATGAAAAGAAATAAATGTTGATTCTTTCAAGTGCTTTTCTCATTTTAAATTTATTACACTTTTTTCTCAGTTGCTGCAAGTATTCAAAGAAAACTAACATACCTTGGGAAAAAAATGGATATTCAGAAAAAATTAACTCAATATTTTATTTCACAACATTATTTTATTTCTTACAAAATTTTATTTCACATTTTCTTTCTTACAACACAATATTTTCCCACAGATTTATTTCTTAAGCCCATATTCTAAGAGGGCAGAACAATGTTTAACAGGTAAAAAGATATAGAAGACACTGACAAGAGAATAAATCTAGTAAAAATATAAGGGCCCAAAGAAATTAACAACACAACATACAGACCTAGAAGGAAAAAAAATAAAAGACAGTACATAAATATATATTCTGTTAAGAGCAAAAGAGTATCTAGGTTTACATAAAAGAAATGAATCCAATTGGTCTGAAAACAGAAGTAAAGTCCAAACATATATTGAAAAAGGTTTTGTGGGTGCGGTATGGGCACTTAGAAGAACTCCAGATACCTCTGTCTGTACTTTGTGTAGACATCAAGGTTCAAACATTAATAATAATAAACAACATAACCTTGGCAATTATTAACTCTAATGTAATAGGGATCAGGCATAGAATATTTAATGTCCCTTAAACAGCACAGTTTTTGTGTATAAACTCCTCACACAAACTTTCTGGAATGTTTCTGTCACAGACTTGCCAAAATGGTGATTTCTAATTTTAAAATACTAAAATAAAATTGATTTAATTAGAGCATTTCTGTGATTTTCTGTGGGCTCAAAGTCCATAATATGTTTCTTGATAGATTGAAAAACACTACAATCAACATCTGCCATAGCACATGAAACAAGAACAAGCATAACATTTTTCTTTTGCAACATTCCCTTCGCCTGTTGCAACCGATAAGCTTGCTCTGCTGCTTTGCAAATTTTAATAACGTCAGCAGAAGGTGTAACTAAACCTCCCACATTCTTTCGTCTGATTAGTCCAATGTCACTGTCCACTGCCCCACACAAGGAATTTGCACATTCTACACAATGTACTGACTTAGTCAATTTACGCACAATGAATCGTGCTATGTATGCAACAACATTCCGTACATAATTTGACAGCTGTTCAAATGAGACAGCAGGAATGCTGTATGAGTGATCATGAGAGACTGATGCAACATCTAGGTCTAACTTCTCTGAATTACAATTGATAACTGATGTAAATGGGTTAGATTGCATCACATCCAGTCCAGAAGATACACTGAGAATGGAACAATCTGCAGTATCCAAAGTAGATCCAAACTCTGACCCTCTTACCTGCTGATGGATAAGCAATCGTTTGTAGGCTGCTTTGAATTGAGCTGCTGTGGGATTGTTGTTATCACCACCATATCTTCTGATTGAGCTGAAAAATGTCTCTATGTGGTCCTGTAGCAATTTATATGTAAGCAAGAAATTTAGTTTTGGTTGAGAGCTGTCTATGAGGGAAACATAATTTTCTTAGGCTCTGCATACATACAAGAAAGCCAAGGAAACCAGTCTTTCTGTTAGTATACAAAATAGATGGTCCATTAGCCTCAAGTCTCAGCTCCTGAATATATTTTTCCACTTCATCAAGAAATGGTAAAATATGGCCAGCTGTCTGCATTGACAGAGGTGATTTATACCCTTTGGACAGGAGATTCCTACTATTGAAACAATCAAAAAGGTTGTTCATTGTCCTTATAAATTTAACTGTATGTTCACATCCTTTAAAGTCAGCTAGTTGCAAATCTTTGTCAAGGAATTCTAGAGCATTAGCTACACTACCACTAAATGTTTGCACAGCAATCCTTACATTCATTTTATGACGCTACCACTCCATGTGTTTTGTTCTTACTTTTGTAGCAGCCAGAAGTTTCTCCACTTTTTGCAGCTCATGTAATTTTAATACATAATCCCATTTTATTGGATTTCTGTTTCCATCAAAAATGACACCTTTACCAGCTAATGTATTGCGTATTAACTTGAACATGTGACATGGATCGAGGAATATGCAAACATCATCCTTACATAGAGGGTGTTTAAAAAGAGATTTCATTCTGCACATTGAAAGACAGGCCCCTAGCTTGTCTACCATTGCAGTGTTTACGTGGGCACCATCAAAAGTAACAGAAATTACTTCTACTCCAGCATCATATGTAAATTCCAATGCCTCCTTAAGTAGGTTTGATTTTTCAACAGCACCCAGGCCATTGACTAAAAAGTAGCCAATTGGAATTTTCCATGAACCATTAACAGCAGTCAACATGAATGTTAATGCCTCATTTGCAACAGGCAGATTGTCATTGTCAAGATCTGTACCATAATCTATGTAACCAATAAACTTATTTCCACAAAATTCAACATGCTTCCTTATGGCAATCTCATCAAATGACATGGCACAAAGCAATTTCTTACCTTTGCTAATGAGTTCCTGACTTTTTATTCTAAGTGCTATTGCTGCTTCTTTACTGAAACCAGGATCCCCATCAACAACACTGTACCATTTTCTTAATGTTCGTGTATGTGGCAGTGATGTTATAAAATTTTTCCTTACATAGCTATATGCCTTGCTACTGTAAAAATTTAGTGTTAGAGCAAAGGTCCGAAGAGCTGCTGGATACATATTTGCTTCTTTACCTTTACTGACACGTTGGAGCAACTCCGAAGTACCAGGTGGCAGCATCTGATAGCAAAAAGCCACATCATTTAAGCATAAGTATTCCAACCTGCAATCAGTAATACATTTTAAAAATGACAGGCATTGTAAATATACTTGCCTTTAGTAAATTAGCCAGGGATTCATTTATAATACGATTATTTTCAAGATTATTAATCAAAGATTTCAAAGACAAGACTTTCTTCTTCATCCCACGAGATGACCGCTGCAAATTCTTTAACTTTCTGGCTTTGATGCTAATCTGCCGTCTTGCCACATCTATCACTTTTTCTGCTATGCCAGGAGTACACAAATCGCTATTCGAAAAGTCCCCAATATACCTGAAACTTTTGTTTTTCGGGGTATTCGTTTCCATATCGCATGTCACTGTAAACAAAGCAAAAATGCATGTTTTGAGGTATAATTTGTGGGCGAAGCATGTCCGAAATGGCACTTAACGTAACGTGCTACAGTTCTATTCTAATATAATATTTTACTAACTCGCAGTTGTTACACACATTCTAAGAACATTCAGACTTACAGGCATTGGAAGCAGAGATTTCAGAAGACGAGGCATCATCTAACGAACGCCTTCTAGAGTGTGATTTACGGAGCTTAGGCTTCTTCGATTTCATATGCTCCGGAAAATCGAAAAGTGTCGGGATAGCGGTGGTGGCGGTGGTTAGTGTTTAACGTCCCGTCGACAACGAGGTCAGTAGAGACGGAGCGCAAGCTCGGGTTAGGGAAGGAAATCGGCCGTGCCCTTTCAAAGGAACCATCCCGGCATTTGCCTGAAACGATGTAGGGAAATCACGGAAAACCTAAATCAGGATGGCCGGAGACGGGATTGAACCGTCGTCCTCCCGAATGCGAGTCCAGTGTGCTAACCACTGCGCCACCTCGCTCGGTGTCGGGATAGCATCACTACTTAGCCAATTCCCTCCAGTTTTAGCTCTATAAAAACATCGGGTTTAAAAATGACAGGCATTGTAAATACAAATTATAAATATACACTGTAAATAATAACTATCCTATCAAAACATTTCTCCTCGAAGTGTTTCGAGCAAAGGCGCGTATGTGCAGACGGCTTAAAGTTTTTCCGCTTCAGAGCCTGTATCCAAAGCTGCCTTCGGTTTTCATCCTTAGGGAACCTATGAGTAGGAACGAGAAACAGTTATACTTACTTCTGTAACCGAATTATCACAGATACTTTCCAAAATGTAGTATGAGTCTGACTTTACAGGCACCATTTTCAACACTTTAATTTACGTGATACTCTATTTCAAGTGTATAAAACATATAAAAGTCACTTCAGCAGATTTCAATAAACGCATCTGCACTATCATAGAAACACTTACACATGAAATGTAATGCCATTTCCCCCGACAAAACGCTGAGTACAGCCATAAGCGCAACACGAAACAACCATGTTTTGCCAACATTCACGTGACTTCAGCCCAGAGATGTTGGAGCCGCGAAAATGACGTCAGGGCCAGTCTATTATATTTATGGTCGAAGGTTTCAAGTCAGATGGTTTTGCTCCTCCCGTACTGTCATTGAAAACGATCACAAAGAAATTAAGTATAGGTATCCTATGAAACCCTTGAGTTCATACTGTGGTGCTGTGAAGATGAAAAAAGTAGGTTTTCACAATTATCAGATGACAGATGGAATTTGTCAGATTCCACTAATTATGATTGCATTATTAACTATTGATTCACAGTCGCTTTTCTGCCGCTTATTGTAACTGTTATTTGAATGTTAGTGCTGGAAGAATAGAAACATCAAATTTTCGCCATATGGAATGTTCGAATTCACCCTAAGTCTTCACGTTTCGAACAAAGGCAGAATATCCGTCAGGAAAGCTGACAACAATAAGCCAGGCCATGCCTGTCTTCTGGTGGATGTGCCAATGACAGTGATCTCAATAACAACAATATTGTACAGCAAATATACATTGCCAACTCAACCACTGGAGAAGTTCCAAAACCGTGAATCGCGTCTGGTGAATACGCTTTCAAGGTTTCTGTCCGATTAAGTCAGTAAAACACAAATAATTTCCGCAGTTATTAATTTATGACATTTAGTTTGCATTCAGTGCATCGATGTATTACAAGTAATTGCACTCTAGCCCCTAAACCTAATAACGGAAATGCGAATAAGACTCCTTGACATATAATGAGGATCTTGCGGCCCTTGCCACCCGCAACTTTGAAACGAAGCTATAGTCACTTCCGAGGTCACTCACTGAACACATCAGCTGGTATCCTTTTGGCGGTATAACTGAAACTTGGCAACAGCGCAGAATATGTTTGGCAACTCTGTGACCGATGAGTTACTTCCTTGATGGTGCAGAACTATCCTGCTAAATTCGCTTGATATTATCGTGTCATTTCATTTTAATACGGAGTGATTATCGCTTGAGACGTGACATAAGGATATCAGTTAATCCTTTTGAGTCCACGAAAGTCGTTCCACATGGGAAATACAACTACTGTCGCCTCTTATGTTGCGGTTTATCTGCCATAGAGCTTACTGTGTCAATAAGTAAGGTGAAGAAATCGCGCCTATTCGCTAGCTCGTAGGTAACGTGCTTGCCTGTCAGGTGCATGCTGCCTCTGTTCGCCTTTCGAGCTTCCCTGAAAGCTAGATTTTTAATTGTTTTGTAGCAGAGCTACAAGCAGGCAGATACAAATTCAATGAGGGAATCGTAAGACAACGCTCTAGCAAAATTCGTCTTGCTTCTTTTAGTAACCCTTAGTGTCAAAGCGAAAACCTTGAGGTACTGCTAAATTCATAATGCCACGTTTCTGTTTTCTGCCGACATATTTTTTGTTGTTGTGAATAGATCATTTTATCTATGAACTGCCACATTTTCATAATACTTGCGAAGCAAATCTAGTGTAATAACACTTCACCAACTTGCTGGGAAGGTGGAAAAAGCACTACCCCTTCTGGATGCTCTCTGTCTCTTCCTGGATATCGAGTAATACGACCTTCGAGTAAATGGTTAGAGATGAAGAACCTAGTGGTGAATGAACTCATAGATGAGCTGAATGCGGGAGACTACTCTTGAAAAGAATAAGGAGACGATCTATTCACAGTAAGACTTGGAAAATTTGCTAGTACTGTTAAATCTATGTGCACTGAACATTGTGAAAAAGTATTTGAAGACGAGCCCCACGAAAATTGGTGTAGTATTATTTATGGGGAATCATGTCCAGCACACATACTGAAAAATTATGTTTCTTGATGAAACTTTAGAGAGGGTTGTAGTGTATCTAGAGGTAGCCCTGGATGGAAAACTATTATGAACACCTCACATAAAGAATATTTTCCACTGCGAAAGATATCTTATAAGCACTAGAAGCTGCTGTAGGGTAAACTGGGGTGTAAACCCAGTACGTACTGGATATATATCCCTGCAAAAAGACCAATGATAATTTGTTGGCGTATAATATGAACAAAGTCGAACAGAAGGTGGCTGCTAGAGAGTCTGGCCAAGTGCAGAGACTGGCCTGCTTTCACAAACAGATGGAATTAGCAGGACATCCACTCTTGGAATGGATATTATGCTAGACCTGCCCGACTTACACGTGTTGCTTAAAATGGAGGCAGCGGCAGGGACATACAGACTAAAAATTGGAAATAACTGGATATAGTTAGAACATACGGAATCCCAAATCAGTAAGGCGACGGCTGGGGAAATGCCGACTAACTACACAATAACTTCTAGCTGTTTCAATAAACTTTGCCATGTAACAGTTGGAAGCAGGGAGCAGTGGAAAAACGAACCACAACTCCGTGCAGGAGACATAATATAGTGGTTTACTGACAGGTCGAAAACAGATGAAAGTACCAGGTCTGGTGTAGTGCCTAGAATCTCTTTAGGGAAGATGGCCACAGTATTACACTTTTTTTTCTGTCAGCATGTGGACGGAGGAAAATTAGAGTAGACCCTACAAAAATCGTAGCATCTACTTTTATTCAGACAGCCAAGCAGCTCTGAAATCTGTATCAGCCCCTGCAACTAGATCGAAGGTCGTTGCAGAATGCCATGAAGCATTTTCTTTCAGACATGTCCGAAAGAACAGACACCACACATATATCCGTATACAGGGTGTTTCAGGAGGAATAATACATATTTTAGCAGGTGGTAGTACAGACGAAAAAAATTCCATATAAATGCGCCCACTTTTTATTGAGTACAGAGATACAGCTGTTAGTACGTAACGCTAACAAACTCAAAGCAATGGCAAATGAGGACATTCAAAGTTGATTTTCAAAAATTCACCAACCAACTTCAATGCACATTTGACTTCTCTTGGTAACACCACGTGTAGCCTTACTGAGGTCGTCTTTGCGTTCTTTTATGAGGGCTGCACTGTTCATAACCCGAACGATCAAATCGGCTCTTGGGTCTACTTTTTATTTGTAGACTTTGCGTTTAACCATCCCCGCAGGCAAAAATCCAAAGAGATGAGGTCCGAGGACCTTGAAGACCAAGAAAAGTGCCCATATCTAATGATCCACCTTCCGGGAAATGTTAGGTTTGGATAATGTGTCACCTGACGACTAGAATGTGCAGGAGCCCCGTCATGCTGGAGGAGCATACGCATTCTTGTAGCCAAATGAACCTGCATCTCGGTTCTTACAATAGTGCAACAGGTGCGCACTGGTTAGATGTAACTGAAGAGAGACTCCAACTCGGCTTGAGGTTAAGGGCGAATCCCAAGCACATGGCCACGAACAATTGTGAGCGGAAACTTAATGTCATCGGAACCTTGTTGAAGGACCAGGACATACGATTGTTAGACCGACTGCAGAAAGTTCACTTTATAAATACATACATACTTAGCAAAATACATCATGTCGCAGCAGTCTTACCGATACTGCTGGTCACTGCACATAAAATATTAGGTGTAGCCTCTTGGTATGTGTGGAAACAAAATACCTTCAAAGTATCCCTCCACACGGCGACTTTGCAGAGGCAAAATGGAGGACTTGGAATTAAAGACGTGCTTTTAAACTAATACATTCCACTAAGACAGGCATCACGAAACTGCTGTTCCTCTCGTTAGATCCTGGGGATAGGAACACTCCTGTTAATGTAGTATGCCAGCCTAGATTACGTCCGAAAGCACTATGGCGATTGGAGCTGTATAAGACTTCCACCAGCACAAACCAACACTAGAATCGTCTATGATTATATTACCACACATCGTCTTCACAAACTAATTCCGGTAAATTAACCTACAAAAAACTGGTGGAACGTCTGGAAAAATAACTACAATAAAATTCTACCAACTAGAGTCAGTGCCGTATGGTCCAACTTTCTGAGGTGCGGGGTTGATCTGCTATTCTGTGCAACGGATTAATGTGAGATGTACCCTTTACCCTGTGGCTCCTGCAAGATGCAATTTCCACCCCCACACTACTACAGAAGTCAGACAGACGCTCCTAACGTTGTAAAGAGAAATGCTTGAGAAACTTTCAGCAATAAATATCTTCTGGAGTCGTCTGCTGTAAGGAAACGACACAAAAATTCACAAAATTTCTTACGTAACTAGTGGGATACTTGGGTACTGGAGTAGTGCTAGTTAGTGTAAGAAAAACATGACTCTAACGAAAGTTTTTATTTATTTTTACAAAATTCTGAGAAATCACAATGGCACTTTTAGTTATATATTGAACAAGTTATAACCTGGTTCTTTTCGGAATGTGGAGTTACCTCTCAAGGATAGGATTCGCTAATGAAATTTCTATGCAAAGTTTAAGATGCTTGTTGCCTTGGCAGAATGGCTGAGAGGCACGCCTACTCAACTTGAATAATTATCCTTTAGAATGTTGCTAGGTACGGTCAAGGCTGTCATGTGTGAAATGCAGTGAAGTGTACTGTTGTGGAGGAAATATGGGGCTCGCAATAGCTATAGCGCACAATACCGTAAGCTGCAATGACGGCTGTCTGCGCTACTCGCTGCTGACAAATAACATAACTCTCGTTCTACCTGGATTGACCTTCGCCAATCAAACTCTCCCTATGCCTTGATGAAGTCAAGGATTCCTATTCGCCCCTAGTCTAACTACTGGCGTGGTACACCGGTCAGATAACCAGTCCACCGCGATGCCACTCAAAATTCGCTCACAGGCGTTTAACTATAACTCTGTTCGTTCACACCGCACAATAAGTGTGTCGGCCAACACAGTGAACAACGCTTAATCGCAAGGACTCAATATAGAGTAGCCCTTTGATTCGCTCTCGACAGAGGTGGTCTCCCAATGAAGTACTGAGGAGAGACTTTTGTTCCTCGCTCTTTCGAGTACACGTACCAGCGCGCACGCTCTCGTTACGTGTTCTCGCTCCAAGAGCGACAACGGAACGGCGCCTCTCCACGCCAGTCGTGAAGGGGTATATCTTTCGGTCTCTTCCATTATTCCTTCAGCTCAAGGCGTCAGAAATATCGTCTCCCAATCAGCAATGCTCTTCCAAAATGGGAGAATGACGTTTCGTTTAAGGCGACCCATCCGGAAACCTATAGCTTTGGCGTTTGGCGTTTGCAGTCTCCCTGTGAAAAATCTCTGAAGCTGCGTGCTATGTGTAAAGAATGCGTAGGCTGGCCTCTCCTACACAATGTAGCGGAATTTGCTTTTAAGCCGAACACGGGGTTGTTCCCCCCTTTCCACTCGGCCCCACGCTCTCCGCTACGGGCGGTCACCGGTCGACATGGGCTGGGTCGTCCTCTGAAGGGCCCGGCGTCCCGCTGTGCGGCCTCTCTCCTGAACTAAAAGCCTCTGCGACCGTCATGTCTGGAATGTATGTGTGCACGCCAGCCTCGAGTATTTCAACCACGGTGCACTAACTTGTCAATTGCATATCGTTTACATGAATTTATACAACATTGACTTTACCTTATACAGTTTGGGTTCGAATGAAGCATGTTGATGTGCGGAACATGATTGTGAGGGCGGAACATGTAAGCAAACGAAACCATACCCTCAGCGGAACGACTATGGAAAATCAAATTCAGACCATCTCCATACTGCGACAAATGTCAGTTTGTAGAAACTGTAGCCCACATCTTCTTATGTGAAAAGAACCGTGCATGTGGTATGCGGCAAAGATAAGAATTCGCGAGTGACGAGGAGAGTGTGTAGACAGGTGCTGAAAAGAGGTTGGCTGCTGCGACCCGACAGTGCCCACCGTCGGAGGTTCGAGTCCTCCCTCCGGCATGGGTGTCTGTGTTGTCCATAGCGTAAGTTAGTTTAAGTTAGATTAAGTAGTGTGTAAGCTAACGGACCGATGACCTAAGCGACTTGGTCTCATAAGTTCTTACAACGAATTTACAAAATTTTGAAGTGGTCGTGCGGTTAAAGGCGCTGCAGTCTGGAACCGCAAGACTGCTACGGTCGCAGTTTCGAATCCTGCCTCGGGTATGGATGTTTGTGATGTCCTTAGGTTAGTTAGGTTTAACTAGTTCTAAGTTCTAGGGGACTAATGACCTCAGCAGTTGAGTCCCATAGTGCTCAGAGCCATTTGAACCATTTTTTTACAAAATTTTAAATCCAAAATACTGCATCTCGATTCTTACAATAGTGCAATAGGTGCGCACTGGTTAGCTGTAACTGAAGAGAGACTCCAACTCGGATTGTGGTTAAGAGCATAATAACTTAAATTGTGAATATATTTCTGAATGAATGTTTGTTATGTATTTTTCCATCACCCTTTTCACTGTTATAAATTATGTACTACAAGGAACGCACGCCATTGGAGGCGGCAATCTGTAATTTATTTTACCTTAATTACTACTTCAATTTTGTTCCACAATTTAAAGGCATATATGGGTGCAAACATGGAATACATGGGAATAACACAGCTGCTCAGTGACAGGTATGGGGGAGGCATTGAGGCCAGGCCTCGGATCTTCGACCCCTGCCCTCTTTGCCTCCGCCTACCTGGTGCTGAAAGTCTTTTCAAACTTTTTAAAAAATAATAGTGCAGTGATCAGCATATCTGTCTAGTAAGCAGGAGGTCCAGGTACGAAGCCCAGTCGGTCACAAATATTCATCTGCCGTCTTAGCTGTATTTCAACGCGCTGTGACAGTGTGGACGTCGGTCCTTCGATATTTAAGATGCAATTGTTTTTTGAGGCAATAGAGGTGATTTGCGATCATTTGTCTTGCCATCAGTGTAACGGGACTTCAACGGCAATGCTTTGTGCCGGCGCTAACCCATGTCATATACAGGGTGGTCCCGAATTCATGGTACAAACTTTAATGGTAGGTACAGGACATTGTAACAAGGATTTATTGTATAGGAATGTATAGTCGCAGGTGACGCGGTGAGGCGTAAACAGGGGAAAGAGAAATGGAGTGATCGGTTGGTGTCACTGCCGGTAGAGGGCAGTAGATGAACATGATGTATCGCAGTAGGGACAAGCGCCATTCACAATTGTGCTGCCGTAGACGATGGGTGACTTTACGTATGCAGAAAAAGCAGACATGCATTACATGTACGGCCGTGCAAATGGTAACGCCAGAGCTGCGTTACGAATGTATCGCGCGGAGTATCCTAATCGACGAATGCCGGATCATAGAATTTTTCAACGGTTACATCGTCAACTTTGTGAAACAGGTACGTTCGACGTCAACAGACATGACGCTGGTCGATTAAGAGCTGTACGCACTCCAAGACTGGAAGAACGCATCTTGAACATAGTGGCTGATAGACCCGAGTCAAGCACAAGAACTGTTGCGCGTGACGTACATGTGAGTCATCAGACTGTATGCAGAGTGTTAAATGAAAATCGCTTACACCCCTTCCATTTTCAAAAAGTACAAGCATTGAATCCGGCAGATTATCCTCTTCGCGTGAACTTCTGCCAGTGGTTGTTGCAGCAATGTGCGTTGCAGCCGGATTTCGTAGGTCATGTGCTATTTACAGATGAAGCGACATTTTCACGCGAGGGTGTCTTTAATGCGCACAATTCCCATGTGTGGGCAACAGATAATCCACATGCAACGCGTCCACATGCGTATCAACAACGTTTCGGTATTAATGCGTGGGCTGGTATTGTGAACGACTTTTTGATTGGGCCATACTTACTACCCACGCGACTCTGTGGCGAAAGCTATCTTATTTTTCTGCAAGAAGTGTTACCAGAACTGCTGCAAGATGTTCCGCTCGCCATTCGTAACCGCATGTGGTTTCAGCACGATGGAGCGCCAGCACACTTCAGCACTGCTGTACGGAATTACCTGAATGCCACGTTTGGTGCTAGATGGATTGGGCGTGGTGGACCAGTCC
Source organism: Schistocerca nitens (assembly GCF_023898315.1). Lineage (NCBI taxonomy): Eukaryota > Metazoa > Arthropoda > Insecta > Orthoptera > Acrididae > Schistocerca > Schistocerca nitens. Next base: position 436,212,109 of record NC_064618.1, read on the forward strand.
CTTGGCCACCCCGATCTCCTGATTTCCCTTGCCTCGATTACTTTTTATGGGGACATCTTAAGAGCCTTGTTTATGAGACTCCAGTTGACTCAGATGAGGATCTCGTTGCTCGCATATCTGTAGCTGCTGCAGGTGTGCGTGAAATACCAGGCATCTTTGAACGTGTACGCCAATCGCTGCACCGACGCTGTCAAGCATGTATCGCTCATGGTGGACGCAATTTTGAACACTTACTGTAAACATGACACTTGTCAACAACGATTTCAATAAAATCTTTCGTTTTCCTTTCGGCCGTTATTTCCCCTGTTTACGCCTCACCGCGTCACCTGGGACTATACATTCCTATACAATATATCCTTGTTACAATGTCCTGCACCTACCATTAAAGTTTGTACCATGAATTCGGGACCACCCTGTATATGCGAATCAGATTGTAGTTCATATTTAGTCAAATAACGAATGGTCAGTACACAAGTATGCCGGCCGGGGTGGCCGAGCTGTTCTAGGCGCTACAGTCTTGAACCGCGCGACCGCTACGGTCGCAGGTTCGAATCCTGTCTCGGGCATGGATGTGTCTGATGTCATTAGGTTAGTTAGGTTTAAGTAGTTCTAGGTTCTAGTGGACTGATGACCTCATAAGTTAAGTCTCATAGTGCTCAGAGCCATTTGAACCATTTATGAAGTATACAAGTATTTACGAACAGTAGAAGCAGGATTGCAGCGAACTGGTCCCTTAACCAAGTGCAACACAGTGTAATGAGTCATTCCAGCTGCATAGCTGAGGGTAATATTTGTTAAGCAATTCATTGCAGAATTAATGTAATACCCGCACGATGGTCTCTGTAGTCATACTGTATCATTTGCAGTCCGCGAATGGAGTACTATGTTCGTTAAATCGGATTACTCAAGCTGAGGCCAAATAAAGAGAAGCGACGACGCCACAACACTATCTTTACTTAAGTAGGTAGTCAGCGCTAAATTATGTGTGCCACCATTAACGTTACTGTAAGCATTTTGACAGCATAACACCACCACAACTACTGACAACCTGAGCAATATCATCACGCAGTTGTTGCTGTTGTTGTTGGGGGAGGAGACCAGACAGCGAGGTCATCGGTCTCATCGGATTAGGGAAAGAAGAGGAAGGAAGTCGGCCGTGCCCTTTCAAAGGAACCATCCCGGCACGCAGTTGTTATTCGTAGTGATTAAAAGTTGCTGATGTTTGTCAAGAATAGCGGAAAGCGCCTCTGAAGTTCCATTTGCATTACGTCTAGGACGGAGAGAATCCTAAATAACAGTAATAGGTCTCCCAGCGAAGAGAAGAGTCCACGTATTGTCTCAAGTTCTTGCAGTTCCCGATAGTTTCACACTAACGGGATTTTTGGCTATCGGAATAGTCATACGGGAATTACAAAATTGTAATTGCTAGAACGCTCAACTACCTTAATAACACCTCATTCTGGATTGAATACGACTTGGAAAGCGACGTTAATTTGACGTTTCCATCCATCTCCTGACGTCTTACTGAATGAAGTCTGAAGTGCACGCACAGTTGTGTTGCCTGCCGCATGGATTCTGTGAAGTGTTGTGGCAGCTGGTAGTCATTGCTGAATACAGACATTTGAAAATATCCCCACTGCTTTAGGGGAAATCGTCTTTGTTGCATTTTTTCCATACCGTAATTAGCACAATAACATTAGGCTTTTTCTGCTGAAGAACTTGATGACCACAAGTCCTTAAATAAGAATCTCCTAGCGCAAGTAATGCATGAAAGGAGACAGACTGTTGGACAAAAGAATGGACAGCTCCCTGCTTTTTGCGTTTCCGATAGCGCCTACGATAAGAATCTGGTGTCATATTATGCTTCACAACCTTTAACTGTTTATTTTTTTACTTCATACTAAAACAAAAGTTATGATACGAGAAGAGGAAATGACTGATATGCTTCTCAGTAACTTTAGTTTTTCGTGTTTATTTTCTCACTTCATACTAAAACAGGGGCGTTAATATGAGAAGAGGAAATGAAATACACGCTTCCAAGGCATAATATTTCCTTGTGTGCTACTATTGCATACATGAAAGCCCTGCAGTTAATTTTTGTATGTTGGATAAATTTTGCTATCACCTCACATTCCTTTGTGAGAAGGTTCCTATTTCCTTGGGATTCAAAGAGAGTGGATTTTTCATCACTGGTTAATATTCTGATGAGTAATGACATGACACCCGTTGCAATTGCTCCATGGCACCTGTGAGCAGAGTCTCACGTTGGTTACTATAAGAACACGCAGGCAGTGATATCCGCTCACTGCAGTCAGAGCCAAGGTGATTTCTTTCTGTTTATGGCGAAGCGTCTGCTGCAGTGTCCACGCTCAGCAACATAAACAAATCGCGGCGGCATTGGACTCTGCTAATCGCTACACTCGTCGCGAGCCACGACAACAAGAGCGCACTGTCTCTGTTAACGATACTATGGAGTTAATACATCTTAACGTAACGTAACGTAATATGCAGGTCGTGGGTTGGGTAAACATTCAGTTTGTAACTTCGCATCGCTTTAAAATATTTTACAGTCATATTTGATGCAATATTTATTGCTGGTTGTCTCTCTAATGTTAATAGTATTGATTCAGATTGTGCATGAACACGAAAACACACACACACACACACACACACAAACAGTCAGCCGGCCGCGGTGGTCTCGCGGTTCTAGGCGCGCAGTCCGGAACCGCGCGACTGCTACGGTCGCAGGTTTGAAACCTGCCTCGGGCATGGATGTGTGTGATGTGCTTAGGTTAGTTAGGTTTAAGTAGTTCTAAGTTCTAGGGGACTGATGACCACAGCTGTTAAGTCCCATAGTGCTCAGAGTCATTTTTGAACAGTCAGTGTTGAACAACACATGCACCAGTCAATTCCTCAGTTGGCGTCGAGTGGATGAGATTTTTCAATAACCTTGCATTGCAAGGATTGTAAGGAGGAGACTGAAAGTAAAATGGACTTGTACCTGAAGAGCTGCGACAAAGCAAAGCTTGACCGACTATCAGATAATTGTCCACATGGGTTTTGTGGACGAGTATACTTTTAGTAACCAACCCACCCACGATCATTGCGTAAGATTTCTCGAAGGCCTAGGGGCATTGATTTCATTAAGTCGTCGACAGTGTAGCATGATGGTTTACTTCCCACCATACGTTTTCTATCTTCGTCCAAAGGTCGCTTGCATTTGTAGGTCCACGTGGCAATGACCTCTTACCTCTGCCCACATATTCTCCCAGTACTTTGTTTGAACAAGTACAGCACTTGTTAATAGTCATGGAGACCAGATGGGAGGAACTGTTATCTGGTTGATGTTCGATGGTCGTGGAACAAACGGCAACAGCTTTATGCTCTCTTGGCCCTGAAAACAATCTCACACTGCTCTGCTATGATGGATGGGGCTCTGCTCCTATAAATAAACTGTTATCTCGTTCGTTTATATATTTATATTTAAATAAAATATTAGTAATAAGCACATTGTATTATTATTTTCCACAGTGTTTAAGAATTTAGGCCCTGTCATAAATAAGTGATCTAGATTCAACCGTCCGATTAAGAATGTGGCTTACCCAGTCTATCAAATGATGAGAGTCGTATTCGGATATCCACATTAAGCCTGACTGGCAGAATCCGATTAGAACGATCTGGTATCGAAATGAAATTACAGAAATCGGATAATTTGAACATCTGTATTGCAACAATGCTGCGCACATAAATTCCTATGATGGAGTAACAGGTAGCAACTGCCCAAGAAAAAGTGAGAAATATGTCTACTAGCAGCAATGTAACGTATTATAACCCATATTTATGTGATGGAAATACTGAGTCGAACAATGCACATCTATTTCAGTGGTGGGAAGATGCACCATAACGGATTTTCTGATGACATAATGACAATAATAATAATAATAATAATAATAATAGTAATCCCGTGGGGCCGATAGGGGAAACCCTCCTCCATATGGGTGGCGCCGAGGAAATCAAATACTTGGGGTGAACCAAATAGTAACACAATCCTCAACGAGTGCTCAAGCCGTTGAACTCAAAATCCACGCGCGCCTGAGTGAAAACCACTGCTACTCTGGTCACCGTTTATTAGGTCAATGAGCTCGGCTGAAAATATTTTCTTCCAAAGGCTTTAACATCCTCTGGTCCTGTCCGGTCCTGGAATCACCCAGGCCAAACCAATGACACACAAGCAAACATGAACTGTGCAAACTGTCGACAGGCGGCGGTTGGAATTTCGGATTCTGGGGTGACCAGGTTAGCACGGCAGAGAATATTGAAGGTCTCTTCTAAATTTCCCCACAAGCAGAAAACATGCATTTGAAAACAACACGCCGCGCGGGACTGGCCGAGCGGTGAGGCGCAGCAGTCGTGGACTGTTCGGCTGGTCCCGGCGGAGGTTCGAGTCCTCCCTCGGGCATGGGTGTGTGTGTGTTTGTCCTTAGGATAATTTAGGTTAAGTAGTGTGTAAGCTTAGGGACTGATGACCTTAGCAGTTAAGTCCCATAAGATTTCACACACATAAGAACTTTTTTTTATATACCTGTATATACGAACATCGATACATTGATCCAAATACGAAAACTAAATAATCTCACATAATAAATCGACCGACAAAATATTCTCATCATTGCTCTTCAAGAACCACGACTAACTGACAATGAAACCTTGCATTACGGAAACCATTGCATCTTCAAGAGCAAAATGCAACAAAAGATAGCGAAAGGCATACCAATCTTGGCCATGGCATTTCTCGAACACAGATCTATCATCAGTTCTGTCAAAGAAATCACACCCATCAACAACCGACTTATGACTATGCTCATTCAGAGCCCCAGTAAAAAATAAACACTCATCAATGCACATGGCCCCACCAACATCGAAAATAAGGAAAACACCAAAAATGTCGAAAAGTTCTGGAACACACTCGAAAATACTATGAGCAAAATTCACCAAGATGACGTGAAAATACTAAAGGGAGACTTCAACTCTCTATTTGGGACAGAAAAAACCTGTAGAAAAATCATTGGTACAAATTCTACACACCGAAACGCTTATACCAACGGCACACATCTGACTGATATTTGCCAACAATTCAACCACAAAAGGATGTCTTCGCACTTTAGGAAAATACAATTTCTCAGGTAACATGCTTGGCTCCCAGGTGCAAGCTGCTTTCGTTCGCCTTTATAGACTCGCTGGAAGCCAGATTTTTTATTCTTTTGTAGTAGAGCTACAAGCAGGCAGATACAAACTCAATAAGGGAATCGTAAGACAGCGCTCGAGCAAAATTCGTCTTGGTACTTTCAGTAACCCTTACTGTCAGAGCGAAAACCTTACGGTACTGCAAATTTCATAATGCCACTTTTGTTTTCTGCCGACATATTTTTTGTTGTTGTGAATACATAATTTTATCTATGAAATGCCACATTTTCATAATACTTGCGAATGATACAGGAAATGAAGTAAATACAGATCTTTTCGAAGATAAAAGTTGGTAATATCCTACTAATTCGTGTTAAAATAGGTTCAGCTGAATTTTCTTTCACGATATATATAACAATCTGACAATGCAACAGTTGTTTGCAAATTCTACGCCTGTAGAAACCCACTGGTTCTAACGATGTCATTAAACCAGTGTAGTTTTAAGAGTATTTTCGTCCAGAAATGAAGTGCCTTGACGGTTGATCGATCAAGAGCGGAAAGGCAAAATTTTACGAATATATGACGAGAGAGACAAGTGCTAGAGAGAGGACTTCCCTATCAATACAAGTGCCTGAGAGACGACTTTCTATCAATCTTCTGGATAGTTTTGTTTCTCAAATCAACAGAGTGAGTTATCATGCAGTAGCATAGGTGATGTAGTTTTTGTAGTTTTGTTGTTCGATTTTCTTACACTGCAACCGAAAGGTGTCTCAGTTGTTGACAACAAATTCCAGCTGTGTTGTACACACCCCTTGGGGCAGAATTCGTAGCCCAAAACACACTTTTGGAGCTATCAGATGTAAAATATTATGTTCACACTATATTTTACTCAAGTCTACGTCTTTTGGTGGAGCTCAGCCTTTCATTTCTTCTTAGGAAGTTAACGATAAAGGCATCATAACACGTCACCAGTAACAGTACTGCAAAGGAATGCTCAATGAGCGACCTGATGACGTTCAATAATAGTCACTCCGTTGATTTTTGTTGTTTCGAATTAGAGCATACAGTACTCCTACACCAGACTTCTGAACTTTGCCTGTTGAATGCAAATGTCGCATGATGGTAAAATGGTAATCTGTCACATATATCAGTAGTCGAGACTTCCTTAATGTGGAAAATCATTCATGCCAGAACAATCTTTGTTGAAACAAGAATATCTTTTTCTGGCGTATTTTCCCCAAAAGCACTCGCTCCAAACACAGTTCAAATCTTTCTAGGTGCCTCCTCTACATTCACCCCTCTGTTATACCAAAAGTAAATGTTGTGTTGCAGATGTTACACCTGTTTCCACTTGCTTTGCTGTAGTTCACGATTTTCAAGTGTGCAAAAACCAACACTTAACTGCAAAATGATAACTAGAACTTCAAATTCGAAAATGGCATTGATACATACACTGACAACGTGGCGCCGCCTTCACATGGGCGGTGTCGGATTTCAGGCGGCGGGTGGCGTCTGGCCAGTGGTCGGTAGGCGCTGCAGCGCGAGGAAACGCTCGAGCGTAAGCTGTTATGATCGCGACGCAGCCACAAGCTGTCCTGCGGAATTGTTTCTGGAATACTTGTTATTGCAGGTGGGTAGAATGTTAAGCGAATTGTCTTAGATGTTGAATCAGACTCATAACTTTAGACCGAAATGTGGTAAAAAAAGAAAAAAAAAACAGTTGGACGCGAACATGCGATTCTAAGTTTAGAATGCACGACGATTACCGCAAGACCACGGGGAACTCGGAAGTAGATAACACTTTCTCCTAACATTTCCGTATCTTACAGTGTTGCCAGATTGTGCAGGTGGCCGGACTTAAAGAGTTGTCAGGGGCGGTCAGTTTTATTGGCCACCTTAAGTGAACGACACGGACTTAGTCTCTGTGGCGGCCGGCCGGTGGTCAGTTTTTATGTCTAAGACTGTACATAAAGGAAAATCCTCGACACGCTACGATAAAAGTATTACCAATGACAATAAACACTAGCGTGGCCACTGTACGCGTTGGCAAAGAGATATTTTGCTGTGCCAGAAGGTGAAAGACAAATGATGCAAACTTTTTTAATTTTTTTTAACTGTTATTAGAGAGACTCTGTCCTTATTTCTCGTGGTGAGAAGACGTATTTCATGTGATACAGTATGTTGTCTGAATAATAATTTTCTGAAAATTTGAAGTCCGAGAGTTTGTTTTTGTGCAAAACCACGAAAGTTTTCTTTTCTTCTGTGCATTATCCCTATGTCATGTCACTGTAGCTGCCTGCATCAGAAGAGGAAGTCCGATTAAGAATCAATATTGTACACATGGTCAAGAAGGAGAACTAATTATGGCGAAAGGAGAACCATTTAACCAACTTGTGTAAACCTCAACAGCAAAGCGAATACAGGAATCGATGTAAGTTAAAAGTGAAAGACATTGCATTTGATTAAAAATCTATAAGGAATCAAAATGATAAAATGCGAAAAAATCAGTTTGTTTAGTTAATTAACTTATATTTTTTAAATATAAATTTGCACACACACAAGTTACAGCCAGGCATGGGCGGGTTGACAGTAAGTTACGCTGACCAGCAGTTGCGAAATAGAATGGAGGCCACAGGACTGTCGAACTATTGAAAAGAGTAAACTCAGCGGTATGCATGGCGCAAGTTACAGCCAGAAGAGGCCCACTGGCACAACCGAGTACGTGACTCGGAGCGGTGCGTTAGCAAAACAGGGGCACACAGCCGAGTATAAATAGGTGCCATTTTCTAACGAGAGTTATTCAAGTGTGGCAGCTCTCCTGGATGGCAGGGTGTGTCACACCACCAGCTACACACAGTAGCAGACGAGGCGTCAGCATCCCAGTCCACGGCGAGTCGCTGGTTTGACCCTCTGAGGCCGATGCAGGGTCCATAGCCAACCAACAGTGGGCCACTCTTCGGCTCACTACCGTGGGCAGGCATCCTGGCTTCCAACACACAGCGGAGGCATCCCGAGGCGAGAGTCGCAGATTCGGATGCTGGATCACGGGCGCTTGTGGACGCTGCGATCTCAACTATGCCAGCGAGGAAGGACACAGCGGGCCACTTGGCGCTCAACGAGGAAGAAGCCCAATGAGCCGGCTGTGGCGCAGCCCTGACAACACGGTCCTACAAGGCCAACACACAGCGGCGTGTTGCGCTGAGGCGGTGGCCTCCGCACTGCGGGACCCTGTGACGCGGACCAAGGTGAATGGAGCACTGTAGTGGAAACAAATAAATCATTTGGAAAGCATGGACAAGTGGTAATATGGTGCCTTCTACCTCTTCCCACTACATATGGTCATCCTGATACATTCGGTGGCAGAAGCTACCACTAGAGAAATGATTTTCTGCATGAAGTCAGATACAAAAATGTACAAAGCAAATCTGGGTGATTTACAGGTCTTGGGTGTCAGGGACAAGTAAACCATCTGAGTGTGGTGAAACAGAATTTTTTTCACATTGGAATAAACTAACAAAAAAGGGCTTAGAAAAATTTTATTGTCTACATAAAATGTATACTCTGTGTCGCTGATTGTAATGAAAATAAAGTTTATCTTGTTGATGATATGTCCTTGAAGCATTCTTCCATGCAAAGAGCCTGCTTTTCTTCACAAATGGGATAAAAGTAAAGTGATTCACAGCATTTCCTTTGTTGTGTGCCCTCTCTGCATGCACTTTTTTCTTGGTGGAGGGTAATGCCTGTAAATAATGAAAGCTGCCATCTGTCCTGATTTTCTTCTGGGTGTCTGTCATCTAATCCCCAGTTAATGTCTGAATAAATTTTTCTCTAAAAGCTATAGACTTGACACCAACCAAGTGAGGTTACGCAGTGGTTAGCACAATGGACTCATATTTGAGAGGACGAAGGTTCAAACCCGCATCCGGCCATCCTGATTTAGTTTTTTTGTGATTTCCCTAAATCACTTTAGGCAAATGCCGGGATGGTTCCTTGGAAAGCGCATGGCCAACTTCCTTCCCTAACGTGATGGGACCGATGACCTAGCTATTTGGTGCACTCCCCTCCCGAATCAACCAACCAACTTGATACTCCTTTCCACTGTCTGATTATAAAAGTGACAGGCACTATGCAGATAAGAATCCACTACATGTAGAGTGAGCTTTTTCAGGCATGTAATAGCTTTTTGCAGTGCTGAATAATACAACAGCATTTGATCTGACTGATCAACACCTGCCATACCATTACTTGTAGTCTGTGACTACGTTTGGTTTCAAACCCACTTTGTCATTTCGATTGTGAATTTCCACCATTTCAGCACGGTGCATATTAGAAATAGTCAGGACTTCCCATTTGTCCTTCCATTTGCAAACAACAACATGTCATTTCTTTTACACATCATCTGACCTTTCATAGTAACTAATGATTTTCCCTTTCTGTTGTTACATAATGCTCCACACACATAGGTTTTATAAGGTGACAACAGTTTTGTAAGTGGTACAGACTTATAAAAGTTGTCCATATGAAACACTTATCCTTTGTTCAAGAAAGCTGCCATCAGGTGTAAAACAATTTAGATGCATCACCCACCTCAGTCTTCTCCACTGACTTGCCACAGAAGATGTTTATTTTAAGAACCACACCACTATATTCACAAAGTCATAAAGTTTTACACCATGGGTGTTTTGTTCTTGATATACTACCTGAAAACAGACGGCCATGTCACAAAACAATTGATTCATCAGTGCACAAATTCTTGTCTGGAACATAATTATTGCTCATGATGCTGTTGAAATGGTTCAAAACTGGTCTAATTTCATAGAGTGGGTCATGGGATTTCAATGAGTTGTATGAGGTATCTCAGTAACAGCTGAAATCTGTTTCTACTCATAACAGATGTCCAGAACATGACATCGCAAAAAGGACTTGTACTCCATCAATGTTGTGTCAATGGAAAACAAAAAGATCCAATATGCAACAACAGCCCAGAAACACTTTCATTTAAACAGCATATGTATCCCTTCATCTCAAGAGCCTGGTTGATCTTCTCCTCTAACCTTTTCTTTCTTTTTTTTTTTTTTTTTTTTTTTTTTGTTTTACTTTTCGTTTGCATATGGATTGGTTTGTTCACATCATGGAATTAGGAACTCTATGGAGGGGAGGATCAACAAGTGCACCGAGGCCAAAATTTTCAAAGCCTAATTTCAATCCCATATCCTCACTAAACATAAATACTGGTGGATCTTGAGGAATGTCACTCCACTTATCACTATCATTTGTAGAGCCCGCTGTTGAACGGACCTGCTCATCTTCTTCATTGCATTCACTGTTGCCTTCATCTGAATCTTTACTTGAATGCTCACATGAAGATGGCTTGTAGAGACTTCCACCATCTGAGAATTCATCCATAAACTCATCCCATTCCGATTTGCTTATGTCAGCTAGCTGTTCAAGTTCTACATCACTCAGTTTCCTCCTATTACTAGCCATTTAATGAGGAAAATTGAACACACAAGTGCAGTGAAGCATCTACAACAAAGACTGAACAACTACTGATGCTGTTACAACAAAGATGTGGATTGTATTGTTGAACGTGCTTCGAAATACACAAGCTGGTTACTGATTGTTGACAGTGAATTATCTTGTAATTGGTGTCTGAGCTGAACTTTCTACTCTGTATGCCTACTATGAGATAACTCGCAGGCTCCATTTTCCAGTCAAGAATTTTTTTAAGTTTCTGATACAGATAGATTACAAATGAGATGATGAATCAAACTTTATTAATTGCTTCAGATGGCTTCTGAGAGCAGTTTACTTATTTTGACTGTGGCAGTCAATGTATTAATGCTATGAAACTTTTACAGCCAGCCATCTAAATTCTGTGGTCTAGCCCACATGGGAGTAGTAATTTTGTTGATAGCTCTTGTATATAAAATGAGGTGATTGCTTCCACGGGTTTTGCCACAGCTAGTAGAGGGTGGCAAAATGGCGACATCAAGGGCTCTATTATCCTTTACTCGGGTATTTCTCATATTTCATTAGTTACCACCACTTTCTTCATGTGGCGTGGAGTATGTATTCCGATATTATATTTCATGGGGTGAACTTCCATTTGATAATGGTATGTGTTAATAATACCTGTTTTTTCTTCAATACATGTACATACTTTAAAGAGCAATTTCTTTAATTCTGGTTTTGTTGCAAGGAGTCAATAGTTGTAGACACTATTACCTTATCCATATTTGATTTTCACTATTCTCAACTTAACTACAGTGTGTATGAGTACTATCTGTGTATGCAGTCTTTGTCTTGAAGAACTTTACGTTTAAGCCTTGGCAGTTTTTACCATAATCTTTCGTTGTTTTTACTAAGTGCCATTGATGTTTAGAAAGCTTTTCCTTGAGGATAAGTCGATCACTGCATCCTTGTCCCTCAGAAATTCAATGCCAAACATGTATTCTACAGTCAACCCACTTATGATTAGGAGCAGGCAATTTATAACATTATTTCCTATTACAACTTCCATATACATTTGTATTTGACGTTTCATGAGCTGACAGCAATTGCTCCAATAATCTTACAGTTCTGTACAGGAAATGTGACCTCATGAATCTTACTAAATAAATTAGCTGTCATAACATTCACCTTAGCAGCCACATCCAGAACAACTGTAGAAAGTATTTTCCCTATTACAGCAGTAGCTTTAAATAGCTCCATACATTGCCCCCAAGCCATCTCACAGCGAACATTTGATGGCATAATGTGGACAAATTTAATTTATTGTACATGACGTAGTATTGAGGGGCTCTTCTGCCACCTCAATAATACTTACGGCAGGATTTCATGTCTGTTAGTTTTATTCAATTGCACAGTTTTACCCAAATCCTTTTTGCATGTTACCATTGCTCATGTTTGCTTCATTGTGGTCCACCTTTTTGGGATTCCATCGACTGTTGTTGTTGTGCCAGTCACCGTCCCATTACCGTAGTAGCCAGTGTGATATCTGTTATCATTTTCTTTTTTCCTATCAAAATTTAAAATTTGGTGGACCACCATCAACGAGTTGTGTGATACACAGTTGGGGTGATGCTGGTTGCATCATAAAATGATGAAACAGTCTCGTGTTACCTCATGATTGTAAGATCATGTGTGTGGTGTAGAATACTGAGCCATGCTGTTCTTGTTATTGGATGATTTTGAAACTTCATGTATCAGATCAAGTAAATCTGTTTTTGTTATTTATTTATTTATTTATTGTTCCAGTGATCCATGTTGTGACAGTATAACAGGTTATGGAACATGACAGAAATCTATGGTAGCACATAAAAACAAAACAAAATGATTTCATATCACAGTAAACAGTAACTTAGGTTCTACTACAGAAAATCAATTTTGAGTGATAAATAAATAAATATTACTAAACAATAAGTGTTACAGAAAATAAATATTGCAAAATATGTGTTTACAACAAACAATAGTCAGGATTACAAATGCAGATTTGGGTGCATATTTGCATTTAACAATACAAGAAATGTTAAACACTGTAGTTCTGGAACTCTTCTATCATATAAAATGATCCTTGTAATAGGAACTGCCTTAAAGTTTTTTAAACAAGAGCTCATTTCTACCAAAAATTTAATTCTTGAAGGGAGGGTGTTAAAAAATCTTACAGCCAGTGAAATGGACTCCTTTCTGTACTACACTTAGATTTGCCTGTTCATAGTGGATATCATGTTTTTTTCTCGCCTCATGACTATGATACTCACTATTCAGTTTAAAAACGGATTTTTCTTTCCTTATGAATTACATCAAAGAGAATATACACTCCTGGAAATGGAAAAAAGAACACATTGACACCGGTGTGTCAGACCCACCATACTTGCTCCGGACACTGCGAGAGGGCTGTACAAGCAATGATCACACACACGGCACAGCGGACACACCAGGAACCGCGGTGTTGGCCGTCGAATGGCGCTAGCTGCGCAGCATTTGTGCACCGCCGCCGTCAGTATCAGCCAGTTTGCCGTGGCATACGGAGCTCCATCGCAGTCTTTAACACTGGTAGCATGCCGCGACAGCGTGGACGTGAACCGTATGTGCAGTTGACGGACTTTGGGCGAGGGCGTATAGTGGGCATGCGGGAGGCCGGGTGGACGTACCGCCGAATTGCTCAACACGTGGGGCGTGAGGTCTCCACAGTACATCGATGTTGTCGCCAGTGGTCGGCGGAAGGTGCACGTGCCCGTCGACCTGGGACCGGACCGCAGCGACGCATGGATGCACGCCAAGACCGTAGGATCCTACGCAGTGCCGTAGGGGACCGCACCGCCACTTCCCAGCAAATTAGGGACACTGTTGCTCCTGGGGTATCGGCGAGGACCATTCGCAACCGTCTCCATGAAGCTGGGCTACGGTCCCGCACACCGTTAGGCCGTCTTCCGCTCACGCCCCAACATCGTGCAGCCCGCCTCCAGTGGTGTCGCGACAGGCGTGAATGGAGGGACGAATGGAGACGTGTCGTCTTCAGCGATGAGAGTCGCTTCTGCCTTGGTGCCAATGATGGTCGTATGCGTGTTTGGCGCCGTGCAGGTGAGCGCCACAATCAGGACTGCATACGACCGAGGCACACAGGGCCAACACCCGGCATCATGGTGTGGGGAGCGATCTCCTACACTGGCCGTACACCACTGGTGATCGTCGAGGGGACACTGAATAGTGCACGGTACATCCAAACCGTCATCGAACCCATCGTTCTACCATTCCTAGACCGGCAAGGGAACTTGCTGTTCCAACAGGACAATGCACGTCCGCATGTATCCCGTGCCACCCAACGTGCTCTAGAAGGTGTAAGTCAACTACCCTGGCCAGCAAGATCTCCGGATCTGTCCCCCATTGAGCATGTTTGGGACTGGATGAAGCGTCGTCTCACGCGGTCTGCACGTCCAGCACGAACGCTGGTCCAGCTGAGGCGCCAGGTGGAAATGGCATGGCAAGCCGTTCCACAGGACTACATCCAGCATCTCTACGATCGTCTCCATGGGAGAATAGCAGCCTGCATTGCTGCGAAAGGTGGATATACACTGTACTAGTGCCGACATTGTGCATGCTCTGTTGCCTGTGTCTATGTGCCTGTGGTTCTGTCAGTGTGATCATGTGATGTATCCGACCCCAGGAATGTGTCAATAAAGTTTCCCCTTCCTGGGACAATGAATTCACGGTGTTCTTATTTCAATTTCCAGGAGTGTATATTGCACAGTGGATGTAAGGATTCCAAGTTTCTTAAAATGATTTCTGCATGTTGCTCTAGGATGGACTCCACACGTGATCCTTAACGCTCTTTTTTGTGCACACAGTACTTTTTTAGCCAGTGACTGATGACCCCAAAATATAATTCCATAAGCCATAATGGCATGAAAATAACCATAATAGGCTGACTTCATGGCTTCCATACTTCTATAAGAAGAAACAATGTGTAATGCATAAGTTGCTGAACTTAATCTCTTGCATAGATCCATGACGTGGTTTGACCAGTTCATTTTGCTGTCAATATGCAAGCCTAGGTATTTTGAGGTATCCTCTCTGGTTATCACCTGCCCACCTATTTTTACTACTATTTCTTCATCTTTGAATGTTGTGGGGAACTGAATGTAATTTGTTTTAGTGTAATGTAAAGAAAGTCCATTAATATTAAACCAGTTCACTGTTTCACATGAAACCTTATTTGCTGTTTCCTCAAGTTTATCTACTGAATTATCAGTAAGTAGTGTAGTGTCACCAGCAAAAATTGTTAATCTACAATATTCTGTACAGGGAGGAAGATCATTCATAAAGATAAACAGTAAGGGGCCCAGAACTGAGCCTTGGGTTACTCCTCATGTGATGGTACGCCATTCTGATGACAATGGGACTCCATTTTGACTACCCACTACAACTTTCTGTTTCCTGTTTGACAGGTACATGTCAAGCTATTTCCCTGATGAACCACTAATACTGAGATGTGCAGCTTTTTGTAAAAGAATCTGGTGACTGACACAGTCAAACACTTTTGTTAGGTCACAAAAAATCCCAACCACCTTTAGTTTTTTGTTGATAGATTCCAAGACTTTGCCAGCAAATGCAAATTTTGCATCTTTGTTGACAAACCTTTCTGAAGTCCAAACTGATTTTCGCTGAGGATATTTTGATCCCTGAGATGCTTAACTATCCAGGCATGCATTAGTTTCTCTAAAACATTTGAAAAACTTGTCAGTACTGATATTAGCCGATAGTCAGCAGCATCTGTCTTATCTCCCTTCTTATACAGCAGTTTTACAACTGCATACTTAAGCCTCTCAGGAATTATTCCTTGCTTAAGTGGTGCATCAAAAATGTGGCAAAGGACTTTACTTACATGGCTGCAGCAGTAGTTTAATAGTTTGTTAGAAATATTGTCAATCCCACTAGTGTTTTTACTTTTCAGAGATTTAATAACGCTTTTAATTTCTTGAACAGTGACTGTTGTTACCTTCATGTGTTGTATTGAGCTAGGTACTCTGGCTTTCAAAAGATTGATCACTGGGTTCATGGAGCCTTGTAAACCTGTTTCTTCTGTTACTGTTAAAAAATGTTTGTTTAATGTGTCTGCAACTATTTTTGGATTGCTAACAAGATGCCCTTCACTTTTTATTTGGATATTTTCACTACAAACTGCATTTTTCCTTGTTTCCTTCTTTACAAAATTCCAAATAGTTTTTACTTTATTGCTTGAGTAATCAATTTCTGTCTTCAAACACATGTTCTTTGCTGCTTGTATGGTCTTATTTAGAACTTTATTGTAGAGTTTATAGTGCATACTCCTATTGGGATCATTTGATCTCTTGACTGCTGCATATAGTTCTCTTCTTGTTTTACAAGAAATTTTGATGCCTCTAGTAATCCAAGGCGTGTTTCCAGATTTTAACAGGTTTTCTCTCACTGACTTTTTTGGAAAGGTTTCTTCAAAAAAGACTTGTAACTTCATTGATAAATATATTAAATTTTGAGTTAACATCAATTGCAGCATACACAGGAGACCTGTCCACTAGCTGCAATTCCTGATTAAAGCTTTCAGTGGTGTGTTCGTTTATAATCCTAAAGTTTTTCCAAATGAAATTTTCTTTCCTTTGTACATTTATTTGGTTTAGAGTGAGGAATTGCCCTGCATGATCAGAGAGGCCATTTGTAATATTTTTCACAGGTAAAGTAACGTAAATATCCTTATTTAAGAATACATCATCTATTAAAGTGCTAGAACCAGTTGTTACTCTAGTTGGAGTGTCCACCACTGGTACTGAGTTGTAACAGTACTTCAGGTGTTCAAAGTCCGGTTTTTTTCTATTTTCTTTTAAGAAGTCCACATTTAAGTGTTCAAAGACTGTTTTGTTTTTATTTTCTGTTAAGAAGTCCACACTGAAGTCACCCATAACAATGTTGATTTAGTTTTTTTTACATAGGTGGGACAGAAATGACCCTATTTGTCTCAGAAATACATTCAGATTTCCAGCATATGCCCTGTAAATAGCCAGTACAATAACTATTGCACTGTCTGTTGTTAACTCAATGCCACACACCTCAAAATGCTGTTCATCATAATATTTGCTTAAATCTAGGGATTTATACACTACATATAATATAGAAATGAAGTGCTTACGGTTGTTTCTGCGGCATGGACTAACTTGTCCCTTAGATCCAACAGCAGTTTTGCTTTTAATATTTGTAAGATGTTCCTATGAGATATGGACTCATCCCAAGGCCATGTCTTACTCAAGTATTTCCCTAAATACTTGTGTAGACGTCCTTGTCTCGGTTCAGGTTAAATACTTTCTTGTAGAGTCTTTCTTGTACACGGTCAGACCAGTATTTTGATAAGAATTTCTTCTTGAGCTGTTCATAAGTTGGGCAATTTTCAGTGGTCTCAGCTGCCCAAAGGGCGGCTTCTCCGTGAATAAAGCCTGATTTTCTTTTTTGCTGATGTGTCCCTGACCCTAGTAATACATTTTTAAATGAGCTGTCTGAGGCTTTCCTGGCACTGCATCTGCTTGATAGGTTCCTGGGAGTTACGCCGGATAATAATGTAGAAACCGTACAATATTTCAGTGAGACAACTGCCCGCCATCTTCAGGTGCTACTGTCGCGTCGCTGAGAAGCTCGCCAATTTATACACTGGCTTTCTAGAACAGCGCAGGCACCAGCGGGGCATAACGTCATTGAAGATTAATCGTAGACAGCATCGAAAACCAGAGCCCTCTGCTGGAGAAATAGGTCACAGTCTGCGGAAGCGCGCCGCGGCGTTCGAAAATGCGGCTGGGAGTGACGGAACCCATTCGCGTGTGCGAGGTGTAGGCGCGCGATTTAAGCATCTGTGCTAAGGCTTTCCTTAGTGCCGCCAAGGCTGGCTCCCAGGCTTTGCTCAGGTGAAACCCCGTGTCTCTGTTTATTAGGTCACTGCTTATACGTATTTCGACCGCCTCTTTGATGATGGAGTCCCAGTACGTGGAAGCATACGAGAGGATCTTGGTTTCTTCATAATTCATGCTGTGTCCTGTGTCAAAGCAGTGTTCAGCAACCACAGATTTCTCTGGCTGACCCAATCTCGTGTGACGTTTATGTTCCTTGGGTCTGTCTTTAACCATACGACACATCTGGCAGATATAAGACTTTCCACATTGGCACGGGATTTTGTATATTCCTGGTCTCCTCAGGCCGAGGTTGTCTTTAACAGAGCCCAGCATTGATTGCACTCTTGCTGGAGACCGGAAAACACATTTAATCCGGTATTTCTTGAAAATTCTGCCCATGTTGAAAGACACACCACCGACATACAGTAGAAAAAGCAACCCTTACTAGCGAGTTTCGATGTGGTTTCTTTATTCACACGGGTGCCTCTGATGGACTCATTACAACTCATAGGAGCTAAGCTGGAAGAGGACGTCTTACACCTTTTCAAACACGTGCTTACCTCGACTTACTTTTTATTTAATGACCAGTATTTTGAGCAGACTGATAGTGTTGCTATGGGTAGCCCTCTGTCTCCCATAGTAGCTAATCTTTTTATGGAAGATTTCGAGGACAAAACACTTCAGACGGCGGTTTTGAAACCCAAATGTTTTTGGAAATATGTAGATGATACGTTTGTGGTATGGCCGCATGGGACAGCAAAGCTTCCTTCTTTTCTGGAACATCTGAACTCCCTCCATCCAAGCATTTGTTTCACCATGGAGGTAGAGAAAGATGGTGAGCTCCCGTTTCTGGATGTTTTGGTTCGTAGAAAAGAAGACGGCTCCTTGGGTCACAATGTCTTCCGGAAGCCTACACACACAGACTTGTATTTACAAGCTACGAGCTGTCATCATCCCCCACAGTGCAGTGGTGTATTACGGACACTAGTGCATAGGGCTAGAGCCATCTCAGATCAGGACAGCTTATCAACAGAGCTTAGCCATCTCCGCTCTGTGTTTGGCCAGAACAGGTATTACGAGAAGCAGATCCGGAATGCATTTCAACCAGCATGCTCCAATCCTCAAGAACAGCCTGAAGAAGCAGAGAACACCTCGTGGTTGCTTTTTCTACCGTATGTCGGTGGCGTGTCTATTAAGATGGGCAGAATTTTCAAGAAATACCAGATTAAATGTGTTTTCCGGCCTCCAGCAAGAGTGCAATCAATGCTGGGCTCTGTTAAAGACAACCTTGGCCTGAGGAGACCAGGAATATACAAAATCCTGTACCAATGTGGAAAGTCTTATACTTGCCAGACGTGTCATAGGTTAAAGACAGACGCGACGAACATAAACATCACAAGAGGTTGGGTCAGCCAGAGAAATCTGCGGTTGCTGAACACTGCCTTGACACGGGACACAGCATGAATTATGAAGAAACCAAGATCCTCTCGCATGCTTCCACATACTGGGACTCCATCATCAAAGAGGTGGTCGAAATACGTATAAGCAGTGACCTAATAAACAGAGACACGGGGTTTCACCTGAGCAAAGCCTGGGAGTCAGCCTTGGCGGCACTAAGGAATGATCAGCCATAGATTAACAACTGCACCGAGTCAACGCAGATGGGAAGCCTTAACGCAGATGCTTAAATCGCGCCCTTCCACCTCGTGCGTGCGTACAGGGTCTGTCACTCCCGGCCGCATTTTCCCGCGCCGCAGCGCGCTTCCGCAGACCACGACCCGTTCCTCCAGCACAGGGTTCTGGTATTCGACGCTGTCTATGATTGTTCTTCGATGACACTATGCCTCGCTGATGCCTGCGCTGTTCTAGAAAGCCAGCATATAAATTAGCGAGTTTCTCAGCAATGGGACAGTATCACTTGAAGATGGCGGGCAGTTGTCTCGCTGAAATATTGTGTGGTTTCTACAATATTATCTGGCGTAATTCCCGGGAACCTATCAAGCATCTTTAAATGAGTTGATAAAAATGGGTGGATGAATATCCTTTTTGTCATTGATGAAAACTTGAAACTGTCTGTTCTTTAAAAAGCTGTCATGTAATGGAATGAATGACAGTGGATCCAACAGTTCCCCTTCCTTTGTCATGTCACCTCTTCTCAGTTCACATTCTCATTTCACCTAGAGTGTGTGCTGATCCCCATCGGTTCCAACAACCATGCACTACATTTTTAGGCCGTGTACCTGCCATCCAATCCTACCACTTTCCTAGCTGGCAAACTGGCTGCCTCCCTCCAAGCCCGTAGCCACCAATCCCCAATTCCTGTGCCTGCTTCTTGCCTGCCCTGCTACCCACCCCATCTGACACAACTCCCACCACGACGTCAGCCATGTGCCAAAATCCAGCACTGGCACTGAGCAACCAGTCGGCACCATGAAGGGCCATAATCGTTGTTGTTATTATTATTATTTCTCTTTCCTGTCTCAGATGTTATGTCTGGTTAAAAATGGAAAGTGACGCGGACCTTGATCAAGCATGACTTCCTTTTAATTGTACGGTATATGTTACATTGCATTTAGGAACTTTCGGGTAATTGAACATGTATCAATAATTACAGATTTCTGTAGTTGTATATATATGTTTGGATGCAGCTGTATTGCGTTGATGTACTGGTGGATATTGTGTGGTATGACTCCTGTAGTTGATAGTATAATTGGTATAATGTCAACTTTATCCTGATGCCACATGTCCTTGACTTCGTCAGCCAGTTGGATGTCTTTTTCAATTTTTTCTCCTGTTTTCTTCTGTATATTTGTTGTATTGGGTATGGATATTTCGATTAGTTGTGTTAATTTCTTCTTTTTATTGGTGAGCATGATGTCAGGTTTGTTATGTGGTGTTGTTTTATCTGTTATAATGGTTCTGTTCCAGTATAATTTGTATTCATCATTCTCCAGCACATTTTGTGGTGCATACTTGTATGTGGGAACATGTTGTTTTATTAGTTTATGTTGTATGCAAGTTGTTGATGTATTATTTTTGCTACATTGTCATGTCTTCTGGGGTATTCTGTATTTGCTAGTATTGTACATCCGCTTGTGATGTGATCTACTGTTTCTATTTGTTGTTTGCAAAGTCTGCATTTATCTGTTGTGGTACTGGGATCTTTAATATATTGCTGTAATATCTGGTATTTATTGTTTGATCCTGTATTGCAATCATGAATCCTTCTGTTTCGCTGTATATATTGCCTTTTCTTAGCCATGTGTTGGATGCGTCTTGATCGATGTGTGGCTATGTTAGATGATATGAGTGCTTACCATGTAGTGTTTTCTTTTTCCAATTTACTTTCTTCATATCTGTTGATGTTATGTGATCTAAAGGGTTGTAAAAGTGGTTATGAAATTGCAATGGTGTAGCCAATGTATTTATATGAGTGATTGCTTTGTGTATTTTGCTAGTTTCTGCTTGTTCTATAAAGAATTTTCTTAAATTGTCAACCTGTCCATAATGTAGGTTTTTATGTCAATAAATCCCCTTCCTCCTTCCTTTTTGCTTAATGTGAATCTTTCTGTTGCTGAATGTATGTGATGTATTCCATATTTGTGGCATTGTGATCGTGTAAGTGTATTGAATGCTTCTAGGTCTGTGTTACTCCATTTCACTACTCCAAATGAGTAGGTCAATATTGGTATAGCATAAGTATTTATAGCTTTTGTCTTGTTTCTTGCTGTCAATTCTGTTTGCAGTATTTTTGTTATTCTTTGTCTATATTTTTCTTTTAGTTCTCCTTTAATATTTGTATTATCTATTCCTATTTTTTGTCTGTATCCTAGATATTTATAGGCATCTGTTTTTTCCATCACTTCTATGCAGTTGCTGTGGTTATCCAATATGTAATCTTCTTGTTTAGTGTGTTTTCCCTCGACTATGCTATTTTTCTTACATTTGTCTGTTCCAAAAGCCATATTTATATCATTGCTGAATACTTCTGTTATCTTTAGTGATTGGTTGAGTTGTTGATTTGTTGCTGCCAGTAGTTTTAGTTCATCCATGTATAGCAAATGTGTTATTTTGTGTGGGTATGTTCCAGTAATATTATATCCATAATTTGTATTATTTAGCATGTTGGGTAGTGGGTTCAGAGCAAGGCAGAACCAGAAATGACTTAATGAGTCTCCTTGGTATATTCCACGCTTAATCTGTATTGGCTGTGATGTCATATTATTTGAATTGGTTTGGATATTAAGTGTGGTTTTCCAATTTTTCATTACTATGTTTAGGAACTGTATTAATTTAGGATCTACTTTGTATATTTCCAATATCTGTAGTAACCATGAGTGGGGTACACTTTTTGGTAATCAATGTATGCGTAGTGCAGCGACCTTTGTTTAGTTTTAGCTTGATATGTCACCTCTGTATCTATTATCAGTTGCTCTTTACATCCTCATGCTCCTTTGCAGCAGCCTTTTTGTTCTTCATTTATAATTTTGTTCTGTGTTGTATGTGTCATTAATTTCTGTGTAATGACTGAAGTTAATATTTTGTATATTGTTGGTAGGCATGTTATGGGGCAATATTTTGCTGGGTTTGCTGTGTCTGCTGGATCTTAGGTTTCAGATAAGTTATTCCATGTGTAAGTGTATCAGGGAATGTGTATGGTTCTGCAATTTAACTGTTAAATAATTTAGTTAGATGTGAATGTGTTGAGGTGAACTTCTTTAGCCAGAAATTTGCTATTTTATCATTTCCAGGGGCTTTCCAATTGTGCGTAGAATTAATTGCTCGGGTGACTTCATGTTGCAATATTATCACTTCAGGCATTTGTGATATCATCTTGTATGAGTCAGTTTCTGCTTGTATCCACCGTGCGTGTCTGTTATGTTGTACCGGGTTTGACCATATGTTGCTCCAGAAGTGTTCCATGTCTGTTATGTTTGGTGGATTGTCTATTTTAATGTGTGTGTTTTCTATTGTCTGGTAAAATTTCTTTTGGTTTGTGTTGAATGTTTGGTTTTGTTTCCTTCTATTTTCACTTTTTTTGTATCTTCTAAGTCGTTTGGCTAATGCTTGTAATTTCTGCTTCTTTTCGTCTAATTGCTCTATCGCTTCTTGTTGTGAGATTTTACCTAACCTTTTTCGTTTTTTGTCTGATATTTCATTTTGTATAAATTGTGTTATCTGTCCGATGTCTTTTCTCAGTTTTTCTATTCTGATCTGTAGCCTGTGTTGCCATGCTGGTTTTGTGGGTTTCTTCTGTGTGTTGGTTGGTTCTGATCTCTGCCTAGTGTGTATATTTAGTGTAGTGAGTGCTCCTACATAAACCAGTAGTTTTAACTCTTCCATAGTTGTATTTTCATTTATTTTGTTGTGTATGATTGTGTTGATAGTTGTTATTGTTGTTTCGACTTGTGGGTTATTTGGTGGTGGTCTATGCAAGAATGGTCTAATGTCTGTATTTGTGTCTTTGTATTCTATATATGTCAGCTGAAATTTTTCTTCTATATCTAACATGTGTGTCACTTCATGTTCTGTTTGTGCTTGTTCTGGTGGCCGTCTTAAGATTTAGTTTCCCTCTGATTGTTTAGTTGATGCGTGGTGTTTTTTGTTTGTTTGCTCTGGGATGTTTGAGTCCATTACTTTATTTTCTTCTTCTTCTGATTGCACATTATTTTGTTCCGGTATTTGTTGTACTTGTTGTTTGATGTTTTCTAATTCTGACTGGAGTATCCTGTTATTTTTTATTATTACATGAATCTGATCAGCTAGTTGTTGTTCTGTTAAAAATTTTAATTCTGGGTATCTGGTAATAAATGTTGTGTATTCTTGTGATCTGTATCCAGTTGTGTTGGTTCCTAAGTTTGTTGCTTGGTAATAACAGAACATGAGGTGTCGGTTAACTTCATCTAACCATCTCATCCTCTGTCTTTGTTTTCCTTCTAGGGTGATTGCAGGAAGCATATCCTGCAAAACACCTCTATTTGGATTTGAATCATTTTCCGTGTGGCTAGCAGTGTCGTTACCATTTTGGATGGGCATAGGGTTCAAGTGTCGTCCCCGACCATGACAGCGCTTGTCCAAGGCTTCGTTAGTTCTGTCCTGAACCAACTAATCACACTAAAAGGGCGGTTAGCCCTATTAGTAGTTTGTTCTTTTTGTCGCCTTTTACGACTGGCAGAACATACCGAAGGCCTATTCTTTTCCTGAGCCTCCACAGGGTCCCGAGCCTGAATTATTATTATTATTATTATTATTTACTCCAGCTTGAAAACAGATGTAGTAGGTTTTCTTTCTTGTTGTGTGTGCCTGTCAATAATCCAATACTTGTGCTTTTTTGTGAGTGGTCTCTTTTAATCCAGAAATTACTTAGAACATTTATGTGGAAGGCAGTCAGTCAGGAAGGTTGGAAGATAAAAAAACTTGCTGTAACACAGCACATACTGAAAAATAAGGGCGGGTTGATCACCATAAGTGTATAGTAATATAAAAAAAGAGAATACTACCTAAGTACTGGAAGTTGTTCACAACCTCTACAGTTTTGTCCCCAATTCTTTGATGAACTACTGAAGAATTTTTGCTCGGGACTAAACTTACTGTCTTGTTTTTGAGACCCACTGTCATAAACTCTTAATGCCAGAGATCTATTTTTGTTTGGTACTTTCCATTATGTACCATCCAGTGTTGTGAATAGTGACATCTTAATGCTGCCTTCAATTGCCAGTGTAGTTTTTCCACAAGTCCATTAGCTGCAGGGTGGTAAGCTGTAGTGTGGATATGCTTCATGCCTAACATAGTGGTTTTTGCTTTAACCAAATACAACTCAAATGGTTGGACTTGGCCTGTGGCACACAAAGAAGCGCTCCAAAGGGGATCTATCCCTTCTTGAAAGAATGAGGTTGTCACAGTTTCAGTAGCTGTATTACTTATAGGGAAGTCTTCTGGAAAATGCAACAAGTGGTCAGTGGCCATAATAGAAACCTTTGAATGATGGATTGGTTGGTTGGTTGTTTTGGGAAAGGAGACCAGACAGCGAGGTCATCTCTCTCATCGGATTAGGGAAGGACGGGGAAGGAAGTCGGCCATGCCCTTTGAAAGGAACCATCCCGGCATTTGCCTGGAGCGATTTAGGGAAATCACAGAAAACCTAAATTAGGATGGCCGGACGCGGGATTGAACCGTCGTCCTCCGGAATGCGAGTCTAGTGTCTAACCACTGCGCCACCTCGCTCGGTTTGAATGATGGTAACAGACAGATTACGTCTAAATAAAAGTGCTTAGATCATTGATTAGGTGGTAGAAATGTGTCAGGTGGTGCTTTGACATTTTGTACAGTTTTATTCCAGTGGCAAGCCATGCACTGGCACACAAAGTTTGCAATCTTTTTCCACACTTCGCCATACAGAAGCATGCTTTACAAGATTCCATGTACTGTGGATCCCTCAATGTGCCAGGTTACATAATAACACAATGGCTCGGTGTTGAAACTGCATAGGGACAAACGGTAGTGTCTTTGCCACTGAAACATCACAGAACATCCATATGTCAGCTATGGTACTAGGACATGGAGATGCAGAGTGATTGGTTGCTCCAGTAATGCGCGCAGCTCTGTGTTGAGGTGTTGTGACTCATCTACACCTACATCTACATCCATACTCCGCAAGCCACCTGACGGTGTGTGGCGGAGGGTACCCTGAGTACCTCTATCAGTGCTCCCTTCTATTCCAGTCTCGTATTGTTCATGGAAAGAAGGATTGTCGGTATGCTTCTATGTGGGCTCTAATCTCTCTGATTTTATCCTCATGGTCTCTTTGCGAGATATACATAGGAGGGAGAAATATACTTCTTGACTCTTTGGTGAAGGTATGTTCTCTAAACTTTAACAAAAGCCCGTACCTAGCTACTGAGTGTCTCTCCTGCAGAGTCTTCCACTGGAGTTTATCTATCATCTCCGTAACACTTTCGGGATTACTAAATGATCCTGTAACGAAGCGCACTGCTCTCCGTTGGATCTTCTCTATCTCTTCTATCAACCCTATATGGTACGGATCCCATACTGCTGAGCAGTATTCAAGCAGTGGGCAGACAAGCGTACTGTAACCTACTTCCTTTGTTTTCGGATTGCATTTCCTTAGGATTCTTCCAATGAATCTGACTGGCATCTGCTTTACCGACGATCAACTTTATATGATCATTCCATTTTAAATCACTCCTAATGCGTACTCCCAGATAATTTATGGAATTAACTGCTTCCAGTTGCTGACCTGCTATTTTGTAGCTAAATGATAAGGGATCTATCTTTCAATGTATTCGCAGCACATTACACTTGTCTACATTGAGATTCAATTGCCATTCCCCGCACCATGCGTCAATTCGTTGCAGATCCTCCTGCATTTCCGTACAATTTTCCCTTGTTACAACCTCTCGATACACCACAGCATCATCCGCAAAAAGCCTCAGTGAAGTTCCGATGTCATCCACAAGCTCATTTATGTATATTGTGAATAGCAATATTCACCCTGCGGCACACCTGAAATCACTCTTACTTCAGAAGACTTCTCTCCATTGAGAATGACATGCTGTGTTCTGTTATCTAGGAACTCTTCAATCCAATCACACAATTGGTCTGACAGTCCATATGCTCTTAGTTTGTTCATTAAACGACTGTGGGGAACTGTATCGAACGCCTTGCGGAAGTCAAGAAACACGGCATCTACCTGTGAACCCGTGTCTATGGCCCTCTGAGTCTCGTGGACAAATAGCGCGAGCTGGGTTTCACACGACCGTCTTTTTCAAAACCCATGCTGGTTCCTACAGAGTAGATTTCTAGTCTCCAGAAAAGTCATTATACTCGAACATAATACATGTTCCAAAATTCTACAACTGATCGACGTTAGAGATATAGGTCTATAGTTCTGCACATCTGTTCGACGTCCCTTCTTGAAAATGGGGATGACCTGTGCCCTTTTCCAATCCTTTGGAATGCTACGCTCTTCTAGAGACCTACGGTACACTGCTGCAAGAAGGGGGGCAAGTTCCTTCGCATACTCTATGTAAAATCGAACTGGTATCCCATCGGGTCCAGCGGCCTTTCCTCTTTTGAGCGATTTTAATTGTTTCTCTATCCCTCTGTCGTCTATTTCAATATCTACCATTTTGTCATCTGTGCGACAATCTAGAGAAGGAACTACAGTGCAGTCTTCCTCTGTGAAACAGCTTTGGAAAAAGACATTTAGTATTTCAGCCTTTAGTCTGTCATCCTCTGTTTCAGTACCATTTTGGTCACAGAGTGTCTGGACATTTTGTTTTGATCCACCTACCGCTTTGACATAAGACCAAAATTTCTTAAGATTTTCTGCCAAGTCAGTACATAGAACTTTACTTTCGAATTCATTGAATGCCTCCCGCATAGCCCTCCTCACACTACATTTCGCTTCGCGTAATTTTTGTTTTTCTGCAAGGCTTTGGCTATGTTTATGTTTGCTGTGAAGTTCCCTTTGCTTCCGCAGCAGTTTTCTAACTCGGTTGTTGTACCATGGTGGCTCTTTTCCATCTCTTATGATCTTGCTTGGCACATACTCATCTAACGCACATTGTACGATGGTTTTGAACTTTGTCCACTGATCCTCAACACTATCTGTACTTGAGACAAAACTTTTGTGTTGAGCCATCAGGTACTCTGAAACCTGCTTTTTGTCACTTTTGCTAAATAGAAAAATCTTCCTACCTTTTTTAATATTTCCATTTACGGCTGAAATCATCGATGCAGTAACCGCTTTATGATCGCTGATTCCCTGTTCTGCGTTAACTGTTTCAAGTAGTTCGGGTCTGTTTGTCACCAGAAGGTCTAATATGTTATCGCCACGACTCGGTTCTCTGTTTAACTGCTCAAGGTAGTTTTCAGATAAAGCACTTAAAAAAATTTTACTGGATTCTTTGTCCCTGCCACCCGTTATGAACGTTTGAGTCTCCCAGTCTATATCCGGCAAATTAAAATCTCCACCCAGAACTATAACATGGTGGGGAAATCTACTCGAAATATTTTCCAATTTATCCTTCAGGTGCTCAGCCACAACAGCTGCTGAGCCAGGGAGCCTATAGAGACATCCAATTACCATGTCTGAGCCTGCTTTAACCGTGACCTTCACCCAAATTATTTCACATTTCGGATCTCCGTCAATTTCCTTTGATACTATTGCACTTCTTATCGCTATAAACACGCCTCCCCCTTCACTGTCCAGCCTGTCTCTGCGGTATACATTCCAATCTGAGTTTAGGATTTCATTACTGTTTACGTCTGGTTTCAGCCAACTTTCTGTCTCTAGTACTATATGGGCGTTGTGACCGTTTATTAAAGAGAGCAGTTCTGGGACCTTTCTATAGACGCTCCTGCAGTTTACTATTAGCACATTAATATTGTTATTCCCTGTTTCATTTTGCCTACTCCTACCTTGCCGCGTCTCAGGAGGCGTCTTGTTGGGCCTAGG
The DNA here is from genome assembly GCF_023898315.1 of Schistocerca nitens. NCBI lineage: Eukaryota > Metazoa > Arthropoda > Insecta > Orthoptera > Acrididae > Schistocerca > Schistocerca nitens. The sequence continues at coordinate 436,240,186 of NC_064618.1, forward strand.
GAGGGAATTCTCTAACCTAAAAAACCCCCATGTGCACTCCACACGTACTCCGCTACCCTTGTAGCCGCTTCCGGTGTGTAGTGCACACCTGACCTATTCAGGGGGACCTTACATTTCTCCACTTGATAGCGGAGGTCGAGAAATTTGCACCCCAGATCTCCACAGAATCGTCTGAGCCTCTGGTTTAAGCCTTCCACTCGGCTCCAAACCAGAGGACCGCGATCGGTTCTGGGAACGATACTACAAATAGTTAGCTCTGATTCCACCCCGCGAGCAAGGCTTTCTGCCTTCTCCAATTCTGCCAACCGCCCATTCGAACTGAGGATGACCTCTGAACCCAGACGGCAGGCGTCATTGGTGCCGACATGAGCAACCACCCGATAACATTGGAGCTCCCAATAACTAAAAAACCCCTCGCCCCGTGTCCCTGCTCGGACCTTGCTGAAGGAGCGGCCACATGTCCACTCACAGGCAGAGTGGGCGATGTCACACGGCCAGCCTCCTCATTTACCCTCCGCCTTGTGCGCCGCGAATGCTGCTGAACCCGCCACTCCCCTTGGGGAGAGGGTGACCCAACCGTGCCCGGTACCCGCGAAGATGTCTCGACAGCAGGGACAGTGGGTGAAGCATATAACACCTGGGGTGTACCATGCGACGCACCAGACTCCCCACTGCCGCTACACTCCGAGGCAGCAGCCTGAAGACGGCTGACCGCGGCCATCAACACGTTCAGCTGTTCGCGAACAGTGGTCAGCTCCTCCTGCGTCCGTACACAGCAGTCACACATCCTATCCATCCTAAGAAATCAATTTACTGTGGAGAGTTAATCAACTTTTAACTAGACTGCTAATTCACTGAAGGCGGCTGATTGTTGACTAAACTGTGGTTGCTACCCACTTCTTGTAGAAAACAATGAAAATAGCACTACCTGTCTCTGGACTGTATTGAAAACAAACACTAGCACTACTGGCACTATGGCTGACTAAACGGACTCTCTCTGACTGTATTCAAAACAAACACGAAATCTATGGAACACTATTACTAGCACTCGACAATTAAAGCTTCCTAAAAGCAAAAACACACGGAAGAAGAAGTGACAAGTAAGAAAAATACAGCAAGATCTTCATAGTCGACTGCAGATGCAAGCATTTTGATGCGAGAGAATGCATGCTCTGGTCCACTCAAATCAGCCTGAATATAAATGACATGAGTCTTAAATTTTTCAATGTAATCTAGGTGGCGTAGCTGTCATAGTGATGCCTTGTCTGGCTTCTGACAAAAGGCAAACATCAATGGCTTGTGACCAAAGTAAACTGCTGCCCTTTGAGCATATGGCAAAACTTTCTTACGACAGTACAAGCCATGTGCAACTCATTATTGTATGTCAACTAGCCTTGTTGCACTGGTGAAAGCTTCTGGCTGAAAAATGCATGAAGTTGCAATACTTCTCTATTTACTGCTGTAGTATAGCACCTATTGCTGTTGCAAGCACAAACGTGGGGGAAGCATGGGAAGGATGGGCTAACAGCATAGCTTCAGCAATAGTAGTTTTGACTTTGGCAACAGTTGCCTCTGCTTTGACAGTCCACAGGATTTCATAATTCAGTTTCAGAGCTCCTCTCAACAAGCCTTTTAACAGAGCTCTCAACAATGCATGGTTGTGTACACAACAGTGACAGAAATTTATTATGCCTAGGAATCATTGCAATTACTGGATCATGACCAGTGGTGGGTATTTGACAGTGGCTTCAACTTTCTCTTGCTATGGTCAAATTCCTTGGGTGATGTTGGAGCATCCAAGGAACTGCTTCTTTGTCACTGCGAATACACACATTCAAGGGCTAATAACCATGCCCTCAAATGGAGGTGGTTGAATGTTTGGTGTAAATCCTCCACATGCTCTGATTCCAAAGCAGACATCATCAAAATATCGTCAAAGTACACATAACAAAAATCAAGATTGCACATTATGTCTTCAATAAAATATTGGAATGTTTGTGCGGGGAAGCATAATCTGCACAGCATTCTCACAAATTTGGAGAGGCGCAATGCAATATCAACAAAAGTAGTGGGTATATCGTCGAGTATGACAGGTATGATATGCACATACTAAGTCAATGGTAGAAAAGATGTGTTTGCCATGTGTTGTGTGCAAAATATTCAGTGTGTGACACTAAATATCTATCAGAGATTGTCCTCAAGTTGAGTTGTCAGTAGTCAGTGCATGGTGCCATCCATTATCCCTTTTTGGTACGGCATGTAGCAGCATGCCCAGTTACTGCTTTTAGGTTCGACAAATCCCATATGCAAACATGGACATAAACTCTTGCTTCACTACCCTCAACTTCTCAGGCATTAATCGATGAGGTTGCGCATAGATAGGAGGTCCTCGGGTAGTGTGTATGTAATGTAATGTGATATGTTGTACAGGCATTAGCATGAGCATCTGTTTGATAAGTTCTGGGAACTTTTTACAAAGTTCTAAGTATTGTGATTCACCTGTGATATTACGTACTGTAGTACCAGTGAAAGAGCATAATTTTCCTTGGCTGGTTAAATTAGTAGTAGTATCAGGGAGATAGGGACACCAGAGGTCTGTTAAAAGACCATAAAATGACAAGAAATCAGCCCAGAGAATGGGGTGACCTATGTCTGCCACTAAAACTGTCACTTGAGCTTCTGTCTTAGACCGAGGTGATAAATAGTCTCACACAACCATAAGTTTGGACTGAAGATCCATTGGCAGCGAAAAGGTAGTGGTTGTCGCATTGGTGACATGGCAGAGGAGTAGCTGGATATACCAACACCTCAGCTCCAGTGTATACTAAAACCTGCTGCTTTGTATACAGCTCTCTAATGAATACGTGACAGCTACAATTGGGAGAGCCAGTTGCCATCATCAATGACTTCCCACCATGTTCCCATTTTCATTGGAAGGTTGCATTTTCGTACTTCTGGGCTGAACTTTTCCTGGTACCAACAAATATTTGCTGCTGATGGCGATTGACTTTGCCTCCTTGGCAACTGGTGGCATTTTGTGGGGTGAAAGGACTGTGACATTTGTAAAGTGATGACTTGTGTCGGAAGCTTGGCAATTTATGCTTGTTCAGATGTGAGGGCCACTGTGGAGGTGATGTCCGTCTGTGAGGCTACAGATGCAACAGTCACATATGACAGAACAGTGGGGTTTTGATTGAACCTATGCTGATTACTGTGCCCATAGGTGACTCAACTGGAAGTAGTGTGTCCAGCATGATATGACTCATAAGGGATACGTAGCATGACACATTTGTTTCATGTATGTTATGTGGCCAGTAAGGCAGGCGCAGTTTATTCTATTCAGACCATGCTGGGGTCACCAAACATATTTTTTTGTTAGAGTTACCCACAGGCAGTGGTGGATACAGAAGAACCTCAAGGAAGGGGCGCTAAAGATATGTTGAGCTACTTTTACTTTTACCATAATAAAAAATAATCAAGTCACATGCAATTTTTAAGAAAGTTTTATTTAAATTGATTATACACATATACAAGACAATGTCATCTTATGATATAAAAAAGTTATAATTGTGGTTCTCTTCCTTAAATGATGAATTCTATGTGCCTACTCTGCCTGGAAAATTGGTTAATTACATCAAAAATAGGACAATCAATGTCAGGGTGAGTGTTCAACAGAGCTAAGCCATTAAGTTGATCGTCCTCCATTGTCGACCGCAGCCATGTCTTTGTACACCGCAGTGTTGAAAAACTTCTTTCTACTGTAACAATAGATGCAGGTAGACAAGCAAATATTTTGTACAGCATATACAAAGTAGGATAATGCATTCGATAGAGGACCTATATAGTAACTACACGTTTTTAGGAATGTTCTCGAAAGCCACTATTACCGGAGATATACGCATCAATAGTTTCCCATACCTAACTCGTATTGCAAGTTAGGTATGGAAAACTATTGTTATATTATTAGTAAAAAATATTGTTACGACAGTCATTACAATATATTGTTAAGAATATTTTTACTGAGAAATTACCATGAATTACTATTATTAGTACTTCACAATCAAATGATAAATTCCACTCTTGACTAATCTCCACACTTGCACTTGCTACAACTAGGACTTTTTACTTATTCATTCTTCAGTCTTAATATTTATGCTTCTGACTGTAAATTAGCTTCCAATTCAGCGAATAGCCCGTATTTATAATGCTACATATTGAATGTTCTCTGCACAAGAAAACAGAACAATATTAGTGACTTTTCTCGAACACATGCCAGACAGAATAACGTACTGAGATAACTAGAATGGCCGTGACAGAAACATATAAAATACGATGACGCGGATGCATGTGCTACATATGAATGCACAACTACTCGATACCTTGATACAGTTGAGTCGACTGACAAAAGAAACAAATGAATAGCATGCGGGCTGACTGGTGGGGGTGGCGCAGGTGGCAATGTGGGTGGCCCTGGAAGGGAGGCACGCATCCCCCATATGTATCCACCATTGCCCACAAGCATTAACACTGGTAAAGTATCGTATCCAAATAGCACATAACGTTTATTCAACAACAGCAAGGAATATTAGCGACTTTTCTCGAACACATGCCAGACAGAATAACGTACTGAGATAACTAGAATGGCCGTGACAGAAACATATAAAATACGATGACGCGGATGCATGTGCTACATATGAATGCACAACTACTCGATACCTTGATACAGTTGAGTCGACTGACAAAAGAAACAAATGAATAGCATGCGGGCTGACTGGTGGGGGTGGCGCAGGTGGCAATGTGGGTGGCCCTGGAAGGGAGGCACGCATCCCCCATATGTATCCACCATTGCCCACAAGCATTAACACTGGTAAAGTATCGTATCCAAATAGCACATAACGTTTATTCAACAACAGCAAGGAATCGAGAATTAGATTTTCACTCTGCATTGGAATGTGCACAGATATGAAACTTGTTGGCAGATTAAAACGGTGTGCTGGACCGAGACTCGAACTCTGGACCAAGGAATAACTAACTACCAAAAAGCAAAGAATAAACATATGTCAATTAATCTATCACTGAAAATAAACACTTTGGACACTCTGTGATGACTCTGTAATTCTCAGTGCATCATGCAATCACTAAAAGATTAATATACGTATTGCAAAGAAGAAGAGTTCTAGATCATCAAACAGTAGCTAGGTTTCTAAGTAACTTTTCAGGCTGACATAGGCATCACAACAGAGCAAAAGGCATTAGACTAATATATCCTGGCAACACTGTAGTTATACATGTTGCCATAACGCACACCAGCACAACACTCTTTCCTTTTATTAGGCCGATAAAAGATGTCCGTGGGAAAAAGTGACTTTAATTAGTAGTAGCATAAAGAGCATCTACTGCACCCAGGTTTGTTTGAATTTATGTGCAGATATGAGAAAGAAAAATGCGGGCACAGTGCAGACAGCGACAACGGATGTGTAATTTGGACTGGCCAGTGATGGATCACTTGAACCTTGCAGTCGTGCTTTGGGAGAGCTGTGGACTGCAAAGAAGAAAGAGGCCTGATGGCAATGGTTGAGCACTAAAGAAAAATGAATTTTGCTATAAAGACTTTACGCCATGCTATCTTGTATTAAGTATGAAGTTATGGTTTTGGTCAAGCACTGAAGCATGATGAATGAACATTTCCGAAAAGTTTTGTTAGTTATCAGTTGAGAATTTATTTGAATACATAAGAATTATGGAAACCATGTGTTGTGATTTCATAGTGAGTTGTTTAAAGGTAGAAGCTCTCTTACAGCCATTGCCCCCCCCTCCCCCCCCCCCCCCCCCCCCGCCCCCCGCCCCGGGATTGGAACACAAATCAGTGGGCAAATACGTGGCACTGCATAGCAGGACCACAACATCAAGAGAAAACAAGTCAGCAACTGGGAAATTCAGAAAAGAAGGTAACTGTTATTACAGGGAGCAAGTAAAGACTTGGCATCTCGCAATATGAGGTGTGTTCAAAAAGAAAGGTGACTTTATATTTTTATGAAAAAATATTTATTTATCCATCAATATTCATGTTCTCCCCTCAAAATAATCCCCCTCAGATACAACACACTTGTGCCAACACTTCTTCCAATCCTCCAAGCACTTCTCATAAGCATTTTTTGATACAGCCTTGAGTACTTTCAGTGAAGCAGTTTTTATTTGCTCAATCATTGAACACCTTCGCCCTTTCGTAGGTCTCTTCAGTTTTGGGAACAGGAGAAAGTCGCAGAGTGTAATGTAAAAGTATAAAAATAGTGATATGTAAAAAATATACGGCAGTCTGCCAATGTAATCGTATTCTTAATGACTCAATAGTAGCGGTTGAAAACACTTTACTGAAAAAGACTCACAAGAATGTTCTTAATAGTGCAATATCTTTTATGTTAGTCCGACACTGATCAGTAATTAATAAACTAGCTCAGTTCTCAGGATAGTTACATAACAGTTGATAATTAATTGTCCTTTCCTTCTTTACCCAACACCACTGATATTATTCCAGGCTCGTGAGAAGTCGTGTGCTTATTGCACCAGAGAATATTTCACAAGTCTGTTCGGTGTAAACTAATGCAATATGTAACTTAATATCGTGGTTTCATCTTGATTCCCCAATACAATATAACAAGAGTAGCATCTACAAATGAAATCCTATAGTGGTACTGGAATCCTGCGACCAGACCTTTCCTGCCTGGGATGTTATTTCGTTATATAAAGAAAAGGTGTAGGTAAAAATGGTTAAATTATTATCAGCGGCCGCCAGGTTCTTAGGATCTGCAAGAAAGTTAAAGTACAACTTACATTATTAGCTGGTACAGCAAGATGAGCTTTACACAAGAATGTCCTCTTAGGTCTGAATGCAAGCAGATAAGATATGACAAAGGAAAGATAGTTCATGCATAGAAGCGCAAGAGTCCATGGAATAACATATCCATTGTAGTTCTATCTCTTCTTCCTTGGCGTAGCTTGTCGGTTCTTTCTAAAATTTATCGTAATATTTAGTTTACGTTTTTTTTAAACCCAAGACCACCCAGGAGAAACAGTACAATGGCCCCTTGGTATGGCTGGGACAAAAGGATGTATCTGTAGCCAACATACCACAGCACTGTTCAATTCTTCCACACCATTGAACATGCATGTTTATTCAGTTAGTTTCTAAAATTAGTTTGTGCATATTATCATTTAACATGTGTGCTTTCTCAAATGGTAAGGGAGAGCAAGTATAGTCTTTCCTTATTTGTGTGACAGAAGTTTCAGTCCAGAAAAATGTTGACCAATCTCACCAGAAAATGACTTATGTTAACCTGCCCATTCGGGTTCATGGGCATGGGAAAACCGGGGGTTAAAAACCAGTCCAGGATCTTCAGACTGTTTGACAACATTTATCCAGTGTTAAAAAAAAGTCACAATTTGAATGTTGTTATTACCCAAGGACATATTAATTGAATGTTCCCCAAGTGAATTATGTCAGAGAAAGGAAACAATCAAAGAAAATACAGTGACAGTAGTTACATATTGATACATACTACACAAATTTCTAATATGTGATAATTGGAGCACCCTTTTTTCTTACTTTCCTATGGCAGACACACTTTGACTTATATTATTTGGGCTTGCTACCACAACACACATACTCATCACATGCAATACACGTCGTCGATGGTCGATTTTCCGCAGTTGCAGCGCCGGTGTGACAAAGATGGTGGTGCGGCGATGCTGCAAATGTTGAAGCTGCCAGGCGCACCCCACAACAAGTGGACAGGCGATTGTAGGGTGGCAGCCGTTGGCTACCTGGTCAGCTGTTTCACCTCTGCTTGCGAGCCGTCTCAGCATCGTGTCCACTGAATGCGTTTTAACATGAAATAACCCATACTAGCATCAGTGTTTCTAATTCTGTAACAAATGTTACTGGCTAGTGGGAAAGAGAGTTATTAGAAGTTCATTCATTCAATATTCATTCACGAGTGTTTGTTTCAATGTTCTGTAATGTATTCAAGTTTCCCAGTAACCTTTAGTCCAGTTTTCGGGACACAATGTGCTTTCTGTCAAATTCCGTGGAAAATTATACAATTTATTACTCCGTGACTAGCTAAGTTTGGCACTCTTAGAATGTCCTGTGAACTTTTGTAGTCACTTTGCATAAACTCCAACTCTGTACCATCATCCGCAACACATATGTACACAGTTGTACAACACACACTAAGTTTTCTACCTTGTCACTATGGTTGGTGTCCAAAGGTAGATTCACTTTAGATCACACTTACTACAGTGTTCCCCATGTAAAACATTTAGCTTCACATGATATTACTATTCATAGTATTTCGTGAAGTCATCTTTACTGCACAGCTATAGTCTTCACATATTAACTATTTAAAACAGCTTTTTTATATCAGAACAAAACAAATTACTACGTAAGTCGTCATACTCCGATTGTAGAGTCTTTTTCTCCTTAAATTGTTAACTGATTAAAAAAAATGCACACTGACACAGTCTTGATGCGTTTGCTAGTATTTTCTCTTCTCACATATCACACACTGATGCTTTTATAACTGACATAGTGTCAAGGCTATTCCCATGCCGGGGAATACTGTGACGCCAACATGTGTTAATAACCCAAGCACCTCACAAAATAGTGCGAACAGACAGCACAATGTGCAGATAGTAGAAGTTGCAGAAGAGAACTAGCCAACAAACTACAGGGGGTCAATGTGAGCCTTTGGCACTTGACCACCAGGAATAGAAGAGAAGGCAGACTCGAAAATAACATTAATCAGATTGCTATGCTGCACTATAATGATGACCAGGATTTGCAGGAGGAATTAATCACCGAACTGTGTAAATGTTCTGACCAGCAAACAGAGATTGTGCAGGCCACAGTACACGTGAAAGTAAACGGTGTACTTGCTAAGGTTTTGATTGACATAGGACTGACTCTGTCAGTAATGTCTGAAGATTTCTTTAACATTATTAATGACAATAAAAGATTGCCTACATTTTTGGTTCAAAATTGTAACATTATGGGGGCACTAAAGGTAAATGCACAAAATGTCAAGGCTCAGGTGAAGTCAGGAATAGAAATAGGAATATGAACGACATCCCTCAGGGCTTTTGCTTCCTGCGAATGCCTACCAAGGATTTGCAGATACCATTGATTAAACGAATGGCAAGGCACAAAGGTACTGTCGGTGGTTCAAAAAGGTAGAAGTAGTACCCTTTATACTCAATATTCAGGATAATGCACCACTAAAGGTGTATACTGAACCAAATGAGCAATATGATGAAGAAATCGTTCAGATACAACAGGAGATTCAATCTAACGTTAAGGAGTCAGGATATTTAACCAGTGAGCAGCAACATGGGCTCTCTAAATTATTGAGTGATTACGCAGGCACATTTTCGGAAAAACCTGGAATAATTCAAGGCTACTTATATGATATGCAGGTATATCTGCATCAGAAGTTTTGTCATGTTTCTTATTCCACACCATGGAGTAAATGTGAAGCTGTATGGAAGGAAATAGAGAAAGTAAACCAAAAATGGCAAATAATGTATACAGGACCACACAAAATATAAAGAATTCCAAATGAAGGGTGCTATATTCTGGAGTATCCCGACTCAGGAAAAATATGCGGGTTATACCCACACCATTACTTAAAATTGTACATACAGACGAAGATAGATACTTGAGAAAGAGAATATTTGTTCTTGGCTTGTAATGTACATGGTAAAATACTTTTGTAAGTAAGAAATTTTATGTTCATGTGTCAATTTTGTTGATATTTTTGTAGTTTTAGGATAAGATATTGTGGTAATAAGACCTTCAGTCTGAAGGATGAACTTGATTTTGAAACAAAAAGAAGTAGCAAGGAATAAATTGCATTGAAGGTAGAACTAAAGACAGTTGTCAGTTTTGTGTGTATATACTAAGATAAGAATTTCTTGTGCATTTTTTGTGAGTAACCAATTTTAGTAAATAAAATATGATTTAATATTATGTGACCAAGGACTTGCCAGGGTACATGAGAAATAGTAATGTGGGATAGTGACTAACAATTGATTTCTCAGTGTGCAAATATAAACAAGCATATTGTGATTACTTAAGGACACTATTGAGACCACATGATAGCTTGTTTCCTCCAGTAGTGGCCTTCAGGCATGTAATTGCCTGTGTCTGGGAGGCACTATTGAGAACTAAAGAGATTGTCTCATGTAGAGAAAGTAACTTCATGACACAAAGTTTAAAGTTGAGGTCTTTCAGGAAATGACGGGTACGAAAACATGAATTGTATCCATGAAGTTGAGACCTGTTCTTCAGGCAAACGGTTCCTCACTTAAAATTTAGAATAGTTAAATGTGTGGATCTGTGATGAATGGCTCATAACACACATGTAACTGCCTAAGGATTGGTAGTCCAGATGGCCAAAAGTCTACTTTTGGCACAAAAGGTTGAGGACAGTCGATTACAAAATCTTACAAATAACATCAAATCTGAATGTGGACCAAATATTAATGTCATGACATGTCAGACTGAAAATGTAATGTCAATCTTAATGGATAAATAATGTTTCAATAGAAACTACATGTGAAACAATGTCAGTTGTAAAAGAATCAGTGTGTGCTATGTAAGAAGAGAAAATACTAGCAAATGCATCAAGACTGTGTCAGTGTGCATTTTTTTTAATCAGTTAACAATCTAAGGAGAAAAAGACTCTAAAATTGGAGTTTGATGACTGACATAGTAATTTGTTTTGTTCCAACATAAAAAATGGGTTTTAAATAGTTAATATGTGAAGACTATAGCTGTGCAGCAAAGATGACTTCACAAAATACTATGAATAGTAATATCGTGTGAAGCTAAATGTTTTACATGGGGAGCACTGTAGTAAGTGTGAACCAAAGTGAATCTACCTTTGGACATCAACCACAGTGACAAGGTAGAAAACTTAGTGTGTGTTATACAACTGTGTACGTACATGTTGCAGACGCTGGTACAGAGTTGGAGTTTATGTAAAGTGACTGCAAAAGTTCACAGGACATTCTAAGAGTGCCAAACTTAGCTAGTCATGGAGTAATAAATTGTATAATTTTCCACGGAATTTGACAGAAAGCACATTGTGTCCCGAAAACTGGACTAAAGGTTACTCGGAAATTTAAATACATTACAAGGGGGACAAATCAGGATGCTTCCATTGGGACGACTGGCTTTGGTTTCGACGTCATAATTGTAAACCTATGTTTCATTGCCAGTTATAATCCTTTTGAGCAAATAAGGACCATCATTGATGTCATTCAAGAGCTCCTGAGCGATGTTCATGTGACAATTCTTCTGATCAAAATTGAGAAGTTTTGAATCATACTTCACTGACACGTCTCATGCCCAAAATATCCAAAAAAATTGCACGACACAGGCCGACCGATATGCCAACATCCTCAGCAACTACTTTTACAGTAATTCGACAATTTTCCAAAACAATTTTCTTCACATGTTGCTGGGACATCCAGAGTGAGTGAGGTTAGTCATTGGCATCTTCTTGGCCATCTTAGAAGAGCTTGTACCACTTGTAAACATTTTTTTTTTTTTTTACTTAGAGCAGACTCACCATATGCGACTGTCAACATTTCAAGTGTTTTAGAGCACTTGATTCCATTTTTCACACAAAATTTGATGCAAATTCTTTCCTCCATTTTTTATAATAATGGAAAATTGCCAAGCACAAAAACATGTCTAACCTTTCTATCTGTCAAAAACAAATGAAGTATGGAGTACACTTGAAACTTGAACATATATTTGGGACACATGTACCAACATAACATAAAAAAGGTCAATAATTGAATGTACATTGCCTAAGCAATTTGAAAAGTCACCTCGCTTTTTGAACAGCCCTCGCATATTGATCACTTAAAATCAACTCACAACAAGAAAAAACACAGCAGTTACATGGTGATTGTAAACTTTACATGCAGGCTGTACACATGTATGTCACATTGCATTTCTGGCACTTGTACAGGGACAGTCAGATGTGTCTGTGTAAGTAAGTAATAACATTCGATTAAGAAGACAAGAAGCAGTCAAAATTAAAAGGAAATTATTGACTTATGAAGAAAATTCTCTGCAGAGTTTGCAGTCATTTCCTATAGCAATCACTCAACAACTGCAATTTCTCAGTGCACAAGTAATTACTAGTATTGCAGTCGAGACAGAAAATTCGTGAGGACTCAAATGGCTGAGGATTGAATATCAACAAAACCTGAAGAGTATATTACGTCTACAGTGAATTTAAAAAAAATAAAAATTATAAAGGAATCTAGGCAAGATAAAAAGGAAATGCATAGTAAAATTTCTAACTTACAAATAACAATAACTGAGTTAACTTAAGAGTTGTTGTGCAACAGCTGCTGGGCTCTGTATGTCATTGGCATTTGCAGTAGATTCGCAGACTGCAACAGTGGGTAGACACAATGGGGATGAAAGCGCTCGTCTGTGTTAGACTTGCTTACTATTCTGGAGGTAGCATTCATGACAGAGACTGTTGGAATAAACTATAATTTTAATAGATTTTATTATCTGACTCATCTTCCACATCCTGGCACTCACACACATCAGACATTCCAGTAAGATCAAAGTCTTGCTCTCACATAGGTCAAACAGCTGAACCCTTCAGTATGAATGCTGTCACCCAATCCCTGTCAACACTCACATTTGAGATACAAGATAGATAAAAAAAATTGATGCCAGATGTGGAGAATCTGGCTTTCGGATTACAGAATCATAAACTGCCTCCAGTGAATCTGCAGTTTTGCTACAGCAACTGTGCTTTTCACACTAAGAAGTGCTGGCCCACAAATTTCATCTAGTTAGATAGTTCCACCTCCATGATAACACAATTCAGTGACAACAACAGAGTCCTAACAGATGTGGAGAAGTGCTATCAATAGAATTTGATCCCCAAGGCACAGGTACATGTAAGCAGCCAAAAGTCCACAGGTTTCATGCTGTGTCAGGTCTGATCAGCACCCACAGCAACAGGTTGGGCAGAACTGAATGGAACTGTGAACAAAATCGCAGATTGCAACAGTGGGTAGTTGGGCAATTCCCATGCTCAGAACAATGCAATACAGCACAACACATCTTGATGTACCATGAGAGAAATATATATCTAAAAACAAAGATGATGTGACTTACCAAACGAAAGTGCTGGCAGGTCGATAGACACACAGACAAACACAAACATACACACAAAATTCAAGCTTTCGCAACCAACGGTTGCTTCATCAGGAAAGAGGAGGAGAGGAAAAGACGAAAGGATGTGGGTTTTAAGAGAGAGGGTAAGGAGTCATTCCAATCCCAGGAGCGGAAAGACTTACCTTAGGGGGGGAAAAGGACAGGTATACACTCGTGCACACACACACATATCCATCCGCACATACACAGTCACAAGCAATAAATAAATGTCTGCTTGTGTCTGTGTATGTGCGGATGGATATGTGTGTGTGTTTGTGAGTGTCATTAGCCGGCCGGGGTGGCCGAGCAGTTCTCGGCGCTACAGTCTGGAACCGCGCGACCGCTACGGTCGCAGGTTCGAATCCTGCCTCGGGCATGAATGTGTGTGACGTCCTTAGGTTAGTTAGGTTTAAGTAGTTCTAAGTTTTAGGGGACTGATGACCTTAGAAGTTAAGTCCCATAGTGCTCAGAGCCATTTGAACTGTCATTATTTCCCAAGTGTAATTCAAGTTTTAAGATGGCTCCAGGTAGAAAGATCAGTTTATCAAGTGCTGGTAAAATTACAGAAAAAAAAACAGTATGTACTATTTCAAAGCCATTTGATTGAAACAAGCATGATCTTAGGGAACTTACAGACAAAATCAAATACTGCTCTCAGTTTAGTGAAGTCAGAGGAGAACCAAATCTTATTCAAATTTGTGAACACTTAAGAAAAAAAGTGAAGCGATAACTATGTTACAGTATGTAAAATATGGGTACTTAGAAAGGTCTAAAATGAGTCCTTGAACATAGTTACATAAGTAAACAAAGTATAGATTATTACATGAGCAAAATTTTTAAGGTAAGGCAAGGTCAAGTGAAACCAGTTGCAACATTGGCAAACAGAATTTATGAAATGCAGATGGATTTTTGAGGGATATAAATAAAATTAAATGCAGAGAAAATCAAAAGAGAGCTTTAGAATGAGTAGACACTCTGGGTAAAGTGTGTTTTACTTAAGGGCTGAATATTGACAAAATATGAACCATTGTTAGAAATAAAAGGGACGAAATTGGTTTCGCAGCAATGGTGGAACTAGCACTACAAGAAGAGGGTGGATTATTGTCATTGAGACAGTTAGGAATAACACCTAGAACGAAGTTGAGATATTTTATGTCTGGTGTGCAAATTCATATAGCCAGTACACGTTAAAGGAACAGAGCAAAAGGAAATGCATAATGACAGCAAATGAATTTTCCAAATTATTTGACAGACGTGACAAGAAAGGTCATACAGATTAGCATAAGTAGGTTAAGGAAAGTAACTGACATTGATCTCAGAACTATTTGAGGTAACTGTAGAGACACTAGCCAAGGTGGCCGAGCGGTTCTAGGCGCTTCAGTCTGGAACCATGCATCTGCTACGGTCGCAGGTTCAAATCCTGCCTCAGGCATGGATGTGTGTGATGTCCTTAGGTTAGTTAGGTTTAAGTAGTTATACGTTCTAGGGGACTGATGACCTCAGATGTTAAGTTCCATAGTGCTCAGAGCCATGTGAACCATTTGAACTGTGGAGACACAGATGGATTTCACTTGGTGAGATGCTTACAGTGCAACTTGCTGGGGCACAGAGGCCTATGTACACAAGAGAAATCCGCAAGTTATTTTCAAAGGAAGAAAACAGACCATTACCCAAGGGGTTGTAATGGGCATGCCTTTTAAGTGCATAGAAAGATTAGGGTAGAGGAAAACTAAGAGGTGATGTCACAGCACAGCAGAGTGTTGTTTACATTCTTTCAATGTGCTGTACCAAATTAAAGAGACATTTTAAGCTACTTGTGGATACCTGGGGACAGTTGCGTCTATTAAAGGAAAACAGTATTCAAACAAGTAGTAACAAGTAAACAAAGCAGGGCAGATTCAGTAAATAGGGTTTATCAGCAAAGCACTGAGCACACTAGGTATGGTTACTACACAATTAGGTTAATGTGGTGTGAGAAATATCAGAAACAAGTTTCGTGTACATGGAACAGGGCTTTACGTTCCATATGGTTGGGTAATAGAGAGTTTTTGATGCAGCAAAGGCATAAAATACATTATGCAGGAAAAATGTTGCTTATATATAAGGAACCAGAGAGTTATGGATTTCAAAAGGAAGTAGGACTAGAGGAAGATAGAAAAGAAGGTGAACTGCAGAGTAACAAAGAAAAGGAGATATTAATTCCAAAGCAGGAAATAATATAAGGGGTGTACATCCCAAAAGTGTTTGTAAAAGTGTGAAATGGGCAATGCAAGATAAATACAATTAATTTGTCAGAGGAAAAATTTCACTTATGGAACAGAAAATTGAAGAAATAGAGCCACAAAGAAGTGCAGAGTAGAAGGTGGGAATGAAAGACAGAAGCTAACAACAAACTGTCTTAGGATACTGCAATACATCACCTGAGTGCTAAAGAAAAGAGCACCATACCACAGGTTTGTACCGAGTATGGAGATATATTTCATTTGCTACGTGGTGAATTGTCATTCAAATTGGCAGTAAGACGTAGCATATGACAAATATTACCAGAACAAGAAGGAAACGTAATAAATGTCAGACCTGACTTTATGCCTAGCAGATAGATCAAGTGCTGAAAACCAACATAATTGTTGAGAGTAATGGCACATGGAATGCTCCATTGTTCCTAGTCCCAAAGGAGACAGATGCAACTGGGAAGCAAAAATGGAGACTCATAGTGGACTACAAGCAATGAAATGGCATCAGGGAAGGCGACGCATTTCCAGTACTGCACATGTATGAAATCTTGCATTATCTATGGCACAGAAGTATTTTTTGACAAGTGATCTTGCAAGTGGATTCTGCCACACATTGACAAATTAGAAAGATGCAAAAAAGACAGCATTTAGATGAAATTAACTGCATTACAAATCAGGAAAATCCCCATGAAAAGTTGCAAAGAGGCAATATTCAACAGGCTGCAAGAACACAATTTCGAACCATATCCCAATAAGTGTGAATTCTTGAGGAAAGAAATAATCTTCCTGAACACTTCATTACAGACAAAAAAGTGACATCAGACACAGCAGAAGTGGAAAAGTGAAGTTCTTACCCCAATCTAAGGTGACGAAAGTTCTGTAAGTTTGGACAGCTATTATTGAAAGTTTATAGTTAAGTTCAGTTAAATTGCAAAGCCACACCATTAGCTACTAAAGAAAAGAGTGTGGTGCAAGTGGGGACAATGGCAAAATAATGTGGTTGATGAACTAAAGCAGAAACTGATATATCTATATAACTATATCAGTGCAAGGGCGTTCCATACTGATTTACACTTCATTTATTCCCATCATTAGTGGGTATCATCTGAGGCATCATTACAGTTACAGTTATGTAGTGCTTTGCTGTATCTGTAGGTGGCAGGTCAATAAGTAGAAATGTAATAACTGCACAATACAACCCACTTTCCCAAGTGCTGTCATTATGTGAAAGCACAAAATGGCAAGTGATCAACAAGTACAGTCCTGGATACATGGTTTCTCTGAAAGGAGAGTGTAAACACTGTAGATATTCACAGACAATTAGTGACAGTATACAGAGAGTGCACACCGATACAAGAAACTGTGTACAACTGATGGGTGGCTGAGAAAGTGGCTGCACATCAATAGAGAAAGGAACCAGTTCTGGAAGTAAAGTGACTCTGGTAACACCACTAACATTTCAAGAGAGGAAAAATGTATTCAGGAGAATAAGTGCATCACATTCACGGAACTAGGATGGCCACGTCTTGCCAGAAGAACTCTGTGCCGCATAGTGCATGAACACCATAAGCTTGGGAGGGTGTCCATGAGGATGGTTCCCTGGTCCCTGAATGAAGCACGAACACAGTAGTACAAGGACATGTCCAGTGATCTCCTTCAACATCACAGCCAGGATCAAGAAGGTTTCATGTCCAAACTTGTGACTGGTGATGAGACTTGTCTCCACTACCATGAACCAGGAACCATAGCCCAATTGATGCAGTGGTAGCATACAAGGAGCTCCTGCCAAAGCAGTTTCGTACAGCATCTTCAGCAGGAAAAAAAATGGCCACAGTCGTTTGGGACAAGGATGGAATCCTCCTCTCTGGCTGGAACCAGGGACCACAGTATGGTGTATGTGAAGCCTTTTTGGAGTTGTGCTGTGCGACTCAAAAGATACAGCCACCAACATGGGTGAAGGGAGCGCCATTGTGACATGACAATGCTCACCCCAAAACGAGTCAGACAACCATGACTGCTACTGATGACATGGGGCTGTAGGTACTGCCACACTCATCATGTCCTCCATACTTGGCCCCTTCTGACTGCCAGCTATTAAGGGCTATGAAGAAACCTCTATGCGTGCATCATTTTGCAGACATTTTTTAAGAAAATATGAACACCTGTCCTGCAGTGGAGAAAAATGGTTCGAGAAGGGCTTACAGAAGTTACATCGGTGGTGCAAATGTGTGAAGCTTAATGGGGACTATGATGAGAAAATACGTGTATCTGCCAAGGCACAGAAGTTCTTAGTGAGTGTAATCAAATTGGAACATCCCTCGTATACTTTTCATAGTAACAATACATGCAAGCAGTGAAATACTGGGGGCAGTGTTATTTCAGGTGAGAAAACTGGCAAAGGCTTGGCAGTTACATATGCATCCATGTCATTGAATTACATGGAAATGAACCAAGGAAAAAGAACTACCAGCAATAGTGTCTGCAGTAAAGAAGTTTCCACAATATGTACACATACAGGGTGATTCAAAAAGTATACCACAACTTTAAAAATGTGTATTTAATGAAAGAAACATAATATAACCTTCTGTTATACATCATTACAAAGAGTATTTAAAAAGGTTTTTTTTCACTCAAAAACAAGTTCAGAGATGTTCAATATGGCCCCCTCCAGACACACGAGCAATATCAACCCGATACTCCAACTCGTTCCACACTCTCTGTAGCATATCAGGCGTAACAGTTTGGATAGCTGCTGTTATTTCTCGTTTCAAATCATCAATGGTGGCTGGGAGAGGTGCCCGAAACACCATATCCTTAACATACCCCCATAAGAAAAAATCGCAGGGGGTAAGATCAGGGCTTCTTGGAGGCCAGTGATGAAGTGCTCTGTCACGGGCTGCCTGGCGGCCGATCCATCGCCTCGGGTAGTTGACGTTCAGGTTTCATAACTAACCTTTTTCGTAGGACTCTCCATACAGTTGATTGTGGAATTTGCAGCTCTCTGCTAGCTCTGCGAGTCGATTTTCCTGGGCTGCGAACAAATGCTTGCTGGATGCGTGCTACATTTTCATCACTCGTTCTCAGCCGTCCAGAACTTTTCCCTTTGCACAAACACCCATTCTCTGTAAACTGTTTATACCAACATTTAATACACCACCTATCAGGAGGTTTAACACCATACTTCGTTCGAAATGCACGCTGAACAACTGTCGTCGATTCACTTCTGCCGTACTCAATAACACAAAAAGCTTTCTGTTGAGCGGTCGCCATCTTAGCATCAACTGACGCTGATGCCTAGTCAACAGCGCCTCAAGCGAACAAATGTACAACTAAATGAAACTTTATAGCTCCCTTAATTCGCCGACAGATAGTGCTTAGCTCTGTCTTTTGTCATTACAGAGTTTTAAATTCCTAAAGTTGTGGTATTCTTTTTGAATCACCCTGTATTACAACCTTTCAAGGTTCATAGTGATGACAGACTACAAAGCCAGTGGTGGGTTTTTTGAATAAAGGACGTGACTTCAAGTCTCTTCAAATGGATATCGAAATCTGAAGAGTATAACTATGATGTAGTTCATAAGATTGGAAAAATAAATAGTACTGTAGATGCACTAAGTAGAATAAGGGCCAGACAACAAATTCATACTAAAGGGAATTAGATGGATGAGAAAGAAATGATTATAGGAAGAAGGATGGATATGTAGCTCAGAAATGGGAAGTAACAGAGAAGGTATCCCAATGATGTTGAAATAGGCACAAATGGCCCCAGAAATAGTGTTTGATGCTGAGATGGTACACAATAAAAGACACCACATCGTCAACCAAGATGATTCTGACCCTGGA
The DNA here is from genome assembly GCF_023898315.1 of Schistocerca nitens. NCBI lineage: Eukaryota > Metazoa > Arthropoda > Insecta > Orthoptera > Acrididae > Schistocerca > Schistocerca nitens. The sequence continues at coordinate 436,259,515 of NC_064618.1, forward strand.
GATGGGGGGGGGGGGGGGGGGAGGGGGCGTAACACTGGACCAGGGTCAATTTCACCCTTTTCTTTCCACTCCTGGATAAAGTTACAGATCTTCTTCATACTGAAAATTATCATATGATAGAATGAAATTTATTGATTTGAATTCACGAACTTTAAAATAAAATAAAATGAAAAGATACTATAGTTCAAAAATTTTTCAAGCAAGCCCTACAGGTCTATGTCTGGGAAAAACTTTCTTGACTATGAAGAAATGGTTAATTCTACTGTCATCAGGTTCTTATATGTTCAAATTCACACATTTTAATGAAGTTGTCTGACCTTGTTAACAGTACAAACAATGTTAACAATTAAAAATTCCCATGTCTTTAAAAGAGGGTAACACTGACACCCTAAATATTATCAGAGAATTTCCATTAATCCACATGCACTTGCCTAAATATGGCTTAAAACAAAAGTGTAATATTATTAACAAATTAAGTTTTGGACAACAATGAATTTAAATTCATAGTTAGTCTTCGACAGTACTTTTGTTACAAGAGTTATGTTTATTGCAGCACTTTTGGATTGAGACAAGTGTTTTTGTTTTAACTGTAAAGGATGGACACAATAGGCTATAACTTTATTAGACAGTGAAGTTAAAGAATAGTGTGTCAGTTTGAACAGAGATTAAGTAAAGCCAAAACTAAAACAAAAATGAACTTCCGTGCCTAGAATTTAGCAAAAAATCTCCAAGTGCAAGACGGTACCTAGAAGTGATCCTATTAATTAAAATTTAAAGGGTGACACCACAAGGCTAGGTATATTAAAAGGCACAGTGAAAAACCACTTAAGGAAAAATGGTCAATTAAGATAGGAAATACAAATTTACTAACATCAGAAGAAGAATCTATATTAATAAATTCTATTGTCACTACAGCTGATTCGAGTTTCCATTGCATATCACAGATATTAAAGTTATTACAAAGACATTCCTAGACTAATTTGGACACAATGAAAGACTATTCCAGAATAACTATCCAGGTAATGATTGGGTCCATACATTCATTGCACAAAATAAAGTCATGCTTTGCAAACAATCTTAGCCACAGCAAGGGAGAAGTGACAAAAGCTCAACTTATAAAACATTTCACCAATTTGGAAACAACTGCCAAAGATAAACCAGCCTGTATGTATTTAATTATGATGAACCTAATCTCTTGGATGATCCAGGAAGGAACTGATATTTTGCTAGGGAGTTAAGGATCCTGACCACGTTCTCGACCCTATCAAATCATCCACAGCTATTATGACGTATAGGGCTGCTTCTGGTGTTTTATTGCTAATTTATGTTGTTTATAAAAAGGAACATTTATATGATACTTGGACTCAGGGAAGACCAAAGGGTGCACCTGTTGCAATGAATGGTGCTGCAAAGGTGAAACACACTACGACATAATTCAACTTTGTTTGTTTAACAGTGTAGTATTTACAGGTTGGTTTAAAAAAGTACTGCTTCCTCCTGCTAAAAACCTGCCTGGAACAGAGATAATAATAAGAGCCAACCTATGTTCACATTTCACAAGCGGTTATTCATCTACATGAAGAAAATGATAAAGTTTGTTCACATTACAGCCAACACAACTCATTTAACCCAGCCTTTGGATGTGGGCTTTTTTTAATGATCAATCCACAGTTCTCAACTGCACCAAAGGCAATGTTTCCAACCCTTCTTAATGAACTCAAATGTTCAAATTGTCTGCATGTACAAATGATACAAACAATCCTTAGCCTAGTTGATCCAAGTCATCCACAGCTACTGAACACTCACAGCCAGAAAAAAATCTGTTTTGAAAGCATGATAATTCTTCATCAGCAACGTGCTGGTGCAATGAAACGAAATTGATGGAAGTGATTTTGACCCTTCAGATGATCCTGTTTGCGAAGATTTGCTGCTCACTAAGTGTGAGTGTCAAGATAGTGAAAATATCCAGATCCTTTTCCAAATGACTTTGTTACAGTGAAAGTAATTGGGAGTAAAAGGGGGGAAGCAAATTTTTCACTATGTTTCTATTATTCAAAATGTTGCAACAAAGGAAAAGGTAGCTGAAGTAGTGGGGACTCACTCCACAGACTCAATGAAGAAAGTTCCATTTTTGCCAACAGAATATGATACAGTCACTGTCCCATTCTGTGACTTGGCTGGCAAGCTGCCTCCACCAGAGCTATGGGCTGATGGGTGTAGAATTCTTTTTTGTCAATAAAGTTTTTGTAGTGTGTTTTAAATAAATGATTGATAATTATATTTATAGAAATGTATATTTCACGAATACTTACTTAGCTTATCAATATTTTACAAAACACCCAGTTTTCAATGGGGATCATTGAGATCCCTTTACAGGGGTCATACTCATACTGCACTAGACTAACAGTCATCCCAGGACCATTCTACATGTGTTTATATATTTTAAAAAATCTAAGGGCCATGCAGAGGGAAATTTGACCCCCTCCAATTATTATTATTATTTTTTCTACTAACCTTTGAAAAATATAACATACACAGAGTACTAAGGGTGTCTGTATAGAAACAATACACAATAATGAAAATCGCTATGAATAGAATGTAACTGGATAGATAAAAAATCTACTCACCAAGCGGCAGCAGAAGAATACACGAACAAGAAGGTTTAACTTATGCAATCTTTCAGAGCCAGTGGTTCCTTCTTCTGGCAGAAGAGTTGGAAGGGAAGGAACAGGGGTGAAGGAAAAGGACTGGAGAGGTATAGAAAAAGGAGTACAGATTGGAAAAGTCACCCAGAACCCCTGTTCAGGGGAGATTTACCAGATGGGATGAGAAGGTAAGACCGGTAAGTCTCCCCTGATATGGGGTTCTGGGTGACTTTTCCGAATTGTGCCCTTTTTCTAAACTTCTCTAGTCCTTTTCCTTCATCCCTCTTCCTTCCCCTCCAATTCTTCTGCTGGAAGAAGGAGCCACTTGCTCTGAAAGCTTGTGCAAGTTAAACCTTTTGGTGTATGTGTGTTCTCCTGGTGCCACTTGGTGAGTAGATTTTTTATCTAACAATTACATTATACTGTCAAAAATTGATTACTTTCATCATGAATAAAAACTGATACATACAAGAGATATTCTACAAAAACATAAAAAAAGCAGTCAGTCTTACCCCAGATGACGATATATGACAAAATTAGTCTTGAGGAATAGATCATCACCTTGAGAGAAATGTGGTAAACGACTGGAAGGGCATGCACGTAATGCTCCAAAGAATTGAGTAATATAAGTAATGGAAAAAGAGGGGTCAGTCATCAAAATATTGTGCAGATAAAGGAATCAACAACTTGGTAGAACACCTAAAAGCACATCATTTTAAGAAAATGACAGTGCTTAATGTAAATAAAAATTACACAAATGATGCTATTCGGAAGAGTAGCGACAATTTCCTGGGAGGAGGAGGCTCCGTGACTGTGGAAAAATCCAAGCTTTACAAATAATTAAAAATAAATTCTAGGATGTGGTAGGAGAAGCCACAGAGTACCAAGTAGCCAGACCAGAACACTATCAGGCAGCCTGCAAATGATAAAACATGCCTACACTAATTCAAATTAGCTGGCACCTGATGTCTAAGGTCCAAATTTGTAACACCGCTACATTGAGTACCATCTACAGGCAGCTGCCATAGCACATGGATCTCCACGATGATTGAAAACTGCTTTAATGCCTCTATCTCTGATAAAAACCAAGTAAATCTCAAATTCATGTACAGTACAGATCTTTAGAATGTACCTAAGAATGTCAAAAAATCTGTTCTTAAATTTAATTTTCACCAATGTTACATTAATTTTTTTGAAACAGACAAAATTTTCCCATTTGTAAACTGCTTCAAACTTATCATGTCATATCTTGAAAACTACTGAATTCAGGGCAATCTTTTGTTTTTCTCCTTTCTTTTTTTCATTGTTTACCAAAATACCCTGCGTGGCATTGAATCTTTCAAAATTTGATTATTTCACTGCATTTCCTTTATGTATGCTTCTGAAAACGGTATCTATATGCAATTGTGTAAATATTTAACTCATCAAATGTGGCATACTGCAGTCTATTGGTAAAATACTAAGGAAATGCAGTCAGTCTACAAAGAAGATTGCACAGGCGACCCGTTCTGGAATACTGCTCAAATGTGTGGGATCTATACCACATGGGACTAACAGAGGATATTGAACATATCTACAGATAGGCAGCAAAATGGTCACAGGTTTTTCAACCCACGGGAGAATGTCACAGAGATGCTGAATGAACTGAACTGACAGTTGCTTGAAGACAGATTTAAAAAAGAAAAAGAAAAAAAAGAAAAACCTAGTTAAGAAAGTTTCTAGAAGCAACTGTAAGGGATGAATCAAGGCATATCTGGCAACCCCTCTGTATCTCTCCCACAGGGATTGCAAAAAGTAGGTTGGACTAATTGCAGTATGCACAGATGCGTTTAAGGAATCATCCTTCCTGGTGCTCCTGACATGCACAGAATGGGAAAAGCTCTAATAACTGGGGTAATTGTAAGTACCCTCAGCCATGCACTTCACAGTTGTGTGCAAAGTACAAATGTAGATGTAAAAGTGTGAATTCTCAAGAATCTGTCTCCAACAAAAAATTGTATAAAAATTCTGAAATTCATGTACAGTGTAGTTCCGCAGTTTCTCTAAGCACATGAAAAATCTGTTCTCAATTTTAATTAGGACTGGTGTTAATTTGTTTTTGTAATAGAACTTTTGTGTCTGAAAAATCTCCTGAAAGTCAATGTATGTGTCAGAAACCATTAAACACATTGAAAGAATATCTTGTTGTTTACATTAAACGAAAAATATTTAAGTGGTCTCTAAGGAGATGATGTCTGCAGTCTCAACATTGTTTCTTAGTCTCACAACAGGAAAGAGCAACTGACTGAAATAAAGTGACAAATGCAAGATTTAATGATAGTAAGAGCTTAATTGAAGTACACAATACACTAGTTAGACTACACGAAAACCTCGCTTAATTAAAAATCAGATTCGCTGGTGCCTCCAGTGTCATTTGCTTGTAGTGACAGACTCAATCAACACTTCAATGCACAGTTGTAATTTATCTTCACTATTGAATGCTTCCTATATTACTCGTTTGATGTTTTACAACTTATTGCCAGTCTTTGGGCGTAAATTGTTTAATTTTCTCCTTTAAAAATGCAGTCCACAAAAGTAAACATAAATTTTTTAATATCGGTAAGAAAATCAGGGTTGTTATATATTTCCCCATGTGAAATTGCCTGATAATTCCCTGATTTCCAGACAAGTTTTAGCATTTTTCCCTGACAAATATTAAGAACACTGATGTTACTTTATTTCAAAAAAAGAAAACACATTCGGTGACAAAAATACGCATTTCCTTGGAGTCGCAAGACAGACTTAAAATACCTTCACTGATTTCAGAAATAACCTCAGAAAAAAGGAGGCATCTTGAAACAAGTGTATAAGACAGGGAAAAATTGTGTGAACGAACACTGTAGGTGACTGCCAATAAAATGTTGGTTCTACTATGTTCGTTATTGCCAGTAATTACCCACTGTGTTATATCTATTATTTTACAGGTATTAATTGATTTTTCTTTCAAGAAATGTATGAGTACACAGCGACTGACACAATTTTCTTCTCCTTATCATCCATACTTTCTAACATATAAACTGCTCTTGAAGTGCCAAAATGTACTAGAACATATAAAATGTCTATAAAACGTCAAGCTGTACAATGTACTTCCGGTAAGACAGTAGCAATTCCTAAAATCATTGCCCATGGGCTCTGGCCTGCTGAAGAGCACCGCAGTCCTGGGTCCATGGATAAACCATGAAAATCTTCCGCATTACACCTGCGGGCAGATTGGTGAGACCAGATCTGAGCTGATGAATTGAGACCATGGTGTCCGAGTTGATGAAATGAGACCACGGTGATCAATCCATGCAACAAATAACTTGTTCAAATACTCTGAGAATCAATAATAATGAGGATAGGTAGCAACTCACCATAAATATCATTGCTGAGCCGCAGACAGGCACGTAGAAAAGACAGTCACACTCTCATAACTAAATTTCCAGCTGCAGCTTTTGTCAGAAAACGAGAGCACACACACTTTTACAAAATCACTCAGACACAACTCATGCACACATGACTGCCGTCTCCAGCTGCTGCGTCTACAGTCTCTGAGAATTAGATTCAAACAAACCACTCCTCTGGCCACCCTGCCTCTCATCGGCAGCTGCTAGGCTAGTGACAAGACGTGATGGCAATGCTGAGTGAAAGCTGAGGGGAATGCTAGGAAGAGGAGAAGCAGTAAGAATGAGGGAGTAGGGAAGCAGCTCATGTACTCAGCTGCAGCCAGCCAGCAATGATGCATGACACCTCAGTAAACAAACCATCTCATCTACTGAGACAAAAATGAGATTTTGTCAGCAGTTGATTTTTTTATGTGTTTGAAATTTCCAGAACCTGTGGCAACCCTGAAATTGAGTTCTACAGAATTGAAATGGCAATGGCAGCGAGGCAGAATGAGCACTTTATGTCCGAATTTTTTTGCCTTTTCATCCACAAGGAATTGAAATTTTGGCCTGTCATGAAAATAATTCTGCCCTTTTCAAGTTACTGTCAAACTAGATACATTACTCTAAGCAGCAAGCACTATGTTTTTTCCTTGTTGCCTTTGTGGTTGCTTCTTCTTGTATAACCAAATAATGTTGTTGTTGTGGTCTTCAGTCTGAAGACTGATGTGATGCAGCTCTCCATGCTACTTTATCCTGCGAAAGCCCCTACCGCAACCTACATCCTTCTGAATCTGCTTACTGTAATCATCTCTTGGTCTCCCTCTATACTTTTATCCTCCACAAATCCCTCCAGTACTCAATTGGTGATCCCTTAAAGTCTCATAATGTGTCCTATCAACCAATCTCAACTTCTAGTCATGTTGTGCCACAAATTTCTTTTCCGTCCAATTCTATTCAGTACCTCCTCGATAGTTATGCAATCTACCTATCTAATCTTCAGCATTCTTCTCTAGCAGCACATTTCAAAAGCTTTTATTCTCTTCTTGTCTAAACTATTTATTGTCCGTGTTTTACTTCCATACATGGCTACACTCCAGATACATGCCTTAAGAGATGACTTCCTGACACTTAAATCTATTCTTGATGTTAACAAATTTCTCTTCTACTGTAATGCGTTCCTTGCCTTTGCCAATCTACATTTTATATCCTCTCTACTTAGACCAGGGCCGGCCAAACGCTGCTCAGTGTGCAGACGTGCGGAAGTGCTGCACATATGCGACAGCGATATCTGTTATTAGACATGTACCCTAAATGGACGGCGGCGGCTCCACTTCCCTGTTTATGTGGTACAAGCAAGAGCGCAACATGCCCAGTCTCGTTTACCCCTGGTGACCGCAACCTTAACAGAGAAGTACTGAGAAATGGCAGGTACTGTGAAAAAGCAAAGGACGGGAGATCTATGTTCTCAGTCATTTAAAAACGACTGGGAACTGCAATTCTTTTTTGTAGCCATTGGCGAAAACTCACAGTGTTTGCTGTGCCACCGAATAATAGGCGGCCAGCGTAAGTTTTCAATTGAAAGACACTACAATACATATCACAAAGGCGAGTGTAGTGTACTCAACAGTGAAGAATGGCAAGCAAAATCAAATGTCCTTAAGAAAATGGATGAGACACATCAACTCGATTTTACTGTATGTCAAAGTAACTGATACTTCTTGAACTCTTACTTTCTTGTGTTACATTTATGTCTATTTTACTGTACGGGTACAATGTACTGTTTTTCTCCAGAATGACAACCACACTAAATCTTCACTGCGAGCAAGTTTTAAAATCACATTAAGAATTGCACAATCTGGGAAACCCTTTTCCAAAGGGGAGTTTGTGAAAGGGCATCTGATTGATGCTGCAGAACTCATGTGTCCCACAAACGTTAGCAGGTTTCAAGAAATCAAACAGTGACAAGACGTATCAGTGCTATGGCCGGCGATGTGCACAGGCAGCTAGTAAATAACGCTAAAGACTTTGTTGCTTCCTCTGTTGCGTTCAATGAAGTAACAGATCTTACAGATACAGCCCAGGTTGTGATATACATACGAGGTGTCGATAACGCACTTTGTGTAACAGAGGACGTTTTGGACTTAGTACCTTTGAAAGGACTACTACAGGTGTGGACTTACTCCAAGCTGTCGAGCAAGCGATTGATGGTGCCGGTATGAACTGGAATCGGTTAGTCTCAGTGACCACAGATGGAGCACCATCAATGCAAGGCCATCAGAGAGGACTCATAGCACGGATGTGCAAAAATCTACGGTGCACAGACGAGACATTGTATGGAATTCACTGCATTCTGCATCGAGAGGCGCTTTGTGCAAAATCAGTAACTTTAGCAAACGTCATGCAAATTGTTGTGCGTACTGTAAACTATCTGACGACACATGGGCTTATGCACCGCCAGTTTTGGCAGTTCTTGGAGGAATTAGGAGCGGAGTACAGTGACATACCTTACTATACCGAAGTACACTGGCTCAGTCAAGGTAAAATGCTGAAAATAGTTTTTTGATTTACATTTGGTCATAGTAACATTCTTACATGAGAAGGGAAAGCGTGAATCTATGTTGGAAGAGCCTTGTTGGAGATCAGACCTTGCATTTCTCATGGACATTATGTCTCACACGAACAGCCTGAATGTCAGTTTGCAAGGTGAAAATAATTTAATTTCTGACATGGTGGAAAAAGTAAATGCCTTTGAAAGGAAGCTTGCGCTTTGGGAGAGACAGCTATTGACAGAAAACACTGCACATTTCCCGACTCTTGGACTGGTCCATGAAAGTGCTAGATTTCAAGAATACGTGTCAATAATTGTAAAAATTAAGGAACAATTCCGAGCACAATTTGCAGATGTTACGAGTTTGTCTCTTGTCATTCGCCTCTTTGCTCGACCGTTCTCGTCGTCAGTTGAAGAAGCTCCGAATGATCTACAGATGGAACTGATCGACCTACAGTGCAATACAAGACTGAAGGACAAGTTCTTTGCAGTGCAAAGTACAAAAGAATTCTACGAAAAATTTTCACAAGAATTTCCACGCCTGCACCGAGAGTTATGTCCATGTTCGGGTCGACATATGTTTGTTAAAGATTTTTCTCGGTGATGAAAATGAATAAATCAAGGTTTTGATCAAGCATAAGTGATGAAAATCTTCACAACTGCTTGCGTTTGTCAATGAGCCGTGCTTTTGTGCCCGATATTAACGGTATCATTTCTCATGACCAGTGATAAATGTGTTTGGATTTATTCCTTTCATAATTAAAAATTATTGTTTACTAACTGTGCATTATTGCCTCATTCTGTCCCATATTAAATTATTATCAGGAAAATTGGTCATTAAACCGATTGTTCCAACATATACTTTCATCTAATTGTTGGTTATTATGCAGATTTCAGACGGAACTGATGAAAGATATAGCAATAATGGTATTGAAATAACGGGTGATCATCGAGAGGTCTGCGGTTATCATTCTGTTCAGAGGTCAGTGAGACAGAAATTATGTAGGTGTAACTGAGGGCACCGAGAATTAGTTATAGGAAACCTTGTATTAGTTTAATGTTATTTGGGTTCATGAATAAGGTTCGTTGGAAGTCGCTAAGTGCTCTCTTTCTTAAATACTAGATCAAAAACATTACGCGTATTTACGTGCCGTCAGTCAAGCTGCCTTAATAAAAACCCAGGGTTGTTAACTGTATTACTTGTCTTACTGGGTTAAACTGTTAACATAAAAGTAGACGTCTCAATGAGTGGACTGTGACAGTATTTTACATGTTTAATATGCAAAATACCTTCCCATGGTTGGCTTGCAAAGCTGTGGAAAGAGCATTAGAATGCGCCAGTACAGAGTATCCCAGCAAGTGGATGAAGCGACATCTGTGCGTAGAAACGTGCACTACATGAACGCTGATGGCTGCGGCGTGCACGCTGTGACCCAGAAGTTGCACATGTGTAGGGGCACCACACGTGTGCAGAATTTCTGGCCAGCCCTGACTTAGACCATCATCAGTCATTTTGCTGCCAAAATAGCAAAACTTGTTTACTACTTTTAAGTGTCTCATTTCCTAATCTAATTTCTTCAGCATCACCTGAATTTATTAGACTACATTCCATTATTCTCATTTTGCTTTTGTTGATGTTCATCTTATGCGCTCCTTTCAAGACACTGTCCGTTCCATTCAGCTGTTCTTCCAAGTCCTTTGCTGTCTCTGAGAGAATTAAAATGACATCGGCATACCTCAAAGTTTTTATTTCTTCTTCCTGGACTTTAATTCTCACTCCAAATTTTTCTTGTGTTTGCTTTACTGCTTGCTCAATATACAGACCAAATAACATCGGGGATATGTTACAACCCTGTCTCCCTTCGCTTCTCAATCACTGCTTCCCTTTCATGCCCCTCGACTCATAAACTGCAATCTGGTTTCCGTACAAATTGTATATAGCCTTTTGCTCCCTGTATTTTACCCCTGCCACCTTTAGAATATGAAAGACACTATTCCAGTCAACACTGTCAAAAGGTTTCTCTAAGTCTATAAATGCTATGAATGTAGGTTGGCCTTTTCTTAACCTATCTTCTATAAGAAGTCGTAGGATCACTGTTGCCTTGCATGTTCCTACATTTCTCTCGAATTCATACTGATCTTCTCCAAGGTCAGCTTCTACCAGTTTTTCCATTCTACTGTAAGGAATTTGTGTTAGTATTTTGCAGCCATGACTTACTAAAATGATAATTTGGTAAATTTTGAGCCTGTCACCACTTGTTTTCTTTGGCATTAGAATTATTACAGTCTTCTTGAACTCTGAGGGTATTCACTGTTTCATACATCTTGCTCACCAGATGGAAGAGTTTTGTCATGTCTCTCTCTCCCAAGGCTATCAGTAGTTCTAACGGAATGTTGCCTACTCCCGAGGCTTTGTTTTGACTTAGATCTTTCAGAGCTTTATCAGTCTTCTCGCAGTATCATATCTCCCATCTCAGCTACATCTACATCCTCTTCCATTTCCATAATACTTCCATCAAGCAGGTCTGCCCTCATCATCAACCTCTCCCTTCTTTGCTTATGACTGGTTCTCCAGCTGAGCACTAGATATTCAAACAGGTGGTTCTCTTTTCTCCAAAGGTCTCTCTTAATTTTCCTGTAGGTGACATCTATCTTTCCGCTAGTGACATATGCTTCTAAATCCTTCCATTTGTCCCCTAGCAATTCCTGCTTAGCCGTTTTGCACTTCCTGCCGATCTCATTTTTTAGGCATTTGTATTCCCTTTCACCTGCTTCATTGACTGTATTTTTATATTTTCTGCTTTCATCAATTAAATTCCAAGAAGTAAGGTTACCCAAGAGACTCATGGGTTCAGCAGTAGAGGGTAGGAGGAGTCGGGACAGACCAAGGAGAAGGTACCTGGATTCGGTTAAGAATGATTTTGAAGTAATGGGTTTAACATCAGAAGAGGCACCAATGTTAGCACTGAATAGGGGATCATGGAGGAATTTTATAAGGGGGCTATGCTCCAGATTGAACGCTGAAAGGCATAAGCAGTCTTAAATGATGATGATGATCAATTAAATTCAATATATCTTGTGTTACCCTGGGATTTCTAAGAGCCCTCATCTTTTTACCTACTTGATCCTCTGCTGCCTTCATTATTTCATCTCTCACAGCTACCCATTCTTCTTTTACTGTATTCCTTTCTCCTGTTCTTGTCACTCATTCCCTAATGTTTCCTCTGAAATTCTCTACAACCTCTGGTTCTTTCACTTTATCCAGGTCCCATCTCCTTAAATTCCTACTTTTTTTGCAGTTTCTTCAACTTTTATCTACAGTTCATCAACAAATTGTGGTCAGAGTCTACATCTGATCCTGGAAATGCCTTACAATTTAAAATCTGGTTCCTAAAGCCCTGTCTTACCATGACATAATCAGTCTAAAAGCTTCCAGCGTCTCCAAGTCTCTTCCACATATACAACCTATTTTTATGATTCTTAAACCAAGTGTTAGGTGATGACTAAATTATGTCCTGTACAAAATTTTACCAGGCGGCTTCCTCTTTCATTCCTTTCCCCCCAGTCCATATTCACCTACTATTTTTCCTTCTCTTTCTTCTCCTACTATCGAATTCCCGTCCCCCATATCTATTAAAATTTCATCTCCCCTAACTAGCTGGATAATTTCTTTTATCTCATCATATATTACTTCAATCTCTTCATCATCTGCAGAGCTAGTTGGTATATAAACTTGTACTACTGCGGTCAGTGACGACTTCGTGTCTATCTTGGCAACAATAATGTGCTCACTATGCTGTTCATAATAGTATATCAGCGTCCCTATTTTTTATTCATTATTAAACCTTTTCCTACATTACTCCTATTTGATTTTGTATTTATAACCCCGTATTCAGCTGACCAGAAGTCCTGCTCATCTTGCCTCCAAACTTCACTTACTCCCACTGTATCTAGCTTTAACCTATCCGTTTCCCTTTTTAAATTTTCTGACCTAATAACATCGTCCTGAGTATTTCCCATCTGGAGATCTGAAAGGGGGGGGGACGATGACTATTTTACTTGCGGAATATTTTACCCAAGAGGATGCCACTATCATTTAACCATAAGGTCGAGCTGCATGCCCTCAGGAAAAATTATGGCTGTAGTTTCCTCTTGCTTGCAGCTGTTTACAGTACCAGCACAGCAAGGCTGTTTTGGTTGATATTACAAGGCCAGATCAGTCAATCACCCAGGCTGTTGCCCCTGCAACTACTGAAAAGGGCCCCACGTCAGGAACCACACATTTTTCTGGGCTCTCAAAAGATACTCCTGCGTTACAGTTGCACCTATGGTATGGCTATCTGTATCGCTGAGGCAAGCAAGCCTCCGCACCAACAGCAAGGTCCATAATAGTATATCAGCGTCCCTATTTTTTATTCATTATTAAACCTTTTCCTACATTACTCCTATTTGATTTTGTATTTATAACCCCGTATTCAGCTGACCAGAAGTCCTGCTCATCTTGCCTCCAAACTTCACTTACTCCCACTGTATCTAGCTTTAACCTATCCGTTTCCCTTTTTAAATTTTCTGACCTAATAACATCGTCCTGAGTATTTCCCATCTGGAGATCTGAAAGGGGGGGGGACGATGACTATTTTACTTGCGGAATATTTTACCCAAGAGGATGCCACTATCATTTAACCATAAGGTCGAGCTGCATGCCCTCAGGAAAAATTATGGCTGTAGTTTCCTCTTGCTTGCAGCTGTTTACAGTACCAGCACAGCAAGGCTGTTTTGGTTGATATTACAAGGCCAGATCAGTCAATCACCCAGGCTGTTGCCCCTGCAACTACTGAAAAGGGCCCCATGTCAGGAGCCACACATTTTTCTGGGCTCTCAAAAGATACTCCTGCGTTACAGTTGCACCTATGGTATGGCTATCTGTATCGCTGAGGCAAGCAAGCCTCCGCACCAACAGCAAGGTCCATAATAGTATATCAGCGTCCCTATTTTTTATTCATTATTAAACCTTTTCCTACATTACTCCTATTTGATTTTGTATTTATAACCCCGTATTCAGCTGACCAGAAGTCCTGCTCATCTTGCCTCCAAACTTCACTTACTCCCACTGTATCTAGCTTTAACCTATCCGTTTCCCTTTTTAAATTTTCTGACCTAATAACATCGTCCTGAGTATTTCCCATCTGGAGATCTGAAAGGGGGGGGGACGATGACTATTTTACTTGCGGAATATTTTACCCAAGAGGATGCCACTATCATTTAACCATAAGGTCGAGCTGCATGCCCTCAGGAAAAATTATGGCTGTAGTTTCCTCTTGCTTGCAGCTGTTCATGGGGGAGAAGGGTGGGGGTGAGGAACCAAATAAGGAATGCTAATTACAAAGTTTTCATGAAATACTGAAGCACAGTCTTGAAACCATTTCACAAAACTATCATGGTTCATGGTAGTCAGAGCTCTTATTTGAACTGAATAACAGATGCTTAGAAAGGAGACCTTTGAAGTTCCTGCATGTGCCACAACTATTCTCCTCCCTCTGACAACCGGAGCTACCATACTACTGTTGATGGTACTGTCTGTCTAGTCCTTTCTAAAACAGTGTCGCACATTTATCCATAATTTATGGAGCCTAATAATATTATCAAAACTGTTCTCTACTAATTCACTCAGAAAATGGGAGCTGTTAAGTATAATAAGTTGTGACTACAAATGGCATTATAGCAGAATCCTAATTTTTACTCACCTCATAGCAAAGATGATTTACTATCCTGAAACAGATCCACTCATACAAGGGTGGCATAAAGCTTTTAAAGTGTCCGATTCGCCTTCCTCGAATATTACTCATAAATTACACGACGAATCATATCTTCATGAAAAAGTCACGATTTGTGACAATCTTCTCAAAGCGTCTCCTCTTCCCAGACATCACCAATTTATACAATTCATCTTTCATGAATCTGTGTTTGGTAATTCTTATCACTGCTCATTTACCAATTTGCAGAACAGTTGCAGTTCACTCCACCACTTTATCTAAAGGAATGAGGAGCTCTACTGCACCCCCCTGCCCCCCCCCCCCCCCCAAAAAAAAAAAATCCCCTCAAGGAACACACAGTTCCATGTGACTGATTGTGTGTAACCACAACACGTCTGAATCTTTTTGAAAAAGCCTCAGTAGTGTCCATGCTAAGACATCCCCTCTTTTGACTAATATCATGACCTGTCATAATGCTTGAGAAGCTAAAAGTTAGCTGAATTTTTTACTACATTGCCTCACCTAGGACTGGCTGAAGCATTGCTTTACACGGCACAGTGGAAATGGTAACTCAGTGGGAGCCAACAGTGCCGGGCCCCCATTAACAGTCCAGCTTACTTTCTTTCGTGCGACCGTTAGTTTCATTTAAACTATATAGCGACTCGAACAGAAGAAACTTCGGCCACTAGCATTGTTTTCACTTCGGGCATCTTGATAATGGATGCATTTAGATGCTTATATGCATAGGAAGCTTGACTGAATACTAATCATAATCAACACTGTGAAGATAAAAATGGTGAAGCCAACACTCTTGGTGAAGCAGAGAGCACAAGAAATGATAGCAATATTTAATCAGCAAAACCAATCAAGATGGAAGAGGTCTCCGACCTTCCACCACCGTCCAGCAGGATGAATTGAGGAGTTAGTAAGGAGTCAGCCATGTCATGGGAAACAACATACAGAATGGTTATAGACAGTCACTATCGGTTAGTGAAGACTTGTTCATTCTTGTGGAGACACCGCAGCCAGGAAAGATAGTTTTTGTAACAGAGATAAATCATTTCAGAATTTTTTGGAAAGTTATCTTTCAAAATAAGCAAGAAATGTGGCCATTATCCAACATCCACAGGCAGCAAAACTTCATAATCCACAGATTTCTGCTGTTGTGCTATGTCAGTCTGGAATCCATATTCAAGTATAGGGGCTATTTCCATACTATAGTGAAGTGTTGATGAATCAGCAGCATAATCTCTCAAAGGAGAACTTGAAAATTATGACTTCTTTTATTCTGAAAAAAATTCCAACAATGTATGGTTGCTATATTCTTCTCTCCCTTTTCTTTAGTTTGTTAGGTTTAATAAGTTTGATGTAGTCTTTTTGTTTATCATTCCAATAATGTAAATATTATATAACTGGATACATAAAAAACTCTACCCAACAAGCAGCAGCAGAACACACACATACAAGAATATTGTGATGGGCAAGTTTTTGGAGCCAGTGGCTCCTTCTTCAGGCAGATGGGTTTAAGGGGAAGGAAGAAGGGTGAAGGAAAATGACTAAAGAGATCTAGCAAAAGGGGTAGATATCGGGAAAGTCACCCAGAATCGCGGGTTAAGGGGAAACTTTTACCATATGGTATGAGAAGGAAAGACTGATTGTTGGGCACTGTATCAGACGAGATTTGAAAACCTGAGAGCTTAAAGGTGGAAGGCAGGGTAATATGCAAGACACAGATTACTACTAAAACATTGTGCACGAGTTAATAAGAGTGAAAAGCTAAGTGCATTGTATGTAACAGAGGTGGGACCGGGGTGGTGAAAAATAGACGGGAAGGAACTGAAAGATGTAGAAGACTAAAATGGAGTGAAGCAAATAGTAATTACAGTGAAGAAGAGCCGAGACGGAAGAAATAAACATAAAGTAAGGCCAAGTGGGTGGTGAGAACCAAGGACATGTAGTGCTGATTCCCACCTGCAAAATCCAGATGGCGTGTGTGGTGAAACAGGTGCTGAGGTCACGGATGTCATGTTGTAGAGCATGCTCTCCAACAGGATACTGACAGCTGCCAGTATACACCCTCTGCCTAAGCCCATTCATCCTAATTGATAATTTGGTGGTAGTCATGCTGATGTAGAAGGCTGAACAGTGTCTACATAATAGAAGGTATATGACACGTGTTGTTTTGCAGTTGGTTCTCCCTTTGATAGTAAGTGTTTTGCCAGTTACAGGGCTATTACAGTTGGTGGTAGGAGGGTGCATAGGGAAAGTCTTACAGCGGGGCAGTCACAGGGGTAGGAGCCACAAGTTAGGGACATGGGTGCAGAAGTATCATAGGGTCTGACAAGAATATTGTGGAGATTGTGAGGACGATGGATAGTTATGCTAGAAGTGGTAGGCAAAATTTCAAACACAATGGATTTAATTTCAGTGCATTTTCAGAAGTCATGGCCCTGTCGAAGTAGTTGATTAACGCATTCCAGGTCAGGATAATACTGAGTCACAAATGGTGTGCTCCGAAGCTGTTTTGTGGAAGGATCAGCAGTACCAGGATTGGATGTGATGGCCTGGGAAATCTGCTTTTTAACTAGGATTGTGGGGTAATTAGGTGCAGTGAAGGCTGAGGTGAGAATGGTGGTGTATTGTTGTAAAGAGTCTGCATCTGAACAAATACGTTGTCAAAATGTAAGTACTGTTTGTTGGTAGGTTTAATGTGGACTGAAGTGTGTAGCAGGCCTTTGGTGAGGACAAAATCAACATCAAGGAAAATGGCATGAGATTCGGAATATGACCATGTGAAATTTAATTGTGAGAAGATATTCATAGATTGCAGGAATTTTTGCAGCTCAGCCTCACCATGAGTCCATATGGTAAAGATGTCATCAATGTATCTAAACAAAACCAGGGGCTGAAGACTTGTGGACCCCAGGAAAGCCCCCTCCAAGGAATTCATGAAGAAGCCATCCTGGTTCCCATGGCCATACCGCTCATCTGTTTGTGTGTCTGACCCTCAAAGGTGAAGTAGTAGTTGGTAAGTATAAAGTTGACTAAGGTGAGTAGGAAAAATGTCATATGTTTGGAAGACGCTGACTGAGGAAATGTTCAGCAGCAGACAGACCATGTACGTGGGGGATGTTGGTATAGAGGGAGGTGGCATCAATGTTGACAAGCAAGGTGTGTGATGGGAATGGGATGGGCATGGATTTCAGAAATGGTTGGTATCTTTGATGTGGGAGGGGAGTCACTTGGGTTGCAGGTGTTGATCAACTAAGGCATACACAGGTTTGGTGGGTGCTTAGAAGCCAGCAACTATAGGAGGGCCAGGATGATTGGGTTTGTGGATCTTAGGAATAAGGTAAAGGGGGGGGAGGGGGTGCATGATTCGTGTGGGGTGAGAAGTTTTATGGATTGAGGTGTTAGTCTTTGTGAGGGTCCTGAGGTTTTAAGGAGTGACTGCAGGTCTACTTGAATCACAGGGATGAGATCTTGATGGCAGATGCTGTGTGTAGAGTTGTCAGATAGCTGGCGTAGACCTTCACTGACGTACTCCTTTCGCTCAAGTACTATGGTGGTAGATCCTTTGTCTGCTGGGAGTATAATGATGGAGTCATCAGCTTTTAGGGAACGTAGAGCCTGGAGTCCTGCAGAGGACAGCTTAGGATCATGTTATAGGGACCTGAGGAAAGGGTGTGAAACAATGCTGGATGTGATGAATTCTTGTAAGGGTTGTAAGAGATGATTTTGAGGTATTGGTGGTGGATCAAGTTGGGATCTTGGTCTGAACTGTTCAAGGCAGGGTTCATTGTCAGGTTTGCTGTTGGAAAGGTTTTGGGGTTGGTTTGCAAATTGATATTTCCAATAGATATTATGTGTGAAGGATAGGAGGTCCTTCTCCAATGCAGCATGATCAAATGCAGGTTTAGGGCTGAATGTGAGGCCCGTATGTAATTCAGGAGGTGAGAGTGCTTTGGATTGAGAGGTTAAGGACACTGTAGTGTTTTGACTGGTTCTAGTTATTATTGGTTATTCTTGATCTGGGTGGCAGTGGTGAAGGCTATGGGATGTTGAAGAAGTTGGCCAAGCTCGGTTTACAGGGGAGGAGTGGTGGTTGATGGAGCGGCTGTTAGGGAGCTGCAGAGGGACAGGAAGGGAAATACCACTGTTCAGGTAGTTTAGGAGAAGGTGGGATCACTTTTTGAGGTGAAAAAAAAAAGAAAGTGGTTAGAATAATGTGTGGGGCTCATAGTCACACATCTTGTGGGCCTCTCTTTAAAAGATTAGGAATTCTTACACCATCCTCATAGTACATTTACTCAGTAATGAAATTTGTTCTCAACAACATGGACCATTTTATAAACAACAGTAACATTCATGATTATAATGCCAGAAGAAAGAAAGACCTACACTATCCTCTACTTAACCTATTGTTGGCACAGAAAGGTGTTAAATATGCTGCTGTAAAACTCTTCCATAAATTACCAGATGAAATAAAATGTCTGACAGACAATTGCAGCAATGTTCAAAGAATACTTGATTTTAATTTCAAACACTTGCCCAACTCATACAATTATAGTTGGTGGTGACTTTAAATTACCCTCAGTATGTTGACGAAAACACTTGATTAAATCTGGAGGCACACAAAAAACATAATCCAAAATTGTGCTAAACGCATTCTCTGAAAGTTACTTCGAGCAGTTCGTTCATAAACGAAAAATATACTTATTCTACATCTACATACATACTCTGCAGTCCACCATACGGTGCATGGCGGAGGGTACCTCGTACCACACCTAGCATCTTCTCTCCCTGTTCCACTCCCAAAACGGGACGAGGGAAAAATGACTGCCTATATGCCTCTGTACGAGCCCTAATCTCTCTTATCTTATCTTTGTGGTCTTTCCGTGTAGGTTGGCGGCAGTAAAATTGTACTGCAGTCAGCCTCAAATGCTGGTTCTCTAAATTTCCTCAGTAGTGATTCACGAAAAGAATGCCTCCTTTCCTCTAGAGACTCCCACCCGAGTTCCTGAAACATTTCTGTAACACTCGCATGATGATCAAACCTACCAGTAACAAATCTAGCAGCCTGCCTCTGAATTGCTTCTATGTCCTCCCCCAATCCGATCTGATAGGGATCCCAAACACTCGAGCAGTACTCAAGAATAGGTCGTATTAGTGTTTTATAAGTGGTCTTCTTTACAGATGAACCACATCTTCCCAAAATTCTACCAATGAACCGAAGACGACTATCCGCCTTCCCCACAACTGCCATTACATGCTTGTCCCACTTCATATCGCTCTGCAATGTTACGCCCAAATATTTAATCGACGTGACGGTGTCGAGCGCCACACTACTAATGGAGTATTCAAACATTAAGGGATTCTTTTACCTATTCATCTGCATTAATTTACATTTATCTATATTTAGAGTTAGCTGCCATTCTTTACACCAATCACAAATCCTGTCCAAGTCATCTTGTATCTTCCTACAGTCATTTAACGACGACACCTTCCTGTACACCACAGCATCAACAGCAAACAGCCCCACATTGCTATCCACCTTATCCAAGAGATCATTTATGTAGACAGAAAACAACAGTGGACCTACCACACTTCCCTGGGGCACTCCAGATGATACTCTCACCTCTGATGAACACTCACCATCGAGGACAACGTACTGGGTTCTATTACTTAAGAAGTCTTCGAGCCACGAACCAATCCCATATGCTCGTACCTTAGTTAGGAGTCTGCAGTGGGGCACCGAGTCAAACACTTTCTGGAAGTCAAGGAATATGGCATCCGTCTGATACCATTCATCCATGTTTCGCAAGATATCATGTGAAAAAAGGGCGTGCTGCGTTTCGCAGGAGCGATGCTTTCTAAAGCCGTGCTGATGCATGGACAGCAACTTCTCTGTCTCAAGGAAATTCATTATATTCGAACTGAGAATATGTTCAAGAATCCTGCAAGAAACTGATGTTAAGGATATTGGTCTGTAATTTTGAGGATCCGTCCTTCTACCCTTCTTATGTACAGGCGTCACCTGCGCTTTTTTCCAGTCACTCAGGACTTTACGTTGGGCAAGTGATTCGCGATAAATGCAAGGTAAGTAAGGAGCCAATGCAGTAGAGTACACTCTGTAAAACTGAATTGGAATCCCATCAGGACCTGGCGATTTATTTATTTTCAACCCATTCAGATGCTTCACAAACCCACGGATGTCTATCACTACGTCCTCCATACGGGAATCTGTACGAGACTCAAACGGCGGTATGTTTGTACGATCCTCCTGTGTGAAAGATTTCTCAAATGCTAAATTTAAAATTTCAGCTTTCGTTTTGCTGTCTTCCGTTGCCAGGCCAGACTGATCGGTGAGTGACTGGATGAAAGCCTTCGAAACGCTTACCGATTTTACCTAAGACCAGAATTTCCTTGGGTTTTCAGCAAGATCTTTTGCTAAGGTATGGCGGTGATAGTACTTGAATGCTTCGTGCATCGCTCTTTTTACAGCAGCACGAATCTCTACTAACTTTTGCCTGTCCTCATTCTCCCGATCTTTCTTGTACCGCGAGTGCAACTGCCTTTGCTTCCTGAGCGTTCTCCGAATTGCGCTGTTAAACCACGGTGGGTCTTTTCCGTCCATAACCCACTTTTTCGGCACATACTTCTCCAATGCGTGATTTACAATGTGTTTAAAATTTGCCCATAATTCTTCCACGTCCATCGTACCGGAAGTAAATGAAGTCGATTCATTTAATAAGTGGGATGCTAACAACTGCTTATCTGCTCTTTCTAGTAAGAATACTCTCCTAGCTTTCTTGACCGATTTTTTAACTTTCGTAACCATAGTCGTAATGACAAGATCATGATCACTAATCCCTGTCTCAACACTGACACCATCGATGAGGTCTGGTCTGTTCGTGGCTACCAGATCTAAAATATTTCCATTACGCGTTGGCTGTCGATTTAGCTGCTCCAGACAGTTTTCGGATAATGTGTTCAAAAGTAATTCACACGACGGCTTGTCTGTACCACGTGTAATGAATCCATAGACATCCCAGTCTATACTAGGTAGGTTGAAGTCGCCTCCGACTAATGTAGCATGATCCGGGTACTTCTGCGATACAGAATGTAGACTCTTTTTGAATGATTCTAGAACTGTCACAGTGGAACCCAGTGGCCGGTAATAACACCCCACAATTAACTTTATTTCTACAAAAAAGCACATAAAAATTCCCTTGATGTCTTCCAAATTAAGAGCGTAAGTGTACACCAGATGTGGCTTGAATTCAACAAAATAATATTGACAGCAATTGAGAGATTTATACCAAATAAATCAAGAAATGATGGAGCTGATCCCCCTTGATACACAAAATGAGTCAAAACGCTGTTGCAGAAACAAGGAAAAATGCTTGCCAAATTTAAATGATTGCCAGATCACCAAGACTGGTGATCTTTTACACATGCCCAAAATTTAGCGCGGACTTCAATGCGAGGTGCCTATAATAGTTTCCACAACAAAACTTTGCCTCAAAACCTGGCAGAAAATTCAAAGAGATTCAGCCCATATGTAAAGTATGCTAGTGACAAGACACAATCAATGCCTTCTCTGTACGATAGCAATGGAAATACAATTGACGAGAGTGCTGCTAAACGCAGTCTTCCAAAATTCCTTCACCAAAGAAGGCAAAGTTAATATTCCAGAATTCAAATCAAGAACAGCACTCAACATGAGTAACTTAGAAGCATATATCTTTGGAGTAGTGAAGCAACTGAAATAATTTAATAAAAGCAAGTCTTCCCATCCAGAATGTATACCAATTAAGTTCCTTCCAGCGTGTGCTGATACTATAGCTCCATACTTAACAACCACTCACTAGATGAAAGATCCATACCCGAAGAATTGAAAGTTGCACAGGTCACACCAATATTCAGGAAAGGTACTAGGAGTAATCCACTAAATTATAGGCCCATATCATTAACGTTTGTATACAGCAGGATTTTGAAACAGATATTGTGCTCATATAGCATGAATTACCTGTGCTATTGACAACGGATTTCAAATTGATTCCATATTTCTAGATTTTCAGAAGGCTCTTGACACTGTACCACACAAGTAGCTTGTAGTGAAATTGCACACTTATGGAATACTGTCTCAGTTATGTAACTGGATTCGTGATTTCCTGTCAGAGAGGTTACAGTTTGTAGTAATTGACAGAAAGTCATGAGTAAAACTGAAGTGATTTCTGGCAGTCCCCAAGGTATTGTTACAGGCCCTCTGCTGTTCCTTACCTACATAAATCATTTAAGAGACAATCTGAGCAGCCGTCTTTGTTTGTTTGCAGATGATGCTGTCATTTATCATCTAGTAGACTCATCAGAAGATCAAAACAAATTGCTAAACGATTTAAAAAA
The DNA here is from genome assembly GCF_023898315.1 of Schistocerca nitens. NCBI lineage: Eukaryota > Metazoa > Arthropoda > Insecta > Orthoptera > Acrididae > Schistocerca > Schistocerca nitens. Next base: position 436,282,277 of record NC_064618.1, read on the forward strand.
GATATCTGTATGGTGCAAAAATTGGCCCTAAATAATGAAAATTGTGAGGTCATCCACATGAGAAATAAAAGGAATCCATTAAACTTCAGTTATACAATAAATCAGTCAAATTTAAATGCTTAATACTCAACTAAATACCTAGGAATTACAATCAAGAACAATTTAAATTGGAAAGAAGACAGAAAATGTTGTGGGGAAGGCAAACCAAAGACTGATTCTATTAGCAGGACACTTAGAAATACAATTTCTCCCGAGTGACAGTATAGTTTCCCTTATCAATCCTTTGAATGGTTATGGTTTTATACACGGGCGTACAATTTCCCAGCACTTTACAAAACAAAACTCAGGGAAAAGGGCATGTTTTGGAAATATCTTTGATGTGCAGCAACATGTACGCTGCATATTTTTGTATTACGAAAACATACAGTGGAATTCCACCAAACACTGCATGTTACTTCCTGAATCATTGAAATAGAGATTTCGATGCGCTTTTGTAAGCCGTTTGTAGCTCATATCACGTGATCTCGCCAGCCGATGACAGCGGATATTCAGAGCATAGGGCACGTGATGTAGTCAGCCAACAGCAACATCACTGTTAAGTAGCATGAACACACAACAGGGAAAGTTAATAGATTAAATTAAAATACATAGTGTTGCTACAAAAAAAGCTAAGCTTTCGCATATACTGTTGATCTATTTTGCACGTGTTACACTTTAAGATATATCACACAAATGTGCCAGTAAAATTTTTAATAATGACATAAATGTTTGATCTTCAGGGTTCGAAATTCTTCTAAATGGCTCGTCATCAAAGAGTTGATTTTTAAATGAGAGTCAAACGCTCTGTGATTTAATGAATTCATGGTACATTCTTGCACATAGTTCAACTTACGTAAAAGGATATTTACTTTGAGAGTAACGCTTTTCAAACCACTATTCGCAATATTTTCCTGCGACCTGTTAGAAATAGGTTCGTTTCAGCTCTTGCTAGAGAGCGCAGATAACAGGCAGACACCGCGCTTGGGTAGCTATCATGATGTAGGAAGCCCGTATGTACGTACGTGAAAACATTGAAAGATCATACATTATGTCATAAAATAAACAAGACATCAGAGGATACTGCAAGGGAATCGGAATTTCGTAAACCATATTAAAATGTGCACATTTAAAGTGCATACTTAAAGGGCACATTCGTATGTGGAGATTCCCAATGAAGTAGACCTCGACCTGATATTAAGCTTTTCAGTGTGGTTTTCGGGATGTAAATTTTCTTGTAGCACCAGTACTGTATTATATCATGTTTGGTTCTTTATTATGGCATAAAGGCATACGTGCTAGAAGATGAAAACGTGAACTTGAAATGAAGCGAACAGTTGAAACTAGGCAGTACTGTGGAATTAAACATTTCGTTTCAAATACATTGACTACCTCTCCGGAAAAGGTTAACAAAAGTCAAATTTCTTTAGCAAACAGAAAAATAGCTTCATTGTTCCGCAAGGTGATTAATGCTTGACTGTCAGAAAGGTGGAAATAAAATAAAATCTGAAACTAATGACACATTTCAGCCTTCCGTAATTATGTGAATGTGTTTTAATTCACTTGATAGTTCCCGGCCGCAGATCTCCGTTTTGTTTTCATTTGACGTAAGAGTAAACAAAGGAGAAACAGCAACATCACTAAATGTAAACACGGGTCACCCACTATACCGTATTTACTCGAATCTAAGCCGCACCTGAAAAATGAGACTCGAAATAAAGGAAAAAAAAAAAAAATCCCGAATCTAAGCCGCACGTGGAATTTGTGACTCAAAATTCAAGGGGAGAGAAAAGTTTTAGACCGCACCTCCAATTCGAAACAAAGTTTGTCCATTGTAATATGAAACACAATTTAGGTCGAATGAATGACTATACAGCTACAATAATTTGGTTCGAGACATAAGCTTAGCAGTTAAGCTTTACCAGGTAGCCATTGCTATGCGTCAGGCGCTCCGTCCATATTTATACCGGTACCCTTCCTTTTTCACGTGCTTCGTCTGGTTTGAATCGATTGCTTATTTTGCTTTGATCTGATAAGTGCCGTTTTCTTTGTTATAGGTGTTTACGTCACTCTAAGCTGAAAATGCATTACTGTACTGTGTCATGCATTGTTTATCGCATTCTGATAGTGCCTGTTTACGGCCTGTCGCCGCTCGCGGCAGGGCTTGCTTTTGTGCGCGCTACCGCCGCTTACAATAAAGAGAGAGAGAGAGAGAGAGAGAGAGAGAGAGAGAGAGAGAGAGAGAGAGGAATCGTCTCATTAGCGAAACAATGGCAAGAGACTACTATTTGTTGTTACTTACACTGCTGCTTTCTTTGATAATGATCAATAAGAACCAAATAAGACACTGTGTATGATAGAACATGTTCTGAACGAGAGTTAGGCGAAAATTTTTCTCCGTTTGAAAATCTTTGCGGCCGCTTCTTTAGTACATCAAATTCTGCACAGAAATTAGAGTCATCTTAAATTTAAAAATCTAGTCAGTTGCCATGCTTCATTTCTGACTGTATCACTATTAGGCATAAGAATAATACGAATATAAACATGACACGATATGTATATTCTTCCGCGTTTGCTGTTGTCTCACTCTAGTTTCATAGTTAATTAGGCAGACAGCATTTAAATGAGATAGCAGCAAACACAAAAGAATACATGGCAAAATGTTTATATTCATATTATTCGTATGGTGAAGAGAATACTGCATGTGATTCACATTTCATCAGGTTCCTATTAGCAACCATCTCTTCTCACAGGTAGGAAAAAATTCAGAACGTAGAGTTGGCCATATTGACAAACATCCCAAACAGTCTTGCCAGTCGGATTTTCGTAGTACATTGACATTCTACTACATTCGAATATGAACAATACGGAATTTGTATTTACTTCGTTGGATAATGTATGAAAATGCAGTGGTCGAAACTCGGGGCGGAGCAAAAAAAGCTCGTCTTCCACCTTTTTTTTAAATTTATTTACTGGCGCAGAGGTTTTGGCGCCAGTATTTATCTTTGTGCCTACAAAGCATGCCTCTGTAGCGCTACATATATTCAACGGCAGAAGTTAGTTGCGGCGGCACCTACCAACATTTTTCAGAACTTCCGCTTGCTTTGCACTCGATTCTAAGCCGCAAGCGGTTTTTTGGATTACAAAAACCAGAAAAAAAGTGCGGCTTAGATTCGAGTAAATACGGTAACTCAGACTGCTCTGCGCATCAGCCCCGGATCTACATTTGCGAACCGGGACAATACTAAAAAGAAATCGAATTTTCAAAATATGTTCATCTTGTAGCGCACATCTTTCTCAAAAGCCTGAAACATAAAACATATGTATTCGAGGAAATGTCAGACATATTATTTGGTCTTAGGTATGCCAAAGTGCAGTGCCACGCCTCTTGATAAAGCATTTTTTCACCGCACGTCCAAACTAAATTTAGGAGAGCGTAAATTGAAATGTCCTGTGGTGCCTCTCCTGCTCCAAGTCGGCCGGTTTCACAGCCTGCCCCTCCTTAAAAAATCTCGCAATTAATAGCGGATGGGATTATTTGTAATCGAGAGAACAAGAACTCTTCAGAAAATCTGAACTCTTTACTGCCTATTAGTTAATAACTTGATGTTTTGTGTGACATAAAATTAAATGTAGGATATATAAAACCAATACTGACAAGAGAGAAGCAAGAAATTACACATTTCTTCAAACCTTGGCTCCTAGCATTCTTTCCTCTCAAATCTTGCTGCAGCTTTACATGGCGTGCTTTCCTTTCTGCGAAAGAGTCTATTACCTCATCAAAGTTCGTCAAACGTTTTGCTTCATGAAAAATTGAAATGTTATCTAATACTGAAAAAGCTGTTAATACAAATAATACCCAAGACTGGTGTGGTTTCTCGATCTGATTATGTCTATTTTGTCACTGTCTGCTAGATAAAACAAAATAGGCCTTTCTAATATGGCAGCAATTTTGTAACACACCAAATAAACGAGACTGTTTTGGTACAAATGGCCATTTTTATAACACGACGGAATACAATCCAGTAAGTACCAATATCAAATGCATATTAGGTCTACAACAAGCAAAAAGCTTTATGTTAGGAAATAGCTTCACATTTCATTCATACACACCAGCTTCTCAAGCATGAGATCGAAAAGTAGTATTATGAAATTTTTATATAAATTTGGAATCCTCTTATTCTTCCATAATTTGTGTGATGTCCCCATTTCTTCTCCTTCCTCATTCTAACAAACAATCTTGTCATCACCAATTCTGTAGCTATTTCTGCCACTGTCAAAATTTGTTCGCTGATTAGTTTCACTAAACATGCCAGAATCACAGGTTTAGCTATACCGCGACTTTTTTTTCCGATTAGGCGTTATTACGTGTTCGAACAACACATTTTCCGCGTTACTTCCAGAATAGAACTTACGCGGCTGCTAGCCGGAGACTGTACTGCTGGTCCTTACTAGTGTAGCGATCTGGTCGAAAATTTTCTGTCAAAATTTCATTTTCTTGGATACACCTAGACGATAATATGTAATCTTTCTCAACTGTTATTCCTGTCAGTCGTTTATTTCCATTCTGGTAGTCTGAATCTACGGATTTCGTTAGTAATTATAACAATGCTGATCATTTGCAAACCCAATCAACCACATAATGAGACAGCGATTGGCATTCATGTGTTCGGCTTTACTGCCTCAACTCGTATAGCTCCGTCCCCTTTTGTCTGCGGTAAGTTTATTTCTAGATGCGACGAGGATTCTGCTGATAGAGACATCACGTACACTATGCATGCATTCAAGAGTCAACTATGATTCATTCAGAAATCAACTTATAATGTGTTCAAAAACCAACAGGTAAGCGTTTCAAAATCATATGAATAATCCAAAAACAAAGATGATGTGAGTTACCAAACGAAAGCACTGGCAGGTTGATAGATACGCAAACAAACACAAACATACACACAAAATTCAAGCTTTCGCAACCAACGGTTGCTTCATCAGGAAAGAGGGAAGGAGAGGGAAAGACGAAAGGATGCGGGTGCCCAAACTCTTTGCCTTTACAAAAAGCTTGAATTTTGTGTGTATCTATCAACCTGTCAGCACTTATGTTTGGTAAGTCACATCATCTTTGTTTTTAGATATATTTTTTCCACGTGGAATGTTTCCCTCTATTATATTCATATGAATAATCGATAGACAAACGTGCGCTGGGCGCTAGGTGCTTTGAGAAACAAGTTTCTTTCCTCAAGAATATGAATTTGGCACCCCCTTTTCCCGGTAGCATCTAGCTGCATGTTGCGACTGCTTGCACAGCCAACAGCCACATTCCTACTACCAGAAGCGGGAGAATCTACTGCTCAAACGTGACTCAACTGCACATGCGCATGAGCCCGTGCGTAACTGCTAAAACAAATCGAATGTAAACAGTTGCGACTTCACGCTCATTGGAGGCAATTTGTTGTTATGAAGCACTGCATAGTCTTCCTAAAGCCTTTGACACATTTTCAATTGGCAGACACTTGCATGAGCACTGTGTGTCGTTGTTGTACATGGCGCATTTCCTTTGCAATTTATGTTATTTTCGTTTTTTCTCTCGTTTATGTTTTATTGTTGAAGTATTATTCTGCAGTAGCGGGATACAGTAATGTCCTTTGTTAGAGTATCGGTTCTTACCAGACAAAATTACAAAAATTTAACTGAAAACTAAAACAATGAAAAATTCCCAGAATTCTAAAAATATCCCGGGTTTTTCCCGGTTTTCTCCCGGATGAAAAAATTCCCGAGTTTTTCCCGGATCTCCCGGGTCGTATACACCCTGACTATCGCAAAATAGGGGAGAGAGTGTGACCGACATGATAAAGGATTTGGGATGATGTTGTTGTGGTCTTCAGTCCTGAGACTGGTTTGATGCAGCTCTCCATGCTACTTTATCCTTGGGATGGACATCATTAAAACAAAGACTTCTTCGTTGCAGTGGAATCTTCCCACAAAATTTCAATCACCAAATTTCTCCTCCAAATGTGAAAATATTTTGTTGACACTGACCTACACAGGGAGAAATGATCATCATCATAAAATAAGGGAAGTAAGGGCTCACACAGAAAGATATAGATGTCCATTTTTTCACGCTGTTCGAGATTGGCATAATAGAGAATTATTATGAAATAATAATGTCCGGAAGGTTCTGGTTGAGAATTACGAATTATTTAGGAATACAGGAGATGACTCACCAAAAGACAGAGGCGCTGCATTGTCGATAGGTACACGAACAAAACGTACAGAGCTTTGCTAGCTTTTGGAATGAATTTCCTTTTCCAAGCTTGCAGGAGAAACGTGCACAAAACCACATGCTTGTCACCCTATACTGTGCTCAGTTCGACTGCCCAGAATTATTGTGAAGCTGGTTCTACAGGCACTTATAAGTGTGATTTGCAGAGTATCCATGTAGATGTTGATGTAGCTACAGCTGACTTTAACATGTGAACTATCAGGCATAAGTGAGCGTGTACCTCTGTCTGTGCTGTCTGTTTTAAAATACTGGACAGACACAACGAAATTTTATGAAGTGTAGTCGGCAACACAAACTCAACACACTAATGGCTATTGCATGTAATACTGATTTCTAAAAATATAGTGGAAATTTCAGTCCTTTAACGAATGGCATACGTTGTCATTTGAAACTTGATATAAATATGCTGTTAGAGTGAAGTACTCCTGCATTATAACTATCAGCAAGAGTACTTATTTTTCACCATAGGCCAATGAGAAAATTTCTGCAATATTAGGAGTGGTTGCTTCAAACCATAAGGCACTCATTTCAGCGTGCGTGCGAGCGCGCGCGCGCACGCACTTGGAATATAGGGCATTGCTGATACTCTGTAAAAAAAAAAAAAAAAAAAAAAAAAGGGTGGCAGGGGGAGGAAGGGAGGGAGGGACAGATGGAGGGAAGTATTCAGCAACACAAATAGCAATGCAATATTTTAGTATTTCGATACGAATATACTTTCCACTTCTGCGATATTCCGCAGAGATAATTTTTAATCAAAGTGTGTAAAAATAACAATAACAACTTCTTTAAATTTAAATTTATTTAGCTTAGATAAAAAACAAACTTAATTATTACAGTAAGTCAGCCTTTTCCTTTTTTTTTTTAAGCAACAGGCTCTTGCAGCCTAAAACAATCACTGACGATTTTCCATTTGTCTCCTTCTGCTGTTATAACAAAATTCTGTTGGAATGGCCTTTGTGCCTTATCTTGAAATTTCACAAATCCACTAACTTGTACCACAAACGTAAGCTGACTAGAGACTGCAACATCTGTAATTCAAAGAATATTTTAAAAAAGTATAGTAGTTAAAGATAAACTATCTTACACAATACTGAGAAGCCAACACATGTTGGTGGTGCATATCTTTTTCCCCTCTAGAATTTCAATATTCTTTTATAAAAATAGAAATGAAAACCAAATAATTTGGACGTTCGCTAAAATGCTCCATTCGATTCATGTGATGCCTGTGACGTCACTGGCTAGTTCGCTGCTGCTACTGTCATAATGCTAGTTCACAGTGATGTATTGCTTTGGATTTTACATTTCAGAAAAGTGTTACAAATGGTGTGTAGTACCCAGGGTGTATAAGCGGACAAGGAAAAAAAATTCCCAGATTTTTCCCGGATATCCAGGTTAAAAAATATACTGCTTCCCAAGTGAAAATACACTTTTTCCGTGCTAAGTGGCAGTAGGTTTTCCGTAGATTTTCCATCAGAACTGTAAAACTTATCAATCCTTTGAATGGGTAACATTTTATACACTGGCATAGAACTTCCCGGCACATTAAGGGGGGGGGAAATCGAGATTGCGATGCCCTTTTGTAAGCCAATTATATCTCATGCCACGTGATCTCACCTGCCGATGACAGCAGATATTCAGAGCATAGCACATGTGTTGTAATCACCCAATCACAGTTAAGTAGCATGAACATACAAAGAAAAAATGTTAATGGTTTACATTAATATACATAGTATAGCTACAAGAGAAGCTAAGCTTTCACATGTAATACTGATCTTTTTTTCGCTTGTGTTATACTTTAAGATACACCACACAAATGTGCCAGTAAATTTAAAATAATGACATAAATGTCTGGTATTGTGGGCTTGAAATTCTTCTAAGTGGCTGGTCCTCAAAGTGTTAAGTTTTAAACGAGAGTCAAATGCTCTGTGATTCACAAAATTCATCCCACATTCTCACACGTAACATAATTCACCTCGTGTGAAAGGAAATTTACTTTGAAAGTAGCACGTTTCAAACCAGCATTCGCAGTACTTTCCCGAGACTGTTAGAAATAAGTTCCTTTTAGCAGCAGCCAGAGAGCACCAGAAAACAGACATTATTGAATGTGCGCAGCTGCGGCTATGTAGGAAGCCCGCATGTTCATATGTATAATGCCACACGTGGCAGAAGATGAAAACGTGCACTTGAAATTCAGCGAACAATTGGAACTAGCCAATACTGAGGAATGAAACACTTTGTTTCAAATAAACTGACTGCCTCAGCGGAAAAGATTAATAAAGCCAAAGTTCTTTAGCAAATTAAGAAAAATAACTTCATTGTTCAGCAAGGCGATTAATGCTTGACTGCCAGAAACGTGGAAATAAAATAAAATCAGAAAACTGAAGCTAATAATATATTTTTACCTTCTGCAATTATGTTAGTGTATTTTAATTCACTTGATAGCTCCTGGCCACAGAAATCTGTTTTGTTTTCATTTGATGTGGGAGCTGTAAATGAAGAGGAAAAAGCGAAATCACTTAACATAAACACGGGTCATGTGAAGACTCCCCCCCCACAACTTTGCGTATGCGCGAATCTGGCAGCTAGGGTGCACTAGAAATTTTTTTTCATTAGCATCTGATTGCTTGCGGCTGCTGCTAGTACAGCTAACAACCACACTTCAAGCAGCTGGAAATGGGAGAAGGTACTGCTCATACGCGAGTCAACTGTGCATGCACAAGAGCCCGCTGGCAACTGCTGAAACAAATCTAAAGTAAACAGTTGTGATGTCACACTCATAGAAAGCAGTTTATTGTTACCAAGTATTGCATAGTCTTCACCCTAAGGCTGTTGACATACTTTAGCTGTTTGCAGGTGCTTGTGCGCGCACGGCGTTTTGTTGTAAATGGCGCATTTCCTTTGCAAATAAAGAAAGTTTTATTTTGTTTTTTCTCTCTTTTATATATTATTGTTGCAGTATTATTCTCCAGTAGCAGGATACAGTAACATTCTTTGCTAGAATATCAGTTCTTACCAGTCAAAATTACCTAAAACTAACTGAAAACTGAAACAATGAAAAATTCCCGGGTTTTTCCCAGATTTCCCAGGTGGTATAAATCTTGAGTACCATACTGTACTAATCCATCTACAGAAACTTCTGAAAAGCTGTTTTTGAGTGTTCTGGAAAACGAGAAGATGTGCAAAATGTGGTTGCACTGTACCAGCAAATTGCCACTACATCAACACACAAGTTCATGAACTTAATAAAAATATGTTGCAGAGTGAAGTTAACATTAACATATCTCTGAGATACGCTCTTCCATTGTTACAACAGAGGATAGCAACTCCTCGTGAAAATTGTTGTTTTACGTAACTACGCGGTGAACCACCAAATTTTATAAGACGATGTCCATAGATAACTGGTTTGAATCCAACCTGACAGAAAATTTTAACTTATTTGTAAAATGACTCGACAGTCTTCTCAAGTTAAAACCAAATCACAAGTACAAAACTTCACCACACCGACCAGAAACAGAATATTATTGTGTTTTCCTTGCTGTTTGCATGCGCTTACTTTTGCAATCACTGTTCACACAAGTCACCTTAAAAAAGATATTTTCTAGTTAATGTGACTTTTTACTTTATTAAAAAATATGTTTTTATCTTCTTACTGTGTAACTAGGATCCTTATTGATTAAACTTTTGCAGTTTCATTATCTTACATAAATATGAAGTGTGCTTCTGACACTAATGTTAGTTTACACTCACAAACATCACAGCCCTTATATTTGTTCACATCCGTTTTGTACATTTTTTGTATCTCTCCATATTTTCTCATCATCCTACACCTCGTTGTACTGTGAACATATGGTTATATCTTCACTACTACTAATGCTTTCCGAAAAAGTGAATTTTTTGTTCCCAAAGTAAATGTATTTATCCTCTGTTGTCCGTTTCTCAGACTAAAACTAATACAAAGCTGTATACAGGGTGTTTATAAATGAATATTGGGGTTTTAATGATTTATAGTATTTATTATATTAAACTTACAGTTATAAATGATATGTAAAATGAAAGAGCAACTCAAACAATTTTACCAAGAACCTTATAAATGTTCAATGTGAGCCACACATCAAGGCTATAGCCGAGTTCTTCCCAACTGTTGGTAAGTGTGTCTTCAGTGATTGTAGCAACAGCTGCTTCAATCCAGTTTCTTAATTCAGGGAGGTCTGCTGGTAGCGGAGGCACATACACAAAATCTTTGAAGCACCAAAGGAAAAAATCGCATGGCGTTAGGTCGGATGAATGTGGAGGCCATGCGAAGCAAGCCCTGTCATTGGGACCCTTGCAGACTATCCAGTGCTTGGGTACAGAGAAGTTCAACCAATTGCGTACTTCACTGTACCAGTGAGTTGGCGCACCATCTTGCTGGAAAATGAAGTTCTCTGGCTCATCTTCTTCCAACTGAGGGAAGAGCCACTGATCTAGTGTATCAAGGTAAGAACTGCCAGTTACAGTAGGTTCACCAAAAAAGAAAGGCCCATAAACTTTCCGTGGGATACGACACAAGGCACAGTCACTTTAGGGGAATCTCGTTGCATTTGTACCACCTCGCGAGGATTTTCTGAGACCCAGATACGCACATTGTGAGTGTTAACATGTCCACTAAGGTGAAAGGTCGATTCGTCACTGAAGACAACATGATCCAGAAAATCTTTATCATCATGAAACAACATTTTGTTTGCGAAGTCTGCCGGCTTTAGAGCCTGTAATAGCTATAAACGGGAAGGACGTAACTGTACATGTTTTCTTAAAACTTTTCAAACAGTCGACACAAGAACTTGTTATTCACGACTAGCCTTCGGGACTGATTTTTTTGGGCTACGAATGAACGACTCTCTCACTCGCTCAACAGTCTCTCCACTAACTCTTGGTTGTCCCTTTCCCTTTACAAAGGCAGCCATCATCTTCAAATTGATGATACCATCTACGAATGTTATCATCACTTGGAGGATCAAAACCGAACTTCAGCCGGAATGCACATTGCACAGTAACTGCAAAGCACAAAACGCTTTCTGTTCACTAGTCGCCATCTTCGCTACTACTGCTGTCTAGCAGATTGCGGCGGAAACATTAGGCACTGCGCATGCACACTGATGCCAAACACGACTGTTTGAGTTGCTCTTTCATTTGACATATCATTTATTACTGTAAGTTTAATGTAATAAATATTATAAAGCATTAAAACCCTGATATTCATTTATAAACACCCTGTATAATACAGCCGACAATCAAAACAACTGCTACTATCAGTGCTTGCTAATGCTATTTTCGTATTTCATATAAAACTTCAAAAATATATGATCCCTCCACGTTTTGAACATGTGACATCCTTCACTACAGCTGAATGCACTATCCGTTGTGCCACAGAACACCTAAAGTATGCTGCGTCTCTGCTGAGTGCCTTCTAAACAGGAAATCAGCACTAAGTTTTACCAAGACTAATTTTGTTGTGTTTTGGGTCATAGCTCTTGACTGACAGTCAACAATTTAGTTATAATATACAGACACATTTGCAAAAGTTCTAAAACTCCTTTGTTTTGAGCAAGTTTAATGATGTTGCAAGGAGTGAGGAAAAGCATGTCCATCGTTGCAAATATCACTGCTCTAAATGGGTGAGGCATAAATGCATCAACTTTCGCAAGGCTTCCACTATCAGCATTCACATAATTCCTTTTTATTGTTAAGTAAAAGTTGTAACTGCATTTTCCATCACTAAACAGCTAAACTGTTCACAGTAAAAATAAGTAAAAACCCTGTAACTTCAGCTAATGCTCCTATAATGTGAGTATAGCTTCGTCTTACTCCTAGCCTGTGACGTCATCAGAGCATCATCCAGTAACACAGTGTTTTCGATCACATGACCAGATCTTGATATTTAATGATTTTTAAACTTTAATAACATAAAAATAATATATTGTGAGAATACTGACTGTAAATGCTATTTAAATGTTATAACTGATCAGAATAACAACAATCTGAACCACATTTTTAATACAGGAAAATAGCCTATTCTCCATGCTACTCTATTCAATCACACACAATTTAAGGAGCCATTGTACAGGCAGTGCTGGCCCATTGAAAAGCCTTGTATTCTTGAATTGTGGGAGTAGAGTACTATTTAAAACTGGTCTGTAGCATAGCCTTAAGTCCAGGGGCAGTTATGCTAAGATTGGAAGGTAAGAAACTGATCTGTAGTGCGGCTCGAAGTCTAGGTTAATAATTGCCAAAATTCACTCCATAATTATTAGGTTTTTCTTTATAAAAACTGAAAGCTGCCTTACATAACGGAGGAATCCCAGAAGTATCCTTGTCCAAAGACTGTACATCAACAATGAAAAATATTAGAAGGATTGCATAACAAACTATTGCAGAAAAAAATAGGAACACGAAAAACAATCTGAAAAAGATGTGAAAAGAATAGGCATTGCAAAGATTCCATGAATAAATGCGATCTATTTCATCACTGGGCAATGGAGAGCCCACGAAACACTCTTGACAACACTGGCACACAGCATATGAAACAGGAATAGAAACACTTTTTTTTTTTTTTTAATTCATGTCACAGGTGTATCTACTGTAAATTACAATGATCCAAATAAACAGCATCCTAACATTGGTGCTATGTAGCATCTCACTCAGAATGGACAGTATTTTGTTTCCTACTGTGAATGTGCTGTTCCTGAAGTGTTTCCTCTGCAAAACAGATGGCAATAAGGTGCATATAGTCTCGTTTGTTCTCAGTCAAAGCAGCTGCCAGTAGCAGCCGAAACACAAACTTTGACTAAAGAAGTGTTAAAATTAAGAAATGGGCCAGCAAAGATATTGTAATGTAAAATATGTACATTGTCTAACCAGAAAAAGAATAATTAAGTGAATGTAGTGACTCCATTTGGTCATTAAAATACACAATATTTTTAAGGGAATGAATATCAACAAAGGAGTTTGCAGAGATGAAATCTCTGGTAGATTTGGGTTGCGAAAGATGCATAGGTACAATTTAAACAAATGAGCAACTGCTCTACAGTTACTGTTGAATTAATCCATTCAGTTCCCATTGGACCAAAGAGTACAGCACACGTTTGGGGCTGCAGGTACGAAAAGGGCATAGCCAAAGGGAGGGTCCTGGGGTCTGGACACCCCTATCACCTAACTGAAATTACGTGTATTATATTTGCCATGTAGCAAATCTGGAAGATATTTTGATTTTCAGTCATACGATGAAAAAGTAGTATGCAGTATTGATAGTCAAGGCCATCGATAAATTAACTATCCATACCACTACTTGCTGTTACCATCCCTCCTTTAGCTAAGACAACAACTGGCATTGTTGCCTTTACTTGAGCTCAGTAGTTGTTTTGTTAATCAGGTAAGTTCTTACTTGCAGTTGAATTTAATGTAAGTGCTACCGTTTATTGATTTTGTGCTATTATGGTACTTTCTAATTATGGATAAGTTTGTAGCAAGAAAGAAGAAGAAAACGGATTTTATTCGTCCATTTGCACTAAGGTAAGTTCAAAATACATATGCACCACTATAACAGCCTGATTACCTACATATAGCAGTTTAATATTAGTACTAAAGTCTTTATTTGGAAACTGGCAGAACTTTGGGGTTTCAGTATTTCACAAGGTAGTGGAGTGGTAAACATCCTTACAAATAACATTAAATACAAATCAATGCACAAAAATATGCTTTGATTTGCCAGTGTAGCCAAAACCTCAGGCTGGTTAACAAAAACATTGTGCAAATGGTGATCGTTGCATTTCTTTAAAAAAAGTTGCACAAAATTCTATCATTGGTAGCCCACCTGGGAAAATATCATCCAATCTGGTTGCCCAGATGGTACTCAATTATGAAAACCAGTTCCGATATGGAACAATGAGGAGTAGCTTGTGGAGAGCAGAAGGGATATGTGATAGCTCAGTCTATAGTTCATTCAAATAAATGTGATAAATGACAACTTATGTTGTAGAGGAGTTTATTAGCATCACAGACTATATAACCATATTATCATGGATAAATACTAACTCATTTATGAGGTTGCAAACATCAGAGGTCTAGCTGAAATCAACGCTAAGATCCCAAAACTGTAGTTGATAACATTTCTGTAGTTTGTTTTGTTTTATAAATAAATTTGATTGCTGCAGTTTCAAGTTGACTGTTCAAATAATAATTTTTAAAGTTCATCACTTGAGAAACTTGAAGAAATTCAATGAAATGAAAGATACTTTAATAAAATTTGAGACTGAACTGAGGAACTTTGTACACTTTATGTATTGAAGGAATTCTCACACTTTGTTTCAGATAAGTTGTAAATTTAAATACAAGATAGTAGAAGGAGAAAAATAGCTATCATCAAGAGAGGTTTGAACTCGTTTAACTTTATAAGTTTCAACCCAATGTTTTAGATTCTTCTGTTTTATGAGAGTGAACCTTATATTACATGACTGAGCCGTGTTTTGTTAGCAAAGAGAAAATACTTTATATTAGAATTTTAATTCATTTTGCAATAGAAAGAAGTTATCATATTGCCACATAATGAAATACTTAACTGTGCATTTGGGTACTATATTGCAGAGAATATATGTTATACCTTTTTTAAGAAAAGCTTTTCTTTCTTAATTTTATAGACCAAATACTATTTGTATGAAAGCCTCCCGAAACTGAGAGCCTCCTGAAAGCAAATTATTTACACAAAATTAAAAAATAAATAATGTGTTTTCAGAATAAATGAGAAACATGGGACTTTTGAAGATGCTCTTTAACAAACTGGACCAATCCCCCACCTTTCTGGCAAAATCCTAGCTACAGCCCTGCACGTACATACACTATGTGATCAGAAGTATCGGGACACCAGCAAAAACAAACGTTTTTCATATTAGGTGCATTGTGCTGCCACCTACTGCCAGGTACTCCATATCAGCGACCTCAGTAGTCATTAGATATCGTGAGAAAGCTCCGCGGCACTCATGGACTCAGACAGAATTGGAAGGAGAATCAACATTGGCCGTATTTTTTGTTTTATTAACCGCAAAATTGATTTTCGGTCACTTAGTGACCATCCTCAGTGCTGTAATATACATTTAAAATTGGTAGGCACTGGTATCAACAAGCTTAGAGCGATCACATAAACTGTTGATACCAGTGCCTACCAATTTTAAATGTATATTTCAGCACTGACGATGATCTCTAAGTGACCGAAAATTGATTTTGTGGATAATAAAACAAAAAATACGGTCAATGCTGATTCTCCTTCCAATTCTATCCACTATTTGGTCGTGGTGTACAGAACACTCCATGGAGTCGCCAATCAACTCATGGACTCACTTCACGTGGTCACGTGATTGGGTGTCAATTACATCATATGTCTGTATGCAAGATTTCCACAATCCTAAACATCCCTAGGTCCACTGTTTCTGATGTGATAGTGAAGTAGAAACGTGAAGGGACATGTACAGCACAAAAGTGTACAGGCCGACCTCGCCTGTTGCTGGACAGAGACCACAGACAATTGAAGAAGGTCGTAATGCGTAATAGGCAGACATTTATCCAGACCATCACACAGGAATTCCAAACTGCATCAGAATCCACTACAAGTACTACGACAGTTAGGCGGGACGTGAGAAAACTTCGATTTCATGGTCGAGCGGCTGCTTACAAGCCACACATCACACCGGTAAATGCCAAAGGACGCCTCATTTGGTGTAAGGACCGTAAACATTGGATGATTGATCAGTGGAAAAACGCTGTGTGGAGTGACGAATCACAGTACATAATGTGGCAATCCGATGGCAGGGTGTGGGTGTGCCGAATGCCCGGTGAACGTCATCTGCCAGTGTGAGTAGTGTCAACAGTAAAATTCAGAGGTGGTGATGTTATAGTGTGGTCTTGTTTTTCATGGAGGGGGCTTGCACCCCTTGTTGTTTTGCATGGCACTATCACAGCACAGGCCTACACTGATGTTTTAGGCATCTTCTTGCTTCACACTGTTGAAGAGCAATTTGGGGACAGCGACTGAGCAACACGATTGAGCACCTGTTCATAATGCTTGGCCTGTGGCGGAGTGGTTACATGACAAAAACATCCCTGTAATGGACTGGCCTGCACAAAGTCCTGACCTGAACCCTAGAGAACACCTTTGGGATGTTTTGGAATGCTGCCTTCGTGCCACGCCTCACCGACCGACATCAATACCTCTCCTCAGAGCAGCATTCCACAAAGAATGGGTTGCCATTCCCCAAGAAAGCTTCCAGTACCTGATTGAACATATGCCTGCAAGAGAGGAAGCTGTCATCAAGGCTAAGGGTGGGCCAACGCCATACTGATTTCCAGCGTTACTGATGGAGGGCGCCACGAACTTGTAAGTATTTTTCAGCCAGGTGTCTGGATACTTTTGATCACATAGCGTATGTTATATGCATCTCACTAATCTGATAGACAACACAAAATTATTGCACAAAAAATGAATTAAGAGAAAACCATTGTTTGGCAGGTCTTTTAAATTGTAATGATAATGTTTACACAAATGTCAGTCCCACCTCAACTAACAAAGTGATCACATGGCAATCAGATTTTTGTAATTTTTTATATTTGTAGTACATGAAGTTCAGAACTCAAACATACCTCTCCCAAAGCAGTTTGATGTAACACTGAAATATTCTTGAGAAAATCGACTTTGAAATTTTCCAATTATGTTTAATATACTAAAATATATTTTTTGATGAGCAGCATGGCTCTGTGTTAGAGTGCTCGCTCCTTGTTCAGTTCCATATGGAATCAAATGTTTAAACAAACGTGCATGTTCTAGGAGCATTTCCATGATCCGTAAAATACATAATGCATATGAGACTGGTAATTACTAGATCTGTAACGTTTGAATACCTATATCATTTAAATATAGAATTCATAAAATACATGCAAATTAACACAGCTAATTGTCATTTTTAAGAAAAATGTGTGTCCTCTTATTTCTTATTATATACTGCACATAAAAATCTCCTTCTCATTGCAAACAAAAATTCTTAATTACACATCTGTTATAAAAGACTGAAGAGTTAAAAAAGTTATAAAGATTTTTTTATTGTTTTGTATTTTACACTTCACACACATGCTCATAAAACATGCACCTTTGTTAAAAAATTTGATTCTGCCAGGATTCAAATATGCTGTCTCCCCCATGCGTCAGGCGAGCACTCTGCTGCTTAGCCACAATGCTTATCAAAAGAATGTCACCTCAGTTTAGCGTATAAAAAGGCTCGGAAAACTTCGAAGACAATTTTATGAAGTGTTTTTGAGAGTTGCTTCAAACTGCTTTGGAAATGGTATATTTCAGTTCTGAACTTCACGTACCATAAGTATAAAAAACTACAAAAATTCTGCTTGGCATGTAGTACACTAGTGGGAATCAAATACAAGCAATTTTTCAATTTATCACGCAATTTCAGTCTTCTACATGAACAAATCCTGACAAGAACACTAACTTTGTGTCCACAGGTTCTTCTGTAAGAAAAAAGAATGGAAAAGTGCTGATGCAAACGGGACTGTTCAAGGGGTACCACAACATCACCCTAATGCCTGGTCAAACACAGAACATGACAGGTCCAAACAAATATTATCCTACCCCCTGCTTTATACCTTGATCCAAATTCTTGAGTGATTTCTCCACTTATACCTCAAAAGGCTCAATTCCTTCTAAACCATTCCTGGACAAAGGAATCTGAATCTGTTTATTGTGACTGTCAACAAACGACCAGACAGGTTTTTCTGTTATTTTACTGGCTGTTGTCTTAGCTGGCATGCATCTTTCTTCACTGTAGACCTATTCTCAGACTAAAGTAATAAAATTGTTCTGAACAAAATTTTTGCCAATTTATTTACCTATTACTGGTTGAGCATCAAGTGATGTCAATCTATGTTCTGTAGACGGTAACTGCTCATAGAACTTCTGAATTTGGTCTTTACCAACAGTTCCATTTCCATTCCAAGAAAGGATCCCAGTATCTAAATAATATTTAGACATCAGCTGAAAAACAGAAACATGAGCTGTAAAACAGAACAAACAAGTCCACAGGCAGCTGCTTAATTTACACTCTACATTGTAACCAAGATAGATATTATTAATATCATATACACTCCTGCTGAAGTAACAGAAAACTTAGATCATTATTATCCTCACATGGGGTACTATAGTCTGCAAGGCTGATTTCAGCCAAGTGCACAAAATGCAGTACATAAAAACACTTGCAAATCAAGCAATAACAGCAAAGGTGGTGTCTAATCAAAATGAACTGGAACAACCGGTGAAAACAGCAAATCATTGCAGAAAATAAATGTAAGTGTGATTTGTCAACGCATGCTGCTGGGAATTATATCAATATACTATGGTACGGTAACTAATCACCATATAGAGGAGATGCTGAGTCACAGACAGGTACAACAAAAAGATTGCTAAAGGCCTTCTTCTAAAGTAGATCTCTCTCTCTCTCTCTCTCTCTCTCTCTCTCTCTCTCTCTCACACACACACACACACACACACATACACACACACACAAAATCAAGCTGGCACAGCTGAGACACACGACTACGTCTCTGGTCACAGCAGCCAGACTGAACAACGCTCTCCGTCTGGCCTAGCAATCTATCCTTTTCATGATACTGTCATTAGCCATGTTAGTGGGGTACAATCAACCAATTTATTGTTAGCTTACACAACCAATGTATTCAAGTTATGGTGATGTTAAAATAGAATTCCCATCTGCCTGTATGTATCAAACAGAAAGGAATGTTGCAGATAGTAGGCAACGTGTGAACTGTGGCATGACTGTCTATCGAGCAGTAGTTGTTTGCTACATTCATAACATGAAGGGAGTAATATTACCCACTGTGAGACTGATGATACCAGTCAGTCAGTTTAATTATGATAAGATCACTCAGCCTGCCCTCCCCACAAATGAACTGTGAAGTATTTTGAGTACACTGAAATGAGCTCCTCCTTTGCCTTGCAAGTTTCATGGAGTACGCATGAACCAAAAGTTAAAGAAGCTAATGTGGAACAACTGATTCGTTATGAACAGCAAATATCCACATAAAATGTGTACTTTGTGTTCACAAGACATTAGCACTGAACATGGTCTCTATGTTGATAAGCTGGTGTCTTAAATAAATTGCTTACTCACACTGGTACTGCTTGGACGTAATACAATCCTTTTAACAGCTAATAATGATTAGTAATGCAAAAAGTGCATCATTGGAATCAAAAGTAAAGTTAATACTATGAAACACATAATGCCCTAAGCAAGGAAGAAGAAAGACTTTCTCCAACTGAATCATGTACATGCAATTAGGGTTACAATCTTTGGCATAGTATCCACTGCAGCACAGTGCAGAGGGTACCAGTGAAAAATAGGACATAATCTCTCTTCTAAATATGAGTCTGCATTAACCATGTCTCCTGTCCCTATACTCAGTAGTGGTGGTGGTAGCAGCAGCATTACTCATCCACAGATCACTTTAATAAAAATAATGAGCATGTCAGGATTACAGTTTCAGAACAGAAAACATAATTCATATTTTCAGGCTTTTAATTACTTACAGGTCTAATTGGACAAGGATATGGCAGTCTATCATCATTATCGCAGATGGAAGACATAAAAAAAATCTGCTATGTGTAACATAACTTAACAACAGTACACATTATGCAAAATTCTATAGTGCTATGCTTATTCGTAGGAAGCTCAAGACCGATGATCAGGACTTTAAAGAAAATTCATTGCCAGTTTATATGCTTTTAGCTGCACATAAGACTGAAAAAAGCACCATCACAGTGGTCAGTTCAACAACACATTCTTAATGACCACACCTGGACAAGTAGCTCTATGCATCTACGAGTGTGCACACAGAATGCTGGTTAGCCTGCTTATCAAGGTGCAGCAGTCTCGTTAGCAGAATGTCATGCACGCTCGTTTAGCTCTGCAGTCTTTCTTACATAGTTTTACAGAAACTATTCATAAAAAAATTGATTTTTATATTACATATAGTTTTATATGTCAGCTTCGTGGTGAACTGCCTATCATCTCACTAATGGTCATACGTATTGTGACATTCACGTTTAGACCTAAGTAAGATGCTGCACTGAATTCGAAAAAGTTTGCAATGAAAAATACGGGTCACTATGATTTTGTGTTTGGTGCATATTATACAATGAGTTGTTGTGAGTGAAAGTTTGCTAAGATACTGAATTTTTTTTAGACTTAGGAGGAAGTGTCTGACTGTCTCTCCAGTCTTGAAAAAAAGGAATTTACACAGCACATTCACTTCCGAATGCATGCACGCAAGAATGAAATATTCATAATATATCTCCTAAACCATTCAAAATATCACAATGAGATTTTGGCCAATTGTAGCAATATGGAACCTTCTTACCTACTTTGATACAGCCAAAGTTACAGTTTTTATTTGTCTTTTTTTTCCCAATCACGTGCTGTGATTTTTGAAAAGTCATTAATAGCCAATCAAAAGATAATTTGCCAGTATGAAAATTAACGTGAAATTAGATCTGTTACAGTAAACTGACGCAATGAGAATTTCCATGTGGAACTGACCTCTCTGGCTGCTTATTGCTTCTTTAATAAGACACACGGTTTCAGAATTCTGTTGCAATAGCTATTAAAAGGTGAGTTTGTGCTATTTATACTGTTTTGGCAAAAGCAAAATTTAATGGGGCAATTAGGTAAATGCATGTGTCACTCAAAACTCGTCACTGATGACTCTTTCTGGGGGGGGGGGGGGGGGGAGGTTTAGCAACTCAGATAAAAAAAAAAATGACAATTCTCTTGCAATTTCAGGGGAATGCTGCAACCCAGTGTATCTTTAATAATGAACAGCTGAGACTGAAATTTACCAAAGGATTTCCTTTCTACACCTTATTTATATTTGACATATGAAAAATCACAGCAAATAGCACACCATCTACCTGTTCCTATCCCTGTACAGAGTGAGGAAGTAAATCTGCTTACTACATTATCTTTTAATTCTCCAGTGATATTGACTTGATGAATAGTTGGCAAGGTTCTTTAAGTTATCAGTGTGTTCACAGCTCCAGAGTTACAAAATGTTTTACTGGATCTACTCTGAAAAAAAAAAAAAAAAAAAAGAGGTTCCAAAAATATGATATTCATTACTTTATGGACTGTTAGAGACTACTCATTAATATTAAAATAGATTATAAATATATATAATCTATCTTTAACATATCAAAAGATGTGAAGAAGATCAGCACTTTACTCCGAATGGTGATAGGAACAAAAAGATGGTACACAATTTGCTGCAAATTAGCTTCATACTTCCCAGATGAAGGGAGAAAATTCTTTGGTAAGTTTCCATTCCACTTGTTCACTATTAAAAAGACAATGGTTTTCAATATTTTTGTCTGAAGAGAATCTTTTATCATTTCAAGAAGCATCATCAGCTACAAGTAATGGCTACATTTCTCTTGTTGACAGGTTTCATTTTGCTTATTTTACTAAAATGCAATATAATTTGGACAAACTCGCCTTGCAGTAGCTATTGTGACATAATTCTGACACAGAGTCATATTAAACTGTCAATGGGGACCAGAGAGGCAAATAACTTATGGAAAACTTCACTGTTTCAGTTCGCAGTAAAGTAAGAGAAGAAATTTCATGTTTATTTTCGTACTTGCACATCCTCTTTTGAATAGATGCTGAGACTCCTAAAAAAAAAGTTACGGTACTGGGTTAAAAAAAATTGAAATAAAAGCCATAGCTTCTGCTATATTGCCGCAGATAAGGAAGTTCTGTACATTAAGTATATAGCAAAATACCTTACTCCTCGCGTGCTATCACTTGCCAAAATCTCACATCGATATCTCGTATGAGGGATGTTTTAATATTTCATTCTCGTACATGTGTGATCAGAAGTGAATGTGCCACAAATTCCATTTAAGATTGGAGACAGAGAAAGACCTCCTGCCAAATCTACAGCAAACTGCAATATTTTAACTAAATTTCATATGGTGTAATATGCACCAATAACGAATCACAGTAACTCCTATTTTTCATTGCAAACTTTTCGAATTTCCAGCTCGCTGGCAGATGTGGGGCTGCACCTGTCGGTGCCGTCACCTGTGTTGTGTGCTGCCTCATTAAATAAAAATGGGATATTTTCCGCACTAGGTCAAGCTGCCTCACGCTGGGCCACATGCACAGGCAGCCTGTTTACTTTCCGCGCGCATCCTTACTTTTTTCTGTACGTTACAAGTTTCTTGAGTTTCGTAGCCAGATCCCACCAGCTCATGTTTCTTCTGGCACGCAAGTTCTATTTTTTCCCGCACCTCTTCATTTCGCACTTGATCCATCCATCATCCATATACAGCACTGTATTTTAAACACTTCCAGCTTTGCTAGGAGGTACATCACATCTGTACAGTGATTTACTTTAAACGTACAATTTCAACCACTTGTAACAGTTTGATCTCACTCACTGAATTGTCTTTTTCAGCCATTCACTAATTCAGGACATGTGTGCCATCTTTTTTTAATTCAAGTTCATAAAACAGATCTCAAACTTATGAACATCCTGTACTACCATGGTGAATTTTCCTGTTCATTATATATTTCTACTGGTGTAATATTTAGTCTGCATCTTCTCTCTTTCAATTAACTTCAGAGGCATATTCTGAAAAATGAAAATCAAACTATAAATCTATAGCCATGTGAGGATTTGAATCATCTGCCCTTTCCAAATACAAATCCACCTGACTGAATTTAATTTGGAGTGGATTTTAGATATTTTAATTTCTTCTGTTAAGTATTTACAGATTTGGCCAATTTCACTCTGCTGCTGACCAAGGTACGCTCTTCTTAGTATGGTCATTTATAATAAAATACGACAGACATGTCAGTTCCTGTTTAGGGGAGTGCTGGTCCAGCAATATATACACGAGTGCTTCTGTGAAATTTGCAAACCAGGAGAGAAGTACTCGTAGATGTGAAGCAATGAGGCCAAATTGTGAGTCATGCCTCAGTAGCTTATCTGGTAAGAACATTATCCACAAAAGGAGAGGTTCCAGTGTCAAATCTCAAGAGTTTTAGTCTAGCAGTAAGTTTTGTGATTGTATCTGACAAATGGGATTGGGGGAAGGCATTTTCACATAATCGGAATTCATAACATACCTATTGTCTGGCAGCACTTACTTAAAAAAGTGAAACATAATTTAAATGATCTGAAGGTGAATCTTCAGAACATTTCAAAAACATGCCACAAAGTTTTCTGTCTTTCGTTAAAAGTTATCTATTGACAGACGTATTGCCATATACAATGCTTAATTTCATGAAATAAATGCTTAGTTGCACAAAATATTTCTTCTTTTCAATTCAATGTGAAAATTTCAATCAAACACTAATTTACTTACATGCCTCCTTTTATCCACACTTTCATAGTACAACTTCGTGAATTCCTCAGCAGTTCTGCAGGCTTGATCTACCTTTGCGTCCTGCAATTTCAAATTTTATAATTATTTTAGAACATAATTATATTACAAAACTAAACACTATCAGCTGTAAAAAGAGGAAAAGGGGAGGAGGGAGCTTTTACTCCAAATTCAAGATGTAGAGGGTATGGGGGAAACAATCCTGACAGACAGGTAACGGGGTCATATACCACTAATGCCCAGCTTAGATCATGCAATGTCAGTGTGTGTGTGTGTGTGTGTGTGTGTGTGTGTGTGTGTGTGTGTGTGCGCGCGCGCGCGCGTGCACGCACATGCATACACATTTTCCTACATGCTTCAAAAAGGAAGTGCATTCCGACAGCTAGTAAAGCTCTGTGCCTTTTGTTTGTGTACCTATTGACGACGTAGTGCTTCTGCGTTTTGGTACGTCATTTCCTTTATTTCTAAATAACTCATACTTCTCAACCAGAACTTTGCATACATTATTAAGATTTTACTGATGTACCTAAGTGAGTGTGAGTGTGTGTGTGTGTGTGTGTGTGTGTGTGTGTGTGTGTGTACACAAATATCCATATACGCATGGAAACGGCTTCATCATACTGTGTTTCCACTGTATATATTACTATTTACAGTTTTTATTCTGCTTCTGATCTTACACATTCTGAAATTTTGTATGGTTTTACTGTATTGAATTTTGATTTTGGTTTGCATTTCTGTTCATGTTCTCACTAAAAATGTGCTGTAAATTCAAAATAAGTAGAATGAATAAATATTAAAAATATTAACTGGAGCTGAGGCACTTATTACTTTGTATGGTTTTCCACTTGACAAAATTTACTTAACTGAACCAGTTATTGAAACAATGGAACTCCAATTTGGAATATCAACAATACAAACAAAAGGCAGATTGCTACTTACCGTAAAGATGACACATTAAGTTGCAGACAGACACAATGAAAAGACACTTACACATAAGCTTTCAGCACAGCCTTCGTCAGAAAAGGAAACACAAATGCTTCCATTCGCAAAAGCCAACATACCCTCTCTCTCTCTCTCTCTCTCTCTCACTCACACACACACACACACAGAAACTGCCATCTCCGGCAACTTGGCCTGGAATTCAACTGTCACATGGAGCAGAAGCAGCAATCTGGAGAGGGCAGGAAAGCGGATGGATAGCTTGGTACGAGTGGAGGAAGAGAACTCCCTACCAACACTTCATCAAATCCAGACCTGATACATTCCCATAATACTGTTGTTAACCTTTCCACCAAAACCCTCTGCCCCACAGAAGTTTCAGTCCTATCCATAGGCCTCCGCTTTAGCCCTAGAACCAAATTTAATCCTGTGGACTTGTGAAAGACCTAGTCTCCTTCCCCCCTGCCCTGCATTGGAAACACTTCTTTGTCACCAATCCCTGCAACCAAAACCAACCTAATCTGAACACTGAATGTTGCCTCTCCCAGTTCATACTACCATCCAACCGTGATCCTCCTACCAAACCAACCATTTATCACTTTCGAGGAATTCCTTATCTCCAAATTGGCCTCACAATCCTTCCCCAGGCCCCTTTCTCAGAACATCAACTTTTCAGCAGAAGAAAGGGCAGCCATACACAACCTCAAAACAAATCCTGGCCTAATCATGTATCTGCAGACAACAGTTCCATCACTGTTGTTATGAATCCCAGTGACAATCTGGTTGAAAGCCTCTGCCAATTGTCTGTCTCTTCCACCTATAAACTCTGCCAGTGGTCCCATCCCAGAAGTTCAACATAACCTCCAATTCCTGCTTCAGGACTTAGGCCCTTCCCAGAACCTCTTCCCTCCATCCTTTTGCTTCTCCACCCCTATGATACCACACTAATCCATCTTCAACATGGTCCACAAAACCCGCAAACCCAATAATCCTGGGCACCCAATTTTAGCTGATTTTGTGACCCCATTGAAAGAATTTTGAGCCTCAATGACCAGCAACTCCAACCAACTGCTCGTAATATACCCTCCAACATCAAAGATACCAACTATGCCCTCTCCACTATCACCATGCCTCTACCTCCTGGATCCCTACTCATCACTGTTGATGCCCCTCCCTATACACAAACATCCCTCATGCCCAATTTCTTACTGTTATTGGAAACTACCTTTCCCAATGTCCTTCAGACTCCAGACATACTGCCTCATTCATTATACACTTTACTAACTTTATCATAACCACAATTACTTCTTTGAAGGGAAGGTATACAAACAAATCTGTGGCACACTAATGGGCACCCGCATGGCACCCTCCTATGCCAAACTGTTTATGGGCCACACAGAGGAGAGCTTCCTAGCCTCCTGAAACACCAACGCCCTAGCCTGGTTCAGGTTCACTGACGATATCTCCATGATCTGGACTTAGGACCAAGACATTCTATCTTCATTCATTCACAACCTAAGCACCTACTCTCCCATCCTCTTCACCTGGTCCTCCTAAAACCTGGGTGCTGACCTGCACCAAAAAATCCTTCCCCATACAGGATGGCCACCCAGGGAAGGTTTATCAACTGTGACAAGAACTCCTTTGCCCACTATGCTTAGGGTCTCTTCAAGGCCTTCACACACAGGCACTACCCCAGACCTAATTGACTGATCGACTGAGGGAGGTTATGGGACTAAACGGCGAGGTCATCCATCCTCCAATTCAAAGGTACTTGCATAAGATAGATGGTACACTAAAAATAGGCGGATCCAGCCAGTAAGATCAAATTATACAGCTACAAAGTTAAAAGACACACAGTAGAAGGCATAAAAGGGCAGACCAAATCTAGAAACTGGAAAAAACTGAGGGATAAAAGAGTGGTCTTTGCAGGGGATACTGGTCATTGGTCCCAGAACTAGAACACGAAGAGAGGCCCCAACTATAACCACAACCACCCTGCTCCTGCTTTAGGAGCAAAGCAAAACATTACAACTGAAAATAAAATCCACTTTCTTGTAGGAAACTCAGGACTAGTCCCACCATCCGTGAATCATTTGCAAATATTAAAGACAAGGAATATGGAAGGCTATACTTAGTACAAAGGCCCAAAAGAAGGGGGACATTCAACGAATAAATGGGGTGCAAACAGTCTGGCTCCACAGCCATATTGTGGGGGTAGCTCATTCCCCAAGAGGAAGCAATGGGTGAGCCTAGTATGACCGACGTGTAGACAGCATAAGACAGTCCTCTTTCCGAGAGGGTGGAAGGAAGAGCACCAAACTGCAGTAGTCTCCTTGACTGTGCCGAGTTTATTACTTCTAGCACACCAGATGTCATTCTACTGTTGGGCAGAGAGAGATTTAATGTGTATCTGCATATCTCAACCCAAAATCATGAAAGGGAATGGGGGCTAAGTATCTACCTCTCTAGCCAAATGGTCAGCCACCTCATTCCCTGGGGTGCCCACATGACTGGGGACCCAGAGGAAGGCAACGGAGCTGGCGGCATAGCCAAGGGCAGAGAGATCATGGATAGGAGAGACCAAAGGGTGACGAGAGTAGCATTGGTCTATAGCCAGCTTTACTTCTGCCAGTATCTCGTCTCCTACCTTCCAAACTTTACAGAAGCTCTCCTGCGAACCTAGCAGAACTAGCACTCCTGAAAGAAAGGATACTGCGGAGACATGGCTTAGCCACAGCCTGGGGGATGTAGCTGTGAGGACCGGGCGTGAGTCGTGCTTCGGTAGCTCAGATGGTAGAGCACTTGCCCGCGAAAGGCAAAGGTCCCGAGTTTGAGTCTCGATCGGGCACACAGTTTTAATCTGCCAGGAAGTTTTATATCAGCGCACACTCCGCTGCAGAGTGAAAATCTCATTCTGGAAACATCCCCCAGGCTGTGGCTAAGCCATGTCTCCGCAGTATCCTTTCTTTCAGGAGTGCTAGTTCTGCAAGGTTCGCAGGAGAGCTTCTGTAAAGTTTGGAAGGTAGGAGACGAGATACTGGCAGAAGTAAAGCTGTGAGGACCGGGCGTGAGTCGTGCTTCGGTAGCTCAGATGGTAGAGCACTTGCCCGCGAAAGGCAAAGGTCCCGAGTTCGAGTCTCGGTCGGGCACACAGTTTTAATCTCCCAGGAAGTTTCAGAGGGAAGTGAGACGCATTTCAACTGGCAATCCTACCTGAGAGAGGGTGTTAGGATGTAGATGTCCCTCATTTGCAAAGAGGTCGGGGTACACGGTGTGGTCAGGGAATCGTTCAATGGTGATTGCGTAAGAAACCAAGAGTTGGTTCCATCATATTTGCAGAAGGAGAATCCCCGGTTCTGCAAGGAGACTGTCGACAGGACTAGTGTGAAAGGCGCCAATAGCTGACACTGCGTAATGATGAACGGGGCCAAATAGTTTCAGAGTGGAAGGAGCCGCTGAGTCATAAACCTGACAACCATAATCTAGTCTGGACAAAACCAGAGTGCGGTCTGTGTTTTGGAGGCAGAAAACTGGAAGCCATGGGAGAGGGTCCACGCAGAGGCCCATTGGATGATGACTTGGAGCTGGCATTCAGTAGATGCTACTGAGTGGGAACTGCACCAGATGCAAAAATCGACATTTAATGCCGGGGTAATCACAGGACCAACAGAGGTCACAAGCCCATTGATGATGACGATGATGATGATGATGAGGAGGAGGAGGAGGAGGAGGAGGACGACGACGAGGAAGAGTGTGACACTCAACACAGAATCTTGTGAGATACCATTCTCCTGGACCCAAGCGGTGTTGAGTGAAGTGCCAACTTGAACCTGGAAGAGCCGGTGGGATAAAAGCTAACGGATAAAAATTGGAAGGAGGTTGTGAAAGCCCAAGTCATGGAGGGTAAATAAAAGCACCAAGCCGTGTCATATGCATTATGTAAGTCAAAGCAGACCACAACAAGGTGCCAGCAGTTAGTAAAAGCCTGTAGGGTTGCTGTTTCCAATCTGAGTAAATCGTCACTTGTAGATCATCCTTCCCGGAAGCCACATTGATACAAGGGACAAAAGGCCCTGAGATTCGAGCACTCAACATAATTTGAAGCTAACCATCCTCTCGATCAGTTTACAAAGTATGTTTGTCAGGCTAATCGGCAGTAGCTGTCGAGAGATGATGGGTTCTTCCCAGGCTTATGAATGGGGATAACTACACTGTCACAACTGTCTCACAAGTTGGGGAAGTGACCTGTCCACAATGTCAAATGAAATCATTCGAGGACAATTTCCTTTCACACTGCAATGTTGAAGCATGCAATACCAGATTTGGTCGTGACCAGGTGCAGTAGCACGAGTCTCAGACAGTGCCGATTCCAGCTCCCACATGGAGTAACAGTAGTTGTAAGACTCAGAATTGTTGAATCTGAAGTCCAACTTGTCCCTCTCTACAGTTGCACAGTAGTGCTGAAGCACCAGATTCTGGCTG
This sequence comes from Schistocerca nitens, assembly GCF_023898315.1. Classification (NCBI taxonomy): domain Eukaryota; kingdom Metazoa; phylum Arthropoda; class Insecta; order Orthoptera; family Acrididae; genus Schistocerca; species Schistocerca nitens. Next base: position 436,311,505 of record NC_064618.1, read on the forward strand.
GCACTGGCAGTAGGTTTGCAAAATGCTCTGCCAGTCTGTGCGATGTCTCCGGGTGTTGTTTGGGAGTCACCCAGTAAATGACAGTGTTTACTGGAAATTCTCCTAATGGCTTCTCATACGTTTGTAGAACAAGCGGAACGGTTGATGGAATCCAGCAACACTTGCCAAGACCTCTTCTCGCTCTCCTTACTTGTGCATCGAGCCTTGGCTCTCATAACCCAAAATGCTGTGAGGTTCTCTGCTGATGGACGGTAGTTAAACCATTGAAAAGCAGCACGCCTGACCCACATTGCTGAGTGGCAGTCACCGGTCATCCCAATGTACACGTTGCCTCCTAAGATGAACTAAGGACTTTGGGGAGGATAAGTCAGCAGTGTGATGAATCACTCGTGTAATGTGGTCCACCCATTTCTGGACTCTGCTGCAGTGTTCAAACACAGCCAGCTGGCTAGCTGAAAAGTGTACAGATAGCCCTGCTGACCATCCACTGTGGTTGCGGCTTCTCTTCAGGAATGTTCTATCCAGTAGGTGAATGCAGAGTGGAAAGTGATCACTGGAATTAAAGTCGTCAATGACTTTCCTGCTCAATAGAATCTATGAGGGCTGGAGAGCAGATAAGTCAATGGCTCAGAATGAACCAGTAGCAGCGCAGAAATGAGTGGGAGTACCCGTGTCAAGGATGCACAGCTCACGAGACATAATGAGGCTCTCCAAAACACGACCCCAAGGGCAAGTAGAGGTTTAGCCCCACAAGACATGACAGGTACCGAAGTCTCCCAGTAGGAGAAATGGTCAAGCGAGTTGTTCTACAAGATCTGTGAGCGCCTCAGAGTCAACTACATCTTGCGGAGGTAGATACAGTGAGCAAACAGTAATACTCTGACGCGCATGAGTTTCAATGGCAACTGCTTGCAAGTCAGTTGCCAGTTGGAGAACAGAGGAGAGGCGCACATTACTGATAAAAACAGCAACCCCTCCCTTGGCTCTGTCCCCAGTCATGTCATCCTTTCGGTGAAGAGTATAGCCCCACAGCACAGGGATGTCAGAGGCTTTACAATATGTTTCTTGTAAACACAGGTACAGGGGGGAGGGGGGTGTTCCTGTCTAGCAGTTTCAGTTCCTCCGCACATCCTGAACCCACCAATGTTCCACTGTAATATGGGAACCATCAACCACATGGATTGGACTTTCACCCTGTCTTTCTGCTGGAAAAGGGAGCCTGTAATGGGTGGTGGCTCAGTCTTGGACAAGATATTTGCCCCAATCAGACATCAAGGTCAATTAGCTCTACAGAAAAATCACGAGAGACATAGGATAGGATGATGTCGACATCATCTGACTGTTTACTTCCTGGCTCAGTTGGTGATTTGTTGCCCTGAGTAGGCTTCAGAGCCACAACTGTGGCAATGGACCAGACTGAACCTTTGGAGGAGCAGGGAGCTCTACAACATCAGCTAGCATGGCTTTGTCTGATATTCTGGGAGGAAGTGTAGGCTTGGAAGTAACTGCAGCAGCACAACTGCACTAGCAAATGCAAGTAATAGTGCTGACACTAGCAACCTTCATTTGTGTAGCATCATTGATCTTCTGAACTGGCTGTTTAAGAACGGACACAAAGGAGACAGCAAACTTCGGGGCCTATTTTTGGCCTCATCATATGAGATACTCTTAGTTGTTTTGATCTCTTGAATCTTCCTTACTTCAAGGAAGGTACCGCAGTCCCTACTCCACACAGGGTGATCCCCAGAACAGTTCACGCACTTTGGAGGAGATGAACAACTGACACCTTCCTCACCACATTTGCCGCAAGTGGCTTCTCCTTACAACCAAAGGTGGTGTGCTCAAAGCACTGGCATGTAAAACTGAGCTCTGGGTTGGGAAAATAGGACTGCATGATGAGGCGAAGGAAACTAGTCTTGACATACTTTGGAAGTTTTGTGCTGCTGTAAGCCAGCATAAATGAGTCCGATTTCATGAGATCGCCATCCAAATATTTTCATCATGTTTTGCGCATCAACAATGCCTTCCTGGAACCACTCAGCTTTCAGTTCTACTTGGGAAATAATGTCAGCAAGATCCCTCCAAGTCACATCTTTACTATAGTTCAAGGTGTTGTGCAGTTGACTTTTATTGCATTGAACTTTCTGGACATTTTTCACTTGTTAGGAATCATATGTTCCTATCAATAGGATCCCATTTTGCAAGGGTTTGACAGATATTAAATTTCCAGTGATTCCCTCTAAACCTTTTTGTGTGCAGGAAGGTTGAACTTTCTGAAAGCTCCCCACTTTCTGTTTAACTATAAGAAACACGTTTTGGTCAGCAGTATGTGTTATGTTACTAGATATGTAAGACACTGTGTAATACCCAAGTCTGGAGGACTGGCTACATGAGTCCTCTTGTTCGATGGGATGTTGATACCTACCATCAGTCCACCCTTCCCGCTGGAAGGAGGAAGACAAATATTGAAGGATCCACCCCAGTCCCATGAGCAACTAGGGACATAAAAGTCCACCTGCACAGAGCTCCATCAGTGTGCAGCACATATTGAGATTGAGGTTTTTACCATCCTTGCGATCCAGAAAGCCAAGATTCCCACGTCGGACAGTGAAGCACGCAGAGAGCTTATGGGGGCAGACGACTGGCGGCACTTACAAGTCCTCAGCTCAGGAACCCTGTGTCGCCAAGCTCATACCCAGTAAATGAATGCTGAACCCCTGAGGGGAATTCAGTATGAGTGTTTGGTGCAAAAGACAAGGGTTTGAGTTTTGGCCAGAGTACAGATTTAATCTTCCAATAACCTGTATGAATAAATCCCTTGTCAGGCTGTTTTTGAATAGTTTTTTCATCAAGCTGGTACTCATAGAAAGTTAGATTAATTGAGCGGGGAGGGTATTTCGACTGCACTGCGTGATTAACACATTTGTTTAGTCAGCAGAGGAACACAAGAGAGATCCTCACAAATTCAAGTAAAATGCTAAATGGTAGATGATAATGGAAAACTCACAACAAAAACCTCATGAGCGGATGCTCCAAAGCGAAACCAGGAAACCAACTTCTTTTCATGTGCATATTATTGATTACCACAATTGTAAAAATGCAAACATTCAGGTTTGTTTGGAGCTTGATAATTATTTTCTCCAGGAACCACCTGTAAGTGGAGTAGGCACAGATGTATACGCTAGACAAAATACAACATGAGTACACCATGTGGTTCAGAGAGCAAAAGCAGTAAGTTCATCCATGGTATTCTTCCTATAACAGTGGATTTGGCATCAGGAGATTTCCATCTGTCTGGATCACTGAAGCAGACTTTCAGTGCCAAGCAAATCACAGCAGACACGTGTGATGTGATGCTTTCCTAGCACATGGAAATCTTGAAAATTTCTCAGGTATTTGCTGGGTGGTGTTGCCCAACAGGTGTGATATTTTAGCAAGCTCACTTCTTGCCATCTTCAGGTGTTCCTACAGTCCAATTGATCTCTAATGGATGCCGACTTTGCATAATCTTGACCCCTCTCCCACAACCTCCATCTTAACACATTCATGTGATCCGCAGCTAGTGATGGGGGAAGCACGGCGCTGGATGGTGGGGGAAATGTGGCACTCCACAACAGATCATGGAGTGCAGTCTTTCCGCGACCACAGCCATGCGTGGAACTCTGTCATCATGGTGACAATGCATCTTCTTCTTCAGGTGTCCTGCCAGGAGTGGATTTCTGTGTAGACTGTCATTGTGTTTTAATCAAATTCATGGTTATGTCAACATACTTTCTGTTCGATGGGAACTACTACAAACAAACAGATGGAGTAGCAATGGGCTGTCTGCTATCACCAGTAGTGGCCAATATGTTTATGGAGGCTTCTGAAGATGCAGTTCTCGAGTCGGCAGTCTACATGCCCTCTTGCTTTTTTCGATATGTAGACAATACATTTGTGATCCGGTTGCACGGACAGCATCATCTTCAAGACTTTCTGAAGCATATGAACTCGCTGGACCAGAATATAAAGTTCACAATGGAGGCAAAAGAAAACAATTGGTTTCCATTTCTAGATGTGCTCGTCAAGCGAAGGCCACATGGCACATTAGGACACAGTGTTTACCGTAAGCCGACACATACAGACTTGTACCTGAATGCCTCCAGCTGTCATGCTCCTTCACAGCGAAGGGTGTCCTGAGTAAACTGGTGCACAGAGCATGTGCGATCTCAGACCTCAGACCGTGACAGTCTAACAGCTGAATTGCAGCACTTACAGGATGTGTTCCTCATGAATGGTTACAACTGCCAGATGAAACAGGCCTTAAGACTGAAGAAGCCAAGACTGCAGCCTTCCGAGGATGAAGACAAACTGGCTGCAACGATTATATCATATGTTGGGAACACATCAGCAGAATACTCCAAAAATTAGTAAATGTTTTGCCCTCCATCCAAAATGAAGCCATTAGTAGGATCAGTCACGGACGACTTAGGACTCTGGAAACTGGGAGTTTACCGCATCCCTTGCCTGTGCGGGAAAATTTATTTAGACCAGACCATCCATGACGGTATAAGAGAGATGCTGTGAACATAAATGCTACACAGACAATGTACAGCTGACCAATTACACTGTGGCAGAGCACTGCATCTAATATGGACAGGACATGAACTACAATCGCACACAGGTGTTACAGCAATCAAACACCTTCTGGAACTGTAGCCTCAGAGAGACATAGGAGATTTGGCTGCATAACGAGCTAATAAATAAAGACAGCAGGTTCCAGCCAAGCAAGGCCAGGGGTCCAGTCTTGAGTATGATTAAAACAGTCTACACAGCAATCTGCTCCTGTCAGGACACCTTGAGAAGAAAACACATTGTCACCATGGTGGCAGAGTTCTAAAAGCGGCCGTGGCCGTGGAAGGACTGCAATCCATGATCTGTCGAGGAGCGCCATGCTCCCCCAGACTGGCTGGGACCGCGCAGGATGGAGGTTGTAGGACGAAGGTAAAAATTATATAAAGTCGGCATCCATCACAGATCAATCAGACTCTAGGAATGTCTGAAGATGGCAAGAAGTCGGCCTGCCGAAATATCATGCGTGTTGGATGACATCACCTGGCTGAATACCCGAGAAATTTTCAGCAAAAGATATATACAGGGTGATTCACGAAGATACGCAAATGTTTTAATACGTTATTCTACAAGTAAAACTAAAGAAAAAAAGTTCATGTCCGCAAATGTTTAGTTACAGAGTTACGACTAATAAAAGATTTTGCCTGAAATTTAGCAACTTTGTTAATATGAAGCCATCACAAAACTATACGAGGTTAAAGTAAAGCATAATTTCCTTTTATTTTGTTGTTATTGATCTGGTGAATCTAATAAAACATGTTGCACATGTGTATTTGCAGTAGTTTTATAGAACATCAAGAGAAGCAAAGACATAATTTCATAAAATTTTTAATTTATTAACTATTTGGGCCAATTTGTTTTTTAATTTCCAGACAATTGCACAACATTTTTAACATAAGTTGTAGAGAATTTAATTTTGGAAAATTGATGGTAATTACATTAACTGAAACTGTATAAATGTGTCAGATAATCTGCTTTTATTAATAACATAGCACACGTGAATTCAAGTTAAACTGGAAAAAACAAAGCTCAGTGTTAAGGAAGTTGTACAGTGCACATACAATTTCACAATACATTCACAATAAACATTCAAAAATGTCTCCACCAAGTTCAATGCATTCAGCTGCACGTATAGGAACAGATTTTTTTGCTCGTTTCAGTTTCATAGGGTTGTTTCTTAATTTCGTCTATTGCATTCATAATGCGAGCAAATAATGCCTCACATGTATTGACTTTGTCATTATTAACTATGTCTTTCATCCATCCTCACACACAAAAATCCATTGGTAAGTATGTCTCGGCAGTTAGATGTCCAGGGAAAATGAGTGGTCCAGTAAAGTGTGTGTTGATTATACCACACCAAACATTTATGCTAAACTGCTGCTGGAAATCGCATTGCATTGTTGCATGTGGGTTTGCTTCACATCATAAGAGCTTGTTATGTAAATTGTTTATACCATCTCGAGCAAACTGTGCCTCATCAGTAAATAAAACGTATTTGTGTAGCTGCCAATTAGCATTTAACCAGCTGCACAATTCCAAGCAAAGGCTAGGGGCTCCGGATGTCAATGACGCACTTTTTGTTTATGGTAAGGATACAGATTATTGTACTTCAGTGTACGCCATACTTTGGACTGTGAAATGCCTAACTGTTAAGAGATACGTTGTTTACTAGTACCCAGACTACGTTGAACAGCATCCATAAAATCATCATCATCGTCTTCACGTATCGAGCACTCATACTGATTATGAACGCTAGGTAGAGAACCTGTCTCCCATAACATTTAAAATACGCTGCTAATGGTTTGTGCATTCAGAATCCTCCGAGTTGGATAACGTATGCGATAATCGTTAACTACAGCCATAGCATTACCATCACATTTGCCACAAATAAACACCATATCGGCGTATTTCTCTGTTGTAAAATTGAAAGGCATCCCTATTTCATAAATAATCTACAAACTACAACAGTTACTATGTGGTTTCACTTAAATACACTGTTGTTATTATGTTCTTTCACTAAACAATACAGGAAACTAAGTAATTTCAAGGTAAGGAAACGGCTTCACAAACAGTTGCCAACAATGACATAAAGATTTCTAAATTCTTAAAAGCAAATAAATTTACTTGTATAATAATCTTTGCTTCTCTTGATGTTCTGTAAAACTACTGCAGATACACATCTGCAACATGTTTTAGTAGATTCACCAGATCAACAACAACAAAATAAATGGAAATCTTGCCTTACTTTAACCTCGTACAGTTTTGTGATGGCTTCATATTAGCAAAGTTGCTAAATTTCAGGCAAAATCTTTTATTAGCCTAAACTCCGTAACTAAACGTTTGTGGACCAATATTTATATGAACTTTTTCTTTTAGTTTTACCTGTTGAACAACATATTAAAATATTTGCATATCTTCGCGAATCCCCTTGTATTTATCACACTGTTACAACATGGACGTAAGAGACAACACTGTAACGTTGTTGCTACAACCAAGTTCAATAATCAGACACTTGTGCCATGTCAGCACTTATCAATAGTCATATCAAGGGTCAATCACCTGTCTTCGGGCAGGAAGTGCCGGAGGTTCTCTGGTGCAATGGTTGCCGCAAGTGAAGTGGTTGTTGACTAAAATGGAACAATCCAGAAACGTGGCAGATGAAGCGTGGCTGGTAGGCCAAGAGAACTGGCTGGGAACAACTGGCATGCTCGGTGCCCTACTCATTCAGTGTTATTGCAGAAGTATCAATGCTTGATTGGAAAATGTGATAATGCATTTGTGCCTGTGTAAACATGACAAAGCCGATGTTGAATTAAGGTACAATTGCACTGTACCTCTACTAACAGTTTACGGAAGAAGCCTCTTGGACTCTTGGAACTGTTCATAGCTGTTGTCACGGTCTATCTCTTGTGAAATACTGAGTACTATTTGTGTTGAGAGACAAGGTGCTCAATTTAATAATGGTAAGTCCTTTGCAGTTTGCCAATGATATTTGGAAAGGAACACTAAAAGCATCTTTACAAAGCAGCAGAGGAACAGACTGGTGTTTCTCTAACAGTTTTTAACAGTCTGATGCTACTGACCTATTACAGCTGCTTGCATATTAGGCCGCCTACACACAGAGCCACTTGAGAAGCACTTCTATGTGGTGCTTCTGCTGGCAAAATATCGGTTTGGATAGGTGTCTTCAGAGGTCGCTCTTCTGTGGCAGTCAGTGGCGGACTACTGGCACCAGTGTCACAGAAGCACCATTCATCCACCATTGGTGGAACATTGCTACCAATACTGGCCTTCACATGACCAAGCAATAGGTAACACTGCATGGTAACAGTCCGCATGTTACATATTGTTATTGCTGTTCACTGTTCTTTGGTAATATGTTCACGTAGGTCATACTGTTGGCTAGAGAAGGAAGTCAATACAAAAGATTTCAACTGTGAAGCTGTAAAACATCCGTTGATATGCAATGCAGTGTGTCAGGAACAGAAAACTCCATCAAATTTTGAAGTTTTCACTGGACGTTGGAGACAAATGTTCTTCAGAGAAGATAACAATTGGTGTGCATCACTCACACTTCTTCCCACTTAACGTTAAGTCTGTTGACATATCACGTAACACACATGTACTCAAAGTGTCTTCAAATCTATACCTGTCTTGACCATGAACAAAACTGTGGCGCGCACTGCATTATCTTCAGCAAATTCTGGAGGTACATTGGAAGCTCGATCAAAAACTCTGCACTCTTTAGAAAGAATGCTAATAATGCATTTAACATATCTTCTAGCACTACAGAGACTGTGTCTGAAAACTCTTTCAAAAGAAACAGTCTTCATATTACCGCATTCAGGAAAGTGACAAACCAAAACCTTAATAGCAAGAGGAAAAAAATCACAGTTTTCATACAACTGCCTTCTTTGAGGAAATCTTAGTTTCATTGTTGATTAACTTCTTATGAAGGGATCAATTCTTAAACACAGATCAATCTGGTGATCTATTTGCTCCAATGTCAATGAACATGAGTCTGTGGTGGGAATCACACATAGCCAGCAACAGGTAGAACCCAGGATTCACTTTTAAATTACCTCTTTTTATATTTTCTTATTCAGTAAGATAAGCAAAAGAGAGGCATCCTACTCATCCGACTCAACGACGGAACTGAAACACGGTGGTGTGGCAGCAATGGCAGATCAAAGCGGCACAGTGCAATGACAAAGGAGCCGTTTCTTTTTCCAGTAGTGCCACGTCGCGCAGCAGCATGTGGAGGCTCGATGTGCTGCACAGAGGTGCTTGTCAGTGGCTCTTGTGTGTAGGTGGCCTTATTTGTTAACCTGAAGAAATGATAATGTTTCCAGTATACAACATATGCTTGTTGCAGAGTAATGAAACCAGTGTCTAACCAAGGGAGGCTACGACACTGGGATCACGGATTTACTTCAAACTTTGTATATCTTTAGAAGGCAATTAAAACAACATAATGTGCAAATAGTAAGGTGGACTACCCTGGGAATTCCAAGAAAATTTCAAGAGAAGTTTTGCGCACCCATTATTGAACTGATGCATCTTTACGAAGGTGCTGGACATAACAAGTCATTGTGGTCAAGTGGTCAGCATTCGCACTTTACAAGAATGTCATAGACAAGGCAATGGTCTTTTTGGCACGGGTCATATTATTTAATTTATAGGCCATTTGAGATGTAATATAATGGGGGGAAAAACCAGGTGTATTTTCATGAAGTTGTAGTGTATTTCATATGTTATTTTACTAATTACTATTTTTAAATAAATTTTTGAGGATGAAGGGAAAGGCTTGAAATGCGAATGATGTTATTCACAATCAGTGACATAGTAAGTCACAATGTGCCAGACCACCAGCGTAATGTACAATTACTCACCAGATGTGCTCTTGACATCACACCTTGCTCGACGGTATTTGTCACACAGACATGGAAAACATTAATTAAATGGCATCTACTACATCAAATAAATGTAGTTTTCCCACATTTACAGGGAATGTTCAAGGTTTCTAAGGGAAAACACACCTCATTGACATTTGAAAAATTTCACTTTCTTCCGATAGTTTGGATGCAAACCATGCATAACACAACATGTTTTGGGTAAGTGTAGGTGCGGACAATCAGTGATGGATTTTAATAGCATCTTCACGAGAAGCAACTTCTTGTTTGTTGTCAATCAGAAATAAACAGTTCTGAAGGTGCTTGGGACAGTTTTTTTATTTGCTGATAGAAATAAATGTTGCATGGTTGGCAAATTGGGAGTACATTTTGGGGGTATGACTTACACAGTGCATGTTGGAAGACCTGTGTCATCGGTAAAGATGCAATTATATAAACCAGAATTCATATGACCCCACCCGAATATACAGGATGTACATAAAGTGCGGGAACACTTTCAATTATTAATTGCACAAGAACTAAACACTGCAAATATGTCATACATATTGCATTTTGAAGAGAAACTCTGAAAGTTTTTTTTTGTTACAAACATTCGATATGCAAACTATGAGTGACCCGGCAGACGTCAATATAATCGAATTCTTGCCATACCCATCCAAGCACGGCATAGTCAACTGTGACAGTTGCTTCCCATATTCTCTCTGCTACATCATGTGGTAGAGGCAGTACATACACCAGATCTTTAATGTTTCCCCACAGAAAAAAGTCACACGGAGTGAGATCTGGTGAACAGGGAGGCCAAAAACTGTGAACAAAACTCAAAATACTTGTCTTTGTCATCATCATTGAGCTTCTGCTCTAGCTCTAATTTGAATGGTCTCATAAACGGCTTCAATCGCAGAACTTTCCTCACTGTCATTGGAGCCATTTCAAGTTCCCGGGATGCATGACACACCAATTTCTTTGTATTCCATATGAATGTCTCTCGTACGTGCTTCACGTTCACTTCACTCACACTAGGACGTCCGCTTCTCTTTGCTGAGCACAAGAAACCCGTCATAACGAATTTGTTGTGCCAGTGGTAAATGGCCTTCCTTGTTGGTGGCTTCTTACAGTACTTGGTTCTAAACTTTCATTGAACAGCTGTAGCACACTTGTTTTTGTCGAACTCCGGTACACAGAAAGCTCGCTCCGCACTTGAACTTGCCATGTTTGCGATTAGCGCTGGCTATTGGCAAATTACCAAACTACGCTGTGGCGGCACACGTAAAAAAAAAGGGGGGGGGGGGAAGAACTTTCAGGGTTTCTCTTCAAACTGTCATATGTATGATATCTGTACTATGTTTGGTTCTTGTGCAATAAATAACTGAAAGTGTTCCCGGAATTAATATACACCTTGTATTATACCTAGATCTATGTGGTAAGTTTTTCAGTCTTCGAACAAGCAATAATGACATTTCGAAAGTCTGTCGATAATTTCTCAACAGTTTGTTGAACTTTTGGTCCAAACTTGCCCGTGGCCTCTTGCAAACACAAAACACATGCAGTAATAATCCACCAGACATTGTTAACATGTATTGCGTTGTGTACCTTCTTCATATCGTGCCTTTTAACACAATTTTTTAATTTCTTTCAGCGAGAGTTCTGTCGTAAGTTGACTGGTATTGGCAAACTGTCTGGTCTGTATTAATCACAAATTTTTTGTCAAGATTAGGGTTAAGTGCCTTTGTCTGAAGTTGAAACTTTCTTGCGGCTTCCAGCGTTCCTTCTCAAGTCACAGATTCCCTGTCACTCATATATGCCGTGATCTTCCTCTGATGAATTCTGTGCCATTGTTTGAATTTTTTAGTTTGTGACATGAATCAATTAGTGCATACATTTCTATTGTTGATCCTCCACTTTTTATATTTTCTTACTATCTTCTGATAGTCCTTTCTTTTTAAACTTTGAAATCATTTTCTCTGAAGAGTTTGTAGATTCCATGTTAGTGTTCATTTGCCAATGTTACCACTTTTATTTTCATTTCCAATGGAATGTACTCAGTTTTTGCCTTCTTTTCAGTTGTTTCAAAATCCTCAGTGTCAGATATATAGTCAACTTCACGAAATAGACCTCCTCCATCTACTTCATTGGAATGAATGAGTTCCTAGTCAATAATAAGTATCTTTTCTCCTAACATTTTGACAACAGAATAATGACGTACTTCTCCAATCACCATTGCATCTGCAGCAATTGTTGGTGATTGCTCTGTGTTAATAAGGTCCACTTGAAGAAGACTTTCACAGTACACAAATGCATCTTTTAACAGAGATTTTGTAACTGCATTATGCATTGAATTGTCACGACATTCATTATCTGCATATAGTCAAAGACCAGGGGGTTACCATTTTTGTAATACAAGTGTAAATTGCATGATATTCAAAAAATTGCACCTACACTATTTGTTCTTGCTACATTAGCAATGTCTCACTGCTCCGCAGGTTAACAGCCAAATGGGGCCTGCCTCTGTGTCTGCAGCAAAGTAGTTCCAGGTACCTTACCAGATTGCATGTATAAGGGATTTTGCAAATCACGACAGGCAGACATTTTCAGGAAAACTCTATGCATTTCTTCATTTACTTGTCGATAGTTATAAATATCTTTGTTCTAATAATTAAATTTAATTAAAAATAGTAAGTAGTCAAATAACATGAAATTCACTTAAACTTCATGCAAATACACAGGTGTTTTAAAAAATTATATTACCTCTCAAATGTCATACAAATTAAATAACATGACCAGTGATGAAAAGAAAAAAAAAAGATTAATAATTAAGCTTGAGTGGGAGTCGACCCATTGCCTCATATACATTTGTCTTAAAGAGCTTGAAAGCTAATAACTTGACCACCATGAACTCTAACATCCGGCACCTATGCACGGATACATAAGCCACATAATAGGCGTGTACAGGAAAACATCTGTTGCAATTTTCTTGGAGTTGTCAGAGTAGTGCACCTCACTACTTGCACATTATGTTGTTTTAATTGTCCACTAAAGGTGTAGAAAATTTGAAGCAATTTTGTGATCCCAATGTAGTGGTCTCCACTTGTAAGTCCTAGGCATATGAGGGCACGGTCTGTGCTGGTTCTGTAACATGAAAACCTGACACATAAATGTTCTATTCTGCTGAATTACTGGACAGGATAGTGGCTGCGGTTGAGATCTGCTGCAACAGAAGGGAAGCATTATTTTGCATTGATTATAGATTTCTGTAAACAATGCTGTAAAAGGTGTTCACCTACTCAGTTCTAACCTGGATCAAAAGATTATTGGGTTCCATGATTATGGTTTGTTCAATAAAGGGGATAAATAAGGTTGGCACTATTGAGGTTTATAAAAGTTATAATTTTGGATTCTGAGTTTGTTGTTTGTAAGAATTCTCGTCTTAATAATATTCTGTTATGTCTCTGATTATCAGAAACAATATTATGGAAGTCAAAGGTATAGAAACTGTTTTTGATAAGATTCTGCTGCAGCAATTACATTTTTAGTAGCTTTATCCTGTTAGTCGTTTGTATATTAACTTGGTGTCATAAAGTTGTACTTTTTATGCCATTTTTACTTGTGGTCACTATTGTGTAATTTGATCAATAAATTTGAAATTGTACTACATACTCTATCAATTGCCTCCAATGAAAAATTATTTTGGGCCCAACTCCCTGGTTCCATTACTCACTTTTGTGTAATGTCTTGCACCTGGTCTGGCCGAACTGTCCCGTGTAGTCTGCACCCCTTTGGGAACTCTGTACCTATTTATGTGGGCTTCGACCACGACAGATTATCCCATTGTTCACAGTGCATAACATGGAGACACTAAAGTGGGCAGATGAGTGTGTCAATTCAATGGCTGTCTATGGTGTGGCATGAGGCCTTGTGTCAGTCCGTGTCAATCAAAATTAACAGCTTCAATAAATGTGATCTGATACAAAATACAAGGTGAACAACTTTGCTTCCGCAGTTTTTCCCCCAACATTTCAGGCTTTAATGAAACAAATTGGTTATACATGTATCATTCAAAGTATTATCCATCGCTGGCCACCACTTTCTCCCATCTTTCGAGCAGTATATGAATCCCACATCGAAAAAATTGTTCACCTTTTGAAGCAATCCACGAATCAATCCAATTTGTGACTTCCTCACAAGATCAGAAGTGTCCGGCAGCCAGGCCATGTGCCATTCATCTAAACAGGTGATAGTCAGATGGAGCAATGTCTGGAGAATACGACAGGTGGGGTAGGACTTCCCGTTTTAATGTTTCCAAGTACGTTTCGACCTCTTTTGCAACGTGGGGTCAGGCGCTGTCATGCTGCTAAATCACTTTATCATGCCTCTCACTGTACTGCACCCGTTTGTCTTTTAATGCTCTGCTCAAACACATTAATTGCATTTGATAATGAGCACCTGTGATTGTGTCATTTGGTTTTAACACCTCATAGTACACGATGCTGAGCTGCTACCATCAAATGCAGAGCATGATCTTGGAGCCATGACTATTTGGTTTGGCCGTTGATATGGAAGCATGGCCTGGATATCCCCATGATTTTTTGTGTTTAGGGTTATCGTAATGAACCCATTTTTCGTCGCCGGTCACAATGTGATGCAGAAATCCCTTCTGTTTTTGCCTCTGAAGCAACTGTTCACAAACACACAAACGCCGTTCAATGTCTCCTGGTTTCATCTCACACGGGACCCAAGTTCCTTCTTTCTGGATCATGCCCACAGCCTTGAGACATTTTGAAATGGCTTGCTGTGTCACCCCCACTAATTTTACCAATCCTTCTTGAGTTTGACGTGAGTCTTCACTCACCAGTGTCTCCAATTCTGCAACTTCGAAAACATTCTCTCTTCCACCACTATGCCGGTCTACAACATTAAAATCGCCATTCTTGAAGTGCTGAAACCACTCACGACACATTATTTCACTAATATCGTCCTTACAATATGTAATTGAGAGCATTCAATGAGACTCAGCCGCTGTTTTCTTCATATTGAAACAAAACAGTAACACCTCCCGCAAATGACGAGAATTAGGCTCGTAAACTGACATTTCCAATCAAGAACAACTTTATGATGCAGAGACAAATCGACTAATGTGTGAACGAGGTTACGTTGATTGAGGTCCAAGCTAACTGCCTGACGTCTGCGATCTGTTTCTTTTGACCACTACTTACCGCTGTCGCCACCTATCGGCAAACGGCAGAAGCAAAGTTGTAAACCTTGTACATAGTTCTTTGTTTGCGATTGAGTGGAAATAATTGGAGCGCAAAAAGCACTCATGCACTACACCATCAAACACTAAACCTACAATTGCATGACTCAGTGACTTGCATCAGAACAATTGCAGCCACACATTTTTACTTATTTACTCCCCCCCCCCTCCCCTAATGACAAATGTGAAAATGTAATAAAATGCAAACATGAAATGGAAAAACTGAGTTTGTAAGAGCTGGACTTTATTTTTGTTACGTTATTTAAGTACTACTGAACGTCATACAGTCTGTTCAGAACTTCGTAAGCAACAGAATTTCAGAAGCAACAATGTAAACATCCATGTTCAGAGCTACAGAATCGCTGAAGACTGATGAGGTTTGCCAATGTCTTGCCACGAGGACTACAGACACAGACAGCACCAGTCATCATACAATGTAATTTCACATCCTACACTGGCCCAAACTTTGCCAACATGAATGAAGTGTTGAGTAAAGCCAGCTGTCAGAGTCTGTAACACCATAACTGTTTCAGTTCTCACTTCCCATCATGCATCCATATCGACTGCATTTGGTAAGTGCATCTGTTGACTTCCTATTACCACCTGCCCATTCCTGATACATGGTTTCTTATGAGAGGACAAGGTTATTCAAAGAGATGTTGCTAAGTCCACTATGCAAGTTATAGACAGTCCAGGCGACAAAGATAAAATTAAATAGAAAGACGTAGATTCAGGTAGAGTTTGAATCTGCCCAAGCACAACTTGAAATTGAAGATGAAGCCACAGATCACAGCAAGGATAAAGTGTATGAGACTTAACAGAATCTCACATGCTAGACACTGTGGAATTATCATAGCTGCAGGGCACTGTCAGTTTTCTTAACTTACCCACTATTTACTTGTCAACTTGCAAAGTACTCATCACACAGGGATATCATTCTGAGTTTGATTAGGAAAAACTCCACTTTGTGAGGTGAAGCTGAAGAACTGTTAAGGAATATACAAGTATTGTCTGGAAATATCCCAGTTACTTGACATCTTGTCATTAAAAGGTATGATAATTACAAAATATATGTAGTCAGGCATGCAAACACTTTGTTAGCCCTGCATATCATTGGCTCTGGCATGGCCAATGATTACACTGACTTAATTAATCAGGTAGCAGGCATATGAAGCCTTACAGGCTTTTAAACCAGATATTTCTCTTCATAAGGTGATTCTTTCTGGTTATTTTGCAACCACAGCTCATCACGAGTGGGAGGTTAAAATGTGTTGTTCTACCTTCACAATCTTTAATCTATTGGTGATCTTATAGGAACAAACTATCAGCTTCTCTAATTTGGAAAAAAAAGTGCACTGAAGAAAACCAAATGGAACTGAACACAAGGGCTATTACTGATGAGACTTGGAAATTTTGAAAGTGTTTCTAAGTATTGGTAATTAAAAGGCATTTGTCACAAAAAATAAGCTGTGTTAAAATTTCTTGGCAGATTAAAATTGTGTGCAGGACTGGCCCTCAAACCCAAGGCCTTTGCCTTTCACGGGCAAGTACCTGTCAACTGAGCCACCTGAACATGATTCAAGACCTGTCCTCACAGTCTTATGCCCGGCAGTCCCCACGGAAATTCTGCAAAACGTGTGGGACAAGTACTCCTCGAAGAAGGGATATTGCAGAGATATGGTAGCAAAATGAGGTACCGGTGGATGTACGGCTGTCAGGACAGCCCATGAGTTGTACTTAGGTAGATGAGTAGGCTGAGCAGTCGCCCACAAAAGGCAAAGGCCTGGGTTCAAGTCCTGGTCCAACACACAGTTTTAATCTGCCAGTAAGTTTCACATCATAAACCCAGACAGAAAGCTTTTTTTAAAAAAAGAAAGAGAAGCAAGATAACTACTAAAGCAATAATCAGTTTCAGTAAGACTACATTACCAACTCTGGATCTTATGCTGTACAAATTTACATAATCTCGTGCTACATATCTCCGTATGTGCTATGTATTGTGTCACATTACGAATATGCATGTGAAGACCATGAAAATCACTGGGTATTGGCAGGTCAAATTTAAAATAGACAACATGTACAAACATGAGGATAGTGTGCCAAATACAAATGTTCATTCTCACACAACAGCTGACTACAGTCTGTAGTCAGCTGTTGCTGTTTTCCAATCTCTGTCTTCCTCTACATGTTTTACCCTCTACAGCTCCCTCCAGTTCCTTGGAAGTTACCCCGTGATACCTTAGCAGATGTCATATAATCCTGTTTCCTTGTCAGTGTTTTCCATATATTCCTTTCCTCGTCGATTCTGCAACAAATCTCCTCATTCCTTACTTTACCAGGCCACCTAATTTTCAACATACTTTTG
Source organism: Schistocerca nitens (assembly GCF_023898315.1). Taxonomy (NCBI): domain Eukaryota; kingdom Metazoa; phylum Arthropoda; class Insecta; order Orthoptera; family Acrididae; genus Schistocerca; species Schistocerca nitens. Next base: position 436,328,645 of record NC_064618.1, read on the forward strand.
TAGCACCACATCTCAAATGCTTTGATTCTCTTCTGTTCTGATTTTCCCATGGACCATGTTTCACTACTATAAAATGGTGTGCTCCAAACATACATTCTCAGAAATTTCTACATCACATTAAGGCCTATGTCCGATACTAGTACACTTCTCTTTGCCAGGAATGCCCTTTTTGTCAGTGCTAGTCTGCTTTTTTATGTCCATCTATCAGCTCTCTCCCCTCTGCATTTAATAGTGGAATTTCAACTGCACTCTTAATATTATCACCCTTACTTTAATTTCACTGAAGGTTGCTTTAACTTGTTCATGTGCTAAATCAGTCCTTCCAACAATCATTTCTTTTTCAGTTTCTTCATATTTTTTACGTACGATTTCACCTTAGCTTCACTGCATTTCCTATTTATTTTATTCCCACAACTTGTATTTCTGTATTCCTAAATTTACCTGATCATTTCTATACTTCCTTCTTTTGTCGATCAACTGAAGTATTTCTTCTGTTATAAATGGTTTCTTCACAGTTACCTTCCTTGAACCTATGCTTTCCTTCACAACTTCTGTGATTTCCCTCTTTAGAGATGTCCATTCCTCTTCAATTGAACTGCTAAGTGAGCTACTCATTATCACAGCATCCATATTGTCAGAGAATTACAAGCATATCATTTCAGTCTTCATTACTTCTGTATACCGCTTCTTCGAGTGATCTGAGTCTATGTGTGCTCCTGAGGATGTCTTACAATCTAACATCTGATTCTGGAATCTCTGCCTAACAATGACAATTAAGTGGAATCTTCCCATATATCCCAGCCTTTTCCAAGTATACCACCTCCTCTTGTGATTTCTGAATGGAATATTCGCTAATAGTAACTGAAATTTATTGCAGAACTCAGTCTTTCTCCTCTCTCATTCCTTATATCAAGCCCATATTCTCCCACAACATTTTCTTCCACTCCTGTCCCTACAACTGCATTCCAATCTCCCATGACTATTACATTTTCATCTCTCTTTACATACTAAATTATCCATTTAATGTCCTCACATACTTTCTCTATCTCTTTGTCCCTCTGCTTGTAACATTTGCATGTAAACTTCAACAATTTCTGCAGATTTGGTTTGCTACCGATTCTTACAAGAACAACCTACCACTAAACTGTTCACAGTAACTCACTCTCCACCCTACTTTCCTATTCATCATGAACCCTACTCCTGTTATACCATTTTCTGCTGCTGTTGGTATTACTTAATACTTGTTGGTCCAGAAATCCCCATCACCAATATTAATAAAAAATTTCAAAATCAGTATGTGGATGACATCAACTCTGCTAAAATTGGTAAATTAGTGGCAATTACAGGTTAAAAGATGCAATTTAATTACCTTAGCATACTTTATGTTGACATATGAATAATTCAATATTCAAGCTTTCATATTTTCTCTTTGCTTTATTACATGTGTTTATCTCTGCCTTTAATCATTGTTCAGTACCTTGCCTGCAATAGCAGTTGTGCCTGTAACTCTAATATCTAATAAATTGTTTTTACTTGTCTATTTGTGGCTTCCCAGTTTTTAACCAGAAAATGTTCACAGAAGTTTCTATTGGTAACAGCTGATTATGGATCCAGAGCCAGGTTTTATATAGTGACAGTAATAACAATACAAAAACAAATTCATCAGTTCAGTTGAAGAAAGGCCCTAGGTGGACATGGGGGAGTCTACTCAAGATGACACAGCTGAATAATGTACATAGAAAAAGGCTCTTTTGGGAGAAATTTGCAAAAATGACGGATAAGGTAAGCTGAAAATTATCCAACACATTTCAGAAGTCACTTGGAGTATGCCATGGACAAGCAGCCTGTCTACGATTTGTTGGATTCACTGATTGTAACTTCTGGGTGGAAAGGTATGGCTTATTAATTTTTATTATGAAAATCCTTGTTAATAATGATGTAGAGTGCAAATGACAATAATTTTCAAAATCATTTTTAGAAGTCTGATAAGTTAAAATGTGATTTGAAAGCACGTGGTGCTAATATTGAAGAATCTGATACAATGCGTAGTTTGTTACTAAACACAAAGTAGCAGTTGCTCCTCTGAAAACCTTGTCATATGAGCAACTGAAAATGAGTTTTGTGAAAGACACGATATTAGATGAAGAAGCAAAACATAAAAATTCTAAAGGTAGTAAAAATTAATTACACGAGCAGCCTTAGTCTACTGCATTTGTCACGCAGTTATACAAAAGAAAGCATCTAGTGCCAACAAAGTCTCAAGGAATACACTTATTATAAATATGGGAACCCAGGTCATATTAGGGCACAATGCATGGCAAATACAAATGCATAGCAGTAACAATCCCACAAATGTAGTTACTCATTTACAAGAAACAAATGGAAGTGGGAAACTTTTTCATTGCCACTATCTTTGGGAGTTATCCACGAAGTGGATGGTTCCTACACACAGGGGTAACAAAAAAATAATGAATTTGTGCACTTGACAAATATGAGGGAATTTGAAAATCTAATAAGAATTTAAGTTGTCCAAACAGTTACGTTTTACATTTGCCAGAGAGGTTGCGGATGTTGATGTTCATGTTCAAAGCACCATCTGACGAAAGAGATTTCGAATAACAATAAGAGGTTTTCTTATAGTGCCAGGTTTACTAAACAATCATCTGTCAGTGTGTATAGATGGTTTGAAAGTTCAGTGGACTAGGCCTAATTCAAAAGGTGATATATATATATATATATATAAAAAGACTCAGGTTTGTATACACTTTGTTCAAACTGACTCCAAGAGCTAAGCTATGTTTAGTGCCTAGTATTTTGTGTTTCAGACAGCGATGTAAACTTGTGGCATAAACACTTAGGACATCTTATCTAGCAGGGAAGCTGAACAAAGTAAAGATTTCCAAACCAGTAAGACAATATTTGAGACGTGCAGAATGTAAATAAGCACCATTACCACATATTCAGTCTGATGTTCGAGCCAGACAACCATTTGTGCTGAAACATAGTGACTTGATTCTATAACATCAGTCTCCGTTTACTGAAAGAAATATATATTGTTTTTCATTGATAATTATACTCACTTTACTGCAGCTTATACCCGTCAGCCAAACTCTGAAGTGTTTCATCGTTTTAAATTTTGATACTGCTCATTTTAACATGGACAGCAGCAGTCTTAGCGACAACAGCTGTGATTACTTTTCAAATGAAATGATGATATCCTCTGAAGAAAAGGTGTGGGTTCGAGTTCACCATAAGGCAAAAACCTCAGTAAAATGGAGTGACAGAATGACTAAACCACACCATCACGGAAAAAGCTTGCTGTAGCCAATGATTCTTAGAAGCAAACTTCGAGAGCACGCCTCTTTAGAAACTGCAATGACAGCTGTTTCTACCATCAACCATAGTCCTACCTCAGCTTCAGATGGAGAAATTCAAACGATGTTATGGGCCTGCTACGTAAGGAAGTCAAACTCAAAACTATTTGTGTTTGTGTTGCGTATTAGCGCATTTCAAACGCATAAATGACGGGGCAGTTTTACAACTGTTCATTAAAGTGTTTCATGACTGATGTTTATAGATTATGGCAGCCCAAACAACATAAAATTGTATTTGCAAGAGATGCAATTCGAGAAGAAGACAAATTTCTATTTTAAGATGGAAGTAGTGATGACTGGATCATGGAGACTATTCAAATGGACAACACAATGCAAAACAAAGCAGAAGATAAAAGTCATCATCAGAATGAAACTAATTTTCAGGAAACTGAACGAACAGCCAAAGACAACTCAGAAGATGTGACTCACGAAGTGGTGAAGGACAAATCCGAATCTCTGTGGAAAAGCAAAATAATAATGAGAAGACCTAGGTACCTGGATGACTATGGAGTGTTGGACTTGAATGCAGAAGCATTTGTGGAAAAATTATCCCACCTGGACACCATTATCGGACAGAAAGTGGACTTACATGCCACTTCATGAAACTGAAGAACCATTGACAGCAAGTGGGTGTTCAAATTAAAGAGAGATGCCTCTGGATATACTGAAAGGTTTGTCATATTTAGCTAACAAAGGTTGTGTACAGGTACAACTATATGACTACAAGGGGACATATGCTCCAGTTGCTAGACTCATTACACTGAGAACTTTTTTTTAATGTAGTGAATAAACAATATTTTTATAGAACAAATAGATGTACCTGCAAAATAATTCCTACTTGGAAAGCTAACTACAAAAACTCATATGGCAATGCCTCAGAGTGTAAAGAATAAGGAAGGGCTTGCAAGATAATAAAGCTACATACAGACTGAAATGGGCACCATGAACTTCTAACTCTAAATCTGACAATTTTCTAAGAGACAATAGAGTTATGACAATCTGAAGATGATATCTGTCTATATGCCGAAATCTCTGGTGAATTTAATACTTATTTGTTGCTTTATGCAAATGATTTTCTAAGTCCTGGCAAATGAAAACACAAATATACTGATATTAAGAATAAGTTGAAAAGAAAATTTTGAATGCAAAAACTTTTCGAAACAAAATTGTTCCTTAAAGTTAATATACGGAGAACCAATAGCAAAATGTTTCTTGGTCAACGTGTTTATCATTAAAACTTGCTGAATGGATTCAATATGGGGACCATAAATCTCATACGAAAGTGATTAGTCACACTCTTCAGACATTTGTGGAGACGTGATTGGAAAAACTACCAGAATTCCATTGGGGAGGTTTGAAAAGTGTTCTTTTGTTATACTGAAGGAACACTTCATGTTAGTGTATGTTACACTGAACTACATCTGGATGTTATATACACGTTAGCTCCAATAAACAAATGGAAAATACTTAACAAAAGGAATGATGAGTGTGTAGTTCAAAAGACTGTTTCAAGGATGAGGTAATGAAACTGGAAACTTAGTTGACGCTTTAATGTTTGTCCTTGTAATCTATCATTATGTAGAGTACGAGTGGTTTTCTTAAATAGAGAAGTGATGTTTAAGGACGAATAACATAATAATTATGCTTTTTTTCTCTTTGTTTTGTTGTGTGTGTTTGTGTCTGCCTTACAACATTGATCAGTAACTTGCGTGCGGTTATGGTTGCGCTGTAATTGTAATATCTAATAAACTGTTATTACTAGCCTAATTGTGATTCCCTGTTTTTAATTATAAAATACTAACTGACGGTTCTAGATATAACGACACTTCATTTAACACTAACGTCAAAATGCCGGTACTCCCCGATAAACATCACGCATTCGAGCGCTTAAACATCGTCTGCGTCCGAAATTATCTATCACATTTATGCAAACGTTGACATGAACACATTCGAACTTCCCGTTACATTTCATTGTGTTCAACAACAAATGAAAACACATTTACACTCAAACGACTTGTGATCATACCGGCTCTTTTAAACAATTCACCACAATTTAATCTAAGACGTTCAAAAGTAGGTTCCTCACATGTAACACAAGGTAAGCCAACGTATAAAGTTCATGGTTAATACTTACTGATTTGGTTCTATCATCAAAACAATACACAAAGCACTCTCACGTATACAAATATATCTCAATCCACCATACGTTCGTTGGGCGTCTCGGTGCGAGGGGGAGAGAGATAAACACGATCAAGTATAGCCTACCGAACTGAATTTACATATTTACTAACCTCATCCATGACGTACACAAAACCTAGAGATCACTAAATTGAGTAAGAATACGTATAGCTGATGTTTACAATCAATCACTGAAGATTCAAATCATCCACGTTGTTTACGCCACAATCATGTCACTCTCTTCAACAACATCCCAAAATATCTCGTAAATAGTGAGATCTCGTGCACAATGGTCACGTGACCAGCAACTTCTACAGTTATTTTTTCAGGCATGATGGCGCCAAACCATGGTAGTGAGGTTTACTTTAACATTTTTAGCTCCAAACGGACTCGGAGATCGATTGCCACTTATGGCAGGAAGCTGCAGCAGTTGTAGAAGTTATAATTGTTTGGAAATATTACTCATGGTAAGTGAGAGGGGCATTCCAGCAAGAGGCATACCTAATGAGGACATGTTGGTTAGACTACTGACAAGAGACGGGGCTGATGTTCTGCAGTTATTATAGTGGGAGAAAGTGCGTAGTGTGTAAGATGTGTTCTGACCTTCATTGAACGCGAAATATAAGTGAGTGAGAAGCTAAATTTCGTGCGTACAGCTAGCTATGAGCATTTTATTAGTTTATCTGTGAACCCAAAGATTAATGAAAACTTGAGGCGTGCTGCCATCTGTGTTGTCAATGTTGTTAGGTTTAACTAGCACCATGGGTAGACTGACGAACTTTGATATTGAAATAATAATCATTAAAATGTGTGTTTTATGAAGTTATTGTGATTGCGATTATTTAAGTGATGTGAAGTAAATTTTATTTACAACTACAATGAAAAAAGGAACTGTGTGACGGGTGCAGTGTCAATGTTTACATCTATCCGTGCTAGGTTGCATCCATTGAAGACAATCTGCTCAAAAACCAATATGCCAATTTTATGTTCTTTTTCTTTTGAATGAATTGTGATTGGACTCGGAAATACTGTGTGACATGGTTCTGCGTCAGCTACATCATGAATTGATAGTTTTATGTTTATATACATGGTAAGTTTTTAAACCTGTATGTTCTATAGTGTGTATAACTTCTTGTCAGGTTTTTCAGTTTCAGCGTTTCACGACAATGTTTTAAACAGTGAATGCATGAAACACGTTTATTCTATTGCCACAAGTGTATAATTCATTACGATAATTTATTTTGTGGATAAAAAAAGTTTGAAAATATATCTTTGATTTTGTTTATCACAACTTTAGTAATCTAATGATATTCAAATGGTTTGTTTTACAGATTTGATCCAATCACAATTGCATCGCCAGTAAATTAGGCAGAAATGTAGTGAGTATCTTATTTATAAAAATATATTTATTGTTTATTATTTCTATATTGTTTATGAAAACATTTCACAAACAGTTATGTTTATTAGCAAGCCTGGTACATTATAACTATAACAAGGAGCTATTGGTAATTCTGCTTAACAAGAAAAATATAGTGTGCTACTTTTTTGTTGATAGATTTATTATTTGACAGAATGCACTATATGTATGTTTACATAAACATACCTTGATAGTCTAAGCACTAAGTGTGCTGGAGGAGTTTTTATACAGCTGCACTACATTTTTTTATGTTTAGTAATATGATTTCATTTTTCTGTTCTAGATGGTGATGGCGACACTTCGGTGGAGGTCTTTTTCATATTAGTGTACTTAGTCAGAATGTCACAGCGAGGCAAGCGTCAGCCAAACAGATCTGATGATGGTGCGGGTGAGTGATTCAAGTTTTAATACTGTTTCAACAATCCGTATTTGTCCAATCAGTGTATGTCGGTCCATAATTCAGGAAACATGGTATATAGTTGTTTGAATATTGTAAATTCTTGTTTATTTATGTTTGAATCATCCATACATCATTCAGTGTAAGAATATCACATGTGTCAGGTACATTACTGTAAACATATACACATATATAAAACATTAACGAAGGCTAGGACTAGGTGAGGATAGGGCAGGAATTTATCTATGAACATAAGCTGTCAGCTATATATTTCAAGATTAAGATTTTCTTTTTGTTGTTGTTGTTGTGGGTAAAGCCTGTGGACCTGATATGTAAGGAGGAATTTTTGGTTTATGCTTAAAAATATGTAAGATTGTAGTTCTTATTTTCATTAGAAACATTAGTGATTCCGATTTAATGGAGAATAGTCACTTCCATAAATAATACCTCTTATGGGCAATCTCCCTTTCACTTTACCAGTTATGCAGAAAGAGCATGGGCTTGTCATGTAAAAATGACATATGTATACGTATACATCAAGTGTTGAATGCATACAATCTACTGAGTGTACATTTTAAGGACCATTGTTCTTTACTTGTGCTGAAGACTCCCAATGTTTAAATTGTTTACGCTCCTTATGTGGGATCACAATAGAATAAATTTAGTAAAGCTTTAAGACATTGCACCATCTGTCACAGTTTCCGTGTGAAACAATTCAGTCATGTTTTGAGCTTTACAGTGCCATCCCATTATTTCATTTTACTTTTATAAAAATGTATGTTCTCTAAACATGATTGTGTTGACCAAAACAGAGAAGAATAGAACTGTTTCTAATTTTAACTGAAGTAACAAATGAAAGGTTTTCGAGGGGTTAAAAAGGTACCCCAAGTACGCAGGGAGAGGGCTGTTCAGAGCATTAGGCAAGATGTGTGTCTGAAAATTGTTAGACATTGCTGATATGAGAATAATATGCGCTTAAACACGTCTTTCGAATTAACATATCTATAAGTTTTCATTTGCTAGATCAAGTATTTAGAAATACCCAAAAGCCCTCCATTTTAACTGCCATAGTTAGAGGTAAACAAAAAATACTTGTAGTAAGTATTCCAATATCTGTGACAGAGATATGTAATTTTTGAGGTTGTCTTCTGTTTTCTCATTACCATACCTGCTGTCACAATATTTCATTTCTTTGAGCCACACATAGATATTTTTCCACTTGTTATCATTGTACCTACAATTTTATTTATTTAAAAGTGGGATTCTGCTGTAGCTAGTTCAATCATTATGCGTAGTCATCCACTACATAGCCTCAGAAGATTATATCCAAGGATAGAATAAACGACAGTAAAAGCTCAGGAAGAGGTTATGAAATTACGTGTCTTTTTCTTGTTTTACACTTTGTTCATAGACAAAAGTCTGTCTAATTCAGTCAGGTGACTTCGGCCTTTGTGGTCATTTTCGAAATGAACAGTACACCCAGATAACTCAGAAAAATGCATTTAAAGTCTAAAGTACTTCTGCGTCTGTACAGTAATGTATCAGTAGCCTGCACATAATCTGAAGCTCATTTAGCAGTGAACAGTACATTTCCATAATCAGTCACTTGCACTCTTCAGAGATTACTGTTCAGATAACTACCTCAGGAAGAAAACAATGCCAAAATATACAGGGTGAAGAAAATCTCGTGCTCTTGGACTTTACAGTGTGATTCCTCACTTATTAGCTATACAAAAATTTCTCACGCAAAATTTCATCCTGTGTGTGTCTCCATCAGTAAATGGATGTCAAAGATTGGCAATCTGGTAGCACTGTATCCACATGTACGGTAACTGTCTCTGCCAGCAATTTAGCAGTAATGCTGAGCCATTGGTGCAGTGGATAGCATTTGAGTTCGTTCTGGGTCGAGGCTTATTTGTTTTTATTTGCCAGTTTCATTCTGCCATATAATGCAATAGTAGGGTCGACAGAAGCGTCCGATCCCATGCGTCGGCTTTGACCCGTGACGTAAGGGTGTTGTCGTGTGTGACGTCATGACGGCGCAGAGTTGGTTTGAGTGTGGCTGTCTCCAGTTCTGTTTTATCTTATTTTATTTACTTTTCTGATCTGTTCGTTCTATCTCGTGAGATTTATTTATTTATTTATTTATTTTTTTAATTTAAAAACACTTATTACTTATTTTAATTATCTGTTCCCTCCAATTTTTGTTTTAGTTTATTATATTTATCTTTCTGATGTGTTCGTTCTATCCCATGAGATTTTTTTTTTTTTAAAGACAAAAAACACTAATCAGCTACTGAAGCATCTTTATCTTCTATGGGTTGCAGGGGTTACGACCTCTGGGGAGGTGGGTGCGTATTCATGCATGGCTGTCTTCACTTACACTTTGTAGCTACGCAAGGCGTCTAAATTTGTTTATATTTAGTTTGCCCCCCACCCAAAACACCCCATTTCCCACGCTTGTCCCATTTGTGTCATTAGGCTTCTTGTGGAAAGTGTGTGTATTTGTTTTTGTTTCCGCCATAATTGTGACGTCATGGGTCAAAGCAGATGGGCGGGATCGGACGCTTCCGTATTTCCCGATAGTGTACACTGTTTCTTAAGCCACATGTATCCAACATTTACAATTACATGTTTGGAAATCATTTGCAAACCACATTTCTACCGGTGACGTAAGTGTTTAACAATATGCAATGGACCTGAATGTGACAAGAATAATACGTGGTACTAATCAATGAGGTCACTGGGGGAGGTACACAGAAAACGGGTTTGGCATCAAGTAGATGCAGTGGTGTGAAATGATTCATGTTCATGACGAGCAAAAGGCTTCTTTGAAATCTGACCAGTGAAAATGATTGTATGTCCATTTCTGTGTTTGTGGTATGTAAATGCAAATGTTTTGTAGAGGAACCACTGTAGTCACAGTATGACAATTAAGACACCAGATACCATACCATGCAGACTACATTTAGAAAATAAAAACAAATACACCTTGAACTGCAGTCGAACCCTTCATCGCCTACAAAATGCTATCCACTGCACCAATTGCACAACACTACTACTACAGAGGTAGTCACTGTACATGTGATTATAGTGTTGCCAGATTGTGAATATTTAACATCCATTTACTGCCAGAAATATGCATGACATTTTGTGAAAGACATTTTTGTATTGCTAGTATGTGAGATTCGCAATGTAAACCCAGAATGGGCAAATTTTTCTTCACACTGTATAATGAAAAGTTCAAGGAACAAAAATATATGGCAGACACCAAAAACATAAGTGATTCGTCATTGACAGATATTGCTGTAATGTTAGTTTGAATAGTAGTCGGTTGTAGGCATTTTACCTTATCAGATTAGCAAGTGAACTGAGAGGGAAACACAATTATAATTTTCTTAATTGTGAGCAAATAAAATCATTTTTTCGTAAAAGTAAGAATATTTGGTGGTGGCTTTCTTACCATTCCCAATATTAATATTATCAAGATAGTAGTTGCCCTTTAGTTTCCACACTGTACTCGCAATTTGTAGAAGCATTTCAGTCATGCTACACATAACAGTGGTGGAACATCAGACGTAAATTACACAAATACCAGTTCGTTTGAATAGTATTTATTGCCTCTCAGATGTACTCATTCACAGATTACCTAACTTCCTCCAAAGAATAACAAGTATATGCCACTTTATAGCTTCATTCTCATATTTGATCAGCAGTTGTTGGATCATGTGGCAGTTGTGAGTGCTATCAGTATTATTTTCTATTTCTGTCCACATGTTTCTGTACATAACCATATGATTCACAGTAGTCCTGACAATGTTGTTTCACAATTTTCTTATTACTGTAGCTCCATATTTGTGATTTGTTAGTCAAAATACTTCTGACATGTTAACAAAATTCAAGTTGCAGGAAAGTAAGTTCTATCTGCACTGGTTTGTTAGTTTCATGTGTGATATTTCAGCTGAAAATCCAGGGATACATTTAAACATTGAAATGATTTAAGATAATCACTCATTGTATAGGGGAAATGCCAAATGCGTGCAACTCTTGTGGTGGCAAATATGGATACTGTTTATTGTGGTGACTAGAGTGACAGCAGAAAATGAATGTTTACTAAAATAACATTAATTACAAAGGAAACTAGTAATTTCACTTACTGTACTCGTCAGTCATGTCTTCTTCATGGACTATTCCAAGAGATGTACATGCCGCTGGAAGCAATCTTGTTCCCATAACCCAGGTACACTCTAGATATGTCTGAGGAATGTTGGGAGAGCCTCAGAAGGTTTAATTTTCCCACACAACTGTAAAATGTGCATGTACATGTACTGGAAGAGGTACAGTTTGGCCTTGTCTCCCAATCAACGCTCTGCTTTAATTGACAATTTGACAGATCTCCACAAGCACTCTATATTCTGTATGTGGACAGATGGATCTTCCGAAGAGACAGATTCCACAGAATGATTTACAAATTCATGTTGAAAGCCTTCCTTCTTCAATGTGTTGTAGGACTTTAAGCCATCTGTTATAATTTTGGTCACTGGCTAGATAAAGTGACTTACGTGAGACACTCAGGTTTCCTTGCCCCCTCGAATGTACTTGAACTGTGAAGCAGTTCCACGATTCCCCTTTCAGTGCCTCTGAAGATACAGAGATATCCGGTTTCATTTATTAGTGGTTGTCCTTTCTAGTATTTCCGAGTGGATATATGTGATTTATCTGTTCCAGCTATCTTGTTTTGTCCATTAATAGAAAAACTGTTATTTGTGACTATCACATAGCGGACTACTCAACAGAACCTGTAGCAGTTACAAATGGTATTAGTCGATAACTCAGTTTCGGAAGCAGTTGCTTGTAAGGTATAATCCCTTACCCAACAGGAGATTAAAATAATGCCCTTCTAGATGGCCAACTCAGATTTCAAACCATATGTTTTTCTTATTTGATGCTCATTGCTGACAACATGCACAGTACTGTTGAAATGGGAAATCAGCATTGGCACCTTGCTTACGAAGTTTCACACAGCTTGTCTCCATGACAAGTCACAGAGTTACTGAAATGGACATTTGGGAGCAGTCCATAATACTAACAGATACCCAACCAAGATTGCATACTACACAATCAAGGAATTAAGTTTTGCCAGGTAAGATAATTGGGACTTGAGACTACAATGACTTCACTCATTGCTATGCACAGTTCTAAATGTTAGACGATGTTCCCTTGACAACACACTAAACACTTTCCATATCTCCTGTGACAGCTGTGCGTTCAATGTATTTCATTTTTCAATGTACGAGGGCGGTTCAGAAAGTAACCTCCGATTGGTCACAGTGCGGGTTGTGGGGGGAGTAGTGACGCCATCTGTGCGTTCACGCACTCAACAGGTCAGTCGGCATCAAGCCGTGGTCGAGTGAACGTCGTACCTGCGCTAGTTTAGTTTTTGTGGCAGTTTGAAATGTGTGCTGCAATAGAAAACCCCGCTAAATGTGAAGTGCGTGCTGTCATAAGGTTTTTTACAGCCAAAGGATATTCTGCAGCAGCTATTCATCGTGAGCTTTGTGCCGTGTACGGACCAAGAGTTATGAGTGAAGGAGTTGTCCGTGAATGGGTACGTTTATTTAAAAGTGGACGAGAAAACGTTCATGATGAAGAGAGGAGTGGTAGACCATCATTGGTGATTGACGAACTCGTTCAGACAGTTGATGCAAAAGTTCGTGAAAATCGACGTTTCTCAATGTCGGAGTTGTCTACTGGTTTTCCACAGATTTCTAAGACACTCTTGTACGAGATAGTGACAGCAAGATTGGGTTACCGTAAGTTCTGTGCACGATGGGTGCCCAAAATTCTTACCGACCATCACAAAACTCAAAGAATGGCCTCTGCATTAGACTTTCTGTCACGTTATGAGGACGAAGGAGAACCATTGTTAAACAGAATCGTGACCGGTGACGAAACCTGGATTAAGTACGTGAACCCTGAGACAAAAGAACAATCAAAGATGTGGGCACATTCAAATTCGCCTACCAAACCAAGAAAAGCCTCGCAAGATTTTTCTGCCAGAAAACTGATGGCAACGGTGTTTTGGGATGCCAAAGGGGTGTTGTTGGTTGAATTCATGGAACATGGTACGACCATTAATCAAGACGTGTACTGTGAAACAATAAAAAAGTTACGACGGGCTATACAGAACAAACGCCGTGGTATGCTGACTTCCGGTATCGTTTTTTTGCACGATAACGCCCGTCCTCACTCTGCTCGCAGAACAACGGCCCTTCTTGAGTCCTTCAAGTGGGACATTATCAACCATCCACCTTACAGCCCAGACCTGGCACCAAGTGATTATCACCTCTTCATGCATTTGAAGAAATGGCTCGGGTCACAGCGGTTTGATGACGACGAAGAGCTCAAAGATGCGGTCACAGGCTGGCTCCAGGCACAAGCGGGTGATTTTTATGCAGAAGGAATTTCAAAGCTTGTGAAGAGATACGATAAGTGCCTCAATCGCTATGGAGACTATGTAGAAAAATAGTGCAAAGATGTAGTTGTAAGATGTATATATTAAAATATTTTTATTTAACTCGGTGTATTTTTTTAAATCAACCGGAGGTTACTTTCTGAACGGCCCTCGTATATTATTCGGAGCCTGCAAATTTGATAGGAAGTCTTCTTGGAAATAACCTCAAATTATTTTGATAGTGTGTAGTAGAATAAGTCTTAAAGGTTAGCGGATGGGCTGTATTTGAGATTTGACTTCCAAGCAAAAGGCTGTTGGTTACAGGGGATGCATGTTTAAGTTTCAGAATCAGTCTTTGCTTCTTCTTCAGAAGAAGAAAACATGATGGAAATAAATATTTTTCAGTAATAAATTCTTGTTTTCATAATGTGCAGAAAAACGAGAGTGCGGAGAGTCTTGCCTTCGAGGCTAAGCAATACAGTGTTTCATGACAAAGCATTGATGGGACAGATGATGTTAGTGACCAGACTGCAGTAGCTGGAGGTGGGAGGATGTATGGGCAGGTCTTGCATCCTCCCCCCCCCCCCCCCCCCCCCCACCACCACCACCTACTCCAGTCTGGTCCCTAACATCAACTATCCCATCAAAGGCAGGGCTACCTGTGAAACTAGTCATGTGGTCTACAAGCTAAGCTGCAACCACTGCGCTGTATTCTATGTAGGCGTGACAACCAGTAAGCTGTCTGTCTGCATGAATGGCCACCAACAAACTGTGGCCGAGAAACAAGTGAACCACCCTGTTGCTGAATATGCTGCCAAACACGATATCATTCATTTCAATGACTGCTTTACAGCCTGTGTCATATGGATCCTGCCCACCAAAGCCAGCTTTCCTGAATTGCACATGTTAGAACTTTCTCTGCAATACATCCTACATTCCCATATCCCTTCTGGCCTCAACCTTTGTTAGTCACTGTTCTCACTCCTCAGCATCTCCACTATATAGTGAGTAGCAACTTTCTTTCTCATAACATTGTTACATTCCATCCTGGATTTTCCATTGTTTTTCTAAATATTTTAATAATGATATTTTTCATTTATTTTCAAAACAAGTGGTTTTCAGTATCTTCAGTTGTGTTCATTTCATGAGCTCCATTAGGATCTGTAGGATATATGACACAATGATGTAAATTGTTAGACACTTTATCACATCAATGTGTCAGTATGATACAATGTGTTTCACTACACTAAAAAGCAACAAAAATGTGACATTAACTGAATTTTCTGTTGGTGGTTGGCAGAACATGATAATAATATTAAATATGAAACACATCCTAATGTTCTGCAAAATTGTATTTGTTTTTTCATGAACCAGCTTTCAGCTTCCTAGACCAGTTGTCACCCAGAAATGGCTTAAGAAACCATAAGCTGATTCGTGATGGAATAAATATAACTTTGCAGAACATTAAGGAGTGTTTTCTGTTTAACATTAAAAATGTAGCAATTAAAGACTTACTTCTGAAACTTGATACAAATTGTATCTAACGAATGATGTTTACACATGTCAACAATCAAAACATAGAAGTGTAATTACATTTTTACCTGATGTCTTAGGGTTTAGTAGCTGCACTGAGTGATTTTATGTCATTCAGTTTTGACTCCTGATCATAGCCTAAACCAAGACGAGCTTGTAGTTCAGTTTTGTGCTATAAGAGTGTTTTAGCAGGCATACGCACCGTCTACGGTATTAAAGGGCTTGGGTGTGATGCAATTATTGGAAGCATAGAGGTAACTGGTCCTGCTGGTGCAGATCGTTGTAGCAATCAAATCTGTTCCTCACTGTAGCTGTTTATCTTGTAGACAGCCTTCATGTTTTTGATTAATGGTTGAGATACTCCAGGTCAGAGTGTCTTAAATGCTGCGTATCTACTAGTGATGTTATTAAATTGGTTTCCTATGCTGGATGGCAGCAGCTAGACTCTTATGACCTTCCCTAAGTCCCCAATGAAATAGTAGCCGTGTGGACTATTGTTAGTGACATTGGTGCACCTACCTTGTCTGCCAACATGTCAGGGATATGCTTAACCCCCATGTGAGCAGATGCCCACATCACATGCTACAAAGCAGACTTTGCAGAAACCTCTACACCTTCAGGCTTACAGAACCCATCATCCTCATAAGCTTTGACGTTGTCTCTCTCTTTATTATGACCTCTTTGCAGAAGGCTATATAATTTACCGGCCAAAAGTTTAACCAAGAGATCAGCAATCTAGTCAGTTGTGTCCTGACCTTTGTATACTTTTCTCTCTGATGGAATATACTGTAAGTAGGCAGAGTGAGTCACATTCAGCAGCCCACCCTCATTCATTGGGCCTACATGAATATGGACTACTTTGTAGATGAAGCACTGGAGTTTACCTCTCTGAAACCCAATTTCTTGTTCCAGTATGTCAGTACCCACACAATAAGGCCACATATTCGAGATGAGATCAGCTAAACAGGTTACTCACACATTTCAACTCTATTCATTCAACATCAAACTGGTAGAGGAGATCGCATTGCGTGTCTGTTTTCTTTACCAAGCATCAGTTTATTCTCATCCCTTTCCTCGACAGTCGTACTATGTAAAGCATTGTTTCATGTATAGCGCCAGCGAAACGTCGTAAGGTGCGGACGGCGGCGGAGGAGGAAGAAGCGGCGGCGTTGGCAGGTTGGACGCCACGACCTCTTAATGACCTCAAGATCTCGAGCATCTACAACCGGAGTGCCACCGAAGCACCAGCTGAAGTAAGTACTAAGAAATCACTTAGTTCTCTCCCTGTTTAAAATTCAATAAACAAAAAAAAAACAAATAAAATATTCCAGTATGAGAAAGAAGTAGGAGAACTGTAAATAACAGGACATTTTCAAGGCAGCATCAAATGTGTTTAAAGATATAAAGGATTTTACAGATGAATACTCATAAATTTATGTTTTTCATTTTGAAGAAAAACATAGTGAATTTATACAAAATTGGTGCCATTGTAAATGTCAAATTGGTGTCATAAAAACATTATCTATATGGGTGATGCACTAATAATACAGTTTCAAGCACAAAGCTCTCTTCCACTTATTGTTCCAGTCCTCTTGCCTGGCGGGGATAAATGGCAAGTGCTGAGATGTAGAGAGGCATTTGGGTGGGGGGGGGGGGGGGGGTTAGGGAGCTAGGAAAGACTGTGCCTGGATGGAATACTTAGATGAAAATGGAGGAAGTCAGCCCTAAAATGGACAGGATAACCAGTTAATTATTTCTTCCATAGATCAAGTACATGATAAAAGTTACGATGTTGGTGTGGAATATATCAATGGTACATACATAATATTTGTATAAAATAAAAACGCACAAATAATTCTAGGTAGTTTCTTTCATGCAATGAATAGTTTTTGCCTAATTGAGGAGTTATCCCAGAATATTATTCCATAAGATATCAGTGAATGAAAATATGCTAAATGTGTTAACTGACTTCTGTATCTTCAAAGTTGGCACTTTATCTACTAAGTTAGCAACTATTCTTATGGCAAAAGTAGATGAACTTAAATATTTTAGCATGTCGACTGTACAGTTTTTCCCATTTATAGTATTTATCAACACACACACACACACACACACACACACACACACACACACACACACACATCTAAGGACTTAAAATTTCCTACTCCTATTTCATATTCATCAAAATACACGCACACACACACACAAACACCTAAGATCGTAAGATTTCCTACTCCTATTTCTTTTTGGTTTACTAGACACACACACACATACACACACACACACACACACACACACACACACACACACCTAAGAACTTAAGATTTCCTACTCTTATTTCTTTTTGGTTTACTAGGTTAATAAGAGGTTGGATACTTCTGATTATACAATACTGGATGACCTGTGTTTCTAAAGTTTAAAGCTAGCCCATTTGTGCTAAGCCATTCAGCAACTTCCACAAAAACATTTTTTTCCTATTTTCTCTGGTGATGCTCCTTGGCGTGTCTTCGCAACAATTCCTATATTACTTGCAAGCAAAATTACTTCTGGCTCCTGATTCAAATAAAATGGCAGGTCAGCATGAAGCAAGAACAATAGTGGGTCAATGATCACACCTTTGGGGACTGACATTGTAACTTCACCCCATGCTGTGATGTCAGCACCATTGTCATGGCGCGCCTTCTATTTGATAGCACATCCACATCCCAAGCCGGGATACTGCACCACAGATTATGCTCCAAGCCAGGAGGAACCGCAACATGTTGCAGAAGCAACAAAAAAAGCATTTCCACATTTAAAAGAATGCAAAATCCCCAAGATTGTCAAAGTTTTACAGAAGTTCGAAATATAGCAAGTACTTCAATGCGAGATGCTTTTAATAATTTCCACAACAAAACTCTGTCTCGGAATCTGGCAGAGAACCCAAAGAGTTGTTGTTGTTGTACTCTTCAGTCCAGAGACAGCTTTGATGCAGCTCTCCATGCTACTCTGTCCTGTGCAAGCTTCTTCATCTCCCAGTACCTACTGCAACCTACATCCTTCTGAATCTGCTTAGTGTATTCATCTCTTGGTCTCCCTCTATGATTTTTACCCTCCACACTGCCTTCCAATGCTTCTCTCAAATTCTATTCAACACCTCATTAGTTATGTGATCTACCCATCTAATCTTCAGCATTCTTCTGTAGCACCACATTGCGAAAGCTTCTATTCTCTTCTTGTCCAAACTATTTATCGTCCACGTTTCACTTCCGTACATGGCTACACTCCATACAGATACTTTCAGAAATGAGTTCCTGACACTTAAATCTATACTCGATGTTAACAAATTTCTCTTCTTGAGAAACACTTTCCTTGCCATTGCCAGTCTACATTTTATATCCTCTCTACTTCGACCATCATAAGTTACTTTGCTCCCCAAATAGCAAAGCTCATTTACTATTTTAAGCGTCTCATTTCCTAATCTAATTCCCGCAGCATTATCCGATTTAATTCGACTACATTCCATTATCCTCGTTTTGCTTTTGTTGATGTTCATCCTATATCCTCCTTTCAAGACACTGTCCATTCCGTTCAGCTGCTCTTCCAGGTCCTTTGCTGTCTCTGACAGAATTACAATGTCATCGGCGAACCTCAAAGTTTTTATTTCTTCTCCATGGATTTTAATTCCTACTCTGAATTTTTCTTTTGTTCCTTTACTGCTTGCTCAATATACAGATGAATAACATCGGGGATAGGCTACAACCCTGTCTCACTCCCTCACCTATCACTGTTCCCCTTTCATACCCTTTGACTCATAACTGACAACTGGTTTCTGTACAAATTGTAAATAGCCTTTCGCTCCCTGTATTTTACCCCTGCTACCTTCAGAATTTGAAAGAGAGTATTCCAGTCAACATTGTCAAAAGCTTTCTCTAAGTCTACAAATGCTAGAAACATAGGTTTCCCTTTCCTTAATCTATTTTCTAAGATAAGTTGTAGGGTCAGTATTGCCTCACCGGTTCCAACATTTCTACAGAATCCAAAATAATATTCCCCGAGATTGGCTTCTACCAGTATTTTGCAGCCGTGGCTTATTAAACTGATAGTTCAGTAATTTTCACTTCTGTCAACACCTGCTTTCTTTGGTATTGGAATTATTATATTCTTCTTGAAGTCTGAGGGTATTTCGCCTGTCTCATACATCTTGCTCACTAGATGGTACAGTTTTGTTAGGCCTGGCTCTCCCAAGGCTGTCAGTAGTTCTAATGGAATGTTGTCTTCTCCCGGGCCCTTGTTTCAACTTAGGTTATTCAGTGCTCTGTCAAACTCTTCGCGCAGTATCATATCTCCCATTTCATCTTCATCTATATCCTCTTCTATTTCCACAGTATTTCCCTCAATTACATCACCCTTGTATAGACCCTCTATATACTCCTTCCACCTTTCTGCTTTCCCTTCTTTGCTTAGAACTGGGTTTCCGTCTGAGCTCTTGATACTCATACAGGTGATTCTCTTTTTTGCAAAGGTCTCTTTGATTTTCCTGTAGGCGGTATCTATCTTACCCGTAATGATATGCGCCTCTACATTCTTGCATTTGTCCTCTAGCCATCCCTGCTTAGCCATTTTGCACTTCCTGTCGATATCATTTATGAGACGTTTGTATTCCTTTTTGCCTGCTTCATTTTCTGCATTTTTATTTTCTCCTTTCATCATTTAAATTCAATATCGCTTCTGTTACCCAAAGATTTCTATTAGCCCTTGTCCTTTTACCTCTGCTACCTTCACTATTTCATCCCTCAAAGCTACCCATTCTTCTTCTACTGTATTTCTTTCCCCTATTCTTGTCAATCGTTCCCTAATGCTCTCCCTGAAGCTCTCTACAACCTCTGGTTGTTTCACTTTATGCAGATCTCATCTCCTCAAATTCCCACCTTTTAGCAGTTTCTTCAGTTTTAATCTACAGTTCATAACCAATAGATTGTGGTTAGAGTCCACATTTGCCCCTGGAAATGTCTTACAATTTAAAACCTGGTTCCTGAATCCCTGTCTTACCATTATATAATCTATCTGACACCTTCCAGTATCTCCAGGCTTCTTCCATGTATACAACCTTCTTTTATGATTCTTGAACCAAGTGTTAGCTATGATTAAGTTATGCTCTGTGCAAAATTCTACCAGGCGGCTTCCTCTTTGATTCCTAAATCCAATTCCATATTCACCTACTATGTTTCCTTCTCTTCCTTTTCCTACTATCAAGTTCCAGTCACCTATGACAATTACATTTTCGTCTCCCTTCACTATCTGAATAATTTCTTTTATCTCATCATACATTTCATCAATCTCTTCGTCATCTGCGGAGCGAGTTGGCACATAAACTTGTACTACTGTGGTAGGCATGGGCTTCGTATCTATCTTGGCCATAATAATGCGTTCACTATGCTGTTTGTAGTAGCTTACCCGCTATCCAATTTTTTTTATTCATTATTAAACCTACTCCTGCATTACCCCTATTTGATTTTGTATTTATAACCCTGTATTCACCTGACCAGAAGTCTTGTTCCTCCTGCCACTGAACTTCACTAATTCCCACTATATCTAACTTTAACCTATCCATTTCCCTTTTTAAATTTGCTAATCTGCCTGCCCGATTAAGAGATCTGACATTCCATGCTCCGATCCATAGAATGCCAGTTTTCTTTCTCCTGATAACAATGTCCTCCTGAGTAGTCCCTGCCTGGAGATCCGAATGGGGGACTATTTTACCTCTGGAATATTTTACCCAAGAGGACGCCATCATCATTTAACCATACAATAAAGCTGCTTGCCCTCGGGAAAAATTACGGCTGTAGTTTCCCCTTGCTTTCAGCCGTTTGCAGTACCAGCACAGCAAGGCCGTTTTGGTTAGTGTTACAAGGCCAGATCAGTCAATCATCCAGACTGTTGCCCCTGCAACAACTGAAAAGGCTGCTGCCCCTCTTCAGGAACCACATGTTAGTCTGGCCTCTCAACAGACACCCCTCCGTTGTGGTTGCACCTGCGGTATGGCTACCTGTATCGTTGAGGCACGCAAGCCTCCCCACCAGTGGTAAGGTCCATGGTTCGGGGGGGGGGGGGATTCTGGTGATACATATAGCACACCAGTGGCTAGTCGTAATCAATACTTTCACTGCGCTATACCAGTGATGAAGTCACTTGGTGACAGTGCCACCGAAGCAGAGTTATTAAACATTGTTTTCTGAAGCTCCTTCACCAAAGAAGATGAAGTAAATATTCCTAAATTCTAATCAAGAACAACTGCCAAGATGAGAAACATAGATGTAGATATCCTTGGTGTAGCAAAACAGTTTAAATTACTTAACAAAGGCAAGATTGTATGCCAGTCAGGTTCCTTTCCACTCCAATGAAACAGCTTAAGTTTACAAGTGAGAGAAGAGTTTCCACAGTGGAAACTATTGTATGTGGAAAGATGGAGGATAGACTTGGTACTCATGATGGAAAAGAAAGAAAGGATAGATGAGCCTAGAAATGGTAATCTGCCTGTTAGCTTCTGTTGCGGGTTTGTCAGCCAACGTTTGTTTGATAATTTTTCTGACATTTCACCAGCACAAATGACTGGCACTGTCAAAGTATCACCCTCCATCGCTAGTGGCAGAATGGAGCCGAACTCGCAACTGCTGAGTGTATGTATCAGTCGTACTGACATCTGTGGGCTTTTCCATGGTCATTACCAGTGTGGTTGTCCCCTTCTACCAGCAACAGTCATTCGCTGCAGCATGGGAATCCAGGATCTATTCATATTGAAGGTTTTTCTGTTTGTTGTTGGAGCTAGTGTCATGTTTGTGGCTCTTTGTGGCATCCCTGAAAAAGTGGACATGGAAGCTCTTCTCCAAAGCAAGAATTTGTGTGTCTGTTTTCCGCCTCAGCCAATTTCTTCAAATTTCCCAATCTCCAATTCTGGTGATTCTTGTGTTGATACATTGTTCAGTCATTTCAACATATACTTTCCCACATGTATAGGGTATGCAGTATATTCGAAGCACTATACATGTGTTTCTTTTGTCCTTTGCCGAACTGAGACATTCTTTGATCTTCTGGTTAGTTTGTAAATAATCTTTATGCTGTGTTTGCAGATTATATACAATTGATTCTGACTGTCTCCATGGGGATGTATAGCTGGAAGGCTTTACCCAAAATTTCTTCTTCCAACGTGGCACTGTGCCGAGCATTAAATTTGGGGATACTTCTTAGGCAACTGTCAGAGTACACATTGCTCCTCAGAACACTTTCCAGATGTTGCATCTCGCAGCTGAGGTACTGAGGCTTACAAACTTGTCTTGCGCGCATTACAAGCATATTAATCATCCCGCTTTTCTGGTTTTGGTGATGGTTTGACAGTTTGTGCCGGGATTGGTCCATGTGTCTTGGTTGTCAAAACACACTGTGTCCCAGATTCTAGTCAGTACACATACCCAGTACAACTAGAGAGGCTAGCTCTTAGTCCATTTTTACTTCCAGAGTAAATTTTATGTTGATGTAGAGACTGTTCGACAAGTCTTGCACAGTGGTAACACCGGTTCGTGTCAGGTCATTGAAGTTAAGTACTGTTGGGCTTGACTTGCACATGGATGGGTGACCGTCTGGTCTGCCATGACTGAGAAGCAGCGGCTCTAGTCACGAAAACTGACAACCGCTGGGAGAGCGGTGTGCTGACCACATGCCCCTCCATGTCTGCATCCAGTGATGCCTAGGGGCTGAGGATGACATGGCAGTCAGTCTGTACTGTTTGGTCTTCAAGGCCTGTTTGATTTTGGGGGGGGGGGGGGAGAGAGAGAGAGAGACTCTGTTCAGTTGTTTAAGGAAGTCACTGAATTGTTCCTCACCATGGTTTCATGTGATAAATGTGTGGTTGACATAGCTGTACCACACACTTTAGGTTTACAATGAACCATGTCTAGCAACAGTGTTTCGAAATATCCCGGGAAGAAACTGGCCACCACTGAATGGAGTGGACTACCCATAGCAATTGCGTTCCACATGAAATAGCTAGTGTAGGACACGCGTGAAAAAGCTTGGTGATATCATGTGGGAAAATGGAACAGGTTTGTTCCAGAGAATCACTGAGTGGCATTTTTTTTTTAAAAAAAAAAAAAAAAAAAAAAAAAGAGAGAGAGAAGATGCCATGATTAACTGATTTTTATTTCGTGTAATCCACTGCATTTGATCTGCACTTACCTTTCGATACATCAGCTTCTGTTCTTAATCTTCAGTCTTCATTAAAATGGTCGCATTTCTCTTGGAAAGATCATCTTGTTTAAGTAATGTATCTTTTCCATGGTTTCGTAGCCCGCAGATTGTGAGATACTGCACAGAAAATTATCATTTATAAGTATTATCTAGTCAGATCATCCTCTTTTTTTTTTCCCAAGGGGTTTTTGCAGGTGACTTGAGTATAGCTTGGTGCATCATGTAGGTTTTAGTTCATCAAAATAGGATTGCAGAAAATGTATCATGATTTAAAGTTTTATTAAAACCTTTGTGCCTGTCTGCTTGAACCCAACATACTGATCTCCGAAACTACTAGACAAATTTTCATGGGATTTTCACAGGTAATTAGAACATAGCCTGGAGCAGCATATAGACTTTATTTCATCAAAATTGGATCACGGGGGGGGGGGGATATACAGTGCTTTAAAGTTTTAGATAAAACTGTTGTATCTGTCTGTCTGTTTGAACTTGGTAATCTCTTTCGTGGAGTATTCAGAGGCAAATTGAGCATAGCTTGGGGCACTTTATAGGCTTTATTTCATCAACTACATTTTCACAGGTAACCCATTAACTGATTTCAATGAGATTTTGTGTGGAGATAGCCTTGAAGAACATAGACTGCTTTAGAGAGTGTGTAGTACAAAGTACTTATTGATTTGAAGAATAACAACAAATTAGGAAAAATATTTACTCTTTGATAAACCTGTTTACTCTTTGGCTTTTGATCATTATTACACGTATGAAAATGTTTTTATTAGTCGATGTGCACTATGTGATACAATTCATAGTAATGAACACAATTCTTCTACAATCTTCAGTGTGTTTAATCCATACTTTCACACTATTTGTTGCATAAAGCACACTTTGTATAGTGTATAGCTACTTTATAATATAATTGTATATCTAAAAACAAAGATGATGTAACTTATCAAACGAAAGTGCTGGCATGTTGATAGACACACAAACAAACACAAAATTCAAGCTTTCGCAACCAATGGTTGCTTCATCAGGAAAGAGGGAAGGAGAGGGAAAGACGAAATGATTTGGGTTTTAAGGGAGAGGGTAAGGAGTCATTCCAATCCCGGGAGCGGAAAGACTTACCTTAGGGGGAAAAAAGGACAGGTATACACTCGCGCGAGCGCACACACACACATATCCATCCGCATGTATACAGACACAAGCAGACATTTGTGAAGGCAGAGAGTTTGGGCACCCGCATCCTTTCATCTTTCCCTCTTCCCTCATCCCTCTTTCCTGATGAAGCAACCGTTGGTTGCGAAAGCTTGAATTTTGTGTGTATGTTTGTGTTTGTTTGTGTGTCTATCAACATGCCAGCGCTTTCGTTTGGTAAGTTACATCATCTTTGTTTTTAGATATATTTTTCCCACATGGAATGTTTCCCTCTATTATATTTATTGTATAATTGGATAGATAAAAAGTCTGCTCAGCAAGCAGCATCAGGAAAAAACAAATATAAAAAAAGGTTTTATGCATGCAAGCTTTGGGAGCGAGTGGATCATTTTTCTGGCAGAAGGGTTGAAGGAGAGGAAGAGGGGTGAAGGAAAAGGACAGGAGAGGTTTACGAAAAGGGAGTAGAGTTTGGAAAAGTCACCCAGAACCGTGGGTCAGGAGAGACTTACCAGACAGGATGAGAAGGAAAGACTGAATCAGTCCCCTTTTCGTAAATCTCACCATCCTTTTCCTTCACCCCTCTTCTTTCCCTTTCAGCCTTTCCGACAGCAGCAGGAGCCACTGGTTCCAAAAGCTTGAATATGCAACACCTTTTTTATGTGTGTGTTCCCCTGCCAACATTTGCCGAGTAAATTTTTATCTATGCAATTACATTACATTGTCAAAAATAGATTATTTTCATTGTTGTACAGCTATTTTAACAGTGCAGTATGTAGATGTGCATTCCTGCCCATGCCACTCTGTATGCACTGCTCGGCAACGACGCTGTGCGTGCTGATGTGTTGTGTGTTGGAACAGCTTGGGAGGGAGGGACAACAGGGTGCACATCACAAGTTACTCTTATCCAGAAAGGCAGACACATGAGGGAAGCTGATGTTATTGCATGTACAGTAGTTTACTTACTCGCTGCCACTCATCGTAGCAAAACTACTGGTAGGTGTGCACAGCTGTGAGTAACAGCTAGTTCTGCATGTTCGTGCTCCATGTGTAGGCCATGGGTTTCTTCTTCATTGAAAGAGACATTGCTGCAGCTTATAATTCAGATTGTAGAGGTGATAATTTTAGCATATCCATCATAGGCAACTGTGATCACTTCCTTCAATGTACTATACCATTTTGATATAAATTTATCAGGAATATGTACATGTGCTTTAAAGATAGAGGGTTTCCAAACCATTTTTCATACAGCCGACTGTCAGGTTCATCCACCTACAATCCCTGACACAATGACCCAATTCCAGAAATCCAGTAGGATCTCCAGTCCCTCCTCTAATCCTTAGGCCCATCCCAGAACCTCTCCCCGGAGTCCTTTTCTCTCCTCACCTCTACCACTCCCCGCACTTCTACCTTCTACATGCTTCCTACGTCAGTAAACCCAATCACCGAGGACGCTCCGTTGTAGCCAGTTACTGTGTTCCCACTGAGAGAATCTCTGCTCTCATAAACCAACACCTTCAGCCTATTACCTGCAACCTATCCTCATATATAAAAGATACAACCATTTTCACCACCGTCTCTCCACAGTTCCTGTTCCTTTGCCACATGATGCCCTTCTCATCACTGTTGATGCCACCCCACTTTACACTGACATCCCTGATGCCCATGACCCTACCGCAATTGAATACTCTACCTCTCTCAACGCCTGACAGATTCCAGATCAACAAACTCCTTCTTAGTCGCCATGATCAACTTCAGTGAAACCCCGCTTTTACACTTTTCAAGGGACTTTCAAAAATTAGTGTAAAAGAGGGAAAATGTAAAATTTGGGAAATAACTTTATGCATGATATACATACATAACAGGCATGAAAAGACCTTACAGGGACTTGTTTATTACCCAACAAAGGTTTATTATCTAATAGGAACTGCTGATGTAACTAGAACTGATAAATGTGTAGGAAGTAGGAATGTAGGAATGTTTGACTCAATTTCATATGTCACAATTGATGTTTTTGAAAGCCTGCAGCTCTCATTCATTGTTTGAATAATAAAATATTGCACTAGTTACGTGTTTCTTCATGCTTAGCATGACGTGTTTTAAAAATAAGTATTTTGTATGGTGTTTGAATATGTGTTATTCTGTGTCTCTTGCACTATAGTCATCATTTTGAGGTAATCAGGTACTGTGCCACATCAGTTATGTAGAAAACCACACACACAGGCACACACACAATCTATCACTCACATTGTTTGTTTGTTTGTGTAACATCACAAAAAATACATATGTAAATCCTGCACTTGGCAAAGAGAATAAAAAAATAAAATTTGCTCAGCATGAATAAAATACGTAACCGGTGCTGTGTTTAAACTAAAAACATTTGAGCAACACAAAGTGAATGACGGTGTCAATCAGTGCTCCAAGTGGCCATACACCGAAACATGCTAAATAGGGTTCCACATAGGTGTCACGATGATCACAGCAATCACGAAACTGTGTTTGCGCAGTGGAGACAGTTTGGAAATGGTTGTTATTGGTCATGATATCATCATTTGAATGAACGTAATTACTCCCATCAGCCACCATGCCACATAGAGCTTGGCAGTGGCGGGAGATACTGCAAGAATTGTTCCAACTTTCAAATGTTCACCATTTCAAATCTGCTGAGTAGAGTGCCGTGGTGTCAAGGAACTTAACCATGTAATATTTGTAAACACTACTGGATGGCCAATATCATGGCAGCGTCATTTTTTCTCCACAAACATTTTTTCATAACGTGTAAAGTACGGGAAAATTATGAACATGTTTATGCAAAATCAGGTGCAAATTAAGGTTGTGGGCATAGGAAATTTGACAGCACCGATAAAAAATGTCAAATGGTGGGAAAATGTCAATTCTGGGAACATGAGAGTGGGGTCATACTGTATATCATCACACACAATTACTTCTCCTTTGAAGTCATTAGGTAATGGCTTCAAAGAAGAAGTAATTGTCTGTGATGATAAACAAATCCAGGGTATGACTACGGGCACTCACGTGGCACCGTCCTATGCCAATCTATTCGTGAGCTTATCTAAACACCCTGAATCCCAAACACCTTACTGGGTTCAGTTTAATTGATGGCATCTTCGTGAGGACTCCATATCCACATTCCTCCAGGACATCAACAGCTTCTCCCCCATTCACTGCACCTGGTCCTATTCAACCCGACAACACATTCTCCGATGTTGACCACCACCTCAAAAGACAGCTACACCAGTACCTCTGTCCATAGCAAACCTACCAACTGCCAACTGACAGCTGCCACCCATTCCATACCAAGAAGTCCCTTCCATACAGCCTAGCTACCTGTGTCTGTCGCATCTGAAGTGTTGAGCAGTCTCTCTCAAAATATACTGAGGGTCTCACTGAGGCCTTCACAGACCGTGGTTACCCTGCCACCCACCGAACCTACACAATATCCTTGTCCATCCCTACACAACACCTGCTTCCAACCCCTTGCCTCGTGGCTCATATACCTGTAATAGTCGTAGATGCAAGACCTGTCCTGTACATCCTCCCACCACTACCTACTCCAGTCCGGTCACAAGCATCACCTATCCTATCAGGGCTACCTTTGAGGCAAGTCGTGTGATCTATGAGCTAACCTGCAACCACTGTGCTGCATTCTACTTGGGCATGACAACCAAAAAGCTGCCTGTCCACATGAATGGCCACTGGCAATCTGTGGACAAGAAACAGCTTGACCAACCCATTGCTGAACACGGCACCCAATACAACATTCTTCATTTCAGTGACTGCTTCATAGCATGTGCCATCTGAATCATTCCACCAACACCAGCCTTTCTGAGTTGTGCAGGTGGGAACTCACCCTACAATATATCATATGTTCCTATAACCCTCATGGCTCCAACCTCCATTAGTCATTGTTCTTACCCATGTAGCCCCCTTCCCAGTTCCCATTCTAGCACTACACAGCCCTCAGCTCCACCAACACACTCTCAATCTTCCTACTCCTCTCCTTCTCCACTGCTGTACCCCTGGTCCACTCAACCTCCTAACTGCGCCTTACTGCCCCACCCTCTCTCCACCTCATCCCTGTACACTCACAAAAGCTGCACTTTACCATCCCCCAACTCTACCCTGCTAACCCTCTCCCTCCCTGCCCACCACCCAGTTGCCTCTCCCATCATGTGTGCTGCTTGCAGTCTGGTTTCAGCTGCCAGAGACTGTGGTCATGTGTGGTGAATTACGTTTGCATGAGTGTGTACATGTGCATGCTTGTGTGTGTATGGTATCTAGTTTTGATGAAGGCCTTGTTGGCCGAAATGTCACTTTCCGACAATCCTTTTGTTGTGCCTATCTGTGACTCAGCATCTCTGCTATATGGTGAGTAGCAACTGTCCTTTTCATATTGTTACATTGCATCCTGGATTTTCCAGTGTAAAATTATTGTTTGCTTTACATGGTCATCAGTTTAAGATATCTATGTCACAATTTACTGTCTTCACCCAAAGTTTATGAGACAAGTCTGTACTCAATAACATAGTGTGTGCACACTCAATAATAGGCCTGTTTTTTCTCGGTTAATTCGGCCATTTTGCTGCATTGTGTGGGGACTTGTTTTTCCTTGTATTATTATACTTTGCTTGAATTAATCTTCAAATTGCTTATTTGTTAATTCAGTCCCATTGTCACTTTTTGGAACTCTGATTTTGTGTCCAGTTTGCCTTTTAATCAACCTCTGAATTTCCATAAACCCATTAAAAGTATCATGTTTACTTTAAAGAAAATACACAAATCTGAAGTGCAGTCATCCTTAAATGTGCCGCCGCAAGAGACTGTTTTCTCATTTATCCATTCAAATCTGGATGAATACATTCATAAGAACATTTTATCTTGATTCCAAATTTGAATGCAATGATTTTCTCTTCATCTTGGCATACTGACATGGTTCACAATGAAGATCTTCATCTTTCTTCATTTTCAAACCAGAAACTAAATTCATATCATTCATGATCTTGAGACCTTTGAAATAGATTGTCCAAACTTATCATGCCAGAGGATTGTCGAATCAAGGAAACTGGAGTTGCCTGTTATACATCTGGACATATAAACAACATTTGAACACTCATATTGTGTGTCTTAATTCCTGCTGCATCTGGGCCTGACTTGCAAATATCTGTTCTCATATTGTCAAAAATGACTTTCATTTCTCTTTTTTTACTGCTCCCATTGAAAATAAATTTTCTTTTGCTTTAGAGTGTATAATGTGTTTGCCAAAGTGCAAGGTTGGCATTTTCCCTCAACTAATGACAATACTTTGATGGACCTAATGCCGTTTGCTTTATCAGTTGACTTATCTCCAATTTGAACATAAAAGTCATCAGATTCAGTTGGCTTAAATATATTAAACCGATCTTTGTGTGACATTAAATGTGTCAATGCGGCGCTTTCAGCTAACTAAATATTTGTGCAACCTGGAGCAGAAACAATGCTTGTTCTGCACTCGAAGCATGGTGCTCAGAATTATCAGTTTTCATTTTGCATTCTGCTAAAAATTTTCTGCACTCAGATTTAAAATGTCACCTTTTGTGGCAGTAATAACATTCATCTCCTTTTCAATTGACAGATGATTTGTTATTGTTTGAATTGAGCACACTTGTTGCATCCACATTAATTGTTGCAAAGACTTTTGACATTTCAGGTATTCGGGAAGTTTTGTCCCTCTTTTAGTAATCTTACATTCAAATTATTGAATGTTCGTTGATCTGCAGCATAAGAGGCCCATATAGTCGAACACGTTCCAAATTTTGCCTGCAGACTTCCCAAAATTTTAGCCATTTTGCCAACTTCTGTAAAAGGCTCACCAGTATCAGCTAATACTGGTACCAATGATTTGACTGATGTGTTGTGCAATTGTGTGTGTTGGCGATGTTCTACAATCAGAAGATTTTGGCTTCAAAATCCTTTTATTAACTGCAGATTGCTATTCGTGAATTGTCTGTAGTCTGGCCGACATTTCAATTGCATTTGCACACATTATATTTCACTGTAACTGATCAGATTCTGCTCCACTATATAGAAAGATTTTGCATTTAAGTCATCCTAAGCTATTTGACTCTCGCCTGTTTCATTCAGCCTTGGTTTCATCTCCACCCTATCAAGAAATTTGCTAGGGTAAAAAAATTATTTGCGGCTGAAAATTCTTACCGTCAAATTTCCGAGTGCTGTAACTTTTATGTTTGTCCATCTTCGTGTAAGTTTGAATGTGAATCTGACATATAGTATTAGTCCAGGACAATAGTGAAGGTTTTCCACAAAAGAGAAGTGACGTACGATGGTTCCACAATTTTAACATCAAAACTCGAGCATCACGGTTCACTCAAATTAAACTCCAATTAAACGCAGTGAGTTTACAAAACAAGTTAAACAGACAGTCAAATTCCAAACGTCTGCTTTTACCCATGATGTCCTGTGTGACGTCATGAGTTCATATTGCGAAGGATGTAAGCGGCTTGTTTTTGAATGTTTTATGTGGTGGTTTTAGTAACTAGTGTACTCTGTGATGTTCGTGAACTGTGCTGTTTATACCAAATATTTCATGATGTACAGAGGTGTACTTGGGGTGGAATTGAGAACACAGCTTAAATTATTTATAGGAAAAAGTAGTAGCAATTTTTAGTTTTTTCTTCTCACAAATATTCCACTGTTCTACAAGTATAAGATTAGGCATAAACTTAAGAGTGTGTTGTTGCAAGTGATATGATTTTGTTTCTTGCAATTATTTGGCTGTTTTGCGATGAGGCAAGTTTTCTGCGGGTGAGGTTAGACAGGAACCTAAGGGTGCAGCTCAAATGTTTGTAAGTGAAACTAGTAGTGATGTTATTTATAATTTTGATTTTTACAAATATTTGGCTGTTTCATGCTCCCCAAAAGTGACATCGTGGGGACACTGAATATCTCACTCTTGTTTGTGGTGGATGTTTATTTTTGTGATCTGGTTTGTAGTAATGGTTCAGTTGAATGGAATGAAATCTTTGGTATTTATTGGTTATTTATTTGTTTTCGGATTTTGACCTGTTATTTTCATCTGGGGAATGATTCCTATAAACTCCCCCCGCCCTTTCCAGTTTTTTTCTGGAGAAATTATTGAGAGTTATTTTTTGATTAAGTTGTTTTGTGGGGGTGTGTCTGGTATCCTAGCGTTTGTTAACCTATATAGGTCAAACGAAATAGTTTATTCCAGTCATACCGTTTTTTAATTTTTTTGTTCGATCAATTCTGGAGAAATTTGTGTCATTTTTCGATTACCTTGTTGCTTTGTGGCAGGGTGTCTGGTACACTGTCTTCGTTTGAGTTTTATAGGTCAACCGAATTATTCAATTCCAATTTTGTGTTTCTGTATCACTTTGTTCGGTTTATTCTAAAGGATTTCACATGCATAATTTTTCAGTTTTTTTGGTCACTTTGGAATGATGTTAGCTTCATTAACCTTTTTTTTCCTCTTTCCTTTGTCCCCCACACAAAAGTCCCTCATTCCCACTATTGTTTCGTTAATTTAATTTCACTAGCTGATTGAAATATTTTGTGTCTATTTTATGCCCCCCACCACCGTCCGACCATAGTCTGATGTACTTGGCTGATCTGCTGTTTTCCCTAGTGCCTTCAGAAAAGTTTAGCTTGAAACCAGATTTCTGAATTAAGTCACGAAACTTTGTGGAATTATGGCTTTCAATTAAGACATTTAAGTTGAAGGCATTAGCGCTGATGTTTTTTGATGCATTTGTATGTTGTATGTCTACTGTGAACTGCTAAATAAAATTTAGATGGTTCATTTGCACTGGGGGTGGGGGGTTAGTTAATTCGTTGCTGCAAAACAGTGAAAGTCAGTGGCTGATGGTCTGGGTATACAGTGAAGGCATGCCCATCCACCATGAATCCAAAGCATTGAACTGCTTCATAGGCTGTGAACAGTTCTGTGTAAAATGGTGGCAAAAAGTGCTGCTTCTTTATGATCTTCTTGGAGAAGAATCCCAAAGACTGCCAGTGTCCATTTACGTTCGGTTGTACCGTGACACTGAGAGCACAGGAGAGGCATCTGAGAAAACTGCTAGTGGGGCATCAAGGATAGAATGCCCAAGGAGGATAGGTTGCTTGTGGCACGACTAGCATGCATCAAATGCTGCCAGCATTCCGTCAGTCCGAGAGACTGGTGTAGAACAACACAATTTGGGGCCAGTGAGGATGACACTTAGCGGCATCTGGGCTTCAGCAGTTCGGGAAAAAAAACAAAAAGTGTTGAAAAGTTTATCATCCCCAGGTAGTGACACACTTCATGCACCATTTTTGCGGCTGGATAAGTTGTAATTGTGGTGATATGCTTGGCTGACGGATACAAAGAGAAGCAGAAACATGAAATCCAAAGAATGTCACTTCATTATCACCAGTGACACATATAGCTGTATTTTGACACATATAGCTGTATTTATGAGGATTCTGTAATCATCAAACCTTTAGAAAACTACACGTAGGTGTCTTTCAAGTTCTTCTGAGGATGATGTCCTCCAATACCTGCAAAACTGCATTGATAAATTACTGAAAAGTTTGTGTTGCATTCTGCAAGCTGTGTAAACATGTATGGGAATTCAAACAATCTAAAGGGCTTAATTATTGCTTTTTTATGGATTTCTTTTGCTGCAACAGGTATTTGGTTGTAGGCTTTCACTAGGTCCGTTGTCGAGAAAACGGTGCACCACTCCAGTTGGTAAGCAAAATATCCGATGTGACACACATGGTATTGGTCAGCAATTTTCTGGGCATTGAGTCCTCTGTAGTCGCTACAGCAGTGCTTGCCATCAGGTTTCTTCGGTACCAGGTGAATGGGAAGCTCCCAGTTGCTTTCTGATAGTCATGCTGTGCCTGCATGGATCATTGCATCAAATTCTGCTTTTGCGATGTGCAGTTTATAGGGAGCCAGCCATGTGCGCCTTGAAAAAACAGGAGGGCCAGGCGTGGTCCTGGTTGATGAGCTGTTGCATGGTGAGGCACTGACAGCACTCCAGCAGGTCACTTAACTGAGGGAATTTATTTAGCAGACGTGTCACCTGCGGCGGCACAGTAAGTGTAATGGCAAGTCACTGCACTGTGTGGTCTGGGTGCAATGTTCAGTGACTTTACACGGTCCAAAATGGAAGTGTTCCTACCCAGGATGAGGTCATGGGAGGACAGGAAATCCAGCCCAGTTGCAGCATGGGCCATGTTTGCGACTATAAAATGCCACATGATTGACATTTGTAAACCAATGTTAAAATTTAAAGTCATGAGTCCATATGTATCTGTGAGCA
This sequence comes from Schistocerca nitens, assembly GCF_023898315.1. Classification (NCBI taxonomy): domain Eukaryota; kingdom Metazoa; phylum Arthropoda; class Insecta; order Orthoptera; family Acrididae; genus Schistocerca; species Schistocerca nitens. Next base: position 436,362,717 of record NC_064618.1, read on the forward strand.
AACCATCTACAGCTGCTAAGTTGTAATTTGCATGACGTTTCGGAGGCAGGCTGGTTTGTGATTACATTACTAACCCTGCTGGCGGAGTGGCTGTTGGGACTAGTGTCACCAGATGGGTATATTTAATGGAATATTGTTAAGCTGGTGGTGACAAAATTTGCTTTTGATGTGTGTGAACCAAAGTGATGGACAATCTGCCCAGAGGGCTGATACTTAGAATGCCACACAATCACTTGTGTTGCTGGGACAGTCCCAAGTGTTGGTGGCAGATAATAGGACTCATCAACTTTGTGGTTGCAGGCTGAGCTATGCCCGGGACGCAGGTAGAACTGGTGCTGCCCTCCAGCAGTGGGAGGCGGGGGGGGGGGGGGGGGGGTCGTGGTTCTAGGTTGCCCAGATATGCGCTTTCCTGGCTGCGTGACTGTGGCTACTCTTTGAGTTGTGCCTTGGTGGTCCCTGAGCTTCCATCCGCATCCATAGCTGCTCCTCGTGTCACATTTGCAGCATGGCTCTCTTGTCCATGTGCTTCTACTGCTCATCACATAGTAGCTGCTGTTATTGCTGTTGTATCAGTTGTTGCTGGTGCCATAATTGTTGCTGCAGTAGTTCCATTAGTGCTTGTTGCTGTTGCAACTGTTTCAGGATACATCAGTGTCACCACTTTTTAAGGTGCTTGATACACAGTACACTTCACTTTAAGATAATGGTGTTTTATTAGTGAGCACAACAACAAGTTACACAGCTGATATGACTCATAGTCCGACACATTATTGCTACAGAACACATGACCGGTAACAGCATACACATCAACATTCGTGCCATGGCATGTTGAGGCTTATTTTCAACTGGAGAGCATGATCTTCTCAATGCTGATTGTTCATGACATTGCCAATGGATAGATGTGGAGTGATGTGCTAGCATTGGACCAACTGTCAGAAAAACATCTCCTCTGAAGTCCAAGACAGGTGAAGTCATTACTGATGAAGGCAAACAAATGGAACGCTGGGTTGAACACTACCTTGAGTTGTATGCTCCGAGAATGAAGTTAGCAAGAATGCATGTGACACCATGAAACAAATGCCAGTTATGGAAGAACTAGATGCAATGCCTACTATGGAAGAATTTAGTAGAGAAATAGATTCTCTCGCTAACGGAAAGGCCCCAGGTGAAGAGGGGATCCCTGCAGAGGTTATTAAGTATAACAAATCTGTTCTTCTCAAACATTTATATTCACTTATCACAACCAGCTGGGAAGAAGGTTATGTCCCGATGAGTATGCAGAATTCGAGGATAGTTACTCTATATAAACAGAAAGGGAACAGAAGTGACTGTAACAATTACCGAGGCATTTCATTACTAAGTGTAGCCGGGAAAGCTTATGCCAGAGTCATCCTAATGTGATTACAAATCTTAGCTTCCAGAATCTACCCGGAATCTCAGTATGGCTTCAGGCCCGGCCGATCAACCGTAGATATGATCTTCTCCTTAAGACAGCTACAAGAGAAATGTCGTGAGCAGCAGAGGCCACTTTATATTGCTTTCATTGACCTTGTTAAAGCATTTGATTTAGTGAGCAGATATGGGCTTTTCAAACTGTTGCAGAAGATTGGATGCCCACCTAAACTGCTACAGATACTTGTCTCTTTCCATGAGAAAACACAAGCAACAATCTGCTTCAACGGTAAAACATCAGAAGCATTCCCTTTTAATAGCGGTGTGAAACAGGGGTGTGTGTTAGCTCCTACATTATTTGGGATTTTCTTTTCCCTTCTGCTCAGATTTGCCTTTGAAGACTGCGAGGAGGGAGTGTATCTGCATACGAGGGCTTATGGAAATCTTTTCAACATTGCTCGCCTTAAGGCCACGACCAAAGTAAATACAGTTGTTATCCATGAGTTGTTATATGCGGACAATGCAGCTCTAGTAGCGAACACAGAAGTTGAGCTGCAATGTATAATCAACACATTATGAAATGCCTGGGAAAAATTTGGTCTACTCATCAGCCTTCAAAAGACTAAGATCATGGCGCAGATCACTACCAACCTTCCATCCATCAGCATTGATGGCAATCCTCTCCAGGTAGTTGATGACTACCTACTTGGGATCCACAATATGTAGCAACTTGTCCATGGACACTGAAATTACTAACAGAATCGCAAAGGCATCATCTTTCATGGCTAGATTGAAAAACAGAGTATGGGACAACAGACTGCTTACCACAAAAACTAAATTAAAAGTCTACAACGCTTGTGTTATAAGCACCCTTCTCTATAGCTGTGAGACGTGGACAACTCTTTCTAGGCATGAATCTCGACTCAACAGTTTCCATCTCTGCTGTATCCGGAAGATCCTTCAGATCTCTTGGAGAGATAGAGTACCCAACACCAAAGTATTCATCGTGCAAGCACAACCAGCATCTTTGCACTCCTGAGTCATCGACGTCTAAGATGGTTGGGACATGTCAGGCGCATGGATCCTGAACGGATACCGAAACAACTGCTGTATGGAGAACTTCAGGAGGGTGTGAGACCAGTGAGACGACCGCATCTTCGTTTCAAGGATGTCTGCAAGAGAGACCTGACCAAGACCAGAATCAGTCCAAGTCGCTGGGAAAGCATTGCAGATGACTGCGTCAAGTGGCGAGTAACTGTGCGCAGTGGCGTCAAGCTCTCAGAGGACGAATGCACACAGGAATAAATCAGGAAGAGGACAAAGCGAAGAGACAGAGCGGCTTCTGTTCGAAGTCCCTCAAATTTCACATGTCCAAACTGCAGCAGGGACTGCCACTCTCGAGTGGGACTTTTTAGCCACAGCAGACGCTGCAGACTCTGAACCAAGCATGTTACACCATCATCCCTCAAGGATGGATGGATGCCATTATATAGATGTGCTAGGTGAGGTTGCTACATAGTCAGAAGGATCTTCCTTATGTCAGCTGTGGATGTGTGATTAATTTTTATTTGACTTCAGTATTGCATCTTCGTGTGCTGTTAGGCTTTCTCTTCTGAATTATTTGCACCAATTTTCTTACCTATTTTTAAAAAGTAATTTTTTAAAAAGTATGTGCTACACATGAACAGTCTTTTACTATGCTTCCATTCATTCTCTGTAACAGGAATAATGTTATTTTAAGGCTTCTTTCCTTCTCTCTCTCTTAACAATACTCCATATCGATTTAATTTTTTTGTCAGATCTGTCAATTTCAGACATTTCCCTTAATATGCTACAGTACACTTATGGTACATGTTCCAGTACAGTGTTACTAATATGAAAGTACTCTGGATCATTACCTGTTCTGGCTGTTTTGTGCATGTCCTTCTTTAATTGAGAAGACACCCTGATATCTGTATTAGTCCATGGTTTCTTTATTGACTTCCTTTCATTACATTCAGTTATCTTTTTGGGGAAAATATTTTCATATGTTGGTACATATTCATTAAAAATTATATTGGATTTAGAGCTGACATTAGGCTCATTGTAAATTCCACCCTAACCAGTATTTTAAGCCTCTTCAGCAGTTTTGTCATTACCAGCCTCATTGTTCTGTTATAGTGTTTGTAAACTGTATATGGAACTAAGTTACATAATGTGACAAGCAGTGCCTCATGATCCAACAATCTATTTATCACAGTAAAAGTGTGCAACTCCCTTAACTTTTGATTGTTGTACGAATACATTATCTGCAACATACTACTATCCTGAGCAACTCTAATAGGAATAGTTATGACTGATACTAAATTATAAGTGGCTAACAACAACCCTAGATGACTTTTTCTGTCAGTCTCCTTAAAGAAATTTACATTAGAAACTCCACAAATAAATAATCCCATCTTTTTGTCTGACAGACAGACTAGCCGTACTTTAAATGGAACTCGAGTCCTCTACATAGCTAGTCAGACATGTTGACTATTCCTCTGCTAGACAGACCAATTTACAGAATATGCAATATAAATATGACATACACACAGCAAAAATACAAAATAAATTTACATTTGGTGGCTTGTCACTCTTTCACACAAATGTACACCGTCTTTTGCCTCATATGCACATATTTAAATCACAATCTTTGCATTAAAGCATCCATGAAAGTTTGTACCACATTATTCACTCGGAAAATATTCTAACAGTTTCGGTGAAAAGAGAAGTGGTGCAAAACTGTATTGTGAACTTCACACTACTCTTACTACAGTTGATTTACTTGAAACATTTAGCCGATCTTCTTCTCTGAATCTGCGGCTGCATCAATCTCCACAACTTCTTCTCCGAAGAACTAATGCTGGTTAGAGGAACTAACAAATACTCTCTCTCTCTCTCTCTCTCTCTCTCTCTCTCTCTCTCTCTCTCAATAGAAATAACTTGGTAACCTCATACATTCAGTTAAGTTCAGGTATATTTTCATCTCCACAAGTTTCACATAAACGTACAAGTTCTTGCAAGTTAACTAGACAATACCCGTTAGATACTATTAAATATAATTACATTGTGATGGGTTTCATAACCACCTGAAATTAAAAAACAGGTCTTGCTTCTCGCACGTCTAACACCAAGATTAAGAAAAGTCTCTAGAGAAAACATGTTTCAATTGTTCATAACAATTACAATCATTACACCATCAAAGAATAAGACGTGCTTGCTCCTTGTACGTCACATACAGCTTCTATGGCGCAAGCGGCAAACACTTGTCGGTGTCGCTCGTCTGATGCAGCTCCTGTCCTCCCAGGACCAACATCTATCCCGCACACACAGACATGTGTTGCACAGTAAATAGGCTCTCTCTCACACTTATCTCTTTAAAATATTGCATGTTCGAGATGGCAGAAGGTCGAGTGGTTCCAGAATTTATGTGTAAATCCCACCCCTCTCTCTCTCTGTCTCCATCTGTGTGTGTGTGTGCGTGTGTGTGTGTGAGAGAGAGAGAGAGAGAGAGAGAGAGAGAGAGAGAGCGCACTCACGTGGATGGGGGGGGGGGGGCGAAGGATGTGGTCTGCATATTCTTGGGAGTTGTGTTTAGTGCATAATGATGTGTAGTAGTGCGCTGAGAGAGGGAGATAAAACGAAGGATGAGGAAGACTACAAATAGGAGAGAGTGAGTGTAGAAAGAGTGAAGCGAGGTCATGGATCGAGTGGATTGAGGCCGGAAGGATTTTGGGATCGAAGGATGTTTTGTAAGGACAATATCCATCTACATAATTCAGATAATCCGATAACCAGATGTTACAATTTGTCAGGCAAACATTGGATTTTAATGTGGTGTCTTCAGCAGTGTGTTCTGCAGCAGTTGGTGGTCATATCCTTATAAAAGTATGTGCAAAAGTTACGAAGTTACAGCAGAGCTTATGTATGATATGATTGTTTTCAAAGGTGTCTCTGCCTCTGAAATTATATGTATGAGACACACATGCCATAGCATCTTGCAAGAGATGTTAATGCAGTAAGATATACAAGATCATATATGAATAAAATTGCTATAGTTATATCTGTAGGGCGGACAAGAAGAACAGTCCTACGAAGTTTATGAGCTGCTCCCAGGTGCGCATACGTCCATGAGACCTTGCATTGTGATGGACAAGGAGAAGTTAGTTTGCGTCTTTGTGGTGTCGAACACGCTGAAGTCCTTTCTTCAGTTTCCTGAAGGTAACATGATTCACTTGAGAGTTGATCATGAGGGAGGACAACAAACAGAATAACTCCTTCAGAGTCCCAGAATACTGTCACCTTGGATTCACCAGGGATGTGGTTTTGATCTTTTTCTTTGGAGCAGAGGTGGTGTGTTGCCACACTGTGGATTGCTATTTTGTTTCCAATTTGAAGTGCTGAACCCATGTTTCAGCATATATGACGATGTTTGTCAAAAAATGGTCACTATCAACCTCGTAACATGCAAGCAATTCCAGCAGATGGTCCTTTATTCTCTTCATGGTCTTCTGTTAGGTGGCGAGGAATACAGCAGGCACATGTCCTTGACTACCCCAACTGGTGGATGGGTGTGTCAGCACATACAGTTGAGCATAGGTGTCTGATTGTGTCTGGAACCGCAGGACCGCTACGGTCGCAGGTTCGAATCCTGCCTCGGGCATGGATGTTTGTGATGTCCTTAGGTTAGTTAGGTTTAACTAGTTCTAAGTTCTAGGGGACTAATGACCTCAGAAGTTGAGTCCCATAGTGCTCAGAGCCATTTGAACCATTTGTCTGATTGTGATCAGTCGATCTCCTTGAATGAGTGTGTCCACATGGTGCAACATTGCAGGAATCACAGCTATGTGCAGTCAGTCGGCACATGGGACATCATACGGCCTTACATGACCTTGCTGCAATGATGACAGACGCCTTGCCCAAAGACTCACAAGTTTTTATTCTCTGCCAGGTCTCCGTAGTTCATATCAGTATCTACAGTGTTCTGGTTTGTGCCGAATGAAACTCAAATTACAACACACTGCATGGAACGCACCTCGATTACAGATGCCATTTTGAAGAGTGCAGATAGCACTGCCATTTATCGGAACTTCATAAAACTGCAGGGACTGAAGTGGGAATATTCCAAGGTGTCCAACAACAAATTCTGTATTTTTTCGACTGAAATTGGCTGAGAGAGAGGGGGGGGGGGGGGAATTGCATTACGTATTTAATGCTGCTTGCATATAATATTAAACATAAATTGTATACTCAATTATGTGCTGTTTCATTTTCTTCCTTGCAATCATTTTTAACAGGAAAGTTTTATTTATGGTAGTGGGCTTATGATTAGGATACTACTGTGGAATCTGAATCATCCCAAACTTTGCAATCCTGCCCGTTTGTAGATTAAAACAATGCTAAATGCTGTCATTGAAGCTACAATCCTCACAGATCCAGCAGCTGGAGAGGTCTCTCGTACTCCTTACACTCATGCTGGCAACCGATTTACCCATTTATTTAGCGACTTCGAATTCCAATCAAGGTTTCATTGACTGTAACAATAAACAACACTGAATGTCAGCAAGAGTGAGAAATAGGAAATGGACAGAGGGGTTTAGGGGGATGGCGTGTCGGTAGATGAACATAGATGAAGGGGGGAGGAGATGGACAGTGTGAGGAGGGAAAATCAGGTGGAGACATGTAGGGTGAGGAGGTGATCTACAGAGCGATGGGGGGGGGGGGGGAGAAAATAAATCAAGAGAGGGGTGAGGAGAAGTTAGACATAGAGATGGAGGGAATGAGATTAGGATGTATATCCAATTCCCATATACGTTTTGACTAAAGTTCCCAATGCCCCTTCAAAACTCTTTGGTATTCCTGCATACATTCCCCTTTCTGGGGCTCATGTCCAAGAAAAATGTGTCCTGCACATTTGCCTGCTACTGCCTATTCCAGTTATATCACTGATAAGGCACAACTCACTAAAGGGATTGTTGTTGTTGTTGTCTTCAGTCCTGAGACTGGTTTGATGCAGCTCTCCATGCTACTCTATCCTGTGCAAGCTTATTCATCTCCCAGTACCTACTGCAACCTACATCCTTCTGAATCTGCTTAGTGTATTCATCTCTTGGTCTCCCTCTACGATTTTTACCCTCCACGCTGCCCTCCAATGCTAAATTTGTGATCCCTTGATGCCTCAAAACATGTCCTACCAACCGATCCCTTCTTCTAGTCAAGTTGTGCCACAAACTTCTCTTCTCCCCAATCCTATTCACTACCTCCTCATTAGTTACGTGATCTACCCACCTTATCTTCAGCATTCTTCTGTAGCATCACATTTCGAAAGCTTCTATTCTCTTCTTGTCCAAACTATTTATCGTCCATGTTTCACTTCCATACATGGCTACACTCCATACAAATACTTGCAGAAACGACTTCCTGACACTTAAATCTATACTCGACATTAACAAATTTCTCTTTAGAAACGATTTCCTTGCCATTGCCAGTCTATATTTTATATCCTCTCTACTTCGACCATCATCAGTTATTTTACTCCCTAAATAGCAAAACTCCTTTACTACTTTAAGTGTCTCATTTCCTAATCTAATTCCCTCAGCATCACCTGATTTAATTTGACTGCATTCCATTATCCTCGTTTTGCTTTTGTTGATGTTCATCTTATATCCTCCTTTCAAGACACTGTCCATTCCATTCAACTGCTCTTCCAAGTCCTTTGCTGTCTCTGACAGAATTACAATGTCATCGGCGAACCTCAAAGTTTTTACTTCTTCTCCATGAATTTTAATTCCTACTACAAATTTTTCTTTTGTTTCCTTTACTGCTTACTCAATATACAGATTGAATAACATCGGGGAGAGGCTACAACACTGTCTCACTCCCTTCCCAACCACTGCTTCCCTTTCATGTCCCTCAACTCTTATAACTGCCATCTGGTTTCTGTACAAATTGTAAATAGCCTTTCGCTCCCTGTATTTTACCCCTGCCACCTTCAGAATTTGAAAGAGAGTATTCCAGTTAACATTGTCAAAAGCTTTCTCTAAGTCTACAAATGCTATAAACGTAGGTTTGCCTTTTCTTAATCTAGCTTCTAAGATAAGTCGTAAGGTTAGTATTGCCTGACGTGTTCCAACATTTCTACGAAATCCAAACTGATCTTCCCCGGGGTCCGCTTCTACCAGTTTTTCCATTCGTCTGTAAAGAATTCGCGTTAGTATTTTGCAGCTGTGACTTATTAAACTGATAGTTCGATAATTTTCACATCTGTCAACACCTCCTTTCTTTGGGATTGGAATTATTATATTCTTCTTGAAGTCTGTGGGTATTTCACCTGTCTCATACATCTTGCTCACCAGATGGTAGAGTTTTGTCATGACTGGCTCTCCCAAGGCCATCAGTAGTTCTAATGGAATGTTGTCTACTCCTGGGGCCTTGTTTCGACTCAGGTCTTTCAGTGCTCTGTGAAACTCTTCACGCAGTATCTTATCTCCCATTTCGTCTTCATCTACAGCCTCTTCCATTTCCATAATATTGTCCTCAAGTACATCGCCCTTGTATAAACCCTCTGTATACTCCTTCCACCTTTCTGCCTTCCCTTCTTTGCTTAGAACTGGGTTGCCATCTGAGCTCTTGATATTCATACAAGTGGTTCTCTTCTCTCCAAAGGTCTCTTTAATTTTCCTGTAGGCAGTATCTATCTTACCCCTAGTGAGACAAGCCTCTACATCCTTACATTTGTCCTCTAGCCATCCCTGCTTAGCCATTTTGCACTTCCTGTCGATCTCATTTTTGAGACGTTTGTATTCCTTTTTGCCTGCTTCATTTACTGCATTTTTATATTTTCTCCTTTCATCAATTAAATTCAATATTTCTTCTGTTACCCAAGGATTTCTATTAGCCCTCGTCTTTTTACCTACTTGATCCTCTGCTGCCTTCACTACTTCATCCCTCAGAGCTACCCATTCTTCTTTTACTGTATTTCTTTCCCCCATTCCTGTCAATTGTTCCCTTATGCTCTCCCTGAAACTCTGTACAACCTCTGGTTCTTTCAGTTTATCCAGGTCCCATCTCCTTAGATTCCCACCTTTTTGCAGTTTCTTCAGTTTCAATCTGCAGTTCATAACCAATATATTGTGGTCAGAGTCCACATCTGCCCCTGGAAATGTCTTACAATTTAAAACCTGGTTCCTAAATCTCTGTCTTGCCATTATATAATCTATCTGATACCTTTTAGTATCTCCAGGATTCTTCCAGGGATACAACCTTCTTTTATGATTCTTGAACCAAGTGTTAGCTATGATTAAGTCATGCTCTGTGCAAAATTCTACAAGGTGGCTTCCTCTTTCATTTCTTAGCCCCAATCCATATTCACCTACTATGTTTCCTTCTCTCCCTTTTCCTACTGACGAATTCCAGTCACCCATGACTATTAAATTTTCGTCTCCCTTCACTACCTGAATAATTTCTTTTATCTCGTCATACATTTCATCTATTTCTTCATCATCTGCAGAGCTAGTTGGCATATAAACTTGTACTACTGTAGTAGGCATGGGCTTTGTGTCTATCTTGGCCATAATAATGCGTTCACTATGCTGTTTGTAGTAGCTAACCCGCACTCCTATTTTTTTATTCATTATTAAACCTACTCCTGCATTACCCATATTTGATTTTGTATTTATAACCCTGTATTCACCTGACCAAAAGTCTTGTTCCTCCTGCCACCGAACTTCACTAATTCCCACTATATCTAACTTTAACCTATCCATTTCCCTTTTTAAATTTTCTAACTTACCTGCCCGATTAAGGGATCTGACATTCCACGCTCCGATCCGTAGAACGCCAGTTTTCTTTCTCCTGATAGTGACGTCCTCTTGAGTAGTCCCCGCCCGGAGATCCGAATGGGGGACTATTTTACCTCTGGAATATTTTACCCAAGAGGATGCCATCATCATTTAATCATACAGTAAAGCGGCATGTCCTCGGGAAAAATTACGGCTGTAGTTTCCCCTTGCTTTCAGCCGTTTGCAGTACCAGCACAGCAAGGCCGTTTTGGTTAATGTTACAAGGCCAGATCAGTCAATCATCCAGACTGTTGCCCCTGCAACTACTGAAAAGGCTGCTGCCCCTCTTCAGGAACCACATGTTTGTCTGGCCTCTCAACAGATACCCCTCTGTTGTGGTTGCACCTACGGTACGGCCATCTGTATCGCTGAGGCACGCAAGCCTCCACACCAACGGCAAGGTCCATGGTTCATGGGATTGTACCTGAAGTAAATTATTTAGCACCATAGGCAGCAAGACCCTATGGGCTAGGTTCAAGCACCCTAACAGGAGGCGATTTTTTTGCTTATGCGTTAGGCTTCCCTTGTGTATACCTTGTTTTTTAAGTTGAATTTTTCGTGTAGGTGCCATCCCATCATGGCAAGATCCATAGCTTCGCACTGCTTCACATGTAACCATCTAGTTGTGGCTTAACTTGGAACTGTTACATCGTCTGGAAACGCTGACATTTTGAAAGGTGCTCCTATATAATCTTTAATATGAGTTTTATCCATCACTTTGAAAATTGTCAAATCGAATGAAAAGAGAGGTACACAGGAAGTAACTTATGCTAGTTTCTGTGGAGATTGTAACATCATGCATTAAAATATTCTGGTATGCTTTGTAACATGAATTTGAGTTAATTTTGGTACATTTTGGTGTACTTCTGGAAAAAATTATGACTGTATGTATTCTGTTATTTAGTCCCTTCCACCATGTATCACCATTTTGGATCATTGCTGATGCATCCTGTCCTCTTCTCATCTGCTGTGGCTCAAGCTGTGCTGATCTGGTCTTTCAATTATTACTGTTTTAGCTTGTCCTCTGTTTCTTCTATTATTGTTCCTCTTCTCATTTTGTCATTGCTATCAGTTTCCTCATGTATACTGTTTCCCTTCTCGTTCCTATATCTTGTTGAGGTGTCTTCATTCCCTTACATGTTAGCAGCAATTGATAAATGGTCCTGTTGGTGTATACATTCCTTATTATTTGTTACTGGCCTAAAGATAAAGTGTGTGCATGCAAACCACATAGGTTTGGAATCAAATCCCAGTCGTGCTTCGAACTTTTCATTCTTTGTCTCTCAGCATTTTGAGGAGTTCCCGGAAACAAGTAGTATGAATTCCACATTAAATTGTATGTCCCCTTTCCCCAGTTGGATAACTGGGCAGGTTAGGGACACACAAGTCACCCGTAGGGCATCCAGGTGAGAGACTTGCACCAGACCCATTGAGCCACACAAAATTATCATCATTTTTCTTCTTTTTGATTTGGCCATCGTGACCTTGTTAATTGGTATCAGCTTAATTTCTTCTGGTCTTTCTTCCTCGTGCAGTATTCTTTCACTCTCATACTTTGCAACCTTCTCTGCAGTTCTGTCCATGATGAGTTTGATGTAGGACTAGTTCTGTCCTCGAAACTGTGATTTAAAAATCACCCTGTTGTGCATCTCTGGTTCCTGTATTCCCATTTCTTCTAGATCCCTTTGTAGCTCTTGGATCCATTATACTTCGGTTCTATTGTTCACCGGAAACTGTATTATTTGCTGTGTCAGTGTCTCTTGGTCCATTCTAAGGATGTGTCCGTAGAACATGCTCTTTCTTTTCCGGATAATGTCTGAGACTCTCTCTATCTTGGTATACAGTTCTTGGTTCACTCATCTTCTAAATTGACCATCTTCTGTTCTTTGAGGACCCAATATTCTTCTGAGAATCTTTCATTCCACCAGTTCTAGACTCTTTAAGTACCCTTATTCTTACTAGATTAAGAGTTTCTGTTGTGTATAAGGCTTCAGGGCAGATCACTGTTTGGTAATGTCTCAATTTTGCATCGATAGAAGTATTATTCTTATTTTAATGTTGTTGGTTAGTTTGTATGCTAAATTTATTTTGTTTATTCATGCTCCCATTGCTTCCTTTTCAGTTTCCATCCATTCTCCCAGGTATTAAATCTCTCCACCTGCGTATTTTCCCTCCTCTTGTTGTCATCCATCTAGGAGCTCCCTTGGTTTTGTCATTCTACAAATGCTAGACAATCTACAGGTATTCCTATTATTATTGTTATTATTATTATTATTATTATTATTATCATCATTATCATAATAATTGTTTTTTCATACACTATACATAACCAACTGATATTTAGTGTCTGCCACCTGCAGCAGAAAGAAGCTAAAATACAGTCTGCCTGAAAATTTGAAGAGATATTATGGTACATAATGAGAAAACTGACTATAGGCCTGTATTATGGTGTCAAAGAATTTTGACTACCTTATTGAACAAGTTAGGCCCGCACTCAAAAGTTTTATAAAAAAGGTACTCTTAATCATGCATGTGTTAAGAAAATACCAAATGCAGTCAGGGTGTTTTATTCTGAGATAAATTGTATGGTATCCAATGACTGCTGTGATTCTTGACAAGGAAGCTCTTGTATATGTATGTATACTATTCCATTTTCCAAGAATACACTACGCCAGGAGGTCTAACAAGCTTCCTCTTCAATTATCCAACTACAAATCACATTTTTTTCATTAATGTGTGTGATATGGTGTGTCGTGGGTAACTTTGACCTTCAAGATTTTTTGATTTTTTCATCCAAAGTTCTTGAGCCGAGAAAAACAAGTCTAAAAGTAGAATAATACAAGATATGATAGCTTTGAAAAGAAATTGCCCAGAAAAACATTGTTTTCAACTCTCTTTCTGAAAATGAATGGAATACATTGCGGGTCGAAACAGTGGTCATCCTATCATTTCTGTTAGTCCTATGTTACTGGAAGCGGCAACAATAGTTTGAACTGAATTGTGAAAGTGATCCAGAATGCAGTGACTGTGTAAACATTTTGGTTAAGTCTACAATTTGTAAATTAGATAATACTCAGGCTCTTCATTAAATAATAACTTAATTATGTTTTTTTTATGTTTCAGTTGTTCCGAAAAGACTTGATCAGTGCAATGAAGCTGCCTGACTCGGAACCATTATCTCCTGATGAATACTGGGTAATAACAGATCAGTGGAAGCAAGAATGGGAGAGAGGTGTACAAGTACCTGTGAATCCAGACTCCCTACCTGAACCTACAGTCTCCATCAACCGCTGTGCTCCTGTTGTTAAATCACATCATGACTTTAAACTGTGAGTTTCCATTGGAATAAAAATTACAACTTTAAATTTTGAGCATTAATTGTTTTTTCATATGACTCCTTCAATGAGCATCTTTAGTTTTGTGATTGTTGAATCCTATTGTCCCTAAAATGCAGCTTTATAGGAGCAGCGCTTAGAGTATTTTTATAGTTGCAAAAAAATTATTAACAGTAAAACATCACTTTTATGGTGAGGTAATTTATGTAATTCTACTTTGATGTCCTTCATATTCTTTCTTTGTGCTTTTCTCCATGTTAACAAGTGGGAAAAACACTGCTACTGGTCCTGTTAAACTCTGAAAATTAATTTAAATAATTTCTGTAGAATCTTAAGGCATAATTCAAATAGCTTAATAAATTGAAAGTTTCACCTTTTCCCTTTTTCAGTGTTCTTGTTAACAGTGCCCCAGTGGAGTTGTCATTGGTATTTATGATTTCATGCTGTTCTACATTTATCCTCTGCAAACCACAATGAGCTGCATGGCAAAGGGTACCTCCCATTGTACTAGTTATTAGAGTTTCTTTGTGTTCCATTCACATGTGAAGCACAGGAAGAATGATTCTGTGAATGCTTCTGTGCATGCAATAATTATTCTAATCTTATCCTCGCGACCCTATGTGAGCGATATGTAGGGGGTTGTAGTATATACCCAGAGTAATAATTTAAAGCCAGTTATTGAAACTTTGTTAGTAGACTTTCCCAGGATAGTTTTACGTCTGTCTTCAAGAGTCTTCCACTTCAGTTCCTTCAGTATCTCTGTGACAGTCTCCCGCAGGGTAAACAAACCTGTGACCATTCATGCTGTCCCTCTCTGTATACGTTCAACATCCCCTGTTAGCCCTATCTACGAAGGATCCCACACTCTTAAGTAGTATTCTAGAATTTCTCATATGAGTGATTTGTAAGCAATCTCCTTTGTAGATTGATTGCACTTCCCCAGTATTCTACCAATAAACCAAAGTTTACCAACTGATTTACCCACAACTGAACCTATGTGATTATTCCATTTTATATCAGTACAGAGTGTTACACACAGATGTTTGTATGAGTTCACTGATCCCAACAATGACTCATTGATATTATGATCATAGAATACTATGTTTTTTTCATTTTGTGAAGTGCAATATTTTACATTTTTGAACATTTAGAGCAAGTTGCCAATCTGTGCATCATGTTGAAATCTTATCAAGGTCTGACTGAATATATATGCATTTTCTTTCGGATAGTACGTCATTATATATAACTGCATCATCTGCAAAAAGCCTGATTTTACTATTAATCTTGTTTACGAGGTCATTGAGGCTAGAACTGCGGCTGTGTTTTTGTTCTTCGTTTGTCACTATTTTGCATTATTGCCTAGAGCACTGAATTTTGTGACGTTTTATTAACTAAGATAATTAGCGATTATACATAATTTTACGTTATATGGGGAAACCTTAAAAGAGAAATGCGAAGATTCACCTAGAACTGCAGACACGTCAGTTCTGATCCCTCTGCTGCATCCGCTATAACAATCGAATTTTTTGTGTAGTTTCACGCTTATTGTTAGATTAAGTTTGAACAATAATCACAAAACTTCCTTTTACTTCATTGCCTGATGACATTGCAGTTTTCCAGAAAAGGAGGAGAGGTAGAGCAGTTTGAAACATTTCTGACCGTGTACGCAACTATTGCGCAGCCAGTGCTTTTTTTCATGAAACATGGTTTTAGTAGTGCATTCTAACAGTGTAAATAGTGCATGCAGCATACAAATTTATTTTGGCCAAACATCTGCGAACAGAAAAGGACATTATAAATGCGCTAAATGAGATCTGGGATTGTGAATCTGAGGGCGAGCCACTGGTGTCTTCATCTGAGGAAGATGTAGTTCCAGATTTTTTATGAGATGATGATGTTACTCCTCAGGATGTTCTGCTGGTTATTGATGAGGAAAGTATGCATGTTTATGTGTTTGTTTTTATAATAATTACTGTTTATGTATGTGCTGCATAGACCCAGGTTCCATTTGCAATACTTATGTATATACATTGTTGCTTTCTTGAGTTTTTACAAGCCTTACATTACATTTATGAAGGTGTGTTTTTAGTTCTAATATTCCATAATCTATTGAAAACAACTACATGTTGTAATACTAATTACTAGTATTACAGGGACAGCTGCCAAGAAGGTTACGTTAGCTCGTGGCAGTGGGTGTTGTGAGCAACGAAATGATGAAGGTTGTGGACTGTTTCAGTTCCCTTCAGGTGGAGATATTGTATCACCAGATGGATCAGCCTGGAAAGTGGGAGTTGTATTTGTCAGTTCAGCTGGCAGATATGGGCAACAGAACGTTTCCAAAGACCATGCAGGACATCTCCACATGCAAATTGAAATGTGAAAGAGATCTGCTACAGTGCTTGTCATCTTATGATAATAGACAAAATTTTGAAACACATTGTAAAATGTACTGAAACCAAAGCACGTCAAGTATTGGATTTAGATATTGAGACTATAAACGTTGAAGAACTGGAAGCTTGTGTAGCTATATTATACGTTCATGGTGCTATAGGAGCAAAGAGCTTAGAACTACACACATTGTGGTCAATGAAGCGGGGAAATAATTTTGTGAAGTGAACAATGGCTTGTGAGATTCAGAGAGATAATGTGTTATCCCAGATGTGATGTCAGATCCACATGATCAGAACAACTGAAAGAAGACACCTTTGCTTTAGTATCAGATATCTGTTACGAGTTCATTGCGAACACACAGTATAGCTACTTAGAAAGCTGTATATAACAATCGATGAACAGCTTTTTCCTTCAAAGTGCTGTTGCAGAGTCACAGAGTTCATGACCTCAGGACCTGACAAATACAGGCAAAAGTATTGGAAGGCATTAGATAAAAACTCCAAATATATTGTGAATGCTGTCCACTATCTAGCAAAGGATGACACTAGACCGAGTGATGAGCATCTTGGCGAGTTTGTTGTGAAAAAATTGATGCAACCTTGTCTCAATAAAGGAAGAAATGTCACATGTGACAATTTGTTCACCTCCTTGGCTCTCTGAAATCTTGAAAGCAAATGCTACATGTGTAATGGGCACCATAAATCGATCTCGTAGGGAAATTCTGGTGTGTATTAAGAAGGCAAAAGAAGTGCTATACGACACAGTATTGTTGAAGAAGTGTGATACCAAACTGACAGTTCACCAGTGAAAGAGCAACAAAAATGTTATGATTCTCAGCACTATGCATCCTTATGTTAAAATTAAAGATGGTTTGAAAAAGAAGCCAGATTCAGTTACATTATATAACTGCTCTAAATGTGGAGTGGTATGGTCAACCAAATGGCTCGCAAATCATTTGTCAAAGCACCATAGAGACGTTGGCCTCCTCACACATTTTACAACTTGTTGGATATGGTATGGATGAATGCCTAGGTATTGTACAATGCTCTAAGGGAGAAAAAGTTGAAACGCAGAGACATCATACTTCAGCTGTAGGAGGAGCTTGCTGTGAAGTAAGCAGCTACCTGAAAGACTAGTACCTCCATCACATCCGAAGACATTCCTGAGAGACAAGGAAAGTGAACAGGTTGCCTTGTAAAGACTATTAGTGAAGGAAACAAACCATTTGTGGATTGCCATATGTGGAAGAAAAAACTGTGTGCAATGAAATTAATGTACATCAAATGACTATTATTTGTCTAATTCTTCACGCTCTCCCGGCAATCTAATGACCCCTTGGGTTGTCAGGTATTCTGCCAGATATCAGCGTCGTACTTGCACATACGATGCTGATATCCAGCAGAACACCCGACAACCCAAGATGTCACTATTATTTGCGCTCGTTATGTGGTGGTAACCGGTGAAGGCCCCCAGTAAATGTGTGTAAGTTTTTTAAAATAATAAATGACAAATTGTGAAAAGCTACTTTATTTTTGTTGATTTAATAATAAAGTTTCCAGCACTTCAAAGCATAGATTCATCACTAGTAACAATAACCCACTGATGCAGGATAATAAAAGGGGAAGATATGCGTGTCATTAGTGACCCAGCTGCGGTTCTAGGTACATCCAGTTGTCAGCAATTCTAGTGTTAATATACAACATGAATGTTATAACGTCAAGTTTAACAAATATATTTCAGAACAACACAACACAAATAAGTCACAGAGTAAGTTGACAAGCAAGACATGTGTACACGTTAGCATTCGAATGAGCACCGAGTCCCAGTCTAGCGGCCGCTGCTCGGCTGGCCGCTTAGGTGGCGCAGCTGCTGCATGGCTGGCAGACAGCGCCGCACGTAGAGGACACGCGTAATTGCGCGGCGGCACTTTGAATGATCGGCGAGTCACAACACTTTCCCCCCCCTTTGAAATTGTTGCACTGGTCTTGATGGAGATGTCCTCGAGATGGCTAACGTCCATAGGCCATGTTTGACTCGCCGTAAAGTCTCGAGGAGGAGGCTTCCCGTACGGACGGAAGTGTCCCCGATGATAATGGGTCGAGATGACAGGAGACGTAGGGGTCGAATCTGCTGGGGCCCCCTGTACCAATCTGCCCGTTGTGGCAAGTCCAGTTGATATGACAGGAGACATGGGCGATGTGTCAGCGTCCGTTGGAGGAGGAGGCGAGTAGATTTGCTCTGACAGAGGATGGTCATCCGGTTCCTGCATGGGCACGTCTCCTGGTGGCGTCCGTTCTTGTGCTGGCATCGCGATGATGGTGAGAGGGCTGTGTTGTGAGTATTGAGAGATGCCAAGATCCCGAGCGTCAGGGAGGGCCAAAAGTGGTGTAGCGGCATTCGGAACAGGCGTTGCTGGCACACGAGGCCGAAGCTGGTCCGAATGATGCACTGCAACACCCGTGTCCGTCTGGATTTCATACAGGCGTCTGCCACGGTGTCTTAAGATGCGGCCCGGGCTCCATTTTGGCCGCCTGCCATAACCCCGTACCCAGACAAGGTCGTCGGTGGTGAACCGGCCAAGGGAAGGCACCCGCTTCCGTGAGGTGGGAGGCCGCAGAAGATGAAGTAGCGTGCGGGGCTGTCGGCCATGTAAGAGCTCAGCCGGGCTGTGGTCGCCCATGGGGGTGAAACGGTAAGGCACCAGAAACTGGAGAAGCGCATCATCAGCAGCAGAAGAAGTCAGAAGTTTCCGCATCTGAGCCTTAAATGTGCGGACCAGTCGTTCAGCCTCACCGTTGGATTGTGGATGGAACGGCGGGGGCGTGACATGCATAACGCCGTGACGAGCTCAAAAATCCGCAAATTCGGAAGAGGCGAATTGCGGACCATTATCAGTAACAAGACTAGAGGGGAGGCCTTCCAAAGAAAAAATGCGGGCGAGAGCACTGGTGGTTGCTGCGGTGGTAGGCGACGTGCAACGGACAATGAAAGGAAAGTTAGAGTAGGCGTCAATTACGAGGAGCCAATAAGTACCTAAAAAGGGTCCCGCAAAGTCAGCATGAATGCGCTCCCAGGGCTTCTCAGGCGAAGGCCACGGTGACAAAGATGACTTCGAGGCAGCGGCCTGTAACGCACAAGGGCGCAGGCCGCGACCATGTGTGCTATTTCAGAGTCGATGCCAGGCCAGTACACACGACGGCGCGTCAGAGATTTTGTGCGAGACACACGCCAGTGCCCTTGGTGAAGGAGGTGCAATACCGAAGTACGCAAAGACGCAGGTACCACGACACGCGGCGAAGCATTGTCAGTGGAGAGGAGGATAACACCATCCCTAGCCGTGAGGCGGTAGCGCAAAGCGTAGTAGTTCCGCAATGGATCAGAAGTCTTAGCGGACGGGCGATCTGGCCAACCCTTCTGAATACAGCGTAAAACCCGGGAGAGGGTAGGGTCAGAACTCGTAGCAGCTGCCAGCCTGTCCCCAGTGATGGGGAACCCGTCCACAACCCGCTGCTCGGCAACATCCAGGTGGAAACACAAAAGTTCGTTCCTATCGAATGCCTGATCAGCACCCATGGGAAGGCGAGACAGAGCATCAGCATTTGCATGTTGAGCCGTTGGCCGGAAATGAATCTCATAATTGAAACGAGACAAGTAAAGAGCCCAACGCTGGAGGCGGTGTGCAGCCTTGTCGGGAAGTGACGTTGATGGATGAAACAAGGAAACAAGTGGTTTGTGATCCGTAACAAGATGAAGTTTGGATCCATAGAGAAAAACACCAAACTTATGAAGAGCAAAAAAATGCCCAAAGCTTCTTTTTCAATTTGAGAATACTTTTGTTGGGCATCCATGATCGTTTTGGAGGCATAAGCAATGGGTTGTTCCGAACCGTCAGAAAAACGGTGCGCAAGGACTGCACCGACCCCGTATTGAGAGGCGTCTGTGGCAAGAACAAGATGTTGGCCAGGTCAATAAGTAGCCAGGCACGGGGCCTGTTTCAGCATAGTCTTCAATTTCTGGAAATCCGCATCGCATGACGCGGACCAGTAGAAAAGGCACGTTTTTTATGCAACAGGCGATGCAACGGCTGAGCCACCGAAGCCGCAGACAATAAAAACTTGTGATAGTATGCTATTTTCCTCAAGAAGGCCTGCAGTTCCTTAACAGATGTAGGGCGAGGAAGGGCATCGATCGCAGCGACAGTTTGCTGAAGCAGACGAATACCATCCCGAGAGAGTTGAAACCCCAAGTACGTGATAGGTACCTGAAAAAATTGTGATTTCTGAAGATTACATTTAAGACCGGCAGTCTGTAAGACATGAAAAAGTGTGCGGAGATTTTGAAGATGTTCTTTAGTGCTGGAGCCAGTGACAACAATGTCGTCCATGTAATTGATACGCCCAGGGACAGGGAGCAATAATTGTTCCAAGAATCGCTGAAAGAGAGCAGGGGCGCTAGCAACCCTGAATGGCAAGCGTTGGTATTGATAGAGGCCGAAAGGCGTGTTAAGGACCAGAAACTGCCGGGAAGCAGCGTCGAGAGGGAGCTGATGATAAGCTTCCGACAGGTCAGTTTTAGAAAAATACTGGCCTCCAGCAAGTTTAGTGAACAGTTCTTCAGGACGGGGCATAGGGTAAGTGTCGGTGAGGCATTGAGCATTTATAGTGGCTTTGAAATCGCCACAGAGACGAATATCGCCATTTGGCTTAGCAACAACGACGACAGGAGAGGACCACTCACTGGAAGTGACAGGAAGCAAGACCCCTGAAGTAGTGAGACGATCCAACTCCCGTTTTACCCGATCACGAAGGGCCACAGGAATGGGCCGAGCCCGAAAAAACTTAGGCCGAGCAGTGGGTTTGAGCGTGATATGAGCTTCAAAGTCGTTTGCACGGCCTAACCCAGGAGAAAAAAAGGGACGAAAATGTCGTCGACAAGGAATGCAGTTGAGCATAAGGAATAGCATCAGAGACAATATTGACAGAGTCACCTATGAGAACCCAAAAACGCCAAAGGCATCGAAACCAAAAAGATTTTCTGCGTGGCTCTGGTCGACCACAAATATGGGAACAGTGCGAACGACAGATTTGTAAGATACTTCAGCATTAAACTGTCCCAAGAGAGAAATCTGTTTATTGTACGTCCGTAATTGCCGAGTGACAGGTGACAGGAGTGGAGAACCCAACTGAAGATACGTCTGAGAATTAATTATAGTGGCAGCAGAACCTGTATCCACTTGCATGCGAACATCTTGACCAAGGATTTGGACAGTGAGGAATAACTTTCCTGAAAGGGAAGAAGTGCAATTGACAGACAACACAGAATCAGAATCAGCGTCATGTTCATGAACATCATGTATGCGGTCGGATTTGCAAACGGAAGACACATGACCTTTCTTTTTGCAATTGTGACACACAGCCCAACATTGGGGACAATCCTCGCGTGAATGTTTCGTAAAACACCGCGGACATGAAGGAAGTTGCCGGGGGTTTTGCTGCAGTTTCTTAGCGGGTTGTTTACGGCTAGGCCGAGGCTGCGTGTGGGAACGCACTGCGGCCACGTCGGCCGGCTAGAGTCGGATTCGCCAACTGAAGGGCACATTGCCGAACTTCTTTGTCGGGTGCCGACCGGATAATAGCATCCCGTACCATGGAATTGGCATAGGATTCTTTGTGAACATCAGTCACAAATTGACACTTTCGACTGAGGCCGTGAAGTTCAGCAGCCCAAGCGCGATAGGATTGATGTGGCTGTTTTTGACAACGATAAAAGGCAACACGAGAGGCTACCGTATGCGTTTGCTTTTGAAAATAGACAGACAGAAGTGAGCACATTTCAGCAAAGGACAAAGATGCAGAATCCTTCAAAGGAACCAATTGCGACAACAACCGATACATTTGAGGTGAAATCCAGGAAAGGAACAGAGACTTACATGATTGTTCGTCCGTGACATGAAATGCCAAGAAGTGCTGTCGAAGACGTTTTTCATAATCAGACCAGTCTTCCGCTGTCTCGTCGTAAGGAGGAAAAGGAGATACAGCCAACGACGAGAAATGCCCCGCATTTGACGCCGCGACGAAATCGCGAATCGCCGTTGTTAGAAGCATTTGCTGTTTAAGGAGATTTTGCAATAGTTGCTCGACAGTAGCCATGGAACCCTGTGGGTCAACGGCGAAAAGGAAAAATCCCATCCTCGTTGCCAATTGTTATAACGTCAAGTTTAACAAATATATTTCAGAACGACACAACACATATAAGTCACAGAGTAAGTTGACAAACAAGACATGTGTACATGTTAGCATTCGAATGAGCACTGAGTCCCAGTCTAGCGGCCGCTGCTCGGCTGGCCGCTTAGGTGGCGCAGCTGCTGCATGGCTGGCAGACAGCGCTGCACATAGAGGACGCGCATAATTGCGCAGCGGTGCTTTGAATGATCGGCGAGTCACAACAATGAACAGCAAAGGTCCCAACTGACTGCCCTGGGGCACACCCAAAGTTACTTCTGCATCTAATGAAGACTCTCCATCCAAATAACATGTTATGTCCTCCCTACCAAAAATTCCTCAATTGAGTCGCAAAATTCACTTGATACCGCATATGATTATACTTTTGACAATAAGTTAGGTGTGGTACTAAGCCAGACACTTTTAGAAATCAAGAAATACAGCATCTACCCGTTCGCCTTGATCCATTGCTTTCAGAATGGCATGTGAGAAAAGAACGAGTTGGATGTCACACGATCAATGTTTCCAAAATCCATGCTAGTTGGCATTGAGGAGGTCATTCTGTTCAAGATGCCTCATTATGTTTTAGCTCAGAGTATGTCCTAAGATTTAACAACAAATCAATGTCAAGGATATTGGACAGTTGTTTTTTGGATATTGAATGGTAATTTCTACTACGCTTCTTGTAGACAGGTGTGACCAATGCCTTTTCCCAAGAACTGGACACAGCTTTTTGTTCGAGAGCTCTATGATAGATTGTAGTTAGAATGGGGACTAACTCAGCTGCAAATTCAATATAGAATCTCACAGGAATTCCATCAGGCCCTGGAGCTTTATTCAGTTTTAATGATTTCAGCTGTTTCTCAACACCTTTGGTACCAAATTTGTGTTCAATGCAACTGTTTGTGTGGCAGTGCATAGTTACCAGTTCAGTAAAAAAAAGTACTGTGAATAAGTTCTGTGTCAAAGTGTTGGTGATCATTGTAACATAGGTGGCAGTTGCAAAAGCAATCTTAATATTAACCTGTGTATATTTTGCACACTCTGAAACCTGTCACTTAATAGCATTTATTGTCCTCTGTTTTTTATAATTGGTGTGGCAACCAGAAAATAATTTGTAACATTTACAATAGAAAGTCAAAGTGACTTCGTCAGTGCCCCATGCTGTAAGTAAGGTGTAACTGTGGTTATAGCTCCAGAGGTTCTTACATTAAGAATGACAGAATGTGAAATATTTTGATTAGCTTATGGAGTAGACAGTCAAATTGCACATTCAGTGGCAAAGAGCATTAAATGTGCAATTATCAGTGTGTGTGGTGGGTTGTTTCCCACTAATCGGTGGCATTCTTTTTTCTGTCACTCAACAGTATAAAAAGTGTTTTATGAATATCATGTTCTTCAACAAGCAGTGCTCAAAGTTAAAGCCCACAAATGTAGTAGTAGATTATCTGAATGAACTGTGCATCAGCCCTGTGAGAGTGGACCCTAAAGCTCAACTGATGTCACCCCGCTACCATGGCATCCTCTGCAGTGACATGCCACGCAGACGCGGTATGGAGGGGGATGGGCGCAGCACACCACTCTCCCTGCCATTGTTGACTTTCCAGACCTTGGAATTTCTACTTCTCACTTATGTAGTTGCTCAGTTGGCATCATGAGGTAGAGCTTACGCAATTCTAGTTCTCCCACCAAAGAAAAATCCTTTGTAGTATCAGGAATCGAACCCTTGTGTTCCACATCAGGATCAGCTATATAGGCAGACTGATAATTGATGTGAATTATATTTCGGAGGTGGACTATAATGTTTGCGCCATCAACAGGAAGAAAATATCTTTGACATGATAGTGGAACTGCCTTCTCTCAACAAACATTACTTGTGAACACATCTCTGTCGGAGATATTTCATATTGTATTAGTATATTTGACAAATTTCTCCACTTTGAATCAGATATCATATTTCTACTTCAAAAAATAGTGTTATAGCTGAAATCAGAGTTCTGTTCTTTTAGAGGATTTAAACTCTTCCTAATGTGGAGAATTAGATGAGTTGTTGAATACAATTTGTGCTATGTTTGAAAAAGTTCAAGAAATAAACTGAGCTGCCATGTAATTAATCAGCATCAGCACTGTAACTTTCATTATCTATTCACATTCACTTCTTCCAGTCACATCTCCTGGAAATTGGAGATTAATCCAATAACAAGTAATCAATTATGGCAGCCTCTCCAGCCTCACAAAAAACAACTAGCGTGTGTTGAATAAAATTCTTTACATGGGCACTATAGGAGAATTTAAATGCCATCCATTGGAACTAGATAGGTACTCTTCATCCAACTCACTTGCACCATAATACTATATGACAGTGAATGCAGTTGAAGAAAGATAATTAGTTCATACTGATTGTTTGATTGTTGTCTTGTAGATATAAAATGATCAGTAGTGATGCTTGTGAACTGTGAAACATATAGTAGTTCCATTTGAATTGCTATATCTCTTAGATACGGATTTCATAAGATTCCTTTCCTGAGCGTACGTTGTATTCATTTTGGGTGGATTTGTTTTGTTTATTTATTTCAGAAACGAGAAGTTAGATATTCGTTACAGTAATTTACATTTTCATTACAGTATTGTTTGTGAACTTGGCATAAATAAATAAACACAAAGACATATGAAACTCACTGCCGCTTCCTGTCACTCCCCACCCCCTCTTCCACTCCCTCTCTGAAATGAGGATATTTTTACACTGTACAGGGTTTGTTTGCTTCACAGTGACCATGCTGCAATGAGAAGTTGTAGTAAATTTGAAAACTTTTGGACGAATTGTTTGGAGTGACCTCTATCCCAGACCCTTATCCTCAAGTGTATCTCCCTCTTCACCCCAACTACATCTCCTTCTAAACCCCCACTCCCCTCACACACACAGACCCTTTAACACAGTATAGCCAAGAATTCAGCTTGCGAACTATGCCCTGGCAAGAGTGCTGTAGTGTTCAGCCTGGCTGCACATTGGTCCCGCTGCCACGGCAGTCTTAGCTTAGAGGTGAAGCAGGAAAACTACAAACATTAAGTATATAAATGGCAATGCACTTGTACTGCATACAGCATGATTTTATATTTCACATTCCTCAACAACATGGATCACAAACAAAAAAATTTTCAGTGTTTTTAGTTACTTTTGGTGCACTGAAGACATAATATAATATTTATATGGTACACACCGTCGGCATACGGTCAGATACAGACAGTTTCACAGATTTCACACTTAGATTGCCATGTAATCATGTCTTATTTAGTTTCGTAATAAAAAAAAAAGTCTTTCACACACGTGTTGAATGAAGTATTGTAACACTTTGGTAACCTCATTATGGAGTCGTGGAAACTTTACCTGAGGAAAACGGTGTAGACGTCCAGAATAGTTTTAACATAAATGGATTTGTCATTAAAATAGAAGTTACGCTGCAGAACAATCAGTTACATTTTCGCATACATGGTGACACTTCCAAGTGATATGGCCAATGGTCTCAAATGCAGCTCAAAAACAGATGTAACATTGGCAGTGTCCTCAAAATGTTTAGAAAACTATCCTTGTAATTCTTTCAAGGCCACAATGAGTTCTTCGTATCTCACATTTTCTTTATTACTAGTGAGCTTGGGGCAACTAGACTGTCCCTTCTACAATGTGATTTTCTTTTTAAATGCTTCCCCATCGAACCATAAATCAGTTATTTCTCACTTTGCAATGTCTTACTGTCTACAGCATTCAGTCAACTCCACAAAAAATGCGAGGTCGGCAATCCATTCCAGATGTTCTAATTTTTGTTCCTGCACTCCTTTTTCCTTCACATATTCAACAGTAGCAGCTATTAAATCAAAAACAATTTTCCAGGCACACCCTTTACTTAACCAACAGACTTAGCAATAATATATAAAGTCTCCATACTCTTAATTCAAATCCATTGAAATCTGTTGCAAATAATGGTGGAATAAAGCATGTGATTTCAGCAATTTTACTACTGGCACCACCAGTTTCTTTATGGACTCCGTGCCTGCAAGTTTAGCACAAAGTGCTTCTTGATGTAAGGAACAATTAATCCCATTTGTCAGTCACAATTTTTTTGCTCTTTCCTGGTTAACTAAATCTTTTAATTTTTGCTGCATACTATTGTAATGTTATTTCATAGCAAACTTGCAGTAAACATCAATTATGTGACTGCGTAATAAATGTTGAGAATTTTCATCCCTCTGTTTCATTATTCATATTTAGTTTTAAAGGCGTGTGACAGTAGATCACTAGAGTGTCTCCGTTTGTGCTAACAGCCACTGGACATTTGACCGCACTTCACACCACAGACAAATAATGAAGGGTAAAGAGCACTGACACCATGTCCCAGCCAAACTGAGGAGAGTTGTGCTCACTGAAAAATGGCCACACCACAATAACAAATGAAATTTTGCACTTTGCTGGGTACTTACAAGAATGGCTGAGCAAAGCCGAGACAGGACAAACCTCGGTGTCCATGCAGTCTGCGTGTCTGGCATGCTTGCGATTTGGCACACTGTGGCTGACCATGTTCTAATGCTTTCCAAAATCCATAAATCTAATCGATCTGGATACCCTATTGTAGATGTTTGCTGTTCTCCAATGGAAAGAATCTCAGCTCTTGTTGACCACCAGCTCCAACTCATTGCCTACTATCTAGCTTTCCATATCAAGGCCACAAAGCAGTCCCACCTCTCAACATTGCCACATTAGCACCAGGATCCCTACTTGTCACTGTTGGGCCACCTGCCTGTAAACCAACATCCCCCATACCAATGTTTTTGTCACTAGCGAAATATACCTATCCCAATGTCTTGCCAGCTATATCTTTATCCATAAACACTTTTGGATTGTGTATGGGAGGAGAGGAGATATATAAATACAAACTAATCCACTGCATGACTGTGGGCACCTACATAGCACCTTCATTTCCCAACCTATTAATAAGCCATGTAGAGGAAATCATCGTAGCCACCCTTGATCCTAAACTGGTTCAGATTCAGTGATATCTTTATGATCAGGACTCAGGCCTAAGATAGTCGATCCACATGCCTCAACACCTCCTCCCCTATCCACTTTGTTTAGTTCTCCTCCTGTAAGACCTCCACAGACAAGCACTAGGATCTGAATTGGGTCCACACTCAGATGTTCTCCTTAATACACACACATTAATGCTTCTTTAACCACCTTCATGAACTAGCTACAGAGAAGCACCTCACACACACACACACACACACACACACACTCACACACAAGTTACTTTATGTTCCCTTGATTGGAACAACTTAACAATGTTCTTCTGCACCAGGACTCTTGACTTCTTATCATTGTGCCTGGAAATAATGAACTTCCTACCACAGTCTTTCACACTTTTCCCAGGGTGGTCGTCAACTGATCACCCAGTCTACGAAATAGAAAGTATCAGTCATGCAAAATTCAGCTTGCCCTTTTCTCCCATGAAAACCTGTGAAGTATAAATTAACACAGATGAGTATGGAAGACAGTCCCCTAATGTTCGAATACAGCTGCTTGACACAGTCACTTGCAGAGCAGTATGAAGTGAATCGATCAAGGCAAGTGGTCAAGTTTGGTTTACTGGTAGAATTATAGGAAGACATAGCTTATCTATAAAAGAGACAGCACAGAGAACACTATTGCGACCCATTCTTGAGTACTGCTCAAGTGTGTTGGATCCACACCATGTCAGACTAAAGGAAGACACTGAACCAATTCAAAGGCTTGCTGCTAAATTTGTTAGCAATAGGTTTGATCAGCACACAAGTATTACAGAGGCGTTTTCTGAATTCAAATGGGAATCCCTGGAGGGTAGGCGATGTTCTTTTCTCAAGGCACTATTGAGAAAATTTAGTCAACCAGGATTTGAGGCTGACTGCGGAATGATTCTACTGCCACCAATGTACATTTTATGTAAAAACAACAAAGATAATATATGATAAATTAAGGCCAGTATGAAGGCATATAGACAATTATTTTTACGACACTCCATTTGGAACTGGAAAGGAGATGACTAGTAGTGGTACGAGGTACCTTCGCCACGCACCATGTGGAGTATGTATGTAAATGTAGCTATCTTGATCCAGCCTTAAGCCACATCCCCCTCCCCACATATTCATCACATCTCTTTGGAAGAACCAGGTGGCAGACCTGTGAAATGCTCTCAACTCACACATCTTATTCCAGTCTTGTCATAGGAATATCCTATCCAGTCATAGGTTGGCTGACCTGTGAAAGCAGTTCTGTCATATACCAATTCTATTTAACATTTGCACAGCTTTTTATGTGAGTGTGGCATCCAGTAGGAGCCCACCAGAATGAATGGCCACTTGGCAAAAAGTAGAATTGACCACCAGTGGCAGAAGATGTCGAATACGACTGCAACATACTCTAATTCAGTGGTTACTTCACAATCTGTGCAATTTGGATTGGATCAAACCCTCCACCCTACAGGTTCTCTGAGTTACTAGATGGAAATTTTCTTACAGCTCTTCCTTTTGATCTCGCAGTCCTTCTGGGTTCAATCTCCACTGTAGTTGGGGTCAGGAACAACGGCGGTCGCGTTTAGGTTTTTTCTGCGCACCTACGTCATGTATTATCCAACAGCCAAGCATTTCAGTAGCTTTCGAAACACTACTTTGAATGCTGTAGCCAGTGCGAGCATTAAAGATGAGCAAATCAAGTTATTTAGTGAAGTTTAATTCCATTTGTTGGGAGTTGTCATTGCTGATGGTGGTAAGCAGAAAATTCTACACAAGCCAGCTAGAGACATAATTTGCAGGATGCATGCTTTCTTCAAACACAAAGCATGTGCAGGTACTACAAATGTTGCTTGGAACAACACTGCAATGTCGATATATGTCTCGATCTGCGCAGTCCACCACCATTTATGACTCTGCTTATAGTCCCTGTCTCTCATTCAGTTCCATCTCTTTTCCCGTACCCTGTGCCCCCTTCGCCTCCACTTCAACCTTTCAATATACGCTCACACTCATGCTGTCGTATGTACCTGCCAACTACTCAATGTATTAACTTCCTCAATTTTCTATGATGTTGAGCCCGGTCATGCAATATTTTTTAAAAGAGTAAACTGCCATTTTACCATGTATTACTATATTTATCATCTGTATTATCTATATTTTGGATCTTATGTCATTACGAAGTACAATCCTAAAAGTTGTAATTGTGTGGTCCTCACATGCAAAAGGATGTGGGCTCAAATCCTGTCAGGTGCTTTGAAATTTTGTTTTTGTGTATGTGCTTTGGACTGCCTTTACGAATGTGAGATAACAATGGTCTAACAACATTTAGCATTGAACTTGATAAGCTGAAATCTAGATTTTACAGAAGATAAATATAGTAATACACAGCCAGA
Source organism: Schistocerca nitens (assembly GCF_023898315.1). NCBI lineage: Eukaryota > Metazoa > Arthropoda > Insecta > Orthoptera > Acrididae > Schistocerca > Schistocerca nitens. Next base: position 436,392,347 of record NC_064618.1, read on the forward strand.
TGGTGGTTTACTCTTTAAAAAAATCCTCAGTTTTATTAACATAACTGTGTGTGTTATTTCCCTAAAACTAAAGCGTTCTTTGAGCAACTTTAACTTACATTTCAATTTTCTTCTGTAACTATGTAATAAGATTACTGTCTTGTTTGAGATTCTTTTACAAGAAATATTTTTTGGTTTATTTCTTGGAATCACTTTACATAAAATCGTAAACCAGACTTGTTTAAAATAAGCAGGTACATCTGCCCCGCCAAAGTAGCTTAAAGCTGTTGTCCACACTGGGTTGTGCAGCCAGTGGACCAAATTGAATTAAAATTTGTATGGATGTTTCTGTGCCCACATTTAACCATTCATTTTCATTTATGGTATATATGAGTAATAGTAAGAATTCACCTCTTAATTATGTAAGGCATTTATGTTTGCAAATTGTTGCATAATTTTCCTCCATTTAATTCCTTTACAAGGGTATCAGAGGAATAAGTTACAGTAGAAGTTGTATTGCCAAGTAAATGGAAGTAAGTGTCATAGATCACAACATGTCATGAGCAGCACAGAGAAAACAGCAGGAGGATCTTGGTTGATAAGGACAGTATTTGACGATATTTTACAACGAAATCTCCTGCCCCCCCCCCCCTTCTCTCTCTCTCTCTCTCTCTCTTCCCCCCTCTCTCTCATGCATATGTATTTTGACATCCAGCCAGTCTTCCTCTATAACAGGATCACTAATTCAGGCTTGTGTGTTAGCTCTTAAATCGTAGGTCATCATTGGAATCCTGCTGGTTGGGACTATAAAACTAGTGGCGGGGGGGGGGGGGGGGGGGAGTGAATTGTTATGATTTAAAGTTCTTAGTCATCAACTGTGTTACATTGTCAAGGATTAAATTCTAAATATATTTGCAATCTTCCATGAAGCAACCGTTCGCAGTATTCTATATGTAAGTTGGCAATGTTAATCCTGATGGCCCTCCTAGGGTACATGCAAAATAAGCGTGTTACTCACAAACTAGGGGCCAGTCTGAGGCAGCTTGAAGCAGTGCAGAAAGTATCCACGTGTTATCTGATGGGGCAGTGCACAGTAACAGCATCAAATGCAGTGGACTGGCACCAACTGGCTTGACAGAATGAACGGAACATTCTCTGCCCATTTTTGCACAGCTGGTGACCGACTCATTATACTAGGAGATTGGAGGCACACACATGCCAGCTGCTCTGCAACCTTTGTTAAAATATTTTAGATAAATTATTTAGTACCAAAAATTTGATTCATTCGCTTCATATAGTGTCATTTGTAGCCTGCGATTTTATGTATGGTACACGTTAGGCCACATGTTGCTGCATGTTGCAATATGGTTAATATGAAAAACTTTATTATTTGCCATGATTTTTTCAGTGGGGTATTGTATTTATTTTAAGGGCCATTGATGGCTAGTGAATTGAGAATTGGTGTGGGTTTGCAACAACATAAGTGAACATACACTATTGATCTGTCTTGAAACCAGATGGGTGTTCAATAACACACTGTTTCATCATTCTGTCACAATTGCAACTACATTAACATGTTAGTGGCGTGAATATGTTTACACTCTGTTGTATATTTCTGAAATAAGCTAATTTTAACATGATAACTAGATAAGCGTAAGTGTTACTCAAAACTCACCATTGATGAGTTGACACTTCTATGGAGAAAACAATGATAAAAGTCTGGAGAAGATAAATTGCTACTTATGTTGCTATTTTAGTGAAATAATGTAATCCCGTATATAGTCAAATGTGGTGAAGTCAACCGACTTTGGACTTTACAGATCATGGGCATTGAACTGTAGTATTCAAATTTTTGTTCTATGTTATCATTTGTTGTAACAGTGTTAAAAAAAACCTCACAGTCCTGCATTGCTCAACTTCATTCACCCTGGGGATGAAGTTTATCGATTATCCATTATGTGATAATTGTGATTGTTTATGACTCTAGGGTAATTTCAGTTCCTTAACTTTATCAACAGTGGAAAAATAAATCTAGCATAATAATTGAATTTTCATATTAATTTCAAAGTAACACACAAAGAAAGTTTAAGGATAAAGAAATGTAGTCATAATTTTGCTTGATGAAATTCCTAAAAAACATACACTCTCCTTTGCACTAAAAATTGGCTGACCAACTTGCGTTTTACCATGACGCCCATGAATCCTGTTTATCACGGTTCCTTTGGTAATTTTGTACACTCTGGTAGCCTTGTTAATGCTGTTTTTCCACTTAAAATTTATGTAATACATAGCTCAAAAACATCCAGGCTATATTTCTTCGATTCACCCTGATTATATTTGTGCACAAGCAGTATTTTCTCACTGACAACTGTTATGATCTCACATGTATGATGCAACAAACAGAACTGCGATGTGTGTGACAAATTCATAAGTTATCGTTCAGACTCTTACAACGAAGACTTTGTCATTTCACCACTTTGTTATAGACGGTTGTTACTGCATCAACTGTGTCACATTGTTGCTGCATTCACTAGGTCACATTATTGCTGCATTAACAAATGTTTGTTCATAAAAGAACCACATGAGAAAGGACAGTCAGCTGTACAAGTATTCCAATAAGAATTTACAAAGTTTTATTTATGTGTCTGTAAATGAGTAAGTGTTATAGGTTAACTTTTGTTATTGTTCTAGTTGTCATTGCAAAGGGTCAGTACGTTACATATATAAGACCTTGACACATGAGTTGTTGTATGCCAGTCACGCGAGTAAGAGTTTTAGGTCATTAAAAAAGTTAAAAAATTGTCAGTCCGTCTGAAAATGGTTAGTGTTCAGATAGAGGTTTGGAATACTGTACATTTAGCCATTGCCACGAATTATGAACTTTCGAGTAGTAAATATAACAAATAACAGAATTTCCATCACCAGTATATAGTTATGTAGCATAATATGTTTTGAACTTTATGGCCAACTCCACCCTAGTGGACAACTTCATCCCATTTGATGGTATTTTTAGTAATGAATGGCTGGGATTGAAACTTGCTAAAGTATTTTATTTCTATACCTTAATGGCTATACGTACAACTTGGATGTTCCAGCCAGCAATACAGTATGGCTTTAACCTATTTCTTAACCACCCAGTCAAGAAACAAATGTACCACGCTTTCATATAGTATTACATTCATAATTGTAAAGCATGTAGAAATGTTAGTGTATGTGTCACATTCAAGCATTGGTTTTCTCCTTAGTATAATTGTGTTTCTTTCCAGTCCAAAGAAATACATCCGTATCACAAAGGATGAATTCCTATCAAGTGATGAATATTACTTGTCTAACACTCCAACAAAAGCAGAGAAAGCATGTTCGTATGATTTGGATGACTGTGATGTCGCATGGTTACAACTTCTCAATGGAGAAAGAGCAGCCATGGGTAAGTCTATTCATAGCCAGACCTAAGAAGAAACTGCCTACTACATTTTTCTATAACAGTTGTCATATATAAACATTACATAAATTTCTATAGTGAGATACAAGTAGCTATAATATATCAAAATAAAAGTTTTCCTATGGATGCTGCTGCGACAGCATTTCATGTATGTTGCAGTTTTTTATTGCCTTGGCGCAGTATGTGGTGTGGGAAGCATTATGCACAAAGATAGTTGATAACTCCAGCCAATTATCCTTTCTAGAACTATAAGTGTTCCAGTTAATTATGGACCTGAAAATGGTGTACCTGTTTTTGGCAAAATTAGCAGCTGTTTCCAATGAAATTAGCCTCTTTATTATTATTATTATTATTATTATTATTATTAAAAGATGCAAATTAAAAGACTGTCACACTTTGTGCCTGAAGACAAGGTCTTAGTGCTTTGACATTAATGGGGATAAAATAATTTAAATAGAAAAAAATTGTTTTTATTCTACAAAATGAGAGCTTTTTGAGTGATATGTATACTTTTGCAAAAACCTTTTTTCTGAAAGTGTGTGTGGTTGTTTTCTTCCTTTGGTTCTAATTAATCTTTCAAAAAATGATTCATTCTGTTAAGAAGCAGCTGCATTTTTACGCTGGTGAACCTAAATCTTCTCTGACTTGAAGTGTATCTCGACATATTTTCCTTCCCCACTCAATTCAATAATTACAAAAGATGCAGAATATTGATTTTGAATCACAGCATATTAGCATATTACAGAGCCTTTTCGTGGGCATTTGTAAGGTGCATGCCCACTAACAAATAAATTTCTGCAAGTCGCTTGCAGAAGCTATTTCTGCAAGTTCTTTCGTGTGGATATATCCCCAGCATGTTGACTTCCACAAGTTTTGTCAACTTACAGAAGTAGCTTTTGCAAGTTAGGGAAAACCGTTTCTTCCATCTTGCTGCAAGTATTTGACAAACTTTCCATTGTTGGAAGGTTTTCTGAAAATTGCAGTAGTATTGTGTGTTCAGTACCAGTACAAAAATGTACAAGACCGAAAGGAGAGTGGGACAAAGACAGAGGGGCAGAACAAATGCACCATTGGAATCCCCAAACAAATATAGTTGGCCACTGCAAACAAGGAAGTACGAAATGAATTTACTGAGTTTTTGTTTCACCAGAAGGAAAAATAGAATGACAGTACAGATGTCTTTAAATTTAAGCTGACTTTTTTTTAATAAAGCAGAAACATAAATTATATCTAAAAACAAAGATGATGTGACTTACCAAACGAAAGTGCTGGCAGGTCGATAGACACACAAACAAACACAAACATACACACAAAATTCAAGCTTTCGCAACCAACGGTTGCTTCGTCAGGAAAGAGGGAAGGAGAGGGGAAGATGAAAGGATGTGGGTTTTAAGGGAGAGGGTAAGGAGTCATTCCAATCCCGGGAGCGGAAAGACTTACCTTAGGGGGAAAAAAGGACAGGTAAACACTCGCGCACACACACATATCCATCCGCACATACACAGACACAAGCAGACATTTGTTGTTTGTGTGTCTATCGACCTGCCAGCACTTTCGTTTGGTAAGTCACATCATCTTTGTTTTTAGATATATTTTTCCCACGTGGAATGTTTCCCTCTATTATATTCATATCATTAGAAAGAAACATAAATTAATTACACTTGTCATAAAAGTAATAAATACTTTCTGCAAAAGTTGAAGAGTAATTAAAGGGTCATCTCTTGGTTATACAGATTGCTGCATTTTTTTATTCTGTCTATGAATATTTGATTGTACACCAGAAAAGAGATGTTCAAAACAAGCATATGGTATTGTCAGAAAGTCTTTCATTTGGTAATATTTTGTGATAACTTAAATATGTATCCATTTCTTCACCCAAGCACTTATTTTTATGTTAATTTTTTTGTAACTATTGTTCTTCGACAACAGTACCAGTAATAATAATAATAATAATAATAATAATAATAATGTAACAATGGTGGCATCTGCCTATTTTTAACAAAGACACTGTAAACTTCCACTTGCCTATCTTATGACAGAACTCTACGGAAACACATCTGTGAGTACTTGCAGCAAGTTTTTGAAATTAATTTACCAAAGCTAATTGTTGAAATAAACTTGTGCAAGTTTTTGTTCTAATGTAGAGACCTCAACAAGCACTCACAGAAGTTACTTGCTAATTGACACACATTTATAGCCATGTGCCCCATACTTGACAAAGCTGCAATTAGATTCTAAAACAACTCCACTCCCATGGTAAGGGTAAACTCTTGGCGTGGTTGAAATACCTTGACTAGATTTGTTTTATGGTGCCTGTAGTGCAGAGTGTGAACAGTATAATGTGGCAGTTGGCTGTAAGTGTAAATGAAATAGAACTTAGACTGTCCGAGGGAATGGGCATGGTGCAGGGAACAAACCAGTGCCTCCCGTGCAGGGTAGCCAGCCTACACTTGTGGTCTATGTTTCTGAAAAATAGTCATGATCGTAATCATAGGCAGAAACTTGAAAATGTAGCATCTATTTTTGGCATTTTTTAAAAATTGATTAGAGATGTAAATTCAAAATGTTGTCACTCATTTTCCCTGAAAATGAAGCTTTAATGCTTTGAAATAAGTTTCTGGTGATTGGAGAGCTTTTTGCCTGGAATGTTTCCTTTTGCAAAAACTGCAGCTCTTAAATAGAGCCAAAATAAGAAAACAAGCAAACACAATTTTGGAAGAAAAGTTGCTAAAGTTTTTGCAAAAGGAAACATTCCAGGCAAAAAGCTCTCCAATCACCAGAAACTTATTTCAAAGCATTAAGGCTTCATTTTCAGCTTTTAACAAATGATTGTTTCTGTTGAGAAGCATCAGCATTTTCCCTCTGGTGCTTCTCTGATTTCGGGTGTTCTTTGACTTTTGTTTTCTTTTTCCACCCAATTAAAAAAAAAACAAAAACAAAATCTTCGGAATATTGATTTTGACCTTCCGTGGACATTCATAGCCGTATGACCCACACTTAACAGTGCTACAGATAGAACGGACAAGGCATTTAGCTTAGAAGTAGAACTGAAAATAACTCTCTTTGCAGTGCAGGGGAAGAATTTCAGCATGCTCAGAATATGTTGAATGGTTTTGTTTTCTGTCGCTCTATGCAGAGTGCAGACACTATAAACTGGCAGTCAGCCACGAGCACAAACAAGCTCGAATTATGACTCCTGAGGGAGAGGAAACAAGTTCCATCTCCCTCATGCAGGGCAGAGCTTACACCTGTGTTCTACATTTCCACGAAAGCATTACCAACACAGGGCCACAGGGATCGCGGATTCCTTCCGGTGTTGTAAGGGTCGTAATCAAACTCCGTGGTGGACCAGATTTAGTCTGTTCACCCATTTTGAAATAAGAAAAGAAAACAACAAGCTACAAGCAACACGGAGCATCTGTAACAGGTACTGCGCAATTACCTGCTAAGGTTGACGGTGTCATAAACGAGGTAGTTCAGGCCCAGGCGCTACCAATATTTAACGTAACCACAGTTCAAAACAACTAGTCCTTAAAACTGCCATGTTAATTGTGTCCACATTACAACAACGTTTGAATAGACAGTTGTATGTTCAAAACAAACTGCCATACAGTAGCCACAAAATGGCTACTGTATGGCATTAACATATAAGTATCATAAAATGGTGGTATGAAATATTTTAGTTATCGCACAAGGATGAAGAAAAGATGCGTATAGGCTTTGTCTGTGGCTGAAAGTAAGGAGCTCTTGGGGCATTTGCACTGGATAATTTAGAAATATCACAACAAATGTAAAATCTGATTATTTCCCCAGGAAACAAATCAAGGGCCTACGTCATACAAATCAAGGTTCTGTCATACAAGCTCCAGACTATATTTCATTTGCCAAATATAATCTTAAAGTATTCCTTTGATGAATGCAATTTATGTGTCATTAATAAAGGTTGGCATGTACAGCTTCAAAAAGAAATAGAAATGGAAAACTGTCTGTATGCAGTCAATTGTCAAAAGTGGTTTGAAAATTGTAGCTTTTCTTTCAGTTTTCAATGGGGAAGTCATACACAAATATAAGGTTACTGTAAAAGATTGAAGCGATTCCACAGATTTGCTGTTGCTGTATTATGTGACATACTGTCAACAGGGCTTTGCACACACATAGAAACACTCAAAAACTTTTTTTTGTGTGTATTGTGTGTGCTCCACATGTGCCTCCCTACTAATTCTGCAGATATCAAGTCTTTAATCAAGTTTGTCCCACATTCTTTGCAGCATGTCCCTGTCAGTGTTCAGAAGCACTGTTGACGTGAGGTCACAGTTCTGTTAGGTTTGTTGGTACAGGAGGCGTAAACACTGAATCTTTCACATAACACCACACAAAAAATTTGCGTGGGATTAGGTTGGGATAATGTTAAGGCAATGACACGAATTGCTGATCATAACCCCACTATGACCATTTCATCAGTTTCTCAATTTCCTGTTTTTAATAATTCGTAAGCATCATGATGGAAGTGATGTGAAGACCATGCAGTTGGTAGCTGAAGTCCACGGTGCTGATCTCCAGTTGTCACATGATCCAATTTTACAGCTTGTCCAGACACATGTGGACTGTAATGGTTTTTTTGCAGAGGAAAAAAAAAACATGAATCATAAAGTTTAAACTGTTCGGAACACATTACCTTTTGGTGAATCTCAAAAGTATTGCACGATAGTGTGGGGCTTCTTTGTCTTCCAGAGTTGCACATTGTGCCTGTTCACTGTGCCATTCACGAAAAATGTTCATCACTTGAAAAACCCATCCTCTTCCATAAACAGTTGCAACTGTTTGAAAATTCAGTGTGTCTGATTTGTTGTCGGAAGTGAGTTGCTTGTAGCAATTGCAAGTGGTGAGGTTTCAGCTTCAGTCGTTTTCTTAAGATCTTCCAAACGGTCAGTTGTGATATGTTTAGTTCTCTGCTTGCTCTGTTCATCAACCTCTGTGAACTGCATACGAAACTTGCCCTCAGGTGGTCAACTGTTTCTTCACTCACTAGAGGTCAACCCATTGATTTCCCTGTGCGGAGGCATCCTAAAGCTTTCAGCTGTGCGTACCATTGCTGAATGAAATTTACGGCAGACTAATGTGTATGCATAATTTAGCTCTGAAGTGTCATTGTGCATTTACGCAGACTAATGTGAATGCATTTCAAGCGCAACATATACTTTCTTGCCACCTGTCGCCATCTTGCCTAATTGTCTACTGTTGCATTCTCCTGGCAGCTATCTGAAGTGGAGCTGCAACAATACAAAATGTTTTGAGTTTTTCTGTATGAGTGTTGAGTTTTGTGACATGTCAATTATTGTAGCTTCAGTGAATTTATGAAATTGCTTCATTATTTTATAATAACTTTGTATTGTTGAGTTCTCAGTATTTTTGTCGGATACAACTTTCACAAAAAAGCTACGTCACAACTTACTTATTAGCAACTTTATTAGTTAACAACCATGTTACTGACACACTCTTTAAAGTCATTTAAATTTTAATTTCATCCAGAACAAGATATATTAGTGTATAATCACAGAAATCATCTCAAGTACAGTGAAGGAAAAACTACAGGAAGTCTGGTCAACAAAGCACTAAGGTACTGCTGCTTCAAGCTCAATAATCCAGGGTGATCATTTTGATCGGCCAGCTGCACCTTATGTGATCGTCAACCTCGTGCTGTTAGCTGACACAATGTCTCGTCGTGCTACATCAGGGAAATGGGAATTTAATGAAATAAGTAGTGAGAAACAACTGTTTTAAAAGAAATTGAATATATTTCCTGTGCTTCTCAAATTTGACGTTGTCCTTTCAGAACAAGAGCAGAAATACCAAGCGTCAAAGTGTTTGCAGTGTTAATGCAGATGATGCTCTTCATTGCCAGATCCTAAAGAAAAGATTGTTCCTTGGTTTTTATTCTTTCAGAAAAGCTGCTCAAAGAGTTTGTAGAGCCCAACATACAGATGATCCCTGCGAATTTTTTGTGTAGCTTGTGTAATGATTTTTTACTGTAATGAACGATACGAGCATGACCAACTCGGCTTGTTATAGAACCTACCTTTAAACAATGTTGAATTTTGCAAATCTATAACTTCTAACAGGGGGGTGCCAAATCATCATATGAAATCGAGAAGGAGTGGTGAACAGTTTCATTTCCAGAATGAAAGTTTGGAAGGTAGGAGACGAGATAGCGGAAATAAAGCTATGCGGACAGGTTGTGAGTCGTGCTTTGGTAGCTCAGTTGGTAGAGCACTTTCCCAAGAAAGGCAAAAGTCCCAAGTTGGAGTCTCAGTCCAGCGCACAGTTTTAATCAACCAGGAAGTTTCATTTTCAATTTCATTTCCGTTTACAAAATGGTTAACTCTCAAATCTTTTTTCTAAAGACAGGATGAACTGCTTTATCCTTGCTTGGTAAACACCAGAAGTGGTCCTTTCAGGTAATTTTAAAGAAGTCACATGACTGAAGAATGTTAAAATTCATTACTTACTTGCCTTGCTAACAAACTTAACTTTTCCATGAACACTCTGATTTGGTCTTGCTGCTCTTTGCCCTTCAGTGAAAAAATGCATTGTTATGTCAGGAATGCTAGGTTTGATACCCATTGCAAATCTTTCACACAGTATGTTTCTTCCCCTTTCATTTCGAGAAAGAGAAATATTTCCTTATGAATGGCATAGAAAACAACAATAACTTCTCCCTGGCCAAGCCAGTGGACTGTACTACGGTAAGGAATGCCCCAAACTACGTTTCCATATCTTCCAGGAATTCTTCGAATTGCCTATGATTTACACTGTGACACTGCACAAAATTCACACACATGACCACAACTTTCATTGCATCAACCACTGTTTCAGCATACAGTGCTTTTTGGTGAATGAAGCAGTGGACAGTAAAAATGTCTTCACCAAATTTGCTTTTCAGTTTATTTTCAAATAAGACCGGAAACCTTGATGACACATGATTATTTGTGATTCACCATCTGTGGTTACAGAATGAAGCACATCCTACAACAAATTAATATTGTCCACTGATTCACAGACCACTTCAGAAACATCAAGTCATGTTGCTGTGCAATCTAGTGGTACCATATCCAAAAATTCCTCAGTTACCTGCAGCTTTTTATCAACTTCACAGACAAATATGAAAAACTAAGCATGTCAGATATATGTGTACTTTCCTCAAGTGTGAGCAAAAGTGTAACAGAGCTCTCAGCTTTTTTCCTGACCTGTGTCTCTAAATCCGCTGCTGGGTCCAGGATTCAATGAGATGTTGTTTGCTTTGAAAGGCAAATGCCTTCAATTGTCTGCAACTCCCTCAGACACAAACATTCTGCAACTGCTACCATTCACGATTTTATGAGTGGTCCCACTGAAAACAGCTTGCCACTTTTGCAATAATGTGACTGACTTTGTAGCTGTGCTTGGACTGTTGCCTCACTTGCATTTCCTTTACTATCATTCACGTATAAACATATTACAGTACACGATCTAATGCTGCATATATTTATAACTTTTGTACTTAGAATTCTGTTTTAAACTTACAACTTCTGGTAGGTCATCTTAAGCTTGGCTCCTAGCACTCTGCATACTTCACCTCCTACCTGTTCGTAACGTGCTTTGTGATTGCATGTAAAATTACATTGTATGTTGTATTTCATAGCAGAATTAGATACTATGTGACATGCAAGGCACTGTGGTCATCCATCCTTCTCAAAAAACAGAAGGTTAAGACCACAGTGACCAAACATAGCTGTCGTTGAACATGGATTGTTACATCAGTTAAGGCTTTATGCATCCAGGGGGCAGTGAGTTTGCTTTCTGCCACTACATAAGCTCCGTGCTTCTACAGTGAGTGCTCTGGAGTGCTCCTCCTCTATGGAGCACTGTGTGGAACAGCCTGTTCTAGAAGCTTAAAAATAATAGCGTTATTCAGAGCAGTGGTCTAGTGTAATGGTTCATGCTTATTTCTTATATGCTGAAGGTTGTATGTTCAAATCCCATCAGGTGCGTATAAAATATTATTTTTAATCATTATCGAAATGCCTTGGACCATATTTTTATTCAGTTAATTGGTTGAAATGTACTTTTTTGTCTCTAGTCCTTTGCCACACCATTTTAATTATCATATTAACTTTTTTATGTGCTCTTATTTTATCTTCCCATATTTATTTTTTCATTTTTTAACTTTGTGCATGAGCTTTTAGTGTAATTTAATAAAGAAAATACATTTAATCTAATAATTAAATGAAAATAATGATCATTTTGATAAAGATTTTAAAATTAAATTTTAGAATACCTGATGGGATTCGAACTCTCAAGCTTCAGCCTGTCAGGAATGTATAAGAGGAGATAAGAAAAAGTTTTAGTTTGAAGGCCACACAGTCCAGAATCAGTATGACAATCTGGCAAAATTGACATGAGCATTGAGGCAATCATCCCACCAACGCACCAAGTTGAAGATACCCGTTTGGTAAAATATTGTGTCCTGCTGTATGAGGAAGTCTGTAACTGCCTGTTGCACATCATTCAACAGAAATTGTCAACCATTCAAGGCCTTTTTTAAGGGATCAAAGATGTCATAATTGTGTGGGGAGAGATTAGGATTGTAGGGCCACTCCTTGATTGTCTCGCAATTGAGTTGGCATAAGTTTTCCATTACAATATTTTCATTATGGTGATATGCGTTATCATCAAGCAGTAACACCAACTTTGTGCACCTTTCTGCTATGGTGGTTTTCTACAGACATGCTGCCTCCAGACACATCTTCATTCTCTGGTGGATGTTATCCATTGTTTGTCCTTCACCAGCCAAGAAAAGAATATCAGCATGTTGTCCTGGTTGGACATACTTGGTAATAACGTCACTATAGTTCACACTTGTCGGAAATACATGAATGCCACACTAATCCCTTGCCTGTATGTTTGTGCTTATATACCCGCATTTGAGCCATGTTATGCTGAATATACACTGCAGCAACGCCCTTAAAAGGAAACTCCACCACACAGAGTTGCCTCTCTCAATAATTCTCAGGCATATTTTTTTGTAGATCTAAGTCCACAGTTCTGTAATTATTTGAGAGCAGTGTGTGTCTGGCAAGACCTTGATGATACCTTCAGCATACTGGTACACCATCCACAGGTTGCCAAGCTAAATGGTTGCAAATTTTTGGTGACGAAGGGATGACAGCTGTCAAAATGCAGTTACTGTTGGTGATTAGTGGGCTTGATATGAACAGATATATGACTGGAGCCAACAGAGATATGGAGATCAATGCCCATGGAGGTGGCACATTGGGCTGAGGATGACCAGGTGAACTGGATGGGAGAGGTGATGTTGAGGTTGTGGAAGAATGAGAGTAGGTTGACTTGGCCCTGGGTCCATATCATGAAGATATCAATAAACCTGAACCAGAAAGGGGTTTCAGGTTTGAGCATATTAGGAAGGTTTCCTCTAGATGGCCCATAAATAAGTTGGCATAGGAAGGTGCCATGCGGGTACCCGTGGCTGTGTCATGGGTTTGTGTATATGTCTTATCCTCAAAAGATGAATAGTTATATGTGTTGTTATAAATGGTAAGCTGTGTAAGGAATGAGGTGGTTGGTTTGCAGTTGGGGAGAGACTGGGAGAGGTAAATATCGATAGCAGCAAGCCTATGGGAATGAAGGACATGGATGTATTGTGAGGCAGCATCAACAGCAGAGAGAAGGGATTCATGTGGTAATGGGGTGGGGATGGTTGAGAGTCGGTGAAGGATTTGGTTTGTATCTCTGATATGAGAGCCAAGGTTACAGGCAATTGGTTGGAGATGTTGGTCACCAATAGCAGAAATTTTACAATGAGTTGCCCAGGAATGTTGGGTTTGTGGGTTGTGGGAAGCATGTGGAAGGTGGATATGTGGAGTTTTGTTGGGATGAGGAGAGAGATGAATACATGAGAGAGATTCTGGGATATTCACAAGGATTGGAAGATTATGTTTCAATTCTGGGATGGGGTCAGTATGGTAGAGCCTCTTGGTGGAGGAGTCGATGATTGGTAGAGCCCTTTTGTGAGGTAGTCAGTGCATTTCATTAAGACAGTGGTGGAGCCTTTGTCTGTCTTGAGTTTGCGAATAACTGTTCTTTTTTCTGTTGAGAGGATTATGTTCTTGGGAACAGATCTGGGAAGGATGGTGAGGCCAAGTCGGAGGTAAAAAATTCCTAGAAGATGACCTAGGGTGGTTAGGTGGCGGTGGTGGGAACGGTAACGGTTGGATTGTAGCATGAACTAGGATAGGTGAGGTTGGGAGGGATTAATAGCGAAGAAGGTTCCCACTTTAGGGATCGAGAGAAGGAGAATAGGAATTTGATGGTTAAGCATGGGTATGGGACTCAGGTAATGCCTTTGGATATAATTGAAACTTCTGCAGTTTTTGGTGGATAGGTTGACAACAGTGTTCTGGATTTGTTTTGGTTCTCATTTTGCGGAATGTTGGGAGGGTGTTTTATAGGATGTGAGAAATGAAGAACACTGGTTAGACAAAGTCTGGTTGCTGAGAGGGATTGACAAAAGGGTTCAGTGGGAAGGAGTTAAGTGTTGATGGATAAAGGCGCTCAAAGATCTGAGTTGAATATTAATATATCTATGTCAGTAGGTTTAAAAATTTGTGGAGGTGGTGTCTGGAGTGCTCTTCCATGTATTTGAGGACAAGTGTGTCAGTTTGGGAAATGCCATGAGGTTTTTGGGACTGCACAGTAAAAACTATCTTGCGGAGGGGGTAGAGGTGGCTCTGGAACGCTCGCGCCATGGAGTTTTGTGCCTGTAGTACCAAGTTTTTTAGGGATGGGGACTGGCAAAATCTGAATGTATAACTTATGAATGTCATAGTGAAAGGATGGGTGGCATCCAGAGAAGAAATTTTTTTATGGTTAGACCGCCCAGTGAGAGGGGGGAGGATTCTATGGCTTAGGCAGCATTTAAGGAACGGTATGCGGGACTGAGCTTAGCTATGGATACTAACCACCAGCAACCTGCATTTTGACAACTGTCACCCCTTCCACACCAAAAAATCACTCCCATTCAGCTTGGCCACCTGTGGACAGCATACGTGCAGTGACAAGAAATCCCTTTCTCGGTATGCTGACAGTCTTACAAAAGCCTTCACAGATAGGTATTCCATCCTAACACACCCTGCCCCCTCCTCCCACCCCCTCAAATTGAGTGCAGTAACAGATTTCTTGCACCATATTTCGCACAATCCCCAAGAAGCAGCTGCAAAAGAGTACCCCCCATGTCACTCCGTATCACCAGAGACCAGGACCAGCTGACCATGTTATTGTAGTGCCCAGAAATTAGGAACATCCTACCCACACTCATTCCCACTCCTTCTAAAGTGGTATTTTCACCCAACCTGGTCTATCCCTATGCCACTCCCAAACCCTAGCCACAGGGGAAGACCCTAGTGCAAGACCTGCACGATTCATCAGCCCAGCACATCCAACTCCAGTCCTGTCACAGGCTTATCCTGTCCCATCAGAGGCAGGACCACGTGTGAAAGCAGCCATTTCATGTACTAGCTCTGTTGCAATTTCTTCATGAAATTTTATGTGTGCATGATCAGCAACCAGCTGTCCACTAGAAATGTATAGCCATCACCAAACTGTGGCCAAAAGAAAATTTGACTACCCAGTAGAGGAACACACTGCTGAGCACAAAATGCTCAAATTCACGGCTGCATCAGAACTTGTGCCATCTGGATACTGCCCTCCAACACCAGCTTTAATGAACTACACAGATAAGAGTTATTGTCCTTTGCTCCTGTAAACCTTCTGGTCTCAGTCTCAGCTGTTCTCATCCAATCCAAGCTGTCAATTTTATTCTCTTAAGAGCAACATGTTTAGTTCTATCTGCAAGGAAGTCTTGAATCCATTCAAAAATCTGTTCCCTCTTCACTAAACAGCAGTGCAGGGCAAGTCAAGTAACTCAGCAGCAATTTAGGTGTTGTTGTCTCCTACACTATGGATGTCATGGAGGAGCAGAGGAAGCTGAATTTCACAAGATTTCTGTTTGTGGAATCCGTATTGATTTTTATAGAGGAAACATTCATTCTCCAAAAATTCCATAATCCTTGAGCATAAAACTTGTTACATATTTCTATTGCAAATTGATGTCAGCAGTATAGGTCTACAGTTATGTGAATCTGTCCTACAACCTTGCTTGAAAACGGGAATGACTTTATTTTTTTCCAGTTGCCAGCTACCCTTCGTTGCTCCAGCAACTGCTGCTAGAAGAGGAGCAAGTTGTTTCACATAATTTTTGTTGAATCTTATAGGTATCTGATCTGCTGATGATGCCATTCCACTACTAAGTGAATGTAGTTGCTTTTCTATTCCGTGACTGGTTATCTAAATATTGGCCGTTTCGACATTTGTACAGTGACAGAAAGCAGGGACTGTGTTACAATCTTATGTGTCGAACAATTTCAGAAGGCTGAATTCAGTATTTTGGCCTTCTCTCTGTTGTCTTCCTTTTTGGTGCCATTTTGGTCCCTGAGTGAATGAGTAGATGATTTCATACCATTTACTGATTTTACATAAGACCAAAATCTCTTAGGGTTTTTACCCAGGCCGAAATTCATCAGCAGAAACTTGCAGAGTTAAACAAGTAGAATAAAGGTCACTTATTGTAGCCGACCTACCAAACCTGCAAATATACTTCCAACTACACTCCTGGAAATTGAAATAAGAACACCGTGAATTCACTGTCCCAGGAAGGGGAAACTTTATTGACACATTCCTGGGGTCAGATACATCACATGATCACACTGACAGAACCACAGGCACATAGACACAGGCAACAGAGCGTGCACAATGTCGGCACTAGTACAGTGTATATCCACCTTTCGCAGCAATGCAGGCTGCTATTCTCCCATGGAGACGATCGTAGAGATGCTGGATGTAGTCCTGTGGAACGGCTTGCCATGCCATTTCCACCTGGCGCCTCAGTTGGACCAGCTTTCGTGCTGGACGTGCAGACCGCGTGAGACGACGCTTCATCCAGTCCCAAACATGCTCAATGGGGGACAGATCCGGAGATCTTGCTGGCCAGGGTAGTTGACTTACACCTTCTAGAGGACGTTGGGTGGCACGGGATACATGCGGACGTGCATTGTCCTGTTGGAACAGCAAGTTCCCTTGCCGGTCTAGGAATGGTAGAACGATGGGTTCGATGACGGTTTGGATGTACCGTGCACTATTCAGTGTCCCCTCGACGATCACCAGTGGTGTACGGCCAGTGTAGGAGATCGCTCCCCACACCATGATGCCGGGTGTTGGCCCTGTGTGCCTCGGTCGTATGCAGTCCTGATTGTGGCGCTCACCTGCACGGCGCCAAACACGCATACGACCATCATTAGCACCAAGGCAGAAGCGACTCTCATCGCTGAAGACGACACGTCTCCATTCGTCCCTCCATTCACGCCTGTCGCGACACCACTGGAGGCGGGCTGCACGATGTTGGGGCGTGAGCGGAAGACGGCCTAACGGTGTGCGGGACCGTAGCCCCGCTTCATGGAGACGGTTGCGAATGGTCCTCGCCGATACCCCAGGAGCAACAGTGTCCCTAATTTGCTGGGAAGTGGCGGTGCGGTCCCCTACGGCACTGCGTAGGATCCTACGGTCTTGGCGTGCATCCGTGCGTCGCTGCGGTCCGGTCCCAGGTCGACGGGCACGTGCACCTTCCGCCGACCACTGGCGACAACATCGATGTACTGTGGAGACCTCACGCCCCACGTGTTAAGCAATTCGGCGGTACGTCCACCCGGCCTCCCGCATGCCCACTATACGCCCTCGCCCAAAGTCCGTCAACTGCACATACGGTTCACGTCCACGCTGTCGCGGCATGCTACCAGTGTTAAAGACTGCGATGGAGCTCCGAATGCCACGGCAAACTGGCTGACACTGACGGCGGCGGTGCACAAATGCTGCGCAGCTAGCGCCATTCGACGGCCAACACCGCGGTTCCTGGTGTGTCCGCTGTGCCGTGCGTGTGATCATTGCTTGTACAGCACTCTCGCAGTGTCCGGAGCAAGTATGGTGGGTCTGTCACCGGTGTCAATGTGTTCTTTTTTCCATTTCCAGGAGTGTATATCAGATCAGTAATCACTCTGACTTGTAAGAACCCATATTCTATTACTACTCCAAGTTCCAGCACTCCAAAGTGGTGATCCATGCAACAGTTAATTGTGACTGTCACTATGATTATATGACCCATGTTAAACCAATTTGAAATCACTTACACAAACAAACATACAGTGCTACTATAACTTTTAACAATTAAATCATTATTTCCGATGGCCATCATATCTTTGTCTCATGGCCAGCTTCCTTGCATCTTTGCTCCTCGAACTACTATTGCTGTCAGCCACCCATTCTGGTATCACCTTTGCCGCTTGATTCTCTATTGGTGTTGGTCATTGCTTATGCACTGGTACTTAATACTACATTTTAAATAATCTTATTTAAGCAAATACTTATAACAATATATGATCAATACCCAACACATTTTGTCATAAATCAGTTTGCTGCATTAACAAGTACAGGTGATGAAACTACCTTGATGACAACTAAAACGTACCAAATTTTTCTTTAAACTGTCACACACACCGATGTTGGCAGGCATTTGTCTGCCTTTATACCAGTAAAGACACAACATTGGTTTCTGTGGTGACAGTCCACATTGCCTCTGTTGTTTTCACACTATATGGATACTTCCCTTGTTGCAAAGAAGCCCATTTCTTGACTTGAATTGTGTGATGTGGCTTTATGATCCTGCTCACCCAAGCAAACAGTGACTCTTGTTGGACACATGTTAAGCTTAGCCTTTGAAATCAGCATGTCACTGAGTACAGCCCTCTTGAATCCATGGATCTCATATTCTCATGGCAGTCATGGTATCCTGACCAACATGAGCTGCAGTAAACAATAATCTGCAGTGTCAGTATGCCACAATCCTATAGCTGTCGAATTTCAACATGTACCCTTACACGTTTCTCCTTCTTGCAAGATCCCAATTTTCTCACATAAAACCAACACTGAAATATGGTTCCTGAATGAGAAACCCATCTTTTGTTATGTATGTTATGTAGATGCTGTTATTCCTCCCTGTTTCTTGCACTTGTGCTAAAAGGCTAATTATTTGTGTGTCCATGCAGATCAAAAAATTCATTACTTTTGACATTTACTTCATGTCGCTTTCATGGTGTTGCAATTTTAGAGGCTAGCGTGTATCAACTGCATTTCAATTTCCAAAGAATGTGAAGGAATATAGACTTTGAACAGTGTCTCTTATTGTACATTCAGAACTTTTCTTCACTATACATGCTTCCAATCAATTTTTTATGATTAATTACATTACATAAATCAATCTGTAGACAAGATGAAAGAAACTTTTAGAAATAGATGTGTGTGGAACAGATGGGAAATATTAACTACTTGTAATGGTTTAAAAGAAAATGCCTTTTGCATGCTGCACCCAGACGCATTTTGCCTTATTTATAAGGCATCTTCAGTGGGTGTGGTGAAAGTTAGATGATTTTTTTTTTTTTTTCATTTGCAGGTAATAAGCTATAGGTTTAAAAAATGGAAGTTCTTATAATAAAATAGAAAAGTAATTACAGACCAACATCTAATTCATTATTTGCAAGCCAGACTGCTTCCTCTCATATGGAAAGCTGCTTTGAAACCTTGCAGTTTTTCTTGCGTTCATTCTGTTTTTGAAACATAGGACTGTAACTGCCATTACAGTGGGTACAATAGTAATCTAGTCACAAAATTAAACAACAAATATAGTCGATAAACACAATAGATACACAGCCACAAACAACACAATAAAACGTCACTCAGACAAGTACACACAATAGGACAATGATGACACAAAGAATACATGAAAACAAGAAAAAAGATTGAAGATGGTACACAGTGACATACAAGTACAAACTCACATATAAAATGACAAATATTTTCAAAAGGCAAGGCGTAAACATAGCATTCAAAACAGACAATTCAGTCCAAAATAACATTGAAAAAATAATAAAAGATGCAGACATACACCAGAAAGCAGGAATATACCAATTACAACACAACACATGCGATGGAAGTTACGTAGTACAAACTAGCAAATCATTTGATGTCCAGTACAAAGAATATATTAAAGTATGGAAATATCAGACAAGCCACACAAGTTCTGCAGAACATTTAAAAGACAATAACCACAAGCCTACTGCAAGAGGGAAAAATGAAAATAGTTGGAATAAATAATGAGAGACACCTCCTAAATGCACAATAAAAAACACACATATACCAAACAAAGGCTGAAAAGAAGCTATTACTAAATGACCAAATGAATATAACTGATTGATCATGCCTACAGATAATGAATTAGATTCTGATCTGTAAGTACTTTTCCATTTTATTATAAGAACTTCTAGGAACTGTTTTAAATCCATAACCTATGTTGCAAACAAAAAAGTCACGTAATATTTCAAGGCATCCATTGGACATGAATAATGAAAACCATGTCTGGGTGCACAAATAAAATAAAAAGTTTAATGTGTAGTGTGCAAATTTTTTTTTTTATTATTTGAAACTGCTGCAATTTATATACAGGGTGGTCCATTGATCATGACCGGGCCAAATATCTCACGAAGTAAGCATCAAACGAAAAAACTACAAAGAAGGAAATTTGTCTAGCTTGAAGGGGGAAACCAGATGGCACTATGGTTGGCCCGCAAGATGGCGCTGCCATAGGGCAAACGGACATTAGTTGCGTTTTTTTTTAAAAATAGGAATCCCCATTTTTATTACATATTCATGTAGTACGTAAAGAAATATGAATGTTTTAGTTGGTCCACTTTTTTTGCTTTGTGATAGATAGCGCTGTAATAGTCACAAACATGTGGCTCACAATTTTAGACGAACAGTCGGTAACAGGTATGTTCACGGAACATAGCTATGTTTGAACATTTTATTTTGGTTGTTCCAATGTGATACATGTACCTAATGCAATAAATGCTCAAAATGATGTCCGTCAACCTCAATGCATTTGGCAATATATGTAACGACATTCCTCTCAACAGCGAGTAGTTCACCTTCCGTAATGTTCGCACATGCATTGACAATGTGCTGACGCATGTTGTCAGGAATTGTCGGTGGATCACGATAGCAAATATCCTTCAACTTTCCCCACAGAAAGAAATTCGGGGACGTTATATCCGGTGAACGTGCAGGCCGTGGTATGGTGCTTCGACGACCAATCCACCTGTCATGAAATATGCTACTCAATACCGCTTCAACTGCATGCGAGCTATGTGCTGGACATGCATCACGGTGGAAGTACATTGCCATTCTGTCATCCAGTGAAACATCTTGTAGTAACATCGGTAGAACATTACGTAGGAAATCAGTATACATTGCACCATTTAGATTGCCACCGATAAAATGGGGGCCAGTTATTCTTCCTCCCATAATGCCACACCATACATTAACCCGTCAAGGTCACTGATGTTCCACTTGTCACAGTCATTGTGGATTTTCCATTGTCCAATAGTGCATATTATGCCGGTTTACGTTACCGCTGTTGGTGAATGACGCTTCGTCGCTAAATAGAATGCGTGCAAAAAATCTGTCATCGTCCCATAATTTCTCTTGTGCCCATTGGCAGAACTGTACACGACATTGAAAGTCGTCACCATCCAATTCCTGGTGCACAGAAATATGGTACAGGCACAATCGATGTTGATGTAGCATTCTCAACGCCAACGTTTTTGAGATTCCCGATTCTTGCACAATTTGTCTGCTACTGATGTGCGGATTAGACGTGACAGTAGCTAAAACACCTACTTGGGCACCATCATTTGTTGCAGGTCATGGCCGGCCGGAGTGGCCGAGCGGTTAAAGGCGCTACAGTCTGGAACCGCACGACCGCTACGGTCGCAGGTTCGAATCCTGCCTCGGGCATGGATGTGTGTGATGTCCTTAGGTTAGTTAGGTTTAAGTAGTTCTAAGTTCTAGGGGACTTATGACCACAGCAGTTGAGTCCCGTAGTGCTCAGAGCCATTTGAACCATTTTTTTGCAGGTCATGGTTGACGTTTCACATGTGGCTGAACACTTCCTGTTTCCTTACATAACGTAACTATCCGGCGAACGGTCCAGACACTTGGATGATGTCATCCAGGATATCGAGCAGTCTACATAGCACACGCCCGTTGGGCATTTTGATCACAATAGCCATACATCAACACAGTATCGAACTTTTCCGCAGTTGGCGAACGGTCCATTTTAACACGGGTAATGTATCACGAAGCAAATACCGTCTGCACTGGCGGAATGTTACGTGATACCACGTACTTACACGTTTGTGACTATTACAGCACTATCTATCACAAAGCAAAAAAGGGGTCCAACTAAAACATTCATATTTCTTTATGTACTAGATGAATATGCAATAAAAAATGGGGGTTCCTATTTAAAAAAATGCAGTTGATATACGTTTGAACTATGGCAACCCCATCTAGCGGACCAACCAGAGTGCCATCTGGTTTCCCCCTTCAAGCTAGACAAGTTTCGTTCTTTGTAGTTTTTTCGTTTGATGCTTATTTCGTGAGATATTTGGCCTGGTGACTATCAATGGACCACCCTGTATATAGCTGTTGCAAAAATGGCCACCACAAGATACTTGTCATTAATGGCTTGATCTATAAAGTTACACATACTTGATTTATATTACAGGTATAATAGCAGACATAAAAGTGAGAATAGTGTTCTGTATATGTACTAATATTCACAAAAGACTTTTTCTTTAGGGAAAAGGTTTTTAATGAAACAATATTCTACGGAACTGAACTGGCCAAAAGTATTCTGTGTTTGCCCACATTGCTTCTCTCCATTCTAAGCAAAATGCAGCACAAGAACGAGTGTAAATATGGATGTCAGTTTCTGTATTGATTTTATTGGTGCTTTTTACAGGCTTGCAACCAGTAACTGAAGATCAGTTGGAGCGAGTCATTGAAGAACTTGAAGTACGCTGCTGGGAAAAGATACAAACCATTGTTAAAACTGAGGAGGGCCTTGGTATAGAATATGACGAAAATGTCATCTGTGATGTTTGCAGATCGGTGAGTATAATTGTTTCAGTGTATTAATTGTTTGCAGTACATTGCAGAAAGTCTGGTACAACTCTGCCCATTTAGAGTTACAAGCCAGTTACTTTAAAATGAGAATCAATCTTTTTAATTTTCTTTTTGTGTAAAGTGTACAGGCTTGTTTACATCTTAGAGAAGCCATTCACTATTGTTGGCACCTGGAAAACAAACAAAATGTTTGAAATATGAATGTACATGTATTATATAGCAAAATATTGTAGATATTGGGGTACCAGTGGGGATATAGGCACTGAGTGGGTGATTAAGACATTATATATGTAAAATTTATTCTATGCAGGGAAATTATTTTTCTTTCCAAGAATTTGAGCACACTGAATGGGAGAGGAGAAGGAAATTTAAAATCACGATAATGCTCTGAGAAATGAAAGCATCTCTAAAGAAGTGGGACCAATTTCATCAGCCACACTACATTAGAATAGTAGGTCATGTTTGTAAATACTGTTTGATATTTATTGGAGACTGCAGGATAACCGGGAGAATGCCGTGCACTGTGCAGCCGGACTCGGAGGAAGGCAACGAGATGGTGTTCTGCGACATGTGCAACATCTGCGTTCACCAAGCGTGCTACGGCATCACAGCGATTCCTGCTGGCTCGTGGCTGTGTCGAACTTGTGCCCTGGGACTACGACCAGAGTGTGTACTGTGTCCTAATAAAGGTGGTGCTATGAAGTGTACACGTTCCGGTCAGAAGTGGGCACATGTATCCTGCGCCCTCTGGATTCCTGAAGTCAGCATTGGCTGCGTAGAGAAGATGGAACCAATCACTAAGATTTCCAGCATACCTGTAAGTAACACTCCAGTGGGTTGTTCTATTATTGTTTTTTCACTGAATATTTCCACTACCATTGTTACTAAATATTTCTGAATGCAGCGTGTTGAATTACCTGTGCTGCAGTGAAAATTTGTGGGTGGCACTTGAGACATCATTAGTATTGTAAACTTCACTTTAGGGCCAACAAACATGTTATGAAACAAAATTAGCATTCTGCCAAGCATGACTAATTCCTTCTGCGCACATATTACAATTACAGTAGTTGGTACAGTTCCAGTTAGTCTTATGTTGGTAGAAACAACGTGCACAGCAAACAGAACCATTATACAGGAATGTTATACCAGCATGTGGGCTGAAGATAACAGGCTCATCACTGTAGTCGCACAGTAAAGCAGAAAGCACAGCAGTCAATATCCATAACAGGTAATCAGCAGCATCGTATTTCACATCATGGAAGTAGAGTTAGTGAAGGAAAAACTGAGGAGCCAGTTGCCAGCCAGCCTTATATTGTTTATAATTCAGTAAACAAGAATAGGTTCAAGAGAATTCATTCAATTAGCACCTTTTTCCTCTTTTTCTCATCTTACATAGTATTTTAGCACTTTTCCCCTTTCTTTTTTCATCTGAAATTTACAACTAAAAATCCTTAACCATGGCTATTATCTATGCACTTTTGAACTCCTTCCTTAAGCCAATTGCCTTATCTCAGTTTTGTGTGTTCATGCATTACCTTGTCTCTGGTCCGTTCCTACTTGTGTCTGCAGTATCTTATACAAAATACTGCATGAAGTCAATTTCCATGATGCAATTAACTTCAATGTGTGAACAAGCTCGTATAAATTCGTAATAATTAAGAACTTCTGTCCCATTATTCCATCATTGTACTGCGTCATGTGACCAATGTATTTGTACAGGGTGACAATTATTGAACTACATGAAATAAAATAGTCATAACTTCTGAACGGTTTCTGTTAGGACATTCAAACTGCACGGTTGGCCATGGGGCATGATGGGAATTAGTATGCGCATGCACGGTTTGGTTAAGCAGCAAGCCCACTTTCATTTGGATGGGTTCGTCAATAAGCAAAGTTGGCACATGTGGAGGTCTGAGAACCCGGATTTTGCAATCGTGAAGTCTCTTCACCCTCAAAAGGTGACTGTATAGTGTGCAGTGTCCAGTCACAGAATAATTGGTGCAATATTCCTTGATGGCACAGTGACTAACGAACATTATGTGAAGGTTTTAGAAGACGATTTCATACCCATTATCCAAGGTGACCCTGATTTCGACAAGAAGTGGTTCACGCAAGACGGAGCTCCACCCTATCGAAGTAAGAGTGTGTTTGATGTCCTGGAGAAGCACTTTGGAGATTACATTCTGGCTCTGGGGTACCCAGAGGTCACTAGATGGGCTTCAAGTGGCCACCGTATTCTCCAGATCTAAACACTTGCGACTCTTTTGGTGGGGCTATATTAAAGACAAAGTGTACAGCTGTAACCCCAAAACCATTTCAGAGCTGAAAATAGCTGCTCAGAAGATCATCAACACCAGTTAATTTCCAACTGGATACTATTTGTAACAGCATTAGCTTTTAAGTCAACTGTGCTCGCCAACTGCTGAGTAATTTGCAATTTTATTAGTCACTGAGAACACACATCACTTAATGAACCCAATAATGACCTTCTTATGTAAAAAGTAGATTTGTAACAGGTGCAAGGGTTTACGGTGACTTGTGTTTAGGAGAAGGGTAGTCGAAAATCACATTGTCGTAGTCTTGAATTAGTCTATCCTTGTGTGAATGGCTGCACGTTTTCCCACTAATGCCACTGCTGGTTCCTTCTATTCTTCTCCAATTCAGCCAATGATCCTTTTCTAATTAACTTATTTTCTGCAGTAATTAGCTAATGCCACTGCTGGTTCCTTCTATTCTTCTCCAATTCAGCCAATGATCCTTTTCTAATTAACTTATTTTCTGCAGTAATTAGCTTATGTACACCCCTCTAGATGAATCAGAACAGTATTTCTATGACATAACAACTTGTTAAACTTAGAGTTAGAGATGTATTTGTAGAAGTGCAGTGCAATATAAATTGTTCAATAAAACTTGAAAATTAAATATATTACTCTGTGTTCATCATGCACAGTGACCGATAACACCCACTCATCAACTGAGACTTTTTTTGACAGATTATTATGCAGCTACATGAAAACTAGTCTCTGATATCTGATTCAGCAGCCCTGGTTTGACGAGTCTTTGCTCGCAATTTGTCACATATTCTTTGTTGGGCTTAGAGAGGAAAGGCAAGCTGTGGTTACTGCATGGTTCCCTCATCAGAATAATTCTAGTAACTTCTAGATTTCTTACCAAGTGCAAAATTCATTGAGATAGTCCATCATCTGGCATGAAGTTTTCTTTAAAAATGATTCCTGCTGTTGTGCATCCTAAACTAAACAACAACATAAGGGATCAGAGTTTCTTATCTAAATTATAGTTAGTTGTTCCAGAGAAAAAATTTCTGATAAAGAACTTGACGTGGAATATGTATTGTGTAAAAATGATTAATAACTTCTGTTCAAGAATGCCTGTGTGGTACATGATGAGTTGTTAAGGAGAAACAACTTCATTTGAAGACACTTCTGCTATCTATCATACACTTTATTTCTGTGGACAGATGGTCAAACAGTTTTGCAGCTGCATATTTCACCTGTTTCTGTGCCAATGTTTGTTAAATTTCATTAAAAGGTACAAATTCATTAAAAGGTAATGCATATCATTTTTTCCATCAAGTGTTGTACTTGTGAATATCTCTGTTACTCTCAAACTGAAATGAACTGTTGAGTGAATAAATGTTCTATCAGGTGTGGTTAATATTCCCACCTGCATAAAGATATGCCTGCAAGGTGTACATGTGTGCAGCCCACACATAATTCTTATTATTTTCTTTAGTACAATGACTAAATTTTGCCAGAACATTATCTAACAAGACATCAGTGAATGAAAATATTCATTATACATTCCCAAAGTTGGCAATTACTGCAGTGACTGAAGTAGCCAAATCTAAATGCTTTAGCAAGTGGTTTTTCCATATCCCCAAAGTTGGTGATTATATCTCAAAAATTTTCAATTATTGCAATAGCAAAAGTAACAAAACCTAAACTTTTAGCTGGTCCACTGTATGGTTTATTCCATATCCCCAAAATAGTTACTGCAATAGCAAAATTAGCCAAACCTAAATGTTTTAGCAGGTCTACTATATGGTTTTTCCACTCATAGTTTTCACTGTATGCACACTTAAGAACTCAGAATTTTCTACCTCTATGTATTATTTTGTTGGTATACTAGGTTAATAGGAGGTGAGAAGTTTTTTACTGTATGAAATTGGATGGTTGCGTGTTTTCAAACTTTAAAGTTATCTCATGTGTGCAAAATTATCCAATAAACTTCACAAAAACTTTCTTTAATACGTTCTCTGTCGATGCTTCTTTGTTCAGCTTCACAACAATGTTTATACGAGACTCATTTGGAAAGTAAATAACATTTTTTCTACTGTTCAAGTTTAGGCACTTGTCATGCAGTTCTACCTGCTTTTCTATGACAATTTGCATACCCAGTTGTCACCAAATTGTTGAACCACTGACCAACAGCTTCTTTAAGTTTGTCATCAATTCCATAGCATTACCCACTCAAAAAATCTTTCAGTTTGAGTTATAAATGATAATCACTTGAGGCTAAGTCTGAACTGTACGGTGAATGTTGAAATATTTCCCAGTGAAACCGCTGAAGCAAGTCCCGCTCCATGCGGGTGTACATTATCGTGGAGGAGGACGACTCCACTAGTTATCATTCGGCACCGCTTGTTTTTAATGATGCGGTGAAATTGTTGAAGCATCTGACAGTAGGCCACTACATTTCTAGGCATGTAGTTGATGAGCAGGATACCCTTACGATGCGAAAACATTATAGCCATAATTTTTCTGGTGCTTAAAATTTATTTTAATTTTTTTGGTTGAGTTAGGATTGCAAATGACGCCATTCTATTGATTGGCACTTTGTTTATGGTGTGAAATGTGATGTCCAAGTTGCATCACCAGTGACAGTGTGGTTCAAAAATTCATCAGCATTCTTTTCATAGTGACAGAGTAATTTCAATGCAGCTACCATTCATTTCATTTTGTGTTCTTCTGACAAAATTCGAGGAACTCACGGCACACCATTTTTTACAGCCCAGATCTGCAGTAACAGTCTTTTACAATACAGTTCTTAAAATGTCTGGAAAGAATGAGTGCAGTCCACTGATTGTGAAGCACCTAACTTCTTGGATTTTTGTTTCAATCCTTGCTTTGAGTCTGTCAGTCACCACTGAGGGGCAACCTTAGCGATCTTCATTGTGAACATTCTTCTGTCTGACATTCAACATAGTACTCCAATTCTGAACTGACACTTGTTCACCCCATTACCATAAACTTCTGTTATCTGTCTATAAATTTTGAAAGGTCAGACTTTCTGCACATTTAAAAAGTGGATAACACTGCACATTGCACACTTGTTGGGTCGTAAATTTTGTCACACATTTTAAAGTTACACAGCTAAGCAGTAAGTGACTGTATTGAATTAAAGTTGTCACCACATTGAAGTGGATGAATACCAAGGTCAGTGGTTGGTCAGTGGTGGTGGTGGCAGGAAACAATCATGTATCAAAACAAAATGTTCTTTACTTTCCAAATGACCCCCTCCCTCATGTCGTACAAACAATGTTAATCGTGCCCCCCTATCTAAATAAAAATGTAGATCAACAACTTAAAGCAAGGCCAATGATCAAATCTTGTGGGACTCCCATTGTAATTTGTCCTTATGCAGGTGATACAGCACAATTCTTTGTATTACTCATACAGCCTAGAGTAGTCTATTCCAACTTTGCCCACTCGGAGGCAGTTTGACAGACACGGGCACAAATGGACGTGGGTGGGCAAACAGCTGCTGCAAGGGAAGTCTTGCAGCTGGGCCACAGTGTTTGGAAGTGGGCAGTTGGCTCGCTGATCTGGTGTGTAGCTTACAATGTCTGCAGCTGCCAGCGAACTCAATGAGGGGCGAGAAAGGACACCCTTGCCCCATGAGGCAGTTTGTACAGCATAGCATAGGGTAACTGTGCATTCTAGTTCTTCCCACTCAATGGCAAATCTGGTACAGCAAACACAGGTAGTTTTTTGAAAGAAAACTATCTTTGTCGCAGGAGAAACAATACTTTCATTGAGTGTTTCACCCTTTTGGGATGTCATCAGAAAATATGTTAGAAACAGAGAATAGTATTTATTGGCATGTGGTCCTATTCTAAGAGCTATACTGGAAATCAAAATATTTACCAGAGAACTTACTTTAATATACTGGAAAATTTGCATTTATCACACGTGTGGGGTCTTGTGTGTACCTGCAGAGCAAGTTACGATTCGGCTATTGAGAGCTACAGTGCCGAGAAAACCCCTAAAAAATTATGCATGCTGCATCCCTTCTCTTGGACATGCCAGTGTCCATTGAAAAAGCAGTTCTGGCATACAACAACACTTACAGGTTTTGAAACTGAGTAGCACAATCTGTACACTAAGCAATAACTCGTTCCACTCATACTTAAAAGTACACAAGCAAAACATACTGTTTGCACTGTCGGTTGGCTAGGTAACCTGCCCCTAGAAGGCCCACATGCACACAACCTTAATGTTAATTCAGAGATAATGTGAAAAAATTGATACAATTACCAATACTTCCGCGACTGCTACGGTCGCAGGTTCGAATCCTGCCTCGGGCATGGATGTGTGTGATGTCCTTAGGTTAGTTAGGTTTAAGTAGGGGGGACTGATGACCACAGATGTTAAGTCCCATAGTGCTCAGAGCCATTTGAACCAATACTTCTCTGTTAACTTTACTGTTAAAAAAGAAACCTAAATCTTGACTTAGGTAATAAAATTGATGTGCAGATTAGCACTTTACATAAATATCTGCTATTTAAGGCAAGCATGACCCATAGTAGAACCCAACATAGCTACATGTTCATTGAACTGTGGTACAGTGATAAATGTACTGCCTTTTGCGTTTATAAACTGGCAAACAGCCAGAATGTTCGAAACTAGTTTCCATGAACATATTCTTACTAAGAAGTGTGAAATCAAAGGACATTCTGCATTCGCAAACACTTAAAAGAAAATGGGTGCCAGGTACTCAGGTTAGAATGTCATCAAATCTTGCACCAGTCTCCAAAAGGCAAAGAGCTAAGAGGAGGTGGAAGCAGAAAAGCACTTGCATACAGTAAAGGTTTTGTCCTTAATGATCAGCTGATTACTGAGGGGGGGGGGGGGGGGGAGAGATATGCAGTGAGCCACTGTGGTCTGTGACATGTGGCTCAAGGTGCAACTGACAGATGACATCGAAAAAGTTCAAAGAAGTGCACCTTGTTTTGTATTATCGTGAAATAGGGGAGATAGTGCCACAGACATGATACATGAATTGGAGTGGCAATCATTAAAACAGGCGTTTTTCGCTGTGACAGGATCTTCTGATCAAATTTCAATCACCAGTTTTCTCCTCCTATTGCGAAAACATTCTGTTGGCACCCACCTACATATGGAGAAATGATCATCATGATAAAATAAATCAGGGCTCACACAGAAAAATTTAACTGCTTGTTTTTCCCACACGCCGTTCTAGAGTGGAATGGTAGAGAGACAGCTTGAAGGTGGTTCATTGAACCCTCTGCCAGGCACTTTATTGTGAATAACAGAGTAATCACAGAGATGTAGATAGATGAAATACAGCAGCTGGTGCCCAAGCAAGCAGTTCTGCTGGACTGGACATGTTGACTGGCGCTGCCCCATATGTAGCCAGAAATCTGGACAATGCATCTTCGTGGAAACATGCAGACACAGACTTCTTGACTGTAGTCATGAAGCGCCCCTCCTCCAAAGTATAATTTGAGTGAAATATAGCGGTAGTCAGAAGTTGGATACCTTTTCAAATTGAAAAGTCTACAAACTCATGTGATACAAATTTCCAACCATTATGAGGACACAAGAGTTCTGTCATACCTCAATGGCAAAAATGACTGACTGTGCGAACGGTGACAGTCGACAGTGTGGAAGACAGCTTGACTATGTATAGGGCATTTGACACAGCATCACCACCAACAACTATATGCTGCCCAAAAATGGACCCGAGAAATTGACACACACCCTGTCCCGAGGGTGCTGTGGTACCAGCTGAGGAGGAAACTGGCAAGCCAGTGACTCTGTGCCATGAGCCCACACCATATGTGTTCAATGTCTTGATTGATCATAACACATCACTCCAGCGCCTTCAGTTTCACCCCAGTGTGATGCTTGCAGCAGCTGGAGGATACGAGGACACAACACTGGGTGGAGGACCTCTCGACAGCATTGCTCCCTTGTGAAAAGTATGAGGATTTTCTGGTCAACGTTGGATGAATCACAGAGGAGAAAAAACGTACGCCATACTGAATCCACACCTGAAGAGATGCACTCTGACCAACCAATTCATACAGCGGAAACGACTTCCCAGAAAAGCAGATTGACTGCTATAGCGGTTGCGACCTCTCGCTTTATCAGTGGAAAATTCAACAGGATTTGCTGCAAGGTATTGTCCAATGCAGACACGAGAGCTTCCTGCCAATTGAAGACAAAATTGGTTCCCACTGGCAGCCTTTACAGTGCATCAGCATTTGCATGCTGGGTGGTGGTGCGTTAACAAAAGTCATAGCAGTAATTACTGAGAAAGAGGGCCCTGCATTTTTGATGTGTAAACGATGGGTCATTCTTTTCCACCCAGATTCCGATGAGACTGAACCTCACCAATATCGTACTGGGGTAATCATAGGCAAGAATTAAAGGTTTACCTGGTATAAAGGAAGCCAAACAGGCAGCAGAGCACAAACACTGCTTGAGGAACTAAAAAGGCCTGTTAACAGGCCGCAGACTGAACAGACTTAATGCCCTTATGGTGAAGCATTTAAGAGAATAGCAGACGCATGCAGCCTGGGGAATGAACTTAGCATTATACAATATCTTGCCCAAAAAATCTGCAGCTCCTTCAGGTTCTTGGGTGCCAGCAAGTTGACGATGGCTGCTCATCTGTAGGGGCTATCCACCTTTGCTAACCACATGTCCCAAAGAATGCACCTCAGGGGAGTAAAAACTGTACTTTTCAGTTGTAGTGTGGCCATTCTCCAGCAGACATTGGAAAGCCGTCTGCAAGTTTTGTAAATACTCCTCACATGCAGAGCCTATAGCATAGATGCCGTCAAGCTAGTTTACGCAACGGGGAATGTCTTGAATCAACTGCTTCAAATATTGTTGATAACTTCCACAAGATTGTAAAAGGCAAGCAATTAAACTGTTAAAAGCCCAAAGAGGTTGTTGAGTACCAAGAAAGTACAAGAAGTTGTGTCCAACAACAACTGCAGATGTGCCTCACGCGAGTCTGTATGTGAAAAATACTCCCCCCCCCTTTCCCCCTCTCCCGCCAAGAACTCCTATGGCCACAGAATTATGAGTTGTCTGTGTGTTTAAAATCGCCACAAAGGATCATGGTGGTTTGAGGCTTCTGAATCACCACCAAAGGGATGATCCACTGACGCGACAAAATAGGAGAAACAACGCCCTGATCCTGCCAGTACTGCAATTCGGCCTTTACTTTGTCACATGTGGAGAAGAGATTGGGGCTTGGGCGACAAAATTTGGCTACTGCTAATGGCTTAAGAGAAAGATTTGCCTCAAAATGTTGTGCCTGCCCAATATATACTCAAACAGAAACTTCCTGGCAGATTAAAACTGTGTGCCCAACCGAGACTCGAACTCGGGACCTTTGCCTTTCGCGGGCAAGTGCTCTACCATCTGAGCTACCGAAGCACGACTCACGCCCGGTACTCACAGCTTCACTTCTGCCAGTATCTCGTCTCCTACCTTCCAAACTTTACAGAAGCTCTTCTGCGAACCTTGCAGAACTAGCACTCCTGAAAGAAAGGATACTGCGGAGACATGGCTTAACCACAGCCTGGGGGATGTTTCCAGAATGAGATTTTCACTCTTCAGCGGAGTGTGCGCTGATATGAAACTTCCTGGCAGATTAATATTGTGTGCCCGACCGAGACTCGAACTCGGGACCTTTGCCTTTCGCGGGCAAGTGCTCTACCATCTGAGCTACCGAAGCACGACTCACGCCCGGTCCTCACAGCTACATCCCCCAGGCTGTGGCTAAGCCATGTCTCCGCAGTATCCTTTCTTTCAGGAGTGCTAGTTCTGCAAGGTTCGCAGGAGAGCTTCTGTAAAGTTTGGAAGGTAGGAGACGAGATACTGGCAGAAGTAAAGCTGTGAGGACCGGGCGTGAATCGTGCTTGGGTAGCCCAGTTGGTAGAGCACTTGCCCGTGAAAGGCAAAGGTCCCGAGTTCGAGTCTCGGTCGGGCACACAGTTTTAATCTGCCAGGAAGTTTCATATCAGCGCACACTCCGCTGCAGAGTGAAAATCTCATTCTGGATATACTCAAACATTTGGTTGTATGATAAAGATGAGGAGTACAAATCCCGAATAGGGAGTGACTGCTGAGACACTAAATAGACTTCGTCAACTGTCTGCAAGCCAAAAACAGGAAAAGCGTGTAACCGAAAAACATTTTGCACCAACGGAGAGAAATTGAACACTAACAAAGTAAGTTGCTGTTCACATTCTTGTAACATACAGAGACGGGGAATTGCCCTCTCAAAGGAATGTACTGTTTACCATAAGACATAAGTTAACATAGTGGCCACTGCAATGCTGGGCAGGCCAATAGCCTAAGTATCTATGTGAATGAGGCTGACCATCGCTCCCACATCTGCTTGAAAGTCAACCATCACCTGTCCAGCAAAATATGTCAGGGCAACAAGTGTGGGGCTCTAGAGACAGCCCCAGAGTCCAGCAAAACATAGGAGCATCCAATGACTGACACACAGCTCGCCAACTGTCATTGCTAAATAGGCCACCTGATAGCATGCTCCACACATACCTCCACATGCAAGCAGTCTCATCGAACATGCACCAAAGGACTGTTGAGGCAGGACTGCTACCTCATTCAATAAATGAAAAGAGAGCAATGCTGTGAACCTGAAAAACAATGTGGGCAGGAATTACAGTGTCACAGTTAATGCGAACCGGCTGAGTTCGACATAGGTGAAGATGAGTAGCGTCACATTGCTGCTGTACTGCAATCATTATCAACAACATGCAGCAACTCACTGTGAGCAAAGGCAGCCTGGGGAATCCCCTGGGACACCAGAGGCTGTTTACCATGTGCACCTAATTGTACCACTTGCCAGTTGTCAGAAAGGATGTCCACCACTGTAAGCTCATGCCCGAAATCTGGGAAACTTTGGCTAAAGGAGGATTAGACTGGGTCAGCATGTTAGTTTGGTCGTCATAATCAGGTGCTAGCCCAACAATCATGTCCTGAATTGGTGAGTCTGCATATGTGGCACTTGAAGTGACACTTCTGGGAGAGACCCTGCAAATCTGTAATCCAGGCTGCATACAATTACCCAGGGCTGTTTTGTGGTGCTGGTTAGATTGCATCCATGCTGCCTTCATGTGCGTTTGATGTCCAGAATGCTGGGTAAGCAAATAAGTTGATCAAAGGGCATTTTCTTGGGCTCAGTGATGGGGCTTGAGATTTTGCACAACTTCATACAACCCCACACAGCTGAACAAAATGAGGCAACATTGTCAACTGGATCAAGTATATGCTTTACCTAGCTGTGCAGCAGGATCCAATGCAGGTAATTTTCCCACATTTGTGTAGACTCACCAGAGATGGAAAATAGCAGTGGAGGTAGAGAATAAAACTGCACACCGGGCACCTGGCCTGACACTTGCATGGTATGGGTGTGAAACAATTTCACATTCCATTTTAGCAGCTCCTGTATCTGCTCATACTACTACTGCTGCTGCTGCTGCTGCTCCCTCTGTAGGTACAATTGTTCCTGCTAGCATTGCAGTATTGGAGGGCAGCGTGGAGGGTAAAAATCGTAGAGGGAGACCAAGAGATGAATACACTAAGCAGATTCAGAAGGATGTAGGTTGCAGCAGGTACTGGGAGATGAAGAAGCTTGCACAGGATAGAGTAGCATGGAGAGCTGCATCAAACCAGTCTCAGGACTGAAGACAACAACAACAACAACAGCATTGCAGAAATACTTTGTCAATTGTGGCCCAAAATTAACACTGTGGAAAGGGGAGAAAAAAGGTGGAATCACCACACATGTAAAAACATCATTTATCACTACTTGAGTCTTTGCACAGGCTAGACAGTGCTGCTAAACAACATCATCGGCACAGGGTACTGTCCGGCCGACAGTGGCTCAACAAGCCAGGGACAGAACTTCTCAAGAGGAAATGAAAACTCGCCATGCGAGTAAATTTATGGGGAAGCAGGAAGTCTGAAACTGCATTGAGATGCACTTGGGGGTAAATACAACACACGGCAGGTGCATATGGCTGATAGCTGAGCACATGGAATGGCACAAGGCATTAGGCATAGTCAGCAGTGGTTGAATTCATCATTAGAACTGTCCTAGACGGCTTACTTCCTTCGGCAAATAAACACTTCCATCAGCGGATCTGCCTATACCATGTGTCACATGCGCTCCCCATGGCAGTTGTCCCCACTATTTCACTACAATAACCATATCAGCTCACCTACTCCATTGCTTTGTCCACTGGCTGGGATACTTTTAATTTTTTAAACTATTTGCACTAATTATCTCACCTGCAGTTACAGTACATTTTACAGTACAGGATTACTAATATGAAAGTATTCCAAATCATCTTGTCCCTTTTGCATTGTAAAGAGACTGTGACACCTCAAGTAGTTCATGGTTTCTTTAATGACTTCCCATTATTACATTTAGTCACTTTTTATGAAAATTGCTTTCAAAAATGGGCAGATCTCATTAAGAAATAAGTTAAATTTTTGAGCTAGCGTTAGGATCATTGTAAACTTTACCCCAGTCATATATTTTTTTTAGCAGTCTTTAAAATATTCAGCAGTTTTCTCATCAATCAACCTCACTGTTTTATTAGGGCATTTCTGAACTATACTTGGAGGTAAGTTACATAATGTGATTAACAGTGTATTATGATCTGACAGTGCATCTACCACAGGATGTGTATGCAAACCTTTTAACTCCTGCTTGTTGTATGAATACATTACCTATAAGGATACTAAAGTACAAGTGGGCAAAAGTACCTCTTGATCAATTTTTCTGCCGGACCCCATCAACAATTTTTTGTATGAAAGACGGCACAATAACCCATCAAAATTTTTTTAAGAGGATTTCCCAGTGGAGGTCAGTATATGGTATCAATCACATGTATCACGTTTCCCAATGTTAATTCACAAGCACATTTGTATATGTTGATCTGTGCAGAATTTACTTATTTCTATTGTTGTATTTATATTTTCTTATGAATGTGACAACTCCTCTTGTATCCATGTTAGATCTACACTTGTATCACTAATAGTATACTGAAATATTTTACTATTAGTAATAATTTGTTAGTTTGAATGCCACCTTACATAGAATTCCTGTAACTGGAATTTCAGTGTGTCATTTTTCCTTGTATTAATTAATTATATTCTCAAAAAAAAGTCATTAGTTTTCTATAAATCAGCTATTGCATAACTTACAAAGAACTCAGTTTATATTGTTCTTTGCCATGTAGGATGTCATTTTAACAGTGACACTAAAACACATGGGAAGGTAGCATATAAAGCAAAATGTTCAATGTTTTTGAGTATGCGTATCATTAAAAGTTTGAAAATCATTGTTTGTAGTTCTTCATATACACTGAATGTTACAGACAGTGGTGCTCTAAGTTTCTGAATCAAAATCTACAAAAGTTAAAATCAAACAATGGAAAACCCAGTATGGTATAATGACAGTATTACGGAAGGATGGATTCCTGCTCAGCATGTAGTGGAGACATTGAGTCACAGACAGACACAACGAAAAGACTGCTAACAAGTGAACTTTTGGCCAAAAGGCCTTCTTGTAAAGTAGACAACACACTCACACATTCATGCAAGCACAATTCTCACACACATGACCACTGTCTCTGGCTGCCGAGGCTGGACTGCGAGCAACTGTGCATGGAAAAATAGTATTGGTGTTGGAGGTAAGGAGAAGGCTGGGACAGAGGTGGGGAGGGGGAAGGATAGCAGGGTAGGGGTGGTGGCAATGAACTGCTGCTTGCGAAAGCATGCATGGATGTGGTGCGGACATAGTAAGGCAGCCAGGCGCATTGAGAGGTTAGTCGTGGTGGCGGGGGGAGCAGAAAAGAAGTAAAAATACTGTATGTGCTAGGTGGAATAGAAAGTTTGTGTAGTGCTGGAGTGGGAGCAGGGAAGGGGAGCCAGTGCCATCTTGATCCCTCCTACCAACACCAGCTTTTTTGAACTACATAGGTGGGAATTCCCCCTACAGTACATCCTATTTTCCCGTAACCTCCTGGTCTCAACCTTTGTTAATGACTGTCCTTCATCCAACTATCCTCTTCCCTGCTCCCACTCCTACACTACACAGCCCTATATTCCACCTACACAACCATAGCCTTTTTACTTCTCTACTTTTCCACTCCATTCCCTCCTGCCCCCCCCCCCCCCCCCATCTACACATAGCTGCACTGTCCTCACTACATCCCTACATGCTCCCACAAGCAGCATTTTACCATCCCCCACACCTATCCTGCTATCTCTCCCCCTCCCCGCCCCAGCTTCCTCCTTACCGCCACCATCCAGACTGCTTCTCCCCTCAAACACAGTTGCTCAGTCTGGCCTAGGTGGCCAGCGACAGTGGTCATGTATGTGACAGTTGTGTGTGTGTGTGTGTGTGTGTGTGTGTGTGTGTGTTGTCTACTGTAGAAGAAAGCTTTCTGGGTGAAATCTCATTTGTTAGTTTCCTTTTTGTTGTGCCTGTCTGTGACTCACCATCTTCACTATGTGGTAAGTAGCAATCAATCCTTTTCATAATATCGTACAAAAGTTAGTGCTGTACAGAACAATATTCTGGGATTCTAAATGTACAGTATTTTTTGCCTGAATATGTACAAAATGGTCTACATATGGCATAAACCTGCAATATATAGACAATACAGAGTGGCTCATGCATGAGAAAATTGCTTACTTTCACTCCTCCATTGTCATATGTTTTATCTCATTCCAGTAAGTTTGTTACACATATTTGAAGTTGTTGGTTAGAGTAGTTAAATGAAAATAAAATAAGTAAACATATTGAGCTGTTTGATAATCTCAATAATTGTAACTGCTTACTGTATGCTGCAGTCAGTTGAGATTACGTTGTATATCTGCCTTTAACAAAGAGATAGTAGCAGCAATAAAGAGCATTAATATTTTGTCATCAAATGTTGGAGGCAAAATGTTTAGGATGTAATTAATTTTTTATTTGACATACCATGGTTCACTCTCTTCATTTTACAGCAAAGTCGCTGGGCCCTGATATGTGTACTGTGTCGAGAGAGAGTTGGTGCTTGCATACAGTGCTCAATCAAAACTTGCAAAACAGCCTACCATGTGACTTGTGCTTTTAAGCACAGTCTGGAGATGAAGGCAATTATTGAGGATGAGAATGCAGATGATGGTGTGAAGCTCAGGGTGAGTGTGATGATGACAGCTAAAATTTACTAGCAGAAACTAGCAGTAGCATCAGATAAATATGGCAAACCCCTGTCATTGGATATTTACATATATTCTCCACAGGCCATTGTACAGTGTATGGTAGAGGGTAATTTGTATGAATATCAGCCACTTTTTTTCTTATTCCGTTGTGTGCTAAGTAAAGAGAAAATAAGTAAGTGCTTCAGTATATGCACTATTCTCTCTTTGTTATTCTCAAGACCCTTCCTTGGACAAATTCAGTGACAGCAGCAGTATTGTCACATGGTCATACTCGAATGCGCCTTTCTTAAATTTGCAAGTGCTTTGAATGGTGCTCAGTGCGTATTTTGTCAGTGGAGGTAAAAATTCTTCTTCTTCTTCTTCTTCTTCTTCCACTTCCCCTTCCTGTCTCTACAGCCCTCGATGGGCCTTGGCCTGCTGTACGCCATCAGGTTATTTGTCCCTGTCCAGCATCGTGCATCTCCATCTTCATCCCACTGACTTTTTTAGCAGTGCTATTTTTTACTGGTTCTCGTGTTCCATGCAAAAATTGCTGTCGATCCTCTCCAGGCAGTTTATTTTATTGAACTTTATGATTTCAATATCTTTATGCGGTGTATAAAGTTCAAAATTGTATTGTCTGTGCCATACTCCAGTCATCCCATAGATTTTGCACAAATCCCTGTCCGGCCATCCAGATTTAGGTTTTCTCTGATTTCCCTAAATCGCTCTAGGCAAATGCTGAGATAGTTCATTCGAAGAGGGTATGGGCAATTTACTGTCCCCTTTTTCCTAATCCGAGATTGTACTCAGTCTCTAAAGACCCAGCTGTGAATGGGACACTAAACACTAATCTTCCTTCCTTCCATTTTCCTCTTCTTCCACCTGTTGATTTTCAGTTGTTCCTATCAGCTCTTCACACTATTGCATCACTGTCCAGGATTTTGAGCAGTATATTACTCTTGGACATATTAAAGTTTTGTACAGTTGACACTTTGTTTTCCTGGACATATTCCAGGTTGTTGGGCAGCAACATCATTCTTTGATGCTATGTTGCTCCCACATAGATAAATTCACTAACAAATTCTATTTGCACTTGGTGAATTTCTGGCATCATATTTACACTCTGTTCATCATACGAATAAACCAGATGTAAATAAACACAAATGTGATGACTGGTCAGAAGCCATTGCACTCATACATTGGCGTTGTTATACTTTTGGAAGTAGGTCCTACTTATGTATTAGATATGTTATTACTAAGTTACATTAATTGAACTTTAAGATATTCTGATGTATTAACAACCTTCAACATTTTTCTTAATCACGCTTTAGCTACGTAGCTTTTATTTCAAAAATCAAGAGCAGTCACAGTCTCTGTACTGTTGTGCTCTGATTGTCACGCTGTTAATAAGCAGGATGAAAATGGCTGAGTCTGCTTCCTGTTCCATAGTGAAACACACGTGTGGAACACGATTGAAAAGTGCCGAGAAATAGGTTGTCTTAATGTTTTCCATAAATTTACAGAAAATATTGCCTTTGAAGTTTTCCAGGGGATTGTATTTGATACAGTTGAGATACACACACACAGGGTGTATAGTGGAATCGGTAGCATAGTAGATTGGTAATCTGGTGCAGTACATGGATCGCTGGGTCAAGTCTTGCCTTGGTCATCCTTTTTTTACGTTCAGTTTGAAATACATACATCTTGTAATTGTAAAGTTGATCATTATTTTTTATGAATAATGCACGCCTTCTTGTGTCTAACTACGTATTGCACATGAAATTCCTGTTTTCATTTCAAATATAAATTCTTAACTATCAATATTTTATGAAACATTGTTAATAACAGTTGCTTAAATTAAGAAAACATAACAATTTAATCTTTTAGGACTATGTGCATTGTTTTGTACCACAGATGTCTCACACAAACCAGAATGATAAGATTCGTAGAAACATGAAAAACAATCATTTTCACTGCCTTGAGCACACCAAACAAGTGCTGCATTGTTACATTTGCCACTGTATCATTATAAAATGAACCCAACGCAAATGATCTGAAACCAAGTTAAGGGATTTGTCGTAAGAAATAACAAGACTGTTAAGCTGCCATACATACTGGAACTAATGCATGCAGCTTTTTCAAATGTCACCGCCGAACACTGGCAGGATATAGAATGGTGCATCATAAAAGAAGAGGAGAAAATGCGGCACCTGGATGGCTTCGTAGATTCTGTTGTTGATCGACTCATTGTCAACATAACAGATGACAGATCCAGAACTGAAAACTATTTCTCAGATTCGGATAAGGAAGGAGCTAAGAGATTACCAGATGTCTGACTGTAATTAACACAATTGGAGGCTTCAGTATTCAACAGTATGGTGAAATGCCGCAGTGTCCTTTTGCATCACACATAGCTCACTCAGAAAAATTACTCTTTGTTTACGTTAGGAATTTTCATCACTCTTGTTTGTAATTAGAATAGAGCATCTTATGCTTTTCGTCTGGTTACCTAAGAAGCATGTGGTAGTGGTGGAGTTTTGCTGATTATTATTTCATTCTCTTCAAAAATTAAATGACATTTGAAGCTGTATTGTTTCTCTGCTCATCTCTTTTTGTGTCTGACCTGCCACTGTTCACATTATTGCAGGTTAGTTGGACCAGCTGGCTGGCCAGTGCTGTCCAAGTTTAGTGCGCCGGTAAAGCTGTTGTCCCGCATTATTGCTCAGTCTATGTGTGTGTAACACAGCATAAAACATATCCTCATGATCATAATTGACTGTACTGGACACCGCTTGGCTCCCGCTCCACATGAAACGAAATCCAATGAGATTCAAGCAAACGTGGAAGAATACATGGTGTAATGTTTACATCAGGTTTATTCTTATTATGAACACAGTTACTGTTCTGGTTGTATTAATCGCATGTATTTGGTGGTACTTTTATGTTCACTTGCAGTCCCATTTCTATTGTTTCTGCCACCTATGTGTTTCTTTAGCAGCTAGTTCTGTTCTTATAATAATATCCACATCATCTGCATAGGTCAGAACCTGCACCATTCTGTTTTATATTCTGCCTTTTGTGTTGATTTGAGCCGACCTTATTACTCCCTCTAGTGCTGTGTTAAAAAGCATACATGAGAGTGCATCCCCTTGCCTCAGTCCATAGTCTGAAACCTTGATGTTTAATTTCGTTGTATCCATACTGTACATACTACTATTTCCATAGTCAGGAAAATAATCAACTTTGACAGTATAGCATAATTGGACAGCTAAAAAAATCTACTCACCAAGCAGAGGCAGGAGAACACACATATAAAAATGGTTATACTTATGCAAATGTTTAGAGCCGGTGGCTCTTTCTTCCGGCAGAAGGGTTGAAAGGGATGAAAGAGGGGTGAAGGAAAAGGGCTGGAGAGGTTTAGGAAAAGGGATGGAGTTCAGGAAAGTCACCCACAACCCCAGGTCAAGGGAGACGTACAGGAC
The DNA here is from genome assembly GCF_023898315.1 of Schistocerca nitens. Taxonomy (NCBI): domain Eukaryota; kingdom Metazoa; phylum Arthropoda; class Insecta; order Orthoptera; family Acrididae; genus Schistocerca; species Schistocerca nitens. The sequence goes on from NC_064618.1 coordinate 436,433,947, forward strand.
GGGTTGAGAAGCAAAGACTGTTGGGGACTGCACCAGTAGACTTAAAAACATGAGAGCTTAAAGGAAGAAGACAGGGCAATATGCAAGACAGACATTACTGCTAAAACATTGTGCATGAGTTAATAACAGTGAAAAGCTAAATGCATTGTATGTAACAGAGGTGGAAGGGGGATGGTGAAAAACAGGTAGGATGAAAGATGTAGAAAACTAAAATGGAGTGAAGAAATGCTGGGATGGAAAAACGTAGTGTAAATTAAGACCAGGTGTGTAGCAAAAACCAAGGACATGTTATAGTGCTTGTTCCCACCTGCAGAGTTCTGAGAAACCGTTGTCTGGGGCAGAATCCAGATGGTGTATGTGGTGAAACAGGCAGCCATCTCCCTACCCTCTGTATCATACCCCTGTGACCATCCCCATTATAAGACTTGCCCAATGCACCCTTTTATCACCACCTATACCGGCCCTGTAACTGGCAAAACATGTACTATAAAAGGGAGAGCCAACTATGAAATGACATGTCATATACTAGCTGTTATTCAAGCACTGTTTGGCCTTTCACATCGGCGTGACTACCACCATGTTATCAGTTAGGATGAATGGGCATAGGTAGAGAGTGTGTAGTGGTAACACACAATATCCTGTTGCAAAGCATGCTCTACAACACAACATTGGTGCCTGTTTCACCACATGCACTAACTGGATTCTGCCCCAGGCACCAGTTTCTCAGAACTCTGCAGGTGGGAACAAGCACTGTAACGTCCTTGGTTCTCGCTACCCACCTGGTCTTAATTTACATTAAGTTTTTCCATCCCAGCATTTCTTCTCATTAACTACTCCCTTCTTCACTCCATTTTAGTTTTCTACATCTTTCATCCTATCTGTTTTTCACCATCCCCCTTCCACCTCTGTTACATACAATGCATTTAGCTTTTCACTGTTATTAACTCATGCACAATGTTTTAGCAGTAATGTCTGTCTTGCATATTGCCCTGTCTTCTTCCTTTAAGCTCTCAGGTTTTTAAGTCTCTTCTGCTGCAGTCCCCAACAATCAGTCTTTGCTTCTCATCTCGTCTAGTAAGTCTCCCTTGACCTGGGGTTGTGGGTGACATTCCTGAACTCCACCCCTTTCCCCAAATCTCTCCAGTCCTTTTCCTTCACCTCTCTTTCTTCCCTGCCAACCCTTCTGCCAGAAGGAGGAGCCACTGGCTCTAAAAGCTTGCATAAGTAAAACCACTTTTATATGTGTGTTCTCCTTCCTATGCTTATTGATTAGATTTTTTATGTATCAAATTACAGAATTTTTCCATAGTCAAACTTATGAAGTGTAATGACTGTTGTGGTATGCAGAGCTCATTCATGGCTTCAGCAAGCTTATTTTTATATGCTGCTTTAGAATCAACAAATGTATGGTGTGTTTCAATATTGTATTCCCTTGCTTTTTCCAATATTTGCCTTAGGGTGGATATTTGGTCAGTAGTTTATTTGCCAGGTCTAAAGCTTGCCTGATATCTCCTGATTTCTTTTTCATCTAAAGGTTTTCCACAGGTACAAAGTAGGGAGGAGAATATTTTATGTATGGTGTTCATTAATTTAATCATATAGTGTGTACATTCCAGGATGTCCCTTTCTTATATATAACATATATTACTCTCATATTCCTATCATTTGGAATGACACTGTATGTCCATATATCTGAGATCGAGGCATGCAGGCATCTGTCTAGATGACATCAGCTGGCAGATTGTCATTGTCAGTTGACTTATTGTTGGTTAGTTTTTTTATTGCTTGCTGAGCCTCTTGCATCGAAGGCATCCAATTTTTCTCTTACTGAGCAAGATGGCACATTGGTTAGCACACTGGATGCACATTCAGGAGAACGGCAGTTTGAATCCCTGTCCAGTCATCCAGATTTAGGTTTTCCATGATTTCCTTAAATTGCCTGAGCCAAATGCCGGGATGGTTCCTTAAAAAAGGGCACAGCCTATTTCTTTCCCCATCCTTTCCTAATCCGAGCTTGTACTCAGACTTTAAAAGACCTAGCTATCAACGGGATGTTAAACACCAATTTTCCCCCCTTCCATATTCCTCTTCTTCCATCTGTTGGTTTTCAGTCAGTTCCTATGTTTCAGTATTCTCTGAGTATAGTAATTCCTAAAGTACTGTGCCGAGCGATTAATACCCCTTCCTGTAATGCTATTAGTTCACCATTTTTCCCTTTGCATCGTGTTGTTTTTGGTTGAAAGCCCCTTCCAGTGTTATTGATGATTCTATAGAATTTCCTGCTTTCATTAGCGTTATTCAGTAATTTAGTATCCTGCAACTGACTTTGGAAAAGGCATTTCTTCCTTACATTAAAAATCCACTTTTTGGCACACCTTTTTTTCTCTGTAGTCATCCACCAATATTGTTGTTGTTCTGGTCTGTGTCCTTTTATTTACTTCATTCTTTTCTCTTGTTGCCTCCTGACCCTCTTCATCATACCATTCAATCTTTCTGGTCTGTTGCTCCATACCAGTCACTTCTTCTGCGGTAGTAATTATTTCATTTCTGATTTTATTCCATTGCTCATTTATGTTGTGAATATAATTCTGGAGAATTCCCCTCAATCTGTTTTCCAAATTGGTTCAGCCTTTCATGGGTCCTTATGTTCTGAGACATTATACTTATTTTGTCTTTCTCTTTTAACTTCGTGTAAATTTGAAATTCTGACTCTTATTTTTACTGTAAAGAGGTAATTATTGAAGTCCATATTAGCACCTCTTAAACTGTGGCAGTCTAGTACATCAGACCCATGCCTGGTAGCTATTAAAATGCAATCAATTTGGTTCCTAATGTTGTTGTTTGATGACCCCCAATTCATTTATGGTATTGGAGAATACCTGCTCTGACCCTATCCTTTCACCATTATTAAATCACTTTTTTTGGACACTATCAATAAGCTTGCTACGTTCCCCATAAAAAGTGTCCTCCTCTTCTGCTGCCCTCTCCTTAGTCAGGGATAGTGCATTTAAGAGACTATAGTTAAAGAATTTCCCCTTTATAATGAAATGGGTAGATCACTGCTCACCACATACTGGAGGCACTGAGTCACAGACAGGCACAATGAAGACTGCTGAAGTCTTTCTGTGACTCAACTGCTTCTCTATTGATGAATAGTAGTTTATGCTTTTCATAATATTATTTTTCTATTACACTGGACTTCCATTGTTTGAATTCCCCCTTTATTCGTACATAACATATCCTTGGACTTATTGCTTTAAATCTTATTACTAATTGTTCGGTTGACTGGCTATAAATCCCGCACCAAATGTGTGTTAAATGTTATGGCCGCTTTAATACGGAGTACACCAGTCCATCTTATCTCTTACAATTCCATGATATCCACCTTGTAGGTTATCATGTTTCCATTCAGGCTTCCAAGAACTCAAATTCTATATAATGTCTGTACATTCCGTGACCCAGCTCTCATATTCCCTGTTAGTTTGTCGTGTCTTTGCCTTAAAAGTGCATCCAGCTATATGTCCTTGAGCATTTGTAGTAAAATTTTTTTCTGGGTGTGGCTTATTAGGCTATAGCTCAAACCCCTAATCCTTGGAGGACCATTTCTCCCTCTCTCTTATGCCCTGATCCTGTTTCCCACTGGGGTTGGGTATCTGGTCTTCCAAAGTGTTGCTCAGGTTCCTAGGGTTCACGAACTTTGAGGTGAGAGATGGAATTGAGTAGAAGAGGATAAGTGGATCTGTCTTGCTTAAAGTCATGTTTTACATATCACTACACCATTTAAAACCCTGGAGGTAAAAATGTTTAAATTTTTAATGCTGCCAGATTTTAATATTCTTTCCTATTTTATGAATTTTTTGTAATTACAATCATATTTGGGTTACTGCTGTATGGTGCCCTTTAAATGTCATATTCATCTGTGTTACAGAATATTTTTTTAAACAAGTCTCATCTGATATGCTTACATTGTTATAGTAACATGTGCTTTCTTTTCTCTTGCCAGTCTTATTGCCAGAAACACAGTCTAACAAGCAAGAAGGAAAAGAGTGGCTCTGCTTCTGAGGATGAAGACTCCAAGAGAAAGAAGAGAAAGGACATGACATCTGAAGAAAAGAATCAAGCACGAGCAGCAAAGTATGTTCCTTATCAAATTTCATCTCAGAAATTGGATGGAAGTGTTCATTCTTTTACACATATTAAGAAACAAACTTTTCATTCTTCCCAGCCACTTTTTCTGCCTTCAGGTATATAAAATCTTGCTGTAGCTAAATACAATAATACAAATTCTTCTGGGGCTCTATCTTCAGTCCTCCTATGTTGGTCCTGTTTATGCCAGGAGTGAGTTATTAATATATATAGTTTGTGTATATTTGTCACTGTGAGCACTTGTCAAAATATTCTAAGTTATAATTTTATGTCACTGGCAAAAGAACAAAAATTACATTCAAATTTAGTACTTTCTTGTGGCATTGTAAAGGCTCATGTTTAACTTTAAAATTCATGGTTGTTAAGTATTAGCAACATAAATATCTCTGGTGGGGAAAAACTGTATAATACAGAAGCAGTACTGTCACAAAGGTACCAGGTTGAGGTGACCAAATCGTACAGTTGTCGAATTAAAACCATTAACTTTGCTATTGAAGGCTGAATACCAATCCACTTCCACAAATTATACTTAAATGTTAACAATAGGCAGTGGTGACCATTATTATTTATTCAAAATGACAAGCTATGTTGCCAGTTTGATCATACAATATTCTATAAACGCTCATAGCTTTCAGAACCATTAGTTACTTCCTTACAGAGGAAAGAGGGTAGGTTAGAAAAGGTTAAAAAGAAAGAACAGGACACTCAGACCCCAGGATTGGACAGCCACAAATATATTGAGGGCAAGCGGAGACACAGCTCTTGTGGCCTATTTCTTGCTGGAAATGTTTCAAGTAACAGAATTGATTATAATTGAGAGCAGTGTAAATTTCATTGTTCAGAGTAACAAGCTTTGTCAACAGTTCAGTCTTTGCCTCCCCTTGTCCTCATAATTGGTGGGTCCTTCTTATCTTAGGGTTTGAATGACCTGAACTTGCTTTTTAACATTTCCTGAACCATCCCTGTAATCGATTTGAAAGATATAATAGTTTACGGTACTTTTAGATGCGCTCATCATCAGCACTAATAAAAATTTCGCCTGCTGAATGTAAGTACTGGCTCAGTGTCCTTTCTCATCATTTTGTTTTCTCAGGTGATTTTTTTTTCCCTAATACAAAAGTATATTATGTTCTCATCATTATAAATTTAATTTCTGTGATTTTTTGCTACTTGTAGGCCGTTTTTTTATTTCATGTGGGTTTAGGATGTATGCCACACATGACCAAAAAAAAAGGATGAGATCTACTTGACTTTCTCTTTCCTTCTTTTAATCCCCCCTCCCCCCAGTTCCCTGCCTTTGCTTAAAAGAAGTATGGCTCACTTTAGCAGATAACTTTTATTAAATAATATTTACAACTTATTCTACAGGGTGTAAATTAAGATAAAGCTGCAAACGTTAGGAAGTCATTGTATGAATTTGCATAATTTTGTTTATCAGTAGCAGTTCGTTGACTGATAGTATGGTCCATCAGAATTGATTATGTATCCACTGTGATTGCTGACTTTCACCAAGATATGGCACACTACAATTTGCAATACTGCGTTATTCTAAACATAGTGCTTCTACATGAGGAGCTTTTGTGTCAGAACTTTATTGTATGCATCCGACAAAAACCAAATTGCTCATTTTCTGAGTGACATCAATGCCAATACGTATTTTAGACCAACCTTGGGAGTTAGTGAATGGGGAACATCTGATAAGCTGCGGTACTCTGTTAAATGACATTTGGAACTAGTTGTTAAAACACATTATTAGTCTCAACTGCATCCCTTATGCCTGGCACTTTGTACCAGACGTCATCTACAGGAACACCAAGAATTCACATACAGGGTATTATCAGCACACATTTTGAGCTACTCTTCGTCTTGACAAAGTCAGAAGCCACAATTTGATTTTATATTTCAGCGATGAAATGAGTAAAGATAACCAATTACCTTCACAGTTGATACGTAGAATCAATGAAACGTTCTAGCTTATCTTAAAATCTTGTTATTCTCCAGTTCAGAATGGACACACACACACACACACACACACACGGGCAAAAATTCCTGTGTATAGTTTTAAGAAGGCAAAATGGGAGGCTGTAACTAACTTTCTGGAGACAAAATTCCAAACACTGCTAGTTTAGACATTTAAAAAGTAGAAAAAAAGGAAAACTAAAACTAGCTTTTTTTTCTACTTTTAAATGCATAATTTCATGCCCTGTTGGTAAATAGCCAGCCACTCCGTTTCCTTATAATTTTTTAGCTTTTTCAACTGAATTTCTCTTTTGATGCAATTTATATACACTCCTGGAAATGGAAAAAAGAACACATTGACACCGGTGTGTCAGACCCACCATACTTGCTCCGGACACTGTGAGAGGGCTGTACAAGCAATGATCACACGCACGGCACAGCGGACACACCAGGAACCGCGGTGTTGGCCGTCGAATGGCGCTAGCTGCGCAGCATTTGTGCACCGCCGTTGTCAGTGTCAGCCAGTTTGCCGTGGCATACGGAGCTCCATCGCAGTCTTTAACACTGGTAGCATGCCGCGACAGCGTGGACGTGAACCGTATGTACGGTTGACGGACTTTGAGCGAGGGCGTATAGTGGGCATGCGGGAGGCCGGGTGGACGTACCGCCGAATTGCTCAACACGTGGGGCGTGAGGTCTCCACAGTACATCGATGTTGTCGCCAGTGGTCGGCGGAAGGTGCACGTGCCCGTCGACCTGGGACCGGACCGCAGCGACGCACGGATGCACGCCAAGACCGTAGGATCCTACGCAGTGCCGTAGGGGACCGCACCGCCACTTCCCAGCAAATTAGGGACACTGTTGCTCCTGGGGTATCGGCGAGGACCATTCGCAACCGTCTCCATGAAGCTGGGCTACGGTCCCGCACACCGTTAGGCCGTCTTCCGCTCACGCCCCAACATCGTGCAGCCCGCCTCCAGTGGTGTCGCGACAGGCGTGAATGGAGGGACGAATGGAGACGTGTCGTCTTCAGCGATGAGAGTCGCTTCTGCCTTGGTGCCAATGATGGTCGTATGCGTGTTTGGTGCCGTGCAGGTGAGCGCCACAATCAGGACTGCATACGACGGAGGCACACAGGGCCAACACCCGGCATCATGGTGTGGGGAGCGATCTCCTACACTGGCCGTACACCACTGGTGATCGTCGAGGGAACACTGAATAGTGCACGGTACATCCAAACCGTCATCGAACCCGTATCCCGTGCCACCCAACGTGCTCTAGAAGGTGTAAGTCAACTACCCTGGCCAGCAAGATCTCCGGATCTGTCCCCCATTGAGCATGTTTGGGACTGGATGAAGCGTCGTCTCACGCGGTCTGCACGTCCAGCACGAACGCTGGTCCAACTGAGGCGCCAGGTGGAAATGGCATGGCAAGCTGTTCCACAGGACTACATCCAGCATCTCTACGATCGTCTCCATGGGAGAATAGCAGCCTGCATTGCTGCGAAAGGTGGATACACACTGTACTAGTGCCGACATTGTGCATGCTCTGTTGCCTGTGTCTGTGTGCCTGTGGTTCTGTCAGTGTGATCATGTGATGTATCTGACCCCAGGAATGTGTCAATAAAGTTTCCCCTTCCTGGGACAATGAATTCACGGTGTTCTTATTTCAATTTCCAGGAGTGTATTTATTTACACAAAGCACTTGTGTTTTTGAATATTTCTACTATGTGGATTTAGAAAATAACTGAAAATAAAATTAAAAAGGAAAATTATAATAGGTAAAATATTTTGCGGACTGTAAGCAGGCTAATTAGATATTGTGCTTAGAAGCATGTTTCATTCCAGCAAACCCACCTTATTTTAGAAAGAACATATTGTTGATTGGGTAGAAATTGTTTTGTTCATTGCTTAATGTTCCTTATGTGACATGCGTGGTGATGCTTCATTTCTTGGTCTGCAGTTAGACCATTTCAGTCTTTTCTCACTGTTTTTCCTTAACATTTATACATCATTTTACGGGAACTTCAAACTCAATCCTCCATCTGTGGGGAGTTTTGGTATAACTATAAAATTTATCTCTTATTTCTGGGAATTAACCAGTTAGCCAGTACCAGTTACCATTTTTCTTTTTCTGGGAGAAATGGAAGCTTGTAGACACCAACTTCTGTTAGTGTACCAAATATATATACAGAAAGCTTAGAGCTAGCCTTCCGTCTGAACTACACAAGCGTTTTTCAGAATTACACATAAATCTCAGAGAATCTCCGATTATCAGTAAAATTGAGTTCATTTAGGGCACTGTCACTAGTGCTTGAAAGTGATCAACTGAAAACTGTCATTTCTTTTGTCCTGGACTACATTACATACAGAAGCCAGAGACTTTGTAAGTTGAATAGATATGAAAGAAGGGGAAGGGGGAGTATATAGAGGAAGATACCAAAAGTATGGAAGAATGGTGACATCAAACAAAAGACACGGCATCATTTCAATGGGCCAACATTCCAGGAATTGCTGAAAATGAAGTGGTTGCCTAATTATAGATGTGTGATATGGATACATAAGTATCTAATGCAGTGTGTCAATTTTGTTTTGTAGGAATCTTCTATTGCTATGTATGTTCTTATTCTTATCTTATCTTTATTGTAGATTCACAAAGACAGTTCATCAGTGGGAAATCAATTGTAAAAGTTTGAGAACTGTTAACTTCTCTCAAATAGTTATAAAGGTATACTGCTGGCTTTACTTTTTTTTTATTTTTTTAATGGCTTACAATTGTAATGAGTATATATGCATTCCAAGATACACCCTTTGAAGATATATTGTGAAGAACTATCATCAGACCTTTTTTGTCATCACTGTATAATAAAAAATATTTACATAAGAATATATTATTATTTTTCCATTTATACACATTGTGCACATTTTACTCATTTGATATTGATTGCACTATAAAATATAAAATTAATTTTCGCATTGTTCAGATGCTTTTCTGCTAATCTACACTTGCTGTCCATTCAGCTCCAGTGACTGTCAAATATCAATAATATTTTTTATTTACTAAGTCCTCACAAAATCTTTCCTATCTACTGAATGATGAGTTTTGAAAATATTTCATTGATATTATTGAACAAATGCGTAAAAAAGTGTTGTGTAAACTTGGGTCTTGATACATTTTTATAACCTTGGATCTTCTTTCTAATTCAAATATTTGATTATTCATGGATAACTTGACTGCAGGTGATTTATACAGGGTCAGTATTAAAACATGCTGATTTTTGTAATATAAATAGAGTAGAGTCTTTTGCCATTCATTAGTGTCTGTTGATGGTCATAAGATTGTCTTAACTCTGAATGTGTCACAGTGTTGTGTTTTGGTCAGTGTTACATCAACACAATTTACTCCAGTTTTTGAACAATTGAATTAATGAAGTTGTGAACACAGTTTCTTGTACTCCTTATTATGTACCATGATATGTATTTTCATTGTTTGTACTACCCTAGCAACTGAAATAAGTTTATCTTATCACTTAAAAGAATATTTGGAATGTAAAAATATGAATGTGAAAGTGTTAAGTGATAGTGTTTTGGTTATTAATGTGCTCTGCTTGCCAGACAAATAAATCACCATCAGAAATTAACTAAATGAATCATTCTGTATATGGTTAAATTTCAGAACACAACCTCACTGCCATACCCAGCGTATACTCCTCATCTCACTTCAGATTAATGTACATGTAACTGTAATGCTGCATTCTGCCAAAAAGTGCTATGCTAATAAATGTTAATAAAAAGTGAGTGAAGCAGTGAAATTATCTCATAAAGTTCTCATACTTAAACCTTGTTCACTATCTTCAGGATTTTCTGGATGATTTACTCTGAAAAGACCAACAGTATATCTCCAGTTTCAAAGATTTTACACACTAACTTAAATAACTGTTTATCCTCCAATGATTTCAGATATTCTGGTGGAATGGACTCTATCTCTTTTGCCTTCTCGGTTTGCAAGCTTTCATAAGCTCTGTCAAACTCTGACTCTAAAACTGAATCTTTGACATCTTCTAAATTGACACCCATTTCTTCTTGCATCAAGTCAGGAAACAGTTCCTTCCCGCTGTAGGGAACCTCAATGCACACTTTCCCCTGTTATCTTGCCTGCAGTCATTTTGCTTTATCTTCCCTGTGCTTCCTATTGATTTCATTGCTAAAGAGCTCTAGACTGTCAATAACATTGAGCTCTCTAGTGCTGACTTCAATAATTTTGTGGTCCAGAATGTTGGAGGATAGAGATGTTGTTGTGATCATTCCTGTGCTTTGTTGCAAGTGGAAATGTCTAATTATTTGATACATTACAGTACAGAATTCTCATACACTTACAGAAATGATTTCCCATGATTCCACTAAGCCTCGTGTTTGGCCAATAAAAAAGTAACACTATGTGTCAGTGAGCCAATCCTATGCTTTTAACAATTGCTGTATGACTTTTTTGGGTAAAACTCATGTTGCATTTTTTATAGTGTATCTGTAATATACTAGCTGTACCAAGCACCTGTTGCAATGCCACAGGAAAAAAAAGAAAGTGTTTCATTTTATAATCTGTTTATTGACGTGCTTTTGGATACATGATATTTTTGGTTTTTCCATCTGGTGCATACAAAAATAAGGTAGACAATTTCTGATGCATGAGAAAGCCATGTACAATTGTCCATGTGAGAAACATGGATTTTCCAACTTTACTCCACAGGGTTGTAATGATTGTCATTGGGTCTTGTTGATGATCATTGCAAATGCGATACACACCAGAAGTTGCAAGCATTCGAACTGAAATGGCATATCTGTTGGAATCATTGGGATGTGATTGGAAACATTTAAATTTTCTATTTGTTTGTTCTTAATAGCAGATCTCGAAAGGTTCTGGACTGATTGATTTGAAATTTTGACACAGAGCATTGTAACACGCCCATGGTCTTATATATTACAACAAAAACAATCAGTTATTGAAAAAATTAATTAATTGGATAGACAAAAAAAATTTGCCCACAAAGTGGCAGCAATACACACACATAGAAGACTGTTATGATTGGCAGGCTTTCGGAGCCAGTAGCTCCTCCTTCAGGCAGAAGGGTTGAAGGGGGAGGAAAAGGTGAAGGAAAATGATTGTAGATGTCTAGGAAAAGGGGCATATTTTGGGAAAGTCCCCAAGATCTTTGGGTTAGGGGAGACTTACCATACGGGATGAGAAGGAAAGACTGATTGTTGGGGACTTCATCGGAAAAGATTTGGAAACATGAGAGCTTAAAGGTGGAAGACAGGGTAATATGAAAGACAGAGATTGCTACTAAAACATTTTGCACAAGCTGAGTGCATTGTACTTAACAGACGTGGGAGGGGGCGGTGAAAAATAGACGGGAAAGACAATGAAAGATATAGAAAACTAAAACGGAGTGAAGCAAAGAGTAGTTACAGTGCAGAAAAGCTGAGACAGAAGAAGTTAATGCACATTAAGGCCAGGTGGGTGGTGAGAATCAAGGACATGTTGTAATTCTAATTCCCACCTGCAGAGTTCTGAGAAACTGGTGGTGGTGGTGGTGGTGGTGGTGGTTAGTGTTTAACGTCCCGTCGACAACAAGGTCATTAGAGATGGAGCGCAAGCTCCGGTTGGGGAAGGATTGGTAAGGAAATCGGCCGTGCCCTTTCAAAGGAACCATCCTGGCATTTGCCTGAAACGATTTAGGGAAATCACGGAAAACCTAAATCAGGATGACTGGAGATGGGATTGAACAGTCGTCCTCCCGAATGCGAGTCCAGTGTGCTAACCAATGCGCCACCTCGCTCGGTGAGAAACTGGTGTCTGCGGGAAGAATCCAGATGGCGCGTCTGGTGAAGCAGCACTGAGGTCACAAATGTCATGTTGTAGAGCATGCACTGCAACAGGATATTGCGAGTTGCCAGTATATACCCTCTGCCTGGCCCATTCATCCTAATTGATAATTTGGTGGTAGTCGTGCTGATGTAGAAGGCTGAACATTGTTTACATAATAACTGGTATATGACGTTTTGTTTTGTAGGTGGTTCTCCCTTTGATAGTATATGTTTTATATAGTTTTTTTTTTTAAATACGTTTGCAAAATTTGTTGTGAATGGCTTTAGTAGTAAAGAAGTAATAAAACAAAATGTAGTTTCTCAAGCTTCTCAATGTTTATGACATCATATCTCCTGAACCATGTGTCATATAGTGATATAAATTTGCCAGCACATTTAATGGTATATGTGGATACTGTGTGTAAAATATGTTGTGAATAGAGTTAGTGGTGACAGAATAATACCTTAAAATGTCATGCCTGATTTTTGTACGGTATGTGCAGCAAAAATGTAGTAAGAGATAACCTTTTTCCCTTTCGCCATTTTGTGGGAGGGTGTCAGTGAGAAAAATTTTGAAATTATAAATTATGTAAATTGTGCAGCTGGATGCTATGTGCTCTCATTCTCAAACAGTGTATACATAAATGAGGAAATTTTCTTCTTACAACAAGTATGAGTGGATAACCATCAATTCTCTGGGATATGATAACTTTTTATATGTCACCTTTATAAAATTTGTGGCAGGACATATCTCAAAATGACCAACACAGTTGTATAAAAAAATGTCGCTTTTGGTCTCTTGCATCACAGATGTGTGGGTTTGGATTCCCAACTCGCCCTTCAGTTATCAACTTAATGGAGCTCCCTTCATGTCGTTCTTGTGCTGACAGGATTTGCAAGTGCAACATTTAGTTTTGCAGTGACTTTTGCAGCTGTCATTTTCTCCAGTGACCATCTGTCATGATCACTCAACACACACTTTCATCTGTGCTCTGCCTGAGCAGATAATGTTTTTCTGCTTTCCCTGTATGCAATATAAATGTTTGATGTGGCGCCTCTTGAAATGCCAAATACTTTGGCTATCTGGGTTGTGGAAGCATCCACCATACAAGCACCCACAATTTGCCCACCTTTGAATACAGTTAGCTCTGGCATAATACATTCACAACTATACTGTTTTGACCATGTTGACACTTGCAACATACTAAGGGCATTGCACAGGTGTTGTTTGTAGTCAAATACAATATCACTATCTGTGAGCTTAGTTACCACTGTATTTATGTTCAAGAATGCATTTCTGGCAATGTTTCCATATTTTTGTCCAGCCCCTGTACTTCGTTACTTCCTTAACATCCTGACTATCATGTGGCCACCAGAGAGCCTCACGCAATTACTAGGCATGCAGCAGTCAGTGTGTCAGATCACAGAATGATCTTTCAATTAGTACATTGTTTTGGTTTCGACTGTATCATTTTTTCTAATGACCTCACTGCAGAAATAGTCATATAAAAAAAGAAAGCAAAGACCAAATCTAAACATTGTAGTTAATTCTTAATTTTTTGCGAGTAGCAACTTCTGTTTTGGAACCTGCTAATGCAACATAGTACAGGGCTATTACAAATGATTGAAGTGATTTCATAAATTCACTGTAGCTCCATTCATTGACATATGGTCACGACACACTAGAGATACGTAGAAAAACTCATGAAGTTTTGTTCGGCTGAAGCCGCACTTCAGGTTTCTGCCGCCAGAGCGCTCAAGAGCGCAGTGAGACAAAATGACGACAGGAGCCAAGAAAGCGTATGTCGTGCTTGAAATGCACTCACATCAGTCAGTCATAACAGTGCAACGACACTTCAGGACGAAGTTCAACAAAGATCCACCAACTGCTAACTCCATTCGGCGATGGTATGCACAGTTTAAAGCTTCTGGATGCCTCTGTAAGGGGAAATCAACGGGTCGGCCTGCAGTGAGTGAAGAAACGGTTGAACATGTGCGGGCAAGTTTCACGCGTAGCCCGCGGAAGTTGACGAATAAAGCAAACAGGGAGCTAAACATACCACAGCCGACGGTTTGGAAAATCTTACGGAAAAGGCTAAAGCAGAAGCCTTGCCGTTTACAATTGCTACAGGCCCTGACACCCGATGACAAAGTCAAAAGCTTTGAATTTTCGGCGCGGTTGCAACAGCTCATGGAAGAGGATGCGTTCAGTGCGAAACTTGTTTTCAGTGATGAAGCAACATTTTTTCTTAATGGTGAAGTGAACAGACACAATGTGCAAATCCTCACGCATTCGTGCAGCAAATTCGCAATTCACCAAAAGTTAACGTGTTTTGTGCAATCTCACGGTTTAAAGTTTACGGCCTCTTTTTCTTCTGCGAAAAAACGTTACAGGACACGTGTATCTGGACATGCTGGAAAATTGGCTCATGCCACAACTGGAGACCGACAGCGCCGACTTCACCTTTCAACAGGATGGTGCTCCACCGCACTTCCATCATGATGTTCGGCATTTCTTAAACAGGAGATTGGAAAACCGATGGATCGGTCGTCCTGGAGATCATGATCAGCAATTCATGTCATGGCCTCCACGCTCTCCCGACTTAACCCCATGCGATTTCTTTCTGTGGGGTTATGTGAAAGATTCAGTGTTTAAACCTCCTCTACCAAGAAACGTGCCAGAACTGCGAGCTCGCATCAACGATGCTTTCGAACTCATTGATGGGGACATGCTGCGCCGAGTGTGGGAGGAACTTGATTATCATCTTGATGTCTGCCGAATCACTAAAGGGGCACATATCGAACATTTGTGAATGCCTAAAAAAACTTTTTGAGTTTTTGTATGTGTGTGCAAACCATTGTGAAAATATCTCAAATAATAAAGTTATTGTAGAGCTGTGAAATCGCTTCAATCATTTGTAATAACCCTGTAGTTCTCCAACATCTGCAACTTAAAACAGATTCAGGGAAAGAAGTGAAAATGCATGTGGACAGTAACAACGTGAGGTGGAAAATTGTTTGCAATTGGTAATGGGCACTAAATTGTCCAAAAATAACAACAACCCAATGAACAAACTGTATAGATAATTGAAGGCAACAGATACTTGCAAAATTTTCGAGTTGAAGGGCTGAATGAAGAATAAAGTTGGTAATAATGACAAAGAAAAAGTTATGACAAAGTATCAGATGGATAACAGAGTGGAAAAAGCAAGCTAGGGAAGTTATATGCACATAGTTAAAAATAGAACAAATTGAACAACTAAAAAAGAGGACGATATGTAGTCTAAAAGTAACAGTGTTGGAAAAATTAGCAAGTAAAGGGACAGAGAAACTTGTAAAAAAGTTTTAAACTGCCTATTTCTCTACACTAATTTTCAGATTGGCCCCTAGTTATTAATTTCAGTTCATAAGCTTGAAGAAATGATTCAGTGGAGAATAGAACTCATATTCTGTAGCTTCTTTTACTTTCTTTCCCTTGCCTTTTTCTCATTTCTTTTGTAAAGCATGATTAGGGGACCTATTTTTGGCAAAACTCCCATCTGTTTTTGGTGACATTTGCATTTATTTATTATTTTTTTAAATGATTAGACAGAAAAATGCAGAAGGTTGTCATGCTAGATGCCTGAAGAAGAAGTCTTAATGCTTTTGGAGCTTTGTGACTGGACTGTTTGGTTTTTCATGAACTTCAACAGTTTTCTGACCTTGTGGGATGATAGCCACATGATACACATGTGACAACACCACAGATAGGATGAGCAAGCCATTTAACATAGAAGTAGAACTGAAAATAACTCTGCATGTCAGGAGAAGATTTTCAGCGCTTTTGAAATGCATTGAAAAGTTTTGTGTTTTGCTTGTTATAGTACAGAATAAGGACACTGTAAACTGGCAGCCGTCTGCACGCGTAAACAAACTGGAATTACTGTAACCAGATAGATGAGTAGTAGTGCGGGGAAATAAGTCCCGCATCCCTCTCGCAGGCTGGCAGCCTACCTCCAGGTTCTGCATCTCTGTTAAAGTACAACTGACGCATTGTCACAGGGATCACTGATCCCTTTTGGTGTTGTGAGGGTCTTAAGGAAGCTCCTTGGTGAACCAGGATTATTTTTCACTCATTTCAAAATAAGAAAAGAAAATGATGATCAGTTCACAACACAAAGCATTAGGTAATGGCTACAGTGCAGTTACGTCAGTAACAATTGACAGAGTTGTAAATTAGATAATTCAAACCTGACCTCTACACCAGTACTTGGCTCAACCAGAGTTCAAAACATCCACTCCTTAAAACTGCCACATTAAATATGTTGACATTATACCAATTTTTGAACTTCAGGTAGCAGACAAACATGTGTGTTTCATTATTCTAAGATGCTAACTTCCATGACTGAGTGCTGTGTAACATTATGTATTTTATACGGACCATTTAACTGCCCACAATTGGCATTGTGCTACAGCATGAGACCCACTGATATGTTGTTGCGATCGTGCACTTTTTTAAAAAACATTATCTTTCCAAATTGGGCTTCACTAGGTGATGTGCAATAGCCGAAAACTGGTTACATTTATGTATATTTATATGCAGTAAATAAAACTACTTGAAACTATCTCTGATAATATGGTTCATCTTAGTAGAATTTACTATAAAATGGCACCTATTAGATAATTTCACGTTTTTGCATTTTGAGGCAAAATTTGCAAAAATGCAAAATGTCTTATCCTAGTAGAGAAGAATGTTTTAATAAATGTTGCCATGTGTCCATTCCTTTTAAACTTGTCACATGGCATTAATGACAAAAGTACATCAGTTGTTCATTAATTAACATTATATCCATACTCTGATTCCAATATTTATAAAAAATTATGGAGATTGAGGAAAATTTGTTGAGTGTGTACACTCCTCATGTTATCCTTTAAACCTGTCTCAGTGAGGGGCATAGTTCTCCACCCTTCCTGACGTGTTTCCATAAGTCTTCTTGAAATCACACACGGCTTCCATGGTACATAGTTTTTGTCATGTCCTATGCCACTTCTTGGCGAACGTCATAATTAGGATTCAACATCAGTAAATACCAATCCAGAATTTTCATATTCTGTGATCAGTTATTTTTGCACCTATAATATTTTCTGCAATTTGAAGACATAACCTCTACAGTTTTGATAGCACATTTCTGTTACTATTATCCAATGTGTAAAAGAACGTAATAGATGTAGTATTTGCTCAAAATTTTACTCCTGTATTATCACTTGTCAATATATAAAACATTATTTGATTTTAAGTGTTTTACAGCAGTAAATATGTAGGAATTCTTAAGTCCAACAGGTGCCCATTTTTATGGGAATTTAAACTGGGAAAAGCACATTTTGGAATTCCTAAAACAACCTGGTTTGACCACATTTTTACTTTACAACCATATTTGGAGGAGACAAATCAGGAAGTTGACATATTTTGCATATTTTCAATAAATAATGTCATGTGAAATATGAAAGAAAATGGTTATAGCCCAGAAAAGGTTTGTAAGAATAATATGTGGTGATCACCAGAGGTTATGTGGTAGATGACAACTGTTTTGTTGTAAGTAATCCACCATGGTTCAAAAGTCACAGTGATGTACATACCGTATTTACTCGAATCTAAGCCGCACCTGAAAAATGAGACTCGAAATCAAGAAAAAAAAATTCCCGATTCTAAGCCGCACCTGAAATTTGAGACTTGAAATTCCAAGGGAGAGAAAAGTTTTAGGTCGCACATCCAAATCGAAACAAAGTTGGTCCACTGTAATATGAAACACAATTTAGGTCGAATGAATGACTATACAGCTACAGTAGTTTGGTTCGAGTCTTAAGCTTAGCAGTTAAGCTTTACCATGCGTCAGGTGCTCCGTACCTATTTGTACGGGTACCATTTCTTTTTCACGTGCTTCGTCTGGTTTGAATTGATTGCTTATTTTTCTTTGATCTGGTAAGTGTCGTTCTCTTTGTTATAGATGTTTACGTCACTCTAAGCTGAAAATGTATAACTGTACTGCGTCATGAATTGTTTGTCGCATTCTGATAGTGAGTGTTTACGACCTGTCGCCGCTCGCGGCATGACTTGCTTTTGTGCACGCTACCGCCTATTTAAAATATATATATATATATAAGATGTTCTGAACGAGAGTTTAGCGAAAATTTTTCTCCGGTTGAAAATCTTTGCAGGCGTCTCTGTAGTACATTACATTCTGTACAGAAATTAGTCATCTTAGATTTAAAAATCTTGTCAATTGTCGTGCTTCATTTCTGACTGTATCACTATTAGGCATAAGAACAATACGAATATAAACATGGCATGATATGTATATTATTCCGCGTTTGCTGTTGTCTTACCCTAGTTTCGTAGTTTATTAGGCAGACAGAATTTAAATGAGATAGCAGCAAATACGAAAGAATACATGGCAACATGTTTATATTCGTACGGTATTATTCTTATGATGAAAAGAATACTGCATGCGATTCACAATTCTTAAAAGTTCTTATTAGCAACGATCTCTTGTCACAGGTAGGAAAAAATTCAGACTGTAGATTTGGCCATATTGACAAACATCCCAAACAATCTTGCCAGTCGGATTTTCGTAGTACGTTGAAATGCTGACACATTCGAAGATGAACAATACGGAATTTGTATTTACTTCGTTGGATAATGTATGAAAATGCAGTGGTCGAAACTCGGGCCGGTGAAAAAAAGCTCGTCTTACACACTTTTTTTTTTTTTTTTTAAATTTACTGATGCAGAGGTTTTGTCGCCAGTATCTTTGTGCCTGCAAAGCATGCCTGTGTGGCGCTACATAATTCGACGGCAGAAGTTAGTTGTGGCGGCACCTACCAACATTTTTCAGAACTTCCGCTTACTTTGCACTCGATTCTACGCCGCAGGCGGGTTTTTGGATTACAAAAACCGGAAAAAAAGTGCAGCTTAGATTCGAGTAAATACGGTAATTTTTTTACAATAGCAGATGAAAAAATGGTACTCATTACTTCATATTGACTGCTCCTTCTGTACCTTAGAAGTATCTTTATTATTGTAATTTGTAAAAGGTGGCAGATAGAAATTACTAATTCACATTTGCGTAATTTAAAAAAAAACATGTAAATTGCTATCTTTACAAATTAATTTGTGATGTGAGTGTAAAATGACTAATTCCACATCATTACGATTTATTGTGCAAATGATCCATCAAACATAAAACTGACTAACTAACTGTTATGCGCAGAAATTAATTCCTCTGTCCTTTGTTAACAGTGATGAAAGTTTCACCATTGACAAGTATTAACTGTAATGTATGGAATTACAATGAAACCCAGACCATTAGCTGCTTGCAGGCATTGATAAATATCAACGGGGACTGTTGAAAATGTCCAAAAGAACAGATACCATCTTCGTATAGATAAGGCTTACCGGTCAATGATCTTCTTCAGTGCGGATGCACTCACTTTGCTCTCTTATGGGAATCGATAGATTGACTGCCTCGAGTAATAAGTATAGTGGGCAGGGATACTACAAATGTAGTGTGTGGACAATAAGTTGGAAATGTGGGTCTCACGAGGAGCATGCCAGAGGTAAGTCCCTGCAGTCGCACTACCCTCTCTGTCCTCGATGGCTCAGTCAGATAGTGTGTCTACCATGTAAGCAGGAGATCCCGGGTTTGAGTCCCAGTCAGGGCACACATTTTCAACTGTCCCCGTTGATATTTATCAACGCCTGTAAGCAGCTAATGGTCTGGGTTTCATTGTAATTTCATTCTTCGAGAGCTGCAAGATCACCAATGGTATCTGTTCTTTCAGACATGTCTGAAAGAACAGATACCATCTTCGTAAAGATACCATCTCCGTAATGTATGGATGTTCTATAAAAGCTAGCAGATAGTAGCTTCCATTTGCATAGGTGTAAATTAACACAAATATGACAGCTCGTTCCATTGACAAACCATCAAGCAGTCTGAGAATGAAAACAGTTAATCCCTGGTTTGTAATTAATATCGTTGTTGTTGTTGTTGTTGTTGTTGTGGTCTTCAGTCCTGAGACTGGTTTGATGCAGCTCTCCATGCTACTCTATCCTGTGCAAGCTTCTTCATCTCCCAGTACCTACTGCAACCTACATCCTTCTGAATCTGCTTAGTGTATGCATCTCTTGGTCTCCCCCTACGGTTTTTACCCTCCACGCTGCCCTCCAATACTAAATTGGTGATCCCTTGATGCCTCAGAACATGTCCTACCAACCGATCCCTTCTTCTGGTCAAGTTGTGCCACAAACTCCTCTTCTCCCCAATCCTATTCAGTACCTCCTCATTAGTTATGTGATCTACCCATCTAATCTTCAGCATTCTTCTGTAGCACCACATTTCGAAAGCTTCTATTCTCTTCTTGTCCAAACTATTTATCGTCCATGTTTCACTTCCATACATGGCTACACTCCATACAAATACTTTCAGAAAAGACTTTCTGACACTTAAATCTATACTCGATGTTAACAAATTTCTCTTCTTCAGAAACGCTTTCCTTGCCATTGCCAGTCTACATTTTATATCCTCTCTACTTCGACCATCATCAGTTATTTTGCTCCCCAAATAGCAAAACTCCTTTACTACTTTAAGTGTCTCATTTCCTAATCTAATACCCTCAACATCACCCGACTTAATTCGACTACATTCCATTATCCTCGTTTTGCTTTTGTTTAATATCAAAAAGTTGAATTAGGAACTAGAATTGAAGGTCATGAATCAACTGCTTGTAAAAAGAAGATTTGTGTCATCAGTCTGTGATATAAAATATCTTTTGAGCACTAGAAAGACCGTAGGGTGTCCAAAAATTAAATGACAAGTAAAATAACAACTAAATCAGTACTACCTTTCCTTTTTTGTTGTTCTTCTACTTCATCTTCTTTTCCCTCTTCTTTACCTATCTTTTCTCTGCACTTTGTCTACTTTTGCACTAACCACATGCCCCCTCTCTTCCCATCCCTCTTTCTGCACAAGGGATAAATTTAAGTGTGTGCTATCTCATAAACACAGGCTAAAGTGTAATTGTTTTTGCAACACATTTAAATAACTTTGAATACTTTTATTGTTGCTATGTAAACACTAATTGCTATTCTTTTTTTTCTTTTCCAGACTACAAGAAATTGAAGCTGAATTTGACAAACATGTCAGTATAAAAGACATTACATCCCATATGGAAGTTGATGCTGAAGGAATTCAGTTTATTTATAACTACTGGATCTTAAAGCGAAAGGTATTCATTTTACTTTCGGTAAAGAAACAAAAACATTCTAAAGCCAGAAAGTTATCTGTGTATGATGGAAAGACAATTTTTGATGCAATAATCTATGTAGGTAAATACAAAACAGCACTGATTACAGTATATTTATTTATTCATGTCGGGGTTTGATTGACTACAGTCGGTATCAAGTGACAAATGTCTCCAATGTTTACAGAGTAAATGTTACATACCGTTTGCCGTGATGTTTACTCTGTGGATGTTACATGCCTGAATCATTTGATAATGACTGTAATTAATTGAAACCAGTGGTGAGTAAATGAGTTCTGTGAAATTATGTCCTTTCATGTTGCTTTAGGTATGCACAGTGGTTGCCAAACCTGATATGATTGTAGACTGATAATGGAAGAAATCTAAATTAAAACTGCATGCAGGACCGGGACTCACACCCAAAACCTTGCCTTTCACAGGCAGTGCTTTTACCTCTTGGGCTTTATGGATATGTGCTTAGTTTCTCTAAATTTTCCAAGGTAAATGGCAGGATGGTTGCCACAAAAAGACTAAAGCTGATCTCTTTTCCCTACCTACCCATTCTGAGTCTGTACCTCATACCAAATAACGGAAAATTTTTGTTTCAGCTGGCTTCTTGTTGACCTTTCCCTGTCTTTCTTTCTGCGACCTGTCTAATGTACGAGGTTCTTCCCTTCCTTTTTCATTCTTTGCATTAATTCAACATCCAAAGCATTCCGCATTCAAAATAAATTCTAACAGAATTTTTAAGTATTATTTATATCTTTGATTCAGAAACATATATCATTGAGACGATGATCCGTTTTCATTTATACTAACTGTTTATGTTTAATTAATTATGTGGCCATGAAATGAAATTGTACTTGTGCATAAGTAACTAACATTGTATCTCCTATACATAAATAATTTTATTTAATAGATATAGTTGTCAAGGAATATTTTCTTTTCTTTGTGTCTTTAACTTTCTGTTAAACCTCACATTACTTGAAATGATACATACTGATCTTTACAACACTGTATTACTATACTGTGTTGTTGTGGGTGCATCATCACTTTTTTTTCCAGCAGACTACTCTTGCCGCCCATTTTAAGCTATGGATGTTGTTCAATGCTTTCCTCAGTGAGTAGATACAATCCCTGTAGTGTGATGCTGGAAAAACTGCTGCAGTAACTTCGTTTGATTTGATATTCCAACACCAAACGACTTTAGATGTAAGAATAAATAAAGGCAGAGCTTACCAAATCTTTTGACCAGGGTGGCTGTTCCATCAATGTTTATGTTGAATCCCTCAGTTTCCCTATTGTCAACTCATTTCTGTGAGCAGGTGCAGTATCCTGGAGAAAGATTTTTTTTAGTGATATCATTTTCTTTACATTCTTGGTGTGATGTCACATTTTTTATCCATTTAGTCCAGAAGATTTGTTTAATGTTTATCTGTTTTGTTTTGTCCTTCTCGAATAAGAATAAGCCCTTTTTGTGTAACAGAAAACTCTGCCTACAACCTTTTTGTTGGAAGGAATGGGCTTCACCTTGTAACTGTCTGGCAAATTAAAACTGTGTACTGGAACAATGGGAAATTTAAAGGCGCCAGGAAGTTTCAGTGTATTGTACACACTATTACTGTAACATTAATTGTGACATTACCTTTTATTGTGCAGGACTACTAGATATGACCACTGTTTTGATGGCTATTTCGTTTTGCATAAAATCAAGGACCATGTCATATTCACAGTAACAAGTATGGTACAAAATCAGTTAGGTTCTCTTGTGTATTTTTGTGAAATTCATCTGTCTTGTACAAAACTACAACATACTTAATTTATGATGTAAAATATACTACATTCTTCCATGTGAAGTATCTGTGAAGCCAGTAGGGTTATAGAGTCATTAGTGAAATATAGAAAATGGAAGGGATAAACAATACATCTTATAGTTGAGGCGATAGGTGGGAAAGGATGAAGGGATACAAGAGGCTGTCAACGGGAGTAAGAGTTTGGGAAAGTTAGCAGGTGACTGGGAGGGAGAGGCAGTAGGGGATAAGAATTTGGCACCAGTGAGCTTTTTCTGGCTTCAGGTGAGGGAGCCGTGCACAGCACACACTGAGTTGGAGGAATTGATTAGTAGTATGTGAGAGAACAGAGGAGAGAATGACTGTAAAAAGCAGGTGGGAATGTAGGATGAGTGAGACTGGGGTTGCGAGAAAGGGGTGGAGGTGGATGTGAGACAGATGCTAGCTGAGGCCAGGAGGTTTATGAGATCAGAAAGATGTGCTGCAAGGGCAATTGTTGTTGTTGTTGTGGTCTTCAGTCCTGAGACTGGTTTGATGCAGCTCTCCATGCTACTCTATCCTGTGCAAGCTTCTTCATCTCCCAGTACCTACTGCAACCTACATCCTTCTGAATCTGCTTAGTGTATTCATCTCTTGGTCTCCCCCTACGATTTTTACCCTCCACGATGCCCTCCAATACTAAATTGGTGATCCCTTGATGTCTCAGAACATGTCCTACCAACCGATCCCTTCTTCTGGTCAAGTTGTGCCACAAACTCCTCTTCTCCCCAATCCTATTCAGTACCTCCTCATTAGTTATGTGATCTACCCATCTAATCTTCAGCATTCTTCTGTAGCACCACATTTCGAAAGCTTCTATTCTCTTCTTGTCCAAACTATTTACCGTCCATGTTTCACTTCCATACATGGCTACACTCCATACAAATACTTTCAAAAATGACTTCCTGACACTTAAATCTATACTCGATGTTAACAAATTTCTCTTCTTCAGAAACGCTTTCCTTGCCATTGCCAGTCTACATTTTATATCCTCTCTACTTCGACCATCATCAGTTATTTTGCTCCCCAAATAGCAAAACTCCTTTACTACTTTAAGTGTCTCATTTCCTAATCTAATACCCTCAACATCACCCGACTTAATTCGACTACATTCCATTATCCTCGTTTTGCTTTTGTTGATGTTCATCTTACATCCTCCCTTCAAGACACCATCCATTCCGTTCAACTGCTCTTCCAAGTCCTTTGCTGTCTCTGACAGAATTACAATGTCATCGGCGAACCTCAAAGTTTTTATTTCTTCTCCATGGATTTTAATACCTACTCCGAATTTTTCTTTTGTTTCCTTTACTGCTTGCTCAATATACAGATTGAATAACATCGGGGAGAGGCTACAACCCTGTCTTACTCCCTTCCCAACCGCTGCTTCCCTTTCATGTCCCTCGACTCTTATAACTGCCATCTGGTTTCTGTACAAATTGTAAATAGCCTTTCGCTCCCTGTATTTTACCCCTGCCACCTTTAGAATTTGAAAGAGAGTATTCCAGTCAACATTGTCAAAAGCTTTCTCTAAGTCTACAAATGCTAGAAACGTAGGTTTGCCTTTCCTTAATCTTTCTTCTAAGGTAAGTCTTAAGGTCAGTATTGCCTCACGTGTTCCAGTATTTCTACGGAATCCAAACTGATCTTCCCCGAGGCCGGCTTCTACTAGTTTTTCCATTCGTCTGTAAAGAATTCGTGTTAGTATTTTGCAGCTGTGGCTTATTAAACTGATTGTCCGGTAATTTTCACATCTGTCAACACCTGCTTTCTTTGGTATTGGAATTATTATATTCTTCTTGAAGTCTGAGGGTATTTCACCTGTTTCATACATCTTGCTCACCAGATGCTAGAGTTTTGTCAGGACTGGCTCTCCCAAGGCCATCAGTAGTTCCAATGGAATGTTGTCTACTCCCGGGGCCTTGTTTCGACTCAGGTCTTTCAGTGCTCTGTGAAACTCTTCACGCAGTATCGTATCTCCCATTTCATCTTCATCTACATCCTCTTCCATTTCCATAATATTGTCCTCAAGTACATCGCCCTTGTATAGACCTTCTATATAATCCTTCCACCTTTCTGCTTTCCCTTCTTTGCTTAGAACTGGGTTTCCATCTGAGCTCTTGATGTTCATACAAGTGGTTCTCTTATCTCCAAAGGTCTCTTTAATTTTCCTGTAGGCAGTATCTATCTTACCCCTAGTGAGAAAAGCATCTACATCCTTACATTTGTCCTCTAGCCATCCCTGCTTAGCCATTTTGCACTTCCTGTCGATCTCATATTTGAGACGTTTGTATTCCTTTTTGCCTGCTTCATTTACTGCATTTTTATATTTTCTCCTTTCATCAATTAAATTTAATATTTCTTCTGTTACCCAAGGATTTCTACTAGCCCTCGTCTTTTTACCTATTTGATCCTCTGCTGCCTTCACTACTTCATCCCTCAAAGCTACCCATCCCTCTTCTACTGTATTTCTTTCCCCCATTCCTGTCAATTGTTCCCTTATGCTCTCCCTGAAACTCTCTACAACCTCTGGTTCTTTCACTTTATCCAGGTCCCATCTCCTTAAATTCCCACCTTTTTGCTGTTTCTTCAGTTTCAATCTGCAGTTCATAACCAATAGATTGTGGTCAGAATCCACATCTGCCCCTGGAAATGTCTTACAATTTAAAACCTGGTTCCTAAATCTCTGTCTTACCATTATATAATCTATCTGATACCTTTTAGTATCTCCAGGATTCTTCCATGTATACAACCTTCTATCATGATTCTTAAACCAAGTGTTAGCTATGATTAAGTTGTGCTCTGTGCAAAATTCTACCAGACGGCTTCCTCTTTCATTTCTTAGCCCCAATCCATATTCACCTACTACGTTTCCTTCTCTCCCTTTTCCTACACTCGAATTCCAGTCACCCATGACTATTAAATTTTCGTCTCCCTTCACTATCTGAATAATTTCTTTTATTTCATCATATATTTCTTCAATTTCTTCGTCATCTGCAGAGCTAGTTGGCATATAAACTTGTACTACTGTAGTAGGTGTGGGCTTCGTATCTATCTTGGCCACAATAATGCGTTCACTATGCTGTTTGTAGTAGCTTACCCGCATTCCTATTTTCCTATTCATTATTAAACCTACTCCTGCATTACCCCTATTTGACTTTGTGTTGATAACCCTGTAGTCACCTGACCAGAAGTCTTGTTCCTCCTGCCACCGAACTTCACTAATTCCCACTATATCTAACTTTAACCTATCCATTTCCCTTTTTAAGTTTTCTAACCTACCTGCCCGATTAAGGGTTCTGACATTCCACGCTCCGATCCGTAGAACACCAGTTTTCTTTCTCCTGATAACGACATCCTCTTGAGTAGTCCCCGCCCGGAGATCCGAATGGGGGACTATTTTACCTCCGGAATATTTTACCCAAGAGGACGCCATCATCATTTAATCATACAGTAAAGCTGCATGCCCTCGGAAAAAATTACGGCCGTAGTTTCCCCTTGCTTTCAGCCGTTCGCAGTACCAGCACAGCAAGGCCGTTTTGGTTATTGTTACAAGGCCAGATCAGTCAATCATCCAGACTGTTGCCCTTGCAACTACTGAAAAGGCTGCTGCCCCTCTTCAGGAACCACACGTTTGTCTGGCCTCTCAACAGATACCCCTCCGTTGTGGTTGTACCTACGGTACGGCTATCTGTATCGCTGAGGCACACAAGCCTCCCCACCAACGCCAAGGTCCATGGTTCATGGGGGGGGCAAGGGCAATTAATGGCTAAATATTTCATATAGTTGAGGCAGGTCGAAGGATGTTGATGGCATTGAAGTTTAGTATATTGTGCTCAGGATGGTGTTCTGCCACTGGGTGATGATGATCTCGGATATTGGCCACAGTTTGACCTTGGAAAGCTGGTTGGTGGTCTTGCCTACATAAAATGATGTTCAGAAGTGACATGTGAGCTGATATATGGTATGATTGCATGTCCAGATTGCCCTGCCTCTGATAGGATAAGATAGGATTTGTCTGTGACAGTACTGGAGTAGGGATGTGCTGGTTGTGTACATCGAACAGATCTTGCTCTTGGATTCCACAGGCCCATGTAGCAAGGGTTTAGTGGTAGGTGAGGTGGATGGACTACAATATGAAGTGCTATGTTTGGAGTTGTAAGACATTGGGAGAGATAGTGTTGGCTAGCGGCATTGTCAAGGACAGGGGGAAATACCCTCATCAATGCTGGTGAATTTTTGTTGCCAAATTATACAAAACAGGGTTTTATGGTAGCACAGTATTCCAGTTTATATCTGTTTGAACAAAATGCACACAAAATGACTACTTTGGAACACCATGTAATTAAACTATTTCACAGATTCTGTTGACGCAGTGGATTGATGTTACTGCAAAATATGTACTAACTTAACAGAAACAAAATTTAATTGGTATCAAACAATGGGAAGTCCAGGATGGAATATATCTGTTATGAAAAGGATAGTCACTACTCATCATATAGTGGAGATGCCGAGTTACAGATAGACACAAGACACAACAGAAAGACTGTTGGAAACTGAGCTTTTGGCCAGCAAGGCCTTTGTTGAAAATAGACAAAAAAAAAAAAACACACACACACACGGAAGTGCACCTCACCAAATATGACCACAGCCTCTGGCAACTGAAGCCATCTCTGCTATATTGTTTAATTAGTATAATTATCACTGAGGCAGGCTGAGAAATTTCGTTGTGCCCTTGCGTTTGCCTCCTCCTCCTCCTCCTCCTTCTTCTTATGTTCAACTTGTGGCTTGTAGTTATATGGCAGTGACCCATAGAATCCATAGTAATAACTGTCGTTGCAAACTGGTTTCTATTATTTTTCATTTTGGGATTTCATTTCTATTTGCTTCTAATGCTATTAAGACTATGACTTTCATATTAATGGTTGTTTATAGGGAGTATATCACAATGAAAAAGTCAATGGACTATAAAATTCTTCCCATAACTTTTCATTTGAATTCCATGTTTGATTTTAATATCATTAATGCTTACGCTGCATGTCATTAAATTTGGTACCAGTTATTTGCCTTTTAGTGTATGTTTAGTATATTTAGCCTATATCTGCTAATTACGACGGTATGGTGCTGTAAGTAGATTTCTAATATTTTATGTTGGTGATAGTTACTTTATTTGAATTCTTCTTTATGAACAGGCTGCATTCAACAAACCTCTCCTTCCACCTAAGTCTGAAGATGTTGACATATTATCACGGCAACAGGAGCAGGCAGACTTGGAAAAGATGAAGATGTTTGTGCAACTTCGGCAAGATCTCGAAAGGGTATGTTGCATTCATTGCACAGCTAATATACATCACACATTTGTACTGTAATTCTAGCGTACTATGTGGTGGTTTAGGCCTTAAGTGAGGACTGAAGTATTTGCCTTGATATGAACATGTCTGCCTGTTAGTGAATTATGTTCATTAACTTTTATATTAACTGTACACAGAACTACCGGGAGTGAGACAATGTCATCTCAATATATGGTAGCAGATTTAAGGCTAAGTTCAAAATGTGATGTTGAATGGCTTGATGATATTAATCTGTTACTGAAATGTAAAATATCAACAGGTATGTAGGTGACAGAAAATCTCTGTATTGCCATGAACATTGTCAAAAACTTTCTCTAAACACACAAATGCTGTAAACGGAAAATTCCTCCTTTTTTCCTGTGTTATCTTGTCATAGGGTCAATATTGTCTTATGTGTCTGTACATTTCTCTGGAACCCAAACTGTTGTTCGCTAAGGTTAGTTTCTACCAGTCTTTCCACTCACCTGTTAATAGTTCATATTAGTATCTTGCAACTGTGCATATTATTTGGTAAGAAAAGATTTTGTGAAAAAGAGCAATATATTAACATCTAATATAACTTTGGTGTTAGAGACTCTTTTCAGAGTGCATTTGTCTGGAATGTAGGCATGAAAAGAAATAAAACGTGGATTATAAACACTACTGACAAGAAGAGAATTGACATTTGAAATCTATATCTACATTTATATTCTGCAAGCCACCATATGGTGCGCGGTGGAGGGTACCCTGTACCACTACTATTCATTTCCTTTCCTATTCCATTCACAAATATAGCAAGGAAAAAACAATTGTCTAAATGCCTCCGTGAGAGGCCTAATTTCTCTTATCTTATCTTCATGGTCCTTACACACAATGTATGTTGGTGGCAGTAAAACTGTTTCTCAGTCAGCTTCAAATGCCGGTTCTCTAAATTTTCTCAATAGTGTTTCTCGAAAAGAATATCTCCTTGCCTTCAGGAATTCCTATTTGAGTGTCCGAAGTATCTTCGTAACACTTATGTGTCGTTCGAACCTGCTGGCAGCATGCCTCTCAATTGTTTCAATGTCTTCCTTCAATCAGATATTGTCCACATCCCAAACACTTGAGCAGTACTCAAGAATATGGTGCACCAGAGTACTACATGCAGTGTCCTGTACAGATGAACCGCTCTTTCCTAAAATTCTCCCAATAAACTGAAGTTGACTATTTGCCTTCACTACCACAGTTCTCACATGCTTGTTCCATTACATAGCACTTTGCAACATTACAACCAGATATTTAAACGACTTGGTTGTGTCAGGCAGGTCACTAGTAATACTGTATCCGAAAATTACAGGTTTGTTCCTACTACTCATCTGCATTAACTTACGTTTTTCCACATTTAGAGCTAGCTGCCATTCATCACACCAACTGGAAACTTTGTCTAAGTCATCTTGCATCTTCCTGCAGTCACTCAACTTCGACACCTTACCATACACCCAGCATCATCAGCAAATAACTGCGAATTGCTGACCACCCTCTCTGCCAAATCATTTATGTATGTAGAAAACAACAGTGGTTCTGTCACCATTCCCTAGGGCACTCCTGATGACACCCTTGTCTCTGATAAACACTCGCTGTTGAGGATAACATACTGGGTTCTATTATTTGAGGAGTCTTCGAGCCACTCGGATACCTGTGGACTTATTCCATATGCTGGTACCTTCATTAACAGCCTGGATTGGGGCACCATGTCAAATGCTCCAGAAATCTAGAAATATGGAATCTGCCTATTGCCCTTCATCCGTAGTTTGCAGTATATCGTGAGACAAGGGCAAGCTGAGTTTTACATGAGAGATGTTTTCTAAAACTGTGCTGATTTGTGACCAGCTTCTCAGTCTCAAAAAAGTTCATTATATTCAAACAGAGAATATGTTCAAGGATCCTGCAGCAAACTGAAGTTAATGATATTGGTCTGTAATATTGCATATCTGCTCTTTTACCCTTCTTATAAACTGGTCTCATCTGTGCTTTTTTCCATTCGCTTGGGACTTTGTGCTGGGCGAGAGATTCATGCTAAATGTAGGCTAGGTAAGGGGCCAGTGCCATACAGTACTCTTTGTAAAACCAAATTGGGATTCCATCCGGACCTCGTGATTTATTTGCCTTCAGATCTTCCATTTATTTCTCTACACCAGGGATGCTTATTACTGTGTCGCCCATATGGGAGTCTGTCCGATGGTCAAATGGCAGTATGTTTGTATGATTCTCCTGTGTGAATGATTTCATGAACTTCAGCTTTTGTTTTGCAGTCTTCAGCCACCACATCTGACAGGTCAACAAGGGACTGAATGAAAGCCTTAGACCAGCTTAGCAATTTTATATAAGACCAGTATTTTCTCAGGTTCTCTACCAAAACTTTTACTAAGGTATGTCTGTGGTAGTTGTATGCTTTGCGCATAGATCTTTTCGCAGGCACATGAATCTCTACTAACCTTTATTTTTGTCATTGTGCATTCCCTTTTGAACCGAGAGTGCAACAGCCTCCAATTCCTCAGCATCTTTTGAATTTTGTTATTAAATCATGGTAGATCTTTTCCATCCTTCATCCACTTACTAGACACACAACTCTCCAGACCACAATTTACAATCTGCTTAAACTTTGTCCATAATTCCTCTACTTCCAATTTACTGGAACTAAGTGGTGTCAGTTCACTGTTTAAGTGAGATGCTAACAACTGCTTATCCACACTGTCTAGTAGAAACATAGTTGCTATAATATGACATCATGATCGCTAATACCGTTTCTATACTGACATTTTTGATAAGGTCTGGCCTACTTGTAGCTATGAGGCCCAAGATATTTCCATTGCATGTAAGCTGCCCAGTTAGCTGCTGAAGGCAGCTTTCAGAAAATGTATTCAAAAGTATTTTGCTTGACTATTTATCTGTACCCCCAGCAATGAATCCATTGACATGCCAGTACTATAGAACAATGCTGAAGATTAGATGGTTAGATTATGAAGCAATTTATACCACAACCTGAATGAAAAACAGTACTCATCCTGAGGCATCAAGGACTAGTTTCCTTGTTACTGGAGGGAAGTGCAGGGGTTAAAAATGGCAGATGGAGACCAAGATTAAACTGTGGTAAGAAGGGTCATGTGGATGTAGGATGCTAATATTACTTGTCGACAAAGCCACCACCCAAATTCCTACATTTGTTGTACCTGGCTACCAGCTTCTTTATCCCTTCATCATTGAATGGTGTTGCCTGGTGCTTTAGCGAGATATTAACAGCATCCTTAAGCTCATCATTGGTTGTGAAGTTATGATTAGCAGACAGACCTTCATATTGGGGAAGAGGTGAAACTCACTCGGAAGTCTGAGTTTTTCTTTCGTTCGATTCGCATTAGGGGGTTGTGCATTGTCGTGCAGGGAAATCATCCTGCACCATGTTTTGGATTGACTTTTGGATTTTTATAAGTGTCTCACAATAAACCAGGGATGTCACAGTACTCTCATGTGTTACTCTCATGGAATCCGTTGCCAAAATTCCTCTGCAATGTCAAAAAACATAAGCCATTATTTTATGGTTTGACCATATCTATTTTAATTTTTTAGTTTTATTGGGTTACTGAGTGTGCATCCACTGTTTGGACTGTTTCTTTGTTTCAGCATTCATATACTGCACCTATATCATTTTTCCAGTCATGATTCTGTTCAGAAACTCATCCCCCTCTTCAGTGCTGAATGGCTGTCAGACCGAACCCATTCTTTCAGTTTTGTGAACATTGGTTAGACATTTGGTACTTGTCATTCACAAGACATAGTATCCTATCCTCTCTGTGACAAAGACAAAGAAGGCTGTCCTTGAAATCGAAGGCACACCTTCAGAAAGTTCAAAAATTGTGAACTAATGTCTCATAAGTTTGATTTTGCCGATATGTTGCACAACTTCATCAGTCTCATCTGAAAGTCTTCCTTGATCACTTTTATCATGCACATCTGTACACCGAACTTGAATTTCCTGCACCATTCCTTGACTGCACCATCACTCATAACTCCATCCCCATACTCGCGATGCAGTCAATGATGAATCTTGGGGGCATTGACTCTTCTGTGTGTAGGAAATGAATGACAAAGCATACCACACAACTGATGGGAGACACAGTAACGCCATGCATTTCATTCGCTTGCTTTTTACAAGTTGATGACTGCAAAACAAAGCTGACTGGCTCAACGTGACCTTCATAGTCTTCTTTTCCACCGTGGAAGTGCCGTGAAGCTCCAAGCATTTATTTTATTTTTAATACCCAAGCAGAGATTAATATATGACTACCCATTAAACAGTGAGCCGTGTATATGAATTTGATGGGAATTTAAGAGATTGTATTAAAAAAAGTCACATCATATACCATGTTACTGGGTGCAAAACTTCTCTGGGTCTGGACTATGTACTTATGTGATTTAGTAGAGAATCACACAACCACCAGTTGCACCACCATCACAATTAATGCAAGGTGGCCAAAATGTATTGCAGTTTGCAGTCTTATATTGGAGACTGGCATTAATTCAGAGCTAGCTTATAAATTAATTCTGCATATTCTCCTTGTAGTAACCAAGTATTACCCAAAACTGAAGCAATTCACACAAATATGGTCTTATTCATAACTTCTGAACAATAATGGAAAAGCCTCTCGGGACTCCACAAGAGACAGAACAACTGATGTGCCAATGTGCAAACCAGTAGCTTCTGGTGCCGAGTGGGGCACAACCAATCAGAGTGGTGCATCACCACCCCGTCGTTCATACAGATGTCACAAAGACAGCATCCCTGGCTACAGACAACAGTGGCCAGTATCCATTGGAGCTGTTGACCAAATCCTTGCGCCCACATGGCAAACCCAGCACAATGTGGCTGGACGAACGTGACTACAGCTGGTGAGGCGCAGGCTGCAGAAGGTGGGAGAGAGTGCGTGGCTGCCAGCCATGAAACATGTCAGTCAGTCTCTGCTCCCCCATAGGTATGAAGCGAAATGGGGAAGAGCATCATCCAGCAAAGAATCTACAACAAACTTTTTCATTTTGGACTTGAATGCACACAATAGTCAATTGTGCCTTGCTATTTGATTGAGGGTGGAATGGCAGAGCTGAAATGTGATGAATGCTGTGATGGGAACAAAACAATTGCTTTGTGTGAGAGACGAACTGGAGTCCATTATTGGAAACTAAATTACAAGGTGACCCCTCGATAGAAAAAACCCTCAAATGCATATTTATTATGGCCTCAGCTGATGTCAAGAAACAATGGAGAATATAAGGAAACCACGAAAATGCACCCATTACCAAGAGTCAATAGGAATTTCAAGAAGGAACCTGCAAAGCCATGGCTGGTGTGGAGCGGGCTAGGGGGAAAGAAGTGCCATGGGAGCTGCCTGTTGTCAGGCTCACTGCTCACAAACCGCGATGAAACAGACAATTCCTCCATCAATCTCAGGCCAAAAAACATGTCTCACCAGCTAACAGTTTAGTGCACGAAATTCTCCAATGGCGCTGGCAGCAAAACACTATCAAAAACAGAGAGCTGATAAGAAAAATGGTTACGCAATGGGTCCAAAGCCTGACTTGGTGGTTTATCTGGCCAGCCCTGTTGAACAAACCTAACCACCCGGTTGAGAACTGGGTCAGCAGTAATGGGAGCTGCTATTTGTGAGCTTGTTGTTGGGAAACTTTCTACCATGGCCTGTGTTTCAATATAAAGATGGAAGCAAAGCAATTCTTCACAATCAATGTTGGGACCAGGACCCACAGGAAGACGGAACAGTGTGTCCACATTGGCTTTTTTAGATGTGCCTTGAAACTGGATTTCAAAATTGTAGCGAGACAAAAACAGTGCCCAGAGTTGTAGGTGGTGTGCTGCCTTGTTGGGCATGAAAATGTGAGGATTAAACAAGGAAACCAAAGTCTTATGGCCAGTAATAAGATGAAACTTGGAAGTAAAAAAAAAAAATTAAATTTCTGGAGAGCATAGACTATGACGAGCCCCTCTTTCCACCTGAGAGTAATGCTGCTGGGCTGAAGTAAGAGATTTAAAGGTAAAAGCAGCAGGATGTTCAAGCCATCGGCCTATCGGAGTGCTAGGACCACGTTGCGGCCGTACTGTGAAGTGTCGTTGCCAAAAACTATGTGCTGGTCTGGAGAGAACATAGCTAAACCAGGGGCCAAAAGTAGTTTGGATTTCAACATTTGAAAAGCATTTTCGAAATCCAGGCTCCAGCAAAAAAGGGACATTTTTGCATAACAAGACATGCAACGGGTGGACTAATATGGCCACCCCCAGTAGGAATTTATGCTAGTAGGATATCTTCCCCTAGGAAAATCTTAAGCTCTTTCGTGGACATGGACCTAGGTGTAGACATAACAGTGGAGATGTGTTCTGGCAGAGGATGAACCCCAACCTGCAAGACTTCAGACCCCAAACAAACAAAAGAAGGTTGAAAAAACTGAGATTTCATGAGATTATGCTGTAAAATAGTGGACTGTAAGACAAGAAACAAAGTGCACAAATTTTTCAAGTAATCAGCCATGGATGAGCCCCTGACAACAGATAATTAAAATTCAACAGATAATTAATGCAACACGGGCCAGTCACAGTCAGTTGCTTTAAAAATTGTTGGAAAATAGCAGGGGCATTAGCCATAGCTAAAGGAAGGCACAAATATTGATAGGAACCAAAAGTAGTACTCAAAATCAGAACTCACCGAGACTCTTCATCTACAGGGACGTGCAGATATGCTACAGACAAATCAGTTTTAGAAAGGTACTGGCCACCCGATATACCACCAGTTCCTCATGGAGTGAGAGAGGGTGCATATCCACAATTAACTTTATGGTGACAGTTGTACTGAAGTTGCCACAGTGACGAAGTTTTCACAGTGGCATCCAGTTCTGCTTTCACCTGATCTTTCAGAGTGACATGAACAGGATGCGCATGACAAAAATGAGGCCGAGCCATGGATTTCAAAGAAATATGAGCAGAAAAATTTTTTGCACATTCTGTACCTTCTGAAAACAAGTCCAAACACTCCTCACAAAGTGTTTCAAATTGAGAATATGGTACCTGATTGAACCTAAAGTGAACTGCTCCAGTGATAGAAAATCCAAATGCCTGAAATGCATCCATCCCAAACAAGTTCTCAACCCAGGCATCAGCAATCATCAAAAATGTAATGGAACAAACAACTGACTTGTAAGAGACAGCAGCCTAAACTCACATACGTTTGAGAATTCGGTGTCACTGCAGCACCTTTGTTGACTTGTTGCCAAAGTGCTTGGTGTAAAACAATTAACTTAATAAACAAGTTGAGAGAAGTCAAAAGCACTGGAGTCACACAGTTCACTTTCACATTCATATCCTGAGCAATCTTTGGTGAATGACACACGGAGGTGATGTGGTCTTTCTTCTGGCAAGCATTACAATTAGCCCAGCATTTATGGTATGCCTAACATTCGTGCTGGACAAAACAGAAAGGCAAGACAGAAACAGAGAATGCTGACATTGTTGCTGTGGCAATCGCGGCTGCTTGGCTCAATCTTGGTCAGCTCATCTCTGGATCCACATGTTCACCAATGCCACTTCCTCATGCAGGCTGTCTGTTTTCCTAGTGGGCACATCTTGAGACCACTGCCACATTACCTCATGCTTCAGTTTGGTCACCCACTTCCTGAGAAGCTTCAAAAGATTATGCTGTTTGCAAAACTTCTGCAAACAGGGAGGTTTGCACAGAGTAAAGCCTTCTTGCGCACTTCCTTGTCCAGAGCTAAACAGATAATTGCATTGCAGATTATAGAGTCTGCTTAAGAGCCACTATGGCCATCAGCCACAAATAGACACTTGTGGCTAAGGCTGTGAAGTTCATCTGACCAGGCCATGTATGACTGGTTACGTTTCTTGCACTCACACTGCTGTGACGTGTGTTCGTTTGTGATACTAGTTAGACAATAAACTGCATGTGCGATCAAAAGTATGAGCCACTGGCTCATGTAAAGGAGCAAGCTGACACAGTAACTGATACACCTTAGGTGGAATCTATGAGAGGAAGAAAGCTTTGCACAAAGTCGAGTTTGTCACCCCAAGAGCCAAAAAGTGCTCTCTCAGTCTTTTTTTGTAAGCTTCCCAATCCTCCTCTGAATCAGCATACAGAGGAAAAGGGGGTGGATAGACCAGTGAAACAAGTCCCTGTCACAGCCAAAGTAAGCTGTTCAGTCAGGGCCAGTCGCACAGTGTCCATAACGAAAAAATCTGATGAAACGGTACTTAAAGATTACACTCGTGGAAACCATCCCGTCCTTGTCACCGATTGTATAGTAACCAAGTAATACACAAACCGACTGAAGTAACACAAATATCGCTTTATTCATAACTTCTGACAATAACGGGAAAGCCGCTCAAGGCTCTATAAGACACAGTAAAACTGATGTGCACGATACAAGCTAGAGTAGTATGGAAAGACAATTAGCGCTGTTCCACACATATGTACATAGGTGTGAAACGCCGCAGACAGCATGGCGGAGACCGCTTCACATGCACGCCTTCCACAGACGGCCTCCAGTGACCAGCCTGCACTGATACAGTTGACGGCTGATTCAAGTGCACATACACAACACACACACACACACACACACACACACACACACTAGTAGCAGGATACAGCACTCCTAGAAACAGATCAAGACATTTTGCTGGCTATAATGAATGCCACATC
The DNA here is from genome assembly GCF_023898315.1 of Schistocerca nitens. Taxonomy (NCBI): domain Eukaryota; kingdom Metazoa; phylum Arthropoda; class Insecta; order Orthoptera; family Acrididae; genus Schistocerca; species Schistocerca nitens. Next base: position 436,471,095 of record NC_064618.1, read on the forward strand.
ATGCAGGCTTTTAGTATCCACATGTTTCGTGCATGAAAGAAAACCAATGTGTTGCCTCGCCAGATGTAAAACAAGTTGATGCAGGATGATAATGATGCAGTACAAGACCATCACCACCGAGCGAGGTGGCGCAGTGGTTAGCACACTGGACTCGCATTCGGGAGGACGACGGTTCAATCCCGTCTCTGGCCATCCTGATTTAGGTTTTCCGTGATTTCCCTAAATCGCTTCAGGCAAATGCCGGGATGGTTCCTTTGAAAGGGCACGGCCGATTTCCTTCTCCATCCTTCCCTCACCCGAGCTTGCGCTCCGTCTCTAATGACCTCGTTGTCGACGGGACGTTAAACACTAATCTCCTCCTCCTCCTCCAAGACCATCAAAGGTTGCCTACTCATACTCATTCCGTATCTGACCACTTTCCATATCATAAAGGGATATTCAACTCCAGTTTGCTGGCACTTAACGTTATTAGTCTGTTTCCTCTTCCCCTCAGCACCATTAAAAGTCAGTCATTGCACTGGCGTAGCTCCAAAATAGAATTTGTATGGGGTTGTTCCTTTTTGTGACACAATTTTGTCAGCTGATGACATGCATGATTTTCTTTACATGTACATTGAATGATATAACATTGCCTTGTGTGATCAAAATGTTAGGCATACATGGTAATAGCATGATTTAACAATTGGGCCTTGTTAGCCCCATGGTGACTTGTAATTCCCTTTGTTCATACTCCGTCTTCTCGTGATAGTTCCATGTGACAGTTCTGTGACATGTTCATCTCACACACATTACCACCACTGTTATGTCTGACCAAGTGAGGTGGCACAGTTGTAAGGCACTATTATTGCATTTAGGAAGACGATGGTTCAAATCCCCACCCAGCCATCCTGATTTAGTTCTATCGTGGTTTCTCCAGACTGCTTAAGATGAATGCTGGGATGGTTTCTTTCAAAAGGACTTCACCAATTTCCATCCCTGTTATTCCTTAATTCAAACTTATGCTCTCTAATACCTACTGGCATATAAAGAGTATTGTTTGGCACTGGCCTTTTCTTACTTCACATTTCAAAGAATATCTCACATAGCGAAGAGTCCTAATCAGCTGGAAAAATCATAGGTTATACCTGCATGTAAGAAGAGAAACTAATGAATGCGCAAAATTATAGAGCAATACATAAAATAAGAAAAAGGCAACCATTCACCTATGGCGTACTGATGTGTGGCGCATAGACACACTTGACAGAAAGCCATTTTCACTAGCTTTCAAGCTCTAGCTCATTTTCTAGTAGAAATTACACACATTCAGACAGACAGACACCCAAATGCACGCTACTGAGGCAACACTGATTATTAATTATGGACAGCAGTTGCCTGACTGATGGATGCGGGGAGGGGGGACAGGAGGACACATTAGGCAAGGTGGACATATGAGGGTAGTGTGAGTCAGGAGCAGGAAATATAGACGACTCACCAGCTGCACAACTATGTGAAAGGAATTCTAAGGGGGTAGAGCATATAACAAATACAGGAGGAGGAAGATTGGGGGAGGGTGGTGGAGATGCAGAGGGAGACAGGAAAGTGAGAGAAAAGGGACGAGAGGTGGAAACAGAGAAGATATATAGAGATTTAGAGACAGAAAATACCCTGCTCCCAATCTTGCATCACTCGTGTCATTCCCTTGTGACCACCTTGGTGCAAGACCTGTTCCACACACCCTCGCACTGCCCCTACCCTAGCCTAGTGACAGGCATTTCCTGTGCTACAAAAGGAAGGGCCATGTATGAAAGCCACGTGTTACACATCAGCTATGCTGCAGGTACTGTGCAGCATTTTATGTGGGCATGGTAGGCAACTAGTTGTCTAGTCAAATGAAGGGCCACTGCCAAACTGTGACCAACCACAAACTTGACCATCCAGTTGCCGAACATGTTGCACACCACAACTCGGATGACTTCGAAGCTGCTTCACTATGTGTGTCATTTGAATTCGTAAGTTTCTCTGAGCTATGCAGGTGGAAATTGTCCCTCCAACACAGCCTGTGTTTCTTCGCCACACACCCCACTGACGACAGCCAACCAAAATCCCACACAGAACCATATTTAAAACAGTTCCAGTCTCCATTCAACTGTGATTATCCTTCCCTTCCACTTAATCATCCCCTGGTAATGTTTCAAGACTTCTTCTGTTTTATTTTGGCCCTGCCTTCCTTCCCTAAACCGCTCCCCAGTGAACCCAGCATTGCTCCTATAGAACACACAGCTGTCCATGAACTGAAAACCCATTCAGACGTTATCACCCTTCCCATGAAAAAAGGCTCGACCACCGTGGTCATGAATTGCAGTGACTGTCTGAGGTCTCCGCCAACTTTTCAGACACCTGTCTGTACAAACCTTACTGCCATGATCCCCTCCCAGAAGTCCAACAAGACCTCAAGCAGCTCCTCAAGGCCTTAGGTTCGTCCCAAACCTCCTCACACCAATAACTTGCCTATTATCTACTTCCCAAACCCCATAAGTCTCCCTGCTATTTTTCCCATTGTGGCTGGTTACAATGTTACCACAGAACGAACCTATGCCTTTGCTGCACCATACCTCCAAACTGTTGTCCATAACCTCCCATCCTACATACAAGACACCACTCACTTCCTCCATCCCTTTTCCACACTTATTGCCCCATTACCACTAGACTCCTTGTTGGCCACTGTGGATGTGATGTCCTTGTACACCAACATTCCCTATGCCCATGAGCTTAAAGCTGTGGGAATGCTACCTTTTCCTACATCCTCCTGATAAACCAAACATACCACTTCTTTCCTTATTTTCCTGGCCAACCACATTCTGACCCACTGTTATTTTCTTTTGACGGCCAAATCAGTAAACAAAACCATGGTACTGCCATGGGTATTCGCATGGCAGCATCTTGTGTCTACTTATTTATCGACCATCTGGGAGATTCTAAAACCCCACGTCTGGTTCAGATATATTGATGACATTTTCATGATCTAGACTCATGGCAAGGACAATCTTTGTTCTTTCCTCCATAACCTTGACATCTACTCCCAAATCAGCTTCACCTTGTCCTTTTCAACTCAGCACGATGCTAATTTCCATCTCTCAGATGGCTTGACAAAAATGTCTATTCATATCAAATGCACCAACCACCAATAATATCACCACTTTGACAGCTGTCACATTTTCCTTGTCCAAAAGTCCCTTACTTGCAGCCTCCCCACCCGCAGATGCTGTATCTGCAGTTGTTGAAATATACCAGTAACCTACCGGAGCCTTTGTTGACAAAGAATATATTGTCCATCTCATCCATAAACAGATCTTCTGTGCCATCGCCTCCACTGAAACCAATAAACCTGTTAACTATCAGCTGGCCAGCACTCCTCAGACCACCTAGTATTGTCCTGGCCTTGAAACACCCAACCAACCACATCCTTCAGCTACCTTTAGTCATGCCCTGAGATGAGGGACATCCAAACCATGTCACACAAAGTAATGTTTCACTGCCCAGCCAGCCTACAGAATATCCTTGTCCATTCGTATTCCAGTCCTGGTCCCTGACTTGCTCACCTTGGGTCTATTCCCTTGTGGATGACCCTGATACAAAACCTGTCTCATACACCCACTCACCATGTCCTACCGCAATCCAATTACAGGCATTTCCTATCCTGTAGAAGCCAGGACCATTTGTGAAAGCAGCCACGTTTTATATCTGTTGTACAGCGTTCTATGTGGATGTGAGAAGTAACCAACCATTTACTCGCATGAATGGCCAACGCCAAACTGTTAACCTGTTTCCCACTGTCTCGCCTTACCTTTTCCTTTTTCTCTTCTGTCATTGTCCATACTTTTTCTCCATCCATGTCATGTACTGTCTTCTCCCTCTGCTCTTCCCCTTCCCCCTCCTCCACCCACCCCACCCCCTCTTTCTGTATCTCTTAATCTTTTACATGCTATACCTCTCAAAACTCCTTATGTAATGTTCTGCAACCACTGAGTCATCTGGCTTTCTCAATTCTGCCTTGCACTACCCTATTATGCCTTCTTTGCCTCGTACATCCTTTCCTATCCCTTCCCCTCATCCAGTCCCACCTCCCACACATACATAATCCCAGGCAACCACTCTCAGTAATTGATAATCAGTAATTGATGTTGCCACAGTAGAGTGTGTTTGGGAGTCTTTGTGCCTGTGTGTGTGAATGTGTGAACTTTCTACTAGAAAAAGAGCCAGAGTTTGAAAGCTAACAAACACTGTTTTCTGTTAAATGTGTGTGTGCAACTCTCATCAGTCTGCTGTAGGTTACTTTCCGTTATTTTATGTGTTATCCCACCTAGGAATTTCGATTTTGTTATATGAAATTATTGAACAGTATTCTTCGCATCATTCTGCTACAGAACCCTTGATTGAGCTTAAATGCAGTGAGTTTCCTAGTAAGAGAATAGTTTCTCTTCGCAACTCAACATTGATTTGGAAAGCATTGCATGTGCAATATACTGCTCACCCATTTCACCCACACAATTTTGTGAAACATGGATCAAAGTCAGGAGAACCCCTGGGTACTGTGATAGCACATAGATCATCTGTCAAAAAGGGTGGACAGCAATCTGAGACTATTTACTGATGATGCCATTGTTTATTTTGAAGTGTCATCATTGAATAACAGTACATATAGTCAAGAAGACTTTAAAAGAAGTTCCATTTAGTGCAGCCAATGGCTTCTTGCTTTAAATGTGGATAGATGAAAGTTGACATGTTTGGGTAGGTGAGACATTACTGTAATGTTCAAATATAGTGCTAATGGTATGCTGTTAGGCTCAGAGACATTGATTAAATATCTAAGCATAATGTTGCGAAATATCTGGAAATGAAACTAGTATATTAGAAGAGTTGTAGTATTATGAAAAGGATGCAAATATTTTAATACATTATTCTACAAGTAAAACTAAGGAAAAAAGTTCATATAAACATAGGTCCGAAATGTTTATTTATGGAGTTACGGCTAATAAAAGATTGGCAAGAAATTAGCAACTTCGCTAATATGAAGTAATTGCAAAACTATGAGGTTAAAATAAAGCATGGTTTCCATTTATTTTGTTGTTACTGATGTGAATCTAATGAAATATGTCTTAGATGTGTATCTGCAGTAGTTTTCTAGAACATCCAGAGAAGCAAAGAAGCAATTTCGTAAAATGTTTAATTTATTAACTACTTGGCCCTATTTGTTAATTCCAGACAATTCCACAAAGTTTTCAACAGAAGTTGTAGAGAATTTAATTTTGGAAAAATGATGGTAATAACGTTAACTGAAACTGTATGAGTGTTTAATATAATCTGCTTTTATTAATACCAAAGCACACAAGAATTCATGTTAAACTGGAAAAAACAAAGCTCAGTGTTAAGGAAGTTGTACAGTATATATACAATTTCACAATACATTCACAGTGAATGTTCAAAAATGTCTCCACCAAGTTCAGTGCATTTAGTTGCTTGTGTATGAACAGATTTTTTTGCTCATTTCAGGGGATGGTTGTTAATTTTGTCTAATGCATTCATAAGGCAAGCAAGTAATGCCTCACATGTACTGACTTTGTCCTCATAAACTATGTCTTTCATCCATCCCCATACACAAAAGTCCATTGGTGTTAAATTGGGCGCTCTGGGTTGCCACAGACATGTAGCACCGCGATCAATCCATTTCTGGAGAAAATGTTCATTTAAATATGTAGTAACGGTGTTGATGAAATATGGAGGTGCGCCGTCATGTTGAAAATACATTTGCAATTGCGCAGCAAGTGGAATATCTTAGAGCAAGCAGGGCATATCTTCTTGAAGGTATTGTATGTATGTCTCGGCAGTGCCAGTTAGATGTCCTGGGAAAATGAATGGTCCAGTAAATTGTGTGTCGATTATACCACACCACCCATTTACGCTAAATCGCTAATGGAAATTGCATTGCGCTGTTGCATGTGGGTTTGCTTCAGACCATATGTGCTCGTTATGTAAATTGTTTACATCATCTCGAGTAAACTGTGCCTCATCAGTAAATAAAATGTATTTGTGTAACTACCGATTAGTATCTAACCAGTTGCACAACTCCAAGCGAAGGGCAGGATCTCCCAGGTGTAAATGATGCAATTTTTGCTTATGGCAAGGATACAGATTATTATACTTCAGTGCACGCCATACCTTACAGACATGTCGTGTACTGGTACCCGGGCTACGTTGAACAGCATCCATAATATCCTCATCATCGTCTTCATGTATTGAGTGCTCGTACTGATTATGAACAGTAGGTAGAGAACCTGTCTCACGTAACATTCGAAATACTCCACTAATGGTTTATGCGTTCGGAATCCTCTGAGTTGGATAACGTACGCGATATTCGTTAACTGTAGCCGTAGCATTACCATCACATTTGCCATAAATAAACACCATATCAGCATATTGCTCTGTTGTAAATTTGAAAGGCATCCCTGTTTCATAAATAATCTACAAACTACAACAGTTACTATGTGATTTCACTTAAATACACTGTTGTTATTATATTCTTTCACTGAACAATACAGAAAAATAACTCATTTCAAGGTTAGGAAATGACTGAAGCAACTCACTAACGGTTGCCAACAATGACATAAACATTTCTACACTCTTTATGGAAAGTAAACAAATTTACTTGTCTAATAATCTTTGCTTCTCAGGATGTTCTGTAAAACTATTCAGATAAATGTGTGGGGCATGTTCTGTTGGATTCTCCAGACCAAAAACAATAAAATAAATGAAAATCATGCTTTACTTTAACCTCGTACAGTTTTGTGATGGCTTCATATTAGTGAAGTTGCTAAATTTCAGCCAAAATCTTTTACTAGCCAATACTCCATAACTAAACATTTGCGGACCTTTGTTTATATGAACATTTTCTTTAGTTTTACTTGTATAATAACATATTAAAATATTCGCATATCTTCATGAATCAGCCTGTATAGCAGAGATGTGAAGTTACGGATAAGCACAACAAGACTGTCAGACAAGTAAGCTTTCGGCCAACAAGGCCTTCATTGGAATTAGACAACATAAACACACACTCTCATGCAAATGCGACACACACACACGACCACAGTCTCTGGCTGCTGTGGCCAGAGACATTCTGGCATCGGCAGACAGAGACTGTGGTCATGTGTGTGTGAGTTGCGTTTGCATGAGTGTGGGTGTGTGTGGGTGTATGTTGTTTAATTCCGATGAAGTCAGTTTTAGCCAAAAGCTTACTTGTTTGACAGTCTTTTTGTTGTGCCTATCTGTGAGTCAACATCTCTGCTATATGGTGAGTAGCAATTTATCCTATTCATAACATTGTCATTATTCCATACTGGATTTTCCATTGTTAGATGAGTTGTAGGAAGATTTTATGGGAGAATTCTGGGGAAATATAGTACACATATGAAAGTGATCATGTGCAAACCAATTGCGCAGCCCATTCTTGAGTACTCTTAAGTGCTTGGAATGGGGCTCTTACCAGATTGTACTAAAGGGAGACATAAAAGCAATTCAAAGACGTGCTGCTAGAGAGATGTGTTGTCCAGTTGTTTGGTCAGTGTGAGAATAGTACAAATATACTCTTTGAACTTAGATGGGACTGTTGGAGGGGGAGAGACCATTTTTATGTGGAATGCTGCTGAGGAAATTTAGCAAACCACAATGTGGAACTAATTGCAGAATGATCATACTAATTCTAACATTTATTTCAACTAACAACTATAAGGACAAAATTAGGGAGATTTGGGCTCATACAGGGGAATAGAGACAATCGTTTTTCCCTCATTCTATTTGCAGATGTAACAAGAGATGAAATAATTAGCATTGGTACAAAGTACCATCTGTCATAACACTGTGCAACGGCTTGCAGAATGTGTATGTTGATGAAAATGAGAAAATTAATTAAGAAAGGAATATCAGCAGATGGTAATAGAAGGAGAATATTTAACAGTATTATGTTGCTACTCACCCTATAGCAGAGATGCTGAGTCGTAGATGGGCACAACAAAAAGACGCACGAATAAATCTTTCCGCCAGTAAGGCCTAATATTTGAACAGACGGAGGTAGAAGGAACTGACACAAACAAAACTCTTAAAGTTAAAAATTAAAAACTGGTTCTCCTACCAGTAAAGATTCTCTCTCTTTTTGTTGACAACTTGTTCTGACTCAACCAGTGCAAAATGCTGAACACTACTCCAATGTGAGGTGACCGCAATGAAATTCAATCAGGTCATGGTAGTTTACAGTTTACACCAGATGGATTCATGACCACTTACGTCGTAAAGGAGATGGGCTGTTCACATTGGGTGATCACATACATTACCTGATCTGTTTTGTTGTAACACAAAACATGTCCCGTTCACACACACATTTTGCCACCACCATATAATAAGTTGCTGTTTCATATGGCATCAACATTGGTTGTCACCTTCAGTGCTTCTGCTGGTTCCCTTCACAGTTTTACATGTATGTAACATTATAGGCTGTTTTTTAAATTATATTATTAAGTTTCTTCCCTTCTACTTTGTCCCATAGATTTCAAATACTTTAGCATATTTTCATTCTGAATAATATTGAAGTTTTACCTTCCTTGACACACACACACACACACACACACACACACACACACACACAGTGTACTATTATAGTCATATATACACTATGATGATTCAGACTTTAATACAACATAGTCAAATGTTCCCTTAAATCCTGACATGGTGCCTTTTTCCCTTTGATATTTTGATATATTTCATAAAAATGAACGTATGTTTTATTTTGACAGGTCCGTAATCTCTGCTACATGGTAAGTCGACGGGAGAAACTGTCAAGATCATTTTTTCGCATGCGTGAACAGACATTTCACAAGCAAGTTGCTGTTCTGAGTGATCCTTCATGCACTCTGAAGACAAAAGAGATGGCAGCAGTCCTGGAAGCAAACCATGCGCCCTCAATTTATGACCGTTTGTACTCGCATCTCCCATCATCTTCTGCTACTGTATCAAACAGAAGCAGCACATCAGGTGGCTTACATTTGTCTGAGGGACCAGCAGCTTGTGCTGATTTTGAAGTTCTTCTGGCAAGAATTGCAGGCAATGCATCACCACCACCACCAGAACGCCCACCAGATGTTAATGGTCTACTAGTGAAGAAGACAACACCAACACAGTCTTCTGAAAACCCATACAAGCGGCTGTACTTCTTTAATGGTGCCCAGAGGCGACGTGCTGGAAGTGGTCCATACGGTGCCTCAAGGTGAGGTGTTGCTTTTATTTCTGTTGTAACTTATAAATAAAAAATGTACTTTTGAATAATTTCAAAGTTTTAAAAATTGAATTTTCCACAGTCATGATAAAGAAGGGTTTAAGCAAAATTCAGTCCCCCTCCCCCATTTTTATTGTGCATAGGGAAATTTGTATCCAAAACTTCTTCCATGTTTCGTATTCTTTTTCAGAATGCATGTAGTAGATTGCAAATTGAACTAATTAATTACATGAATTTGATGATGAATTTTGTTTTGAAATCACCAAGAAAAGTGGGAAATTTAGACTTGGCTCCTACTATAACACTCCTTAAGTAATGGTTGTGGAATGCAAGTAACTTATATTATAATTTGTCCCCTTAGGGGTTAATGTACTACATAGCAATGTTTGGAAAATGTTTCTTGGCACTTGTGTGTATTTTGTTTTTCTTGTCTTTGTGAATGAATCTGTTCCTTCTGATTTCAGCATCTTTACATAATGTGGACAACCTGATGTAGGCTATATTTGTTTCTCCAGCCTTTACCATCAGATTGGTTGCTTGACAGACTAGGTGTCTTATTTGTTTGGGCTGGTCAGAAAGCAGCAGTCGACTTGATAGTGCGAGGCAGTAGACAATGACTAGCAGATGTTCCCCAGAGATTGTGTTCAAAACTTTTCCATGGTAAAAGAAATGAGATACATATGAAAAATTTGTGTGTGTGTGTGTGTGTGTGTGAGAGAGAGAGAGAGAGAGAGAGAGAGAGAGAGAGAATTTAAAAAGGGATCTCTTATCTTGACGCTTTCTGGACAAAAAATGCAGACGTTCATGTAGCATTCTTGGAGTGAGTCATCTGCAAATTTATTGGAGTTCTGAAGCTGTCATTATCATTTCCAACCTTTGACCGTCATTAATTTTTCATTAACCTATCTACATTGTTTTGATAACATTTAGAGCTGTGGGGCATGTTTTATTTTTCTAATGTGGGCCATGGTTCCACCAAAATAATCTAATATTGATAAGGTATATTGTTGAAATTTTGGTACTCACTGATTTCATGCTTACTTTATGAAGTTTTCAATATACTTCCATTATAGAATCATAATAATGTCCCTACATTATTATGATTCTGTAAAGTAAACCCACAGAAAATTACACTATCTCCACTTTGAAATTACACCTGTTGTAAATTTCAGTTCTTTCTTTTTTCTTATGATGGATGCACAAGTTCCAAGAGAAATCCAGCAACTTCTCTGTATTTCAGATCACTTTCCTGTAACAAAACCTTTATGACTCTTATTTTATCCACAAGTAATGAGATATTTGGTGTCTGGTTACTAGCTTCTCCAGTATTTGGCCTGTCTTTGGTGTTGAGTTGTTAAAATTGATTCTTTTTGCAGTTTTTACTTGTATCCTTGTCACCATTGTAAAAAGTTGTTCACAATAAAATAATGGCCCTTACATATAGGTAGACATTATGTCAGCCACACTTCTGTGTAAATTGGAAAACTTGTACTTGTATATGATATTACACCTGGATCAGAATAACAAAGTGATTGACGTCAAGCTGTTTACAGTACTACTTCCATGGTAACAGCCAGTCAGAGGACATGGTTGGTCATGCCATCTGTTCCATTAACCATCTCAAATTTCTCTACTACAGCTGCTATAGATAGTTACAGACGACCCATTCGCCCACTAACTTAACAGTTGTGATCTGCTTTGTTATGTGCCTTTATTTCTCTGTGCGATGAGCATATTTTGCACTGCAGGATATCGGAAACTTGCAGCAGAAGTGTGCAAGAAAGTGTGGTTGCAAAACAGAATGTTCAGCAGTCTCCTCACTTTTTGCATGCTCAGCCACATAATTTTGGGTGCTCGGTGTAAGAGGAGAGACACAGCGATGCAACGCTGTTGCCTCTAATAAAGGTAGTCAAAAGAAGTGCAGACTGTTTGATGATTTATAAAAACACTGTCATGAAAGTTTGCAAAGAAAAATACTGTGCAGAACAGGAAGGACATGTCCATCTAAACTGTGGACATGGAAACAAAGAGGACAGACTGAGTAACCAACTTGGACTCATTCCTGTAAGATTATGTGTGTTGCCACATACACATACGCCTACACTGTGTGTGCCTCTTTGTGAAGCAGAATTATTCACTGTCAGCAAGATTTCTTTGTTAATCCTTGTCCGAACCTTCGGTTTCGGCTAGAAAAAAATTTCTGGATGCAAAATTGTAGTGGAGAGAGGTGATTGTTCCATGTTGTTGTCAACATTTAAGGGTCATTATTAAAATGCTGTTTGATGACATTGAGTGGTTCAATGAAACATAAATAAATGCCGGTCATTACATCAAAAAAGACAGGACCGATTATAGTATATGTGGATGTAGTGCTGTTCCCATGGGAAAGGGTGCAAGAATTGCTGTTTTGCATGCTGGAGTTTAATTTGGTTTAGTGCAGGCCTGTCTCCCAGTTTACAATTTGAGGGAACCAAGCGATTACAATGAAGTGGATCACAGTAATTTTCTGAAGTTGTTCAAAGGAAACAATTGGAAAACTTAAATGAGCTGTCTCTCATTGTGGTGGGTCATACCCAATTCCATTCAGTTTCCAAACGTAAAGTTCCATTGATGGCAGCAAGAAAAGTAGACATTGTTGAATGCTTGAAACACCACATTGTGTAAGTTCAGGAAGATCTATGCATGGTAGGCTCATGAACCAGTGAAATGAAATAAGTCACAGTTTCAACAATATGTTGTTGAGACAGCTAAAGAATACGGTCACATGGTTCTTAGGCTCCCACCTTACCACGTCAGTGCCATCGAAATGATTTGGGTGCAGACAAACATTAAGTGACAACTAATAACAAAAGTTTCACTGTGGTAGAAATTCAAAAACTGTAGAAGAAACAGTATGTTTGTTGAAGAATCATGGAAAAGTGAAGTGAGTGTAGAAAGTAATATCAAAAATATAATTACGTCATTGGGAAATTCCAGTGACTCTTACACAGAGCAGAACACAGATAACAACAGTTTAGGAAGAAAGTGACTGTGAACTAAGTGGCATTTATCATTTGGCATAATTCTTCTTTCTTCAATGTTTGTGTTTCACATGTTGAGTGAATGGCATCTACCACATTTCCATAGCAAATCTTGTCTCTTTATTAAGGGGTACCCCTCTAAGCAAGTATGACCTACTTTATGCACACTGCAGTTATTGGTAAGTTCTTAAGCAGTTTGTATTTTTTTAATGTTGTTAGTTAATTTATTTTTTAAAAAAGGGTCGTGTGACTAGGGCCTCCCATCAGGTAGACCATTCACTGGGTGCACGTCTTTCGATTTGCCGCCACTTCAACGACTTGCACGTCAAAGTTAATTTATTTACATTAGGTATTCAGATTAATTTTAGCATCCCTTTTATATTGAATACACCAACTGAATGTGAATCATTTTGATTATTATAAAAGACAGTCCATGTCCTTTTTGTTTTGTTGAGATATGCAAATAATAGGAACACACACTGTGGAAAGTGGGTAATGGGGAGAGTGGGGGTAGTCATGCCAGGAGGATAAAGTTGATCATCAATATTCCTTTACTGTCACAAAAAACAGTTGTCATCACTTTTCAGGAATAGGTGAACAAGAGTGGCACCGTTCATGTGATTGATGTTTTGTTTTGGGCGTGAAATGAAATACCCATGTTTCGTCACCCTTAACAATTGATTCCAACAGTTCCTCCCTCACTGGTGGGCACAGTCGACATGTTATTGCTTGTGGTGTTGTGTAAGCATTCGCGAGACCCACCATTTGCACACCTTGTGATACACCAAGTTTTCAGTCAAATTTTCCTCACGTGAGCTAGCAGAAATCTCAGGAACCCAAAGAGTCAGTTCACATATAGTGATTTTTCGATCTTTGAGCAGTAGTTGCTCAAACTATCAACAATCTTGTCTGAAACGGACACTCTTCTGCTCCAGTTTTCATTGTTAATGTCTGTGTGATCAGGAGTGAGCTCCCTACACCATTTGTGGACATGTTGAACGGGCATACACTTTTTGCCTTAAACTTCACATAATTTGTGATGAATGTCAATAGGCAGAACCCCTTTTGCATTTAAAAACTGGGTAACTGCACTGATTTCACGCTTGGCAGTAGTGGCTCCTTCCAAAAGTCGTCAGTACTGCTACCTTCACTATGAAGTCCAAGGTGTTATATCCCAACTGCACAAAGTGGCCATCTATGCCTGGAATGACAATGGAGCATTATGGATAAAGTATTGCCACATCTCAGATGTACTGATAATTAAAAGATGTGCATGTAAGAAAACAGGGCAGCCTAGTCGGCAGCTTACCTGTGTCTGCTTGGCAGGTGAGTTGCAGGTGCTCAAGTGTGCTGTACCTGACGGGGCAAATTTGGAACAGCATGACATACAACATTCAAAATTCAATTAAGAATTGGGACAAATTACCCAGCACAAGGAGTAATCTACCTTAGCTGTAATAAGCAAAGATAATGAAGTCAAAATGTTAAGTACTGGAATAAAATGCTGTGGCAACAGACAACTGTGCTTATGTCACATTTGACATATTCCTTCTTACCATAAAGGAGTGCTTTAAAATGTTTAAGAATTTTGAATTAAAAATAAAACTGATAAAGACACATTGAGAGGAGTGACAGAATTCTGCTATTCAGGAAGAAAGATTTCACAACATAGCTGAAGCAAGGGGGTCACCACAAAGAGATAGGTGCAATGCAACCGGTAGGGAGGGAGAGAGTAGCTAGATAAAATTGGCACATTGGTGCTACAGCAGAAGGATGTCATAAATTAAGTAGGCCGAGGCAGTGGGAAAAAGGAAATGGGGAAAGAAGTCCATGGTAATCATCCCCAAGAGAAATGATAGATTACAAGAGCATTTATCAACTAATCCAGAAATAATTAAATTGGCATTGGAAAGAGTAGCATAAGGACACAGTATGTGGACAGCTTAAGTTTAGAATGTATAAAGCAGTGTTTATCTAGGATGTTGTGTATAGTTAGAGGTTCGACAATGATAAGTTTACACAAATAGGAAGAGGTGAAGGGTGTAATCAGACAAGTAAAGACAATGAGGACTAGTGACAATAAGTCTACCATTTCTGCTATTCAGTGTCCCCTGAATCCATTGTGTCCTTCTCCATCTCATCCTGTTGTTACCCTGCTAGAATTAAATTCTTGTCTTTATATTAAACATATATGACATACACAGTGCAAATTTTCATACTCTTGCCCATTTCAGTGTGATCTTTGCTTTTGAGGTAAGTATTTTTACTTTTAGCAGCTCTCATGTATTAGATCTAACATTATCTTTACTACACCGCTTTAACTTACCCATTGTACTTTTCATCTGTCATTGACTCATAACTAATTGCCCTTTGTTTTATTTAATTAGCAATCAGCAACTATTTTGTATCAAATGAATATTCAGGCATGAGAATATACATCATATTTATAACAGTTCTCCAAATGTAGTTGATGAGAGCAAGCTCTTCCACTAAATAATTGTGTGTTATTTACTTTGCGCTTCTCAGCAAATTCTATTTGAAACTAAAATAAGAAGGATATCTGAGGACATGCAACAACTCACAACAGATGAGTGCCTGTGTCATCACCATTAAAAGGTCTGAAAGTCACACTATCTTTTGAGCTTTCACTTCTTTCACTGTAATGTGTGCTCTCTCCATCCCCTCCCTGCCCCCCCCCCCCCAACACACACACACACACACACACACACACACACACACACTTAGAAATCTTCTACCCTCGCCAGTGCCATCTGTGATCCAACTGCAAGTGAATGGTTCATTTCCCCGGAGTTTACTTATTGTTTCCATCTTGAGATTTCCACCTCTTGTATTATTTAAAATTGATAAATGTTGCACTTAAAAACAAGTGGATAAAATAATAGTGTTTCCGTATTATAATGACAAATATTACACTTCTTGATTTAATTTAATTAATTAATTTATTTATTTATTTTTTTCAGTGGCAGTGAAACAGAAGCGAAGGTGTCAGCATCTCGGCGGGCGAGTGGTGCCTCCAGTACTGAAGATGACGACAGGCAACGCCATAGGTATGCCAGATCTGCAAAACATAATCGTGTGTGCCTGTGTGAAGAGCGAACAAACCGTTATACGGATGGGAAGGATGTTAGCTTATTAGCAAACTTTGAAACAGGTTTGGTACTTAAATTTCTATAAATGAAGCACATTAATGTTTAAAATCTGTGTTACTTGTTACACTACTAGTCGAACTGTGTCATTTTGGTTCTTACTGAGTGATCACAGCAAAGACTTGGTGTTTAGTGCACTTACACTCTATTGGATCTTTACCCTTTAGAATGGATTATTCGATTCTTCTACAAACTGTTGATAGTACGCCCATGCTTCATGACATACCTCCCTCATATAAACTAGATCTGATTTTTAAATGTTGACTAAAGATTTTTTATGTTTTACAACTAATTACATTGCTTTCCCCTTCCTATGCCTGTTCGATATGTGGCTTCACAAACAGTTATCATAGCAGACAATAAATAGGCACCCAGAATAGGTGACAATTGTCTGACATACATTTTCTGTTTTATGAGAAGGCATATAGCACTCTGTAGGATGTTAACTACACACAGGGCACTCTGAAATGAGCAACATAAAGAGGTTTTATGGTGTTATGGTACGGCCTTCCAAGTTTTGAAGACATCACTATATTGTACACAATCAACCATTTAGTGTTTTTTGTTTACTGTATTGTTCAATGTAATATAAAGCCAAGTTTGGTCGTTATATTAAAGTCAGTGCTGTTAAAACAGAGAAGGCTTCAGTTCTACCAACACAAAAACATAGATATTGTGACAGGATTAAGTGTTCCAAGAAATATAATAATAATAATAATAATAATAATAATGACAGGAAGATTAGATTGTGTAGTGCTACTAGCACTTACTAGTAGTTTTATTAACACGAAATTACAGAAGGGAAAGAATCAGTTGTCATAGGTGGCTTGTCAATATACAGCAAGCAGAGAACAGAATAAGCATAAAATAAATAAGTTACAAGTCCAAGCAGTAAGTAATAAACATTAACACAGTGCTCTAAGCACCAGACACAAACTTGGCGGTTGATACCATTCATTTGTCACCACATAGTCACTCAAGTTGCACCACAACTGCATCACTGGGGAGCCCGAACGAAGATAGTACATGTGACCCTAGCCATAGCAGTCGACATGTGTAGCAGTCGCTGCACGAGCCCCCTTGATGAAAGCAAATCATAGCATGAAACTTATTCTCTGAACCAGGTCGGGAGCTGGGAAGTGGGCATGTCGTCCAGAACAGGTGGTGCATGTAGGTTCTGTGTTGACATGTTGTGGTGCCAGGATTGGAAGATGGGATCTCGTATCTGCCATGTGTGCAGCTATTGACCACAAGGTGGGTGATGCCTCTTTGAAAATGTAAACGGGCTTCACACTACTATGAGACACGATGGTCTGTTTTCCGTTCATAATCATGACCGTCATTTGTGTGTGTGTGTGCGTGTGCGTGTGGATGGTTTACATGTTCCCGTAACTTGTGAAGGAACTCCAGTTCATCGTCTATTTCGGACAGTAGGCTGATATCAGTTAACTCCCCTGGAGAACACAAACTCTTGGCATAAACCAATTCTGCTGCTTAGGCCTCTAATTCTGGTTTGTACACATGCCTCATAGACCCAGCAGGACTATGGGCAGTGCACGTGTCCAAGACATTCCACATTAGCGCAGCCTTCAGCATCCGATGCCAACGTTTCACCATGCCATTGCTGGCCGGATGATAACTGGTCATCTTTGGATGGATATAGCCACAGAACTTCATCAACTGCGTCAACAAGTTTGTCTCGAACTGTTGGCCCCGGTCAGTAGCAATATGGAGTGGACAGCCAAACCTCGCTAGCCACATCATTGGGAAAGCAGTGGCTAGTGTTTCTCTGTGGATGATGCCTGGAGGTACTGCCTCAGGTCATCACATATATCTATCAGTCATTGTGAATATTTAATGTTGGCCGTCCGACAGAGAAAGTTGTCCCACCAAATCAAGATAAATGTGGGTGAAGCATAAAGAAACATCTGGAGATTCTTTGATCAGGGAATGATGTGGTGAGTGATTTTGTGACGCTGGCAAGCTCTCTTCCACTCGCGGCAGTTTTTCTATTCCTGGCCACACAAACTGCTGAGATGCTAGCTTGAATGTCGACTGGACTCCAGGATAACAAAGATTATGTAAGACATCAAATACTGGTCTGCAAAATGCAACAGTGACGAAAGGGCACACACTGCCATGTGACACCTCACAATACAGTTTCATGTTCTTAACAGGCACATCAATTGCCGAAATGTTATCATGCAATTTGATGTGCAACTTGGGATCTTCTTGTTGCACCTTGTCAAGTACCATCGTGTGCACAGGTTGTGACATACTGGTAACTCGAGACAGTCCACAACCACATTAGTGATGCCCAGTACACAGTGAATATCCGTAATGAACTGGCTAATGAATTCCAGGTGCCTGAGCTGCTGCAGGGAACAAGTTTTGCTGTTTTTCTCAAAAGGGTATGCTAAGGGCTTGTCGTCAGTGTATATTACGAACTCCCTCGCCTCAATCTCTGGCCAGAAGTATTTGATTGCTTGATATATGGCTGAAAGTTCCTAATCATGTGTGTTCTATCTTTGCTGGGAAGGTGACAGTTTGCACAGAAAATAAGCCAGTGGCTGCCACGCGTTGTCCATCCATCGTTGGAGGGCTGCACCAATGGCTAACTTGACTGGCGTCCACCACTACTGCCAGTGTAGCATCAAGCTTAGAGTGCACCAGCAGTAATACTTGTGCTAGGATTTTTTTTAGTCACTTCAAAACCCACATACATCTCCATGGTCCACTGCACCAGAGAACTGCTGTTAACCATTGGACCAGCTAGTGCTGCATTCGGTGGCGTATATTGTTCTGCAGTTCATGGTAAATAATAATGGTAAAGTTGAGCATTCCTAAGTATCTACATAGCTCCTTTATTGTAGGTGGCTTAGGTAGCTGTAATATGGATTCAGCCTACTCAGTGAGTGGTAATGAGCCTTCTCAAGATATTCGATGATCTGTGAATTCAACTTCAGGTTGTCCAAACACACATTTTGCCATGTTCAATAGCATGCAGTATTCTTTTAAACACTCTAAAACTTCTTTTGGATGTTGGTGATGTTGGTCCTTGGACGATGAATACACTAACACATCATCCAAACAGGCAAAACAGAAGGTCCACTCACAACAAGACAAAGTCGTTGAACCGTGCCAGGTTTGTGCAGCATTCGGTAGTGAGCTAGGAAATCAGCACATATAATTGCTTCAGCCACACCCACTACAGTTAAATCCCATGTGAATTGAACAGTGGAGTCCCAAATTCAACTCTTCATGCCAAATGTCATATGTTGCAATTGCTGAATTATTGGTGGCAGACGAGCTAAACTCAGTGGGCGGTATGCAACAGTGCAGTGACCCTCTGGGCAGGATACTAAGACTGGATCATGTGTCTATTAAATACTTCTGGTCTGCTATCCTGTCAGTAATGAATAGGTGCAGGGACATAGTTGGGCAGTTGGTGGCGCATACAACCAACCGTCGTGTGCATTTGAGTAGGCACAGGGCCTGGTGTAGTTTTTACCCTCCTGCGACGCTGTGACTATGAATGAGCCCGGTCTGTAATCTTTTATGGGCGTTTTCTGCTAGTGGAGCCATGATTGTATCCTGAACATTGGAAGCATAGCGTCGATCGAGCTGATTCACTACCAATGAAAAATTTAGTCGCATAAATTGTAATTCCAGCACGCCAAAAGCAGGCGTCGACCTGGGCAAACCAGAGAACTGGGTTATGGGACCAAAACATTGGAAGGCAAATGAACAGTAAGTAAGGCTGTTTCATCCTGTAAACAGTAGTACTGGGGACCAGTCTTCGCAGTGCTGATCACGTTGGGATCACAATTCACTGGAATATTTGATCATGCAGTGCTAACCATACTTAATAACTGCTCAGTCACACCCTAAGAATAGTCTTGAACAGTTTTATTAACACTAAGTAACAGAAGGGAAAGAATCAGTTGCTAAAAACAACTTCTCATTATACAGCAATCAGATAACAGGATATACATAAAGTAAATGAGTTACAACTCCAAGGAGTAAGTAATAAACATTAACCCAGCACTCCAAGCAGCAGACACAAACATGGCAGTTGATGCCATTCATTTGTCACCACACAGTCACTCAGCTCACACCACAACTGCATCTCTGGATGACACTAATGGAGCCAATGCTCATGACCACAGCAGTTAGCGTGAGTTGCGATTGTTACAACAACAACAACAACAATAATAATAATTTAAACTTACAAATCTGGTAATGTAGATGAAACTACCAATTGTTGACTGTTCACCATTCAGCACTTTTTTTTACCAGGACAGCTGCATAAGCAAAAATTTATTTTAAAAAAAATCAGGAGTAGTGCACATGCATTGAGGTCTATGTAACTTTTTGCGATGACCACAAGCAATTTCTTGCTGAGACATTCGTAAAAAATAAGTCATACAGACTGCTTGTGGATTAGCTTATTAGGAAAGAGGATTAGAAACGTATAATGTTGGTCATATACTTTTATGTTATTTGATGCATTGTAAGAATAAATCATGAGAACTGACTGAACTTTGCGTGCGGGAATCAGTTGTGTCAGTATTCCCTAAAGTGGCATTGGTAGATACAAGAAACAAAAATAAGGAAATTCAATCATTCCCATGCAATTGATTGAAGGGTAGTGCATAGTTTGCCCAAATACACTGCTGGAAAAAAAAGGCAACACCCTCAGGGATAAGGCCATTCGACTGACACGTGGTGTGACAGGATTTTCATCGTTGTAGGAGTATATGATTTTAAAAATTCAGGCCAAACTAAACAAACTTCACAGAAAAGGATGCCCAAATACTCGCAACAGTACACAATGTACCCCCTCCCTCTGGCAGCAAAAGGGGCATGTATTCTTGCATGCAAACAATCATAAAGGTACTGAATGGGTTTCTGCAATGGATTGTCCCAAACATCTTGCACCTTTTGTTGCAATTCAGTAGTGGTTCTTGCAGGCCTTGGACAACAAGTTAAGTTCCCACTTCATCCTGTCCCATATGTGTTCAGTTGGTGAGAGATCTGGCAATCTTGCTGACGAGGGCAGTTGTTGTGTCGCACAAAGAGCAGGTTCCATCACAGCAGCTGTATGTGGATGTGGATTGTCCTGCAGAAAAAAATATATCATTTTCCTGTTGAAGAAATGCAGCAGCATTGGGATAAAAATGTATGCAATGTACTGGGCACTGGTTACTTTATCTTGTGGAAACACCAAATGTAACCATGAGTTCTAACTGATGCCCCCCCCCCCCTCCCCCTGACACACACACACACACACACACACACACACACACACACACACCATGAAGCCTGCAGTGAGACTGTGTCATGGGTGAATGCACTCTGGAATCATTGAAGACAACAGAGCATCATTCTGTCCTCTAGTCCAACTCTTTCACAACACCAGGTCAGACATGTTTTGAGATGTTGTCGTGTCAGTGGCAGCCTGGCCAGAGGTACAAGTTTGCTTAATCCTGCAGGAAGCAGAAAATTCCCAATTGTCCCTCATGACACAGCAAGTGCAACATGTGCCTGGATTTCGTCCTCGGATGATGTTTGGTCCGCCACCACTGCTCGCGCAGTGCATCAATTTTCATGTGCTTATGTATTACACTGATATACAGAACCTGATCTACAGAGAATTTTCCACAGATCACTGTTGAAAGCAGTGGCACAGCACCTGTGCATTGTGCCCAACATGTGCAGCAATCCATCAATGTGTCTATGTAGCTTCCCACAGATGCACAATGTGACCCTGTTCAGATGGCTGAAGCTGTTCAGGAGGAGTACGTACTTGTGGGTGAGGCATGACTATATCCAAAAGTGTTGCAAACAGTGTTTATCTCTGAACTCAGCATGGTTACTACAGAACATAGGATGCACACAGTGGCCCCCTGGCCGCTATCTGATTGCCAATGCCCGTGACAAATAAATCACTGACACTACAACCCCTCAGTACGCACGTGTTATATCCAGGTGTCACTGAACACAGTCCTTGAGGTTGTTGCACCCCCCCTTCCCCTGCCATTGTATTTAGGTGTGTAAGAGAGGGAAAATGATTGGCGGAACTGGCAGAGGGGAATAAGATAATGATGTAAGAGGAAGCTCAAATTCAAAATTCAGGAAATGATAGACCCTACCTTACAACAAAGTTATTGCTCTTACTGTGAGCATCTTGACGGAATACATGAAGGGTGGTCAGCTTAAAAATCTTGCCACCGAAATTTCTTGAACAGCATTTAGTCATGTTAATGCTACACAATGTAAGAGATCACTGCAAATGCATTTCTTGGATTTGCCACTGGTTAACATTGTGCAAGTCCCACAATAATTCATCAACACAACTTCCTGACATCATCATGTGGTGATAGTAGCTGTCATCACTGCAACAAGACATGACTGGAGACTCGCGCATGTTGGTATATAAATTTATCGAGGCCAGAAGCAGGAATTAAAGCATGTGTGGAGAAGTAATCACAGTTGGGATGAAAGTAGCTTTCTTCGTGCCCTTGCTTGTAGCTCTAGTAAAATACGGTGCTGTCACGTTAGTATCACCAGTTGTGTCTTGTAGCAGTGATGACAGCAACTACAACCATCACCCCACGATGAACAGTTGTTTTGATGAAATGTTGTGCGACTTGCACAATTGTAGCAAACCCAAATGGCAGCAAGTGTGTTTGCAACAGACCAGCTGAGAAAACTTGAATTGCTCAATTTCTGTCTGCAGATTGCTTTTCTTTATTTTCAAATAAACAGTTTTGGGCCAGCAGTCCATCTTTGGAGCATTTGTTACATTTGCAGAGTAATTTGTCATTACAGAACTGCATATTCACTGCCATACTACAAATATTTTGCAGTAACTGTAACAAATGATCCAAAGATGAGCAGCTGGCCCAAAACCAGTTGTATAAAAGTAAAGAAAATCACTCTAAAGAAAGAAGTACGACAGTTTTGTAAAAATTATGAACCGGTCTAGTTTTGATAAAGCTGAAAAGTCACACAAAATGTGACTCTTTTTAAGAGGGAAGTAAAATGAAGTAGTATCAGATGGGGAGAAACCATATTTACTATGTGTCTACAGTAATTTTTATAAATAATCAGCTTATGCTGGTGATTAATGCAAAGTTCATGCTTTGCTTAATACTTCCTCAGTCAGCTACTTAGGCAGTTTTCAGAGACAGAAAAACAGCCATTTACATCATTCATTTTAAAAAGTAGTTACTGGCTTGTTCGTGTTTGATGTGAATACTGTAAAAGACCTAGACACATAGATTATTCTACACCTTCATTTTAATTCTTTGATTGGTAATAATTTTAACTGGAATTAAAAAGGAAGTGTGATTTCCATTATAAAAAGTTCTTTGTTCTCAGTTCCTGTACAATTCCTCACATGATGCTTTCATTTAAAATAGTTTGAAGCATTCTAGCAAGCTTATTGGTATGTAGCAGTCAGGACATCAACAGCTTGTTTCCTTCACAATTGGTTCACCACAGGTTTAGTGAGAAAGTAACAACTGTAAAAGACAATGTTTGTGGTGCCAAAGTGCACCATTTTTGATCAGTGTGTAATGAAATCTGGGCTACAAAGGTATACATTCTAAATGTAACAGAACACCATAACCCTGTTGCAATATTTATACTTGCGTATATTACAGACATTATCAGAGGCTTCTAAGAACATATGTCCATAATTTGCCATGTGAGGCGAATATAGTTGTTTGAATTGAATATCACAATGAGAAAGTTTGTATCTAGAAATTGTTTTGCCTTGCGATATATTTTAGACAGTTTTTAAAGTTTGTGTGCATTTGTAGCTTGAATTTTATACAAAGTGATCATAGGGTTTGGACATTGTTACAGCAAACGCTATTAAATGTAAACCTTATCTTCACAATTAAAAATTTATTACATTTTTCATGGTCCAGTTAATTAAAGCTTACCTAATTATGGACAGTAGTAACAGAAGAATTTATTCATTGTTTCTTTGTAGTACTCTAATTATTTAATTGTTTACTGTCATAGAAAAGTTATTTAAAGGTGCCCACATAGTTACATTAGCATTAAATTCATCATTATGATTTCTGTAAATTAAAAATTGTTTGTTTCGCTCTCTACATCCATTGTATATTAAGTTTATTTGAGCACATTGTTGTAATAGATTCAGTGTCCAATCTTTGAAGGCCCATGTTGGCATTTATATTTCCTTAAGCCTTAACTTATTCCTCTCAGTTCTGTTACTCTATCATATTCTCATCTATCTGCACTGTTAATCGAATTATACGAATGATGTCAAAACATCCACACTTGTTTTGTGCTAATCTCATAGTACTGTCATCTTTATTCATCCCCTACCATTATTTACTGTATTCACACTTTCTTGTGTTGATCTTTTGCCATTCCTGCTTATTTTGTTATCTTGTCATCTGCTGCTCTACATATTTTGAGGCATTCTTTGAATTGCACAAAGAGAATAGCCTGTCTGAATCCATGTGTGTTGAGTGAGGTGGAGAATGGCTAAGGCACTGGAGTTGCATTCAGAAGGAATGTCATTCAAATCTCCATCCTGAAATCCTGTGATTTCCCTAAACCTTTCCAGGTGAATGTCTGAATAGTTGCTTGGGGCAGGGCCACTTTTGATCTCTTTCTTTATCCTTCTTTAGCTGATTAATTTCTAATGGCCTCAAGGGTGACGCAACATAAAACCATGTAATTCTTAAGACTTTCCTGGCAATCTGTTGACATCATGTGGTGTCAGATATTCTGCCAGATATTGGTGTCATTCTTGCACGATATTTCGACAACTTGACTCATTATCTTCATGACATCTGAGACTCGGGTAGCACCTGATGAAGATAACAAAGTCATGTTGTCAAAATATTGTGCAAGAACGACGCTGATATCTGGGCAAATACTGTACACCCGAAGATGTCAACATTAAACCATGTTTCCTTCCATGCACACTGTTGGATAGTGCAGAGGATAGTCTTTGGCTGTAAGCACAGCCAGTTCATTGTTGTTAGCATATGCTGAACAATCAAGGCAGGAAGCTAGGATGATGGAAAATCATGCCTTTCTCAAATGCCATACCGCTTTTATTCTTGAATAATTTTAGAAAATTTGTAATTAAGACTGTAACTGTACATCACTTAATTACAAACAACTAGTTTTGGTCAAGATAACAGACCATCCTCAGTATATACTCAGTGAAAAGATAGGTCATAATCAAGCACAGTGCACATAAACAAAAAGACTCATCATATATCTAATGGCATTGGTCACATAATCTATCCTTAAAAAATGACATCAGTTGCAGGACTTGTATTAGAATTTGATAATTTGGTATCTGCATCAAGGCTATAGATCAGCTATATCGAAACCACAGATCTATCTCACACATAAGGTTATAATGTAATGTGGGGAACTGCATAGTTAGGCTGAAGTGGTATTACAGGGTGTGTACAATCCGGGAAAAGCCCAGGAATTTTGTCATCCAGGAGAAAACTGGGAAAAACCCGGGAATTTTTTGGAATTCCGGGAATTTTTCTTTGTTTTAGTTTTCAATTAAAATTTGTGATTTTGACTGGTAAGAACCAATACTCTAACAAAGGATATAACTGTATCCCCCTTCTGCAGGATAATACGTCAGCAACAAAACATGAACGAGAGGGGGGGGGGGGGGGGGGGCGAAAATAAAACTTAAGTCACAAAGGAGAAGCGCCATATACAACAACAAAACACATTGCTCATACAAACGTCTGCCAACAGCAAAGTGTGTCAAAGGCTATGCAATGCTTCCTAACAACAGTTATGGAAGGCTAAAATATTTTGGTTAGTTTCAGGTTTTATTTCCACCGTACTGACAGCACAATGAAGTTATTTTTATCGGTTTGCTAAAGAGATTTGGCTTTTATTAATCTTTTCCGCTGATTCAGTCAATTTATTTGAAACGAAGTGTTTAATTTCACACTGTTGGCCAGTTTCAACTGTTCGCTGCATTTCAAGTGCACGTTTTCCAACTTCTAACTTGTATGGCATTATGCCATAATAAAGAACCAAACATGAGATAATGCAATACTGATAATCAGGAAAATTTACATCTGAATCTGGACATAAGAATGTGCACTTAAGCTGAATTATGCATTTTAGTATGGTTTACGAAATTCCGATGCTCTTGAAGTATCCTCTGATGTCTTGTTTCTTTTATGACATAATGCAAGATCTTTTAATATTTTACATGTATGAACATATGGGCTTCCTGCGACATCGTAGCTCAGTGACGCCTGTTATCTGGTGCTCTCTGGTAACCGCTGAAATGAACCAATTTCTAACAGGTCACGGGAAAATATTGCGAGTGGTGGTTTTAAAAGCGTTACATTCAAAGTAAATTTTCTTTTACGCAAGATGAACTATGTGCGAGAATGTACGATGAATTTGTTAAATCGCAGAGTGTTTGACTCTCATTTAAAAATCAACTCTTTGAGGACGACCATCTAGAAGAATTTTGAGCCCAGAAGATCAGACATTTATGTCATTATTAAAAATTTTACTGGCACATTTGAGTGATGTATCTTAAAGTGTAACACATACAAAGAAGATCAAGCTTAGCTTTTCTTGCAGCTTATTAATCTTCAAGACCAATATTATATGTGAAAGCTTTGTGTTTCTTGTACCACCACTACATATATTAATTTAAACTGTTCACTTTCCTTATTTGTGTGTTTGTGCTACTTAAGAGTGATCTTGCTATTGGCTGACTACATCACATGTCATCAGCTGGCGAGATCACGTGACTTGAGCTACGACTGACCTACAAAAGCGCGCCGCAATCTCGATTTCCATGCTTCGGAAAGTGACATGCGGTGTTTCGTGGAATTCGAATTTATACATTCGTAACATGAAAATTTCAGCATTCATGTTGCTGCCGCACATCAAAGAGCTTTCCATAACGTGTGTGTGTGTGTGTGTGTGTGTGTGTGTGTGTGTGTGTCCCTCTCCCTCCTGAGTTCCGTTTTTTAAAGTGCGAAGAAATTCTACGTTGGTGTATAAAACCCTAAACATACAAAGGATTGACAATTTTTACAGTGCCGAGGAAAAGTATACTGTTACTTAACCTAGAAAAAGTGTATTTTCACCTGGGAGAAAGTGTATTTTGAACTGGGAAATCCGGAAAAATCCGAGAATTTTTTTACCTTGTTCATGTATACACTCTGTATTACATTCTTCTGCCACCAAAACAAACTGAATTCCCTAATTGGACAACATGAATAGTAAAGAAGCAGCTGAATGGTTTCACAGCTACTCTGCTTACTAAGTACAGTGTTTTGGCAAAACCTTTTGGCTATGTGTGTTCAACACAACTAACTCCGATTAGTAGAAACTTCTGTGTGCATTATGTTATAGTTGGAGTCACTAACGGTGGCAGTGAAGTTTAGGCTCATTCTGCGCATCCACATCATGCATCTTCCGACAGCCAATGAGTGTTCAATAGTGTTCTGAGTGCTCTGCCCAATGTGAGGATTAAATGTGACCATAGCGAGTTGTTCAATGATTTTTTATTCCATTTGTTGCGAGTTGTCGGGGATGATGGTGGCGGTAAGCAACAAATTCTACACAAGCAAGTGAGAGACATAATTTGCAGGATACATGCTTACATCAAGGGCAAAGCACATTTATGCATATCTGTTTGGAATATTTAAAAAAGCAGTTGTAACATAATTCACACATTTAGCAGTTACAGTACTTTTGAATCTCGTGTCTCACATGTTGCAAAATATATTACCATCTCTTGATCAATACTATCAACATCTGTGGCAATAGTTACCAAATTTCCAAAGTCTTTCTTTCGACAGAATTAATTACCATGAGGTTGTTGAAATATGAACAGCACAAGCGTATACAATTATGCAATTGTATCTGATACTATTTTTAACTTAACACGTTTAATTACGATGAACTGCTTGTGCTGTGTGATGTAGATTGAGCCAGTACATATACATAAAAAACACTGTTTTTCTGTGGGTATCATTGTTGCAACTTTTGAACTTTTGTTTCACGTTAGGAAGAAAATAAGTTGAAATCTTTATTTTTCTAATGTCATTCACTGTGTGCTTAATAATTATTTTAATTAATATGTACAAGGAAAATAGTTCTTCGAAGAGGGTGATGAATTTTAACTTTCAAAATGAAACTTATTCTGCAAATCATATTTGTGCCTTCCAATTTTCAGTTGTTGTTGTGAACTCTCACATTAAATATAGTCACAAGTTATTTCAAGAAATAAAAGTATATGCTATCCTATGTAGTAAAAAGAAACCATTCCTGTCATTTTCTGCAAGTTTAGATGTATTGTTGTTGTTGTTGTTGCTGCTGTTGATGTGAAACTAAGCCATGTATTCACTCACGAGGGAGTAGTCCAACCCGATGTATCGAAACCTGTCTTGAAATATTTTACACAAGAAAAATACACTGAGAGAAATGCACTGTGTGAATTTTACATGCTAAGACGCACTGCAAGTATTTCGTGTTAAAATTACTTATTTTTGACACACCAAGAATGACAGCAGTTTATACAGCCCTTCCTGGCTAGCATGCAAATCACTGAATGAGCAGAAGCAGCTGTGTGTCACAAAAATCCAGAGTGTGTACAAGTGAAATTTAAGCACTTAAACCATACTACAATGACACATGTCATTAATTTTTTGGATACCTTCCAGAATTGCACACCAAGAGTCCCATACAATCTTCATTATGCTGTAGATAGTTTATCCTTCCTGAGACCTGAGAATCTCTACAATTTTTTGCCTGTTGTCAATATTGGTACAGTCTACCCATTCCTGAAAAAAAAAAGTGTGTTATTGGATTGATAGACCAACAGTCAGACAGCTGATCTGTTGTAGATGTAATTCTTACAGAGGGTACCAGCAGAGGGCAAAACTTCATGGCAGTGTTTCATGTCATATTACCAACACATTCCATCAGTTGCAACTTTATTTTGGTGAAATGTAATATTTCTTACATATACATCATTTATTACAACTCCTATTGCACCATCCTTATGATAAGTTTAGAATTTTGTAGATTTTGTTAACAATTAAATAGTTCATTATTTATTCCCCATAGTCACCACAGAAATACAAAATGTCTATTGAGAGAGGAAAAGAAACATTTTCCTTATGCCAGACAGATCTGGCAGAAGATGAAGTCGGATAATAGCAAGTAGGGCTCGCACACCAAGAGTTCCATACAGTCTTCATTATGCATATACATTTCATCCATCATGGGACTCTAGAATCTCTACAATTTTGTGCCAGTTATTGATATTGATACAGGTACGATAAATGTCTACCTATTCTGAGAAAAGGGTATTAACAGATTGAGTTGTACTGCAAAACCTTGCTTCTTGCCAAATTTCATGATTATACATCAACAGGAAGTACCCTATAGGTTTTGATGTGTGAGTTTGCAATTATAAAAATATTCGACGTAAGTGGCTGTATATATTTATTGCTTTGGCTTAGAAGCTCTGCTTTTTCACACAGGCAAGGGACTGAAGATCATAGTATGCACCATAAACTTCAACTTGATACATGTGTCAGTGCCTGAGCAGAAGGGGATGGATAGACAGGCAGCTGTATAACTAATAACAAAATAATAATAATAGTAATAGTAGTAATAATAATAATAATGATTTTTTTGTTTACTTGTACTGTGAAACCATGCTTCTTGCCAAATTTTATAATTTCAACAGGAAGTATCCTACAGGTTTTAATGAGTGAATTTGCGAGTATCAAAATATGTGAAGGTTAAATTTCATACAGTGCCAAGGGACTGTAGACCTTAGTAGTGATATGAATTTCAATTAGATACATCTGCACAATCCTGAGAAAAAGGGTTTCTAACAGACAGATAGACATACGAATAGGCAACAGAGTAAGAATTCTGTTTTTTACCAAATGAGGCAAGGAACCCTAAAAATTAATGCTTTCAGGCACTTCACATTAATCACTAGTTTTTTTAGGCTGAATTTGAGTGTAGAGGAAGTGGTCCCAACCATTGTTGTGCATATTGTGCTGTTTACCAGGCACACTTGATCAAATTCAGTAATCCACATTATATCGACAGCCTTTTCTTCATCCTTCTCAAAGCCAGAAGTGTCATTACATCCATGCATTGGGTCCAACATTACCAATGAATTATTTTGTGTAATGTCTAAGAAGATCTTTCAAATGAAGTGTTGAAAATCTTTCCACGTTTTGATACATCGATTACAAGATTTTTGAAACTAAAGAGTCTGATTTTATTTTTGGTCCTACTGTATCATGAGGTTCCTGAAGAGAAAGAGAAAGCTGCAGAAACAACAATCTGTTCATACTTACCACTCACAATATTGCATACAAATATGCTATAACATTCGTCAGTTGCACAACCGATTCTCTTTTTTTCGCCCAAAAGTGATAAAGTGTGTTTTGCATGCAGTTGTTTCACAAAGTATGAGTAATCAGTGTTATACAAAGCAATTGTGGGGATAACAGTGACCTTTATCTTCAGATCAGCAATGAATTTCTCTACAGTATTGCCTGTTACTGACATTCCCTGCAAATTGCTGTTCTGTATGATCTCTTGAATCAGCTTAACTGAAAGCACTGGAAATCAGCAGTGTTCATGTAACTTGCAATTTGTATATCTCATACATCCCCATTAGTAACAGTGGATTGTCTCTCACAAGCAGTTCCAAATCTTTCATAGTTTTTCTTTAACACTTTTATGAATTTCATGTAGTCACTTAAGTCTTTCTTACGTTCACACAATTTTTGCTCAGATTTTACTGAAAGAAATTGGCCTTAGACACTTTGTTTTCTCCTTCCTTCATTTAACCAAGAATTCACAGCCTTTTTTCCCTCATGGAAAGCTATTACAGCTCATTTTCTTTGGGCTAGGAAGGTATACTTGTGGAAAGATGTGAAAGAACAATTTTCAACATTTCATTCTCTTACTGGCACAACTATCAACGTTAAAATCACAATTCACAGAATCATCATAATTATTTCCTATTTCTTCTAATGTTTCTAGTTTCTAACAAAATTTTGACATCATTCGCATGAATGTCCAAGAAAGTAACAAGTCAATAATGCATATGTAGATCTTTGGGAGAAGTAGGTGATTTTGGTTGTGTACCACATTCTCCATATTTCATCTTTGCCAGATTGAAAATATTGATTGGATTCCACATTACTGTTATCTCTGGAACCAGCATAAAGACAGATGATATTACCAAGCATATGTGAAGGAAACACAATGAATATTAATTCACTTTTGTATCTATTATTAACATGTACCAATATTACAGAAGTAACCAGTGACAGTTACGGCTATTAAATGAGTTGCAGATTTGAGCGAATAATAACAGTGAACAATTGTGTCAAAAAATCTGTCAGTGGAAACTGAAATTCGCAGTTACAAACTACAATCAGGTTGTGTTGTGTTATTTGTTTACTGATACATCAGCAACTAAGAAATGCACCTGCTGTGCTGCGTATGCACAGTCTGCTACAGCTCTGTAAGGTTTTACCTTTCTCCAGCCCCCTGGTGGCCTATTTTCAACATTTTACAGTATTTGAAGTGCATCTTAGCCAAAATTTTGTCAGTGCATTTTTGTTGGCATGTTCTTTCTTTACAAAAACAGCAGGGCAGATTTCTTTAGTATCCCACAGATTCGGATTCCCCTCTTATACTAAGTATCAGTAGGGAGAACATGCCAGAGGTACTTGGGCTCTAGGTGACAGTCACTTCTCATACCCTCGCAAGACACAGCCGCTGCAGCAAGCAAGTTGGCGCCACACTCTGACGAATGTTTACTGTTAAATACTGCAGCCCAGGTATGGTGAGCTAGTCTCTGGCTAGTCACTGAAGCCTTTAGTTATGCACCATTGAATAGTAGAGTTTTGATTTTGCCTGATTTATGTTTGTGATTTGGATTGGATTGATGTATATGCTTAAGGTGCCTTTTCTACATTCCTGACTTGTTTTGGTTATTCGTTCACTTCGTGATGTCTGCTGTCATTTACCTCTGGAAGTTCCTGTTTCAATCTGCTGGTCTCTGTGTTACCAGCAGTGCGAGTTATAATCTGTGTTCTACATCTGCAGAGTAGGGTAGAAGAGTTTCGACATGTCACATTGGGCCAGACCATTGTCAGTATATTGACCAGATGAAAAAGAACAGAGTTGTGTTAACTGTAGGCTAGTAGGCTACAAGGCAGAGTTACTACAACCCCTTACTTGGATTTTTCAGTGATTTCAAGTGTTGCCTGAGCAGTACAGATGTGGGTATATGGTTAAACTAACAGTATATGTCTTCCTCAAAGATATTTTGGTTTTTCACGTTATTTTTGTAAGTATGTCTTCTTAAATGTTCCAGTAATAAGTTACCTGTAAAACTGGGGTTTTTTCCTTGCTGTGAATGATGGAGAACATTGTGACACTCATTCTCTTCTTGGACAGATGTTATCAGCAGTATTGTTACTAGAGAAGAATAACACACTTCTGTGAACAAAATATTTTTATGAAGTATATTTATTGCTCTCATGTTTAGTCAATGTCTAAATCAGTAGAGATGAAATGTGCTCAATTGAGTAAGGACAATGGAAGGGAACAGTCATGACCCTTTTGAGAAATCTTTCTGACCTGTACTTGAAGTAATTTTTGGAAAAAAAAATTACTAAAATTCATTAGGGTGGCCTGGTATTTGAGCTACATTCTTTCCAACTGCAACTTCAGTGTTTTGAGCTTCCTAAGTTTCCGCAAAAAAAAAAAAAACTACATTCTGAGCACATCATTCAAATAATTGTTTAGTGACCACGAAAAAATTGAAGCACTTAGTAGGGGAAGAGGGAATGAAATGAAACTTCATAGGTTGACAGAGTGTTTGATTACAAAATCGAGTCAAATTTACAAAGAACTTTGCAGTATGATCCCATGTGTCATTGTATATTGCATACCCTCTGGCATAATGTATGCTCTAGTTCACTTGGAAACGTTGTCGTAAAGGTGTTGTATCCACTCATGAGACAAGGTAACCCACAAGTTTTGTAACTTGTCCTTGATAGTCTGGGTACTGTCACTGGGACAGAGTTGATGTCTGAGCTGGTCCCACAGATGTTCTACTGGGGACAGATCTGGAGACCTCAACATCATGCCGACAATTCGTAGAGATATGAGGCGTGTCTAGAGTAGTATTGTCCTGTAGGAAAATGGTATGATGATGATGTCGCATCAGAGTCAACACATGTGGACACAGGATGACCATAATGTACCGTTGTGCCATCAGTGTTCCTTCGACCACTTGAACTCATACCTGATGGTTCCACACACCATGATCCCAGGAGTAACACCGTTATACCTCTCCAAAAAAACTGGAAGAATATGACCCCTCTACAGTTCACCGCCATATTTCCTGACAATGGTCATCTGGAGTAACGTAGAACCGCGGTTCATCACTAAATGCTATGTGACACCATTCATTAGCATCCATGCATCCCAACTATGGCACCAGTCCAAATGTAGGCATTTGGGTTGCGTTAACAGCAGCCTACACCTGGGATGGAAATTCCATAATCTGGGCACTGCAAGTCTCTGACCAGTGATGTTGGATGTTGCAAGGAGTCCGTTACTTGTTCTTGGATGGCAAATATGGATGTGAAGGTGTTACCATGTTTGTTTCATGCACAGTATAACAACCCTTGCTTGTGGTGGTCAGATGTGGTTGACCAGAACCTTGACATTTCTTGTCCGCATGTTTCCGTGCACCCCAACATCGGACCACTGTCACATCCAAATGCCCCACAAATCTGGATATTGCACATTTAGACTCTCCAGCCAAATAGATACCCAGATTGAGGCCCTTTCCAAACTCTTCAGGTACTGATAACACTTTCTTCTATGACTATACAGCATTTCTTTGCCATACATATACTGTGGTCAGCTGGAATCTGATGCTGTTTATGCCCCTTATATACCTTACCAGGCTCGGTAACAACTTATATGACACTAGTGCACTTGAGTGGCCATTCTCCGTGTCGCAAAGAATTGAAACTCTACTCATTTACATACCCGATGATGGTGTGTACATGTAAGAAGTAATATTGATATCTGACCTTGTCTTTTGGGAGAGTCACTTCCTCTTCCCCCCCCCCCTGCCCCCTCTTCCAGGCAGTGTAAATGTTCATTCAGGTATAGTGCAGCTGAAAAGTTGCTTGTAAAGAAAGACAACACCATATCCAGAAGCTCTCACATTATTTTTCCAATAATTACGTGATTTATGCCCTTTGATCGTAACACTTAAGTGTTCATTTGTAGTTCAGTAAACTTTTCCTTTACATTACTGCTTAACATTAGTCTTTTCCATCTGATTTTTCACATTGCTCAGATTTCTTCACACAAAAAGAGAGCATCCAAAAAATTCTCATTTGGCTATGTTGTGTCCATATGGGAGCCTTGGAACCGTTAAAAAACATTTATTATTTAATGTTGGGTTGTAGTAATAATGTCATTCTGAGATAGTTTTTTATAGACGTAATGTAAGAATAAAAAATTTGCACAGAAGTTCAGAATCAGAAGTGGAGAGGAGAATGAAGACATGAAGTTTATGAATTGTATTATTTTTCATAGAAAATATAATTAGCATCAAACACTTTCAACATTTCATTTAATAATCCAGGCCGCTGTAAGTTTCTCTTAAAACTACTAAGACTATTGTCACCTGACACCCCCTGCCTCAATGTCTGAACGGCTGTAAAATGGAAACCATAGTGAAAATCAAACTGTTTTATTTGCAACATTTAGCTATACCTTCCAATTACTGTAGTTCCAGTACATAGTCACCAATACGGCTTAAAAGACATATGTCGTAGCGTGGTACCAAATTTTCAATACCCTCATCATAGATGGCAGCCACTTGTGCTTTCCGCCATTTTTCTGTGCTGATCTGCAGCTTCTTATTTTTGCCAAAATGCTGTCTTTCTAGCCAGTGTTTCATGCAAGTAAAGAGATGAAAATCAGAGGGAGCCAAGCTGTATAGTTTGTGATCAAACACTTCCCACCAGAAACGCTGTAGGAGTGTCTTTATTGCAGCTGCACTGTACAGCTGAGCATTCTCATGAAGAAGACCAATGCCTGATAGCAACATTCTCTTCGATTGTTCTGAATTGCCTTTCTCAGATCTTCATGAGAGATGCTGTATGTGGCCGCAGTGATGGACATGCCATGTTCTGTGAATAACACCAACAAAACTCCTTTTTGGACTCAGATTTTCAGCTGGATCACTTTTGCTTGCACTTTTTTGGTTTACTGAGGAAATGAGAATGTATCCACTGTTTGGATTGTAGTTTTATTTCTCCATTTTTGAAATGCACCCGAGTCTCATCCCCAGTAACAATTTCATTCAACAATCATCTCCTTCATTGTGATAGCACTGGAGAAATGTTGATGTGGTGCCCATTTGCTGTGTTTTGTGATTGTTGGACAGCATCTTGGGAACCCTTCTCGTGCAGAGTTTCCAGTACTGAAGTCCCTCACTCAGCACAGAAATTGAGAACCATAATTTTCTTAAATTGTCTGATCCACTCGCTAAACCAGATCATCCATTGACACTTGCTTTCTTTCCTAATCACATGCATCGTGAATGTCTGTATGTCCTCCTTCAAAGTTTCTGCACCATTACCACACTTTGTTGTCTCTCATGGAAGTTTTGCCATACGTATTACTCATTTGTTGACGAATTTCGGCTGTGTTGTGCCCTTCAGCAAGAAGAAGTGACTGACAGCACACACTTCACAGGAGACAATATTGTTCTAGGTATGTTAACGTGCTCACTACATGCTCAGTACTGACAAGTGTGATGGGCGTATGAGACACACTGCAGGACACATATACCCGAGGTTTCTTTGGATTTTCACTGTGGTTTTAATTTCATTGCCCACCAGACCTTAAAAAAAATATCTCATATGCTCCAGGCATGTAGTCCCTTTCTGACCTATCACAATGGTTAAATATCATATAGTTTGAAATACCTGCAAAAGTAGCTTGGGTATTTTCTTTAAATATGACCATCTTATTTGTACCATTAAAATTATTTAAATTCATTGTAGTTGTACTCTGGGCCTCATTTTAGATTTATTCACTGTTTGCAGTCACACCACGTGTTAGTGAATTTCAAAATTTTAAAATAAAATACTTTGTCTGTTATTTCAAAATCTTAAAATAAACTGCTTTGTCTGTTTACAGGAAAGTTCCAGCAGAACGCAAGACTACCAGCAATCGTACCCGCAAAAGTCTTTCAGTCAGAGAGCGACCAAAGGTTAAAGGCCGCCCCACATCTAAAGCCTCAGCAGTCACTTCACGTACCGGAACCACACGGGACAGCTCTAGTGATGAAGAACGGCGACCCGTGCAACCTAGTGAAAGAACACGTGCACGTCAGAGGCGGCACGAAACGGATACCCCAAAGTCAGCGACACCGTCGGCATCTGGTTCGGGATCTGGAGGTTCAGCATCGGGCTCAGGCTCCGGTTCCAGATCACCATCAGCAGGCTCAGGTTCGAGTAGTGACGAATTGCTTCCAGTGCCTGCCCACTCCCGTGCCCGTGCGCCGGATATCTACTCGGATACAGATTCGGATGGAGGTCGGCAACAGGCACACCCCTTGCGCACCAAGGCAGCTGTCAAAGAGTTCTCATCACATGCCAAAGCCAGCCGTCCAACACTTGAAAATGGCACAGAACGTTCAAAGACAGCTACTCCATCTGTGAACAAAAAAGGGAGCCGCGAGGTAGTTGGTGGATCTACTTCAGAAGGGACCATTTCCAAAGGCAAGGAACCTTCCAAATCTACTACACCAGTAAAGAAGGAATTTGATCCTACAGAACTAATAGTACCTCAAAGGCAAGCAGCCAAGAAAGCAACTGAAAGTATTCGTTGTTCGCAAGGGAGACCTAAAGAGCAGACTAGTACTGAACAGCAAGACCTTGTTAAGACATCTCCACCAGTAATTGAGGAACCCAAGAATAAACCTAAAACAAAACACAAAGGTAAAGAAATAAAGGAGTCAAAATCTGGTAAAGAAGGGAAAACGGGAGATATCTATGATTTTGAGAAAGATGTAGGTGAGGCTCAAGAAATTTTGGCCTATGTTCCTCAAAGGCAGGCGGCTAAGAAAGCGGCAGCACACATTAAAAGTGGCATGACTAAACCAACCACTGAACCTGAAGCAGATGCTTCAAAGGTGAAGAAGGAGGTTTCAGATTCAACTAAAGTGAAGAAGGAACAGGAAAGTACAAAATTCAAGAAGGATGAAAATGACAAGCAGAAAATTGTAAAAAGTGTAGAAAACAAATTGGTGGAAAGCAAAACTGGGGAAGCAAAACACCTTGAGAGAAGTAAAATTGTTTCGAAAAGTAGAGATGCCGTCTCCTCTTCCTCGTCTTCGTCTTCATCATCAGATTCATCGTGCAGCTCAGAAAGTGAAGAAGACACAGACACAAAACCTAAAGCTCCATCTAGAATTGTAAAGAGGGAAAGGAACACTAAATCTAATGACAAGAGGAGTTCTTTAGACAGTATCCCATCTGTCCAAAAGCAGGGTGAGAGTGGTGTTAAGAAATCTGCATCTGTTTCTGATAAAAAGAATGTAAGGGAATCTCTTGAGGACCGGCCCTTTCTCAACAAGGAAGATCAGTCCTCAGATTCTATATCTGGATCCGGTAGTGGCAGCAGTTCCTCCGGATCAGCTGACTCAGACAGTGAGGTTGAGACAGAAAAGGCGAAGGACGCAAAGTCAAATATCAAGGCCTCACTCAAAGGTGAACAGACTCAAGTCCATGGCAGTGGAAGAAATAATGCAGACTCTGAGCTCACAATCGGTAGCAGGAAATTCAAGAAGGCGCCTGACAAGAAGCTTAAAACTTCCGACGGGCGGCCTGAACTTGTATTTCAGCCGCCGAATACTGAGACAGAAAAATCAAGAGCAAAAGGGTCAGCGATCACAACAGGGACAACCACCACCACCACTACCACCACCATCACCACCACTACAAGCACCACTGCCACCACAAGCACCACTACCACCACAAGCACCACCACCACAACCACCTCCAACGCAGCCACCACAACCACCACCACCATTCCTACTACCACAAGCAGCAGCAGCACCCAGAAATTTGAAAACAGTAGTAGACTCAGAGATACTGATGTCAGGGCAGGAAATACGCCTGGGATCTCATCAGGGTTGGACCATCCCATCAAACCATCCGTTGAAACAATCTCATCAAGCGAAGGACCTTGCACCAAGGGTACTTCGCGAGCTTCCGAGTCCACGCCCATATCTGCGGCGGTACAGCAGCTCAGTCCTAAAAAGGAACAGTCTAACACGACAACAGAAGCAAGGAAGAGAAAACCAGGAGATGGGGCTGAAGATACAGAACTGTACAGTCAAGTTATCAATTTGTCCAGCAGCCTTGAAGCACGTTCAGATGATACGCTCCATCAAAAGACCTGCGACGCCTCCACCAAACCTCCGCTCAAGCAAGCTTCGAAAGCAGAAGAAAAACCATTAGATACTGAAGTATCTGAAGAGGGTAAGAAAAATACCAAAAAGATTTCCAGTAACATAAAAAGTACAGATGACCAGCCAAGCAAGAAAATTGAACGGGAGTCATTGGCGAGCAAACTCGAAAGAGAAATTGCTCAGAGAAAGGCAGAGAGAGATCCAATTGGAAGGAAAACATCAAAAAGTTCTTTAGACAAACTCTTGGAAAAACGGGATAAAATTGAAAAACTCTTTGGTTCGAAGGTAGATGAAGAGTCTGAAAAAGATACAGATCATCCCATTAATAAAGAACTTCCGAAAGAAGTGTCTGTGAAAAACAAATCCCCACCAAAAAGTCAAGAGAGGCATTTACCAATTAAGGAAGAGAAGTTGGAAACGAATGTTTCAAAGGAGAAAACTCCCGTCAGAGAATCTCTATCAATGGTCAAAGAAAAGCTTTCTGTATCACGGGAGACTAAGAAACCGTCACCACGAGAGATGTCACCTAGAAATGTAAATAAAAGTAAGGAAACCAGTGATTCAGAGAGTGCAAAGAAAGTTTCAGTTCCTGATGTTATGGAAGGAAAAGAGATAATAAATAAAAGCTCTAAAGTGAATTCTGTCATTGCAGACAGTATTGATAAAAAGCAGAAGAATGGAGAAAATGATTCAGTCATTAAGAAAGCAGAGAAAGATCTTTTCACTAAGAATGGAGATAAGGAAATCTTTCCAAAGAATGATAACTGCAATCTGTTAGAGACAGGAGTTACTGAAATAGGCATTACAAGTGTTACAGAAACTGCTGATGAAGAAAAGGGGAAGAAAAAGTCAAAACAAATACCCAGATGTAGGAAGAAAGAAGTAAGTGTTTTGAGTGATCCTGATGGCAGTCTGGAAACTAAAATGAATGGTCCTAAAGTGGAGCCACTGGATGCAGCACCTTCGTGTGAAGTAGCACCAGATGTTAATGTAACTGAAGTTCAGTGCCTGTCTGAAATAAAAGATATTAAGGGAACACCAGTCACTGTTGAATCTGTTTCTGATGTGATACGTGACAAACCTAAAAATGAAAGTAATGTAATTCATAAAGAAGATGTGATGCCAAAAATTCAAAGTGAAAAGTTAGCAAAAGAAGAGGAATTGGATGAAAAACTTATTTGTAACAAGAATCAGAACAGTGATCACGTGATAAGAAATTCAAGTGGTTTTGACTCATTAGCAACTGTTCAAGCTCCACCTGAAAGGACCTGTAGTTCAGACACAGTTCAAGATGATCAAGAATCAACTGTTGCAAGTGTTCCACCTGTAGAGACACGCAGAATTTCCTCGAGAACACCATCTCTAAATTCTTCTCTTTCCCAGCACGCACAGAGATCCATATTTTCACCCCAACAGCCATCAAAGGACCCAGGGGTTGCTGAACTGTTTGATTTTGAGAATGACATTTTGGCAGTTGATGAAACAGCAGATGATGGCTTTGGAATTCCACGTGATCCAGATGAGATGATGCGTGCTCCATTATCTTTCTCTTTTAGTAATGAATTTTTGTTCAAGGAAGACTCTAAAGAGGATAGCGCCCGTGAAACTTTGAACCTTGTGGAAAAATTGCGTTTGGACTATGCCAAAAAATCAACTGCTGGTCAACCAGAAACAGGTTCTGTTGCTGAGTCAACACCTGCACAAGTTTCTCGAGATACTGCGTCACCACGTCCATTAGCACCACCGCCGCCGCCACCCATGACACCAGTACCACCACCTCCAACATCTACTCCACCTCCACAGCCACAGCAACAGCAGCCACCAGCAACATTACCACCACCTCCATCACAACCAGTACCAACTCTACCACCACCTTCACAACCACCGCCATCAGCTGCACCAGTGCAGCAGCAGCAGCAACAACAACAACCACCTCCACCACCAGCAGCACCGCCGCCGCCGCCGCCATCACCTCTACCTCAGCCTCCATCACTGCCACCACCGCCTCCACCTCCACCACTTACACCTACACCCCACTCAGATGACTCCTTGATCTCAGTTGAGCATACGCATGGAGTTAATGTTCAGGAAATTGAACCAATAAGTCAAACATTGCCTCAGCCACAACCTCTCCTTTCTTCACTCCCACCACCGCAACCACTTCCTCCTCCACAAACACCGCAATCCACTTCTGAACTGCAGACAAATGATCTCCTCCTCCAACCACCACCCACAGAAAACCCTGATCCTTCTAGAACACAACCACGACCAACTTATCCTGATAGCTATGGGTATGAGTGTCCAGAAGGAGAAACGTCGTTGCCTGGATGTGAAGGTGCTGGACATGGAGGACGCGGGGGACCAGGTCCTGGTCAGGCAGATGAGAGATGGGTTCCACCCAGTGGGGCTGGCTCTGTGTATGAGCCTGCACCATATGCTGAACTACGGGCACGCTCAAAGTGGTCAGATTCAGAGATGATACCAAACAGGAGATCATCAACATCATCGCTTACTTCATCAACGTGCTCATCACAGCGTGAAGACCCGGCATCAGTCAGTTGTGACATCCCTGGTGGGGGTGCAGGACGACATGATGAACTATCTGCTCTGAACAGTGATCCTACTGGCAGTGCTTATGGTCCATATCCACCTTGTGCATTGACGGATGTACCACCATTTCGCTACTCAGAAGCTGCACCATTTGTGGGTCCAGCATCTGTTGCCCTGTATCCTACAGCTGCTACTGTACCATGTGCCTTTTCATCTCCAGGTCATGGCACTGGACCAGGACATGGAGCAGCTGTTTTCCCACCACCGCCACCTCACTCACATTATCCCCCAGCTGCTTATTCAACTCATCCTCTCCTTCAAACGGTGAGTTTTGATAGTTGTATTGACCAATTTTTAGTACAAAGTCTGCTAGTAATGTTTATTAGATAACATCTTGCCACTTCCTTATTTCTCGTCTCTTCCTTCCTTCCTTCCTCCTCCTCCTCCTCCTCCTCCTCCTCCTCCTCCTCCTCATCTTCTTTGTCCTTTCTCTTGTTTTATAGCTTGGTTAAAGGAAAGTTTCTAAATTGGATTTTTGTGTTTTTTTTCTTTTTCCTTTTTTTTTACCATTTTCATTATGAAAGAAAGTTGTTAAAATTTATTTGGTCGTATGAATTCTGTATGGCAGTACCTACACATAACTAAGTTCACGAGTAAAAAGATATTAACTATGAGAGAACTGCCATTTTCTTATGCCTTTAAACTGACACATTTGAAACATTAAATTCTTTACGTTTTTGAAAATATGTTCTGGTGTGGTTGGGGTTCTCTGCTCTTATACTGACTTCAGGTACTAACTCATCATATGAACCAAATATTTATATTTAGTTTCATAGATTTTTGGTTCGAGTAATATGTAACTTTCACAGCAACTACAGTAGTTCATGTGACACTTCTGTGAAAACCCTTTGAGATACTCACAAGGGAACCTCCCCATCGCACCCCCCTCAGATTTAGTTAGAAGTTGGCACAGTGGAAGGCCTTGAAGAACTGAACACAGATCAATCGAGAAAACAGGAAGAAGTTTTGTGGAACTATGAAAAAAATAAGCAAAATATACAAACTGTGTAGTCTTGTGCAAGATATGCAACATCAAGGAGAGCGTAAGCTGAGGAGCGCCGTGGTCCCGTGGTTAGCGTGAGCAGCCGCGGAATGAGAGGTCCTCAGTTCGAATCTTCCCTCGAGCGAAAATTTTACTTTCTTTATTTTCGCAAAGTTATGATCTACCCATTCATTCATTGACGTCCCTGTTCACTGTAATAAGTTTAGTGAGTGTGTTTTGCGACCACACCCCAAAACCGTGCGATTAGTAGACGAAAGGACGTCCCTCTCCAATGGGAACCGAAAACATTTGGTTGCAAGGTCATAGGTCAACAGATTCCTCCACAGGAAAACACGTCTGATATATTCTATGCGACACTGGTAACGGCATGTGCGTCACATGACAGGGATATGTTGTCGACCCACCTAACTTGTACACTTGGCGAATGGGTAACAAGATTCTTCTACCTTGCCCGATTTAGGTTTTCTTGTGGATGTGATAATCACTCCCAAAAAGTGATGAAAACATTAGAGTTTGTCACATAAACTGCAACAAATGAATGCAACATTTTCACAGTCGCAGTTTTCCCTTTGCTCTGTCAAAACATGTTTTTAACGTTTTCAAATTTCCCGTGTGTAGACCGTCAAATCCTGCATATGTCCAAGCAAATCTGAACATGTTCTGGAATTCTGGAGAGCAAAGTTGATTATGTGTGAGTACCTGAACTTTGATAATTGTCTGAAAATAAAAAATTAAACTTTTCACTCGAGGGAAGACTTGAACCAAGGACTTCTCATTCCACAGCTGCTCACGCTAACCACGGGACCACGGCGCTCCTGAGCTCACACTGTCCTTGATTTGCCAATCTTGCGCATGGACTACTCAGTTTGTATATTTTGTTTATTTTTTTCATAGTTCCACACAACTTCTTCCTGTTTTCTCGATTGATCTGTGTTCAGTTTTCCAAGGCCTATCCACTGTGCCCACTTATAACTAAGTCTGAGGGGGGTGCGATGGGGAGGTTCCCTTGTCAGTAGCATATAAATACATAAAGGTACCTATGATTTCAACTTCTTTTGTTCTAACACGAGAACACTGTAACATTATTACATGAAAAAGCATAACCACAAGATGCAAATTACACACAACAGACATCACACAAGTGGCCAGTGGAGCCTTGTGCTCCGGCCCATATAATCATTAGTTCTAATGGGGAGTGCAGCCGATAGGCTGCGCACACAACTGTATTCATACTAGTAGGCCCAGTGGCCTCTAGTGGCTGAATCAAGCACAGACTTCACACCCGAACTGTGAAGCAGGAAACACTCAAATTTGATAGTTACAGCACTCCTCTTCCTTCACAAAGAAGAGAGCCTTATGCTCACATCCATTTCTTGTATCATCAAAGTTGGTCGTTGTTCGTGCAACATGCCGCTACCGGTACATAGTGTAGGAAATGGTGCGATTGCGTACAGGTGCGGTGCCCACCTCCCTGTGAGAGACCATACGGTAGGACAGGCAACACTGGCATGGCTTCCATCTCCATGTCCAAGCCCAACCCTGATGAAGGAGGTTGCAATGAAGATGTGGTGCAGGCTGCGATGGATGCGACAGCAGTGGAGGTGTTGACTGTGACAGCTTGGAAGGCGGGGTCCAGCCTCAGCCTCCGACAAAAGAAGGGGCACCCACAGTAGAGAAGGCAGTTGTAAAGGCACCGGAAGCAGTGACGGAGAATGTAAGGCCACTGGGCACAGTGTAGGAGAGAGATAGGTAGGCAGAGGATGCTAGGGTGATGAAGGCACTCCCAGTGCACAGCTGCTCATGTGAGGTCATAGCTGGTTAGTGTCGCGACAACCTACCCTCAGCAGTGCAGATGACGCAGAGTCATCGGCCATGGTGACTCTCGATGACCCATTTCAGTCAGTGGCCAAAACTGTGAGCCCAAACAACTGTCCAACACCAGGAGAATTGTGGAGCTGGTGTCAGCAGATGTCCTGGCATTGGCTAAAGCAGATGTAGCAGAGTCTAGCACTGATAGCCATGCAACAAGTCTACTGGATCTTTATGTCCAACAGGGGTAAACCTATAAGAACTGTGAAACCAATCAAGAGCCATTTCGGGGACACATCCGAAACCTATTTCTTCATTTGACTCTTAAACGTTCATACTAGTAGTTTTGCTTCCTAGTTTGATTGTGGATGGAAAGGAGGAGCCGTAACTTGATGAACATCACTTTTTTATAGAAGTCTTCAAATTCCTGAGATACGACTGGGGGCCATTGTCCATAACTAATATATACAGAAAACCTTCCATTGCAAAAGTTGTTTGCAGAGCTACAATTGTTGTCACTGCAGAAGTAGACACCGTACCACATCTGGAAACTTAGAATTTGCATAAATCACAAGAAGCTATTAGAAATTCAAAAAAGGTCCCACAAAATTTACAGGAATTCATTCCCAAGGCTGCTATGAAGTTTGCCATGGTGACAAAGATGCACAGTGTTGCTGTCTGATGGGTGGCACACTGTGGACAGGCTGCAGCAACTTATACTATTTCCCCATCAATCCCTGGCCAAAAGACATGTCTGCATGCTACCACTTTTCTACATGACACATCCCTTGTAATGAACGCATAACCTCACACTGATGGGCAGATGGGTCTACAATCTGGGAAGCAGTGTCCTCCCTAGATAATAGCAGAACTCTATCTCAAACAGAAAGATGGTTTTATAACACAAAATAATTTCTTATAGGGTCAGAAGAAGGGCCTGGAGGTTTATCCAGCCAACCATACTGCACAAAAGAAACAACTTTACACAAAACTGGATCAGTGGCCATTATGGCTGCAATTTTAGTGCTAGTAATAAGAAAACCATGAACAACATTTTTAGTTTTCATGTCTAAATGAAAACAAATCAGTTCCTCTTTATCAAATTCTGGATCTGGACAAATTGATGAACGCGATAAGGTGTCAACCTTTGCATGTTGCATTGTGGGTCAAAAATGTATCTCAT
This sequence comes from Schistocerca nitens, assembly GCF_023898315.1. Taxonomy (NCBI): domain Eukaryota; kingdom Metazoa; phylum Arthropoda; class Insecta; order Orthoptera; family Acrididae; genus Schistocerca; species Schistocerca nitens. The sequence continues at coordinate 436,515,758 of NC_064618.1, forward strand.
AATTGTAACATGACAGGAAAGGAGCCCACCGCTGTGAGCGATGTGTGGTTTTGACTGGCTAGGACGCCAAAGGGTTAGAAAGAGACACCAGTGGTTTGTGGTCTGTGATCAGGTGAAACTTAGAACCATTTAGGAAAACATTAATTTTTTTTTAAGCAAACATAATCACTAAAACTTTTTTCTCTATCTGAGAATAAAGCTGTTTCGCTGAATTTAAGGTTTTAGAGGCATATGCAGTAGGGCATTCTGATCTGTCCATATACTTCTGAGCAAGGATGACACCACAGCTGATCTGAGGTGTGCCCATGGCTTACACATGGTGGTGACCTGGCTGAAAAATGACCTGCAGCTGAGATTTCAACAACTTGAATGCCCAGTCACAAGCCGGGGACCTTTGGAAAGGAACATCTTTATATAATAATGCATGGAGTGGTTGCACCACAGTAGCAGCACCTGGCATGAATTTGTGGTAGTATGCAATTTTGCCTAAAAATGCTTGTAATTTCTTGACAGACATGGAGTGTGGCAACTTGACAGTAGCATCAATAATGCTAATGAGCTGCTGATTCTGCGTGGTGTCTGTTCTTTCAGATATGTTCAAAAGAACAGACACCATGCATTCATATAACAATATATAATAAATAAATAATAGAGGGTTGAAAAAATTGTGTCTTATCCAAATTGTACTTTAAACCTGCAGCCTCTAAAACAAAAATAGAGCACACAGGTTCTGCAAATGTCCCTCTGTGGAGGTGCCAGACACTAGTGTGTCATCTAAATAGTTGATGTAGCCTGGAACTTTTGCAATGAGTCGCTCTAAAAATAGGCGAAAAATAGCTGGTGCACTTGTCACACTGAAAGGTAAAAACTGGTATTGATAAAGCCCAAATGGTGTATTGATAACTAGAAAGTGTTTAGATTCCCAGTATAGCAGCAGCTGTAAATATGCATCTGCTAAGACAGTCTTTGAAAAATAATGGCCTCCCAATAATTTTGCTTGCAGCTCATCAGGACATGGTAAAGGATACGTATCAATGGTTGACTGGCCATTAATTGATTTTGTTAAACCACTGCAAAGGTGTAATTTACCTGTAGAAATACCATCACCAGTGGTGTTGACCATTCACTGAAAGAAATAGGTTGAATAACATAAAGGGATTGAAGATAGTCTAATTCTGCTTTCAGATCAACTTGTTAGTTACCAGCACTGGGTGGGCCTGGAAAAAACAGATGCGGGCATACTATTTCATCATAATGTGAGCCTAAAATTCTGTTGCATTACCCATTCCTGGAGAAAATAAAAGGGAAAATTTGGCACAGAGAGCATCTAACTGTTGATATGGAACTTGATCAGAAACCAAATGCACTTCGTCATCGATGGAGAATACAGATAGTTTAAAAGAGTCCAAACCAAACAGATTTACAGTGTAAGCGTTTCACATAACTAGGAATGATAAAGAACAACGACAGCCTTGTAAGTCACAGCTGCAGAAAACTGTTCAGTGTATAACTTACTCGGAAACACCATGACTGCTGACACACTGTTCACATCCATGTTCCTTTCATCCTCAGTGAGGTTCTGAAAGGAGCTACACACAGAAGCAGTGCGTCCCTTTTTATGGGCCCTTTTATATGTTGCCGAGCACTCAGTGCACATGGTCCATTCGTTTTGAATGAAACAGTATGTGCATGAATGCAGCAGAGCATGAGGCTGTTGCTGTTGTGACATGAACTGTTGTTGTCACAAATGACGATTACCTCTACGACATTGAAATGTCTGTTGGACGGCTGCAGTAGCTTCTCCATTCCCTTGGGAACTGACTGAAGGCTGGGAGGGGTGGGAGGAACTGATTTCTTAAATTTACAGGCTTCTATCTGACTACCTGCAGCCCATGAAACTTCAAATGACGGAGCTATGTTTAATATTTCCGTAAGCATGGGATTTGCACACTTTGGAACCCACTATCGAACTTCCCTTGTAGGAGCAAGACGTACAATTGCATCTTGAACCATTTGTTCCGCATGGATACCTTATAACATTTGTCACAAAATTATGGTGATGACTGTCCATGTAGTTCTATGCGCACGCTCTGTATAACTGTTGTGGCAAGGGTAAAACTCCACATAAGCAGCAATAATGTGAGTATATTGACAGTAATGGGTAGAAAGAATCTTGATAGGTAGAAAGAAACTCATACATCTGATCATAGAAAGACTTGAAGGTTCTTGTAAGGGCCAAGCTGACACAACAGCTGATACACACGAGGTGAGATCCATTAAAAGAAAGAAAAAAAAAAGTGCCTTCCACAAATTTATGCCTCTTACCCCAGTTGCACGGAAATGTTGTCGCAGGCATTTTCCATAAGTGTCCCAGTCTCCTGCTATGCAGGGAACAGCAGCGAATATGTTGTTGGCGGGGCTGCATGTTGTGCTGATGTAGTCGCAGTAACTGTCAGCACATGCTGTTGCATGAGAGGAAAATTAATAACTGCCTCCACGGAAATTAAACTCAGAGGACAAATGACTAAAGTAGAAAATCGGAGTCGATTCCCATTCTCATCACCAAAGTGATCTGACCCAAGAACACTGGAACTTTAGCACATGAGAAAGCTTAAACACAAGAGACAAGCACATACAACAGACAACACAGAAGTGGCTGGAAGAGGCTTGCGCTGTAGCCTATACAGGCTGAGGCAGCTAAGTCATAACACCCCTTGGTATCTCCCCAACCGTAATAGATACAATGATGCTGCTTGGACAGTGAATTTCAGGGACACGAGCTACTTGAATACATCACATTTTATGTTTGTGCAGTTTTTATTACAGAGATATGAGGCCATCTTTGGTTTTTTAAATGGAACCCTATGTTAAATTTTATCGTAACATGATCTGCTTAAAAAGACGGTTTCAAAAATGTGTATGTCGTAATATTTATGCAAATAGTTTTTGAGACACAGATGTGTTCTCATAGCGTGTTCATCCTTCGAAGCGGTGTTGTCCAGTGCGACCTTTCCTGTTGTGTAGAGTACATGAAACATTGTTCGTCCTTCGAATCAGTGTTGTCCAGTGCGACCTTTCCTGTTGTGTAGAGTACATGAAACGTCGCGAGCCTGTCCTCACACAAATACGTCCATTTACCCGACAATAGTAAGACATACTGCGATATTTTGTGCAAAAATTAACTGATGTCATGCAAATATTATTCAGTTATTTGACAACTGTGATACCAAAATAGTTGACAACATATAGCATTAAAATACTACAAGATGTTAATACATTTTAAGTAACAGAAATACAAATGTAAATGAGGATGCCCTTATTGGATACAATTATTTCGTGCGTATTTGTTTTTTATTTGAAAATATTTACTATTGATCACAATACAAAGCAAATACACACAAAGATACAAAATACATACTGTACTTGATACAAAACTTTACTGAAGCATGTGCTCAAAATGCTTCCCCTCTGCTGCAGTGCACATTTGTAGTCACCGTTCGAATGATTTGTGAATGGCTGCGAGGGTGTCACATGAGATATCAGTGCATGCTTCGATGATATGTTGCTTAATATCATCTGGTGTAGTTGGTATTTGAGCATACACTTTATGTTTGATTGCTCCCCACATAAAAAAATCAAAGGGGTCAAATCAGAAGACCGGGCTGGCCACTTCACTTCAGCAAGTTGTCCTATCCAACAATCCGGGAACTTCTCATTTAACAGCTCAGTAGCCACATGGGAAGAGTGAGCAGGACAGCCGTCATGTTGGAATCACATGCACTGACGCAGAGTTAGTGGTACCTCTTCCAGCAAACTGGGCAGAACGTCGGGCATGAACTGTGCATAGTTATTTGCCATTTAGTATACCTGGAGTGACGTACGGCTCCACAATGACTTTTGCGACGATGCCACACCACACGTTAATACTTCACGGTTGCTGATGCTGTACCTGTCGTAGCCAATGAGGTTTCTCTATTGACCAGGAATGCATATTTTGCAGATTCACATTACCGTGGTTGGTGAAAGTCGCTCCATCAGTAAAAAGCACCTGTTGAAAAAATGTTGGATCGTCTTCTAGGCTCTGCAGAGCAAGCCGGCAAAACTCCTGGCGCCATTCGAAATCCACACCGGAGAGTGCTTGATGTAATGAGCGTTGAAAAGGGTGAAATCTATGTCGGTGCAATATGCGTGGGACACCTCTCTGACTTACACCACATTCTGAGGCGATACGTTGTGACGAAACAGTAGGTCGTTACGTGCCAATGCTAGAACGTCCTCTTCATGTACCTCGCCAGTTGCAGTTTTCTGCCTTGTCCTCTGTATGGCATTCCATGATCCCGATTCAAGTAGTTTCTTGCAAATGCGTGCAAGAAGCTGGCACGTAGGACGCTCACGATCAGGATACAGCTCTCCATATTGTTTTATTGCTCTAACAGCATTTCTTCTGCTTTCACCATACACTAGAAGCATATCTAACTTTTCTTCGTTGGTGTACATGTCTGCTACAAGAAACTGTGATGGAAATGTGATGTCTCATTACCCCAGCGGCACATTTATACCCTTCTCTCCAGCTACCTCGTGCGTCACCTTGCGGCATTATCGAAAAGCAGGAAAACAATGCCTTCCCTGTTAAGTTCCTCAGTGGCCAACAGGAAAGGGTGCATTGGACAACACTGCTTCGAAGGACAAACACAATACGAGAACATATCTGTGTCTCAAAAATTATTCACCTAAATATTATGATATACACATATTTGAAACCATCTTTGTAAGCCCATCACATTACGCTAAAATTAACATAGGGTTCCATTTAAAAAATTCAAAGATGGTGACATATCTTTGTAATGAAAACTAGCCCAAACATGAAATGTGATGTATTTAAGTAGCCCCTGTCCCAGCAGTTCACTGTCCAAATGGCATCTTTGTATCTATTACGGTTGGGGAGATTCAAGGGGTGTTATGACTTAGCTGCCTCATCCTGTACAGTCATCAGTTCTAACATGGGGTGCAACCAGTAGACTGTGCACGCAACTGCTGTAGTACTAGCAGGTCAAGTGGCCTCTAGTGGCTGAATCAAGCACAATCTTCCGCATAAACTATGAAACTGCACACACACAAATTTGGTAGTTATAGCAGTTTTTATTCTGCAAGGGAAACTCCCCATCACACACACCTCAGATTTAATTTTAAGATCACCCAGTGGATAGTCCGTCAAAAACTGAACACAGATCAAGCGTGAAAATGGGCAGAAGTCACACTGAACTGTGAAAAAAGAAGCAAAATAGAAACATTGAATGGTCCAAGCGTGGGGTGTGCTGCATCAAGCGAATTTGGGTAGTCACATTGTTGTGGTTATGTGGTCACTGAGTTGGAGTGCGATGGGGGAGAGCCATGTTCATATCTCCCTCGTGCCTTCTTCTGTCCGCCTCACTAACCCCCATTATATTCAAATTTGTGTCTGTGTCATAGGTAATGTCTGTTTGCAACAGCAAGGTGTAAGGAAGGGATGTCCATCCTATTTTGGGATGTACATCCTATTTTTTCTATACAGTACCTCATGTTATGAGTCTTGCGTTCCATTTTGGTAGTTTTGACTCTTGAATTCCTTTGTTGCAACATGGTTCACACCCGTTTAATTGTTGTTTTCATTTCTGTCAGAGGTATATGCAGCATCTCGCCTGCTCTAACAATTTGTCATTTTTTCTTCCGATGGTAATGTGTTCCAATGTATAATACGATAGTTATCAAGACCACAGAAGAACAGACATGTCAGTGGCCTGTCGGGAAGTTCATAATTTTGTGAGGGAAAAAAAGGGGAGGGGAGGCAGGCGGGAGGTAGGGTTGAACACAGATCTCCCGCTTTGAGTCCAACACTGTGATCACACAAACATGATGCCATAGTTCTTGCGATTCACTGATGTTACTTGGACCGTTCACTGTTTCTATTTTGCTTTTTTTTTCACAATTCAGTACACCTTCTGAGGACCAATGACCGTAGCAGTCTGGTCCCTTTAATCCCCCAAACCAACCAACCAACCAACCAACACCTTCTGCCTGTTTTCATGCTTCATCTGTATTCAGTTTGTGATGGACAATATACTGGTCCATTTTACCAGTAAGTCTGAGTGGGGTGCAATGGGGAGTTTCCCTATAATGTCAAAATGTTGGTGAAATTGGAAATTACACCTATCTTTATTGCTGCAGTATATTTCTGTGAGCATAAGTTTTCGAGTGTTGCAACACGTTTAACAGGTTCACAAAGTAACTAAAAAACATTTAAGAAATGTGATACAGAATTGAGCCCTATCATACTGTCTTAGACTACAATCTTTTTCAAAAAGCGCAGATTCTAAAAATGCATAAATGACATTTGAACAGTTAGAAATCTCTCTGATTGCTGTTATTAGTGTTACTATGTTTTGCGTCTAAGTCATTTTGTAGTGCTATAATTTATTTCATGAACTAGGAAATTTATAGCAGTGATCGAAATAGGGTTAAACCTTTATTGCCCCATGAAGTGGGTATTGCAGTGAACTTTTATCTCAGACTTATGCAAAGCAGGGAAAAAAATCTAATTTTGAGCTTGCCACACATTTAACTTTTTTATAATTTTTTTTCCAATATGTGTAGTATTTCTACAGAGTTTCCTTGCAAATTTCTGAGTTTTTGGACTAAAATAAATGTTGTTACATTGGCAGACTTGTTTTTAAGGGATGGCTAGCCAAAATTTATTTTAAAAATCTGTTAGTGTATATCCACTGTTGTGTTAGGTATACCTTTCCATTCTTGATAATTTTCAGTATAAAAGATGATAACAGAATTTCATTTTGCACATCAGGTTGCAGGTCCAAAACCACCAGATGATGTCCCTCCCATGGCTCCATGTGGGGCTGCTTTCACATCCTCTTCACACAACATGGCTCTTACTGCAGCCATGGTTTCACCACCACCACATACAAGCAGTTACAACGGTACATACTCTGGTTTGTCAATCAGTTTTTTACTTATCTATTTTTTATCATATATTACTGCCATGAAGTAGAATATTTTAAGTTTTGATCACAAAATTTGTTTATTTCTTTTCAATAAGTGTTGATGATATAGAGACATTTATGTGCATCATTCTGAAAAAGAAACTTAAATTTTTTAGTATCAGTTTTTATTTGTACTCATAGTGCACAAAGATTAATCCTTTCACTGCTACAGATGAGCTCTTTGCATTCCATGCTGAGATGCTTTTGTTATAACTATAATGTTTGCCAAATGCTGGTGCCTGTGCTGAAAGACACCATTCTGGCCTAAGTGAAGTACTTATCATTCAATGTTTCAAAAACTGTTAAGTGAAACAGTTTGATTTTAGCACATCATACAGTCTGATACCTTTACTCAATAAAGAACTGAATTTCTTTTCATTATCCATCATTCTTACTGCGCTGCATCAGAATTAAGTAAAACATTGTCTGTTCTAGAGACCACATTTCGGACGGTATGAAATACTTATCTTTTGATTTTTCGAAAAATTTTTGGTATAAAAGTTTGATATTTGTACATCTTACAGCCTGATATCTTTCCTCATTAAAGAACTGAATTTCTTTTCATTATGTCATACTTACTGCGCTGCATCAAATTGGATAAATTTTTGCATGAAAATTCGAAGAGTTTACAGATGTCAAAAAGCTTTGCACACAGTTAGATTTTAGCTCATACATTGCAATAAATGAAACATACATAAGATCGAAATTTTATTTAAATTCAGATCAGAATAATGTCTCATTTCGTTCCTGAGTTATTGGGTTTCATATCTGAAAGATAGTCGTGCACATTGCAAATCTTGTGGTCATAACAATTGTCCTACCCAAGATATCAAAACAAGGTTTTCTGCAAATGATAGCACGCAGTGAGGCAAATATGTTGTATATGATAAATACTCGAAACTGTTTTATTCACTGAGATTTGGGAGTAACTCATCCACAGCAGTGAGAGATCAGCAGCTCAGGATGCAGTCAGACTTCTGTAGCACTGTAGAAAAGTACAACTGGTACCCATATAAATACCCACAGCACTTGGGGAATGCTGTAGCATGACGTATTCACGACCACAGTGGGAAAGGTTTAAGTAGTCAATATTTCTTAACTTCAGTAGTAATTGCTTCTTCTGATTTCAGTATAGTTGTTCTTTATTCATGTATGTTATTTCTTATGATGAAGTTAAGAGCAAGGACCATCAAAATTATGCTAGGTAGATGTTTTTTTTGTTTCAGTTACAACTTTGACGTATTTACATATTCCATAGCTTTCTGGCCTTGTAACATTGGCCAATGTGGTTACTTTGAATGGCTGAAAGCCATGGGAAACTATAATCATATTATTTTCCTAGGATGTGCAGTTCTACATGTTTTAATAACAATTATATCTTCCTCAGCCAAATATTCCAGTCACAAAATAGTTTCTCGTTTGGATCACTGGACGAGAACAATTCTGGAGGATGTTGTCATGAGAAAAAAACAGATCTGGTGTTTGGCAAATTGGAATATGAAACATTGATCCTTATAATCCGGTAGGTAGGTTAGAGAATTTGAAAAGAGAAATATGCAGTGGCAGGAAGAATAGAATTTCTTATTAGTTGTGCACAGGTTAACAACACCAAATCAAATAGGAATAATTTAGGAATGGTTGTGGAATAAAAAGTTGTTGCTAATGTTGTCATGGAATACAATCGTACATTCCAAAGTTATCCGTATTGAAAGATTATCTACGACTTGTACAGAAGCCATATTGCAGTTAAAAGAGTTGAACATTAAAGGGAGGCAGTAATTGAGAAGGACACGAGACAGCTTTGTAGCCTTGCAAAGAAAAACTCTGAAAAGGAATAAAATGTTCATGGAGAAAAAATAATAACTTTGATGATGATTTTGTAATTCTATCAGAGACAGCAAAGGACCTGGAAGAGTAGCTTAAGGCAATAGATAGTCTTGAAAAACAATTGTTAGATGAACATCATCAAAAACAAAATTAAGACAGTGGAATCTTATAGGAGGTGACGCTAAGGAAAGATGATAAGGAAGAGAAACATTGAAAGTAACAGATGAGTTTTGCCATAGGGAATAGAAACTTTCGAAATGTGGTGCTACAGAAGAATGGTGAAGAGTAGGTGGATGTATTTGATAGCTATTGAAGAGGTACCAAATCAGACTGACGAAACTGATGGCAAAACTAGGCTGAAAGGAGGGATCGGTTGCTAGGACAACACATCATAAGCCATCAAGGAATTGTCAGTTTTGTAATGGGAGAGGGGGAAGTAAAAATTGTAGATGGGGCTCAAACGTTGACTACAGGAAGCATGTTCAAGTGGCTGTAAGTTGCAGTAATTAATACTGTATTTATGTAGAGATGAAGAGGCTTGCAGGGGATAGGCCATAATGGAGTACTGCATCAAACCAGAGTTCATATTGAAGACCACAATAATAACTCATCTTTCTCAGGCCTGACAGAAATAAAGTTTATACAAAAAGTAAAGATACAAGCTTAATGAGATGAAAAAGTGTTTAACTATTCCTTGTAATATTTATATAATACTAGAAGCCTCACACTCTTTAGCACTGTGTGTCTATAGCCGGCCGACTTGTGTATTATATGTAGTGATGTGCACAAATTTCCTCATGAATCAGTCTATCTATTAGTGGAAACAGAATCAAAATTCCTACAGTAGTTCCTGAGAGTCGCCCGAATCTACAGGCAGAATTATACAGTGGTAAAAATAAATGTTGCATATTGTTTTATTGTCAGCTAGCTGCATTGCCCAAGTATTGATCAGTTTTATCTTCTATCAGCCCATCTTCTCCTCCTCCCCCCCCCTCTGCCCCCCCCCGCTCTCTCTCTCTCTCTCTCTCTCTCTCTCCCCCCCCCCCCCTCTCCCTCTCTCCCCACCCCCACCCCCCTCTCTCTTTGTTTCCCTCTCCCCCCTGTGTAAATACTAATTCTATATCTACATTGAAACATCACAGAAGTTTGATGGGCAGTTCATAATAAGTGGTGAAAAAAAAGTCTTGAGACTGTGTTGCAATGGCGGTCTGCATGCTGATCATAACACACAGACTGTTAAACTTCTTCAGATAGAAGGTTTTGGCGCATACATTTTACAGTCCAAACTTTGTATTCGTTGGCTTTCCGTAGTGTGCAAAATTGAAGGTGTACCTGGGTGTAAGAACATTATCATTTGATGATAATGAGTTTCAGGTGAAATTGATAGTATGTTGAATAAAATATCTTATACCCAAACTCAAAAAATCTGTGGGCATAGATAGTTAATACGTGAAATATTTTCTCTGCTTTCTGTATTTACATTCTCAATAATAGATCATAATTTTTATTCTTTCAACTCTTCATAACTACATATTATTAATGGAATTGTGTTTGGTTCTCTAATTAGTATTTAATATATTTACAAGAAAATATGTTGTTTAAAAATGTTGAATTCTAGTTAATTATAATAATAAAATTATTCACTTAAGAAAATAGCAAAATTACAAGTTATTATTAATAGATAAAAAATGTGGGCTGCCTATGACTGTAAATTCTAGGTTAGGAATATATTTTATGAATAATACTCCATCTTCAGTCACAATAATTTTATTTTCTAACTACGAATGCACTGTGCAGCTACAATTCCATTTGCAAGGAACGTGTAGGATAATGGGCATTAAAGCTGAAGCAGATGTTACACACAATGTATTTATACAGTCCTTGAAAATGGAGTTGCATCTTCAAAATACATTAGACAGTAGTTAAAAAATAAAAATGTCGTGACTGAAGTTTAAATATTATTAATAAACACATCCCTAATCAAAAATTACAAGACACCAAAAGGCTGTCCATTACATTATGAGGCAAAATTCCACTACTGCTAATGTGCACATTAAAAGTAGAGAAAAGTATTCCTAATTAGCGTCCACTCACTCGTGAATGACACAGGAATTGAAATTAAGGGTAGCAGCGTAAAAACTGCAATGTTAAACTCCGTTTTCGAATGTTTTCAAAGGAAAACCCAGGAGAAATTCCCCAATTTAATCCTCGTAACACTGAAAGGTGAGTGGAGTAAGTGTCAATGTCAGTGTCGTTGAGAAGCAATTGAGATCGTTAAAACTGAACAAAGTTCTAAGTCACGATGGAACCCCTATCAGATTCTATTAGGAAGGAGAAATGCATAGGTTTGAGGAGGGGCAGGTGACATAGCGCTTAGCTAGAGAGGGAGTTGTGAGGATGAAGAGGGAGTTGTTGGAGAGAATAGGACTTGTTTTAATTCTGTTTATGCGTAATGATGAGGGACAAATCTGCTTTTTCTTTCTTTATGTATTTTTTTCTTTCTTTACAGAGCATTTGTTTGTTTTATTATGTGTTTCTACAATTTATTTGTACTCTTTTCCTTTCTTTAAAAAAAAAACTGATAAGCATGTGAATATTTCCACTCATCATCTAAAATGTAAGCAACAAAGTCAACGTACTAAAAATTTTATCACCTTGCATATTTCACAAATGGAGTGGAGAAATAAAATTACTGAAAATGAAGGGTCCCTCAGTGATATAAGCTGGATAAAAGTTCTCATATTGTACCATTTTCTTTGCTTGTAGTCAATATGGTTAGGATTTAAACTGTTACTATAGTCATATAATTGAATGGCTTGTATCAAAACTACTGTTTCAGCATCAACTACATAAATATACACATAAAAGGTTGAGCAGTCACACATAATTGTAGTAATATTTCAGAGTTACAGTCTTTTTTTTAAGTTAACTGAATCATACATATTTGCAAACATATATTCTGATATAGTATTTACAAATAAACAATTTAATAGCTGTATGGTTGCTGTCTTCTTCCTCCTCCCAACCATATTGTGAAAGTTTAATTAAATGAGCTTTCATTTTGTATGGCTGCAGTGACATCTCCTGCAGTGATGCCTGAGGCTCCACTTACCCCAGCAGCAACATTTGCATCGCCTGTTGTGCCACCAGCCGTCACAACAACGGTACCTCCTACTAGCCAGCCGCAGCAGCAGCAACCACCACAGTTGCATGCTCCACCAACACCAGCACCAACACCAACTCCAACGCCTGTTTCTACTCCAGCTCCTGTGCCAACGGCTGTTTCAGAAACAAAGCCTGCTCCTGCAGGAAAGCGATCCCCTGCAAAACCAACACGGACTTCTGCACGGTTCATTAGCCAACAGCAACAACAACAGCAGCAGCAACAACAGCAACAAGTGCAGAAATCACCTGCAGGCAAATCACCAAGAGAAAGTGGTTCTACTAGTGCGACTGGACGGCCAGGACGAGGTCGAGGGGATGGGGGAGGCCGAAGAGGGCGTGGAAACAGCCGAGGGCGAGCTGGGAGTTTCATTCGTGGAGGACGAGGATCAAGGGGGCGAGCCCGTTCTCATCATCATTATCAGGTAATATTCCGTTTCAACTTTCAAAATTGCTGTTGCAATAGAGTTATAAGAGAAGGAAATGATTCTTCTACAATAGTTATGTAAAAGTAAGTGTAGAATGTGCATCCCAGAGCTTCTGATGTGCTGCACTGCTCCAACAGTGAAGTATGTCTGCAGAAGCAGGAAGAGGTCTTACTACGTTCTTTCCTTCACAGTTGCCACACCTTGTCGCTAGTTTAACACTATAGGGTGAAGATCTTATATTACAGCCTTGCTTTGATTAGAAAGGTACATTCATGTTCTGCATGCTATAAACAGGTACTGATAGAAATACAGGAGCATTCAGAGTGTGACACGTACACATCAACAAAACTGAACTTTTACCTGAATAATTTAACTATATCTATCATTGTTAGAATATTTAGACTTCAATTCCTAATTTTTAAATTCATATAAAAGGGTTTATACACACTGGGACACCTAGGAAGTCTTGGAAAAACCCAGAAATTTTTTAAGATTCTGGAAATTTTTCATTGTTGTAGTTTTCACTTAAGTTTTGTAACTCTGACTGGTAAGAACTGATACTGTAACAGAATTTTACTTTAGTCCACTACTTCAGAATAACACGGCAGCAGAAAACGTAAATTAGAGAATAATGCCAAAATAAAACTTCAGTTGCAAACAAAATGCACCGTTTACAACAACAAAACACAGTGCACACACAAGTGTCTGTCTGCAACAAAATATGTCAAAGACTGTGCAATCATTCATAACAGCAAACTGCTGTCAGTGCAGCTTTCTCATGAGCCTCGCTTCGATGAACATGATGTCACAGCTGTTTACATTTCTAACAGGTCGCTGGAAAATATTGTGAATGATGGTTTGGGAAGCATTACTTTTGAAGTAAATTTCCTTTTACACAAGATGAATGATGTTACATGTGAGATTGTGCAATGAATTTCTTAAATCATGCAGCATTAGACTCTGATTCAAAACTTAATATTGGGGACCAATCACTTAAAAAAATTTCAGACCTAAAAGCCCAGCCATGTATGCCATTACTTAAGATTTTACTGGCACATTTGTGTTTGATATAACTTAAAGCTGTGAAACAAATACTAACAAAGAGATAGAGGGGCTGGCCAGTACTTACCTCAGATCAGTACAGCCGATAGATACACACAAAACAGAACTGAAAATTTAAGTTCCTAGCTTTCGGAACAAATGTTCCTTCATCGGGGAGGAGAGAGGGGAAAGAAAGGGGAGAAGGGAAAGGAGATTCAGTTACTCACAACCCAGGTTATGAAGCAACAGGGAAAGGAAAATGGTTGTCAGAGGGAAGCCAAAGATATTCTACTGTAAGTACTGTGCCAGCTTCAAACCAAAGAGGATGCATACAGAAGCAAAGAGATATATAGTATAAAGATAAACACAACTATGTAGGATGAAAAGATGCGTGAATGGCTAAAGAGGAAAGGGAAAGAGGGGAAGACTGAAGAGTGAATGGGAGTGAGGTTGTTTAACGTAGGTTCAGTCCAGGGGGATGGCGGGATGAAAGGATGTGTTGGAGTGCAAGTTCCCATCTCCGCAGTTCAGAGGGACTGGTGTTGGGTGGGAGAAGCCAAATGGCACGTACGGTGTAGCAGGTTCCTAGGTCCCTAGAATTATGCTGGAGGGCATGCTCCGCTACTGGGTATTGGGCATCTCCTAGGCGGACAGTTCGTCTGTGTCCGTTCTTGCGCTCAGCCAGTTTGGTTGTTGTCATGCCGATGTAAAAGGCTGTGCAGTGCAGGCTAGTCAGTTGATAAATGACCCGTGTAGTTTCACACGTAGCCCTGCCTTGAATTGTGTATGTTTTGCCAGTAGCGGGGCTGGAGTAGGTGGTTGTGGGGGGATGCATGGGGCAGGTTTTGCAGCGGGGTAGGTTACAGGGGTAGGAACCGCTGGGTAGAGAAGGTAGTCTGGGAATATTGTAGGGTTTAACAAGGATGCTACGGAGGTTAGGGGGGCGACGAAAGGCAACTCTGGGTGGTGTGGGGAGAATTTTGTCAAGGGATGATCTCATTTCAGGGGTTGACTTGAGAAAGTCATATCCCTGGCGGAGTAATTTGTTGATGTTTTCGAGGCCAGGATAATATTGGGTGACAAGGGGGATGCTTCTGTGTGGTCTGGGGGTAGGAACGTTGTTGTTGGACGGGGAGGAATGTATTGCTCGGGAAATCTGTTTGTGGACAAGGTCTGCAGGATAGTTGCGGGAGAGGAAAGCACTGGTCAGGTTATTGGTGTAATTGTTGAGGGATTCGTCACTGGAGCAGATACGTTTGCCACGAATACCTAGGCTGTAGGGAAGGGAGCGTTTGATGTGGAAAGGATGGCAGCTATCAAAGTGAAGGTACTGTTGTTTGTTTGTGGGTTTGATATGGACAGAGGTGTGGATGTGAGCTTCAACAAGATGAAGGTCAACATCCAGGAAGGTGGCTTGGGTTTTGGAGAAGGACCGGGTGAAATTCAGATTCGAAAAGGAGTTGAGGTTATGGAGGAAATTAAGGAGTGTTTTTTCACCATGAGTCCAGACCACAAAGATGTCATCTATAAACCTATACCAGGCCAGGGGAAGCAGCTGTTGGGTCTTCAGGAAAGCCTCCTCCATGCGGCCCATGAAGAGGTTGGCATAGGACGGAGCCATCCTGGTTCCCATGGCCGTTCCCCTGATTTGTTTGTAGGTCTGGCCCTCAAAAGTGAAGTAATTGTGGGTGAGGATGAAGTTGGTAAGTGTGATAAGGAACGAGGTTTTTGGAAGATCTTTGGGTGGGCGTTGGGAGAGGTAGTGCTCAAGGGCAGAGAGACCATGGGTATGTGGGATGTTTGTGTAAAGGGATGTAGCATCTATGGTGACAAGAAAGGTTTCAGGTGGGAGAGGAGTGGGAATGGATTTGAGGCGTTCTAGGAAGTGGTTTGTGTCTTTGATGTAGGATGGGAGTCTGCGGGTGATAGTTTGTAGGTGCTGGTCTACCAGAGCTGAGATACGTTCGGTTGGGGCTTTGAAGCCTGCTACAATGGGACGGCCAGGATGGTTCTCTTTGTGGATTTTGGGTAATAGGTAGAAGGTAGGGGTATGTGGCTCAGGTGGAGTGAGTAAGTCTATGGAAGCCGTTGTGAGGCCTTGTGAGGGACCTTGGATTTTTAGGATTTTTTGCAGCTCAGTCTGGATGGAGGGAATGGGGTCCTGGGTAACAGCTTTGTAGGTTGAGGTGTCAGAGAGTTGACGCAGTCCTTCTGCCACATACTCCACACGGTCAAGTACGACAGTTGTGGAGCCTTTATCTGCCGGGAGGATGACAATAGAGCGGTCTATTTTCAGCTCCTTAATGGCACGGGATTCAGCTGGGGTGATGTTGGGGGTTGTCGGTATGTTCTTCAAGAAGGACTGGGAGGCAACACTGGATGTGAGGAATTCCTGAAATGTCTGCAAGGGATGGTTTTGGGGGAGGGGAGGAGGATCCCTTTGAGAAGGCAGTCGGAACTGTTCTAGACTGGGTTCAACACTGGGTCTAGTATTTGGGGGCTGTGTTTGGGTAGTGAAGTGATATTTCCAGTTGAGGTTCCGGCTGAATGAGAGGAGATCTTTAACCAGGGCAGTGTGGTTGAATTTAGGTGTGGGGCTAAAAGTTAAGCCTTTTGATAGAACAGATGTCTCTGGAGGAGAGAGGGATCTGGATGAGAGGTTTAGGACTGAATTGGGACTGGTGATATGTGGCATTTGACTGTGGTTATAGTTGAGATTTGGTCTGTGTGGGGTATGTGCTGGGATGGGGAGATTGAGTAGGGTGGCTAGGCTAGGTTTGTTGGCTATGAGGGGGGGTTTGTTGAAGGTTCTGTTGTGGTTGGTGTTTGTGAGGGATAGGGAGAGGGACCCCACTTCTTAGGTGTTGCACTAGCACTGTGGATAGTTTTTTCAGGTGGTGTGTGGCATGGAACTCAAGTTTGCAGCTGGCTTCTAGGATGATGTTCCTGAGTGTGTTCTCCAAGCAAGGGTTTGAGAGGTGGAGGACTTTGAAGAGTGATAGGAGCTGTTGGGAGTGGTGGTTACATGAAGTAGTGTAGAGATTCAGGACAAGTTGGGTAAGGGCTAAGGATTGAAGGTTCTGGAAGTCCAGGAGAGACTGGTGGAAGGAGGAATTGCACCTGGAGATGGGAACTTTTAAGGTAAGACCTTTAGGGGTAATTCCAAAGGTTAAGCAGGACCGGAGGAAAAGTATGTGGGATTGCAGTTTGGCTACGGTGAATGCATGTTTCCAGAATGAATGTAAATAATGTGGTATAGGATTAGGGTACATAGTGGGTAACTGGTGGGTAGGGAAATTAAATAACTAAAGTTGAAATAGTAATCATAAGAAGGAATAAAACACGGAGGGAAGGACGAGAAGGAAAGAAATTGTGTTGGTAATGTTCAATACCAAAGGAAGACCACTAAATAAGAAAAATATGGAAAAAGTTGACCAGACCAAGCAAGTATGTCCAGATCAGGGGAAAAGAACACACGTTGCTCAAAAACAGAGATAGCAAGTGGCGAAAAAAGACCGCGCGTGCCGCAAAAGCGATTGCGCGTGCCGCAAAAAAGATCACGCGTGCCGCAAAAAAGATCGCGGGTGGCGCAGAAATGTCCCAAAAAAATTTTCTTGTGGCAGAGAAAGATAGCCAATGGCACAAAAATATCACCAGCAACAAGAAATCGACGGAAATGGATGATACTGGTAGGTATGGAAGAGATTGTTGGCAGTGATTGTTGGCTGGGAAACAGCGAATAACGAACGTTAAAACTATGGAATGTTGAATAAATAAATCAATAAATAAAAAAGAGAAGATGACTGTAAACGGAACAAGATAATAGGAGGAAGATGAAACTAGCACAGTTGGTGACGAAAATATTTATTTATGAATATATAAAACACTGAAGAAGAGAAAGTGTTAAGATGACAGACGTAAGTGATAGCTAACAAAGGGACAAAACAATGAAGGATGTGGACCATGTAGGTGATCTAAATGATTAATGGAAAATCTCATATAAAGATGTGAAACAAATACTAACAAAGAGATAGAGGGGCTGGCCAGTACTTACCTCAGCTCAGTACAGCCGATAGATACACACAAAACAGAACTGAAAATTTAAGTTCCTAGCTTTCGGAACAAATGTTCCTTCATCGGGGAGGAGAGAGGGGAAAGAAAGGGAAGAAGGGAAAGGAGATTCAGTTACTCACAACCCAGGTTATGAAGCAGTTCGTGAGCAATATCTCATGGAATTGACTTTAATATGGAAAAATGTAAGTGCTTGATGGAACATATATTCAGCTAGGTAACCTACTAAATATTTGTGCACAGCAGTGAAATATATAATTGTGCTTGTCATAAATAATGAATTTAAGTGTGATAATTTAATTGTGTAAAAGGATATACATTCTATTGCAACAGAAAAATTTGGGGAAGGAGTATTATATAACTTTTACATAGGGAGAGGAATAATTTGTTTTATTTTGTATTCCGTTTCATTGTCATTTTTTTGGCTGTTTAAGGGTTACTTTTGCCAATTTTGTACTATTTATTGCCAACTTCAGTA
This sequence comes from Schistocerca nitens, assembly GCF_023898315.1. NCBI lineage: Eukaryota > Metazoa > Arthropoda > Insecta > Orthoptera > Acrididae > Schistocerca > Schistocerca nitens. The sequence continues at coordinate 436,533,799 of NC_064618.1, forward strand.
TTATTCTCTGACTTTTTAAAGCAATATTTACATTAAATCTAGTTAATTAAAGAAAAATAATTCTGTGACCATACACTTGAATGTTTTTCAAAAGAAGGTACTGTCATAAATTCAAAGTTCTTCTTTGTTTCATAATGTCACCTATCCATTAACACTTCATTGAAGTGCCACCAGGAGTCTGCATTTGAATGCGGAAGACAAACTGCTTTCAGCACAACAGTAGGCATTTGACAGTGGAGACGTAGACATCTCAAGGTGTTGTGTATTGTGCTGGATATTAGCATCATTCATGCATGATATTTCAACAACATGACTCGTTATCTTCATCAGGTATCATGCATTATGTTTTGACAATGTGACTTGTTATCTTCATCAGGTTCTACTTGAGTCTTGCACAAATGATGCTGATATCTGGTGGGATACCTGACACCTCTCAAAGTCAACAGATTGTCACGAAAGTCCGAAAAATTATAGCGTCCACATTTCCTGCTGACATGGAAATTTGCTTTTCCACTAAATTGTGGAGGACTTTGCATTCTTTCAGAATGTTTACAATGCTGAAATCTGCCATTTTTAGGTATACGTAACACACTCTTTGCTATGTAAATAATCATAGGACTAAAGGTAACAAATCACTAAACAAGCTGACTACATTGTGTTGCCACTGTAGCTCAACTGGACTCGGGGGTTATGTGTGATGGAGTAGTGGGAAGAAATCTGGGGAATGGGAGGAAGGATTAGGGAATGGTGGTTGACAGCAGAATGAAGACGTCTCAGATGTACACAATAGGAATGTTGCACCATTGAGCTCTCTCTGTCTGCAGTCAGGGAGAATGATGCACAGCACATAGTGATGCAGAGAAGGGAAATGAGAGAAGGGATCGAACGCAGGAACAGGGAAGCTGCGGAGAGGAGGAGTTGAGTACAGGCTGAGTGAAGTTAGGGTCGCGTAGGTGGATGGGGGTCAATCATTAGCAGAAGTGAGGCCAGGAGATTGTGGGTTCAAAGGAAGTGTTGTAAGAATAAGTACAATCTTTGTAACTCAGAGAAGATTGATGTATGGTGGGAAGGAGGGGCAGAATCCAGATGGCATTAGTTGCGAAACAACCATTGAAATTAGCATGTTGTGCTTAACTCTGCCCTTGGCCACAATTTTTAATGGCTATTCATTAGAGTGGACAGCTGGGTGGAGGCACAAGAAATGTTCTATATATTTGCATCCCTCTAATTCTCCATCTATCCTCAGAAACACCCCCCTCTCATCACACAGTGTCATCCTGAACTAGAACTACTGAAATATATCCTCCATCAGGCAACTACTTATCATCAGGCCCACAAATTATGAATATTATGCCTACAATCATTCTTACCCCTCCCAAACAATGGAAAATCCAGACACATGACTTTAGTCTCAGGCATATGAGGCCTCAGATTCCCAAGACTACAGTCATGCATGTGTGAGTTCGTTGTCTAATTTTGATGAAGGCGTTACTGGCCGAAAGCTATATTTGTGACAGTCTCTTTGGAACGTTCCTGCCTATCTGTGATACAGCATCTCCAATATATGGTAAGTAGCAACTTTCCTTTTTACAATATTGTTATCCCCCCCCCCCCCAAAAAAAAAAGTTGTTCATGCTGCTCACCCAGTCTAAAAAGTATCCTAGTCCATTATGATACTCCTAGTCCAGAGACATCTGTCAACCTGAATGAACATCCACACAGTTTCAGAACATTCTACTGGACACACCACACTCAAGTGCAATGACTGCTTCACAGCGCATGCCATCTGGATGCTTTCCCCTAACACCAACTTCTCTGAATATCTTCAAACCCATTCAACTTGAAATAGAAGTAATAGTTTTATGTGCTGACATCACATTGCCCAACACGTCTGCAAAATACTCATATAAAATTGAGACTTTTGGAGAGATCTTTAATGCATTCTACTGTTTTAACCACATATTTTCAAGCTGTTGTTGCCTTGAGTTCAAAGGCTGGTTTAATGCAGCTCTCCATGCTCTTCTATCCAATGGAAGCCTCTTTATTTCTGAATAACTACTGCAAACTACATATGTCTGATCCTGCTTACTGTTTGTTGTTTGGTGTAGCTCACCATGCTACTTTATTCAGTGCAAGCCTCTTCATCTTTGAATAACTACTGCAATCTACAGATGTTTGAACTTGCTTACTGTGTTCATATCATTATCAACCTGTACAATTTTTACATGCCACGCTTCCCTTCAGTACTAAATTGATCATTCCTTGATGTCTCAGAATGTATTCTATCAACTGATCCCTTCTTTTACTCAAGTTGTGCCACTTTTTCCCCCCCCAATTCAGTTCAGCAACCCTCCCCCATTAGTTACACAGCCTGCTAACTTAATCTCAAATTTCAAAACTTTCTGTTCTCTTCTTGTTTGAACTGCTTATTGTCCATGTTTCACTGCCATACATGGCTGTGCTCCAGACACATGCTTTCAGAAAAGACTTCTGAACACTCATAATTTAACATGCTGCTTATGCAGTATGCTTCTTGCTCCTATCAGCCAGTCACAGCACAGGACACATGTTATCACACATATATCTTTCTGGGGTACAACAGAACATTGACACTATTAGGTTTTTTCCTGATATTATTTTTACTAATTGTGGTGTGATTTTGAAGCTCTTAACAGCCATCCATGTTTGCAGCCTAAAATATGGGAATTCTTGACTTCCTGTTATGAAAATAACTGTTCTTTCTAACACCAAGACACGTTTCAACATGTTTATGTTTCACAGAAAAAGAAGGAAACGCTTCTTTACTCCTATTGTAATTCAGTTGTTTTACAGTTTGTTACGATTGCTCAATATCAATGGAAGTTCTGAATGGCAAATACTGACATTAATTCTTCTATCTGCTGTGTCTGTGGAGAATATAATTCCTCATCTGTTCTGTATTTGTTGCAGTTATAACATACCTCTTAATCTCATTTTCACGGCACATTTTTCCTGCGGGACATTTGCTATATTTTGTAAAAAGAAAATCGGTTTAGAGGTTTACACACAGATTCAATTACCAGGTGTACCGGTATGAAATGAGTGTTTTTTATGAAAATAAAACACTAATTTTGAGTTGAAAAGTAAAAACATTTTATTCAAAGTGCTGACCATTGCTGTCTATACATTTTGACCACCTTTCTGGCAATTTGTGGACACCACGCCAATAGAAATGTTCGTCTTTTGAAGCAAATCAATCAGACACCCAATTTTCGACTTCTTCGTAGGAATCGAAGTGTTCCTCAGCCAATGCGTGTCCCATTGATGAAAACAAATGGTAGTCGGAAGGGGCCAAGTCTGGTGAATACAGTGGGTGGGGTAGCAGCTCCCAGCCAAGTGTTTTGATTGTATCCTGAACCAGTTTTGCTTTGTGTGCAGGTGCATTGTCGTGTAAAAAAATTACTTTGCCATGTCTTCTGGCCCATTCTGGTCTTTTTTTGATCAATACATAATTCAAATTGATCATTTGTTATCTGTAGCGATTAGTATTCACAGTTTCACCGGGTTTTAGAAGCTCATGATACACCACGCCTTTCTGATCCCACCAAACACAGAGCATTGTCTTCTTGCCGTATCGATCTGGTTTTGCAGTCGATGTTGATGGTTGTCCCGGATTAACCCATTATTTTTCCCGTTTAGGATTCTTAAAATAAATCCATTTTTCATCACCAGTAACAGTTTGATGCAAAATTGATTTTCTTTCATGTCTTTGAAGCAGAATTTGACAAATGGTTTTTCGGTTTTCCATCTGTCTTTCATTCAATTCATGTGGCACCCATTTTCCACACTTTTTGATCTTCCCCATAGCTTTCAAACGGTCAGAAATTGTTTGCTGTGCAACATTTAGCATTGCTGCCATTTGCTTCTGACTCAAAGTATCATCTTCATCCAATACTGCTAAGAATTCGGCATCTACGAACTTTTTTGTTGGTCTTCCACGTTCTTCATTTCTTACATCAAAATCATTATTTCTGAACTGTTGAAACCATCTTTTGCCTGTTGCTTCTGATAGAGCATGATCACCATATGCCTCGACAAGCATTCGATGCGACTCTGCAGCACCTCTTCCCCCGCCCCCTCCCCCTCCAAATGAAAACAGAAAATTAATGCTTTCCGCAAATCATCACTTTCTGGTACAAAATTCGACATTGTTAACATGATGAAAACATATGATGATGTTTGTTCCATGACTTGATGTATACTAAATATCTTTGACAGATGTCATACCAACCAAACAATAAAAAATTAAGGCTCGTTCACAACAAATGTTCCCTATCAACACATTTGTATCTTAACGCTCATTTCATACCGGTACACCTGGTACAACCAATTTGTGGGCTGCTCGCCCCCCTCCTCTCTCTCTCTCTCTCTCTCTCTCTCTCTCTCTCTCTCTCTCTCTCTCTCACACACACTCACTCACTCACTCACTCACTCCCCCACCACCACCACCACCACCACCACCACCATCCATATATTTATGTTTCCTGGAACACAATTTTATTGTGAAATGTATTGCTTCTTTACTTACATGTGCCCTTGTAGATGAATTTCCTCTTGGGAGAGGAAGGGGATTGTGTTCCCTCACAGTGTATTGATAACCAGTTGCTTACACTGCTGTGACTCTTCATGTTGGTATTTTAAACATTTTGTGGCAGTGAGCTCAGCAGCTGTGTATGCAAATATATAAAATGTAATAGTCAGCCAACCGGTTTCACATTTTTTTTTAATTTTATTTATTTATTTATTTATTTTTAATACATTGACCAGGTTTTGATAGTTCTAAGACTATCTTTGTCACAGTGGTAAAAGTTACTTAGAAATATATATATATATATATATATATATATATATCTGCTTGTGTCTGTATGTGTGGATGGATATGTGTGTGTGTGCGAGTGTATACCTGTCCTTTTTTCCCCCTAAGGTAAGTCTTTCCACTCCCGGGATTGGAATGACTCCTTATCCTCTCCCTTAAAACCCACATCCTTTCGTCTTTCCCTCTCCTTCCCCTCTTTCCTGATGAGGCAACAGTTTGTTGCGAAAGCTTGAATTTTGTGTGTATATTTGTGTTTGTTTGTGTGTCTATCGACCTGCCAGCGCTTTTGTATATGTGAAAATTCACAACCAAAAGCAGAAAACTGTACTTACATAAAAACTTTAAAATGTCAGCAACAGTACTCTCTTCAAATGACATGTTTGTGTACCATGAGTCAAGAATAAAAATCATAATAAAAAAAGACAGACAAACTGCAGCTTATACTGGCACATGCGCGAGAGGCATCAGACTAAATGGCATATAAGCCGGCATTGCCATTGCAAAGTAGCTTTATCCACCAATAATTCTCTAAAAAATAATCTTATTCACAATTTGGATTCAACACAGTCTCATTTGCAGAAGTCAAGAGTTTATAAAATTGTCTGTGATCCTTGTCCGGCCTATTACATAGGACAAACTGGGTGAGGTATATCTGTAAGATTGAGAGAACATCATGTAGGAAAAAAAGGATACTAATATTCATAATTCATCCTTTGTTGACCACTTGTTAATCACAGGCCATAAACCCAAAGAAGTGCAAAATGTCAGTACCCTACACTCCGAGAAAAAAGTCTCAGACTCGATATCCTTCAAGAATTGGTAATTTTCAAACACCTCTTGCTTCAAGATTGTTTTATTCTTAATGAACAATTACAGTTGTGTAATAAAAACTTCTTTCAAGGTTTAGAGCCATTACTTAAATTGCCTAATTTTCGACTTTTTCCTCACAGTAGCATTGGGAATGTCAGTTTCCCTTATCCAACTGTCATTGTCAGTTTTTTTACTTCATTTAAAAGTACCTGTAAAAATGCTGTGTCTTCTGACTGCATTGCAGCCACATATCAAACAGCTGAGTGCTGACTAGCAAAATAGCATCTTTGACAAGACATATTTTATCAGATGGTCACATACATATTCTTCAAATAAGGGAAAGGCAGCCACTCATGTATGGCAGATTGACGTGTGGAGCACAGAAACATGACAGAAAACATATTAGTGTGAATGCGTTTTTCTGTCACATGTTTCTGTTCCCCAGTCATTGATCATCTATAGGTGAGTGACAGTCTTCTTCTTATATTACGTATTGCTCCCTCCAAGAATTTCCATTATTGTTTCACATTCTGAATTTTGTTCTAAATGGCATCCAGTAGCAAGCATTTGACAGTGTCGTACACGTGCAGTGTTTTTTGTTATGTTTTGTGTGCTGTTAGATACATTTTGACCATTCCTTACATGTGTTCATGGATCTATCACTACTAAATGATTAATCGGAATATGTGATGCAAACAGAGTTTGTGCAACAGGAAAATGCTTTACACCATCCTACTTGGTTCTCCAATAAATCTTTCACAACCAGTAGTTACTACTGCTTCTGTATCTCTACCTTAATCTGTCATGGAATGAATATCTATGTAACTGGTTAACCATAGTTCAGTTTACCAGGTACCACAGTACATTGTTGTCATCCAAAAGAAGTGTTTTACATATGCCCTACTAACATGCATTCATTCTTGATTTTCCCAGTTTAAGGATCTGAAAGCTTCCTTAAGGGTAGCTGAGAGCGGTTAACACATGGAAATTCCTTGTTGCCTGAGTCCTCTTTCAATTCTGAATTTTCCATTATGCTGGTGAAGTCCAGTGAAACCTACAGTATATTCTTCAATGTACCAACACAAATTGAAATATTGCCTTGTTTTTCTAGGGCTGTTAGTGCATGTTTTGCTTTAACTAAATCAAAGACTTCCACAAAATCATAATCTTAAATGGAATGTTTATTCACCCTCATTGCTCCAGTCTGTGATTTTGTTCACGACTTGCATATAGTCCACTGCACAATATCTATGTTGGAAACTGGCAGAAGTAAAGCTGTGAGTACCGGGCGTGAGTCGTGCTTCAGTAGCTCAGATGGTAGAGCACTTGCCCGCGAAAGACAAAGGTCCCCGAGTTCGAGTCTCGGTCGGGCACACAGTTTTAATCTGCCAGGAAGTTTCATATCAGCGCACACTCCGCTGCAGAGTGAAAATCTCATTCTGGAATATCTATGTTCGTTTGCTTGATTAAAGTACAGTGGTACAGTGGAGTTTTTTGTGTTTAAATGGAAATAATATTTATGAATATGTGGTGCATTATGGAGAGGATTTCATTTATTGCGAAGTAGAATAATTTTATCATTGTTCCAGTTTTAGAAAATTGTTTGCCTTTCATTTCTTCAAATCTCAACCGGCTCTTGATACATTATCTGAAATTTATTTCAAAGTGTCATAATTTTTCTTTTTAATTATCTGTGCTTGTAAGTTATCTGTTGAACTGTACAAATATTTAAATAAATATTTGTATGCTTTCACAATTTACCACCTAACTTAATAACTTAGATACCTTCCCCCAAACAAGTTTCTGTTTTATTTTCTTAATGCTCTTATTGTTTTCAATCATTTCTATTAACGGATGTTCATTGTACATCCTCACATCAGCTTGAAGGCATTTCTGAATAGTAATGTTTAATTTAGCATACTTATCACGTTCTGTATAATTTGCTTAAAGCTCCTGACCTCCTCTTGTAATAGCTGCTTTGTTCTGTTTGAGATTTTCTTTCCTTTGTCCTTCGTTGTACATACAACATAAAATACTGTTTCTTCTTTTTAAGTCCCTATATTGTGCATTTCCTGAGTAGTTGTACCATTGATTAAAGTGTGTTTCTGATTTTCTGCTAGATACATTTCTAGTTTTATGTTTTTTTTTATCTGTAACTTACTAGTCTGTGATCACTTGAAACTCTAAAGTGGGTGAGGGTTTGCCAAATTGTGTTTAATTTCTTTTATATTTGATTAGATATAGTCAAATTTATGTTTATATAACAATGAAAATAACCAGGTATTGATAATATAAATGGATAGATAAAAAAAATCTACTCATCAAGTGGCAGCAGGAGAATACACGCACAAAAGGCTTTAACTTTTACAATCTTTCGGAGCCAGTGGCTCCTCCTCCCAGCAGTAGAGTTGAAGGGAAAGGAAGACGAGTGAAGGAAGAGGACTGGACAGGTTTAGGGAAAGGGGTACATCTTAAATGTACCCCTTCAACTCTTCTGTCTGGAGGAGGACCCACTGGTTCTGAAAGCTTGTAAAAGTTAAATCCTTTTGTGTGTGTGTTCCCTGCCTCTGCTAGGTGAACAAATTTATGTTTAGTTTCATTTGATACTTGTCAAGTCTGTTTTTCTGTTTGTGTCTTATTGAGGTAAAGTTGTTCTTGGTAAATTCTACTGATGAATTACCATCATTTCTGGTCTCATACCCAAAGTTTCGTACTGTAGAACTGTTCATCAGTTTTTGTCATACTTTTGCGTGTACTTGCACATGGCAGTTGGGAATGCAACAATCCTGCCCAAGGTACACTAGCCTGCCTTGGCAAGAAGAATTGGATAAAACATGTTAACAGTGCTAAATAATGACAGAGTTATACTCACAGCAGTCAATCCAGACCTTTAGTGTAGCTAAGTCTCAGATTCACTGGTCATCACTGCCTCTTCACATGTTGATAACATGACAGTGGAGTTCTCAGTTCTTACTATCATTTAGCAGTCAATCAGTTTTTTATGCGACTCATTGGGTTTCAGTCACCGACTCATTGCACTGTCTTCGGTGTGGATTGGTGACCAGCCTAGCCATATTTTGCTCCACATAAAGCTGTTTATCAAGACCAACAGAAGTGTTATAGGATCACTGTTGTTCTCTGTGGACATAAATGATGTGGCAGATGGGGCGGGCAGCAATCTGAGGTTGTTTGCTCACAATGCTGTGGTGTATGGTAAGATGTTGAAGTTGAGTGACTCTAGAAAGATTATGACTTAACAAAATTTCCTGTTGGTGTGATGAATGGCAGATAGCCCTAAATGTGGAAAAATGTAAGTTGATGCAGATGAGTAGGGAGATCAAACCTGTAATGTTCATTTACAGTATTACTTGTGATTTGCTTGACACAATCACATCATTTAAATATCTGGTTGTAATGTTGCAAAGTAATATGAAATGGAACGAGCATGTGAGAACTGTGATATGGAAAATGAATGGTCGACTTTGGTTATATGGGGAGAATTTTAGGAAAGAGTGGTTCTCCTGTAAAGGAGACTGCATATAGGGTGCTGGTGTGACCTGTTCTCGAGTACAGCACAAGTGTTTGGGATCCGTACTGGTCAGATTGAAGGAAGACATCCAAGCAATTCAGAGGCATGCTGCTAGATTTGTTACCAGTGGGTTCAAACAACACGTAATTGTTCAAGAGATGCTTCAGGAACTCAAATGGGAATCCCTGGAGGGAAGGCGACATTCTTTTCAAGAAACACTATTGAGAAAATTTAGAGAACTGGCAATTGAAGCTGATTACCAAATGATTCTTCTGCCGCCAAAATACATTGCGCGTAAGGACTACAAAGATAAGATACAAGAAATTAGGGCTCATACGGGAGCATATAGACAGTCGTTTTTCCCTTGCTTTATTTGCATGTGGAACAGGAAAGAAAATGACCAGTAGTGGTACAGCATACCCTCTGCCATGCACTGTACGGTGGCTTGTGGAGTATCTATGTAGATGTACACAGTGCAGTCATCTGGAATTGGAAATTGGCATCTACTCTTCGTAGGTTTCTTAAATCCTCTCTGAGATGTAATTAAGAGCTCTACTTCTTAAAGATCCTTCAAATAAAGAAACCAACTTTGTGATGATTTTGTTACATATTAGCGTACCAACCTGATGAACATTCAGTGTTGTTTGAGCACCTTGATCAGTTCAGCTGAATTAATTTTGTTGTATAAAACTTTGGTCTAGGATTATTCTAAAGATTTTTTTCTCTCTATCTTTGTTATGGCACTAAGCAGTTATTTGGACAAACTTGTAACTTTGAACATGCATTTTACATTTGTTCTCTGTTTTTATTTCATCCATGAATTATGTTAAACATGCTGTTACACAGAGAAGAATTGTCACATATGAGAAACTTTCAAATAACATCTGCAATACATTAAAACTGTGTTGTAGGCCTTCTTTCTCATAGAAATAAGTTGTGATTTTGTACAGCAGGAAAGACAGATCTATTAATGTGAATTGCTTTCACCTCTCTTATTTCCAACTATGGTTAAAAAAAAAAAAAAAGTTTTCTAGCCAGAAGTATGTGACACGAATTTTTTATTCATTTTCTTGTTATTGTTTCATGAATTAGTCTCATAAATATAAAATCCAGTAAGTTCTTTATTTTTCATTTCATTTGTCTTATTGTGTTTTCTGGTGTTGTTGCAGGACTCGAGCATTGCTGCCAGCTGCAACACAATCCACCATAAATTGGCCGGCACTGTGTTTGATCTAGAGTTTGACGATGAGAGTGGTCCGACAGAGGGTGTGGAAAACCTCCGTGACATGCGTGAGAGGCGCCGCTCGTCAGACCATGCTCCTAGTTCGTGTACTACAGGTAGTGGATTATCACACCATGAACGGACTACACCTGCCCTTACACCTACACCTGCAGCACCTCCGCCCCCACCACCAGACCGCAATGTGGTTGCTCCTTTGTTGCCTGGACCTGTAGATATGCGTACCTACAGCTCTTCATACGAAGATCGGTCAACTTTCCGTGACAATCTCTTGGGTGCCTTTGCGTCAGAACCATCTACAGCTGTACCTCATGTGGCAGCCGATTTTGATGAAGAAGTTGAGAACGCATCATTTCATTCAGCACTGTCTGCAAGCCGTACGCCTGCTCCAACACCAAGGCCTTCTGCTGGTACAGTTGCCACTACTGAATCAGGGAGCACTGGAGATACAACTGTGGGTGGTGGCAGCGATACTTCCAGACCATCTGCTCTCTCTGATTCACGCAATCAGCTGAAGGTCAAGATCAAGGTGAGCAAATTCTTCCTCAGAAAGCCTTACATGTCAGCACAAGCATTTATGTTCCTTTCTAGTATTTTTTTTTTCTCTCAATATTTGGAAATCTTCCCTTTGTGTAAAATGTCATTTGATTCCAAAAAAAGATAAATGCCATTGAAAATGGTTTCTACTTAAAATACATGTTACATTTCTAAGGACTATATTGATAATTTATATGACTCCTATCCAAGTGTACTTCAGCTATACAAGGGGAACACAGACTGCACTGACAAAATTTCTAAGGTTGTGAAGAGAGATTTTTTGAATATTTTGGTCTCCAATGTAATAAGGTAATTATGATTTATTAGTTTATTTTTGTGTAAAAGCCCTCATGCAGTCTCCTCTACCGAGCCAGGTGGTGCAGAACGATGGTTCTAACCCGTGTCCGGTCATTCTGATTTAGGTTTTCCGTGTTTACCTAAATCGCTTCAGGCAAATGCCAGGATGGTTCCTTTGAAAGGGCATGGCCAACTTCTTTCCCCAACCTTCCATAATTTGATGGGACCGACAACCACACTGTTTGGTCCTCTCCTCCAAATTAACCAACCAACCGATCAAGTAGTCTCCTCTCATCCCTACCCCAAACAGAATTTGCCACCATCCCCATATTTCTCATGTTACTAGAAGACTGGTTTGATGCAGCTCCCCATACTACTCTAGCCTGTGCAAGCCCTCTTCATCTCCATATAGCTACTGCAACCTACATCCTTCTGAATCTGCTTACTGTATTCATCTCTTGTTTTTCCTCTATGATTTTTACCTCTCATGCTTCCCTCCAGTACTGAATTGGTGATCTTTTGATGTCTCAGAATGTGTCGTATCAATTGATCTCTTCTTTTAGTCAATCTGTGCCACGAATTCCTTGTTTTCCCAATTCTGTTCAGTACCTCCTCATTAGTTACATGATCTGCCCATCTAATCTTCAGCATTCTTCTGTAGCACCACATTTCTAAATCTTCTGTTCTTTTCTTGTCTGAACTGTTCATCTTCCATGTTTTACTTCCATTCATGGGTACACCCCAGACACTTTCCACATTCGTGTTTGATATATCTTGCAGGGTAAAATACATTAAAAAAGACCAAGCTGCAAGATTAGTTCTTCATATTTATTTTAGTTGTTTCAGAGATTACAAATTATACAATAAAGAAGGCAGAAAGCATAATTATCCTAAAAAAAGGGTTAGGTGAGCTCTTGAACAGCTTAAGCTGTGTTCTTAGGATCCTTCATAACCACATCCTTGAAAAAGAAAAAGAGCAAAAAAAAATTTGATGGCCAATATTATACCTAAAAGGTAATCTTTTCTTGTGGCTGTACCGTATGTATATTGATTTAAACCATTAACTTTTCATATTTGTGTGTTCGCACTATTTACCAGAGATGTTGGTATTGACTGATTACATCACTTGTCCTATGCTCTGAACATCTGCTTTCATTGGGTGATGAGATCACTTAACATGAGCTATGATTGGCTGACAAAAGCTCCCTGTGCAGTTCAGTCTCAAGTTCAGTGCTTTGAAAGCTGCTGTGCTGTGTGGAATTTGTATTTATTCATTTGTAATACAAAAACACATTGATGAATGTTTTTTAAATTCATGTACGAGGTGTGTTCAAAAAGTAAAGTGACTTTAAATTTGTATGAAAAAATATTTATTTATTCATCAGTATTCATGGTGTCCCCTTCAAAGTAATCCCCTCAGATACAGTACACTTGTGCAAATGCTTCTTCCAATTCTTGAAGCACTTCTCATAAGCACTTTTTGTTACACCGTTGAGTACTTCCAATGATGTAGTTTTTATTTCCTCAGTCAATTAAGAACTTTGTTATTTCATAGTCTCTTCAGTTTTGGGAACACGAAAAAGTCACAGGGGGCCAAATCCGGCAAATATGGTGGCTGAGGCATGTTGTTTTTGGCCAAAAAATCTCCAACAAGCAACGATGAATGAGCAGGTGTATTGTCGTGATGCAAAAGCCATGAATTGTTTTTCCACAATTCCGGACATTTTTTGCGTATTGCTTCTTGCAAATGGCACATAATGTCAAGGTGATACTCCTTATTGACCATATGACCTTGAGGCAAAAATTCATGATGCACTACGCCACAGTAATTGAAAAAAACAGTGAGCAAAACTGCGACATTTGATTGAACTTCACATAATTTTTTTCAGTCTTAGCTCTCCGTGATACTTCCATTGGGATGATTGGGCTTTGGTGTTGGCGTCATAACCATAAACACATGTTTCATCACCAGTTATGACCCTATTGAGCAAAGCAGGATCATCATTGACATCATTCAAGGGCTCCTGAGTGATCCTCATATGCCATTTCTTCTGAGCTAAACTGAGAAGTTTTGGAATAAACTTCGTTGACACACATCTCATGCCCAAAATATCTGAAAAAATTGCATGTCACTAGCCGACTGATATGCTAACATCCTCAGCAACTTCTCTTGCAGTAATTCGACGATTTTCCAAAGCAATTTTCTTGTGCTGGGGCGTCCAGAACAAGATTTGTCATTGGCATCTCCTCAGCCATCTTGAAATATCTTGTACCACTTGTAAACTTTTTTTTAGAGCAGACTCACTGTTTGCCACTGTCAACATTTCAAGTGTTTTAAGAGTCCTTGATTCCCATTTTTCACACAAAGTTTGATGCAAATTCTTTGTCCCATTTTTTTATAATAATCGAAAATTGACGAGCACACTAAAACATATCTAACCGTTCTATCTGTCAAAAACAAACGAAGTATGCTGTACACTTTAAACTGTGAACGTATGTTCAGGGCATGTGTGTTCAACATAACAAAAGAAAAAGATCGATAATCGAATGTACGTTGCCCGCACACTTTGAAGAGTTACCTTACTTTTTAAACAGCCCTCGTATCTGTCTTCCATTAGGTCATCATATTGGTTATTTCTTATGTATTGGAAACCAGCAAAGACCATCCTTGTTCTGTCCACCATCCATTTACTTAGCTACGTATTCTGCCCAATTCTATTTCATTTTCCATATAAAATCTGTATATCATTGCTTTAAGTCAAAACTAGTAATACACACTGACTGACTGCACACTTAGTCTTCAAAACTAGTTAGTTACCGAAAATCCACCTGTACCCTTTTCTTTATTTCTTTTGTTGTGCATCCAATCATGACGTCAACTGCCCTAAATTGAAAAACCGAATATTGTAGTTATACTTCGTGATGTTCTGTGAAATTATATTTATTTGTTCATGAACTGGTTTTTGGCTTCATAAACTATTTCCAAGTGACATCTGTGTATCAAAAACACAGATAAGGTTACATATGAATTGTACAGATATTATTTATACAAAAGACACGAAAATATGACATAGATTGTTTGCTTAAGGAAGTATTCTATTTTTTACATTATGCAGAAATAATTACATTAACTAAACTTTGCCGTGACCATGGGAGTTTGTGTTTGGGTGTCTTTGTGGTTACGTTTGCAAATGTGCGTACTATTGTTGGAAAGAACAAGTGTTTAAAAGCTAGTGTGCATCCCCCCCCCCCTGCACAAATTGATCCACTATAAGTGAGAAGTGCCTTTTCCTTTTTTTTCCATGTTGCTTCACCAGAAAATTTTTGTTATTGATATAGAAAAAACAAAAGTTTTATGTATGGAGATACATTTAACAAGTGGTGAAAAATGGAGTTGAGTTTGCAATTTTAATATAGCATTTCCAACTAAAACTCAATTTAACAGAGGGGAACAAAGTAATTGAGTATGATCGTTTAATACTTAGCTGTCATATGTTTGTTGACTCTCAATAGGATAATCTTTCTGCTTTTCTTAACAGAATGTAAAACTTCACATTACACATATATGAGTGAGTATCTGTTAAAAGATGATCATCAAAGATTTAATCTTTCTTTGTTAATCTCCAGCTTCTTTTGTGTGCTCCAGGTAACCTAATTGACATAGCTCTTCCTTACTGACAAACACATACTTTTATAGAGTGATTGCATACGGTTTTACACACACACCATTGTGTCGAGGGCTGCAGTTTGTCTTTACTTTTGAAAGCTGCTGTCGTAATAAAATGCAGATATTTAGTTGCAAGACTTTAACTTTTTTGTGAGGTCATTTGAAATTTTGCCTGCAGTGGGATGATGCACCAGTTTTGTTACTACTAACTGGTTTCTGTTGGCCAAGCATAGAAGTGGTACAATTTTACACATTTTTCATAGTATTTTATCAATCACAACTGTAAAATTTCAGATAGTATGGATTAAGAAGTGAATCCATGTAGTTAGCCTATCAGACTGAATATAATATGTGTTCTGAAACTGAAAATCTGATTTGCACACATTTGAGTAGCAATGTCTATGTCATGTAATTCTGCTGGATTTACTTTGGATTTATGCAAAAGATCCTCTAATATATTTGTAAACTCATCAGTAGGAATGTTTTTAAAAAAGCTTGTGATGTTAAACAATACTAGTTCAGAATTGAATGGGATTTGTATATCTTTAATATCACTACAAGACCTATGGAATTTGTGCTCCTTATTACTTATTAACAATACCAAACTTAAATTTAAAATAGTTTCCATTTTAATGATATAATCTCGCTCTCTCACTAGAAACAGAGCTAGAATACACCAAATTTGGGTCTAATTTTTTTAAAGTCTGTGTAAAATTTGTAAAAAATGTAGACCCCCAAGCTTGGTATCTGAGCTACTCAAATATGTGTAAAACATATTTCCTGTTTCAGAACTTGTTTCAAAATCAGTCTGAGGGCCTAGCTGTGGTCTTTTCTCATAGTCCCACACCATCTGAAATTTTCATGGACAAATTTGAACAAGTTTTCTCACTGATATAACCACAGAATATCAAATTCAAATACTGGTTCAGACATGTGGATGATGTGCTGTATTTGTGGACAGATAGCACTTGATTATTAGATATATTGCAACATAATTTACTCCCAACATAAGAAAATACAGTTCACGATGGAGCTGGGGCACTCCTCCCTAAATTTCTAGGATCCCAATATAGACTTTAGCCCAAAGAGACACGTACTTATTAATGCAGACCAACCATAACTACAAACACAGTAGTGCCACACAGCCATAAACAAGTGGCTTTCCATTTTATGGTGCAATCCCTCATATCTGTTCAGTAATCTGAATCTGCTTTTGAAGCAGTACTTTTTTTGAGTCATCTCTCTTCTGACTGGTTTGATGCAGCCCACCATGAAGTTCTCTGCTGTGGCAGCCTTTTCATCTCAGAGTAGCCTTTGCAACCTATATCCTCAATTATTTGCTGGTTTTATCTCAATCTCTGTCTTCTTCTACAGTTTTTACCCTCTACAACTCCCTCCAGTACCATGGAAGTTATTCCCTGTTCCCTGATATCTTAATAGATATCCTATCATCCTGTCCCTTCCTCCTGCCAGTGTTTTCCAGATATTTCTTTCCTCGCCAATTCTACAGAGAACTTACTCATTTCTTGCCTTATTAGTCCATCTAATTTCCAACATCCTTCTGTAGCACCACATCTCAAATGCTTGCATTCTGTTGTGTTCCTGTTTTTCCACAGTCCACGTCCCACTGCCATACAAGGCTGTGCTCCAAATATACATTCTCAGAAATTTCTTCCCAAAGTTAAACTTTTTATGTTCTCCATTCTCCGTCTGTCATGGGTTATTTTGCTGCACACATAGCAAAATTCTCTAACTTCATCTACTTCATGACCACCAATTATGATGTTACGTTTGTCGCTGTTCTCATTTCTGTTACTTCTCATTACTTTCATGTTTCCTTGATTTACTCTCAATCCATATTCTGCACTCGTTAGACTGTTTATTCCATGATTCTTCTTCACTTTCACTGTGGATAGCAATGTCACAAGCATATATCAACATTAATATCCTTTCACCTTGAATTCTAATCCCACTCTCGAACCTTTGTTTTATTTCTGCCATTGCTTTTTCAACATATAGATTGACCAGCAGGGGTGAAAGACTACATCCCTGTATTACATTTTTTTTTTAATCAAGACTACCCTGTATTACATTCTTTTTAATTTGTGTACTGCCTTCTTGGTCTTCCACTCTAATTGTTCCCCCTTGCTTCTTGTACATATTTTATATTACCTGTATTTCCCTATAGCTTATCCCTATTTTTCTCAGTGTTTCAAACATCTTGGAACATTTTACATTATCAGACACTTTTCCTAGGTCAACAAATCCTGTGAGTATCTTGATTTTTCTTCAGTCTTGCTTCACTCATCAACTGCAGTATCAGAACTCACTCTCTGGTGCATTTACCTTTCCTAAACCTAAACTGATCATCATCTAACATCCTCAACTTTTCTTTCCAATCTTCTGTATATTATTCTTGTCAGCAACATGAATGCAGTAGCTGTTAAGCTAATTGTGTGGTAATCTCTCACTTGCTGGCTCATGCTATCTTCAGAATTGTGTGAATGGTATTTTTCCGAAAGTCTGATGCTGTATTGCCAGTCTCATACATTCAACACTTCGATATGAATGATTGTTTTGTTGCCACTCCCCCCATTGAATTTAGAAATTCTGGTGGAATGTTATCTATCCCTTCTGTTTTATCTTATTTTAAGTCTTTTAAAGCTCATCTAAATTCTAATTTTAGTACAGGATACCATATCTCTTCCCTATCGGCTCCTGCTTCTGGTTCTATCACGTCATCAGGTAAGTCCTCCCCCTCATAGAGGCCCTCAATGTACTCTTTCCACCTGTCTGCTCTCTCTTATGCATTTAACAGTGGAATTTCCACTGCACTTTTCATGCTTTTTGTTTCACTGAATATTGTTTTGACTTTTCTGTGTGCTGAATTAGTATATATTCCTGAATTTCTCTGAACATTTTTGTACTTCCTTCTTTTGTCAATCAGCTGAAGTATTTCTTCTTTTACGCATGGTTTCTTCACAGTTACCTTTGTTGTACCTACATTTTTCTCACCGAATTCTGCTGTTGCCCTTCTTAGAGATGCCCATTCCTTATCAACTGAACTGCCTACTGAGCTATTCATTATCGCAGTATCTATAGCCTCAGAGAACTTCAAGCATCTCTCTTTATTCTGTAGTACTCCTGTATCCCACTTCTTTGCACATTGATTCTTCCTGATCAGTCTCTCAAACTTCAGCCTGCTCTTCAACATTACCAAATTGTGATCTGAGTCTTTATCTGCCCTGGGTATGCCTTACAATCCAATAACGAATTTCAGAATGTCTGCTGACTATGTGTAAGCTAAATGAAGTCTCTCTGTATCCCCTGGCCTTTACCAAGTATACCTCTTCCTCTTGTGATTCTCGAACAGAGTATTCACTATTACTATCTGAAATTTATGGCAGAACTCATTCTTCCCCTTTTTTCATTCCTACTGCTAAGCGCGGTAATCCCAAACCCCATGACTATTAGATTTTCATCTCCCTTCACGTACTGAATTACCTGTTAAGTATCCCCACACACTTTCTCTGTCTCTTCATGTTCTGTTTACGATGTTGGCATGTATAACTGAAATATTGTTGTCAGTGGTGGTTTGTTGTTGATTGTGATGAGAACAACCCTATCACTGAACTGTTCACAGTAACTCACTCTCTGTCCTACCTTCCTATTCATATCAAATCTTACTCCCATTATACAATTTTTTGCTGCTTTTGATATTACCCTATACTCATCTGACCAGAAATCCTTGTCTTCTTTCCATTTCACTTCACCAACTCCCACTGCATCATGATTGGGCTTTTCCTTCTCGGTTTTCTAGCTCCCTTACCACATTCAAACTCCTGACATTTCATGATAGTTTTGTTGGTTATTCAGTCTTTTTCTCATGGTCATCTCCCCCTCGGCAGTCCCTACCCAGAGACCCCAAATGGGGGACTAGTCTGGAATCTTTTGCCAGTGGAGAGGTCATCATGGCACTTCGTCAGTTACAGGTCACAGGTCTATCAATAAATGTTAAGTGTCTTTTAATGCAGTGGTTTCCATTGCCTTCTGCCGTGTCATACCGTTGATAATTGCTGGTTCTATCGCCTTTTAGGGGCAGTTTCCCACCCTGACAAAAGCGTGTCCTGAGCCTTTGTCCATTCCTCCACCCTCTTTGGCAAGACTGTTGACAGAATGTGGGTGACTTCTTACAATGGAAGTGTTTGGCCCCCATTGCTGATGATTTTTATTCAAAATTTAAGCAGTGGTGGGTTTCGAAGCTGGGACCAGGACGTTTTGATTACTTATCAAAGATCCTGCCCCTAGACCACAATACAGTATTACAGACTGTCAAACATATAATTGCTAGTAATGGCTGCAGCTCTGCTCTGATTGATGATAAACTACGAAAAAAGAAAATTCAGTAGTTACGAAAACTGGTGCATCATCCAATTTTTGGCACCATTTCAGATGTGTTGTTGTTGTTGTGGTCTTCAGTCCTGATACTGGTTTGATGCAGCTCTCCATGCTACTCTATCCTGTGCAAGCTTCTTCATCTCCCAGTACCTCATGCAACCTACCCAGTACCTCATGCAACCTACATCCTTCTGAATCTGCTTAGTGTATTCATCTCTTGGTCTCCCTCTACGATTTTTACCCTCCACACTGCCCTCCAATACTAAATTGGTGATCCCTTGATGCCTCAGAACATGTCCTACCAACCGATCCCTTCTTCTAGTCAAGTTGTGCCACAAACTTCTCATCTCTCCAATCCTATTCAATACCTCCTCATTAGTTATATGATCTACCCATCTAATCTTCAGCATTCTTCTGTAGCACCACATTTCGAAAGCTTCTATTCTCATCTTGTCCAAACTAGTTATCGTCCATGTTTCACTTCCATACATGGCTAGGCTCCATACAAATACTTTCAGAAACGACTTCCTGACACTTAAATCAATACTCGATGTTAACAAATTTCCCTTTTTCAGAAACACTTTTCTTGCCATTGCCAGTCTACATTTGATATCCTCTCTACTTCGACCATCATCAGTTATTTTGCTCCCCAAATAGCAAAACTCATTTACTGCTTTAAGTGTCTCATTTCCTAATCTAATTCCTCAGCACCACCCGACTTAATTCGACTACATTCTATTATCCTCGTTTTGCTTTTGTTGATGTTCATCTTATACCCTCCTTCCTTTCATGACACTGTCTATTCCGTTCAACTGCTCTTCCAAGTCCCTTCCTGTCTCTGACAGAATTACAATGTCATCAGTGAACCTCAAAGTTTTTATTTCTTCTCCATGGATTTTAATACCTACTCCGAATTTTTCTTTTGTTTCCTTCACTGCTTGCTCAATATACAGATTGAATAGCATCGGGGATAGGCTACAACCCTGTCTCACTCCCTTCCCAACCACTGCTTCCCTTTCGTGCCCCTCAACTCTTATAACTGCCATCTGGTTTCTGTACAAATTGTAAATAGCCCTTCGCTCCCTGTATTTTACCCCTGCCACCTTCAGAATTTGAAAGAGAGTATTCCAGTCAACATTGTCAAAAGCTTTCTCTAAGTCGACAAATGCTAGAAACGTAGGTTTGCCTTTCCTTAATCTAGCTTCTAAGATAAGTCGTAGGGTCAGTAGTGCCTCACGTGTTCCAACATTTCTATGGAATCCAAACTGATCTTCCCCGAGGTCAGCTTCTACCAGTTTTTCCATTCGTCTGTAGAGAATATGCGTTAGTATTTTGCGTCCGTGACTTATTAAACTGATTGTTCGGTAATTTTCACATCTGTCAGCACCTGCTTTCTTTGGGATCGGAATTATTATATTCTTCTTGAAGTCTGAGGGTATTTCGCCTGTCTCATACATCTTGCTCACCAGATGGTAGAGTTTTGTCAGGACTGGCTCTCCCAAGGTCGTCAGTAGTTCTAATGGAATGTTGTCTACTCCCGGGGCCTTGTTTTGACTCAGGTCTTTCAGTGCTCTGTCAAATTCTTCACGAAGTATTGTACCTCCCATTTCATCCTCATCTACATCCTCTTCCATTTCCATAATATTGTCCTCAAGTACATTGCCCTTGTATAGGCCCTCCATATACTCCTTCCACCTTTCTGCTTTCCCTTCTTTGCTTAGAACTGGGTTTCCATCTGAGCTCTTGATATTCATACAAGTGGTTCTCTGTTCTCCAAAGGTGCCTATAATTTTCCTGTAGGCAGTATCTATCTTACCCTAGTGAGACAAGCCTCTACATCCTTACATTTGTCCTCTAGCCATCCCTGCTTAGCCATTTTGCACTTCCTGTCGATCTTGTTTTTGAGACGTTTGTATTCCTTTTTGCCTGCTTCATTTACTGCATTTTTATATTTTCTCCTTTCATCAATTAAATTCAATATTTCTTCTGTTACCCAAGGTTTTCTACTAGCCCTCGTCTTTTTACCTACTAGTTCCTCTGCTGCCTTCACTACTTCATCTCTCAAAGCTACCAATTCTTCTTCTACTGTATTTCTTTCCCCCATTCCTGTCAATTGTTCCCTTATGCTCTCCCTGAAACTCTCTACAACCTCTGGTTCTTTCACTTTATCCGGGTCCCATCTCCTTAAGTTTCCACCTTTTTGCAGTTTCTTCAGTTTTAATCTACTGTTCATAACCAATAGATTGTGATCAGAGTCCACATCTGTCCCTGGAAATTTCGTAGACTTTAAAACCTGGTTCCTAAATCTCTGTCTTACCATTATGTAATCTATCTGAAACCTGTCAGTATCTCCAGGCTTCTTCGATGTATACAACCTTCTTATATGATTATTGAACCAAGTGTTAGCTATGATTAAGTTATGCTCTGTGCAAAATTCTATCAGTCGGCTTCCTCTTTCATTTCTTAGCCCCAATCCATATTCACCTACTATGTTTCCTTCTCTCCCTTTTCCTACTACCGAATTCCAGTCACCCATGACTATTAAATTTTCGTCTCCCTTCACTATCTGAATAATTTCTTTTATTTCATCATACATTTCTTCAATTACTTCGTCATTTGCAGAGCTAGTTGGCATATAAACTTGTACTACTGTAGTAGGCGTGGGCTTCGTATCTATGTTGGCCACAATAATGCATTCACTATGCTGTTTGTAGTAGCTTACCCGCACTCCTGTTTTTTTATTCATTATTAAACCGACTCCTGCATTACCCCTATTTGATTTTGTATTTATAACCCTGTATTCACCTGACCAGAAGTTTTGTTCCTACTGCCACCGAACTTCACTAATTCCCACTATATCTAGCTTTAACCTATCCATTTCCCTTTTTAAATTTTCTAACCTACCTGCCTGATTAAGGGATCTGACATTCCACGCTCCGATCCGTAGAACGCCAGTTTTCTTTCTCCAGATAACGACGTCCTCTTGAGTAGTCCCCGCCCGGAGATCCGAATGTGGGACTATTTTACCTCCGGAATATTTTACCTAAGAGGACGCCATCATCATTTAAACATACAGTAAAGCTGCATGCCCTCGGGACAAATTACGGCTGTAGTTTCCCCTTGCTTTCAGCCGCTCGCAGTACCAACCCAGCAAGGCTGTTTTGGTTAGTGTTACAAGGCCAGATCAGTCAGTCATCCAGACTGTTGCCCCTGAAACTACTGATAAGGCTGCTGCCCCTCTTCAGGAACCACACGTTTGTCTGGCCTCTCAACAGATACCCCTCCGTTGTGGTTGCACCTACGGTACAGCTATCTGTATCGCTGAGGCACGCAAGCCTCCCCACCAACGGCAAGGTCCATGGTTCTTGGGGGGCCATTTCAGATAACCTTGCAAAAGAGTTAAAATCTCACAACTATAAACATGCATTTTATAGTAACAACAGGCTATCAAAATTTTATTCAACATTAAAGACAATTTGCAACCCTTGATGCAGAGTTGTGTGTGTAAAATCATATGATTAATCCAGATGCAAAAGCCGCTAACTGCATGATAAGCGAAACAGAGATCCCATCCAAACTATTTAAGTTAAAAGTCTTTTATGAAAATAATTATTTATTCAGTGTCAATGGCTAAAATTTATGAATAAGTTTCATATTTTTTTTTAAATTATTGTTTATTATTATGAAATGGCGGCCATATGTGTTCCAAGCCGCATGCATTTTTTTCGTATTTGCAAGCATCTACATTTTTTACAATTATTCAGTAGTGGATTGTCCTAAGCCTTTCAGATAAAATGCATTTGGTTCAACACACTTGGGGCTACAAATTAACATCATTATCACTTAGCTGAATGTATTTTTTAATACTTCTTAATAGTTCAAAATTATGAGCCACAAATTTTAAAAACTCAATTTTTGAACAGTAGTTTTCCAGAGAAAGATTAATTTCTCAGCTTTAATATTTTTTCTGCTATTACACTGTACATTATAGTTACATTTTGCAGGGTATCAATGGTGAGCAGCCTACAATTAAAAAAAATACACTATTTTCAAAAATGGATTTTTCTTTTAATTTTTCCATTTTGTGGCCTGCAATTTCTTTGTTGGGAGACCAGATAAAAATCTGAAAATTTCACAGTTAATAGACCTTTATGATAAACTTCAGTGTAAATTCCAACTTCGAGATTCGATTGGAAGTTATGGAAAAAAATTACAAACATGAGGCAAAAATATGTTTTTTAACATCTGCAATATCTAGGCTTATGGAATAAAATATATCAGTTACAGTACATAATTTAATCATATCTATGATTACGTACTTTTTTTATTGAAAATAAGCGTACTAATTACATTATATTGTTCTCTTGTTATTTGTTTTTAGTACATCGCTCATTGAACGTTTGAGAAATTTGTTCACTCAGTTTGGGTGTTAGATTATAAGTTTGCCTACTCACAGTTGTAAACTCCATGGGAGATAGCTTTCATAGTACATTTTTAAATGGCATCCAAACTTGATCCTTCTCAGTTTTTTAAAAAAGTTGTCCTTGGTCCTGGAGGGTGATAAAATACAACACATACATCTTGGTTTTGACAGTCAGTATTATCAGCTTTGCCAATCCACCCCTGTTCATCGTAAACACTAGCCACTATGTCTTTATTTTGAAGAGCCAGTTCTACAAGTTTTCCACAATGATGAAGTTCACTATCAGGTGAATTTGATGTGATCTTACACTTCAGTAAGTTGTGTAATGGGGTACAAAACAATGAAGAGATCGAGTGCCTTTAATCTTCTGACAAGTGTTGTACCTTTCCTTCTAGACACTGTCATAGACTTCTTGTATTTCCTCACATTGTACAAAAGCGTAGGTAATTCCTTGTTTTTTACAGAATTGAAGCATTTCTTGAGGTGTTATGATGTGATTATCATCGGTCCGCTGCAGACTTGCTTTTGTGACAGCTCGCTTTGTTGTACCCCCGACACCATCACAAGCATTCTTCCCATGGCATGAAGCGAAAAAATGCCATTCTACATCAAACCCAAAATCTTCTTTATGAAAGGAGATGTTAATAATTTTATTTGTTTTTATACTGACGCTGCCTTATTCGTAAAGTAAATCAGTTTTTTTTTATGGAAGGGTGGTGCTGTTTAATCTAGTTTGTTAATTTTAGTTGAAAAATGTGCATTGCTGTACAGTGTTGTGTTCAAGGTAGTCACTTATGACACAAAAGCTGTGGATCATTAGTTTATCTTCATCTTTATAATAGAATACAAATGGATGAACTGTGGCCTGTTTGTTTACCCAGTGGTGCCCTTGTACTTCATCTTGAACAACAAAGGAATAATTTTCCGAAAACTCAGCAAGAACTGAGCATTCATCAGCTGCCAAGGTTTGCTTTTTGTCTTTCAAAAATTTGCTTTGAGATTTTGCAATAAAATGATGCATTTTCAGATTTTCAAGGTTAGCCACCAACTCTTCAAAAAACTCATCCCATGACTTTATGACTGTCACCATTTCAGTTCTGTCTTGTGTCACCCATTGTTTGTATTTAATATTGTCAGGCATCAAATCGTCTTCTTTGGATCCTTGAAACATGTCAAGTAAGGCTTGTTTGCCTGAACAATCTTCACATTTTCCCTTGATCGTACAATTGTAACTGTCAATATTGCATACCATAACTCCCAGAAGGTCTTTATAGTCAACTCTAAGATTGGCCCCATCTATCATCAACTTTACTTTCTGATGATACAAACAAACACAAACATTATGGGTGCCAGATGCCCCTGCAACAATACACCATCTTGGTCTCAACTCACAAAACTTTGATCTTCCAATTTTAATGTCAGGATTTTCTTTTTTAAATTCAGCAAATAGTTCATTTAAATTACACAATATTAACCTTTTTTGTCTTTGAATCGTAGAACCATTTTCTTTCACAGAAACACGGTCTTTTTTACCAGACATCAAACAGTTGTTATTGTCATCATCGTAATACTTAATAACTTTATTGATTGTGTTTTCATCTACCAAATTTGATGCACTTTTCTTTTCTAATGCTGGTAAAATTCCCTGTTCCTTTACTAACTGCATTGTTAACGTAACAAGACATTCTGACACATTAAATTCATCACTAACTATTGCTCAACTCCAAGAATTCGGCAGTAAACTGATAGTCTTAATTTTATTCTCTTTGTTTGAAGTAATGCATTTAGTTTTTCTATCAAATCATTATATTTGGTTGGTGAAGTTTTAGAACTTCCATCTGTTTTAGTACAAATTGTATTTTGAAATGAAACTCCAGAATTCTTTTTGACTGTAGCTGCCACTTTCTAAGTTTATGTATTCAAGGCACTTTGTCTTTTATCTTGACTTAGTTTTCTAATTGTACTAGTAGGCGATATACCCAGGATAATGGTTGCTGATAAGTCACAAAATTCTGTATCTGAGGTATCACTATCCTTTTCTCTTGTGAATTACAAATATCTTAGAATAACATGTTGAACACAAATGATTTCCCTGGTATGAGATTGACAAAAGGGCTTTTATTTTTAGAATAATGATCAAATGTTATTTCTTGCAAACCTTTTGTTATGGGTTTCTTATGTTTCTCAAAAGGGTCCATGCAAGACTGACCAAAAAGGTGATGAAATTTTTTTAAGTATTTCATCTCATGGTACTTGCATGTTGATTTGACCTCTGGGCCAACTCGTAAGTAAAACAACACTTTTTCTTGTTCACTGTAATCTTTGATTAAAGTAATGTCTTTAGGATACACTCCGCACACACTTTTATGACATGCTTCATTAATAATAACATCAACAGAACACTGAGACACCATTTTTCAGCTGCACAATTCAAGAACTTCTAAGTAAGTGTGAGTAGGCAATTGTGGATGTAAGGGGGAGGACAAAAATCAGTCTTGGATAGGCTTGCAGATGCAATTTTTAGCATGCAGAAACAATTACCACAGCACTGTTTTGACAAATAATCATTAGCTAGTGTAATGTGGTGTGTTACATTATGCAATTGGTATACTTTATTTGATTAGCCTATATTATCCACTTCTAAAGTCACCTTCTTGCTATACTTGGTTAAAATGCCTAGATTTTGGAAAATTATGTACCTCCACAATCTGCAAATAATTTTGTTAAGTTCCATTTGTATTCCTTTCATCCATCTTTCAATATTTTTAGTGAAACACCATCCTATCCAGGTGCCCTCATTACTTTCACAGTGTCATAATTTTCATTATTGACTGGCACAATTTTTTCTCTGTTGTAGGTTACTCTAACCTAACATCAAATTTCTTGTCTTCCCAACATAAATATTATTTTTGTAATACTTTCATTGTTTTAAATTGTTTCTCATAACAAATGTTAATTGTACTTTCCCTCAAAAAGACATTTTCAATTTTTTCTGTAATTCATCATATTCTATCATATTCTTATTGTCACTTGCTTAAAACCCTTGCCTTCACTTTAATTCCTTAAAACATTTGCTATCTCTTTGGAAGTTGCCATGCTCCTTCACAGATCATCTTTTATTTTTATTTTTTTGTATCAGAAACAACATTCACTATTAGTATAAATACCTTCATTAAGTAATTGCCCCTTTCATGTATGTTGTTCACTTTATTTAATCTGCTGTATCTTCATATTTCTAATTAAATTCTCTAAATCTACATTTCTCACCTTTTGTCAAATGAGTCTGAAAATCTTAAGTTATCCAGGATTGTAACATTCTGTATAATTTTTTTACTATTCAGTAAAACAGAATTTGACTTTTAGTTTTATTTGACACTTGGTAATGTCTCTTTTTGTACTTTTGTACTATAATCAAAGGTGATGTGCCACCATTTATCAGTATCTTTTGCTCTTTGTAGATGTCTTTGTTCTCATAATAATGAACTTGTTGATGTATAGACTTGAATGAGTGCTGTGGAAAATCTTTTGTTTATTTTAAAACCATATCAGGCTGTTTTTCTATTATCGCATGGATATCTATAAAATGTTTTTAATTTTCTTATTTAAAGATTTTACTAGTGTATGATTTCCATCACTTCTGCTCTATTACTCGCAGTTTACCCTCTGGTGAACTGTCTATTAGTTTTTCTACTTTTGTACTAAAACATGTCTCCTATCTGCGCTGTTCCTCTTTGATAAAAAAGATGTCCTAATTTTATTTTATTTAGCTTTCATTTGTTCACCACATTCTGATATCTGGATATATCCCATTTGACGGTAGTTGATTCTCATCTAACACCAGTGTCCCATCTTCAGAATTTAGCTTTTCCATTTATTATGCCTCAAAAAAGTGCTAGAAGCAGTTAGATTTCTGAGATATACTGTATATTGCTACTTCATGTTGTGGTCCAGGTGGAATAGTAACCTGAGGTGCTCCTAGCCCAAAGGCATTTACTGAGGTCTCTGAGTTAACTACTTCTAATGTATTTCACCCACACTGAGGTGCCAATGACTCACACATGACCGAATGAGGTGTTGCTGTGGTTAGCACAATGGACTCACATTCGGGATGATGACAGTTCAAACCCATGTCCGGGCATCCTAATTTAAGTTTTCCATGATTTCCCTAAATTGCTTTAGGCAGAAGCCAGGATGGTTCCTTTCAAAGAGCGTGGCCAACTTCCTTCCCTAATCCGGTGAGACCAATGTCCTCGCTGTTTGGTCCCCTCCCTCAAATCGACCAACTCACACATGATGGTAAAGCTTCTGACAACATTTATCATGGTATCCTAGCATATTATTTATCAAAGACAATCATGAGATACATCCTCAAGTCAGCATTATCATGTGGCAGTCAGTAAATTTTTGTATGTTCTGTGAAGCATTCAAGCAGAAGAGTCACAGACATTGAATTGCCATATTGTCTGCAGTCCAAGTTGGTGAGCAGCCCATCTATTGTGTTCAGAATAGGGTTGTCAGTCAATATGATTATCTTATTCCCATAGTCAGTTTCTTTTATCTCCACTAAAATGTAGTTAAGTGCTCTCCTCCAAACTCTTAGCAGCATCACATTTTGTACTTTTAATAAAAGTAATCAAATTAGAGCAGGATACCTCAGTGCCTCCATTCTATTATTGAATACCACTCTACTTATTACTTTCATCCATCTTACAATTTACTTTGTAAATAATTTAGGAGTTAAGGTGACCACTCGCCAAATAGCAGAAGGATTGGGTTGTTGATAGGCATACACAAGAGTGTTAGAGTGTGTACACACAAAGAAACAAAAAAACACGCACACACTTAAATTATTAGTTACATTCATCAGAGCTTTCCTATGTATCTACAATTGACTTTAATGGCCCAACTTAATTCGATTCTATTTTTCAGTTATTCAGAATCTGTAGAGCATAAAGTCACAATTGCATTAAAAACTTTATCTTCAGTATTGCAACAAAATCTCTTCACGCAGAACATAAATGTCACTGCATCCCATGAATAATCCATTTTCTACAGAAAACCCCAAGAAATCTTAAAAGTCACTATATGCACCTTCTACAAATAAACTTTTACAGCTACTCACTTGAATTTATAATAGACTTGAAGACTTACTAGTGTTATCAGCTATTTTCCTGTAGTCAGCTTGTCAAAAAAGAAATTATCTTATTGCATGCCCATGAATCAAGTAACATTTTTTTTTTCATAAAGCGTAATGTGTAAGATGTGCACCCATGCCTGGTAAATAATGGATGAGGATCTTAATAAACCATTATAATCATTAGGTAACTACTATCACCGACCTCATTTGCTCAATGCTTTTACACATTTTCCCCATAGCGACTTCTTTGTGTATGCACATGACATTATATCAGATACATAAAAGGATCCCCGTGTTGTTCTAGAATTTGATAATTATGTCTCCAAAGTCATCCAAACTCGGAAAAGCATGCACGAGTATCATTGCCCTTAACATTTTATTTTTCAGGAGATGTGATCCCCTAAACAGCTGCTTTAGTTGCGTTAACAGATATTGAAAAAGTATTGGATCTCAACTTTCACAGCTTGAAATAAGTATTCACAGAAGATCATAGAATTCACAGTCTTTGTCAAATTTCATTTTATTTGCACATATAGTAAGTTTCAGCTTTACAGCCATCATAAGATCAACATAAGACAATGAGTAAGAAGATATTTCAGAATTCGTGAAATGTTAAATGTGAACATGAAACTGTCACATACAAATAGCAAAATGAGCAAAATTTTTACTTTCTAAGGCAACATCACAGAAGACATATAGTCATTAACTGAATTAAGAATATATGTGATATTTGGATGATTGATAAGCACCCATTATTTAAATAGCGTGCACATTGTTAGTCAAGATGTAGGAATTTTTTGGTTCAGAAAAGATGTAACATTATAAGTAAAAAAGATGCTAGGAAAGATATTTCCAGATGCGAAATTTTTTTATAGATTGCCTGTAATTCATTAAATCTCAAAACAATCAACTCCAACATTTATTTTATGGTACTGAAAGTTTTTTAAAGTTTCACTTTGTTTGTAGTTTTTATTGCATCTAGAGTAAATACCAGGGCATTAACTGAAGCTAAGCAATGCTAAGAGAGCTACTAATTGCAGTGCAAGAACTTCTGCTACCACTACCACTACTGCTACCATTACTCAATAATAATGTGGAATATTCATGGTTGTAAGAGAGGATGTAAGCAAGATAAAGACATATTCTGCAGCAGATTAAAACTATATTAGAGGAAGATTGAAACCCCAGATATATTGTATATTCTGATTCCATATTTCTCATACTTTTCTTGTTCTACTGCAGATGATATTACGGGTTCAAAGTGCTGTTTTTGTAAGTTAAAGGACATGGATATCATACACAAAAGTATGCCTTTAATTTGCTACATCAGTGATATTTCATTACAGTATGTGCGCATTCTCCCCCTCTCAATTTATATGCATATACATACTTTACAAGGCACTTGCAGCACGAGACAGAGGATAAAGTGCCTCAGTTGTTGCCATAGTCTGTCTTTTTCCCTTCATGTTGTGTGGACAGAGGGAAAAATGATTTTCCGTGCAATTCCATAAATACCTTAATCTCTCTTACCTTATTCTTATGATCCCTGTGAGATCAACAAGATGGAGGCAGCAGAATTGGTGCATAATCTACCTTGAATACTGGTTCTCTAAATTTATTCAACATGTTTCGTAACAACAGTGTAGTCTTTTTTCCAACAATAAAATTTCCCTGAGCATGCCTGTTACACTTCAATGTGAGCTATAATGACTTTTATACTCCTGTAGCGAATATCTCCAAATTCATTTGATATCTACCGTCATACATACTTCGTAGGAATTCAGCTACAGTCTTAGATCTCTATAGTGTGTTACTGCATGTCAAAAATGTGTCCTTAATTTTAATTAGGAAAAAAGTTACATTGATTTTTTTGAAACAGATTAAATTTTCCCATTCTTAAAAAGCTTCACACTTATCACGTCAACATTTCAAAAACTAGTGCCCTAAAGGAGTACTTCTTTATATAAAATATAACCATCTCACTCGGCCAAAAATCTTTTAAAATATTCATACTGCATTGCATTAATGGCATTGTGTCAGTATTTAACTCATAACAAGAATGAAGTGTAAAGTCTCTATCTCCTACAAAAGAAATGTAACAATTTTGAAATTTATGGATAGTATCACTCTCAGTGGTATATCTAAGCACACCAAAAAAATTTTTTCTTAGTTTTAATTATGGCCGGTGTCACATTGGTTGTTGAAATAAAAGAAATTTTCGCATCTGGAAAGCATCCTTCGTATCGTTGCATATCTCAAAAACTATTACACACATGAAATAACATCTTGGTATCTACATAGAGTGAAATAGACTCAAAACACAGTCTAACTTAAGACAAGGAGGTAATGGGAGATGGCTGAACAGTATTCCTTAATCGCACAATAGGAAAGAAAATTTTTTCGAAATAAAGTAATTAACACAAGTTTTAATGGCAGTAAGACAATCATTAAAGTACCCTATAAACTACTCACTAATTGGACAGTGGGAAGAGATCATTTAATTCTAAGTCAAAGGCAGTGGAACTACTGTCGCTGCTCGTAATGACACGTATTGTCAAGTCTTCGATGCATTGTTGTAACATACCTTCATTGTTCCATGCTTCCTGTATAAATATTTTCCCATGATTCACTACCTTTCGCCAGTCTTCCGTTGTCACTTTTTAAACTGCCTTTTTTCATCAACTATGTAAACTGGCTTCTTTGGCTTGTTTAGTTCCAATGTGTAGCTCCAATAATTCTGCCCTTGTCAAATTACTGCCAAACGATATCTTTCATTTCTCTAGCCAGCAAACGTCGTTTTTTTTATAACCAAATGATATGGATCATTATCCATGACAATTATAGAGCTTTTCTTTTCATTACGTTTTGAAGCACAGTGTCTTCGAACCATTTCACAAAATTATTGGGGTTCATCTCGTTTGGGTAGTCAGAAGTAAATAGCAGCAGACAATTAGAAATGAAACCTTTTGAATTTCCAATATGTGCTGCACTTATTCTTCTTCGTCTGCCAATCAGAGCTGTCATATTGTCACTGATGGTACCTTCTGTTCAGCTTCTTTTTAAACTGTGTCCCGCGTTCACCCACGTTTCACCAAGCCAAACAATATCATCAAAATTTGTCCCTACTAATTCTCCAACTAAGTGGCATCACCAGGCTGCAATATCTTGGTGTTCCATTAATAACTTATGCCCATAAATGGAGTTATAGCAGAATCCTAACATTTTCACAACTCGTAACATGGGTGATTTACTACCCTGAAACAGATCAGCTGCTACAAGGGTAGCACATTGCTTTTTGAATGTCAGATAACCCATCCTTGAAAAATAGGCATATATCTGACAATGAATTGCATCTTCCTGAAAAGACTCAAGATTTATGACCCTCTTCTCGAGGCCCCTCATCTTCCCAAGTGTCTCCAATTCAGAAGGTTCATCTGATTTTTCTTTCACAAATTTCTTGTTGCAGATTCCTATCATTGATCGTTCATTGATTTGTAGAGCAGATGCAGTTCGTTTCTCCATTTCTTCGAAAGGAAGTATAGGCGCTCCTGACTCAGTTACTGACTGTGTCCTCTTTGTTGTTACTTTATAAGTAGACCTATAATTTTTGCCTGTAAAAAGGTACAGTATTTAAGATGTAAAATGTTCTAAAACAGGTGCCAATTATAATTGTAGATTTTTTTTTTCTTAGAGAGAGAGACTGATTGTGTTTGTATTCACTCAGCTAATATTTTAGAATAGAAAACGAATGTTCTGTGTCAACAGACAGAAAAGATTCTTTTCCCTCCCCACCCCCTCCCCTTCATTCAGTATTCTTGTTCATTTCTACAGCAGAAGTTATGTTAAGCTTTAGTTGAGTTTCTGTTTTCTAATACCTTGAGGTACTTCCTACATGTCTGTCAAGAAGGACATAGTCATTTTCCTTTCACAGTCTTGTCCAGTTTGAGCTTCTGCTCAGCCTCCAGTGAACTTACCACCACCAATCCCTTAAACTCTAATGTTCTTTCTTTTGATACATTATGCGAAGGTTTTGGGAAGGCATAGCCTGTGGCATGTCCGACAAGACAGACACCGCTTTGTGATACAGCGGCTCTAGACATTGGTTGCAATTGGACATTGAGATAAATTCAATGCTGACAAGTGAAAATTTGTGCCGGACCAGGACTCGTTACTGGATTTCCTGCTTTAAGCGAGTGATCGCCTTAACATTATTGGTCATTGGGACACACTTCCCATCCGACCCAAATTCTCAGCTCGTCACAAGCTGCCCTGTCACAAGCTCTGTACATAACCCCTTTGCTTGCAGTTTTGGTCGAGTCTCACAAGAGTTTGGACACGGTGTACATCCACACTGAAATTACTGTGAGCCATACATGTTCAACTTTCTCTTATTACCTCTGTTTCTCTTGACTGAAAGCTTATTTTGTGACAGTCTTTTTGTTGTGCCTGTCTGCGACTCAGCATCTCTGCTATATGGTGAGTAGCAACTGTCCATTTCATAATATTCATACATATTACTATATACATGTGTGGTGTCTGTTCTGTCGGACATGTCTGAGCAATGGGGTTAATGGACACTGTACGCTGTTAGTGTAAGTCAAGAATTTTCGTTGGATGGGAATAGTGTCGGATGGCCTAGGCGGTTAAGGTGACCACTTGCACAAAGCGGAAAAACCAGATTCAGTCCAGGTCCAGCACAAATTTTCGCTTGTCAGTGTTGAATTTATTTCAATGCACAGTTGTGGTCACTGTCTTAATTTCTCTTAAAGTAATTTTTATGTCTCTCCACAGCCTGATTCTTCTCATATATTGTGGAGAGTTTTTTTTTTCTCTTAAGCAGTTGTATTAAATACTCCAGTGACTATTTCCTGAATGGTGCCTCCAGAGGGCAATAGTGAGTATCTTTAAACGTGAACATTTTTCAAATTTATGTTTAGTTCAGGTTTTAGGAAAAGACCTGCACAGAGCCATGTTTTGAAATTATCTTTTATTTCTTTATTAAACAGTGCCACAGGTTACCCCAAAGTTGTAACACAATACAGACAGCATACTAATATACATAAATTCAACTGATGATGGAAATTTAAAGCTTTGAAACACATTGTGGAAATAAATTATACAGTAACTGGTCACAGTAAACTTGTTCTTTCATTTGATTCAATAGTGAGTGTTTTGACATTGGTCTGTTGTGAACTAAAGATATATGTTGTGCCATAAATGAAATCCGTACCTCTTCGCTTACAAAACCAACATCATACACCCATATAATATCGAAGCACATGTGAGTCTGTATCTCAAATGGAATGCAGTAGAGCAGGGAAAGTGTGGAGTCCAAATGTACCATAGATTCGGGGCTTCAAACTTCCTCCAGTATAGTTTTACACTGCAGCAGAATATATGTCATTATAAGTAAAACTAAGAAAACAACTGAAATATGAAGAAACTTTCATCATCATAAAATATCTGTAGAGCTCATGGCAATGAGAACTTGACAGTAGTTGCAACAAAAGTGACTTGATACATCAGAACACACCGAGCGAGGTGGCGCAGTGGTTAGTACACTGGACTCGCATTCGGGAGGACGACGGTTCAATCCCGCGTCCGGCCATCCTGATTTAGGTTTTCCGTGATTTCCCTAAATCGCTCCAGGCAAATGTCGGTATGGTTCCTTTGAAAGGAAACGGCCGACTCCCTTCCCTGTCCTTCCCTAAACCGATGAGATCGATGACCTCACAGTTTGGTCTCTTCCCCCAAAACAACCCAAACCAACCCATCAGAACACAACTAGGTACAATGACATGTAAACTGTCCAGTAGATACTTGGAATCTTAGAATGGTCTGTAAGCATAGTGGTCTGTTTGTATGGCCAGCTATATTAACCGGCTACAGTTTAGGTGGCTTTTCACTTGTTCATGCCTCCTGTGACATACATAAGTTCATAACGTCGTTCACAATACACACTGGACCATGTCCAAACTTAAAAAAATTTCGAAAGCGGCAGTTCAATGCTACTATCTAGCTGTTGTTTTTGTAACTGGAGTGACTAAAACAGGAGACCACCAAAGGATGGATTTTGTCCATAAGTAAAATGAGTACTGCAAAAGTGATTATGAGCTAAACGAATGTATAATGAGCCCAAGCCACTAAAAATAGTGAGAAGGGCTACACATAAATAAAATATCCGTAGATGAATTGGATTCACCAAATAAGAGGTGGTCCTCGTGAATGGCCAGAGGAGGTGTGGTGTACTGATGATCAACGGCAAACTCTCATTTGATCTAATTAATACTTCTTCATGGTATGGAAGTTCTGGCAGAAATTAAATAATTTAGGAGTAAAGATAATAACTCCCCAAATAATATTAGGCATTGATTCGTCAACCAGGGGATTCGTCTGAAAGCTAACAAAGTTTTCATTCTTGTTTGTGCCTGTTAATGACTCAACACTTCTGCTATTCACTAAGTTTTTGCCCTTACCCCTAAATTATTTATAACTATTCTCACTTTGTTCTCAATGGAAAATCAACTGAATATGTGGAGAGTAGAGATTTCCAAAAACTAACTTAACTAGACTATCTGCCATATCCATAATAAAGAATAGCTAGGACTGATCTTTTGTAATATTCTGTCAGTCATGTGATTGCATTTTAGGATCTGGTCATCACATAGAGTTACAGTGATGTTTCAGGTAATGCCAGCATTCAGACTTCGTACTTAAGAAAATTCCTTGAACCTAAACCATTCTTGTAGTTTGTAGGGTCTAATTATTATTTACTAAACATGTTTGGCTAGATTCCACGTTTTCCCTGTCATTAGATCTCAGTGTAATACTGTCCCTGTGGCTAGTTTCAGGGTACAGCTTCACTCTCATACCATCCTCATGTGGCATTATTGAGCACTTAAATAATTTATTTACCAAGAGAGGTATAACATTCCACTCTCCACCATTCAAAGCTAAAATCTATCAACTTCTTGTAGTGGTAAATGAACCTACTGCTACCAGTTATCTTGCTGTCTGTGAAATCACGAAGTCCATATTCTGGCCAGTGTTGACATATTTTAGTCAACTGGTGTACATGTCAGTGAGGAGTTTAATTACAGTGTGTGACCTAAACAACATAGGTATGTAAAATAAAATGGGCAGTGGATACAAGTTTACAACATGCTTCTTAGTGATTGGGACAATTCTACACTGAAGCACCAAAGAAACAGGTATAGGCATGTGTATTCAAATGCAGAGATACGTAAACAGGCAGAATACGGCGTTGTCATTGGCAACACCTATATAAGACGACAAGTGTCTGACGCAGTTGTTATATCAGTTACTGCTGTTGCAATGGCAGGTTACCAAGTTTGAATGTGATGTTATAGTCGGCACACAAGCGTTGGGATACAGCATCTCCGAGGTAGCAATGAAGTGGGGATTTTCCCATACAATCATTCCAAGAGTGTACCGTGAAATCAGGAATCCGGTAAAACATCAAATCTCCAACATTGCTGCGGCCGGAAAAAGATCCTGCAAGAACGGGACCAACAATAACTGAAGATAAATGTTCAACTTGACAGAAGTGCAACCCTTTGCAAATTGCTGCAGATTTCAATGCTGGGCCATCCACAAGTGCCAGCATGTGAACCATTCAACGAGATATCATCGATATGAGCTTTTGGAGCCGGAAGCCCACTCGTGTATCCTTTATGACTGCACGACATGAAGTTTTACGCCTCAACTGGGCCCGTCAGCACCAATATTGGACTGGTGATGACTGGAAGTATGTTGCCTGGTCGGACTAGTCTCATTTCAAATTTTATCGAGCAGATGGACATGTACAGGTATGGAGACAACCTCATGAATCCAGGGACCCTGCATGTAAGCAGGAGACTGTTCAAGCTGGTGGAGGCTCTGTAATGATGTAGGGTGTGTGCAGTTGGAGTGATGTGGGACCCCTGATAAGTCTAGATATGACTCTGACAGGTGACACGTACATAAGCATCCTGTCTGATCACCTGCATCCATTCCTGTGCATTGTACATTCCAACAGACTTGGGCAGTTCGAGCAGGACAGTGTGACACTCCACAAGTCCAGAATAGCTACAGAGTGGTTCCAGGAACACTCTTCTGAGTTTAAACATTTCCACTGGCTACCAGACTCCCCAGATATGAACATTATTGAGCGTATCTGGGATGCCTTGCAATGTGCAGTTCAGAAGAGATTTCCACCCCCTTGTTCTGTTGTGGATTATGGACAGCCCTGCAGGATTCATGGTGTCACTTCCCTCCAGCACAACTTCAGACATTAGTTGACAGCATGCCATGTCATGTTGTGGCACTTCTGTGTGCTCGTGGGGGCCCTACACGATATTAGGCAGGTGTACCAGTTTCTTTGGCTCTTCCGTGTATAAAGTATGGGTGAAATGAGGAAGCCTCAGCAGTATTTATATGGACTGGATGAATGAGATAGTATGGGAAACTGAGATGCTATTGAGTACTAAGCCTGTAAATATTAACCTAAGAATAGATGTGTTAGTATCACAGTATAGTTTGCATGGGATGAGGTCTTATGTGTCGAAACTGTTCAAAGTATGGTCATGTCTAATAGAGACATTTGTGTTCTATTTTGCCCACTTGAAATGTACAGGTTGTTCATACTTAAAGTTCCAGTTTCAAAATGCTGTAGAAAGAGAATCACTGCTCAGAATGATGTCAAATTTGAACAGCATATTATTGATGCAAGGAGCAATGCCATGGAACAAAAGAAATTGTACCAGAATTTTAACAATAGATGCCACTGTAAGCATCTTAATATAAATGGGGGCAGCTACAAATGATGAAAATGGCAGATGAATTGTGATGTAATGGCTGTGGTTTGAGTTGCACATTACACTGTCTGTACTGTTTGTTCAATGTGCATGACTACACGAGTTTGGCAGTCAATCATGACAAGGTCGCACCACATTGGATGGAGAAAATCAATTTTTAATTGTCCTAAGGCCAAAAAATGCATAAAAAGCAAAATGACATCAGTTTTGAATTGTTCTGGGGCCAAAAGCAGCATAAAAAGCAAATGACATTGGTTTCTAATTGTCATGAGACTGGCACAATATGTTCAATATGCTGTCCACTGTTTCCTGCCACAAGTTGTAAACAAGAAGCAGCACATTTCACAACAGATGTGTCGGGGTCACACTCAGGGTGCGCTCCATAATGCTTGCTTTCATTTCAGCTATGTTTGTAATTAGAGTACTGACCACAACATCTTTCAGATAATCCCACAGCCAGAAGTCAGACAGATTAAAAGCAGCTGATCTGGATGTACAGGCGAGGGAAACGACAGCTGATAATTCTAGTAATTCCAAAATGCCTCTGCAGCTGCTGGTTCGCTGGCTGTGCAGTATGGGGAGGAGTGTCATCTTACATAAAAATGATACTACCAACGTATCTATGCTGTTAAAGGGCTGGAATTATGGTTCGCAAAAGACTCTCATAGCATTTACCCATGACACTACAGGTAACGGTGCCCATTGGACTCATCTCCTTGAAAAAATACAGCCCTACAATAAACAATGCCATCACTACACACCACACAGTCACATTCGCAGGCACTTTTTATGTGCGTGCGGATTTTCTGTTGCCCATATTCTGCAGTTTTGCATATTGACATGTCATTGGAGACGGAAATGGGCTTTGTCTGTGCACAGAATGTTTTATGACCATTCATTGTCCACTTCCACATGAGCAAGAAATTCCAGAGTGAAAATTTGTCTTGCTAGCAGGTCAGCAGGAAGTAATTCCTGGACATATGGGTTATTCTGTACGGATAGCAATGCAGGATGTTTCGTAGGATTTTATGCACCGTGCTTGCAGGCATGTCGAGTGTTGGGGACAATTCCCTGTGCACTGGATGTTCATATACCATCATTCGACCTCTCGTGCAATGCTGTGGCCACATCTTAAACAGGCACTGGATCAACTGCTTTCCTCCTCCTGCCACATTGCACTTCAAAAGAACCTTTCTTTTCAAATTTTGTAATCTTTTCTCCAGCTCCTTACCATATTTTGGAACTGGTGCCTTTTTTGTCACAATGACTGTCCAGAATGTCTGCAGGGCTACTGGCTTTACCAACAGCATGCTATCCTTCCTGGAGACAGCCATGTTGGGTGTCTCAGGCACAAACTGAGGAAGAACACTGTGCCACATTTCTATTGGTATACATATTCTGACACTTAAAGTGCCACCTATTGCTAAATTTTCATTAATCATCCCCACCCCTTCCCAAGTTATGATTTTCTTTGCATCAATAACATACTGTTCAAATTTTCAGGCTTCATAATATGATAAAATTACTCTTCACTGCTGTAGTCATTGATCAATAAAATATTAGTGAAGAACTGCTAGGAAATGTAAGATAATAAATATGTTGTAACTAATGAAACTTTGTGCCAGATCTGGACCCCAAATCTGGATTTCCTGCAAATCTGAGTTCAATTTCCAGTCTGGCACAAATTATCATTAGTTGCAACATATTAATATATTTATTGATGGTATTGTATCTTTGACAGTGCCACAGAGAATCTAATTTATATTCTCAAAACAGAAGAAAAAACGTGCTTGTAAAAATCAGTTAATACATTTATGATATGTTTCTCTTACTGTGATACTCTGTTAGCTTGAGTAGTAACAACTGTTTTCATGGAAAATGTTAATGGAAGTTGCAGCCTACTTCAAATTTATTTTATAACCCCTTTTCCACCAATTTCCATCTTGCATGTTTTACAGAATCAAAAACATCAAATATCCAATTGACTGCTGTACTAGAAATATCATTTCTTAAATGCAGAAGAAATTTGTAGAAGCTCTTCCTCTTTTGCCAGAGTAAATATTTAGTGGGCAATTTGTTTAACAGTTATTAAACATGACACCAAAGAATCAGAAAATTGACTAGATATTGTAGGTTATCAGATACCACCAGATCAGTAAACCAACCTGGGACCTTGCCATTCACAGGCAACGCTTTTATCGATTGAGCTATTCAAGCACAACTAATGACCCACCTTTTATTGCAGTAGTACTAGCCCCAGAAGCTGTGCAGGAGAATTTCCGTGACGTTTGGAAATTAGGAAAAAGGTACTAGCGGAAGTATGGGTGTGAGTTTTGCATCGTGTGTAGATAGCTCAGTCTGTAGGAGCATTGCCGACAAAAGGCAAAGTTCCAGGTTCTGAGCCACAGTTCACAATGCCATTTTAATATGCCAAGAACTTTCAGTGCAAACTCCAATGCAAAGTGAAAGAATCAATCTGTATTCGTTCAATTATTAACTCTTGAGCTTTTTGTAATGTGAATGTTCGCACGGTTCACTTGGTACACATGTAAAGAATAGCTATCTTTATAGTACCAAGGGAAACATATATGAGCAAAATCACAATTTAATCTTAAACAATAGAAAATGTTCGATGGAATATTAACAATATTATGAAAATGTTACATTGTTACTCACCATATAGCGGAGATGCTGCGTTGCAGATATGCATATCAGAATGTCCGTCAAACAAGTAAGCTTTCAGCCAAAAAGGCCTTCATTGGAATTAGACAAAACAGACACACACACACACACACACACACACACACACACACACACACACACACACACACACACACACCCACACCCACACACACACACACAAACGCACTCTCTCTCTCTCTCTCTCTCTCTCTCTCTCTGGCCGCCGCGGCCAGTCTGCCTTGGCAGCCAGAGGCGGTGTGTTTGCACCTGTGTGTGTGTGTGTGTGTGTGTGTGTGTGTTGTCTACTTTCAGTGAAGGCCTTTTTGGCCTAAAGTTTATTGTTTTACAGTCTTTTTGTTTTGCATGTGTGCAACTTTGCATCTCCACTATATGATGACTAGCAATTTATCCTTTTCGTAGCATTGAACCCAGATCTTACTTTAAAAATAAACCTCGCATTATATCACTCTGTTGCTACATGCAAGTGTTATCCCACAATAATGACCCACTAGAAATATTAAACAGCCCATTTCTATCAGGTCTCTGCCCATCACTTATTGCATTACTAATTATCTCGTAGATAACTGCCTGATTGCTTGATTGTGCTGATAGGTCAGAAACTTTGTCATTTTCTTGCATGGATTGTAAATTTTTTCTCACATAGCTTGCAGTTTATTTTATATTACTGCTGCTGATTTGGATGTATGACAACACAACTTAATACTGTGATATCTAAAGCAATAATGAAGGAATAGGTACCAACTTGCAATTGTAAAACAACAGTGAACAATAAAAAACATGTTATTTTTGATTGGCACACTTTGTACAAAGGCGTGCTTGCTTGAGGGTTAAAGAGGATGCTGTCCAATCAAAAAAAGTATTAAGTATTGAGACACAGCACGCACATTTAATGGTGTGGTAAATACTGATTTGTTGAAGAATTACATAGTGCAGAACTTCATTTAATTGTTGTTTATGCCTGAATTGTTACTAAAATTGCAAAACACATCTTACAGGGACCATTCTTGGACGCAAATTATGCAACATCAACTCCTTTGTCGCGGCCTGCACCAGTGTTGGACTCCTCTGCTTCACTGACTGCTGGTTTGGCTGGTCAGTCTGCTGGTTCTGTACCGCCAGGGTCACAGACTTCTTCAGCTGGAACATCCAGTTTGCGCCGTATGCGCAAGAAGGAGCTACTGCGTCAATACTGGACCCAAGAGCGCAATCTGGATGAACCTGGAGGCGGTGGTCCTGAGCCAGGACCAGAACCTGGTCCTCCTGCCAATCCACCACAGCGAGCTGTTATTTCCATACCAAAAGCTGTTGCATCCATGACATCAATTCCTACACGTGAAGACTATAAGGCAGTTGTCGATGCTGCTGCGAATATGGAGCGCAAACGGCGTGGTGGGAAGGGCACAGGAACACCGTTGCAAGGCCCATACGATGACATCAGTATTGGACCAGGTGCCGACCGTCGCGGTATAGCCCTTTCTGCTCCTGCCGTTCGACGTCGTGGTCGTCCTCCGAAAGCGCCACCACCTGCGCTTGCTGCAATAGCCCCTGTTCAGCCACCCACTCTGCGGATAAAAATAGGATCTGCAGGGAATGCCGGGGTTGTTTCTGCGGCTACAGCGGCTGGTTCTGACGGCGAGGAGAAACGACTTCGCATTCGCCCACCAAAGAAGAGGTTAGCACCAACTAACAATGCAGCACCTTCTGTAGAGGAGCTCAAACGAGAAAGCATGAAGTTCCGACGACGCATTATGCAGGACTTCGATCAAGAAGAGAAGAAGGAAGGCAAGAGGCGACGACAGCAACAGTCACAGCAACCACTTGCCGTTCATGAGGTCCATTTGGTGCCTCAAGAAGATGAGGTAGCACCCAAGATTGTGATTCGTATAAAAAATCAACGCACGACAGATGTAACACCATTGTTACCACAGTTAGAATCGCGCAATCCTGGTGATGTGCCACAGTCAGTACCTGTAGATCTTACTGAACCTCCAGCAGATGCAAGTGTCCCTTCTGTAGAGGGAGATTTGACCAAAACAGTGGAACGAACAGTTCAACCTCCATCTGCTGCCCCAGCAACAGCCCCCGACCCTCCCGCTCCTCCAGATGTTCGGACGTCTAAAGTGAGTCCCATAAGGTTAAAGCTAGCGCGTTGTCAAGAAGGTTATGTGATGAAAAGTGCACCAGTGACTTTAACAGAAAATAGTGAGGGTGGGACTGGCTGTGAAGTAAGGTGATGAACACTTACACCCGGCCCAGGCAATGGACCATGTACGCGGGCACGTGCATTGGCCACTTTCAGCATCTGAAGATTTCCTCCTCCTTTTTTATTGTTACAAAAGTGTGAGGGAGAATGGTCAGCTGGTACATACCAATAGATGGAATACTGATGTAAGGATTTAAAGAAAAGTCTTCTACAAATTCTCTTCTTTGATAAACTCATTACTTTAATCATTGAGTTGTGCAGCACAACTTTTGTTTCAACTGTGTATTCCTTTCACACTGTATTTATGGAAATGAAATTTCAGATGCTGAATCTGGTATGCAGTTTGTTTATCTTTCAAACAGTTGTGTGCAAGAACAACATACATCTAGACTGCACTTTGCCTGTGTGTCGGTGTGTAGAGTTACATGCGTAGTATTTATTGTTAATGACTTTGTTAAATATACTTTTTTTACTTTTTAACGTTGGATGTGGCAGCAAGGGACAGGTGTGATAGCTGTGGACCTCTATCACTTAGTTTGACCCACCGGAGGTGAAAGCTGCCGCGGACTAAATGGACGGCATTTTAACAGCTTTCCAGTCCAGTAGTGTTTTGCCAAGTGTTTTAAATTAATCTAAAATCAGAGTTTCCCTTTTGTTTTATTTCTCATGTTGTTGGTATATAAAAAGAATGTGTGATGAGCTATTTAAACTCTTTTTAGATTGTCTTGTATATTTGCACAGTGTATAGTCAGCTTTAGTACAGGAAGCAGTTAGTGTACAAAAGTCAATT
This sequence comes from Schistocerca nitens, assembly GCF_023898315.1. Taxonomy (NCBI): domain Eukaryota; kingdom Metazoa; phylum Arthropoda; class Insecta; order Orthoptera; family Acrididae; genus Schistocerca; species Schistocerca nitens. The sequence continues at coordinate 436,577,204 of NC_064618.1, forward strand.
ACTGATTTAAGACTTGATTAATATTTTTGTACATATAAGTGTTGAAATGTATTATAGCAGTTTATTTGTAAGTTCATATTTTATTTGAAGTATATGGTTTGCAGAAATTGTTAAAGAATTATTTTTTTTATTTTATGTACCTTTAAATTGCTTTTTATAAAAGTTTACAGTAAACACATTTTCAATCACAAGTTTAATAAGTGAACTGAACAAACTCTCTTTAAAGGGTTGTGACCTGTGCATTGCCGCCGTATCATCATACTAGAAAAAGATGTAAGAACAGTGTTGGAACCTAATTATTCGTAGGATGCAAATGCATGTAATGTAGTTTAAAATGCATCTCACTTTGCTGATCTAAAAGTTGCCATTTTTTTATCTGAAACTGTGTACCTGTTTCTAGAGTCAAGTGAGAACTTAAGTGTTGTACTCAATTTTTACATAAAGAATGAAATAGTAGAGCTCTTTAACAGCAAAAGTGCCACGTATTTGCTGCTATTATATAAAGTGTTTTTATTCAGGATTGTTGTAAAAGACAACATTTTTAGCTCCTGTGATGGCTTCTAAAAATATATCTTGGCCAAATGGCTGAGATTCAGATTTTAGAAGGTAAAAAGTGTTAACGAGGTCATGCAGACATCTTTTGGATTTGTGTATGTACCTCATCCTGCAATAATATAATATTTTGTTGTTTTGTGTGTACAATCAAGGTGCTTAGAATTCAAATCTGATATCAAAAAGAATTCAGAGGTATTTTTAAAAATTGATACGTCTCTAATGATTCGGGTGCAATACATGATTTTCATTTGTTAAAACAAATTAAGTATTACAGATGTGAAAGCATTTTACTAGACCATACTCTCAGTCTTAATTGAAATAGTGCAACCCCAGCAGTATACTGACCTTTTGTATTTTATTTATATTTGCGAATATGGTGTAATATCCAGTCATTAATTTATAACAGTGAGTTTATAGTAGCATTAATCTCTTGAACTCAAAGAATCACACAGTTGTTACTGGGAGAAACTTTTCCATTGAAGCACAAGGCACATATTTTCTATTTTATGACAAAAATCTACTTCCGTACTCTATCTCTTTGTGCACTGTAGTAATATTATATTTTGAGAGTCTGATACGTGTTTAACATTTGCATGATTTTTAGGCTGTTGATCTGTTCTTTTGTTCTAAACCATTGTAAAAGTTAGCCGATATTCCTTTTTCCTTCCAATATTGTGTATAGGTTTTGTGATTGAGATACAGTGTACAAACCATAATTGTTTTGTACAGAGAATATTTGTTTTAATTATTTTTCTCATAATTATAAATAAAGGTATATGTTGTTGTAAATAATGTACAAGTGATGCTGGTCCTGTAAGATATGGTGTTGTAATGTGCACATAGTTGCAATGTGAAATACAAATCTTTTTTTAGAATGAGAAAACGAATGGTATGCATATTTAATATGTTGTCACCACCCTTTTTAAAATGAACTCAACCTGCCATCATTGGTTTTGTGTTTTGCTGTGCAATATTACTAAATAAAATATTCTCTGTGCCAGAGATTAAAAGGCAGTCATTAAAGGCTGTGCATTCAGTGAACAATAGTGAAAGGTAATAAAGTCTCACTTTCTGAAAGATAAATTTATATCTCATCACATTAAAATATATGTACCTGCCTCATCATAAGTATCATGTATGTTTCTTGGTTTTATTACTTGTCATCCATATTCTGCAGCATCTCTTAGATGTACTATAAGAAACTGACACGAGATTCATCACATATGAAGAACATTCATCAGGATTCAGTTTACCTCATCAGAATCACATTAATGACTGCTATAAATGAAGTGAATCTGTGATCTGTAGTATGTAGGTGTTCACTAGCCTTTTACTATAGCATTTATTAAACATAGTTATATAAATTTGTACTTTGACAGTGGTGTTGCGCTACCATTACACTGTATAATTCAGAAACTCTTGCAACAGAACACTGAATAAATATCTGAATTATAATGAAACTTCCCTACCTCACAGTTTTTGTTGTTTATTCGTGAGTTGCTCTCGGAAACAAATTAGTAGCTAGCTTGTTTCTTTGAAGCTTGATAATAAGTGATTTGAGTCTCATTATGATGATCATCTATATTTTTATTTGCCCTTTTAATGAGGGAGGTATAATAATGGAAACTTACTTACCAATTCTTTTCTCTTTTTTTTACTATAGTGTGCATGCTAATGATGTTATTGACTTCGTCACATGGCTGGTGTAGCAAGAATAAGTTATTAAACACTTTTTGTTAATATACAGAATGATGTATTGCTGTCTGTTTTTGTCCCCTTGCTAGATAATATCAGTATTTTCCAAACATTCTGAGGACATTGTGATGTACTGTAACTATTTTGCTCAGTATGATCTTTTACCATAACTTGTGAGAGTTTCATTGCATATAGACTTATTGCAGGTGTGCTGTATCTCTCTCTCTCTCTCTCTCTCTCTCTCTCTCTCTCTCTGTGTGTGTGTGTGTGTGTGTGTGTGTGTGTGTGTGTGTGTGTGTTTCCACTGCCTTTTTTATCTGCCCAGTTACATATATTGTCTACAACAAATGAAGATTGTCTAGTTAATGCACACTGAAGAGTGAGGAGGAAGATAGAGTAGGTCCAATTGTTGCACATGTTTTGAATTTGGAGTTCCTTTAGAAAGAATGGAAAGGCAGAAAAATAAGGAGTAAGAATGTACATGGCTTGTCTGGTTACAAGCATTTCTATTCCCATAACTTTGTTGTTGCAGATTTAAGATTTCATTTCTTGTCTTTCCGGTGAACTTAATTTTGAATAATAATTATTTCAAATCTGAAGCAGTACTTAGAAGCAGATCAGCCAGATAATAATTGAAACTGGAATGATTCCATTCTATGCAACACTCTTTAATGGTTTACCTAGAATAGGCTTTCTTTGAATCACAAGTGGTCTGGATTTATAGGCCTCATTTTCTGGATACCCTGGAATGGCTTGAAATCTCTACCGTAACAGACTCACAAAAGCTTTCTCCAAATCACTTGGATACAGTTGAATATCTCCCAGACTTATGTTATCAAGTCCATTAGGATTCTACAGTTTGGCTCTGACAACCTTTTCCACACAAAACGTTGTTACAGCCTTTGGATCCACAGGTAACACAGCTCTTTTGGTGCAAACTCTCTGGTTTGGTGTATTGTCAATTTTGTGAGTGGTTTTACTTTGTAATACTAGCTCTGTTGTATAAAAATAAAGAAACTGGGCCATATTGGTCAAGCCAAATGTGGACACCCAGAAAATTTAGAGAAGGTACTCCTTGTCTTATGCGATAATAACCTGATCTAGAAGCTGATAATCAGCTGCTGCCGTAATAACGTGACTTTTAAGTCACACCTTAAAATGAGATCAGTGCTGTTTAAACTTGGATCATTGTGCAGAGAACAGAATTTTGCTGGTCACCCATATTCCATATTATGTTGTCTGGAAAGTAACCTCCATTACGCTGTAAATAAAATAGTGGAATATTTAAAGCAGATATAGTAGAAAACCTTAAAAAAACACTTTCGTATTGTTTCTCTCCATAAGCATCATTGAAGTTAAAGTTTTAATTGTATCTGTAAAAAGTTCCAAATTTAAAATTAAGGGAAGGCAACCATTCATCTATAGTGGACTAATGCGTGGAGTGCAGAAACACACAGCAGAAAACAGCATTACATGATTATTGATAGCAGTTGCCTTAGCTGAGGGAGGTCCACACCAATGTTTTTCTGTCCACATCCTGCATTGCTTCTTCCATCCCACCCCCCCCACCCCCTCTCCCCCCACCATGCAGATATTGCCCCTTTCTCTTCTTCCCCTCCCGCTCCTCTTTTCCCTCCCCTATTTCCCCCCTCTCCCAGTTCTTATATCTGTTTTTGTTGTACCCTCTGTACTAATTTTTTCATCTTGTTGTGCCTTTTTCTCACTACTTCCTCCTTGTGTCCTTACCAACTCCCTCCCTACCTCCGTCAGCTTGGGCAACTGCTTCCAATAATCGAGTATCAATAATTTGTCTTGCCATGATCAAGGGAGTGAGTATTTGGGTGGGTGTGTGCATGAATGTGTGTCTTTCTAGAAAAGGGGCTGGTGCTCGAAAGCTAATGTGACTGATGTTTTCTGTTATGTATTTCTACACTCCACGCAATTTGGGACTTCAACAATGATGCAAATTCCTGAGTGAAGCAATGTGTAAAATTCAGGAATTTCCATTATTGTTAACATTTCAAATTTTCTTTGTGTAAAATTCAGCTGCCTAAAATTGCAGCTATCCCATTACAGCATGTGGAAGCTCTTTGCACGAGTCAAAGCACTGTGAGCCAAGCCACTTCTTCATACATGTAAAGAGGTGGTTATCGCTTGGAGAGAAGTCAGTTGTAGAGCAGGTGTTCAAAAAGTACCATTCGATCTCACACAATTATTCCTGTGTTTGCTGACAAAATTATAGCCAAGCAACTCTTACAAAAATGTGAAGCCAGTGTCACTTGTTTTGAATGGATCTTCTCAATTTTCTTAATGTGTCGCAGTAAGATTCAGAATAGATTACTCATACCATAAAATCAAGAAAAGATTTTTTTTAGCATCTCAGAAAACAATAGCCATAAACTTTCTGGCTGACTACGTTGGGTGTGCTGTTTTGGGTTTGTTGATCATGTCAGTATGACCCCACACCATTGACCATTATTTTGCATTTAAACCACCATAAAAAAATCGTATCTCATCACTGATCACAGTTCTGTCCAGTACACTTTACTCACACAATCGTAAGAAGCAAGTCTGGAGAAGCAGTCATCCATTAAGTTTTGTGATTTCTGGAAATGAGTTTTGATATATGAGCACACAGCTTTTGCTACCCTAATTGTTTAGTCAAGACGTCATGCAAAACACTTGGGGAAATCTATAGAAATTTGTCTGACAGTTGAGGCGTGAAGCACGGGTTCTCATGAATGAATGTTTTTGTGTATTTTCCATATTAATTTGTTGCTGATCACAAATGAACAGCCACTTCTGTCACCATCATCATCGTCCAGTATTTCACTCTTAAACAACACTGTTGATGCACCACACCACTTGTCACATTCGGGCTGCTTGCACCACAAATTTTGCGATAAATGTCAACAGCTGTGAGCAAGCTTTTTATTTTGTTTTTACTACTGCTACTACTACTACTACTACTACTACTACACACACACACACACTAAAATATGTATTACAGAATGTATTGCACACTTGGTGGGATTTTCAGTTGCAACAATCATTTTGGATAACAATTGTAGGCAAATGTGAATGTGGTTTTGTCACTATCAGTCCTAATCATACTGACCTAGTTTGTGAGTCAGCATAGTAATTGTTTGTTCCTTCCATTATTTCCCATCTTGCAAAAAAACAGAGGTTGCTTTCCAGGTATCTATCGTCCTTAGTAGGCCATATGATCCTCATTGTAATGGCTTTTACTCGCATGGGTAGTTTCACTGTTAACATGACCTACACATGCACTGAGTGAGGTGATGCAGTGGTTGAAATCCTTGTCTGGCCATCCAGATTTAGGTTTTCCGAGATTTCCCTAAATCGGTTAAAGAAAATGCAAGGATGATCCATGTGAAAGGGCACAGCAGATTTCCTTCCCCAATCCAAGCTTGTGATCCACCTCTAAAAACCTGATTCTGTGTGTGTGTGCGTGTGTGTGTGTGTGCGTGTGTGTGTGTCGTGATTTAGATTTTCCAAACTTTTTTCAAAATGCTTCTTGTGTATGTGATAATGATTCTCTTTCATTTATTTCCTCATTCTTTTCTATACGAGTTAAGGCCCCATCTGCAATTACCTTATGTTCAGGATATTAAACTCATATCTTACTTTGTTTTTTCACTCACAATGAATATTTTCAGAAAAGCTGTCTACATCAACAACATCAGAATGCCTCATCTGCCTTCCTAACACACCATGGGACATAATAGAAGATGGGTTCTTGTTTCACTAAACGGATTTGCTTATTCCAACAGTAGCAGTCCCAAAGAGATGGTAATTTGCAGTCCATCATGCCCTTGTTTTACTTTTTTTTTCCTCTAGTGTCCACACTGTCACTGAGACATTAAATTTAAATCTACCTTCTGTTGCCCTTTTGATTCATCATTCTGTTTACACACACACACACACACACACACGTCCCTCAATATTTTCATATTTTTTTTGTGTTTCTTGATTTTAAATCAGCTTACATCTAGTTACATCTTTTGTGGGGCAACATCTCAACAACTCTTTATTAACAGAACTCTGGAATTTTAATCACAGTTGTTAGCCCACTGCTACGTACTGTTCATTTGCTGTACCTTGACTATATTTTGTGCAATGTTCAGAATGACTGTTACATGACTTCAGCACATTTACACCATACAATTTCTTTTTGACGTTTACTTTCCCCTTTGCGAAATAGTCTTGAAATTTGCTACAGATAATTGTTCAATTTAAGTCTGTTAGACTTTCTCCAGTGTTTCTTGTTTTGGCAACCAGTAAGTTCTTTCTATTGTTGCACAAATATTGGTATATTTCTTTATTACTGGTACATTATTAAATCCTTAATAGCTACTCAAGTCACATTGAATAATAATGAGAACATTACAGATAAATTCTCTCTGTCATCTATCCTGGAGCAGGAGTTTGTTGCTGGTTTTCAGAGTTGTGTAAAGAAATAATTTTTCCAAAACTTTACTGTGTGACCTGTCCATAAAGCAGCAAAAACATTTTCTTTCACCTATTACCCTTTACAGTGGTGCACCATTGACTTGTTGCTAGCACTGCTTAGGTGATCGGTGGTAGACTTTCTTCAAGCAATAAGCAATTATTCGTTCCACTGTTTTGTTGATGACTGACTACATATTTTACTGTAAACTTTTGATATGTCAATTTCAAGATTACATTACTTCTCAGCACTTTGTACTGATTTCTTACAAAATTTCTTTTACCTAACTGCTGATTTGCTACTTCCTGCTTTTGCTTCACTATTTTCAAGTATCACTAAAATAGCCATCAAACTGCAGAAAAGTGTTGTATATTTAGCACTCCTATAAGGTTGTGTTCTCAGGCTGTGTAAATTTGGTAGTGGATCCAGAATATGTACATACTGCGTTACCACACTCCAGCTATAACTTTCATTGTAAGGTAATTACCATGGCATATTCTGTGACACTGTTGGTTGAAGCACTACTAGATGTACAGCAAAATGCGTATGTAATTTGTTTTGTAGAGAAATGTTTTAGATCACGTTGGCTTACAAAATTTTCGTTGGTTGTTAATAATCAAAGACTGAGTTAGCAGTTGAAATCTGAAAATAAAATAAAAACACAGTAGAAAAACTGGTATTTTCCACAACTATGTATAAACAATGCATGGAAAGGAGCATTCTTGGCAGATTAAAGCTGAGTGTTGGATCATAAGCTGAGTGTAAATATTTGTCTGAGGAATGCACAAACCCTTGTGCAAGTTAACAATCCAACAAGCAGTTTCCATCAACTAGGACATTTCTTAAATAATGTTGGAGCTGTGGCACAGTGAAACATTTAAGCATCAGCTCTGTCTTCACCTTGCAACTCAAGGTTATTGTTGACTGCCAAAAACTGCATTAAGTTACGTTCTAGCACTTAGCAGTGTCGGGCCAAATCCTCTTCTTTCTCTCTGATGGGTGGTACAACAGTTTTAAATTGTCATGTACTACAGACGTGCCCTAATGATTTAGTTTGCTCAAATGAAGCAAAGTTAATAGTACAAAAGAAAAACACATAACTGGGCCAGTTCTACAGATCTAATGAAAAGAACTCCACCAATGGCTATAAGCTAATGTCAAGACATGCTTCTTAAATTGTTTTTGGATACAAGTATGCCGGGAGTAACCTCCTGGAAGAATCTGTAGAACTTTATTACAGACTGTGTGACATGGATTCAGAATGTGTAGGTAACTGAAACTTGTAATATAATAAAACAAAAAATGAAAAATTAATTCTGTGCATATTTATTGATAATGCTACAGTAACTACTTATTATAAAATTGATATCCATTTACTGTAGAAATGTCTCTTTCCAAGATTTAAAATTTTCAGCTAACTTACTTCGTCCATAAGTGAGTAGTATTTCTATTTCTACCATCCCTTCTTTGGTATACATTGTACTCACACAAACCATCAACTGCAGATGGTTGACTGAATGACTAATGTGCATTAAGACAGTCATGCTGGTTAATGTGCCCCTAGTAACTAAACAACATTTGCTTGATACATTTTTAGTTTTGCTTCTGGATAAAAAGTTATTTGGTGTGGTCATGGTAAATGTACATTTGTACTACTGCGGTGGATCTTGGCCTTGTGTCTGTGTTGGCTATGATAATTTGTCCACTATGCTGTTCATAGTAGATAAACTGCTTTCCTATTTTATTGTTTGTTAATAGACCTATTCCCGCATTAGCCCTACATCACTTTATGTTGAGTTGATAACCATGTAATCACTTAATGGGAAAACTGTTCTTTTCTTGAGATACCTCTTCAAAGTGGTTTCAACTATTGTATAGCCATCTTTGAGGTATGTAAGCCACCCACCACACCAAGGTTTTACATTTTAGGAGGATTTTCCACTTATGCATCTACATTAATAAGATTGTTTGTGTGTAAGGTCTGTCTAATGGTGTCTGTTCCTTATGATAGATTTCTCCATGACTAGTAAAGTTGAGTATGGCTTTGTTCTTCACCGTGTTAACAAAGTTCATGTCTATATTCATTGGTAGTTTTATGGATATTGGTTGATCGTTTATCACCTACTGATGATCCCAAAACTTGTACATAGGTCAGTTGTCATATTGTCAGCATCACTCATAATTACTGCTGTCCATTGAAACTGCAAAATCATGAAGGATAGAAAATAACAAAATTGATATATTGTGTGTGTACAGTATAATAGGAAGAATACAGGATTAAATTTGCAAGTGGTACACAAGATTCCAAATTCAATACACACAGCTGCCACTTGTGGCAGCAACATTCACTCTAAACCACCTGAGCATTGACTCAAGTTAAACCTGCCTACACACTCAATATGTCCATCATGATTTTGTATGCAGAACCGGAGTTTTTCTGAAAAAGACAATGTGAGTCCTGTGTTGTTGACAGTCCATGGTGTCGCACATACTAATGCTACATACAAGCCCATTTCCTCATGCAATGTGTATGACAAGGCTCTAAAATCTGGTACAATCAAGTGAAAAATACGCTGATGAGCAAAAGCACTATGGTTGCTGTTCACTGTGTGGCTGGATACCTTCTTGTGGTATTGCAGACGAGGAAAGCATGTAAGCAAAGGGGAATCGTTCTAATGATGATATGATCTGTAAAGTGGAAAATCCAGTAACATAAGCAACTTTCACAAATGGCAGATTGTTATAGCCCATTGCATGGGAATGAGCATCACAGAAACAGTGAAACTGATCGGCTGTTTGTTACTGTTGGGAGCATCAATGAAATGTGGTGGAAGGACAATGGAATTATGAGCAGGCAACAAGATATTGAACATCATCATAGAACATGGCTTGCTTGCCCTGTAAAGCAGGAGAGTCAGCTCTCTTTGTGAGATCTGGTGATAGAGTACAATGCTGGTGCAGATGCAACTGTTTTGGAAAACACCATTCAGCGCACAGTTGTGAACGTGTCACAGAGGATAACTTCTATCTGTTCCTGTTTTGAACCAGTGAAGTCATCAATTGCAATTTAGTTGTTACAGGACCATGAAGATTGGACCTTGGACCAGTGAAAAAGTATCACCTGATAGGATAACTTTCATATCTTGTTACACCAGGTCAATGATCATGTCCAGATACAGTGTCACCCCGGTGAACAGCTGCTTGAAGCCTGCACTGCATCGCAGATACAGGCTGATGGGGGTAGTATTATACTATGGGAGGGGGGACATTCACCTGGGTTTCCATGAGACCTGTGGCAATAATCAAAAGCAACATGACATCTGTAGACTGTTGTTGTAGTTATTGTTGTGGTCTTCACTTTGATGTGATTCCCCAAGCTACTCTATCCTGCACAAGTCTCATCATCTCTATGTAACTACCCCACCTACATCCATTTGAGCATGCTTACTGTTTTGAGGCCTTTGTCTTCCTTGACAATCTTCCCCCCATGCTTACATCCATTACCAAATTCACAACCCTTGATGGCTCAGGATGTGCCCTATCAATTGATCCCTCTGTTTTAGTTAAGTTGTACCATAAATTTCATTTTTCCTCAATTCGATTCAGTACTTCTTCGTTTGGTTATTCAATCTATCCATCTGACCTTCAGCATTTTTCGGTCAATTAGAAGCTTCTATGTTCTTCTTTTCTGAACTGTGTACTGTCCACATTTCTCTTCCCTGCAATGCTGCACTCCAGAAAAATACCTTTAGAAAAAAACTTCCTAAATTTTAAATTTATATTAAATATTAACAAATTCCTCTTTATCAGAAAGCTTTCCATGGTATTGCCAGTGTGTATTTTCATCCTCGTTACTTCAGCCATTGCTGGCCACAGTGGCCGAGCGGTTCTAGGCACCTCAGTCCAGAACCACGCGACTGCTAAGGTCGCAGGTTCGAATCCTGCCTCGGGCATGGATGTGTGTGTGATGTCCTTAGGTTAGTTAGGTTTAAGTAGTTCCAAGTTCTAGGGGACTGATGACCTCAGATGTTAAGTCCCATAGTGCTCAGAGCCATTTGAACTTCAGCCATTATCAGATATTTTACTGCCAAAATAGCAAAACTCATCTATTACATTTAGTTTTTCATTTCGGTACATGATTCCCTTAACATTGCTGGATTTAATTCAGTTACACCCTTGTTTTAGTTTTATTGATATTTGTCATATAATCTCTTTTCAAGACACTATTCATTCTGTCAGAGACAGTTTGAGAACATTTTTTCTCACAAACATTTTATTTTTTGGTGCCCCCCTTTTCCCTTATACACTTTCATCTGTGTTATACACACTGTACACATTTTAGTGCCCCCAGTGCCCTATCAGCTTTGCACCCCAAGTGGCCACTACTAATTGTGATACATCCTGTATAAAAATCTTGTAGCTGTGGTGCCCCTCTCAGCTTGATGCCCCAAGGGCAGCTTGTGTCACTTGGGCATTAAGCCAGCCTGCATTCTGTTCAACTGCTCTTCTAACTCCTTTGCCATATCTGACAGAACTACAATGTCACTGGCATACCTTAAAAGTTTTTATTTCTACTCCATGAACTTTAATTTCCCTTTAAAATATCTCCTTGATTTCCTTTACTACTTGCTCAGTGTACAAACTGAATAACTTCAGGAACAGGCTACAACCCTGTCTCTCACCCTTCTCAATTACTGATTTCCTTCATCTACTTCAGCTCTTATAACTGCAGTCTGCCTTCAGTACAAGTTGTAGATAACCTCTTATTTCTTATGTTTCATTGCTGCTACCTTCAGAGTTTCAAAGAGTACAGTCTAGGAAACATTGTCAAAAGCTTTCTCTGAATTTACAAATTCTGTAAACCTGTGTTTACCTTTCTTCAGCCTATCTAATAGGATAAGTTGTAATGTCTTGCGTGTTCCTGCATTTCTCCAAAATCCAAACTGATATCTGGCCAAGTCGGTTGCTATCAGTTTTTCGATTCTTGTGCAAATAATTTGTGTCAGTATTTTGGAATCACAGCTTATTAAAGTAATGGTTCAGTAGTATTCCCATTTGCCTTGTTTGGAATTCCACTTATTACATTCTTCTTTAAATCTGAGGGCATTCTGCCTCTCTCACGTATCTTGCATGCTTGTTGGAACAATTCTTTCCTGGTCGCCTTCTCGAGGATCTCGATAATTTTGAGTGAATAACATCTACTGCAAGGACCTTGTTTCCACTTTGGTCTTTCAGTGCTTTGTCAAATTCTTCTCACAATATCAAATATACCATTTTATCTTCACCTCCTTCCTCTGCTCTTTCTATAACATTGTGCTCAAGTTTGTTACGTTTACATAAATCCTTTATATATTTCTTCAATCTTTCAGCTTCACATTCTTTGTAAATAGTGGCTTGCCATCTGAGCTCTTCCTATTCCTTGCTCAAAGGTCTCAGTTTTGCTATAGGCGGTGTCAATCTTTCCCCTAGTTATGCATGCTTCTGCAGCCTTGTGTTTGTCCTCTAGCTGTTTTACACTTTGTGTCAATCTCATTTTTTTAGACATCTCTATTATCTTTCACCTGCTTCATTTCTGCTTTTTTATATTTTCTGCTTTCATGAATAAAATTAAATATCTTGTGTGTCACCATGGATTTCTACTAGGTCTTGCCTTTTCATCTATGTGACCCTAGTGGTAGAGGTTACCCTCTACCACTACTAGGCATTTCCCTCTCTGTTCCACTCACAAATAGAGCAAGGGAAAAACGATTGTCAGAATGCCTCCGTACAAGTCCTTACACAAAATATACAATGGCGGCAATAGAATTGTTCTGCAAATGGTGGTTTTGTAAATTTTCTCAATAGTGCTTCATGAAAAGAATATTGCCGTCCCTCCAGTGATCCCCATTTGAGTTTCTGTAGCATCTTTGTAATATGTGCATGTTGTTCGAACCTACTGGTAACAAACCTAGCAGCCCCTCTCTGCATTACTTCGATGTCTTGCTGTAATACAACCTGGTGCAGATCCCAAACACTCAAACAGTACTCAAAAGTAAGATGCACTAGTGTCCTATATGCAGTCTCCTTTTCAGATGAACCACGCTTTCCTAAAATTCTCCCAACAAACCAAAGTTGACCATTCACGTTCCCTTCCCCAATCCTCTCATGTTCATTCCATTTCATATTTCTTTGCAACATTACGCCTAGATATTTAACTGATATGCCTGTGTCTAGCAGCACACTAGTAATACTGCATTCAAATGTTATGGGTTTGTTTTTCCTACTCATCTGCATTAACCTACATTTTTCTACCTTTAAAGCTAGCTGCCATTCATCAAATGAACTACAAATGTTTATCCTAAGTCATCTTGTATCCTCTTACAGTCATTCACTGACAGCATCTTCCCATACTCCACAGCACCATCAGCGAATAGCTGCATACCCCGTCCACTACATCTTTTATCTGTATAGAAAAAGACAGTGGTACTATCACACTTCCCTGGGGCACTCCTGACGATACCCTTTTCTCTGATGAACACTCACCATCAAGGACAACTTATTGAGTTCTGTTACTTAAGAAATCTTCAAGCCACTCGCATATCTGGGAACCTGCTCCATAATGTTCGTATCTTTGCTAACAGTTGGCAGTGTGGCCCTGTGTCAAATGCTTTATGGTGATATAAGAGTAATGAATCTGCTTGTTGCCCTTCAGTCATGGGTCACAGAACCTCATCTAAGAAAAGGACAAGCTGAGTTTCACACAAGCAGTGCATTCGAAAACCATGCTAATTTGTGGACAGAAGTTTTCCCTGTCAACAAAATTTATTATAATCAAACTGAGAATATATGCTTTATTTTTGCTGTTTCTTTCTGCCACACCAGACTGGCCCACTTAGCGTAGAATAAAAGTTTCTCTGCAAGATCTGTTGCTAAGTAGTCCAGTAACAGCAGCACAAAAGAGGCCCTTTGCTTGCAAAAAATTAGGTAGAAGATATTATTTTTTATTTTGTGTATATATTTGAGAATATGTAGAATCCAAGTTTTCAACCTTCAAAATCCTCCGGACAACTTTTTGTGCCAAAAAGACCATGAAATTTCAGCACTTTTTGCACATTTTCGTCCATTACTTGGAGACCATGCATCAAAAAGCAAATGGTGGTGGCTTAAACAGTATTATTATAAGGGTTCTCAATATCAATGATCCTTAGTCCTTAAAGGTACCACTCTCTGTCTATGAGGTTCTGTGGTTTTATGAAATATGAAAAGTAGAAGAAATTCACTAACATGCCAGAGTGGAATGGATTCATGGAAGAAGCCACTGATCACTGACACTCAGTTTGTTCAAAAATAATGTGCCTCCCATTCTTAAATGGTCCTCCTACTTTGTACAATATAATATATACATCTCTTCTAACAGCACTGAAAAAATGCATACAACATCGTCAAAGATGGTGTTTTGTCACTTTCGGTCAGCCAATTTATCTGAAGGCAATTGGATACTGTAAGAAACAAAGGCAGTGATTTAGACCATCATTATACGAATTGGTGGGTTTCAACTTCTAATGTCCTCCTTGGGGTGCATCAGTGAAGGAAATTAAAACTATAAACAGAAAAAACACATACTTACTCATTAGTGAGCTGTCTTCCCACTGGAAATTTGATTTCATTGGATAACTGTGACTTAAAAAGGAATTACTTTGGCTTTCAAGTGTATGAACACTTAATAGTGCCTAAAACTGAAAAACTTGATGCTTTTGTAACGTGAAATATCGTGCTCTACAACTTTGATAACGACTTTTTTCATTTGAAGTAGCCATTTTTGAGTAACAGGTGTTGCAGCCAACTTTTTGGCCAAGTTGCTAAAAATGAGTGAACTTTGACAACTGATTGTAGCCAAACAGCAGCACTGATTTTTACACTTAAGTAGGTCATTCAACACAACATTTTATGCTCTTTCACTTTGGTACAGTATTACTAGTAGGATACATAGTTTACAAGTAATAGGTGAAAACATGGAAAAGTGCCAAAATATATTTGTCTTTTTTTTTTCCAATGAAAAGTTATCCCGATGGTTTTGGAGGTTGAAAACTTTGATTCAACATACTCTCCACAATATGCACAAGACAAAAAAAATCCTCTACCTCATTTTTTGCAAGCAAAAAATACGCATTACTGGACTGTGAAGTATGACACTGATAGTTTTAAACTTCATTCATTGATCTTTTTACAGTTGCATGAATTTCTATTAACTTTTGCCTATTGTTATTGCAATGAGAGTGCAACAGCCTTTGCTTCCTCACCAGTTTTCAAATATTGTTGTTAAACCATGGTGGGTGTTTTCCATCATTAATTCATTCAGCACATACTTCTCCAGAGTATGATTTACAGTCCATTTAAACTTTGCGCATAATTCCTCTACCTCCATTGTACTGGAACAAAGTGATGTCCTTTTATTGTTTAAGTGGGATGCTAACAACTTTCTGTCTGTTCTTTCTAGCAGAAATACTCTCCCAGCCTTCTTAAATGATTTATTAACTTTAGTAACCAAGGCACTATGATTACATCATGCTCATTAATCCCAGTCTCTATACTTACGCCATCAGTTAAATCAGGCCTGTTTGTAGCTATGAGGACTGTTAAAGTAGCTGTTTAATAAAATTTTCAGATAGCGTATTCAGAAGAACTTCACAAGACTGTCTGTCTGTACCCCTGTAATGAATCCATAGATGTCCCAGTCTATACTCAGGAGGTTAAAGTCATCTCTAACTAATATTGCATGATCTGGATATTTCCACACTACTGACCATAAGTGTTCTTTCAATGACTCTAAAACCATCACACTGGAATCAGGTGGCTGTTAAAAACATGCAACAATTAACCTGATTTCACCTACACCTGTTATACGTGACCAGATCACTTCACTGTCACACTCAAATTCAACCTCAGCAGAGGCAATATTTTTGTCAGTTGCAGTGAACACAGCCCCTCCTGTAGTACCTTATCTGTCTTTTCAAGATCACTAAATATCACTGAGCTTCCTACTTTGGGTTTCAGCCAGAATAACTTGAGTGTGAGAAGTTTCCTGGAGGGCATTAAATTCAGGAACTTTGTTATAAATGCTTCGACAATTTTCTGATAAAATTTTTAAAAAGTGTCTGTATGCTGATTTCACTATCTGTGAGTTGTCTCGGTGAGTATTCATTAGGGACCCTAGACCTATTGCCTGGCCTGCTGTATTTGTTTCCCCTATTTCAGTCCATCGTTGCTCATGTTCCCTCGAAACCCTCAACAACCTCTGGTGCCTTCAGTTTATGCATGTCCTGTCTTCTTAATTTTCAACCTTTCTCAGTTTCTTTAGTTTTAATCTTTAGGTCACAGCCAATAAATTATTCTTGGAGTCCGCATCTGACCCTGGAAATGTCTTACAGTTCAAAATCTAGTTTCAAAATCTCTTTCTTACCATTATATAATCATTCTGAAACCTCCCAATGTCCTCATGTGTTTTCCATGTATATAACCCCCTTTCATGATTCTTAAAGCAAGTGTTAGGAATGATTAAATTATGCTCTTTGCAATGTTCTACCAGGCAGCTTCCTCCTTCATTTCTTTCCCCTAGCCCATGTCTCCTACTATTTTTCCTTCTCTTCCTTTTCCTACTACTGAATTACATTCATCCATCACAATTAAATTTTCCTCTCCCTTAACTACCTGAATAATTTCCTTTATCTCATCATACATTATTTCAATCTTTTCATCATCTGTGCAGATAGCATATGAATTTGTATTGCTTTGGTGCATAAGTTTATAGAGTGTTTCCATAAATTTAATAAACACAACAATACTCATACTAGAGACTTGTAAGTCATCAATAATATATTCCCTTTCACTATTTACAACAGGCTGCCAACACTGAGGTAACTTTTTGATTCTGCTTCTGAAGAAATCATTTCGTTTTGAGATGAAGAACTCATTGAGCCATGTGCGGAGTGCACATCCAGGAAAGAAGTTCCTTGAAGGTTGTTCGATAGAGAGCAGAAAAGATGAAAATCTGAGGGTGCAAGATCTGGTGAATAAGGTGGATGCAGAATGACTTCCCAACCTAACTCCTGTATAGTGTTTTTGTCAGCCTAACAGAATATGGGCAGGCATTATCGTGGAGTAGCATCACTTCACTCGGTCTTCTTGTTCGTTGTTATTATACTGCACCCTGAAGTTGTCCCAGTTGTTAACAATAAATGTCAGCAGTGATAGCTACAACTTGGACAAGCAATCATAGTGCACCACACCGTAACTGTTCCACCAGATGCACAACATTATCTTTTGCGGATGCAAGCAGGTTTTTGTACGGGGAGTTTCTGCATTGTTTGGGCTCAACCATTCCTCTCTTTTCCTTATGTTAGCATAAAGACATGATTTCTTGTCGCCAGTAATGATACACAATGGGAATGGTCAGTTTTCATGAGCCAGTTGATGATGAAAAGCAGAGATGCACGTTTGGCCACCTGCTGATTTTTGAGATTTTGGCTCAGAGTATGGAGTACCTGTTCACCCAATTTTTGAAGCTTCTGCATTGCATGTAAATGTCACACGACAGTGGAATGATCACAGTTCATAACATTTGCCAGTTCCCCAGTACATTGATGTGGATCATTGTGGATTAATGCATTTAAATGATCTTCATCAAACCCCAAGGTCTTCCTGAATGTGGAGAACCGCTAATATCAAAACAATCCTCCTTAAAATGAAAAAACCATGTTCTTGCCATGCTCTGTCCAATGGCATTATCCCCACACATGACACAAATATGTCTGGCTGCCTCCACTGCTGTCCCTACCCCCCACCTCCACTAAGAATATGTCAGAAATGTTGCAATAGGTCCACTTGGCACTCCATTTTCTAGCGCCATCAGCTCCATTCACTGTCTCCAGATGACAAAAAGACAAGATGTAAACTCAAATAGCAATGGTGAGCTATGAATAAAAAATGAGAATCAATAACTAAACCCATAGCAACTGTAATACCAACATGCAAAACAAAAATACTACAGAGTTATGCACCGACCTAATACTAATGTGGTGAGAGTTGGCTTCATGTCGATCTTCGTATGGTGATACATTCAATATGCTATTTATAGTAGCTTCTCTTCATTCCTGTTATCGTATTCATTATCATGCCTTCTACTGCATTGCCCCTGTTTGAATTTGTGTTGATAAAGATGAACATTATTTTTGATCTCTTGCATCTGTTCTTGCTTGAAGCATTCGCCAACAGTGACGATATCTTCCAGCAGGATAACTAATTGCTACATAAGGCCAGAATCAAGCTGTAGAGGTTTGAGTAGCATGTTTATAACTCACATTGACATCTGGGCCACCAAATTTGCCTGTTCTGAATCACATCAAACACATCTGGGACACTCCATATACATCAACCACCAGCTTGTAAATTACAGGAGCTGCTGACATGTGCATCTGGTGTCATGTACCTCTGGAAATGTACCACAGACTCATCGAATCCATGCCATGCAAAACTGCTGCTGTATTATATTCCAAAGGTGAAGCCACATGTTATTGTTTATAACATTTTAGCTCATCACTGTATGTGTGTTCTGTTGAGCATTATCACTTGGGGTTGTTCAGCTCCTGAGTGGCACTGAGCATGGCCCTCCTGAACCCATTGATTCGATTTTCGTATTGCACAGTTCTGTCTCTATCAAATTCTGACATGTGGTTGATGTATCTGCCTCCGAAGCAATACATAACATGATCATCTATCAACTGATATTCAAATGGGAATTGTGAATGAGAAATCTATTGTGTAATTTTTCCTTATGCAGAATATATAGATGGCGTTACTCCTAGCCACTATCCACAGTTGCATTGAAATGTCAATCATTTGCATATGCAGGTGTGTAGTACAGTTCATGCTAATTGTATATTTGTCACTTGCCATGTTCAAAATGTTTCAGTTGTAATGGCCAGTAGAGTATATCCATAACATTCACTATCACATGCCAATTTCAGGAAACCTGAAAGCTCTATCTGCAAGCAATGGTGTGCCCAGTCCTCTACCTATGAAACTGCCATCCTTTTGGATACATAATCCAGTATTATTGTAAACTCAATTAGTCACCTCATCACAGTAAACAAAAGAAGATGCAGCTACTTGTTTGTTGCTCTTAAGTGATGTATAGCTACAAACATGTAGCACATCCTAGCTTTATTATCACTGCTCACGGACAAATGTAGTGCTGTTAAGCATGCTTTGGTCATCAGGTTATCATATGGGTTGGTCATCTGGTTATCATAATTGGAGGCCAAAAGACTCGAGTAAGTCACATCCCCAGGATGCATGAGTGGCTGAACTCACAAAAATGTTTGAGAGAGGTCTAGGAGACCCCTACCTCAGAACAAATACAAAATGCTATTTATTAAATCAGTATTATCAAATTATTATGGCTTTGGTAATGGAATGAATAACAAAGCTTCTTTTATGATAGTGCAGCTAGTGGGGCATTGTGCACATGAGGACAGTCTGCAGTGTTGTCAGATTTCCTTATGTAAACACCATATGTCACATTCAGTGTCATCCCCTCCACCACTTCTCTTGGCCAGTTGAGTGAGATATAAATAGTGAGAAATTCAAAGGGCATTATCCTGTTGATCAAGAGAACAATTTTTTTAATGCCAGCTTTTGGAGTCGGCCCAGATAAACTGAAAGTATGTTGTTTACTCTCAGAAAAATTATAACACAATTTATGGTATTGTAGTTGAAATACTAAAATAAAGGTCACACTAGTAGTGAGGTTGGGTGCACTTGAGCACAGTCTGCATGTTGACAGATCTCCTTGTGTAAATAAATACCATGTGTAACATTCAAGGTCACCACCTTCTTCCCCTTCCCTAGGCAACTTGGGTGATGTGTAAATGGCAGGAATTTCAAAGCCACATTACCGTGTTGGTCAAGAGAACTGGCACAGCCTGCGTGGTTGCCAGGTCTCCTTATGTGCACAAACCTCTCACGTGTGCTCTTGTGTTGTTTTTACATAAGCCTAATTTATGTCCATCTAATCTTAATTAGTACGAGGGTCATTCAATAATTAAAGAGACAAATTGGACTGGGAAAAAAATTGTTAGTAGGGCAAGTTTGGTAGTTTTATGGCTTTAAGTTGGCACTACTAGTATGAGCTCTGATCAGCTGATGTATCAACATTGTTTTATTTATAACCACAAAAATACATTTCAGGTGGCAAGTCTGCTTGAAATGTCCACATTAGTTGAACAACATTCTGTTATTCGTTTTTTACTTGCTCAGGGCGAGAAATCAGTGAATATATACTGCAGAATGTCTAAAGATTAAGATGAAGACGGTATGAATTGTGAAAATATTTGCAAGTGGGTAGAGCAGTTCAAAAACAGCCATGACTCAGTGACTGACGGACACCTTTCTGGCTGACCAGTTGCAGTTTCAACTCCCTCACTTGAAAGTCGAATTGATGACATTATTCATGCCAACCACCTTGTGACTGTGGAAATGATAGTTAATAAGGTTGAAGTTAGTACTGGTAGAGTTCATAACATTATCTGTAACAAGCTGAAGTACCGCAAAACATGTGCAAGATGGGTCCCAAAGGAGTTGACCCGGATACACAAGGAAATAAAGTTGAGATGTGCACAGAGCTAAAGGAACATTATGAAAAAGAAGGTGAGCATGTCCTCAGCAAAATTTTAACTTGTGATGAAACTTGGGTTCACTATTATGGGCGAGAATCAAAAAGACAAAGCATGGAGTGAAAGAACATTAACTCACCTGTCAAGAAAAAATTCAAAACCCAAGCATCAGCAGGAAAAGCCATGTTGACAGTGTTTTGGGATGCTGAAGGTCCAGTTTTTTTGTGATTATCTTGAAGAGTAGTGTACTGTGAACAGACAATACTACTCAGATTTGCTTTTAAACAAGATGAAGCCAGCCATGAGAGAGAGATGTTGTGGATCTCAGAGGAGAGGTGTGATTCTTCAGAAAGACAACACACATCCTCATATTGGTCAACTAACCCATGAAACCATCGACAGAATGGGCTGGGAAGTACTGCCTCATCCCCCTTACAGTCCTAATTTAGCACCTAGTGATTTCCATTTGTTTGGTGCACTGAAGGAGGCATTACATGGGAAGAGGTTCCAGTTCAACGAGGACATGAAAAAGTTTGTTGGAAATTGGTTCAAACATCATGATAAAGAGTTCTTTGCAGCGGGAATAAAAAAAGCATGTAGTTCGCTGTAAAAAATGCACAAATGTTCAAGGGGATTATGTTGAAAAGAAGAAAAAGTATTGTTTTGT
The DNA here is from genome assembly GCF_023898315.1 of Schistocerca nitens. Classification (NCBI taxonomy): domain Eukaryota; kingdom Metazoa; phylum Arthropoda; class Insecta; order Orthoptera; family Acrididae; genus Schistocerca; species Schistocerca nitens. The sequence goes on from NC_064618.1 coordinate 436,598,241, forward strand.
AAAAATAAGTGCTTTTCTCTCCGGACCAATTTGTCTCTTTAATTATTGAATGACCCTTGTATAATTTACAACTCATAGTGGTTACCATGTAAATAAACTACCCACTCATGCTTTTATCTGGTGACCCACTATCATAACAACCTGTGTATTTAGCCTTATCTCAATTACTGTAATTTATCAGTGTGTTAAAACACTTTGCACTGCACTTACTGATGTGTAGTAATATGACAGTAATGGTAGAGGTACGTACTTGTATCTGTTCATCTAGAACAAGCACCACACCTCACATCATGATTCATATGCTGGGTATGCAGCCTTCTCACCAGAGCTGCAGCCACCACCACTTGGCCATGAGCCATCAAAAGCACTGCATGCCTCACACAGCATGTTGTACAGCACGGCTGACTAAGCTGCCCGAAGTTTATGGACTTCATGGTGCATGTTAGCTTGTGAGTAGCTCTCACTCACTTATCAACACATACTGGTTGGCAGCAGTAGCGAGAGCATTGCACTGCATATAGAGATCTCATTGTACAGGGTATCTAAACACTACCATTGCATTTTAAAAGTCGTGAAGGAGCCAGGTGACCAACTACCATTGCATGCTTCTCTGCTTTTGCCATTCATCACATTCTTAAATAGTATGTTCATGTCTTGTCCTTCTGACACAGCAGCATTCACAGCCAGTTTGATTCTATGCACCTGTAAAAATCAGGAAATATAATGCTAGCATTGTACACAAAAAGGGGTCCTGAGAGAGACGTTGGTATATTTATAACTTCTGCTGGGGGATTTATTCATTATATAACAACATCAAACAGTAGGTTCAGTCATTCATTCTACACTGTCTAGCCAAATTAATCTGACAACCTGTCAAAAGTCTGAATAACCACCTTTTGCTCTGTGGACTGTTGCGAGTGTGCAGGAAGTGAGTCAGTAAGGTTCTGGAAGGAATCAACAGGCATGTGAACCATCTTGACTCCACTGCTGTGGCCTTCTCAACTGATAATCCATGGCACAAACAACCCAATCAAAAGCCGTTTAAATCTAGGGAGTCTGGTAGCTAGGGAGACCAGTAAACCCATCCTAGTGCTCTTTGAACCATGCACTTACGTTGCAAAATGTGTGACATGTTGCACTGTTCTGCTGGCTGTCGCCATCACGCTGAGGACAAACACATTTCATGTATTGAATATAACAGAGGGAAACATTCCACGTGGAAAAATATATCTAAATATATCTAAAATATATCCTTGTAACCGCCCCCGGTGCAAAACCTGTCCCATGCACCCTCCCACCACCACCTACTCCAGTCCTGTAACCCGGAAGGTGTACACGATCAAAGGCAGAGCCACGTGTGAAAGCACCCACGTGATTTACCAACTGACCTGCCTACACTGTGATGCATTCTATGTGGGAATGACCAGCAACAAACTGTCCATTCGCATGAATGGACACAGGCAGACAGTGTTTGTTGGTAATGAGGATCACCCTGTGGCTAAACATGCCTTGGTGCACAGCCAGCACATCTTGGCACAGTGTTACACCGTCCGGGTTATCTGGATACTTCCCACCAACACCAACCTATCCGAACTCCGGAGATGGGAACTTGCCCTTCAGTATATCCTCTCTTCTCGTTATCCGCCAGGCCTCAATCTCCGCTAATTTCAAGTTGCCGCCACTCATACCTCACCTGTCTTTCAACAACTTCTTTGCCTCTACTCTTCCACCTTGACTGACATCTCTGCCCAAACTCTTTGTCTTTAAATATGTCTGCTTGTGTCTGTATGTGTGGATGGATATGTGTGTGTGTGTGTGCGAGTGTATACCTGTCCTTTTTTCCCCCTAAGGTAAGTCTTTCCGCTCCCGGGATTGGAATGACTCCTTATCCTCTCCCTTAAAACCCACATCCTTTCGTCTTTCCCTCTCCTTCCCCTCTTTCCTGATGAGGCAGCAGTTTGTTGCGAAAGCTTGAATTTTGTGTGTATATTTGTGTTTGTTTGTGTGTCTATCGACCTGCCAGCGCTTTTGTTTGGTACATTTCATGTATTGATGGATATGTTCCCCAAGGATAGATGCATACTTGTGTTGCTCCATTGTGCCTTCCAGAATGGCGAGACAACCTGAGGAATGCCACAAAAACATTTCCCAAACCTTAATGCTCCCTTCTCTGGCATTAACCCTTATGACAATTGTTGCAGGCTCTTTGTTTCCAGAGGTTTCATGCCATACACACCAACGGCCATCTGCCTGATGGAGCGTAAAACATAAGTCATCTGAAAAGACCAACTGTGGCTACTCAGTGGACATCCAGTTTTGCCGTGCCAATTCTAGCCTTCAGCGCCGATGAACTGCAGTCGACATTGGTGCATAAACCAAGTGCCTGGTGCGGAGGCCCATACACAGCAACGTTTACTGAATTGTCGTTGAAGAGAAACTGTTGTTAGCACCTTGATTCACCTTGGTGGTCAGTTACTCAACAGTTGCATGTTTGCCCGTACACATCTCTGCAGTGGTTGCTCACTATTATTACCTGTGGCACTTGGTGCACCACAGTTGCCTTAGCATTAGTTTTACATAGCGCCGTTTTGCCATGCTCAGTATATTTTAACCATATTGCGATGTGAACAGTTTACAAACTTAGCCATTTCAGAAATGCTTCCACACTTGGCCCCAAAGCCAATGATTACACCCTTTTGGATATCAGATAAATCATTTTGTTTCTGCATTGCAACAATGACTCCACTGTTTCCCACAGCCCCCTGACACACTTTGTATACTATCCACTGCTAGTTCTTCCACCTGCCGTCTGTGAGTGGTTATTGCATGTTGATGTCAAACATAGACGGTAGTCACATTAATGTGAGTGGACCACATGTTTTCGTTGTGGTCTTCAGTCCAAAGACTAGTTTGATGCAGTTCTGCATGCTACTCCACCCTGTGCAAACCTCTTCAGCGCCAAATAACTATTGCAACCTACATCCTTCTGAATGTGCTTACTGTATCCATCTCTTCATCTCCCTCTATGATTTTACCACCCCAAATGTCCCTCCAGTACTAAACTGTTGATTTCTTGATGTCCTGTCAACTGATTCCTTCTTCTAGTCAGGCTGTGCTACGGATTTCTTTTCTCCCCAATTTTATGGAGTACATCTTCGTTAGCTATGTGATCTACCCACCTAATCTTCAGCATCCTTCTGCAGCACCACATTTCAAAACCTTCTGTTCTCTTCTTGTCTAAACTACACATGGCTACCTACACTCCAGACACATTCCTTCAGAAAAGACTTCCAAAAATTTAAGTCTACATTCGATGTTAACAAATTTCTCTTTGTCAGAAACACTTTTCTTGAATAGGCAGTTTACATTTTACATCCTCTCTGCTTCAGTCATCATTAGTTATTTTGCTGCTCAAATAGCAAAACTCACCTACTACTTTAAGGGTCTTATTTCCGAACCTAATTCCCTCAGTACCACCTGATTTAATTCAACTACATTTTGTTATCCTTGTTTTGCATTTCTCGGTGTTTTCTTATATTTTCCTTTCCAAACACTGTCTATTCCAATCAACTGCTCTTCCAAATCTCTCTGACAGAACTACAATGTCATCAGCAATCCTCAAAGTTTTTATTTCTTCTCCCTGGACTTGAATTCCAGCTCCAAATTTTTATTTGGTTTCCTTCACTGCTTGCTCAATGTACAGATTGTACAACATCAGGAATAGGCAGCAACCCTGTCTTACTCTCTTCTAATCCACTGCTTCCCTTTCATGCCCCTCGACTCTTATAACTGCTGCCTGGTTTCTGTACAAGTTGTAGATAACCTTTTGCCCACTTTATTTTACCCCTGCCACCTTCAGATTGTCAGACAGTATTCCAGTCAACATTGTCAAAAGCTTTCTCTAAGTCTGCAAATGCTATAAACATAGGTCAGCCTTTCCTTAACCTTTCTTCTAAGAGAAGTCGTAGGGTCAGTATTTCCTTCCATGTTCCTACATTTCTGTGGAGTCCAAAATGATCTTTTCTGAGATCAGCTTCTACCAGTTTTGCCACTCTTCTATAAGGAATTCATGTTAGTATTTTGCAACCATGACTTACTATACTCCTATTTTGGTAATATTCATACCTTATAGCACCTGTAACCCACGTATAAGCACACAAACGTTACTTCACAGAGATCTTACAATAAACTTCTTGTGTGCAGTGCAGTGACTGCGTTCAGTAGTATAAAGCTCCCTCAGAGAAAACATACTAAATTTTATATCTTCCTGGTCACTATCAATCCCCCAAACAGTGACTGCATTTAGTGGGATAACACATAAGTTTGCTTTTCCTGAATAAATAATGGATATATCCAGTTAGTAATTCCTGTTTAAAATGGTTGCATCAGTATCCTGTTTCATCCCCTATTTGTTGAAACAATGGTGGGAAGTAATCCCATCGGCTGGTTGTGTGCACATATTACCCCTTCATCTGGGTGAATTCAATATCTCTAAAGACAGTTGTGTGACCATCTTCTCTATCCCCCTACTGGTTGAAAAATAATGTCGGGAAATTATCCCAGTGGCTGATTGCTTGGGCATCCTACCCTTCCAATGGGTATACACCACAGTCACTTAAAATGAGTGGGATGAGATGGCTGACATGTTGGCAGCACATTCTATGACATCATTCTCTACTCTAAGCTGACAGGGGTTTACTCCAGTTTTGGAGAAGCAGACAATTAAGGGAAAAATCAGACAAAAGTGGTCTAATTTACGCTTCCATGCAGTGCTTACAAGTTTATCCTTTGTTTGTAGGTATGCTTGATAATGACACATAGATATGTGAGATGGATATAGAGGCTGAGCTTAAGGCTATAATAAGCAAAATACACCAAAATTCCAAACTCTTGGTGAGGAAATGAGATCCCAATGGAGCAATACACATGCCAATGAATTTCTAGTAAGTACCACAAATTATTTATGGTTGCACATGTCTGTCATGTTTTTGTAATCATCACACATAATACTTATTTATGTCATCATTCTTCCCATGCAGGCAATCTGCACGATCTGTGGGCAGGCTTGCAACAACAACACTGCGGCTTACACCATGGTCACTGCCTCAACCCAGTCTGTCATCATGCCCACTATGACCCAGCTCGCCTTGACCATCTACATTGTGATCATTGGATAGTTCTACTGGCTAGCAGCAGTTTTCTTGCCTGTCTTAATAGTTTGTAGCAGTGCCATTTTAGTCACAAACCAGCTTTAAATTACTCATTGGTCCCAGACACATTCGGGAGCATGATCTCATATGCTGGCATAGATACACTATGTGATTAAAAGTATCCAGACACCCCCAAAAACATATGTTTTTCATATTAGGTGCATTGTGCTACCACCTACTGCCAGGTACTCCATATCAACAACCTCAGTAGCCATTAGACATCTCGAGAGAGCAGAAAGGGGTGCCCCATGGAACTCACAGGCTTCGAACATGGTCAAGTGATTGCGTATCACTTGTGTCATACGTCTGTATGCGAGAATTCCACACTCCTAAACATCCCTAGGTCCACTGTTCCCAATGCGATACTGAAGTGGAAATGTGAAGGGACACATATAGCACAAAAGCATATAGGCTGACCTCGTATTTTGACTGACGGAGAGTGCCAACAGTTGAACAGGCTCATAATGTATAATAGGCAGACATCTATCTAGAACATCACCCAGGAATTCCAAACTGTATCAGCATCCACTGCAGGTACTATGACAGTTAGGCGGGAGGTGAGAAAACTTGAATTTCATGGTTGAGCGGCTGCTCATAAGCCACACATCCTGCCGGTAAATGCCAAACGATGCCTCACATGGTGTAAGGAGCATAAACATTGGGCAGTTGAACAGTGGAAAAATGTTTTGTGGAGTGACGAATCACAGTACACAATGTGGTGATCCGATGGCAGGGTGTGGGTATGGCGAATGCCCGGTGAACTTCATCTGCCAGCGTGTGTAGTGCCAACAATAAAATTCAGAGGCGGTGGTGTTATGGTGTGGTCATGTTTTTCATGGAGGGGGGCTTGCACCCCTTGTTGTTTTGCATGGCACTATCACAGCACAGGCTTACATTTATGTTTTAAGCACCTTCTTGATTCCCACTGTTGTAGAGCAATTCAGGGAAGGCGACTGCAGCTTTCAACATGATCAAGCACCTGTTCATAATGCATGGCCTGTGGCGAACTGGTTGCATGACAGTAACAGCCCTGTAATGGATTGGCCTGCACAGAGTCCTGACCTGAATCCTATAGAACAGGTTTGGGATGTTTTGGAATGCCGACTTCGTGCCAGGCCTCACCGACCGACATCAATACCTCTCCTCAGTGCAGCACTCCATGAAGAATGGGCTACCATTCCCCAAGAAACCTTCCATCACCTGATTGAACATATGGCTGCGAGAGTGGAACATGTCATCAAGGAGAAGGTGGGCCAACACCATATTGAATTCCAGCATTACTGATGGAGGGTGCCACAAACTTGTAAGTCAGTTTCAGCCAGGTGTCCGGATATTTTTGATCACATAGTTTAGCTCTACTGCAGGCTAGGGAAATCCAACCCATTTACTGAGCAAGGTAGTGCAATGGTTAGCACACTGGACTCACATTCGGAAGGACGACAGTTCAGTCCCGTGTCCAACCATCCTGAACCCATAAGGAAGGTACAGTTCTGAATCTGTTAAAAATATACATAATACTGACTTTTAAATAATTTTCTTGAAATAAAACCACCTCACTACTGTATACTTTTTCCTTTCCCTAAGAGCTGAGAGGGGGAGGAGGGGTGGCCCCCCTTCCCCCGGATGTGGTGCCCTTGGTAATGGTGTTGAGAAGAAATTTTTTTGTAGGGGGCACCTGAATTACTGGCGGGTACCAAGACTTCACCTCAAGTTTCATACTGGACAAATTTTCTGAAATGCAGGAAAGTGGGTTAGTAGGGCCCTCAACTGTATATTCAACCTGGGCATTCACGCTTATGCATTTGACCAACTAAATGGGGGATCCTCCTACATCACATCACACTTCTAGAGGATGTAGCTGCTGTACAGGGTTGTATTAATGTCTGAAATAAAGAAGCCAAATTTTGCTTTGTATGGTCAGTCCTGGTTTGTGAGAGAGGTTGCAAGACAAATGCACAGAATCTGAGTAGATACACAGTGGGCAATAATGTTCATGGATTTTATAATTTTGGTGGTATTGATTTCCTTGTTAAATTTCAAGGCATATGTTAATTTGAGATGTGGAATCCCCACATATCAGTTCATGTTCATGGCCTGAAGGAAGAAGAAAGGAAGTCAGAAGTGCACGATAAAGATGATATGCAGAGAAAGACGCTAAGCATAGAGTCATCAGATGTCACTACATTTTTGAAAATAGCCGGTAAGTAAGAAAAACATTCTTACTGACTGGCTATTTTCAAAAATGTAGTGACATCTGATGACTCTATGCTTAGCGTCTTTCTCTGCATATCATCTTTATCGTGCACTTCTGATTTCCTTTCTTCTTCCTTCAGGCAATAAACAAGAAAAACATCCCCCCCACCCCATGAATCATGGACCTTGCCGTTGGTGGGGAGGCTTGTGTGCCTCAATGATACAGATAGCTGTACCGTAGGTGCAACCACAACGGAGGGGTATCTGTTGAGAGGCCAGACAAATGTGTGGTTCCTGAAGAGGGGCAGCAGCCTTTTCAGTAGTTGCAGGGGCAACAGTCTGGATGATTGACTGATCTGGCCTTGCAACACTAACCAAAACGGCCTTGCTGTTGTGATACTGCGAACGGCTGAAAGCAAGGGGAAACTACAGCCATAATTTTTCCTGAGGGCATGCAGCTTTACCGTAGAATTAAATGATTATGGCATCCTCTTGGGTAAAATATTCCAGAGGTAAAATAGTCCCCCATTCGGATCTCCGGGTGGGGACTACTCAAGAGGACGTTGTTATCAGGAGAAAGAAAACTGCATTCTACGGATCAGAGCGTGGAATGTCAGATCCCTTAATCAGGCAGGTAGATTAGAAAATTTAAAAGGAGGAATGGATAGGTTAAAGTTAGATATAGTGGGAATTAGTGAAGTTCGGTGGCAGGAGGAACAAGACTTCTGGTCAGGTGAATACGGGGTTATAAATACAAAATCAAATAGGGGTAATGCAGGAGTAGGTTTAATAATGAATAAAAAAATAGGAGTGCGGGTAAGCTACTACAAACAGCATAGTGAACGCATTATCGTGGCCAAGATAGACACGAAGCCCACGCCTACTACAGAAGTACAAGTTTATATGCCGACTAGCTCTGCAGATGATGATGAAATTGGTGAAATGTATGATGAGATAAAAGAAATTATTCAGGTAGTGAAGGGAGACGAAAATTTAGTAGTCATGGGTGACTGGAATTCGAGAGTAGGAAAAGGGAGAGAAGGAACATAGTAGGTGAATATGGATTGGGGGTAAGAAATGAAAGAGGAAGCCGTCTGGTAGAATTTTGCAAGAGCATAAATCATAGCTAACACTTGGTTCAAGAATCATGAAAGAAGGTTGTATACATCGAAGAACCCTGGAGATACTAAAAGGTATCAGATTATATAATGGTAAGACAGAGATTTAGGAACCAGGTTTTAAATTGTAAGACGTTTCCAGGGGCAGATGTGGACTCTGACCACAATCTATTGGTTATGAACTGTAGATTAAAACTGAAGAAACTGCAAAAAGGTGGGAATTTAAGGAGATGGGACCTGGATAAACTGAAAGAACCAGAGGTTGCACAGAGTTTCAGGGAGAGCATAAGGGAACAATTGACAAGAATGGGGGAAAGAAATACAGTAGAAGAAGAATGGGTAGCTTTGAGGGATGAAGTAGTGAAGGCAGCAGAGGATCAAGTAGGTAAAAAGACGAGGGCTAGTAGAAATCCTTGGGTAACAGAAGATATACTGAATTTAATTGATGAAAGGAGAAAATACAAAAATGCAGTAACTGAAGCAGGCAAAAAGGAATACAAATGTCTCAAAAATGAGATTGACAGGAAGTGCAAAATGGCTAAGCAGGGATGGCTAGAGGACAAATGTAAGGATGTCGAGGCTTATCTCAAGAGGGGTAAGATAGATACTGCCTACAGGAAAATTAAAGAGACCTTTGGAAAAAAGAGAACCACTTGCATGAATATCAAGAGTTCAGATGGAAACCCAGTTCTAAGCAAAGAAGGGAAAGCAGAAAGGTGGGAGGAGTATATAGAGGGTCTATACAGGGGCGATGTTCTTGAGGACAATATTATGGAAATGGAAGAGGATGTAGATGAAGGTGAAATGGGAGATATGATACTGCGTGAAGAGTTTGACAGAGCACTGAAAGACCTAAGTCGAAACAAGGCCCTGGGAGTAGACAACATTCCATTTGAACTACCGACAGGCTTGGGAGAGCCAGTCCTGACAAAACTCTACCATCTGGTGAGCAAGATGTATGAGACAGGCGAAATACCCTCAGACTTCAAGAAGAATATAATAATTCCAATCCCAAAGAAAGCAGGTGTCGAGAGATGTGAAAATTACCGAACTATAAGTTTAATAAGTCACAGCTGCAAAATACTAATGTGAATTCTTTACAGACTAATGGAAAAACTGGTAGAAGCCAACCTCGGGTAAGAGCAGTTTGGATTCCGTAGAAATGTTGGAACACGTGAGGCAAAACTGACCCTACGACTTATCTTAGAAGAAAGATTAAGGAAAGGCAAACCTACGTTTCTAGCATTTGTAGACTTAGAGAAAGCTTTTGACAATGTTGACCGAAATACTCTCTTTCAAATTCTGAAGGTGGCAGGGGTAAAACACAGGGAGTGAAAGGCTATTTACAATTTGTACAGAAAGCAAATGTCAGTTATAAGAGTTGAGGGACATGAAAGGGAAGCTTTGGTTGGGAAGGGAGTGAGACAGTGTTGTAGCCTATCCCCGATGCTATTCAATCTGTATATTGAGCAAGCAGTAAAGGAAACAAAAGAAAAGTTCGGAGTAGGTATTAAAATCCATGAAGAAGAAATAAAAACTTTGAGATTTGCCGATGACATTGTAATTCTGTCAGAGACAGCAAAGGACTTGCAAGAGCAGTTGAACAGAAAGGACAGTGTCTTGAAAGGGGGGTATAAGATGAACATCAACAAAAGCAAAACGAGGATAATGGAATGTAGTTGAATTAAGTCGGGTGATGCTGAGGGAATTAGATTAGGAAATGAGACGCTTAAAGCAGTAAATGAGTTTTGCTATTTGGGGAGCAAACTAACTGATGATGGTTGAAGTAGAGAGGATATAAAATGTAGACTGGCAAATGGCAAGGAAAGCGTTTCTGAAGAAGAGAAATTTGTTAACATCGAGTATAGATTTAAGTGTCAGGAAGTCGTTTCTGCAAGTATTTGTATGGAGTGTAGCCATACATGGAAGTGAAAGATAGATGATAAATAGTTTAGACAAGAAGGGAATAGAAGCTTTCAAAATGTGGTGCTACAGAAGAATGCTGAAGATTAGATGGGTAGATCACATAACTAATGTGGAGGTATTGAATAGAATTGGGGAGAAGAAGAGTTTGTGGCACAACTTGACTAGAAGAAGGGATCGGTTGGTAGGACATTTTCTGAGGCATCAAGGGATCACCAATTTAATACTGGAGGACAGCGTGTAGGGTAAAAATCGTAGAGGGAGACCAAGAGATGAATACACTAAGCAGATTCAGAAGGATGTAGGCTGCAGTAGGTACTGGGAGATGAAGAAGCTTGCACAGGATAGAGTAGCATGGAGAGCTGCAACAAACCAGACTCTGGACTGAAGACCACAACAACAACAACAACAACAAGAAAAACATGTAGACTTGTCTAGGACGCCTTGTCACGGTCCGTGCAGCTCCCCCCCGTTGTAGGTTCAAGTCCTCCCTCGGGCATGGGTGTGTGTGTTGTCCATAGCATAAGTTAGTTTAAGTTAGATTAAGTAGTGTGTAGGCTTAGGGACCAGTGACCTAAGAAGTTTGGTCCCATAAGACTTTACCACAAATTTCCAAGAAATGCAGCAAAATGGGGTTGGGCAAAACGAATATATTGATACTGCTTTCAATTGGAGGTTATGATTTTCATATCACATGTTATATATACTCACAGGAGACAACTTTTAGCTTAAAATATATATATATATATATATATATATATATATATATATATATATATATATATATACTTAACAGCAGAACATCTATACTCAGTCAGAACCTGTTTTAAAATATTTGGTAAAGGAAATGAAACAATATTCACAAAAGTATCTAATTGCAAAATGTTACATCGTTATCAGAACATAAACAAACTACAAAATCAAGATTTCAGGACCTCTGCAAGGAAAAATAGTTAGCTTAATAAAAGGCACTTGTAGAATAGCAGAAATGGCAGAGAACTTGTTGGCAATGTTTAATTCACTATAATGTAATCGTAATTCACATTTGTATACCTTTCTTTGTTATTGTAATCAGTTTTATGTAATTTTGCATCAAAATGTTAATGGATTCATGAAATTATTATCTTGTAAAGAGCTTTGGAAATTCTCAGTGATATTGTCATCTTGAAATTCATTAATTAACCAAACTGTAACTGTGTTTTTATGAAAAGTATAAAATTAATAATGTAAACAAGTGTAATGCTTTACTGCAGTATTATTTAAGAGACATGTTTGAAACCATGAGAACAACATTGTTGGTTCAGTTTACAGATGTGAAACCTGTATTGCTTGGCTGTGAAAAATTAATTCAGAAAATATAACTACTTCTAAATTTCTAAGTTTGTCCAGCCCATTTATTTTAGTACATAGCAACCTTGCAGCTATATGAAGAATCCCAGGATATCAAGATGTCTACAGTGAGAAGATTGAGTTGCACCCACACCCACACAAGATGCATAATTAGGCTCCATTTGAGAAATGCAAGATGAATGTACTAACTGCTTTTAAGCTTCATGTTTGGATTTGAGATGAAACACCAAAACCAAAATTTAAGAGCTATTATGTAACCATGGATACTGAAAACTGGAACATGGGCTAAGATTGTGAATGGCTGGATGAATGGGAAATGAATAAAAGCAAATAACTGTATTTTGATAATTTGCACTGGGCTGGTAGTGAATTGTTAGGTCATGTGAAATACTTTTTTTTAAGTTGTGTTGTATTTAAACAGTGCTGAATATGAAAAATAAGGAAGAAGTGGTAAATAATGAAACGATTCGATATGACAGTATGGAGCTTGATCTTATTCTCGGTGAGGCTCAGTTGGTTTTGAACTACAGTGTCAAACATAATGCTTTTATAATATTAGAGTTTAAAAACCAGAATGAAGACTTGGATGGTCAAATTAATGCAACAAATAATAAAACTGAAGTGTTATAAATGAATTTTGGAAGCGGGAATTGTTGCTGCTAATAATGATGTGTAGCAACTCAGAAAAAAACTCTTCAAAATACCACTGTATAGTTTTCAGAGATAAGGGAAGAACTAATTAGCTTTTAACTCACAGCAGAAACAGAGCATAAACAGATCACTGCTCAGACAGGTGCGGTTGAAATTGGTGAAATTGTGTCAAATCTTGTAGACAAAATTCAGTGATCTGAGAAAAATATTTAAATTTTACATAGCGTAATAAAACAGAGTAATCATAATTTAGATTGTGAAATGGGCCCAAACAAACAGGAAGTCGAACAAAAAATTGAAGAACTAGAAACCAATACTACATGGGTCATTTCAAAAGTTCTACAAACTGTAAGATGAAATTCAAGAAAATGATTTATTTTAAAAGGTATCTTTACAGATCTTCAATATAGTGTCCATTCTTGGCTTATGACAGCCTCCTAATGTTTTGACAGCTTCTGTATTCCAGAAAGCAAATCTTCATTACTGAGCTGTCTGATTACTAGGATCACCTCACTAGAAGCTCCATCAACTGTATCAAAACGTTTTCCATGGAGTTGTTCCTTCAATTTAGGTAACAAATCAAAGTCTCAGGAGTTCATATCAGGACTGTATGATGGGTTGGGAGGTATTTCTCATCCATATTTATCGAGCATTTTCCTCGCTGATAGGGCAATATACAGTCTTGCATTATCGTGCATCATATGAACATCAACTGTAAGCTTGTCAGGCCTTCTTTAACAAACTTTCAGGTGCAAAAGAGCTATGCACTGGTGTTCTTAGGACACCTTCTCATTCCGAGGGGGCATGACAACTGGAGGCAAGCAAATGCAAATCTTTATGCATCGGTTTATGGTAGATGCTCTATCCTAGCATGCTGTCTGGTCTTCATTTGACAAGCACATCCAGAAATGGAAGTTGGTAGTTTTACTGTATCTCCACCATGAATTTAATATTCTGGTGCAGCAAATTCATGCATTGCAGAAAGTCTTGTAGGTGATGTCGCCCACACGGCCGTATTACAAATGTGTCTCCTACACACTGAAAAAACAATGAGGGTTGCAGACTGCTGATTACAGGACTTCTTCTTCAAATGCCTCCACAAATGTATTGGCCACTGCAGTTGATAGTGGGCAGCCCATCACTACTGCAACTATTTGTTCATAATAACACCCATTGAACAGAAAGTAGGTTAATACAGTGTGAATTCAAACAGCTCCGTTACTGCTAGTCCGAACTTTTCTCTTATGAAGCTCAGGGAGTCTTCTAGAGACACCCCTGTGAAGAGAGATACCACATTGAAGCTCACTAAGAGGTCTTCTTTACCTAGCCAAAAGTTCTGGAGCTGCTGAATGAAATGCACTGAATTTCATATGTGGTGTTGGCACTTGCCCACAAAGGGGCTGGGTATCATTGTCAGGTCTTTCACTAATTCATATGCTGATGCACCAATTTTGCTAACTATTCGACAAAGAGGCACTAGTTACTTGTGGACTTTAAGCAGTCCATAAACTCTAGGTAACATCGTCTGCTCATGGATGGAGTTTAAGGATTACCAAAAGTACACATACAAGAAATTCCTCTTCATCCATTTGTTGGCAACATTGGCACACCAATATATGAATCAGCAAAACCCCTGACAACTGTGCTCAGCCCTTTTGTGGGAAAATGCCAACTCCACATATGGAATTCAGCACATTTCATTCATCAGCTCCAGAACTTTCAGCTGGTCCAAGAAGACCTCATGGTGAGCTTTGAAGACCCTAGATCAGTGCCCAATGCAGCACTTCCCTCACCACTTCACCAGGCCTGGACACAGAGCACTGGCTGCAGGCGGTGGGAGGAGGGGGGGACAGGAGGGGGGGGGGGGAGAGTAGTATATAAAGGCAGCACACAGTAGATATCACTCAGTCATTAGGAATGCCTGAACATGGCAAGAAATGCACTTACCATAACATCGCACCTGAATATCCAAGAACTATTCAAAATTTGCCTTTATTGGGAAAACCTGAAATCACTTGAATACATTTTTTTTCTGATATTGTATACCAGGAGTTGCAGATTCAAACATACATGAAATATGAGAAAATGTTTTACCCACATTATGAACCTGCTTATTAACTTATCATTACATTGTAACATTTTGCGGCCCTATTCACTTATTATCAACAGTTAGATCTTATGTAATTAGCAAACCCAGCATGACTCTCCAATTTATACAAGTGTAAGCTTCTATGAATTGAGTATTGCTTTTCAAATGTTAACTGCATCATCATGTTACTCTGGAAATATTCACACATTAAAGGGACCTGTAGGTGATGCAATCTGATTGTTTTATGACATCAAGATGTACTCTGTTCTTTAATATACACTGAGTTTATAATTATCAATTTATGTGTAAATAGTTGGCTCTAAGTATGCAGATGCAGAGTACATTTTGTTGCTTTATCTTAAGAATGCACTGATGTTAGCTGAAGCAAAACAAAATATGTATGCAAGGATGATTTTTACACTACTTATATACACATGTATATATTGGTACTTTGACACTTTTGTATATGAAAACTTTGGTCACTGCTTGGCAGGTTGATACTTCCACTGCTATCTAATCTTGTAGTACTTGCCAGACTATTGTCAACCATGCTAGCTAGTCAGCCAGCTGCTGGAATCAAGATTACCAGTGCCGCATTTCTGTTGTGTGTGTTTGTTTTTATCATGGCTGTCAAAGTGTTTATGCACCAGCCACCAGAAGTGCTGTGTTTCAGTATCGACAACTCCATTTATTCTCTGACTTGATACTACTACATTTGTTATATCAATAGCTTTAATAAATTATGAATTCACTTCTCTTCAAGAAAGGTGTTTCTACTCACATGTAAAACTTTTCTCAACTGTGTTCTCCTAACAAGGTATTTTCTTCCTGTATTATAATGAATAGAGATTTTTCCACGGTGTGTAGAAGTTATTTTTCATGTATCAGACAGGCTGAACAACATGGTGTGCTTATAGTTAAGCTGTTCAAATGGCCCTTACCTTAGTCTTCCAAAACAATGATTTAAATAACACTGACAAAAAAGTTATGTATAAATCATACTGTTTATTTATGTCACACACTGTATGAGATGTGTAATTCCACACCAAGAAACAAATTGTATGTTATACCATAGAGTGAGTGCATGGAACTCATGAGTAAGTAAATGTTGATGGAGGTGTGTAGAGCAAGAGATTCTTTTCTTCAGTTGTGACACAAAGATCACTGTGGATTGCTGTGCACGGGAAAGTAATGTCTCTCTTATGCAAGAACAAAGAATCTAGATTTAACTCGTTTATACACATGAACATATGTTGTTTCCTCTTGACATTTTGATTAGTTGTAAATTATATGTACCAAACTAATAGAATCTATGTCTGACATCCACTTTGGTGAAGCACACTTGCATCTCCACTACTATAAGAAAGAAAGAATCAACTGACATTATAATACTATGATTGCTTTACTTATAAATGGTAACTATGTCCAAATGATTTAATTAACATCACAATTAACTTGGCTCTACAAGTATTTACTATGTTATATCCTGAGCATTGACTGTTGGATGAACTTCTCTATAATATCTATGTTGTGTTCTATTTGACCTTTTGGTACTCAGGACAACGTACAATTGCAGAAATAGCACAATGAAATGAGTCAGGGTGTACCCACCCACATTTTTTGATAGTCAGATTTGCCATTTTTAACCAAGGACATTGTTGGGAAATGACAGGGAAGATAGAAAGATTTATGAGAGGCATAATGAAAAACGTAATTGTTAATGCAAACTTTCCAATACATATGAAGGAAACATTTTAATGATCATAACTATTACCTCAGTAACACTGATTTATTAAGTTACTGACAAATGACTGGCCTCAGTGGCCAGAGACAGTAGTCGTGTGTGTGAGTTGTTCTTAAAAATATATACATATATACTATGATTGCTTACCGTGGTACTTGATCGTCGGGAGTGTGTGGCTGGGGGACTGCGTCAGCTTTCAGACAACACCACATACAAAGTTTGCCAAGGTAATCCCATTCCTGATGTCCAGGCGGAGCTACAAGGAATCCTCAGAACCTTAGGCCCCCTACAAAACCTTTCACCTGACTCCATCAACCTCCTGACCCCACCGACACCCCGCACCCCTACCTTCTACCTTCTTCCTAAAATTCACAAACCCAATCATCCCGGCCGCCCCATTGTAGCTGGTTACCAAGCCCCCACAGAACGTATCTCTGCCTATGTAGATCAACACCTTCAACCCATTACGTGCAGTCTCCCATCCTTCATCAAAGACACCAACCACTTTCTCGAACGCCTGGAATCCTTACCCAATCCGTTACCCCCAGAAACCAACCTTGTAACCATTGATGCCACTTCCTTATACACAAATATTCCGCACGTCCAGGGCCTCGCTGCGATGGAGCACTTCCTTTCACGCCGATCACCTGCCACCCTACCTAAAACCTCTTTCCTCATTACCTTAGCCAGCTTCATCCTGACCCACAACTTCTTCACTTTTGAAGGCCAGACATACCAACAATTAAAGGGAACAGCCATGGGTACCAGGATGGCCCCTTCATACGCCAACCTATTCATGGGTCGCTTAGAGGAAGCCTTCTTGGTTACCCAGGCCTGCCAACCCAAAGTTTGGTACAGATTTATTGATGACATCTTCATGATCTGGACTCACAGTGAAGAAGAACTCCAGAATTTCCTCTCCAACCTCAACTCCTTTGGTTCCATCAGATTCACCTGGTCCTACTCCAAATCCCATGCCACTTTCCTTGATGTTGACCTCCACCTGTCCAATGGCCAGCTTCACACGTCCATCCACATCAAACCCACCAACAAGCAACAGTACCTCCATTACGACAGCTGCCACCCATTCCACATCAAACGGTCCCTTCCCTACAGCCTAGGTCTTCGTGGCAAACGAATCTGCTCCAGTCCGGAATCCCTGAAGCATTACACCAACAATCTGACAACAGCTTTCGCATCCCGCAACTACCCTCCCGACCTGGTAGAGGAACAAATAACCAGAGCCACTTCCTCATCCTCTCAAACCCAGAACCTCCCACAGAAGAACCACAAAAGTGCCCCACTTGTGACAGGATACTTTCCGGGACTGGATCAGATTCTGAATGTGGCTCTCCAGCAGGGATACGACTTCCTCAAATCCTGCCCTGAAATGGGATCCATCCTTCATGAAATCCTCCCCACTCCACCAAGAGTGTCTTTCCGCCGTCCACCTAACCTTCGTAACCTCTTAGTTCATCCCTATGAAATCCCCAAACCACCTTCCCTACCCTCTGGCTCCTACCCTTGTAACCGCCCCCGGTGTAAAACCTGTCCCATGCACCCTCCCACCACCACCTACTCCAGTCCTGTAACCCGGAAGGTGTACACGATCAAAGGCAGAGCCACATGTGAAAGCACCCACGTGATTTACCAACTGACCTGCCTACACTGTTATGCATTCTATGTGGGAATGACCAGCAACAAACTGTCCATTCGCATGAGTGGACACAGGCAGACAGTGTTTGTTGGTAGTGAGGATCACCCTGTGGCTAAACATGCCTTGGTGCACGGCCAGCACATCTTGGCACAGTGTTACACCGTCCGGGTTATCTGGATACTTCCCACCAACACCAACCTATCCGAACTCCGGAGATGGGAACTTGCTCGTCAATATATCCTCTCTTCCCGTTACCCACCAGGCCTCAATCTCCGCTAATTTCAAGTTGCCGCCAATCCTACCTCACCTGTCATTCAACAACATCTTTGCCTCTGCACTTCCGCCTCGACTGACATCTCTGCCCAAACTCTTTGTCTTTAAATATGTCTGCTTGTGTCTGTATATGTGTGGATGGATATGTGTGTGTGTGCGAGTGTATACCCGTCCTTTTTTCCCCCTAAGGTAAGTCTTTCCACTCCCAGGATTGGAATGACTCCTTACCCTCTCCCTTAAAACCCACATCCTTTCGTCTTTCCCTCTCCTTCCCTCTTTCCTGATGAGGCAACAGTTTGTTGCGAAAGCTTGAATTTTGTGTGTATGTTTGTGTTTGTTTGTGTGTCTATCGACCTGCCAGCGCTTTCGTTCGGTAAGTCACATCATCTTTGTGTATATATATATATCCCTCTTTCCTGACGAAGCAACCGTTGGTTGCGAAAGCTAGAATTTTGTGTGTATGTTTGTGTGTCTATCGACCTGCCAGCGCTTTTGTTTGGTAAGTCTCATCAACTTTCTTTTATATATATATATATATATATATATAAAACAAAGATGATGTGACTTACCAAACGAAAGCGCTGGCAGGTCGATAGACACACAAACAAACACAAACATACACACAAAATTCTAGCTTTCGCAACCAACGGTTGCTTCGTCAGGAAAGAGGGAAGGAGAGGGAAAGACGAAAGGATGTGGTTTTTAAGGGAGAGGGTAAGGAGTCATTCCAATCCCGGGAGCGGAAAGACTTACCTTAGGGGGAAAAAAGGAAGGGTATACACTCGCACACACACACATATCCATCCACACATATACAGACACAAGCAGACATATTCACCACTACCCCATGGTGACTGTGCTACTCCCTCCTTATGAGCACAGCGTCTCTGTGTTACGTCATCCTAGTCCGGGAACGAGTCATCGGTCCTGCATACTTCGACTACCGATGACTGATGTTCACCCTGGCAGTGATCTTCTTAGAACTTCCTTTGCCGCTACACTCTTCATTACCTTTCCGCTTGTTGCCTGTCACAGGAGCTTCAAATTTATCCTGGATTGCAGGATCCTTATAGGGCTTCATTTGAAGGACATGCACTGTATCTCTGATCTTTCGTCATCTTGTGTCGAGGTTGAAATCTTCAACTTCATAAGTAACATCATACAACTGTTTTACAACCTTATAAGGTCCAAAGTAGCGCCTGAGGAGCTTCTCAGAGAGACCAACCTTCTGAACAGGAGTGAAGATCCAGACGAGGTCACCAGGCTGGTAGACAACAGGACAGTGGCCTATGTCATACCTTCAGTGATTGTTTTCTTGAGCCTGCAGCATGCGGAGTCGAGCTAACTGCTGAGCTTCCTCAGCTCTGGTTAACACCTGGCTGATGTAGTCATCGTCCACGTCATCAGGGTGTAACGGAAACATAGTGTCCGTCGTCGTCGCCTCACGCCCATGCACCAGAAAAAATGGCACAAATCCTGTAGCATCTTGC
This sequence comes from Schistocerca nitens, assembly GCF_023898315.1. Classification (NCBI taxonomy): domain Eukaryota; kingdom Metazoa; phylum Arthropoda; class Insecta; order Orthoptera; family Acrididae; genus Schistocerca; species Schistocerca nitens. The sequence continues at coordinate 436,617,939 of NC_064618.1, forward strand.
TTGGTGGTGGTGTAAGCAAATGTCACAAAAGGTAGCACCTCATCCAAGTTATTCTGCTCAACATTGACGAACACTGATAGCATGTCGCAAAGGTCTTATTAAGGCATTCAGTAAGCCCGTTAGTTTGCAGATGGTAGGAGGTCGTCATGTGATGAGTAATGTTGCACCGACGGTGTATCTCTGTCTCAAGATTCGATTCAAAAACTTTCCCTCAATCCATAATTAATGACCTTTGGGCACTGTGTTTTAATACAATGTGTTCCACGATGAATTTGGCTGCCTCGACTGCTTCAGCTGTTTTCACGGCTCTTGTAATGGCATAGCGTGTCAGATAGTCAGTGCAAACAGTAATCCTCTATTACCACTAGCAGACATTGGAAATCGTCCAAGAAGGTCAATCCAAACACACTGGAAAGGCATTTCAGCTGGTGGAACTGGTATGATTCAGCCAGTTGGTTTCTGAGGAACTGCCTTTCTCCTCTGACATTCTCGACAGTGCGACACATAGTGACGGACACTCCTAAATAAACCTGACCAGAAAAATCTCTTACAGATCCCATTGTATGTCTTAATAAATCCTAAATGTCCAGCCTCAGGTGTGTCATGGAATTTCTGTAGAACATCTAAGCGCATGTGTTTAGGAATCACTGGTAGCCATCTCTTTCCAAATGGATCAAAGTTTTTCTTGAAAAGTAATCCATTAACTACCTTAAATTTTCCTTTCACATTCTGTGACCGATTTAAGCCAAGCATAATTTGAGATGTCTTGGTGTCCTTCTTCTGCTCAGCAGAGAGATCCTGGAGTGCATCGAGACAGTCACTATCTTCATCAAAGTTTCGTAAAACACCGCGGACATGAAGGAAGTTGCCGTGGGTTTAGCTGCAGTTTCTTAGAGGTTTGTTTACGGATAGGCCGAGGCTGCACTTGGGAGCGTACTGCAGCCACTTCGACTGGTAGGGACACGCCACACGCTTCATCAACATCGCACAGAGGTTGTATTTCCCTGACGTCGCCCCATGCCTCTATTTGCGCTCCAGCAGCGCGAGAAATTTCAAAAGACTGAGCGATGGATAGGACTTCATCTAGAGTCGGATTTGCCAACTGAAGGGAACCTTGCCTAACTTCTTTGTCGGGAGCTGATCAGATAATAGCATCCCGTACCATGGAATCGGCGTAGGATTCTTTGTGAACTTCAGTAACAAATTGACACTTTCTACTGAGGCCGTGAAGTTCAGCAGCCCAAGCGCGATAGGATTGATTCAGTTGTTTTTGACAATGATAAAAGGCAACATGAGAGGCTACCACATGCATTTGCTTTTGAAAATAGATGGACAGACGTGAGCACATTTCAGCAAAGGACAAAGACGCAGGATCTTTCAAAGGAGCCAATTGCAACAACAACCGATACATTTGAGGTGAAACCCATGAAAGGACCAGAGACTTACATATTTGTTCGTCAGCAACATGAAATGCCAAGAAGTGCTGTCGAAGACGTTTTTCGTAATCAGGCCAGTCTTCCGCCGTTTCGTCGTAAGGAGGAAAAGTAGGTAGAGACAACGACGAGAGACGCCCTACATTTGATGCCGTGACGAAATCACGAATCGCATTTGTGAGAAGCATTTGCTGTTCTATGAGACCTTGCAATAGTTGCTCTAAAGTAGCCACGGAAACATGTGGGTCAACAATGGAAAAGAAAAATCACAACCTTGTCGCCAATTGTGATAACTTCAAGTTGAACAAATATATTTCAAGGAAGACACAATACATGAAAGTGACAGATCAAGTAAACAGAGTATTTGCATACAACCTGGCATGCCTCACATGCGGTACATGCCATTATGAGGAGGTACTATGCAGGGCAGTGGGGTCACTCTCTCAGCATACCACAAGAGTAAGGAGGCACTCAATATAAGTGTAGACTATAAAGGTGCAACACTCCTGGTGATAAATTCTTAAATTTTAATAATTTATTTTCTTTGGTGAACTTTACAGTGCATACTGATTCCTGTGTAGAGCAATGCAACAGATGCTTTGCTAATTGTTCACTCTTAGTAAATACTGTAAATACCTTCAGACACCTAGGATCAAAAATAACATCAAAATGTGACTGCAATCAGTGCACTTAAATTTATGACTGGATCTTGACTTGCGTGTGTGAGAGTGTAACGTTATTTTCTCGCTGCAGAAATCTTGATGTCATGGGATTCTCTATACAGCTCCAAGATTGCTAAAGAACCAGGCTGGCATCAGTTTTTGAATTCTGAAAGTAGTTATATTGTCTAAATTAATTTTTCACAGCCAGACAATATAGACATTGCTTCTGTAAACAAAACTAACATTGCCTCTCTCATAGCTTCAACCATGCCTCTTAAATATTGTTCCAGTAATGCATCACACCTGTTTCCATTGGTAATTTTCATAAAAATACAATTCCAGTTAGATTCATTAATTAATTCTAAGACGAGAATATCATTGAGAATTTTCATAGCTCTTTACGAGATAATAATTTCATGACTCCATTAACATTCCAATGCGAAATTACAAAAACTGATTACAGCAACAATGACAGGCATGAAAATACGAATTACATAGTCATGAATTAAATATTGGTAACATTTTATCTGCTATTTTATTGTTGTGACTCGCCGATCTTTCAAAGTGCCGCCGCGCAGGTACGCGTGTCCTCTACATGCGGCGCTGTCTGCCAGCCATGCAGCAGCCGCGCCACGTAAGAGGCCAGCCAGCCAGCGGCTGCTAGACTTGGACTCAGTTATGATTTGTCTGTTAAAGTGTACATACGTCTTACTCTGTTTACTTGATCTGTGACTTTCATGTATTGCGTCTTCCTTGAAATATATTTGTTCAACTTGAAGTTATCACAATTGGCGACAAGGTTGTGATTTTTCTTTTCCATTGTTGACCCACATGTTTCCGTGGCTACTTTAGAGCAACTATTGCAAGGTCTCATAGAACAGCAAATGCTTCTCACAAATGCGATTCGTGATTTCGTCACGGCATCAAATGCAGGGCGTCTCTCGTCGTTGTCTCTACCTACTTTTCCTCCTTACGACGAAACGGCGGAAGACTGGCCTGATTACGAAAAACGTCTTCGACAGCACTTCTTGGCATTTCATGTTGCTGACGAACAAACATGTAAGTCTCTGGTCCTTTCATGGATTTCACCTCAAATGTATCGGTTGTTGTTGCAATTGGCTCCTTTGAAAGATCCTGCGTCTTTGTCCTTTGCTGAAATGTGCTCACGTCTGTCCATCTATTTTCAAAAGCAAACGCATGTGGTAGCCTCTCGTGTTGCCTTTTATCATTGTCAAAAACAAACGAATCAATCCTATCGCGCTTGGGCTGCTGAACTTCACGGCCTCAGTAGAAAGTGTCAATTTGTTACTGAAGTTCACAAAGATTCCTACGCCGATTCCATGGAACGGGATGCTATTATCCGATCAGCTCCCGACAAAGAAGTTAGGCAAGGTTCCCTTCAGTTGGCAAATCCGACTCTAGATGAAGTCCTATTCATCGCTCAGTCTTTTGAAATTTCTCGCGCTGCTGGAGCGCAAATAGAGGCATGGGGCGACGTCAGGGAAATACAACCTCTGTGCGATGTTGACGAAGCGTGTGGCGTGTCCCCAACGGTCGAAGTGGCCGCAGTACGCTCCCAAGTGCAGCCTCGGCCTATCCGTAAACAAACCTCTAAGAAATTGCAGTTAAACCCACGGCAACTTCCTTCATGTCCGCGGTGTTTTACGAAACATTCACGAGCAGATTGTCCAAAACGTTGGGCCGTATCTCACACATGCAAAAAAAAAGGGGTCCTGTGTCATCCGTTTGCAAATCCGACCGCATACACGATGTTCATGAACATCATGAACGCTGATTCTGATTCTGTGTTGTCTGTCAATTGTACTTCTTCCCTTTCAGGGAAGTTATTCCTCACTGTCTAAATACTTGGTCGAGATGTTCGCATGCAGGTGGATACTGGTTCTGCTGCCACTATCATCAATTCTCAGACGTATCTTCAGTTGGGTTCTCCAATCCTGTCACCTGTCACTAGTCAATTACGGACTTACAATAAACAGAAGATTTCTCTCTTGGGACAATTTGACGCTGAGGTACCGTACAAATCTGTCGTTCGCACTGTTCTCATATTTGTGGTCGACCATAGTAACACGGAGAATCTTTTTGGTTTCGATGCCTTTCGCGTTTTTGGGTTCTCCATACGTGACTCTCTCAATATCGTCTGTGATGCTATTCCTTATGCTCAATTGGATTCCTTGTCGACGACATCTTCGTCCCTTTTTTCTCCTGGGTTAGGCCGTGCAAACGACTTTGAAGCTCACATCACGCTCAAACCCACTGCTCGGCCTAAGTTTTTTCGGGCTCAGCCCATTCCTGTGGCCCTTCGTGATCAGGTCAAACAGGAACTGGAACGTCTCACTGCTTCAGGGGTCTTGCTTCCTGTCACTTCCAGTGAGTGGTCCTCTCCTGTCATTGTCGTTGCTAAGCCAAATGGTGATATTCATCTCTGTGGCGATTTCAAAGTCACTGTAAATGCTCAATGCCTTATCGACACTTATCCTATGCCTCGACCTGAGCCGGTGGCGGTGGCCATGAGGTTCTAGGCGCTGCAGTCCGGAACCGCGGGACTGCTACGGTTGCAGGTTCGAATCCTGCCTCGGGCATGGATGTGTGTGATGTCCTTAGGTTAGTTAGGTTTAAGTAGTTCTAAGTTCTAGGGGACTGATGACCTAAGATGTGAAGTCCCATAGTGCTCAGCCATTTTGAACCTCGACCTGAAGAATTGTTCACTAAACTTGCTGAAGGCCAGTATTTTTCTAAACTTGACCTGTCAGAAGCTTATCATCAACTTCCTCTCGACGCTGCTTCCGGCAGTTTCTGGTCCTTAACACGCCTTTCGGCCCCTACCAATACCAACAATTGCCATTCGGAGTTGCGAGCGCCCCTGCTCTCTTTCAGTGATTCTTGGAACAATTATTGCTCACTGTCCCTGGGTGTATCAATTACCAGGATGACATTGTTGTCACTGGCTCCACCACTGACGAACACCTTCAAAATCTCCGCACACTTTTTCATGTCTTACAGACTGCCAGTCTTAAGTGTAATCTTCAGAAATCGAAACTTTTTCAGGCCTCTATCATGTACTTGGGGTTTCAACTCTCTCGGGATGGTATTCGTCCGCTTCAGCAAACTCGCTGCGATTGATGCCCTTCCTCGCCCTACATCTGTTAATGAACTGCAGGCCTTCTTGGGAAAAATAGCATACTATCACAAGTTTTTACCGTCTGCTGCTTCGGTGGCTCAGGCGTTGCATCGCCTATTGCATAAAAACGTGCCTTTTCACTGGTCCGCGTCATGCGATGCGGCTTTCCAGAAATTGAAGACTATGCTGAAACAGTCCCCGTGCCTGGCTACTTGTCGACCTGGCCAACATCTTGTTCTTGCCACGGACGCTTCTCAATACAGGGTCGGTGCAGTCCTTGCGCCCCGTTTTTCTGACAGTTCTGAACAACCCATTGCTTATGCCTCCAAAACGCTCACGGATGCCCAACAAAAGTATTCTAAAATTGAAAAAGAAGCTTTGGCCAGTATTTATGCTCTTCATAAGTTTGGTGTTTTTCTCTATGGATCCAAATTTCATCTTGTAACGGTTCACAAACCACTTGTTTCCTTGTTTCATCCATCAACGTCACTTCCCGACAGGGCTGCACACCGCCGCCAGCATTAGGCTCTTTACTTGTCTTGTTTCAATTATGAGATTCATTTCTGGCCGACGGCTCAACATGTGAATACTGATGCACTGTCTTGTCTTCCCATGGGTCCTGATCTGGTATTCGATAGGGACGAACATTTGTGTTTCCACCTGGATGTTGCCGAGCAGCGGGTTGTGGACAGATTCCCCATCACCGGGGACAGGCTGGCGGCTGCTATGGGTTCTGACCCTACCCTCTCCCGGGTTTTATGCAGTATTCAGAAGGGTTGGCCAGATCGTCCGTCCGCTAAGACTTCTGATCCATTGTGGAACTACTATGCTTTGCGTTACTGCCTCATGGCTAGGGATGGTGTTATCCTCCTCTCCACCGAAAATGCTTCACCGCGTGTTGTGGTATCTGCGTCTTTGCGTGCTTCAGTCTTGCACCTCCTTCACCAAGGGCACTGCGGTGTCTCTCGCACAAAATCTCTGGTGTGCTGTCATGTGTACTGGCTCAGCATCAACTCTGAAATCGCTCACATGGTCGCTGGCTGTGGCCCTTGTGTATCATAGGCTGCCGCCCCCCGAAGTCATCTTTGTCACCGTGGCCTTCGCCTGAGAAGCCCTGGGAGCATATTCATGCTGACTTTGCGGGACCTTTTTTAGGTACTTATTGGCTTCTCGTTATTGATGCTTACTCTAACTTTCCTTTCATTGTCCATTGCACGTCGCCTACCACTGCGGCAACCACCAATGCTCTAGCTCGCATTTTCTCTTTGGAAGGCCTTCCCTCTACTCTTTTTACTGATAATGGTCCGCAATTTGCCTCTTCCGATTTTGCGGATTTTTGTGCCCGTCATGGCGTCATGCATGTCACGGCCCCTCCGTTCCATCCACAGTCAATCGGTGAGGCTGAACAACTGGTCCGCACATTTAAGGCTCAGATGAGGAAACTCCTGACTTCTGCTGCTGATAATGCACTTCTCCAATTTCTGGCTTCTTACCGTTTCACCCCCATGGGTGACCACAGCCTGGCTGAGCTCTTACATGGCTGACAGCCCCGCACGCTACTTCATTTTCTGTGGCCTTCCACCTCATGGCCGCGTGTCTCTTCGCTTGGCCGGTTCACCGCCGATGACCTTATATGGGTACGGGGATATGGCAGGCGGCCAAAATGGAATCCTAGCTGCATCTTACGACACTGTGGCTGACGCCTGTATGAAATCCAGACGGACACGGGTGTTGCAGTGCGTCATTCGGACCAGCTTCAGTCTCGTGTGCCGGCAATGCCTGTTCCGGATTTTGCTACACCACCTTCGGCTCTACCTGATGCTCGGAATACTGGAATCTCTCATTACTCACAATGCAGTCCTCTCACCATTATATCGGTGCCAGCACAAGAACTTACGCCACCAGGAGACATGCCCATGCAGGAACCAGATGTCCATCATCTGTCGGAGCAACTCTACTCGCCTCCTTCTCCTACAGACGCGGACACATCACCCATGTCTCCTGTTATAACAACCGGACTTGCCGCAATGGGCAGATTGGTTCACGGGACCACAGCAGATTTGACCCCCACGTCTCCTGTCATCTCAACCCGTTATCATAGGGGACACTTCCGTCCGTACAGGAAGCCTCCTCCTCGAGACTTTATGGCCAGTCAAACAACACCTATGGACGTTAGCAATCCACAGGCCACCTCCATCAAGACCTGTGTGAAAAATTCAAAGGGGGGAAATGTGTTGTGACTCACCGATCTTTCAAAGTGCTGCTGCGCAGTTAGGCACGTCCTCTACAGGCGGTGCTGTCTGCCAGCCATGCAGCAGCAGCGCCACCTAAGCAGCCAGCCAGCCAGCCAGCGGCCGCTAGACTTGGACTCAGTTATGATTTGACTGTTATAGTGTACACACGTCTTACTCTGTTTACTTGATCTGTAACTTTCATGTATTGCGGTTTCCTTGAAATATATTTGTTCAGCTTGAAGTTATAACACTGCAAATGTGTGAAGAGGTTCAATGTGTATCATGATTTGAGTTACATCCTGTACCTAGATGTAAAAAACTTATATGGGATTGCTATGCAAATGTCTCTGCCAATTGGGTGGTTTCAATGGCTATCCAATGAAGTAGTCATGAGATTAGGTATGTTCTTGGATGAACCAGCAGATTCTGGGTAGGATATTTCATGGAAGCAGACATGACATATCTCAATAATCTGCATGATGCACACAGTGATTTGCTGCTACGTTAGGAGCTTCTAGTCCCTTCCCAAGCTTATCACAAGGCCGAAAGATAAAAAGAGATACATAGTACGCTACAGAAACCTCCAGCAATGCATTAAGTTAGGGATGAAACTGGGTAGAGTTCCCCTTACTATTTCTTTCAAGCAGCATCCTCAGTTGAAGGAATGTACTGTATTGGTGTAAACACCAAAAACAGGCCTTCAATGACGTGTGATTTTGAAAAAGATTTTTTGAACTTATGAACAGTACAGTTATTTGGTAAAATACTAGAGAATCTTAAACATCACCACAAAACCCACATAACAATTAAATGGGAGTGCATTGTGGTGCAAAGGATTATATTGCCAGGCCAAATTTTAAATGAGTCACTATCCTCAATCAAGAATTCATCCCTCTGGAGATTGCAAAGGTTTCAGTAGAGCATATTGGATCTACCCAGACCCCACATGTACCGGATTCATTTAATACAGCCAAAGTTACTTAATACAGACACTGATAGCTTACTTTATGGTATAACCAGGTGCCACCATGACATATTAGACACATCTGGATATGCAGCTAATAATACTTACGTATAACAGCCGCAGACTTTAAGTTTCATCAGCCTAATGAAAGACAAGTTTGTAGATCTTAGATCAAAAATGTATGCCCACTGCAGAGTGATATGGGCCACTTAAAGGCAGGCAAAGGGTGTGCATTGTGTGGCCTCAATGGCTTTCACGATTGCTGGTTACTTGGAACATCTGCTCGGTGATACTGATGATGCTCCACTTCTCTCCATGTATGGTGCACCAAGTTACCATTCAACTGTGAAACAATGTTGACATAGAGAAAGAGGGTGGAGGGGGGTGTATTTGTTGTATATACAGTGAAAATGCACATGTGTGTACAGAATAGTATGACCCATTTGTCATAGTGTAAATTTCGTATATGTGTGTGCTTTCAACTAATATGTAAGAAACCTCTGAGTTGATAGAGGATGTAACAAGACGAAGAAAAGTTGAGATATACATACAGTCAATTTTTTATTTTCTTAGTTACAGACACTTTTTTTATTGTTACATGTTTGCTTCAATTCTGTCTTTTAGTTTTCAGGTTTCCAGATTTGTTCTACAGATATTTTTTCTTTTCAGATGTTGTTCGTTTTGGGAAGTATTAAATCAAAGCCTTCTTATGTTTATCTTAGTTGGCATGGTAGTAGAAAATACACAAATCCCTTTAGTATTGAGAACACAATCTGAAGTGGAAGCTTACTCTACAGTTATTACTGAACTAGTGTTTAGCACGTAATGAACATTCTTACCCCACCAGAAATCTAAATAACTGTTTCCAAGAGAGGCACCACTGAACAAATCTGTGTTATATAACATTATGCTTATATAGGGAGTTATTCAGCCACCTAGAATTGGTAGGAGATGAATTTGCTTGTGCGACTGAATACTAGCTGGTGAGCCCATGGCCAAGGGCATGGCCAGGCCATCTGCAGCCCTGTTGCTGCTCAGACCAGGTACAAAGATGGGGAGCACGTGGCTAGAAATAGATAAACCTTAGAGTATGTGGACAATGCTCACTCACTTTGCTGGAGGACTGACAAAGCACCAGATATGGCAGGGTGTAAGACAGTCTGACATATGGCTTCTTGCAACTCTTAGAAATTCTGTGGTAAATCACAGTTATAGAATAAAGCAAATCTGAATACATCTGCGATCTCAGAAAAATGAGGTGCATCCAAAGAAACAATGACATTAAAAAATACAAGTTAATAATTTACAGTGACTAAATATCTTCACAATGAACCTCAGAATTAACACCTTGTAAACACTTCATGTGATTTCAACAACCTGCAACCCTTCAGCCAATAAATGAAGCTGTCTGTATCCATATAAAGTAACACCAGATCTGCAAAATGAGGTTTTGTAAACCATAGCTATCATCCCTTAAAGCTATGTGTCTATACTTATTTTATTTATTAATTTATTACATTTTTGTATCATTTTCATTAAGTAAATGTTTATCAGAATGTCATATCCCACAGAATAACACAGCAACAAACTGCACCGTGAATACCTCATATCTTAACATACTTGCACAGTTATTTAAAGAATATGTTACTATTTATGCCACTAATTTTATTTAAATATAATTACAGCTGATATTAAATAACCCATGATAATTAAGAAGCGGTTAGTCGCTTATGTTAGCTGCCACCAACATTAGAACAAGTGGCAAAAGACACTTTTATGAAGCAGAGATAAATAATTGTTTAAACAATATTCAACAATATTTTACTGTCATTTAAAGTGATTACATATGCACAAGAATGTTGGCTTATTTATTTATGAACAAACTATTATTCTCGTTTATTGTATATGGTCTGAGTTTGACAGAACACTTATAACATTTCTTTATTTAAATATTGTTATAATGTATTAGTTTAGTGCAGAAAGTGGTTAAGTTGAGTCAAAACCACATCGTCGAACGTAAGAATGATGTATTTTTGGTGGGGATGGCCTTCAGCCAATGAGAATTAGACAGTGGCAGAACACTTCTGAAATCAAGTGGAAACACATTTTTTGAGAGGTGTGCTCTAGGGAGCAATTCTGGACACTTTACACTGACATTTGTTGGGAGGCAGATCTACCTGTGGTAACATGGGTTTCTGGTCACAAGGGGATTGGTAAATATCTGTCAGGAAATCTTTCAGCGTACAAATGTCTGACTTCAGACACGCCATAACTCACAAGTTCATACATGAGGTGCAGGTCCACCATGTGCTGCTTATATACCTTTTAGCCAGTTGCACTGTGAGTGTTACAAGAACAGTAGGAAGCAGATTCCTCAAGCAAAATCATTGCATGAAAAACTAAGTCCAACACCCTCTGTCTACCACACTATTCGTTGATGAAGCAAAGTTTACCAGGAATGGAGTGAAGAATTTTCACAACAGTCATGTATGGGTGGATGAGAATCCATTTGCAGTTTTGGAAACAAGACATCAACAACAGATTAAGAATTATGCAAGGGCTGATGTAATAGGAGATAGATTAGTTGGACCTTTCATTTTCCATGGAATAATGACTGGAGCATCATACAGTGAAGACCACGCAATGGTCTTTGGCCACTACAGTGCTTTAACTTTTGAAGGGACTGTAACTTTTGTGAGGTCTGGATGTGTTCCAGTTTAGAACTTCAACTTTCCTGCTAGCATTACTGAACAGAAAATAGACAGAATATGAGTTCCTGCTTGTTATCCCTTGTGCATTAATGTAAACAGTCATCATGCTGACCTCTAAATCATTTTGGGATGGTGAATATTTTGTGCACTGTGATCATGAAATGGACTTAGTTTTTCATGCATCTTGGATGATGATTTTGCTTGAGGATCTGCTTCCTACTGTTCTTGTAACACTCACAGTGCAACTTTATTGCATTCTGTAGGATATCTTCCTGTCTGTGTTACATCTGGTTATCAAAGGACCACTTTCCATTTAACTGAGATTTATTTTCTTGAATAAACATCATTCAACATAATTTTCTAGTGTCATCTACATCAATTAAAGACACTGGAATAGAACTATTTTTAGTAATTGTTCATTTATCTTTTATTTAATCTTGCTGTTTAGTCCATCAATTCACAGTTCGAGCCAACACATAGCCTGTTTCATTGCAGGCTCACAACCACCGGTTATTATTTGCAGTGAGTTAGCTGCTGGGCATGAAAGCATGTATGTTATGGCTCCACCCTACGACATTATCGAGCTGCTCTTTTTAAACAAAGCCGTGCATAGCCCAGTTACCTAAGGTATGAGGAACATTAGGTAAAGTTACATTTTGTTTGCTCATATAGAATGCTGAGTAGAGAAACAGCTACTTAGCAGAATACCCATTAGGTAATATCTTAGCTAGTGGCCAAAGCTGGAGGGTGACGTATTCTTATTGGACTAGTGTGTACTGTACTTCTCTGGCTAAAAGGTATATAAGCAGCACATGGTGGACCTGCACCTCATGTATGAACTTGCGAGTTATGGTGTGTCTGAAGTCAGACATTTGTACGCTGAAAGATTTCCTGACATATTTACCAAACAATAAGACCTTTTCAAGGGATACATGTGTATGTTGTGGGGATAGGTTCTTTTGTGAAAAGGTGATTTCATCATAGCAGAGCAAATAATGTTAGACCACCTGATTTAAAAGATAAAGTACTTCATTATACTGAGGACAATAGAGGCAGCAGTGCCAGAGAAATAGCAGAAACTGAGAATGTGAGTCATGTGACAGTGTGGAAAGTGTTTCGAGAGCAACACTTTTATCCATGGTACCTTCAGAGATTGCAAGGTCTCATTGAAACAGATTTTCAGTCCAGAAAGGTTTTTGTATTTGGTTACTGAGGACAGAACTCAAGACCAACACCCTCTGTCTACCACACTATTCGTTGATGAAGCAAAGTTTACCAGGAATGATGTGAAGAATTTTCACTACAGTCATGTATGAGTGGATGAGAATCCATTTGCAGTTTTTAGAAACAGGACATCAACAGCAGATTAAGAATTGTGCAAGGGCTGGTGTAATAGAAGACAGATTAGTTGGACCTTTCATTTTCCACGGAACAATGACTGGAGCATCATATAGTGAATTTTTAATGGAACATATAAGTGTTACATCAGAACAAGTGGTTGATGCATGATGGTGCACCACCTCATTTTGCTCTGCAAGTAGGAACAATTTTAAATCATTGTTTCCAAATAAATGAATGGGTCATAGTGCAGCAATATGTTGCCTGCCAGTCTTCTGATCTCGGGGCACTTAAAGAAAATAATATATTCAAGACCTAATGTGAATGTTCAAGACAGATTTCAGCAGATTCAGTTGACATATGGAATATCGGAGTGTGTAAGACAATCCATGAAGTGGCATTTAGAGGCTCATGTTAGACCTAATGGTAGACATTCTCATTATTTCATTCAGACATCAGAAAACAACACTGGAAAACAAAAAGCACCTGTAGAGCCAAGCCAAACAAAAAAAGTGTCTGTGACGAAGAAAATATAAAAAAGATTGACCAGATATACATTATCACTCATTAATTTCAATAAACCACGACTGTTAGCTGATATTTCAAATATAAACACAAACCAACCTTATTTCTCCAAAACTATAAGTATACACACTTAAGGGGAATTAGAACGGAAAAATTTTTCGGATTTTTATCTCATTATAAAATTTGCAATTTTCCGAATACAGAGATATATATATATATCTCAAAAAAAAAATATTTAAAAATAAAAATAAATTATTAAAAAACACAAAAAAATAAAAAAGTTGTTATATTAACTTAAGTATGTTGTTAAATTAACTTAATTATGTCATGTATTGGAAAATTTGACTCGTTCCACATCATTACGAAATATCGTATTCATGATCCATGGAACTAGTATTAATCTAATCTAATCTAATCTAATGTCACTTATAAACTCACATAGGAAGTATTTTATTTTATGTTTTTGGATGTAATCTACAGACAATGAAATACAGGCAAAATCGTCCGTATCTAGAGTAGCGCCTATTAGTGCTTCGAAGATTAAAATAAAACATTGTGATACAGTTTTCTCCAAACGAAAGTGATGTAAATGGTAGGTTAGGCTATATTCTGATAGATTTACACATTCTAACAAGGGTGTTATGTGAATGTGTGTGTGTTGTAAAATATGTAGAGGGCCAGTTAGTTTACATGAAGTCAGTGAGGTATCAAATGGACTAGCCAGGAAACTTATCATTAATTGTGTCAATTGTAAATATACTCATTCATTTTGTAATTATGATAGTTAGTCTGAAGTAAATGTTAGATGGTTTTGTGGATTGAGGGCTATTGGCAAAGGACACACTGCAGCAGAAACAATGTATGCCATGATGAATATGCCACGTCCACCTTGTAAAATAGACAAGTATGCAACATTTATTGGAGCTTCCGTGAAATTTGTTGCATGTGAGTCAATGAAGGGTGCTGCAAACGAAGCTGTTCAAATAAATGATTGTATGACTGACATACCAGTAGCTTTTGATGGCACTTGGCAGAAGCACAGCTACATTTCTAAGAATTCTGTTGCTATGGTGACCAGTGTGGTTACTGGAAAGCTAAAAGATTTCCAGATTTTAACCGAACATAGTTAACAGCGTAAATCAGGGAATGAAGAAGGGCATATCCGTGACAGAAATTATGAAGGAACAAGTGGTGGTATGGAGGCCTCTGCAGCTATTGAAATTTTTAGTCGATCTGTGAATGAAAGGGGAGTGTGTTACACTAAGTTCTTAGATTGTGGAGGGTCACAAGCATATAAGAATGTAGTAGCTGCTCAGTCTTATGGTGAGAAGATTATCACAAAACTGGAATGTGTTGGTCATGTCTAGAAGAGGATGGGCACCACGTTGAGGAAGTTGAAGGGAAGTTTGAGAGACAAGAAACTTTCTGATGAAAAACCATAAGAGGCAGGCTGACAGACAAAATAATTGATAAACTACAGCAGTATTATGGGATGGCCATTAGAAATAATACTGAGGATTTGTTGAAAATGATGCAGGCAGTGTGGGCTAGGCCTACCTTCTTCCACAGACTGTCAACTAATGAAAAACCAGTACACCACCTTTGCCCTCCTGGACCTGATTCATGCTGCAATGCCAGTTTTTTTTTATAGAGATGGGGCCCCTCCATGCCTGCACCAACGTGGTGACCAAACCAAAAGTTCTACTGTCACCTCCGTCAACATGTTAGTTATCTAATAGGTGGATCACAGGATGCTGGGCTGTGATGTTATCCGTGCATCTGGGTAAGATTGCGCATTAACACGGTCCATCAGGTGATTGAATGAGGGTAGCAATTTAAAGAGCAGAGGGAAAAAAGTGCCAAGGCTTGTGCTGTGGGAAAAAAGCTCTGCGACAGTGGGATGGGTAGTAAGAGCAGTAGTGGCTTACTAGCTGCGATAGTTCATGCAAGGTTGGGTTTGTTAGTGTGGGTATCATGCATCATTAACGTGGCAGGTGATGGCGATGTATCCCGGTTTGCTGCAGCTGCTGCATTCCTGGAACAATCAGGTTCGTTACATATTAGTGGGAGATCAGCCATAGAGCATCTTACTGTGTGGGGGGTGTGTGTAGCTTGTCTGCATGTAATGTACAGTACGGCTTCCCTGCGTGGTGCCAGTTATTTAGCAAGTGTGTTCCAACTGGATATCCAGTAATGGTGGCTGATTAACAGGGGCTCACCTGGACCATTGTGTTTGCGTGTACTTGGCCATAGATGTTAGGTCCTTACAAGTATGTCTTTCGATCTTTTATATGTCCACCTATGGTTGTGGTCGTAGTTCCCAGATTCAGAATAAATGGGTTTTGCGAATGTCTGGAGTTTCTGTATAGTCTTGTGGTGAGTTTGTGGATTACCTCCGTGAGAGTCTCGAGTCGGTATTCCCGGTGAAGGTCCGCGCAATGCATGTGTATCGTGGAGCATTGCTTATGATTTTGAGTACTTTGTTTTGTATGATCTGCAGACGGTGCAGGTGTGTGGGCGCAGCGTATCCCCAGAAACGGGCTGCTTACGTCATCGGGGCTCGAATAAGTGTCATGTACGTGGACCTCAACACCCTTCTGTTCAGTGTGCTACACTTGTTGAGCATAGGGTACTCAAACAGTTCATACAGCCATAAACATTCCACCCCAGCAGCAGTCATGTGCCAAGTGTGGTTTCAGCTTTCTGAGACTGCAGATGTGTGTGCAAGTTGTGTTTGTATGAGTGTGTGTTTGCATATGTGTGTATGTGTGTCTATTGCTAATAAAGGCCTTAATGGTCAAAAGCTATAATTGTGTGAATCTTTTTGTTGTGCCTATTGCGACTCAGCATCTCCGCTATATATATGGTGAGTAGCAACTTTCCTTCTCTAATATTGTCAGATACAATATACTTATGCCAGCACCTTTTCCAATCTTGGAAGCATTTACAGAACTCACTTTTCATTATGGTGTTTAGCTCCTCCATCGACTGTGTTTTTATCTGCCAAAAACTCATGAACAAGCATTGAGGTGTGAGTGAAAGCATTATTGTGGTGCAATTTGTATCATTGGTTTTGCAACAATTCTGGTCATTTTTGTTCAGACTGCTTCAAGCAAATAATGCATAACTTCCAGGCAGTGTTCCTTACTGACCGTATGACTATAAGCCAGTAAAAATCATGATGCACCATCACATTGTAATAAAGGAAATAATCAGAAGAGCCTTCACATATGATCACACTTGTCCTTTTTTTTTCAGGCCTGTTTTGCAGTTTCCATTGGGCAACTGGCCCTTGGTTTCAATGCCACATGTATATACAATTTTGCTACACATTTCATGCCGAAAACATTTTAAAAAGTTGCTTGGTAAGAGCCAAAAAATATGCTGATATCACAAGGAATCTCTCTGATTGTGATTCAGCAATTTTCCAGAACCATTTCTTTACTGCTTCCACATTGTCATCAGTAATTCATGTGCTGGACACTTGTCATCTTCAACGTCTTCTCGACGCACTTTGAAAGGTTTATGCCACTTGTTAACTATTTTCTTTCACATAGTACATTTGCCTAAGCCACAATCAGCATTTTAAATATGGTGCTGCAAAATCTTATGCAAATTCTTTGATCACTCTTTCTCGAAAGTAAAAATTAGCAAAGCACTCGAAAACAGTTATAACTTTTGGACTATCAACAATAAACTAAATATTCATAACAACTGAAAATGCAAACATGAATAAGAACATGTGTACCAACAAGATAAAAAATAATTGGAAAACGATGTATAAAAATTATGAAATTAAAAAATTACCATTACTTTTTTATCACACCTCATTTTTTTTATTGTTGTAATTAATATTATATTATCTATGTTTATACTGTGAATAAACCAGAAAAAATTAGTTTGTTACCATATATTACCTTATATCCCCATTATTTTTATTTACAGGTAGAAAAAAATCATACCTTAATTCCCAAGTCTAGTCACAAATGTATGTACAAGGGTGTCAAATGAAAAACTTAAATATTTTTTTAAATATTATTTATTGTGCAGAAATAGTACAAAGCTGTATCACTTTCCAAAATATTATTTATTGTGCAGAAATAGTACAAAGCTGTATCACTTTCCAATACAATCTCCCCCACACTCAATGCAAGATCTCCAGTGCTTACAAAGTGCATAAATTCCTTTAGAAAAAAATTCTTTTGGTAGTCCGCGCAATCACTCATGCACTGCGTGGCGTACCTCTTCATCGGAACGGAACTTCTTTCCTCCAATTGCGTTTTTGAGTGGTCCAGAAATATGGATATCACTTGGGGCAAGGTCTGGTGAGCATGGTGGATGAGGAAGACACTTAAAGTGCAGGTATATGATTGTTGCAACTGTTGTATGGGCAGTGTTCGAAACTTCTTTGGTTTTGGTGATGAGGAGTGGCGCGACTCCTTGCTCGGTCTCTTCATTTCCAGTTGGTGGAAGTGAACCCGGGTTTCATCCCCAGTAACGATTCTTGCAAGGAAGCCATCACCTCATTCAAAGCGCCGAACAAGATCTTCACAAGCATCAACACATCGTTCTCTCATTTCAGGAGTCAGGTGCTATGGCACTCATCTTGCAGACACTGGGGCACATCATGCACATTGTGGTGTGCTGACCCATGACTAATCTGTAAACATGCTGCAGTGTCATTCACTGTCACTCGGCGGTTTTCCTTCACTATGTCTGCTGCAAAGTTCTGTGGAGTCACAACTCGTTGTGCCTGACCTGGACGAGGAGCATCTTCCACGAAAGTTACACCATTTGCGAACTTCCTACTCCATTCGTAGGCTTGCTGCTGTGATAGACATGTATCACCATTCTGAACCTTAATTTGTCGATGAATTTCAATAGGTCTCACACCTTCACTACGCAAAAACCGAATAACAGAACACTGCTCTTCCCTGGTGCAAGTCACAAGTGGGGCAGCCATCTTTATACTGATACTGCGACGGTAAGTGTGCATCTGCACTATACTGCCACCTACAGGCCATCTGCACACTGTTTGTAGCACACTTACCAACTTACAGGATAACGGAGCACAATTTCGATTTGTTGTTACAAATTTATGGTTTTCATTTGACACACCCTCGTACAAGCTTTGAGCTGAAACCAGTGATTAGACAGTAGCAATAGGTATGAGTGTAAGGGGGAGAAGTGTAACTCCATTCATAAAATAATGGAATGGGAGTTTGCGTACTGTGTCGCTGGGAGCTGGTGGCATCCGATTGCTGCAGGCTCCATAGGCGTATAGAAACCCTGAATACAATTACATCCCTTGTACTGGATGAAGAGCATAGAGAGTGTATGTGGGTCAATGTCCATATTAACCATACATAAATCCTTACTTGTATAAGTAACGGTAGTAGTCTTTAGAGCAGCTTGTCAGTGGATGAGTTGGAGCTTGCTTACTCTATCCAGCTGTGGAAGGGGGTTGGATGGTGAACAAGCTGGGACCGACCACTGCAGGAGGAGCTGACTCAGACAAGTTATTAGATGACTTCGAGCAAGTTGAGAACAGCTGGTTCAGGAGAAGCACGAGGTGCTTGCTGAGACTTGTCAGAGGTGGAGAATGAACTGAATAAAAAAATACTGGCATTCGCGAGACGGTGTGATGTCCCTGCCTGCAGCGGATGGCGAGACCATGGCCCCTGGCAGACGGCGCACGCTTCGTGATCGCCAGTTCATGTGATTGTTTGGATTTTTTTCACCCGATATGTTTAGTGGAAACGTTGTGGTGGAGGAGGGTGTTTGTGCTCTGAAACATGGGTACATACAAGACCTCGGGCATATTTAGTGCTACACTGTATCTGTGGTGGAAATGTCATTATTTGATTTACATAATCTTCGTGTGTGATTGTCATACGTCGAAAATATGTTTGGAAGGATGATCGCAAGGTGGAGGTGAGTGTTTTAAGCGATCTGTTTGACTCCTGTAAATTGTTAAACAATTACTTCGATAGGGTAGTGCTAGTGGATTATTTAATTATATTTTTCATTTCAACAGGAACACAGTATTCTGAGGGGAGATGAGAAATACAGACACGAAGCAAGTCTGGAATTTTCCGGTCAACCAAATGCCGCCGCTTGATACTTTGTTTGGGAGTCATGAGATGAAAGGAGGATGATATCGGGTCCATGGTAATTAGTAACGTGATCTATAATTAGGACATAGGGCTGTTTTGACCTTTGTGACGGCGCTGTGATGATAGACATATACAAAGGAGTCCTCAAACATCGGCTACTATACCGTACTTCATACCATTCATGAACTGTAGACCACTTATGCATGGTTTACCTGTTAGTGCAATATGACTGCTGTATGTTTCTCGATTTTTACAAAATAGTTTGCCGCTGAAATTCTCGTAATTTGTGCGTCTGCTGAAAGTGGCGGACAGTGTTTCCATATCAACAGCAGCAATTTGGTGGGTAAATACAGTAAATCCAATCACAATGTTCCATTCAAAGAAAGTTCTGTGGTGTGTGAGAGTCACAAGACATCGTTTGTGGGGGAGAGCATAAGATTCTCTACAGACTGGTCCGAACAAGACAAGGGCAGAGCAGTGTATCTACAGAAAGTTCCGTGACGTCAGACAGTCACGTGATGTCTTCTTTGTTCGAGTGTTCAGGGACAAGTCGAAGCAGAGCAGCCTCCTCTGGTTCGGACAGGTAGGATGCTTTAGAGCATCTCCAGACTACCATTTGTAGGACATCGGAAATTCACCGAAAATTGCGGCCTTTTTCCTCGTCTGTAGGACAGTGCTTCGAATTCTGTTTGTTTTTTCTTTTTTTATGATCTTTGTGAGCTTCGAAATATGTCATTAACTTTTAGATATGTAATTTTCTGAACATACATTCGGGAGGATGGTGGTTCAAACTCATTCAGATCATCCTGATTTAGGTTTTATATGGATTCCTAAATCGCTTTAGGCAAATGCCAGTAGTGGGACAAGGTGTGCGTCACCCCACTCTCCATTGTTGCCACTTGTATCCACGATGGCGGCAATGACGTCATCCAAGATGGCGCCCTGTAGAGTTGGCAACAGTGCATGACATCATCCAAGATGGCGAATTTTGATGGGATGGTAGATCAATTGGGCTCCCTCCACTAACCTAGCCTTCTATCCCCTCCCTGAGAAAATGGTGGGAAGTTCAAATTCAATCAGGATAATGCAACATGCCACAGCTTCCTCTACTAACCTAAGAAAATGGTGGGAGGATAGGTCACTTGAGCTACCTCCACTAACCTAAGTTGTCTGACCACCACCTCTTCCTATGGATTGGAGGGAAATTTGAATTTTGGCAGTAAAGAAAGGCCTCTTGGGCTATCTCTACTAACCTAAGAAAATAGCGAGAAAGAAAGGGCACTTGGGCAAACTCCACTAACGTGAGTCATCTGACAGCCACCTCTTCCTAGGAACTGGTGGGAAGAAAACTCAACCTGTGCTGTACATAAGTCTTATTTTCGGTCTTTATTTAAACAATTAGAGGCAGTACCTCCATCCAGTGTGTTTACCACAAGGTCCAGAGTCCAACTGACCTAGTACACAGTACCGCCACCAGAGGGCACTGTCGTCCCTTCCATGACGTAATCCAAGATGGCGGTCTGGTGGTGAAGAGGAAGGGTCTCATAACAGGAAATTCAAGGGTATATTGTTTATTTATATAAAAACAGTTTGGGGGGTTGGATTTCTCTTGCTCATCATTCTCTGCAGTTTGGAAACATGTAGGCCTCGTAAGAAGTAATTACATAGAGCAAACATGTTGCATAACCTAATGTTTGGCACTGTACTCTGGGTGTCTTAACCTAATGTTTGGCCCTTTGTCAGCACTTAACCTATTGTTCTGTTAAGTGGTTTTCCATGTCATTTCCATAAACTATTGTACCACCTTTAATACCAAATTAAGTAATTAGTTGTCCTCCCTCCATTTTCTGGTACACTTCTCGAATTTCACATACTTTTGAACGACATTTCTGGCGCATTCTTCTTGTCACCCACCCCCTTAAACTATTATACTGCATTTTACATAAAAATTATTCAAATTAACCTAGTGTTCCGCACTTAACCTGCTGTCCTGCTCCATGTCACCCACTCATACACACACTCCCCTTAACTATTGTACCACTAACACCACGTTGATATAAAAAATTTATGCAAATTAATTAAATCGAAATTTTTCACATGTATGGGGCAGTTATTTTTAATTCATGGCATCCTATTGGTTGGTGAAATCGATGGAATATAGTTTAAACAAAAGATTGCTAATAAAAAGCACATCCCACCACTCGACATCCGACGCTGCTGCCGCCTCCATCGCCGCCACTGCAGCTGTCCTGGGGCCTGACCCTGCCCTGCCCGCGGCCATGACAGAATCGCTCTGGCGTCCATGGCTGCCCTCCCTCAGGCTAGGGGGGTAGGGCTGCAGCAACCAGGCTGATCGCAGCAGCCCGATTCTGCAGCGTCTCCTCCTCCGCCATCAAGTCCTCGCCAATCACGTGAGGTACAGCACACACACCTGTCCACCTCACCACAGAACTCCAAGGCAGGCTCACACAGATCCAATACAAGAAACGCCTCTTGGAAGCACTTGTGTTTACCGTTGCTGACACTGTACCTGTGGATACTGACGTCACAGATCGCGCTATAGAAATCTGTTCCAGAATAGCACAGGCTGCTATCTCCCTAGCGATCCTAATGGGACATATGAGCTGTGTCCAGCTGTACTTACCTGACCCAGCATGACTGATGCATCGCTGCAAAATGTCCACATGGCGACTCACCATCTAAAAAGTTCTCAATGTTATGCTGACATCATATGGCTATGTAAAATAAGAGCCAAGTCGACCTCTCAGAAGTTGTGTAATGTACCAGAAATAGTTAACGGTCACTTTTTTAGGAGCTTTTATGATGTCTCAGATTGTTCGCATGGAAATTCTTGTCCTAACACAACCTGTTTACGAAAATATCACGGAATAACGCAGAATACATTCCTCCTGATAGTCCTAACATGGTACCCCGTCCATCACCTCTTACCCTTCCTGCTTTCAACATACACAAACGTTCTTTCCGCTATGTAGAGACTCCTATATCCCAGCACAAAGGATGTCTTGTGAGTGAATCGAGCATTATGTTTGGCTCATATCGAATTTACCTGCCAAATTACTGATGCCACCTTTTTTTCTTCTTTCTGCAGATGAGACTTTCAGCCACAAAAATCTATTTTATACAGATAGCCATATTGCACCCACAATTAAACCTTGCAAAGTGCCCTACATATCGTCAAATACAAAATGGCTCTTACTCAATTACGCTGCTATCCGACTGAGGACAGGAGCATTTATATTAGAGCGTGAAACCGATTTCCAACCCAGTAGTATATCACCATGTACCGTGTTGATGTAGTAAACATACAATTCGTATACTGCGCCATACAAAAATCGCCCCTTTTACATCATTCATATAGCTATCGACCGCCAGATGCTACTTCATACACCACAAAGACAGAAAGTACTGTATATACTCCTTGCAGCACTAGATATTTTCCCACAGCCGACGGTCACAAGTCTTCCACACCCACCGCATGACCAGAGCGCCCTCAGTGGATCGAAGCCACACTCACAACTGTTCTACAAATTTGGGCTCGCTTCCCCTCAGCACAAATGCGTTACTATTTCTGGTCTGGACCTGCTTGCTTTTCTACACCCATCTCCAGACTCTGGAATTACAAGAACACATTTATTTTCGCATGGTTTGCTATAATATTATACCATTTTCGCGGTATTTCTTGATATCAAGCACACAGCAGTATCCTACCAATCGCTCACGCAACATAATTCTGAAGATACAGACCGCAAATTATTTCTCTACAAACCCTAAACTTCAGCGAGGTGGAGCGTGCTGTAAACCTCTGAGTAACTAGAAACTTATCCCCTCTGCAAAGACCTTTACGTGACAACTCGAAAAAAAAAAAAATAGATGAAGCTGATATTTCCACTTGTGAATACCGATGTCGGTGATGTAACAGATTCCAAATCATCCCTATAATGTACAAAGTCAACTAAGGTGTTTCTCACGTCTAGAGAGAACCAGCAAACGTGTCTTCCAGCCATCTTTCACCTGTTGGATGCACCCACCACAATCGATTTTCCCTCAACCAAATAAAGGTGCGAAATGCACAGAAGCAGTCAACCGGACAGTTTACATGGAAGGGAATAATGGTCCAGTGCAGACACATATCCATATTGAATCTTCTCAGAAATTTCCATGCGATCATGAAAGCTATCCAACACATACTAAGTATTAGTTCGCTATTCAGTCGTCTAGAGGACAACACGGTTAAGTCAGCTACATTCCTACACTTCAACAGGTATTCAGACAGCTCCTACAGTTAAGGGGAAACATGAACCATTCCCACCACAGGTCACCAGCGCTGCACACCAAGCACACATTTACAGAATCGTCCCAGGAAAAAAACTAGCCTCATATATATTTTATCCCTGTACTTACAACTAAATGTTACGATTGCGGTTTCAGTTGAATAACATTCGACAATGAGCGAAGTATCAGAAATACACCCAGTCAATGGCTGTGGCTCTGGAAATAGAAATATCAGTAGCATTCTTATTACTTGACACAGTACTCCACGTCAAACCTATACCTTCCTTATGACTGGACATAGTCATTTCCTTGTCATTTCCATGTCAGAACACAGACACATACTTTATGAGGCTGATGCTCAAGGCGAACCTATCATGCACCCCTTACTTCGACAGTAACCAATTGCTGGCGATACGAAATAGTACTGACCAAAAATCAACCATTGGTGGGTGTGTCTCATAAGTTTTTCTTGCGAGTGCTACCACCGTGTCTTAGAAAGAGAGGTGTAATCGCCTTACAAACCGCTATATGTTAAAAAAACACAACCATCTTACCATCACAAGCGGTCTTGGTTCTATAGGTGCACACAAGTATCCATGTTAAAAGCTTTCCAGCTTTATAAATCCATATTTGGCATTACCTACAAATGGCGTGGTTTTTCCAGACAAATACCATGACACTGAATATAAATGGTGATCGCTGGAGTGTATATTATCACACCAGCAGTGTGGTTACACGTCGCCGACGGTGCTCCCTCGTAATAAAATTACCGAATTTTGAAAGTGATTCTGCTAAGGACCATGGTATGAAATGGTATTTGCAACTCCCCCACGCCGCTGCCGCTAGATATTTCTCCAGTGTTTGTAATGCATTGTCTCGATGCCATATCAGAGGTTCTGCGATATATCCACTGAGTTATAGGCGATGAATGCTTGAGAAAGATCACAAACAGTAGTGTGATGGTTGAGGTCGTAAGAAATGTACACTAGCTTTTCAGATCTCTAGTGCTATGCTTTCGGCGGAAATGATGTCTATGATTTGGAATCAAGTCTTTCCATTCAACAACATACCTGCGTTGGATCCTATGGACAAGTCCTTTAATGATTACAGCCATTAGTGAATCACATTTCTAGCACTCTCATACCTCGAAACGAGCCACCTTTCACGCACCTATCTGCTACAGTAAAATTGCAACATGGTTTTAGGAAGCCCCTATGCATCTTCCAACTACACCTCAGACTCTGCGCTACTGTCCCTGCAGCTTTGCGCATGTGATTGTTCCAATGTAAGTCGGAACTGAGTAGAAGTGGGAGAAAGCTATATCTACCACCTTCTGCAACCCGTGTAGAAACAGGGGAAGCCGAGTTACTGAGACAGAGCTAAATTTCGACCATTCAACGGAAACAAAGCCTGCTCCTGCAACATGAGGTAATATAAAAGACAGTATGGGAACTGGGGGAAGGACATGGATTTTGCTACTGCATTTTGCTGCTTCTCTAAACTACAGATCCACATCCATCAGGGCCCTTTCACGTCTATCACCCCAACATTCTATCATCGTTATTCTGTTCCATCCACCAGAGAAAAATTACGAACTATAAAAGCTCCACTAACTTCATGCGATAGAGAAGTCGATAAGACTTTTACCGCATCTCTCTCCTCCCATATATCGAAAACAAATACCGCATGCATGCCGGCTTCGAGCACATGTGACGATCCTGTTAAATATACAGGTATTGATCGACTGCACAGACCATTTTAAAGTTTCATCACCTATACTGTAGGAGGATGACCATGTCCCACAGACTATACTGTAAGTCACAAGAGACGCTCCCTGTGACCTTGTGTCGTTGTTTGAAACGTTTTTTTCTGCTGTAACACGCTTTGTATACTGTCATGCATTTTATTTTTCCACCACGACTTCAAGGTCTGTCTCAGGTTCTAAAATGACATTAACACGTTCTGATCCATTGCCTCTCGCAGAAAATTAGACATCACAAGATGTAAATCATGTTGTTACTGCGCCTACCATAACACGCCGCACACACTGGATGATTTTAAATAAAAGACAGTTACAATATTAGGAAACTGGAAGAGTTTGGCGGCGTTGTGGAGAGTTTCCAAGCCGCTGTCCGAAAGTGATTGACGATCTCTACATTTAAACTCATCTGTGACGGAATAGCTGATGGCTCTGCGTTCCATTTCGACAGATTCCTCATATTGCAGTAATGTATGCGATCACTGTTTTGGTGCTATCTGTCCCCAGAAGGTGTTGTCCCTCCACCAAAACTCTTTCTCCAACTCAAACAAGTGCTGTCAGTCAATCATCATGTGGTAACCAACAGCGTACCAGTGGATGGATGGGATGGAAAAGACACCCCCGATGTACTGAAATAATAAGCATTATAGTTGATTGTGTGAACAATTTTACCAATTTTACAGTAATTTCAACACCAATCAATGATGTGACAGCATGTTTTCCAGTTTCAGTATCATAGCTAAACCACCCCCTCCCCACTTTGCAAGTATCATTGCGAATGTGGATAGATGATTGTGCAGTAAGTCCATGCATTGTTAATTCTTGAACACATCCATCATCAAAGTATATCAGAAAGAGCTCTACAAATTTCTAACATTTCGAGCATAGTGCTTAATTTACGATCTATCTCTATGCTGATGTGAGTCACAGAGCGTTCTCACAGTCTCAGGGTAAAATTAGAGACTGAAAGACCCCCTCACACTGTCATTGAGCAACCCACGCTGCAGCACCATTACCGATTTAATCTGCAATCGACCAGAAGTAGACCGCTACATTCCACGTCTCGTGAATGAATGGAGCTTGCTGAGTTCTCGCCCATCCAAGTGCACAAGATTACTCGAGATGCACCCATGTCGAGGAGGTTAGCACTCCTTATTGATGTATAGTAACAGATTTGAAAGTGTTGTGATGTAATAGCAGACGGTGAAGAATAACAAGACACGAGAGATTTTTAACTGTACCATGTGGTTGACCTGGACTTAGTATTTACAACTGTAGTTCATGAAATTTACTGCACTTATGTAATCATCTGTGGCCGCACATATTTTGAGTCTGTTGCTCAACATTGAGCATATGTGCCTATCCGTGTGAGGTATATGATACACTGAAGAGCCAAAGAAACTGGTACACCTGCCTAATATCGTTAAGAGCC
Organism: Schistocerca nitens; assembly: GCF_023898315.1. NCBI lineage: Eukaryota > Metazoa > Arthropoda > Insecta > Orthoptera > Acrididae > Schistocerca > Schistocerca nitens. The sequence goes on from NC_064618.1 coordinate 436,644,545, forward strand.
CCGTGAGCACGTTGAAGTGCCCCAAGACGACGTGGTATGGACTCGACTAATGTCTGAAGTAGTGCTCGAGGGAACTGACACCATGAATCCTGCTGGACTGTCCATAAATCCGTAAGAGTACGAGGGGGTGGAGATCACTCCTGAACAACACATGCAAGGCATCCCAGATTTGATCAATAATGTTCATGTCTGGGTAGTTTGGTGGGCAGCGGGAGTGTTTAAGCTCAGAAGAATGTTCCTGAAGCCACTCTGTAGCAATTCTGGAGGTGTGGGATGTGGCATTGACCTGTAGTAATTGCCCAAGTCCGTCGGAATGCACAATGGACATGAATGGATGCAGGTGATCAGACAAGTTGCTTACATGTCGACTGCCAGAGTCGTATCTAGACATATCAGGGTCCCATATCACTCCAACTACACACGCCCCACACCATTACAAAACCTCCACCACCTTGAATAGTCCCCTGCTGACATCAGGGTCCATGGATTCATGAGGTTGTCTCCATATCTGTACATGTCCATCCACTCAGTACAATCTGAAACGAGACTCGTCCGACCAGGCAACACGTTTCCAGTCATCAACAGCCAAATGTCGACATTGACGGACCCAGGTGAGGTGTAAAGCTTTTGTGTCGTGCAGTCATCAAGGGTACACAAGTGGGCCCTCGGCTTGGAAAGCTCGTATCAATGATGTTTTGCTGAATGGTTCTCACGCTGACAGAATTGAAATCAGCAGCAATGTGTGGATGGATTTCACTTCTGTCACATTGAACGATTCTCTTCAGTCGTCGTTGGTCCTGTTCTTGCAAGGTCTTTTTCCAGCTGCAGCGGTGTCTGAGATTTGATGTCTTATCGGATTCCTGATATTCATGGTACACTCATGAAATGGTCGTATGGGAAAACACCCACTTCATCACTACCTCGGAGGTGCTGTGTCCATGGCTCGTGCAGCGACTATAACACCACGCTCAAACTCACTTAAATCTTGATAACCTGCTATTTTAGTGGCAGTAACTAATCTAACACAAGCCGGCTGGTGTGGCCGTGCTGTTCTAGGCGCTTCAGTCTGGAACCGCATGACCGCTACGGTCGCAGGTTCGAATCCTACCTCGGGCATGGATGTGTGTGATGTCCTTAGGTTAGTTAGGTTTAAGTAGTTCTAAGTTCTAGGGGACTGATGACCTCAGATGTTAAGTCCCAAGTGCTCAGAGCCATTTGAACCATTTTAATCTAACAACTGCGCCAGACACTTATTGTCTTATATAGGCGTTGCCGACCATAGCACTGTATTCTGCCTGTTTACATGTCTCTGTATTTTAATATGCATGCCTATACCAGTTTCTTTTTGCCGGTTAAGTGTATATTCAAGTGTATATAAATTCCTGTTATATTTAGTTTCGCCTGCATGCTGCGGTACTTAGATTTTTGAATCTCTGCGTATTAATCTAATTTATTAAACAGAGTTCCTGCATTTTCGTTAGAGTCGACAGTAGAGTTCAGTAGTGTGATTCGATAGTCGTTTGTTTGTTTCTTTGTTTTGAAAGCTAGTGACCGCTTGTTGGCGTTAGTAGGCCAGTCAGGCAGCAGCAGGCGGCCGAGACAGACACAGCAAGAGAGAAGTTACCGATTTTGTGACTTTTACGAGAGATTCCGATTGGATTGGATTGGATTGTTTGGGTGAAGAGACAAAACAGCGAGGTCATCGGTCTCATCGGATTAGGGAAGGCTGGGGAAGGAAGTCGGCCGTGCCCTTTCAAAGGAACCATCCCGGCATTTGCCTGGAGCGATTTGGGAAAATCACGGAAAACCTAAATCAGGATGGCCGGACGCGGGATTGAACCGTCGTCCTCCCGAATGCGAGTCCAGTGTGCTAACCACTGCGCCACCTCGCTCGGTAGAGATTCCGAAATCAGATACTGGATTGTAAGGCGTACCCAGGAGCAGATATAGACTCAGATCACAATATAGTAGTGATGAAGAGTAGGCTGAAGTTCAAGACATTAGTCAGGAAGAATCAATACGCAAAGAAGTGGGATACGGAAGTACTAAGGAATGACGAGATACGTCTGAAGTTCTCTGACGCTATAGATACAGCAATAAGGAATAGCGCAGTAGACAGTACATTTGAAGAGGAATGGCCATCTCTAAAAAGGGCCATCACAGAAGTTGGGAAGGAAAACATAGGTACAAAGAAGGTAGCTGCGAAGAAACCATGGGTAACAGAAGAAATACTTCAGTTGATTGATGAAAGGAGGAAGTACAAACATGTTCCGGGAAAATCAGGAATACAGAAGTACAAGTCGCTGAGGAATGAAATAAACAGGAAGTGCAGGGAAGCTAAGAAGAAATGGCTGCAGGAAAAATGTGAAGACATCGAAAAAGATATGATTGTCGGAAGGACAGACTCAGCATACAGGAAAGTCAAAACAACCTTTGGTGACATTAAAAGCAACGGTGGTAACATTAAGAGTGCAACGGGAATTCCACTGTTAAAAGCAGAGGAGAGAGCAGATAGGTGGAAAGAATACATTGAAAGCCTCTATGAGGGTGATGATTTGTCTGATGTGATAGAAGAAGAAACAGGAGTAGATTTAGAAGAGATAGGGGATCCAGTATTAGAATCGGAATTTAAAAGAGCTTTGGAGGACTTACGGTCAAATAAGGCAGAAGGGATAGATAACACTCCATCAGAATTTCTAAAATAATTGGGGGAAGTGGCAACAAAACGACTATTCACGTTGGTATGTAGAATATATGAGTCTGGCGACGTACCATCTGACTTTCGGAAAAGCATCATCCACACAATTCCAAAGACGGCAAGAGCTGACAAGTGCGAGAATTATCGCACAATCAGCTTAACAGCTCATGCATCGAAGCTGCTTACAAGAATAATATACAGAAGAATGGAAAAGAAAATTGAGAATACGCTAGGTGACGATCAGTTTGGCTTTAGGAAAAGTAAAGGGACGAGAGAGGCAATTCTGACGTTACGGCTAATAATGGAAGCAAGGCTAAAGAAAAATCAAGACACTTTCATAGGATTTGTCGACCTAGAAAAAGCGTTCGACAATATAAAATGGTGCAAGCTGTTCGAGATTCTGAAAAAAGTAGGTGTAAGCTATAGGGAGAGACGGGTCATATACAATATGTACAACAACCAAGAGGGAATAATAAGAGTGGACGATCAGGAACGAAGTGCTCGTATTAAGAAGGGTGTAAGACAAGGCTGTAGCCTTTCGCCCCTACTCATCAATCTGTACATCGAGGAAGTAATGATGGAAATAAAAGAAAGGTTCAGGAGTGGAATTAAAATACAAGGTGAAAGGATATCAATGATACGATTCGCTGATGACATTGCTATCCTGAGTGAAAGCGAAGAAGAATTAAATGATCTGCTGAACGGAATGAACAGTCTAATGAGTACACAGTATGGTTTGAGAGTAAATCGGAGAAAGACGAAGGTAATGAGAAGTAGTAGAAATGAGAACAGCGAGAAACTTAACATCAGGATTGATGGTCACGAAGTCAATGAAGTTAAGGAATTCTGCTACCTAGGCAGAAAAATAACCAATGACGGACGGAGCAAGGAGGACATCAAAAGCAGACTCGCTATGGCAAAAAAGGCATTTCTGGCCAAGAGATGTCTACTAATATCAAATACCGGCCTTAATTTGAGGAAGAAATTTCTGAGGATGTACGTCTGGAGTACAGCATTGTATGGTAGTGAAACATGGACTGTGGGAAAACCGGAACAGAAGAGAATCGAAGCATTTGAGATGTGGTGCTATAGACGAATGTTGAAAATTAGGTGGACTGATAAGGTAAGGAATGAGGAGGTTCTACGCAGAATCGGAGAGGAAAGGAATATGTGGAAAACACTGATAAGGAGAAGATGATAGGACATCTGCTAAGACATGAGGGAATGACTTCCATGGTACTAGAGGGAGCTGTAGAGGGCAAAAAACTGTAGAGGAAGACAGAGATTGGAATATGTCAAGCAAATCATTGAGGACGTAGGTTGCAAGTGCTACTCTGATATGAAGAGGTGAGCACAGGAAAGGAATTCGTGGCGGGCCGCATCAAACCAGTCATTGGCATGACTGAAAAAAAAAAAAAAAAAAAAAACGAGTTCCTAACCAGGAGCGAATTTTATAATATCATCTATGTGCTTTAATAGTTCAGTTTCTTGAGTTGCTGCGTGTTAATTTAATATCAAATAGCCACAGTTCTCGCGCTTTCGTTTGTGTCAGAAAGTAAACCAGTTTTGTGACATATTACAAGTTCCAAATCAGGGGCGGATTATTTAGTTTCACATGAGTGTTTTGGTAGTTAGATTTCTGAATCTCTGCGTGTTAATCTAATTTATTAGACACAGTTCGTGCGTTTTCGTGAGTGTATATAGTAGAGTTGTGCAGCATGTGCCGATAGTTCATTTATCTGGGTAGTTTTGTTTTCCAAGATTTTTAGTACGGATAGGGACTGTGAGTGTTGTGTGCAGATGTGATCCGAGTTGGTGACACTTCGCTCTCAGCTCCAAGCTGTGATGGCTTTGGTTACACAGCTTGAGGCTGCAGTGGATAGGCACCACTGTTGTGGGCCGGCTTTGGGGCTTCAACGGATGTCCAGCATGTCTGAGTCCTCTGATCGGTCCTCAGTGGTGGCCAGCCCAGTTACTGCTCACATTGAGGTTGAGCCCTCGCCTGTGGCCGAATAGGAGGTCACTCGGGACGTAGCAGGTGGCGAAAAATTTCCCAGGGGGCCGCACGCAAGGCCTGCCCAGTTTGTCTGACAAACAGGTTCCAGGTACTGTCTGTGGCTGGCACTGTCGCTGAGACAGATGCCAACACCTGTCCTGTTTCAGAGTAAATCTCTCCTCCACAAGATCTGGGCAATCACAGATGGTGAGATTATTGATAATTGGGAGATCCTACGTTAGGCACGTTATAGGGCCATTTAGGGTCATCACTGCCAAGAAGGGCAAGAAAGCCAATGTGCACTCTGTGTGCATACCACGTGGAGTCATTACAAACATGGAACGGGTCCTTCTGGATACCATGAAGAGCACAGGGTGCAGCCAACTGCAGGTGGGTGCTCAAGTTGTTACCAATGATGTGTGTCACTTTGGATCAGAAGAGATTCTCTCTTGTTTCGAGTGGCTAACAGAAGTGGTAATGGCTGCCAGTTTTGCTTGGAAGATAAAGCAGACCTGACCATTTCCAGCATAGTTGACAGGACCGATTGTGGACCTCTGGTACAGAGCCGAGTGGAGGGTCTGAATCAGAGGCTCAGACGGTTCTGCGACCGTGTAGGCTGCAGATTCCTCGACTTGCGCCAAAGAGTGGTTGGGTTTCGGGTTTTGCTGAATACGTCAGGTGTCCACTATACGCAGGAGGCGGCTACACGGGTAGCAGAGGCTGTGAGGCGTGGACTGGGCGGTTTTTTAGGTTAGAGGGTCCCAGAAAAACACAAGAAGGATGTTAGTCACAAAGGGTGCTGGCCGAACACAGGAAGAACGTAGATACAGGAACTATTAGTATAACAGTTGTAAACTGTCATAGCTGTGTTGGGTAAGTACCAGAGCTCCAAGTACTAATAGAAAGCACTGATGCTCAAATCGTTATTGACACTGAAAGCTGGCACAAGCCGGATATAAGCTCAGCTGAAAGTTTTGCGAAGAACCTAATGGTGTTCCTAACGGATAGCGTAAGCACAGTTGGCGGTGGCGTGTTTGTTGCTGTTAGAAGTTATTTAACTTGTCGCGAAAATGAAGTAGATGCTTCCTGTGAGTTAGTATGGGCAGAGGTCATTGTTGGCAACCGGAATAAAAAAATAATAGGATCCTTTTACCGACCTCCCAATTCAGATGTTACAGTTGCTGGAATGTTCAAAGAAAACTTGAGTTTGTTTTCAAACACGAACCCAGCTCATATGATAATAGATGGTGGTGCAGATGACGCTGTCGTTTATCGACTAATAAAGTCATCAGAAGATCACAACAATTTGCAAAACGATTTAGAAAAGATATCTGAAAGGTGCGAAAATTGGCAGTTGACCCTAAATAACGAAAAGTGTGAGGTCATCCACACGATTGCTAAATGGAATTCGTTAAACTTCGGTTACACGATAAATCAGTCTATTCTAAAAGCCATAAATTCAACTAAATACCTAGGTATTACAATTACGAACATCCTGAATTGGAAGGAACATATAGAAAATGTTGTGGGGAAGGGTAACCAAAGGCTAAGTTTTGTTGGCAGGACATTTGGAAAATGTAACAGATCTACTAACGAGTCTGCCTACACTACGCCAGTCCATACTCTTTTAGAACACTGCTGCACAGTGTTGGGTCCTTACCAGATAGGACTGACGAAGTACATCAAAAGAGTTCAAAGTGGGTCAGCACGTTTTGTATTATTGTGAAATAGGGGAGAGAGTGTCAGTGAACTGATACAGGATTTGGAATGGACATCATTAAAACAAAAGCGTTTTTCGTTGTGGAGCAATCTTCTTACGAAATTCCAATCTCCAACTTTCTCCTCCGAATGCGAAGATATTTTGTTTGTCGCCGACCTACCTAGGGAGAAACAATGACCATGATAAAATAAGGGAGATCAGAGCTCATAAGGAAAGATATAGGTGTTCATTCTTTCCGTGCGCTATACGAGATTGGAATAATAGAGAATTTTGAAGGTGGTTCGATGAAACCTTTGCCAGGCACTTAAATGTGATTTGCAAAGTATCCATGTAGATGTAGATGTATAACGCACCTAACGTTGGATCTCCCAATTATCAATAATCTCACCCTCTGTGATTGCCCGGATCTTGCAGGAAGAGAGGTTTACTCTGAAACATGACAGGCGTCGGTATCTGGCTCAGTGACAGTGTCAGCCACAGACAGCACCTGGAGCCTGTTTGTCATACTAACTGGGCAGGCCTTGCGTGTGGCCTCCTGGGAAGTTTTTCGCCACCTGCTACGTCCCGGGGCGACCTCCTATTCGGCCATAGGTGACGGTTCAACCTCAGTGTGAGCAGTAACTGGGCTGGCCACCATTGAGGACCGATCGGAGGACTCAGACGTGCTGGAGGTCCGTTGGAGCGCCACGGCTGGCCCACTAAAGTGGTGCCTATCCACTGCATCCTCAAGCTGTGTAACCAAAGCCATCATAGCCTGGAACCAAGAGCGAAGTGTCACCAACTTGGATCACATCTGCATACAACAATCACAGTCCCTATCCGTACTAAAATTCTTGAAAACAAAACTACCCAGATAAATGAACTATCGGCACATGCTGCAAAACTCTACTATGAAAACGCACGAACTGTGTCTAATAAATTAGATTAACACGCAGAGATTCAGAAACCTAACTACCAAAACACTCCTGTGAAACTAAATAATCCGCCCCTGATTAGGAACTTGTAATATGTCACAAAACTGGTTTACTTTCTGACACAAACAAAAGCGAGAAAACTGTGGCTATTTGGTATTAAATTAACACGCAGAAACTCAAGAAACTGAACTATTAAAGCACATAGATGATATTATAAAATTCGCTCCTGGTTAGGAACTCATAATAGTCATTAGATTAATATGCAGAGATTCAAAAACCTAAGTAATGCAGCATGCAGGTGAAACTAAATTTAACAGTAATTTATATACACTTGAATATACACTTAAGCGCCAAAGAAACTGGTATAGGCATGCATATCAAAATACAGAGACATGTAAACAGGCAGTATACGGCGCTGCGGAGGCCAATGCCTACATTTAAGACAACAAGTGTCTGGTGCAGTTGTTACATTAGTTACTGCCACTAAAATAGCAGGTTAACAAGATTTAAGTGAGTTTGAGAGTGGTGTTATAGTCACCACATAAGCCATGGACACAGCAGTAGTGGGACTACCTGTTTTCTGTTCCACTCTGCATTGTTACCAACTTTATCCAAGAAGGTGGCGATGGCGTCATCGAAGATGGCGGCGTGTAGACTTGGCAACAGCGCCTGACGCTATTCAAGATGGCAGATTTTGGCGGGAAAATAGGCCCATTGTGCTACCTGCACTAACCTAACCCCCAGAATAATGGCGCCAAATTTGAATTTTGGCGGGAAAATAGGTCAATTGGGCTATGTCTACTAACGTAACCCCCAAAAAAATGGCAGGAAATTTGAATTTTTGTGGGAAAATAGGACAATTTGGCTACCTCCACTAACCTAACCTAACCCCCATTCCTCCCCCTCCCATCCATAAAATTTGCGTGAAATTCAAATTCCAACATGATAATGCCTGCAAAATAGCACTTGTCTTTATTATTATTTATTATTATTCATTATTATTTATTATTGTTTATTATCATTCATTATCGTTTATTATGACTTATACTTATTTATTATTATTGGCCTACCTCCACTAGAAAATTGCGCTAAATTCTAATTCCAGCATGATAATCCCAACATAACCATACTTGTATTTATTATTATTCATTATCATTTATTATTATTCATTATCATTTATTATTATTTATTATCATTTATTATATATTATTATTTATTATCAATTATTATTATTATTTATTATTATTATTGGCCTACCACCACTAACAGAAAATCGCGCCTTGTTCAAATTCACACACCATAATGTCTGGAAAATCGTACTTCTATTTATTATTATTATCATTTACTAAGATTTATTATCATTTATTATTATATATTCAAGATGGCCGATTTTTGTGACAAGAAAGCCAATTCCCTTACATCCATAAAAAAATCTGTCACAAAATCAAATTCAAACACCATAATCTGTCACACCTACGAAAAAAAAAAGCAAATGGGCCATGTGCACTAACGTAAGTCCACCTCATCAAATTAATTTTGAATTTTTCGTGGTCTCTTATTGTTTCACTCCTAAGCTATGAAAATCGCGCCAAATAACAATAATGTGCACTTTTACTAACGTAAGTCATCTCCTGTAAATTCGTGGGAAAAGGACTGAAGTCTTTATTTCAAACAGTACAGTCATCACTTGTTCCCCAACAGAGTTGGTACACATCTTAGAGACCGCAGTCCAGTCACCACGAGGACCCCAGTCCAACTGAATTAGTCATATGGTCACCGCCCACTCGCGCCGTTCCAACACGCAGGTTAAGGCCGCATTCCATTGCTTGCGGGCCTATTTCCGACACATCTCCACCTTCACGGCTGTTGTCAGAATAGCCGGGAGCGAGTTCACATACACCGTCCGCACACATCCCAGTGCTGCCTTCCCCTCAAAATCTGAAACGATCTTCTGACTATGAGCCCAGTCAACCTCTCCGAAATTGTATAGTGTCCCCAGAAATATTTAACGCTCGCTTTCGTTTTTTCTCAGCTTATGTGTAAATTCAAATTCTTACCCTAACAGAACTTGTTCACCAAAATAATACTGAATGCGCTCCTAACCTCCTACCCTTCCAGCTCTCAACATACGCAAATGTTCTCAAACCTCCTATATCCCAGGACAACCGATTAAATGATTCTTATTCCTTCTTATCGAATTTTCCGGCCTAATTTCCTAAGGCCCCGTTATCAAAGAACGATCCTGCTTTTCTTTCTGAGGCTTTCTTTGCTTACTTTTACAGAGATCGCTAAATTACCTCCACAGCCCCCTCAATCTACACACACACACACACACACACACACACACACACACGGTCATCCTCTCTACTCATCCCATAACATAAGCAATAGTAACTTTACAATCCAATATATACAAAGCCTACACAATGTAAGCCACAGTAACTTTACAATACCGACTATTTGCCCCAATGCTCGCCATTTCTAAGGAAGCACTGTGAACCTGCTCTTTCTTTCTACACATGCGACACTCAGCGGTAATCAACCCTTCTACATCAACGGACAGAAGTCCCTCTCAGAACTGTTCCACAAACTAGGCGATCGCTTCCTCTCAACACAAATGCGTTACTGTCTCTTCTTCATTGCCTGCTCACTTTTTCTACAAACATCTCCAGACTCATAGACTACAAGAACACACCAAAATTTTTCGAAGTACAGCATCCTGTAAACCACTGAGTAACTAGAAACAAACAGACCAAAAAATGATATTCGCACTCTCGAATACCGAAGTCGTTGATGTTATTATACTTACAGTTAAACGTTAAGATCGCGGTCTCAATTGATTGGCATTCGACAATGAGCTAGGTATCGGAAATACACTCTCTTGACCGCTGTTACTGTGGAAATATCTCTACTGTCCTTATGACTTCCTCTCTATTCATCACATAACGTAAACAGTAGTAATTTTACAATGCAATATATACGAGGGTCGGTCAAAAAGTAATGCCTCCCAATTTTTTTCTACTTAAAGAAATTAAGTTAAGTGAAAAATTTGAATTTGGCGCCATTCCTCAAACCTTCTGCAATCCACTGCAGTAGTAACTTTCTGTGTCAACAGGTGGCAGCACAGCAGAAGTTTGTAAGATGGCCGACATCGATGTTCGTTTGAGACAGCGTTGTGTGATTGAATTCTTGAATGCAGAAGGTGAAACGCCCATACGCATTCATGAAAGACTGAAGAAGGTGTATGGTGTTGTGACAGTGGATGTCAGCACTGTTAGACGATGGGTTCGTCGTTGTAAGGAAGCTGAAGGGCAAACACCGTTGACTGACGAAAAGCGGAGCAGCAGGCCGGTGAGTGCAGTGACTCCACACAACATTCAGCAAGTTGATGACATCATTCGTGGTGACCGTCGGGTGACTGCAGATGAAGTGTGTCGCATTATTTCTCTTAGTAAAGGCAGTGTGATCACGATTATTAAACAATTGGGGTACTCAAAAGTTTGTGCACGGTGGGTTCCAAGAATGTTAACCGATCAGAATAAAGAGGCAAGGAAAACAATAGCCTCCCAACACTTGCAGCGCTTCCGTTTGGAGGGAGATGAGTTTCTGAAAAAAATTGTGACCGGGGACGAAACATGGGTGCATTTTTTTGAACCCGAATCAAAGAGGCAGTCAATAGAGTGGCGTCACACAAGCTCGCCGAGGAAGAAAAAATTCAAAACTGTGCGATCGGCAGGGAAAGTTATGGCAACAGTTTTCTGGGATACAGAGGGTGTGATTCTGGTTGATTTTTTGGAGCAGGGATGCACAATAAATTCTGTTCAATACGTCACAACCCTCAAAAAACTTAAAGCACGTCTTCAGCGAGTTCGCCCAACAAAATCAATGGCAGATGTTCTTCTTTTGCATGACAATGCAAGACCACACACCAGTCGTCACACCTCTGACGAGATTGTCAAAATTGGATGGGAAGTTTTGCCTCATCCCCCATACAGCCCTGACCTGGCACCATCAGACTTCCATCTGTTCGGGCCACTAAAAGAAGCTCATCGTGGGATTCATTTTGAAGATGAGGAGGCCGTCAAAACATCCGTGCGTCAATGGCTTAGGAAGCAGAGCTGTGATTTTTACCGTGCTGGGATACATGCCCTTGTTCAAAGATGGACCAAAACTGTAGAGATGGGCGGAGATTACATTGAAAAATGACAAAATGATCCTCAATGTTGTGGTTTTCAACCTATGTAATTGCATTTAAATTTCCTGACAATTAAACGTAGAAAAAAAAATAGGAGGCATTACTTTTTGACTGACCCTCGTACAAACGTTATGCAATGTAAACCACAGTAACTTTACAATATACACATTTGACACAAAATAGTGCACTTATCCAGTACATCTCTACAGCATGCGAAAAAAATATCCTATTCCTACAGTGTCTATATACCGCAATGCTCTCCAATCCTAGGGAAGCACTGTCAATCTGCTCTTTCTCTCTACAGACCCGACACTCAGAGCTAATCTTCCCTCTTACATCAGCAGATCTAAGTCACCCTCAGAACTCTTTTCACAAATTCGGTATCGTCTCCCCTCAGCACAAACGCCTTACTGTCTCTCCGTCCTTGTCTGCTCGCTTTTCTACAAACACCACCAGACTCATAGACTGCAAGAACAAATGTACTTTCCCCATAATATTACACCATTTTAGCTGTACTTCTCAATATCATGCACTAGGCTACACCCTACCGAACACTAGTTCATCATAATTCCCAAGACATAGACTACAAATTAATTCTCTACAAACCCCAAACTTTATCTATGTGCAGCATGTTGTAAACCACTGACTAACTAGAAACAAACATACGGAAAATGATATTTCCACTCTCGAATACCATTCTCAGTCATGTAACATATTCGAGATCTTCGCTATAATTTACACGTCAACTAAGGTCTTTCACATGTCTAGAGAACAGACAAGCGTTTATCCAACACACCACAATCGATCTTCACTCAAATAAAGGCAGCAAATGTGCAGAAGTAGTCAACCGAACAATCTACATCCCATCGAATAACACTCCAACCCAAATCGATCATCTTCTCAAATTCTGACTTGATCACCAAAGCCGCCCAACATATACTATTACTTCGCTATTCGGTCGTCTAGAGGACAGCAAAGTTAACTCTTACAGATCTCTACACTCCATCAAGTCTCTGCATTCGGACAGTTGCTCCAGTTATTTATTATTATTCATTATCATTTATTTTCATTTATGATCATTTATTATTATTTAATATAATTTGTTATTATTATTTAATTCATGCACATGTATTTGCCACGAAGTCCAGAGTCCAACTGGATTAGTACACATCGCCACCAGCAGAGGGCGTCATTCAAGATGTCCGATTTTGGTGCGAAGTTTGAATTTTGGCGGAAGATCATACAATTTGTTTACCTAACAAAATGGCTCCAAGGTCAACTGTGTTTATCTCCTATCACAACCACCAGAGCGCTCTGTCATCACATCAGTTGATTATGCAATTACCGTTATTCAAGGTGGCTGCACCCAGTGCGAAACGTGTCACCTTTCCCAAACCTTCATGCTAAAGTAAAATTCCAACTTTGCTTTAGTCACACCCTACATATCTTTCAGCTTATCCCATTTCCATATCTTTGTGCATCTGATCTCTGCCGTTTAAATCTGAGAAAGACATATCCATTACCTTCTGCAACCTGTCTAGAAACAGACCAACCTCAGTTACTGCAACAGGACCTTGTTTTCATCATTCGCCGGAAATGCGTACAATGTTGTATGGCCCAAACTAGATACAAGTACAACAGATCCTCAACATCCTATCATCTTTATTCTCTACCATCAAACAGTGAAAAAAAATATTCATCTATAAAATCTCATCCTATTTACAAGTCACGAAGGCGCCAATGCGATCCACCTCCAGCACGGACAAACGGAATTCACAATACTCTCCCAGAATAACTCAGAGTGTGGCCATCCAAGAATTCCAAGTCCGACACCTCAAACTGCAGCTGCTTATGTGGACAAGATCATATTAAATATACAGACGCTGCAGAGACCACTTTAAAGTTTGATCACCCATACTCTAAGTGAATAAGAAGCTGCCTCTGACCTTTGTTCAAACACTGTTTTCCAACATGCTTTTGCACACTGCCGAACATGTCGTCTTTCTGCCACGACTTCGAAGTCTTTGTTTGATTCTAAACAAACAGTAACATTGACTGATGCACGGCCTCTCACAGGAAACTATACCTTGCACCTTGTAAATCATTTTCTTATGGTCGATAGCATAGCACTGAATGATTTTAAACATAGGACCACTACAACACAAGGAAACTAGAAGAGCCTGGCGGCGTTGTGGCGACTTTCCAAACCACCCCCCGAAAGTGATTGACGGCCTCTACATTTAAACTCATATGTCACAGTGGCCAAATAGTTGATAACTCTGCATTTCATTTCTAGTTATTCCTCATTTTGCACACAAGTACGGGATCACCGTTTCCGGTGCTAGCAACCCCAGAAGTTGCCGTCCATCGACCAAAATTTCTTCCCCTACTCAAACTTGCAATGTCACTCAATCATTATGTGGTACCCAATGCACAGATGGGATGGAGAAGACACCACCGATCTGCTGTAATATTATCCATCACAGCTGATACCGCGAAAAATTTTATAGTAAGTGCAACACTGGCCAATCATGTGACAGCATGTTTTCCTAATTTCAATATCGTAGCTAAACCATACCTCCTCTACTTTGCAAGTATCACTGCGAGCATTGATAGATGACTGCTCAGTACGTCTATTCACACTAAATTCTCGAACACATAAAAATGATCAAAGTATACGAGACAACGCTACATATACTTCTAAGACCTCGTGCATAGTACTTGATCAATCTCTCTGCATATGGCGGTCACAGAGCAATCTCGGACCAACCTACCCTGCAACATCGCTACCAAATTAATCCTCAACTGAGCAGACGAATACAGCTACACTCCTCCTCTCTGACTGAATAGAGCTTTCATAGTCTTAACCCCTCCACGTGCAACACATTTCTCAAGATGTGACCAAGTCTTGGAGCTTCGCACACCATATCGATCTATAGTAACAGATTTCAAAGTGCCTTAATGTAATAGCATACAGTTAAGAAGAACAAGAACAGAGTGTAGTTATATGCAACCTAGTTCGACACATTTTTACGTAAATCATCCAATCTATCACGTGTAAAGAATTGTTCTGGAGTGTAGGATCGGTGCCTCGAAGGTTCTGGTAAGAGAGAGAGAGAGAGAGAGAGAGAGAACATAAACACACACACTCCTAAGACTAGAACGTTCTGCACTTAAAAACGGGTGTCCTGTCAGACATACATCCTTCTTCCCGGTTCCCCTATGCTGAGCTATCTTTCCCGAATCATAAAACATTTGCTTTGTTTGATACGAATAATATACCCCTGCGGACTCGTATAGTGCCAACTGATCACATCCGATCATGAGTCAGAAGTTATACAATTACTCTATCATGTCTATATAAAAATGATAGTTAGTAGCTGGCGGTACATCCTACAAGGAAACAGATGCACATAACAGCAGCATCCAACATGTGGAAATTACAAGTCATTCTGTCATCAACTCTGTAAACAGCCCATCTGTCAGGTAAATGTGTACACAAGGATTGCAGCGCCTCACAAGCACCCACAGCTAACTTAGTTATGACCCTGAAGTCTCGACTTAATTCCAAGGATGTGACAGGGTGGGGATCGCATAAATAAAAGTGCGTTTAGAGGAATGTGTCAAGTTTCATCACACATGAGATGGAAGTCCTCAGATGACCGACGGGTTCACTGTTAACGATTGCAAGTAGACAGTGCTTTAAACCACACACAGAACATGTAGCTGTATACGACTAGAACACAGGCTATATCACGTGACTAATGCATCCAGATAGAACACTGGGGAAAAAAATTGACCTTCAGCAACTTGTCCTTCTATAGAATAAATCAGTCAACGTCTAAATAGTACCTAGTTACAGCTCTATCTCAATCGATCAGCCTGTACACTCTGTTATCCTTTAACACAGATGTGAGTAAGTTTAGATGTGAATGATTCTCTGTCCTCACGAAAAGCATCAAATACAGTAGCCAACTTGTGTGTATCACTGCTACCTCAATAGACATACACTATAATACGAACTCAATGGGAAAAAATTGACTACCTTCCTGATTCCGCTCACTTCGAAGTCATCATTTTCCCACATTCCTCTTGTTGCCGCATACTTGACTCCATGTACAAATTGCTCCCTGCGAACCAGAAGATAAGCAAGTACTTCCTCATTTTCAGCGCATTTCGGTGTATATTAAATTAGTTTAAGTAGTGGGGCAACCTTCGTGTCACCCCACATACGCCAAATTTATTCAAGATGTCGGCGAAGACGTCATCCAAGATGGCGGCATGTAGACTGAGCATGGAGGTATAAGGAGGGGAGATGGCACTATGGCCGTCTGCTGTACGTCTGTTTGAAGCCGGTGGGCCGCCATGTTTGATTGGTCAAAACAGTGACAGAGCTCTTGTTAGAATTGCGTGTTCTTCATATTTAACGTTATGTCTGCGAAATAATTTCAGATGATGAGTGTTACAACGTTTACATGCATAACACGTCAGAATAGCTTTTTCAGGTGTTTTCGTTTTGTTTTTAATGCGTTTTTGCCCCAGCAATACAACTGATTTGGTCTCGTTAACTTAAGTGTTTCTTTTGGATACGAACTTCGAATGATGAAAAATAACAGTGTACAAAGCTCTTTTCAAACTCAAATCACCTTTTACTGTATTTGTGTCGATGTAAACTGAAAGCAGAACCCAAAAGCTATGCTAGTTTACATACCGGATGATATTTCTTACTCGTTTACACACTTATACAAAATTTCATTTGTAAATACAAACATCGTTTGTGCTTTGTCAAGAAAAATAAGCATATGAACCCACAGAGCCCTACGAGCTTCATTGATCGGAAATCTGAAATAAAATAAGAAGAAAACAGTTTCACAAAAAGTAAACAAGGCCGCACATCTCACGAATATAAACGACAATATTTTACGAACGGGGCCACTTACGCATGGAACGTGATTCCTTTTAACTTGGTAGCACTATTCCAACGGTTACACCCGTAAACAACGCAAACCGGCATTTTAAAATGAAAAAACCTTCAGCAGCTCTAGACAGTAGCACAATCGGAAACGAGTCTTCTGACCGAACTGCAATTGCGGAGCTCGGTTTCTGTCGGCTTCAAGTTTGTGACGTCATGGCATCTCCCCTCCTTATACCTCCATGAGACTGAGCAACAGTGTATGACGTCATCCAAGATGGCCGATTTTGGCGGGAAGATAGGCCAATTGTCTTATGTCCACTAACCTAACCCCAGAAAAAATGGCGGGAATTTTTAATTTTGGCGGGAAAATAGGTCGATTGGGCTACGTCGACTAACCTAACCCTCAAAAAAAAAAATTGGCGCCAAATTCAAATTCCAACAAGATAATGCATGCAAAACCGCACTTGTCTTTATTATTCATTATCATTTATTAACATGCATTATCATTTATTATTATTTATATCATGCAGGTGTGTATGCAGTCCAACTGTGTTAGTTCATTGAATTTTCGTGGTGACTTATATGCTTCCGCCGCTAAATTATTAAAATCTCTTCACTTGTACTACGCTAAGTCACAAGGTGGGAAAAGGACTCTTTATTTCAGTCATTACCGTCATGCAGGTGTGTCCCAACTCACTTACTACACATCCTCAAGATGCTCACACCACGAACTGCAGAGCTCAGCTGACATACGCGCAGCCTGCTGAGGCGCTCCGATTTCTCCTAGGCCCCACGTAGGCAGCGACCAGCCCCAACGCCACCTAGAGAGAGGTGGCGTTGCCAGCCCCCGGCTACCGGCGTCACAGATCCCCCACACCACTCACCTCAAGTAAACATGTTTTGGAGAGTACTTAACGCTGGACAGGATGGAACCTGTCCATGGCTACGCCACAAAGGTCGGCCGTTCGATCCAGCATGCGGTGGACAGAGAACGCACTCTCGCACTTTTGGCGGCAAAGTTGTTTTTCTGGACAGGTTCGAACAGGTCCATATTCGCGTCAGACACCCACCGATCGGTCCGCGTTCCACCACGTGTCTCAGTCACAGACAAAAGAACACATTTCGCGCCAAAGTTGTTTTTCGGGGCACTGCAATGTGTCCTGATGTCACGCAATGGTCCGAGATGTTTGCTACAAGCACCAAAGTTAAGTTCTATCACGTGACCCACTAAAACTATTCTTTATTATTATTCATTATTATTCATTATCATTTATTATTATTATTCATTATCACTCATTATCATTTATCATCGTTCATTATCATTTATTATTATTGTTATTATTATGCGACCGACAACGCCGTGCTAAACTTTTGGCGCCAAAGTTTGGTCAGCAGTTGAATCCGCCATGACTGTACAAGAGCAAGTTTGGTCGCCACGAGACCCCTTGCTAAGTTAGTTGACTCTCTCTCGCGCGCGCATTATAACCGGACACGCGCCCCGCGGACGTCCGACCGCTTACGTCACACACCCTCGATCGCCCCCTCCATACACGCGACGGACATAGTCTTCTGTAAATATGCTAACACCCACATCACCCATCTGACCTATGAATTACCTAAGTACTTAATTCCATTTCAATTTTAATCATATTAAATAATTCATATATGTACCTACTTTCAACTACTTTCAGAGGACTAGACCGCCCCCCCTTCCTAGGAACCCTCGCCGAGTTTGAATTCTGTCAGTAAAGAAACCTCACTTGCGCTTTTGCTACCAACCTAAGAAAATTGCGCATAAAGAAAGGGCACTTGTACTAACCTCATCTACCCGACCACCACTTCCTCCTATGATCAGGCGCCAAGTGTGAAATCTGCCAGTAAACAAAGCTCACTTGCGTCTTCGCTACCAACGTAAGAAAATTGCTGAAAACGAAGCGTACCACCACCACCACTTCCTAGGTGGCCGGTGGTAAAAGGACTCAGCCCGCACTAGGCTGAAGGAGGGAGGAAGGAGTGTAATTTATTTATTTGGGAGCAATTTATTTACGGATGGAGTACATGTATCACAGAACACACGCTCTGACATGCCCCCACACCATACAGACCTGCAAACTACTCCTACATAACTCATGTCTAAGGCTCTACACACACGCTTGCTAATTGTAAACCGTCAAAACAGTCACAGCACAGCCCACAGACATTTGAATCACACCTAAATAATTCAATACATTTACACCCACAGAACCCAACTACTCTTAATTTCTCTAAATAATAATCCATCTAAAATAACCTACGTGCTAATGGTCAACTTTTCCAAATCATACCCCTGTCATTATTTAAACAACTAGAGATAGACAGCACCACCACCCTCTGTATTCGCCACTCAGTCCACGGTCCAGCTGACTTAGTTCACAGAACCATCGACACAGAGCACCCCCTCTTACATCAGAATATGTGAATAATTTCACATATCTTTTTGAAACATTTGCATGTCATAGGTTTCGATATGTAAGGCTGACCTAAAGCAGGTTCTGAACTCCAGTACTGCACAACACTGGGCAACACAACCACACCCATCAAGATATTCATTCCAACCCAGGCCTGTAACTCCTCTACAGATAAATTTGTCCAGTTGTTTGTTGACTCACTTACAGTCTGACCAGACTGCCGTTTATGCGCAAGAAACCACTCAGACTGCGCTGTGCTGCTCGGGGAAATATGGAAGGACTGCACTCTATTTATTTCGAGCCCTTTTATTAGGCATGGAGTATATTTGTCACAAAACACCCGCACTGATCTGCCTGTGGTCATGTGACAGCCCACAAACACGTAAACAGCTCCTAATTTCACCACACAATAGCGAACTACTCTTAAATAATGCAGTACACAATATCTGCAGACGTGCTCTGTACTCTTAAACTCTCCAAATGACGCACAGCACAGTTCACAGACATGCTGGCAAAATAGTGCAACAGACGCACCCAAACACCCTCACCCAATACCCTGCCCCCAGCTGCCAAAACGACCAAAAGTCTCTGCTCGGCCTCCCCCCAAACATGACCTCCTCACAGTCGCATTCGCGCCTAACGCCGGAGAAATTCATATCACCTATGCGCCTTAGATTACGCTCCAAGGCAGGCCGCGCGCGCGTGCGGTCGGCGGGATGGGGGGTTCCAGAGCCTCCATCCAAGTTTAGCTTCCGTGCGCTCGTGACAGCCGACCGGAAAGGGTGTGGATTGAACAACAGTGTTCCGGTCATAGTTTAGTTAGAATATTTACAGAAGAATATGTCCGACGCGAGTATAAAGGCCTAGGCTGTGACGTGGCCGATCTTGCCCTCGTGGTGCGTGAGAGAGGCAAAGCCGACGATTTTGAGTCATCACAGGTGACTTAGGTTAGTGGCTTTGTTTGCCACAATTTTCTTGTGTTGGTAGCGAAACACGAACTGACCATCAGAATTCAAACTTGGTTTATTTGTAGAGACAAAATGTGATATAGGTTAATGTGGGTTAGTACACGTTAGCGCACGTTAGTAAACGGCAATACACATTAGTACATGTTAGCCAACGAACATGGGTCGGTAAGGGGACGTGCTGGTCGGTAGGGACTTTAACTATTTCATTCCAAGTCCAGGTGGGCGTGGCACTGGTGAAAATTGATTCCATGTCTAGGTGGACGTGCCACTTTTCCGCATCAGAGAGGTTAATTAATTGATCAATTTAATTAAGTAGTCATGCGAACTTTGTTACATTCACTTGCGGAGGTACTAAGCTAGGTGCGGACGAAGGCTCACATGTACGGTCGTTGTGTTTTCGCGACGATCTTGGATTAGGTAAGGGCAGAATGTGGATTGAATAATGAGAGTCAGGTGATCAATTAACTTAGGAGGGACAGGTGCTGGACCACCTGTTGTGACATCATGGCGGATTGCACTCTCGAGCAAACTTTGGCGCCAAACATGCGGCAGGGTGTTCTTTGTCAACAATGTGCTGCATCAACAGACCGATCGTTGTGAAGTCGGCATCGGTGGGTTCCAAACCAGTCCAGCGAACAGCTTTGGTCGGTGGGGGCAGACTCCACTGTCCACAAAAACATGTTTACATCGCTGGACCAGCGCGGGCCTGCGAAGCGAGTCTGTGCCAGTAGGCTGTGATGTGGGAGGCCGCTGGACCGGCAGCGTGCGGGGATCGCAGCCGACAGCCCTCACGTGAGATGAGCGCTCGCTTGCCGGTGGCGCGCTGACCGGCGCGGGTCGGCGGTGACCATATGAACTAATTCAGTTGGACTGGGGACCTCGTGGCGACTGGACTGCGATCTCTAAGATGTGTACTAACTGTGTCGGGGAACGAGTGATGACGGTACTGTTTTAAATAAAGACTTCAGACCTTTTCCCACGGGTATCACAGGAGGTGACTTATGTTAGTAAAAGTGCACTTTATTATTATTATTATTTGACGCGATTTTCATAGCTTAGGATTGAAACAATAAGTGACCGCGAAAAATTCAAACTACGTAGGATGAGGTGGACTTGGGTTAGTGCACATGGCCGAATTGGTCTTTTTTTTCGTAGGTGTGACAGATTATGGTGTTTGAATTTGATTTTGTGACAGATTTTTTGTTATGGATGTAAGGGAATTGGCTTTCTTGTCTCAAAAATCGGCCATCTTGAATAAATAATAATAAGTGATAATAAAAATTAGTAAATGATAATAATAATAAATAGAAGTACGGTTTTCCAGACATTATGGCATGTGAATTTGAACAAGGCGCGATTTTCTGTTAGTGGAGGTAGGCCAATAATAATAATAAATAATAATAATTGATAATAATATATAATAAATGATAATAAATAATAATAAATGAGAATGAATAATAATAAAAGATAATGAATAATAATAAATACGAGTATGGTTTTGTAGGGATTGTCATGCTGGAATTTGAATTTAGTGCGATTTTCTAGTGGACATAGGCCAATAATAATAAGTATTAATAAATGATAATGAATGATAATAAATAATAATAAATTATAATGAATAATAATGAATAATAATAAATAATAATAGAGACAAGAATGGTTTTGCAGGCATTATCATGTCTGAATTTGAATTTCGAGCATATTTTATGGAGGGGTGGGGGGAGGAGTGGGGGTTAGGTTGGGTTAGTGGAGGTAGCCCAAATGGCCTATTTTCCCGCCAAATTTCAAATTTGGCACCATTTTTCTGGGGGTTAGGTTAGTGGAGGTAGCACAATTGGCCTATTTTCCCTCCAAAATTCGCCATCTTGGATGACATCATCGTCTCTGTCTTGAATAAATTTGACAACAATGCAGGGTGGAACATAAAATAGGTAGTCCCACTATTCACAACACCTCTGAGGTAGTGATGAAGTGGGGATTTTCCTGTACGATCATTTCATGAGTGTACTGTGAATATCAGGAATCCAATAAGACATCACATCTCGGACACCGCTGCTGCTGGAAAAAGATCTTGCAAGAACAGGACCAACGACGACTGAAGAGAATCATTCAATGTGACAGAAGTGAAATCCTTCCACACATTGCTGTTGATTTCAATTCTGTCAACATGTGAACGATTCAGCAAAACATCATCGATATGGGCTTTCCAAGGCGAAGGCCCACTCATGTACCCTTGATGACTGCATGACACAAAAGCTTTACGCCTCGCCTGGGCCTGTCAATGTGGACATTGGGCTGTTGATGTCTGGAACATGTTGCCTGTTTGGACGAGTCTCGTTTCAGATTGTACTGAGTAGATGGACGTGTATAGAATGAAGCCATGGACCCTGCATGTCAGCAGGGGACTATTCCAGATGGTAGAGGTTCTGTAATGGTGTGGGGTGTGTGCAGTTGGAGTGATATGGGACACCTGATATGTCTAGATACGTAAGTGTGGTAAGTTTCTTGAAGTACAGTTGTAAATATTAAGTCCACGTCAACCACATGGTACAGTATACAGCATGCGTTGAAGTATGTGTGTCAATCCAGAGAATTTAAAATACGTGACACATAACGTCTTTGAACGACAGGCGACACATAAGCAACCTGTCTGATCACCTGCATCCATTCATGGCCATTGTGCATTCCGACGGACTTGGGCAATTACTACAGGTCAATGCCACATCCCACACCTCCAGAATTGCTACAGAGTGGCTCCAGGAACATTCTTCTGAGCTTAAACACTCCCGCTGCCCACCAAACTACCCAGACACGAACATTATTGATCAAATCTGGGATGCCTTGCATGTGTTGTTCAGGAGTGATCTCCACCCCCTCGTACTCTTACGGATTTATGGACAGTCCAGCAGGATTCATGGTGTTAGTCCCTCGAGCACTACTTCAGACATTAGTCGAGTCCATACCATGTCGTGTTGCAGCACTTCTGCATGCTCGCGGGCTCTTAATGATATTAGGCTGGTGTACCAGTTTCTGCGGCTCTTCAGTGTAACATATACATCACATGGATGGGCACATATGCTCAATGTTGAGTAAATATTCAAAATTTGTGTGGCCACTTATGATTACGTAAGTGTGGTAAGTTTCTTGAAGTACAGTTGTAAATATTAAGTCCAGGTCAACCACATGGTACAGTATACAGCATACATTGAAGTACGTGTGTCAATCCAGAGAATTTAAAATACGTGACACATACCGTCTTTGAACGACATACTGATTTATGCAAAGAGATTAACTGTGACATATTTAGAATTGTTACAATTAATTGTACATCCCAGCTTTAATGTGCACATAAAAATTACTTGTGATTCAAATTATCATACAAAAAGAAAATTAACCAGAATAAAGGATGACAGCCAGAAACAGTTGCAGGATAGAATTTTTTTATTAAAACTCTTGACCACGGTTTCGGTACATATAAACATACCTTCATCAGAAGTAAAACTTCCTGAACAGAAAGACACATTCATTAGAAAAGCCATATCAACGAACGTTTCATATAAGATAAGAAGACTTTTACAGAAACAATACGGTTATAGAGTTGCTTTTTCCGTAAATAATAGCCTGAAACGTAGAGTAATTCATAATATTGGAGCACGAGAAGAACTCAGCACTAAGTCCGGTGTATACAAAATTACTTGTAACGACTGCCCAAACTATTACATAGGGCAGACAGGTAGACCCATTAAAGTTAGGTATAAAGAACACATGTTAGGTAAAAATGGGGAAAACGTATATAATTCCACCTTTGCAGAACATCTATGGCTCTTACGGCACACGCCATGTGAACTGGACGACGTAGAGTTGCTTCATGAAGCTAATAAAGGTTACAAACTAGACTTGCTCGAAGAATTAGAGATTTTTAAGCATCTGTCTCTAAAAGATGGTTTTGTTCTTAATGAACAGGTGCAGCTTCGAAACAAAAATTTTTTAGACAGTTTCAAACCCCTCATTGCCTTAATGTAATTTAGTCTGGCTGACTAGTAGTTATTTTCTTGCTTGTTGATGCCGGTGAAATGCGCTTTTCCTGTCTTGTTGGGATTCTAAGTATTGTGATGTTTGTTAGTTATGTATTTTAATGTGTATGTGTGGTTAAATGACTACTATGTTTTATTCATAATGACAGATGGTTTCATTTTATTATAACATTTTGGTTGTTTCGCTAGTATGTATTTCATGCCTACGTTACGCGAGACTCTCGCGCATTACACTTGTGCCCTCTCTCGTTGGATCTGCCAAGCTCAAGCCTTATCCGTCTGACACTAGGACACAGGCAAATTTGGTTCTATATTTTTATTTTACATAAGTGTCTTTAATTGGCCTGATACGTTTCATTATTAAGACAGAGTTTGAATTAACACAACCTTTATATTTTTTGATGCGCTTATGTATGTATTTATGGATTTTAATATACGCGAGTCTTGCACATGCAAGTGCCCTCTCGCGGCGAAACAGTCTGCCTTAGTGCTTTCACACTCGTGTCTCAATAGTTCATAGGCGAAGCAACGATGTTAAACTGTTCGCTATGATCTTGTGCCCATTACACATGTCGTATAAATGGAGATGTTTTAAATTACTGACGACGCCTTTGGCATAATTATTTTATTATTCTCCACGGCATGATGTAATTTTAGTAAGTACTAAAGATTTTGTGCCTGTATTACTTTAGTAATTTCACTGTTACTTAAGCTTCTGTTTCTCACTTTCGTTGATATGGCTTTTCTAATGAATGTGTCTTTCTGTTCAGGAAGTTTTACTTCTGATGAAGGTATGTTTATATGTACCGAAACCGTGGTCAAGAGTTTTAATAAAAAAATTCTATCCTGCAACTGTTTCTGGCTGTCATCCTTTATTCTGAAGAATTTTAACAGTTGCTGCTGCAGCCATGTTTAAAATCTTGAAGAAAATTAACATTGCTCGAAGAAGTACAGGTAAACAATCAAAATATGAAGTTCATTTAACACAATTTCTGTGACAGATATGTGACTATATGTGTGATTTCTTCTTATACATTATGTGGGACCTGAACGCAAATTAACATAGTTCAGTTTTCATAAACGTTTTTACAAATTTAAGCATTGAGTGTGGGGAAGTGATAATTAAAAGTAAGTTCTTCTTATTACAGTACAAATATTTAATTTATTTAAAATCAGAGTAATGTTTAGGTGATGTTCATTGAACAGAAAATAGCAAATAGCATCACTAAATCAATATCATCAGATGACAAATGTCAACTTGTCTGTGTATGGAGTGAGACTTGTATGGCCATACATAGTTAATAATAACAGCAAAATAAACACAACATTCAAAAGCCATATCTTGTAAAGCAACTAACACTGACATAACTTACTCTAAGATGCAACAAAAAAAATTCATCCTTGAACTGTCCAGCACTAGCTGAAAGAAATGGTTTATTAAGAAAATGAAACAAATGAGTTCTCTTTAACTTCAGTGCTGCTTAATGACAAGAAAAAATCTTAATCTTACAATCATTAACTTAAAGTGCTATAATCGGTAGTGCATCATCACTGTGGCAGAACCTACGTTTTCACTCATCACCATAAGAGAAATTCTAAAATAAAAATTGTTTAAATAGGAAGAAGCCAAAGTATTGAAGTAACTTACTTTACACAATTTACAACATACATGAGAAATGTAGCAGATCAACTCGCATCGAAGAATAATAGTACTACAAGTTGAAATGACAGTTATCAAAATGCCTAACATATTTATAAGCAAGTCATCAATCAATGTTTTTAACATGACCAGGTACTTTTGAAATGTCTAGCTCTCCATAACAGACCACTGCAATATTCACATTGTTAGAACGTAACTCGTTCGCTATATATGTTACACTCTAATTTGAAAATCTTGTTTAATTCATGTAAATGCACACAGTTCTGTGTTTCTTTCATTACTTCTGCAACAGAGAAAAATTCAATTATGATCATGTCATACGTAAAAAATAAAGTACAGTAAGTGGAAACATCAGCAAGTAGAGAAACAAAATTTTTCACTTATACAGTTTCATCCCACAACTGCGCAAAGCTAGAAAATTCATCTCACACATATGTCACATAATTCAGCAGCAGAGAAAAAAATCTTTGTAAAACTATTCATGCTCGTTACTCGACAGATACGTCCACATATCCACTCTCATCAACAAGTAGATGAAAAGAAAAAGTGTCATCTGCAAGCGCTGGTCTATCATACAGGCAAAAGTTGGAGTTTACTATGTATGTAGCAGGTATTATTGGTATCTCAAAATGTAATTGTTGTTCTTTCCATAATCTAAAGCTTTTACACGTTATAATACATCTCGTCATTAGCAACAAAACTTAGATAGTCTCGCCCTCTCAGAAATCCTTTCATGACCAAATAAATCTGTCTTGAAAATATCACTGTGACTCTACCTTCGAACAAAGTGCACACAAGCAAATCTCCAAGTATCTAGTACAGCTGTGTGTGGGTTCATTTAAAGAGTGTACATTCCTTACCTTGTCTTGTTCCATAAATAGCTGCAAAAAATGCTTCCTCACTAAATCATACATAATGCCTCGTGCATCTTGCTCCATACTATATATTTCATTAACCTTCAATATAATGTCCTACAAATCATAATAAATTCATATAATATACCATAATTGCATCATAATAAAATATAATAACATCATAAGCCTCACATGGCAGTCCTTAAGAAAAATTCATCATAATATCCCATAGATTCATCATGTGGATGCATACAGATCACTCTTTAAGATACTTCCTAAATAGCAGAACAAGCATCAGTCAGAAATGTTCCCAGTTAAACTACTGCCCATCAGAAATACTATTCTCAATTCAGAACGACTCATACACAATCTTTCATCCAAAATAAAATTAGCAGTTATGCATACCCCTAAAATTCATGACTTACATCATAAAAATGTATCTACAGAAAATGTCGTCTCATGCTCTTTCCTCAAAAATAACAAGGTATTCTCTCTGGTAAAGCTAAAACAAGGATCAACAAGTCAAAAGAAACTTCATTACATGTGTAAACTATCTTCCTGCGAAAAAAATGATTATCTTAGAGCCTTACAACCAGTTTTACTCTGCTATACAAAGATCTCAAAAGAAAAGTTCCAAACTAATTAAATAAGATTACTGTTTTAATTTTAATCAGATACTTCACCAGTAAACTTAGAATAATTCCAGTTGAATACAAATTGTTAACAGATTGCTTACTGTTCCATATAGTCATAGTGCAAATATAAATGCAAAAAATTGCCTAATCCACTGGTTCTCACCTTGTCAGACTACGCTTAGCAAATTCAAAATACTGTTCTTCAGACAACACAAATCATAGATAGTCAGCATTTATTTAAATTCCCTATTAAGTAGATTGACAGAAAAAGTACGTTAACAGAGTAGCTGAATAGCATGAAACAGTGCTGAAAGCTAAAGTGAGAAAATGCACTGCAACGGCTGGGCTACCTATGCTCACCACGCCATATCTTTACCAAAGAACAGTAAACCCTTAGAGTATTATTCTTTGTATACTTTGATGTTTGATACATGATGAGGATCTCATGATTTATGTACGCATATGGTTTCAGTTTCCAAAGTATCTGCATGTGTGATTTGGCATATACGAAAAGGACCTTCATACTCCTGGAAGAAATTGCTACTAAAAGATTTTCCCTTACGTGACACACGATGTGATTTAAGCAATACTTTCTTACCTACCTGTAAGTTCTCGATGTTCACTGGTGGGTTCTGAAGTTTCTTCCTTTCCTCTGCAGCTTTCTTCATGTTTTCCAATGCTGAGTTGATTACTTCATGGTGTCTTAAACGTCGTTGTACTGGGAAGGCTATGAATTGTTTTATACGATTTGGTGGTTGTTTGTTCTTCAGTACAAGGAGGTAAAGTTGTAGAATGATTTGGTAGTTCGCTAATTATTTTATTTTATTATAATTTTTTTTTTGAAAATCCGACAAGTGTAAATCCCAGTTTCTGTGTTGACAATAGCAATACAATCTGCAAAGCTTACCTAATTCTTTAATAAGGCGTTCAGAAGCGTTACAAGATAGCAAAAAATGTGATAGAAATAGTGGTTTCATTTTTCTAGGTCTCAAAATGTTTAGCCATGTATTAGAACGAAACTGTGGGCCATTATCAGAAATAACTTTGTCAACATGTCTTACTTTTTTCAGAAAATTCTTTATGAGTGTTACAGAAAAAGATTTTGCAGTTGCTTTCCGTAAATGTGTGAATGACACAAATTTAGTTACGCTGAACAGCTGACCATGTGAATATCTCTTAACTGAACCGAAAACGTCAAGAGCCGCTAATTCTCTTAATTTCACAGGAATGGAAAAAAAATGGTGTTCTATTCGTAACGGTATGTGATTTTGCTACTTGGTACAGTTTGCATTTTCCCAAGAGTGTAGGAATGCTTTTTTCCATATTGCTGAAGTAACATGTATCCCGTAATTTCTGAAACATTTCTTAGCACCAGAGTATGCATAACTGAGATGTGTGAACCAAACGAATTTGTTGGCGAGTTCATCTGAGATTCATGAAACCCAAATAGGACTGTCAGGACATATATGTCTGAATTAAATGTTGTTACATACAAGGTAAAACTATCTTATTGCAGTATTTTGTTTTCCCAGTTCTCTTTTATGTCTTTCCAGATTGGATATTTTCCTTGTTGTTTTCAAAGGCCACTTTTCGCATGTGTAACAGACTAAAATTAGTTTCTTTACTGTTTTCCTCATTACTCTGGACTAAACCAACAGGTGCATGTGAAAGCGCACCAGCAATAATGTTTTCTGAACTGGGAAAGTAAATCAAATTCAAACTGAATTCCTGAAGGAACAATGCCCAACGTCTTAAACGATCATGATTTAGAACAGCTGTCATAAGAAACAAGTGCGCAGTGATCAGTATACCTATATACCTTAGTGTGTTTACCTTGTAGAAAGTAACAAAACTTATCAAATGCCCAGACTATAGTTAATGCTTCAATCTCAGTAAGAGAGTAGTTACGTTCAGTTTTGCTTAAGACTTGGCTGGAAAAAGAATTCTGTGTAAGAATTCCATTTTCTGTCCATTCTTGAAATAAGTGTACACCAACACGAGATTTTGAACTATTGGTCGAAACTGAAAAATCCAGAGAATGATAGCATGCAGTGCAGTTTTTAGATCATTGTATTCGGACTGGGCGACATCATCCGAGTCCCAAACTGTATTCGTACCTGTGACTTGACATAGATCTAGGTATAGAGAAGCTTTGAAAGTTGATAAAACGTCGAAAAAATTCAAAAGTCCAAAATCCTCAAAGTTGTTGTTTGTTTGTAAGTATAGGCAGTTCTTCTATTGCTTTCCGTTTTTCTGAATCGGTTAAGATACTTTTCATAGAAACAATGTGGCCAAAAAATTTAATTTGCGTGTTAGCAAATTCTGATTTTTCTAAACTGACTGTAATGCAATGTTCAAGAAATATTTGTAATAGTTCGTTCAGTACTAGGTTGTGTTCAGTGCTCAAAATGTTATCAACATATGTAGTGATCCTGTCTTTCAAATGCAGTGGTAAGATAGTTTTTAGACCCCAGATAAATACAGCTGATGAAACATTGAGACCAGATGATAGTTTTCTAAATTGGTAGCAGTTTCCAAAACAGAGAAAAGCTGTAAATTCCTACATTTAGGATGTATTTCGATTTGCCAAAAGCCTCATCGCAAATCCAGAGAAGACTTTACCTTTACGCCATGAAATTTCTGTAATAATTCGTCTAGTGTTTGTGGATGATCTGTTTCTGATTGTATTATAGCGTTGATCTGTCTGGAATCAAGAAAAGTCGAATAGAATCATCCTTTTTTTAAAAAAAAGGGGAACGGGCTGTTGTATGGACTCACAGCATGCTCGATTATTCCCTGATCTAGAATTGATTGTATCTTCTGTTTTACTTTTCCTCTATATGTCAACGGAATAACATAAGGTGGTGCAAAAAATTTATTATGTTCCTTAACTCTGAATTCATAAAGAAAATTATCGTTAGTTCCTGTCTTGTGAGAAAAAAACATCAGAATGTGAATTTAAAATTTCGAATAATTCATGTACAGTCGTGGACAAAACGAGCGAGACCCCTCGCCTTTTCGTTATGCTGATCCGCACGGCTTTAAAGTCTGCTACACAGCATAACCGGCAAGGCGACGAAGTGCTACCAACATACTATGCACAGGCGTGAAATTGACAAACTATCTGAACGTTTTTAGGCTGTTTTCAATAATTTGTAAGACTATATTAATGCTGATTAGTGTGTTAAATACAACACGTAAATATAAGACAGAATGAAAGAAGAAACGCTAATTGGTATGAACTGTACCAATAAAAATGAATTTCAACTTATCGAGATAACATAACTGTTTTAGTAAGACAAAGAACCCCGGATCGTTACGAATTAGCAAAATATTATCCGCTTTCGGCCGCGAAACGGTCTGTGTCAACGTTCAGACCAGTCATACTGGATTACCGTTGCTGACCTACCATGAAAGTGTGCAAATTTAACAATGCATGAAGATTCATAACTAAATTCAGTTAAAAATCATTCAGTGCCACACGTAAGTCAGTTCCATTATTGACAGAAGCGGAAAAAGTAGGCAGTAACATGTATGAAATTCTACAAGAGTGTCATATTGACATGCACAGAGCGACAGTACAGAATAAAGGTAGCGATAAATCGTATTGGGGGCGCGAGAATTTCTTAAAATTGCTTTACTGATATTCTACCTGCCTCCATCGAGATTAGAACCGAAAACAAACCAGACCTTCCTTTCACTACGCTAGCAGACAACCCAGGCAGCCCTCTATTATTACCCCAGACATGAATAAGCCGGCAATTTCGCAATGATCTGCAGTTTCTCTTGCATAGAGCTTTCTGGACTCAAAAACATGAATTTTCTTCCTTTATGTAACCGCTTATGTGCAACCATTCGGGATGTTTATCGAAATAGCAAAATACTGTTATTAGAGAGTAAATTTAGTAGGATATTTCTGCACCACCCCAGGAAACAAACGGCTACACAGCTGCCAAACGTATTCGACACTGTTTCGAATTCTCCACTAGACTCGCCACAGCCGGAAAACGTTCATTAGCCTAAGTGTTTCTTAAGCTAGCTAGCAATGGGAATGTTCGCACTTCTAAAACGCGGTAGCATTAATACTGGGATGTGAATTACCACGTCTATAGGCAAATGGATTCTATTTGCATTCCTGTAAACGTTATTTGGATCGAAAGCGTAGCTACGATTAATATGCTGATGTATCGACTACAACAAGCACATTTCGAATAAAGAGTAGGGGGTGTTATTTATGCGGCCCTCATCTTCAGTAGCTGACGTAGCTGTTTTCGTTGTTAGGATTTCGTCACCTAAACCGGTAAAAACGGAACTCTACAAGTCTCACTTTCTTGACCGTCTATCGGTCTACCCAACCTTTAAAACCTGTTTACCTCCAGAAAGGGTAGACATAATAAGCGGAAATGTATCGCACTTCTTGCGGTAACCGGTCCCTTGGTGATGTAAAAAAGTGAGCTTCTATGTCAACGCAATCTAAAGATACGGCCGTTTATGAAAAGAAAATTTACGTGAAAGGTCAAAAAATGGCTCCAAGAACTATGCGACCAAACTGCTTACGTCATCAGCCCCTAGACCTAGAACTACTTAAACCAACCTAACTTAACACACATCCATGCCCGGGGAAGGATTCGAACTGACGGCGCAAGCAGCCGTGCGATCCGCGATATGACGCCGTTGAAAGCACGGCTAACCCGCGCCGGAAAGCTGTTAATATCATCTGATGTTGCTAACAAGTTATTTACTTCTGGTGAATGATTTTCTGCGCAGTTCATTTAAGATAGAATAACTAAAATATATTTGATGTTACGGAAGACGAAGGACGCCTAATTCATTTCCCTCTCTTTACTTATGATGTTACATTCGCAATCTGAGCATACGTATTATCCATAACCGCACTTTAGCGCCACACAGATACGTGAATGAAACACATTGGCGTGCAGTTTTAGACATAAAAACTGACCGCCGGCCGCCTGCCACAGAGACTGAAGTCCGAGTCTATTCACTTAACGTAGCCAATAAAACCGACCGGCCATCTGCACAACCTGGCAACACTGTAAGATGCGGAAGCGTTAGGAGGAAGTGTTGTCTACTTCCGAGATGTTCTCGGATTGTGTGAGCCAGTGGTCTAGTGCTAGCCGGCACGGTAGCTCAGCGTGTTCAGTCAGAGAGCCGGTTGGCCTCTGTAATAAAAAAACTGAGTGGAAGGATTAACCACCGAACTTGAACAGGATGTCCTGCGACGTCCGCAACGACCAAACACAACGATCAATAATGAACAATAAGAAAAAAAAGAAAAGAAAAAATGGTAATCGTCATGCATTCTAAGCTTATGGTCGCCTGTTCGTGTCCAACCATTTTTTTTTTTTTTTTTTGCCACATTTCGGTCTAAAGTTGTGATTCTGATCGAAGATAATTCGCTTAACATTCTACCCACCAGCAATGACAAGTATTCCAGAAACAACTCCGCAGGACAGCTCGTGGCTGCGCCGCGATCATAACAGCTTACGCTCGAGCGTTTCCTCGCGCTGCAGCGGCTACCGGCCACCGGCCAGACGCCACCCGCCGCCTGAAATCCGGCGCCGCCCATGTGAACGCGCGCGGCGTTGTCAGTGTATGTATCAACTGTCATTTTCGAATTTGAAGTTCTAGTTATCATCTTGCAGTTAAGCACTGGATTTTGCATACTTGAAAATCATGAACTACAGTTAAGCATTGTAAAATTGAGTCGCAAGTGGAAAAAGGTGTAACATCTGCAACACGTTTACTTTTGGTATAACAGAGGGGTGAATGCAGAGGAGGCAGCTAGAAAGATTTGAACTGTGTTTGCAGCGAGTGCTTTTGGTAAAAATACGCCAGAAAAAGATATTCGTGTTTCAACAAAGATCGTTCTGGCATGAATGATTTTCCACATTAAGGAAGTCTCGACTACTGATATATGTGATAGATTACCATTTAACCATCATGCGACATTTGCATTCAACAGGCAAAGTTCAGAAGTCTAGTGTAGGAGTACTGCATGCTCTAATTCGAAACAACAAAAATCAATGGAGTGACTATTATTGAACGTCATCAGGTCACTCATCGAGCATTCCTATGCAGTACTGTTACTGGTGACGTATTTTGTTGCCTTTATTGTTAACTTCCTAAGAAGAAATAAAGGCTGAGCCCCACCAAAAGACGTAAACTCGAGGAAAGAGTAACGTGAACATGATATTTTACATCTGATAATTCCAAAAGTGTGTTTTGGGCTACGAATTCTGCCCCCAGGGTGTGTGCAACACAGCTGGAATTTGTTGCCAACAACTGAGACACCTTTCTTTCGCAGTGTAAGAAAATCGAGCAACAAAACTACATCACCTGTGCTACTGCTTGATAACTCACTCTGTTGATTTGAGAAACAAAACTATCCAGGAGATTGATAGGAAAGTCGTCTCTCAGGCACTTGTATTGATAGGGAAGTCCTCTCTCAAGCACTTGTCCCTCTCGTCATATATTTGTAAAATTTTACCTTTCCCGCTCTTGATCGATCAACCGTCAAGGCAATTCATTTCTAGACGGAAATACTCTTAAAACTACTCAGGTTTAATGACATCGTTAGAACCAGTAGGTTTCTACAGGCGTAGAATTTGTAAACAACTTTAGCATTGTCAGATCGTTTTAGATATCGTGAAAGAAAATTCTGCTGCTGATTAATTTCTCTTTGATAATTACTGTTGCGTTTAGTAAACTAATGGAAAATGCAATTAAAATATTCACTGCACTAATACAAATTAAATTCAGCTTACTACAGAAACATCACGACGGCAGTCTATCTTAATAAAGCATTAAGTGTCTGTGAGACGATTGAGCCTATTTTAACATGAATTAGTAGGATATTACCGACTTTTGACTTCGAAAAGATCTGTATTTATTTCATTTCCTGTACCATTCGTAAGTATTATGAAAATGTGACATTTCATAGATAAAATTATGTATTCACAACAACAAAAAATATGTCGGCAGAAAACAAAAGTGGCATTATGAATTTGGCAGTACCGTAAGGTTTTCGCTCTGACACTAATAGTTACTGAAAGTAGCAAGGCGAATTTTGCTCGAGCGTTGTCTTACGATTCCCTTATTGAGTTTTTATCAGCCTGCTTGTAGCTGTGCTACAAAAGAATTAAAAATCTGGCTTTCTGCGAGTCGCGAAAGGCGAACGAAAGCAGCTTGAAGCTGTTAGCTAAGCATGTTACCTGGGAACTGGTTTTTTCCTAAAGTGGGAAGACGTCCTTTTGTGGTTGAATTGTTGGCAAATGTCAGTCAGACGTGTGCCGTTGGTCTAAGCGTTTCGGTGTGTTGAATTTGTGCCAAAGATTTTTCTACAGGTTTTTTCTGTCCCAAATAGAGAGTTGAAGTCTCCCACTAGTATTTTCACGTCATCCTGGTGAATTTTGCTCATAGTATTTTCGAGTGTGTTCCAGAATTTTTCGACATTTTCGGACTTTTTCTTATTTTCGTTGTTGGTGGGGACACGTGCATTGATGAGTGTATATTTTTTACTGTGGCTCTGAATGAGCATAGTCATAAGTCGCTTGTTGATGGGCCGGCCCCGGTGGCCGAGCGGTTCTAGGCGCTTCAGTTCGGAACCGCGCGACTGCTACGGTCGATGGTTCGAATCCAGCCTCGGGCATGGATGTGTGTGATGTCCTTAGGTTAAGTTAGGTTTAAGTAGTTCTAAGTTCTAGGGGACTGATGACCTCCGGTGTTAAGTCCCATAGTGCTCAGAGTCATTTGAACCTTTTCATTGTTGATGGGTGTGATTTCTTTGACAGAGTTGATGATAGATCTGTGTTCGAGAAATGCAATGCCGAAGATTGGTACGCCTTTCGCTACCTTTTGTTGTATTTTGCTTTTGAAGACGCAGTGGTTTCCCTAATGCAAGGTTTCATTGTCAGTTAGTCGTGGTTCTTGAAGAGCAAGGATGAGAATTTTTTGTCGGTGGATTTCTTTTGTGAGATTATTTAGTTTTCGTGTTTGGATCAATGTATCGATGTTTACTTTTAAATGCATGTTTCTTCCTTGTAGGGAAATTTACCAGAGATCTTCGATATTCTCTGCCGTGCTAACCTGGACTCCCCAGAATCCGAAAATCCAACTGCCGCCTGTCGACAGCCGGGTTGTGTACCACCTGGGGTAAAGTTGACTTTGCTTGCATAGTTCATGTTTGCTTGTGTTTCATTGGTTTGGCTTGGGTGATACCAGGACCGGACAGGACCAGAGGGTGTTGAAGCCTTTGAAAGTAAATATTTTCAGCCAAGCTCATTGAGCTAAGAGACGGTGACCAGAGTAGCGGTGATTTTCACTCAGACGTGTCTGGATTTTGGGTTCAACGGATTTGGTAGCCGTTCAGGATTGTGTTAGTATTTGGTTCACCACTAGTATTTGATTTCTTCGGTACCACCCATATGGGGGAGGGTTTCCCCTATCCGCCACACGCGATTATTATTATTATTGTCATTATGTCATCAGCAAATCCGATATGGTGTATCTTCCCACCACTGAAATAGATGTGTATTGTTCGATTCAGTATTTCCATCACATAAATGTGGGTTATAATTACGTTACATTGCTGCCAGAAGACATATTTCTCACTTTTTCTTAGACAGTTTGTAAGTAGGCTGTTTAGGTTTTTTTATTGATAACGCCACCTCAGTATGAAAATCACCGGCTGTGCCGTGTGCAGTCTGTGGCTGCTTTGCATTGTTGTAATACTCAACCATTGTAGTGTTAGGCAGCTGGCTGTGAACAGCGCGTAGCGCTGGGCAGTTGGAGGTGAGCCGCCAGCAGTGGTGGATGTGGGGAGAGAGATGGCGGAGTTTTGTAATTTGTCATGATATCAAGGTAAATACATTGTTGGTTCTCTATTAATATCTTTTATTTGCTAACTATCCCTATGAGTAGTTAGTGCCTTCCATAGTTCGAATCTTTTATTTAGCTGGCAGTAGTGGCGCTCGCTGTATTGCAGTAGCTTGAGCAGCGAAGATTTTTGTGAGGTAAGTGATTTGTGAAAGAGATAGTTTAATGTTAGTCAGGGCCATTCTCTTGTAGAGAATTTTGAAAGTCAGATTGCGTTGCGCTAACAAAATATTGTGTGTTGAAAGTCAGATTGCGTTGCGCTAAAAAATATTGTGTGTCAGTTTAAGCACAGTCATGTAAAATTCTTCAAAGGGGAAGTTTCATATGTCGACCCTTAGCCTAGGATACCTCACTGGAATCTTCTGATTTTTTCTTGTAGTTTGTATAATTAGTGTAGATTTTGTTTATTGCTAGCGCGTAATTGTAGAGAGAATCTCCATTGTAGTTGTAGTTTTTCAGTGTTGTATAGTAAAATAGTAGTGGCATGCATGTAGATTTGCACCAAGTATTTCGCAGCTGCAATTAACTAGATATTATTTTCAGTGTTATGTTAATGTGTTCTCTTATTTTTGCTCTTCAAATTGTGTTTTTTCTGTGTTGTCGTGTGAAATACTGTGACAATAATGGCGTGTGAAAAGCGTAACACTAGGCTCCAAAGTAAATTGAGAAACGACAGCGAAGACGAAAGCAGTATGTTAGCGCCGCAGAGTAATGAATTAACTAATGTTAAAAGTAGTAATTTGGTAATTGCGCATAGGGAGATGGAGCGGGTTGCAAACAATGGTGTAGACAGCGAAATAATTAGAGAACAGGGAAGCATTATCGATCGATCGGTCGGCAATAGCTCGGCTCAGGAATCCGAAATGACACGAGACGATCTCACAAATACTGTAGATTCAGGTTTTGGATCCTCACCGTTTTCTCAAATAAGTCAAGACACATTTTCTGCTTGTCAAAATGTGAATGTTGCCGGTGAAAATGCACTGCCAAAAAGCATAGAGAAACAGATTCCAGACACTAATACATTATTATTGCAATTAATGCAACAAATGGAACAAAATCAGAGAGAAATGAAACAAATGGGACAAAATCTTCAAAAGTTAGACACAATGGAACAAAATCTTCAAAAGTTAGACACAGTGGAACAAAATCTTAAAAAGTTAGATACCACACTTGAACAAACACGTGAGGATTTAACTAATGAGTTACATCACATTGAATCGAAATGTCAAAAAGTCTGTAATGACGTAAAAACACAAATTTGTGAACATTTCCAACCTATTTTTTCGCGGCATGAAAATGCACTACAGAATCACGAAGCAGCCATAAAAGAACTGCAAACTACTGTTCATGAAAATCATGAGACCTTGCAAGCTAAATTTGACTCAGTTGCATCTACCGATTCGGTTACGCAACTTGCAAAAACCCAGGAAAACTTAAAAGACACAGCAGAAAAACACACTGAGGAAATAAGTACATTATCGGATAAAGTAGCCGAACTTTCAGATCAGTTCACTAACTTATCTACAAAGGTAGATGATGATCTGAATGACACAACACCTGTAGCCTTCACTGACACTGAAGAGTATGAACAAATTAGAAAATTCAAACAAAATCAAAATCAAATCAATACACAGTACAAAAGAGAAATCCGGGAAGTGCAAGATCAGTTGGCACAAGTAGTACAAGAATTACGTATTTCAGAGGACACTCGCGCCCCAATACGGGAAGAGGGACTTAGAAATATGGAACAGCCACAAAATAATAACACAGGACACTTCGGAAATTATGAAAGAAATTGGCAAGGCACACCGAATTTTGAGATGGAACCGCCGAAACGACGTAATAATGACCGACATGCGACTCGCCGACATGATGATTTTGACTATAAGCTGTTCATTACTACACGTAAATTCAAAACATTTAAGAATTCTGCCAACGACATTCATCCACAAGCGTGGCTCCATCAATTCTCTCATTGTTTTCCTCCCAACTGGTCATTGGAGCACAGGTTAGAATTTATGTGTGGCTACTTAGAGAATGAACCAGCTGTAAGAATGCGATCGGTCATTCACGATTGCCACAGTGAAGGAGAATTTTACCATGCCTTCCTCTCCGCATACTGGTCTCAAGCCACACAAGACCGAGTACAACATGGCATCATAATGATGAAACATTTCGAACAATCTGAATTCTCCAGTCTTGTGAAATATTTTGAAGACATGTTGCATAAGAATCAGTATCTTTCAAACCCATACAGCCCTTCAGAACTCATCCGCATTTGCTTAATGAAATTACCTGAACATTTACGGCATATTATTTTAGCAGGACGTTGTAAAGACGACATTGAAGCTTTTCAGGGACTGTTACAAGAACTGGAAATTGACACTGACAATCGCGGAACGCAGGAGCACAACAATTACAGATTACATCCGTCGCAATTACGCGATGAAAGAAATAATAACTGGACGCGACAAGGCTATTCTCACAACACAAATCGTGACCGAAACAGACACCACCCGTATAACAACCGTTGGCAGAGTAGTAATAATTACAGGGAAAGATCACCTCTCCGCGGTAATGACTATCACAGAGATAATCAGAGAAACAGACAATATGGGAACCAAAACAATTATTATTACGAGGGACAGAATAACTTTAGACGCAACGGTCCAGCGCGCAGTTACGATTCCGGGAGAAATTCTCCACCACTTAACCGACAAGAAAGAAACCACAGAAACTACCGACATGACGACAGACGATGTGATCGTAACGACAGACCTGAATTGCATCAGAACTGGCGGGATTTAAACAGGGCAGGGCCCTCTCGTCACGGTGAATTTGTGGAGGTTCGGTCTCCGAATCCCAATAACGACGCGCGCCAGCAAAGAAACAGACAATGACTCGCACAGCAGGCAGCCGCGTGCGCCCGCTGGCTCCGAGAAAAATAACACAGACGCTAACCTTGAGAAAAATTCCAGTATTCTTTACCGACGTATACCACTTGATAATTGCGTTAAAGTTGAAACTCTGCGTACTAGGAAGAGCAAAGGTTTACACCACATTTCACATGTAACACCGTTTATTGAAAGATAATCTGCTTTTCTTTTAATGCTACATTTTGGTTTATTTGAAAATACATTCTGAAATTAAAGTGCTTTCTGAGAGATACCAGATGACACAGAGGTTAGTTTATTTGACAGCTACACGACTATATCACGACGCTACTAATGAGTGACAGTTTACAATGTTGCTTTTGCGGTGTATCTGTTTTATATCTGCACAGTTTTTCTGAATTCTTCTGGAAAGAAAAACATGTTTTAGTAGTAACTTTTGTGGTATAGCAATAATGAGGCAGCCTTTTTCGTGGCACAACAATACGTTACAGCACAGTACTTTCTTCATCACAACAATAAGCATAACTAAGATATCTATACGCAAAGCATTTCACTTTTGTGTATCATCAGGTAAGTACATTGACTTCTGCAGAACTTAGCTTTCGGAGGACGATAACTACGAGACTTCCACAGAGATTATCTTACAACATGACGCACAGTTTAGCGCTACAGGACACGTATTTGAGTGATTAATTTTGTACTTAAAACATTTATTTTTAAAGATTTTTGAATTACAAAGAAAGTTTTCTGAGATATATTTCACTCCATTGCTGTAATCTGTAACACCTGAGGGTATAATTACATTAATCCTCAGGGGGGTACACGCTTACTTTGAGTACCATGTGTGTGGCAACCACAAGGAACCCTAGCTAACATGGTATTTGCTTATACAACTTTACACATCGGTACCATATTTCTCCAACACAGTATTACACAGCTATCAGATCATTTAACTGAGAGAGACAAACATTTTTTACTGCATCAGTGACACATGTTTACGTAATTACACAGGTGGATAACTTCACACTTACGAAATTGTATTTTGTCTGTACTTCGTGAAATGTTCATATTTTTTTCGGAACCATTGTGATACTATGAGAGCTTTGAATGATGTATTTGGTATGGGATCATGATTTTAAAGTACGTTTGAGGTTGATGACACTATTGAAATGAGCAGAGAATTTTTTTAGGTTTTGAAATTATTGGAGGAAGCTACGACGTTTTTGAGATTTGACTGAGGTTTTATGATGTTATTATTACGACGACGATGTGTATTATGCTGCTGAGGTATGTTTATGGTCAAGAAGCTGATGCTATATGAGGAATTTGATTATGTGTCGACGATATATATATATGTGTAATAAGGTAAGGAGTAATGAATAGTGATTTAGGGAGTCTGCTTTGTGGAAAAGGATGTTGGAAACCAAGAATCGTATTTTAGAATTATGAAATGTGTGTAAATGCGTGAATGTATCACAATGCCGACGAAAATTTTTTTGGACGCTGTTATATTTATAGGATTTTGTTTCTACAGATTTGTAATCCAAATTCTTGACCTGTGAAATATTTTTATATGAGTCACTGTACCGAAAACTGCTGTCGTAAATATTCCGGGATGAGAGGTAAGTGACCGAGACGTAATTCGTTGTGAGCGGCCACCTGTGCCAGCCACCTGGAGAAACAGCCATTAGGTGGAGAGAAAAAAAAAAGGGGGGGCCATTATCCTCGCTTGACGTTCCTTTGTAGAAAGCATCGCAACATTTCACGGCTATTGTCGTGCTAGTTGAGAGAAATGCCATATGGCGACAGAAATGCCTAATGAAATGACGAGAAATATTTTTACATCTGCACACCTGATTACGACAAGCGTCTTTCTACGAGAGTTGAGAGAATTTCTAACTTATGAAATGTCACATGACTATTGAATGATATTTTTATGCTTTGGTTTGCGTAATTGCTTATTTCATTTAATATCTAGTTTCTAGCTGCACTGCAGCATTGGTAAAAATAAAATTTTATAGATGTATTAATGTAAATATTTTCTGTCTACAGATCGAGTAAATAATAA
Source organism: Schistocerca nitens (assembly GCF_023898315.1). NCBI lineage: Eukaryota > Metazoa > Arthropoda > Insecta > Orthoptera > Acrididae > Schistocerca > Schistocerca nitens. The sequence goes on from NC_064618.1 coordinate 436,685,441, forward strand.
TTTTTTTACAAAAATGAGGGAGCACAAAAAAAAGGGGCATTTACCTTCACAGGAACTGCATACATAATTTTCTTTTCTAGTACTTAGTAATCTTTTCTAGAATTAGTTTTTGTGGTGCACCACTTTAATTACTTAGACATTAAGATGTGATTATACATTTCCCTTATCTGCATTGTTGTCTTTACTGTAATATTTTTCTGCTTGAGCGTTGTCATGTTTAGATATAATTTATTGCTTTTGCTTCTGCTGTTTGCCAGGCATAATGTTACTGAATTTGACTTTGTATTACGCTGTTAAGCCAGTTTTACTAATGATTATTTTATTGTTTGCTGCGCATTGCCTCATATTAGTTGTAATGTTGAATTGCTTAGTAATTTAGATTTACTGTAGCTTGCTTTGCCAGTTTGAAATTTTTGTCATTGATGTTTATTGTTTTATGTGATGCTGCATTGCCTCGTCCCTTGGTATATATATCTGAGCTCAGTAGATTTAAGTTAGCTTAAGAGGGGGTAGACTATATAAGAAACTAACTATGATGAATTGGAAGCAATGCATTGACAAGGTATATAAAAAAAGATTTGGGCCTAAATGAGTATTGTACAATGAGCCATATTTATTTTGAAAGACTTATGGTTGGAATACAGAAAAGAGGTACAGATAGGACTTTTTGGGAATAATGATGAACACAGGGAGATCTCCAAGAACAAAAAAGGTTCTGTTCGCACAATACTGCAGTACCAAAAGTTACACTGAAAACGAACCCTATCCATTCCTTTTGTGTCATCCCTCTATGTGTTTGTGTACCCTTGTGTATTTGTGTTTTTCCTGTCTTTATATGTTTAGCTGATTAGAGCTATGTTGTAGAATTTTTCTAATACTATGTTATTTACTTGGTAAATTCTGTTTTGTTTTAATGCTCATGTGTGAAGTTGATGTTTCGAAAGCTATTCAGAACTTTTATGTATCTACTTATGTCATTATTTTTGTAACATTGATGTATATGTTTATTTCTATTCTTTTGTAAAGCCCCTATTACTACGAATGTTATCTCTACTATTATGTTTTTAATGATGTTTTCTGTACCCTTGTAATTGTATTCTTATGTTATAAAATTGTAATTGACACCAGGTCATCAAATTAAGTAACTTGTAAGTTACATTTCACTGCACACGTTTCTGTTGGTCATAGTATATGGACAATATGTGAGAAGTAGGGAGTGATAGTGTTTGCATGTGATTTAATGATTCAGCAAGGGACTGGATAACAGCATTGCTGGTTCTGAGGACAATTCCAAAAAGTTTGTGAGTGCACAAGTGGTGGTTATGGACTTGCTACATTATCCGCAAGACTCTTCGATGGTGATTGTGCACCTGCACAGTCACAACAGATGGTTGCTGGCCATCTCTACAAGGACTACAGTGGGTCTGCACCTCTGGTGGCCCACCAGTACCGTCATTTCTACAAGGACTACAGTGGGTCTGCACCTCTGGTGGCCCACCAATACCATAATCTCTACCAGGACTACAGTGGGTCTGCTCTGTGATGACCTACCAAACGATATTCTTCAAAACTTCGATAGACTACGCTGTGGGTTTGCTCTGTTGTGGCCCATTACGTGTCAGCATGTCAAGAGTCAGCACTGTCTTTCCGTTGGAAGGACAACGATACTTCTTCAAGACTGCATGGAAATCCACTACGTCTATGTGCATGTTCTTTTACTGCTCAGACTTTGAGAAAAACACTGCAATGTGATGAATGATCAGGACTGTCTTTATGGACTGTGAGAAAATTTTAGCTTTTGACCAACATTGTATCAATAAGTGTGTGCATTTGATTTCTTAGTTATTGTAATTATGAAAAATTTTTTCAAATCTGTATTGGGCACTGCCCAACCCAATTTGTAAAATTTTTTGTGGGGAGCATGGGGGCTATGTAAGTAGGCTGTTTAGGTTTTTTTATTGATAACGCCACCTCAGTATGAAAATCACCGGCTGTGCCGTGTGCAGTCTGTGGCTGCTTTGCATTGTTGTAATACTCAACCATTGTAGTGTTAGGCAGCTGGCTGTGAACAGCGCGTAGCGCTGGGCAGTTGGAGGTGAGCCGCCAGCAGTGGTGGATGTGGGGAGAGAGATGGCGGAGTTTTGTAATTTGTCATGATATCAAGGTAAATACATTGTTGGTTCTCTATTAATATCTTTTATTTGCTAACTATCCCTATGAGTAGTTAGTGCCTTCCATAGTTCGAATCTTTTATTTAGCTGGCAGTAGTGGCGCTCGCTGTATTGCAGTAGCTTGAGCAGCGAAGATTTTTGTGAGGTAAGTGATTTGTGAAAGAGATAGTTTAATGTTAGTCAGGGCCATTCTCTTGTAGAGAATTTTGAAAGTCAGATTGCGTTGCGCTAACAAAATATTGTGTGTTGAAAGTCAGATTGCGTTGCGCTAAAAAATATTGTGTGTCAGTTTAAGCACAGTCATGTAAAATTTTTCAAAGGGGAAGTTTCAAGTTGCTACCTGTTACTCCATATAGGAATTTATGTGCGCAGCATTGTTGCAATACAGCCGTTCAAATTATCCGATTTCTGTAATTTCGTTTCGATACCAGATAGTTCTAATCGGATTCAGCTAGGCAGTCTTAATGTGGATATCTGACTACGACTCTCATCATGTGATAGACTGGGCAAATCACATTCTTAATCGGACTGTTGAATATAGATCACTTATCTAAGACAGGGTCTGAATTCTTAAACACTGTGGAAAATAATGATCCAATGTGCTTATTACAAATACGTTATTTAAATATAAATACATCGACTAACGAGATAATAGTTTATTTACAGGAGCAGAGCCCCATCCATCATAGCAGAGCAGTGCGAGATTGGTTTCAGGCCCAAGAGAGGATAAAGCTGTTGCCGTTTCTTCCACGATCACCAAACACCAACCAGATAGAGAATATGTGGGCAGAGGTAACAAGGCCATTGCCACGTGGATCTACAAAAGCAAGCGACCTTTGCACAAATATAGAAAACATATGTTGGGAAGTAAACCATCACGCTACACTGTCGACGACTTAATGAAATCAATTCCCTAAGCCTTCGAGAAATCTTACGTAATGATCGTGGGTGGGTTGGTTACTAAAAGTATAAAAAAATGTTCAACTGTGTGTGAAGTCTTATGGGACTCAACTGCTAAGGTCATCAATACCTAAGCTTACACACTACTTAACCTAAATTATCCTAAGGACAAACACACACACTCATGCCCGAGGGAGGACTCGAACCTCCGCCGGGATCAGCCACGCAGCCCATGACTGCAGCGCCCCAGACCGCTTTTCTTTCTTTCTTTTTTTTTTTTTTCAATGTAATTTTGTTGGCTTTTGTTCGTTGTGTCTGCTCGGGGCGGACGTCGTAAGTCATCCGTTTTAAGTTCGTTGATGATCAATTAACTCAGTTTTTTTATTACAGAGGGCACGTAACCCTCTGACCGAACACGCTGAGCTACCGTGCCGGCAACCGCTCGGCTAATCCCGCGCAGCTACTTAAAGTATACTCGTCCACAAAACCCATGTGGACAATTATCTGATAATCGGTCAAGCTTTGCTTTGTCGCAGCTCTTTAGCATACAAGTCCATTTACTTTCAGGCTCCTCCTTACAATTCTTGCAATGCAAGGTAATTGAAAAATCCCATACACTCGACGCCAACTGAGGAACTGACTGGTGCATGTGTTGTTCAACACACAGTAGTTGTCAGCCTCACTAGAATCAATGACTGTGTGTCTGTGTGTGTGTGTGTGTGTGTGTGTGTGTGTGTGTTTTCGTGTTCATGCACAATCTGAATCAATACTATTAACATTAGAGAGACAACCAACAATAAATAATTCATCACATATGACTGTAAAGTATTTTAATTCGATGGGAAGTTACTAACTGAATTTTCACCCAACCCACGTCCTGCATATTACGTTAAGTAAGATGTATTAACTCCATAGTATCGTTAGCAGAGACAGTGCGCTCTTGTTGTCGAGGCTCGCGACAAGCGCAGCGATCAGCAGTGCCCAATGCCGCCGCGATTTGTTTATGTTGGCTGAGCGTGGACACTGCAGCAGACGCTTCGCCATAAACAGAAAGAAATCACCTTGGCTCTGACCGCAGTGAGCGGATATCACTGCCTGCGTGTTCTTATAGTAACCAACGTGAGACTCTACTCACAGGTGCCATGGAGCAATTGCAACAGGTATCATGTCATTAGTCATCAGATTATTAACCAGTGATGAAATGTCCACTCTATTTGAATCCACACTGGCCGGCATACTTGTATACTGACCATTCGTTATTTGACTAAATATGAACTACAATCTAATTCGCATGTATATGGAATGGGTTAGCTCCGGCACGAAGGTATGACTAACGATTGGATGCCGTTGGAGTCCCGTTATTTTGATGGCAAGACAAATGTTCGCAAATCACCTCTATTGCCTCAAAAAAACAATTGCATCTTAAATATCGAAGGACCGACGTCCACACTGTCACAACTTTCTGCAGTCAGTCTAACGATCGCGTGTCATGGTCCTTCAACACGGTTCCGATGACATTAAGTTTCCGCTCCCAGTTGTTCGTGTCCATGCGCTTGGGGGTCGCCCTTAACCACAATCCGAGATGGAGACTCACTTCAGTTACATCTAACCAGTGCGCACTTATTGCACTATTGTAGGAACCGAGATGCAGTATTTTGGATTTAAAATTTTGTAAATTTGTGGTGAGAACGTATGGGACCAAGTAAGCTTACACACTACTTAATCTAACTTATGAGACCAAGCCCTCCGACCATTATTCCACTCGCTCGCGGCCACACTGTATTCCCGCGTGGGTTTGGACGATGTCGTGCGCCTAGCACTGAAAACTTTAGATGAGCCGCCGAGACCCAAATAATTATACAGAATGTTTCAGGAGGAATAGTAAATATTGTAGGAGGTGGTAGTATAGACAAGTTGCAGAAGAAATGCCATATAACATGTGTCCAATTTTTATTTCGTACATACAGCTGGGTTCAATGCATTTCCGTTTCGTATGTTGGTCCTTACAGGACCCAGTTGTCTACATTTCCTTGAAAATGACTTCCAGCGTTATTGGAAGAGGTTTATTTGGCTACAGGAATGCCTATGTTCCTCCAGCATGACGGGGCTCCTGCAAATTCTAGTCGTCAGGTGACACATTATCCAAACCTAACATTTTCTGGAGGATCGATCATTAGATATGGGCACTTTTCTTGGCCTTCAAGGTCCCTGGACGTTCACTCTTTGGATTTTTGCCTGTGGGGATGGTTAAAGGCGAAGTCTACAAAGAAAAAGTAAACCCAAGAGCCGATTTGGTCGTTCGGATTATGAATAGTGCATCCCTCATAAAAGAACGCAAAGACGACCTCAGAAGAGCTACACGTGGTGTTATCAAGAGAAGTCAAATGTGCATTGAAGTTGGTGGGGAAATTTTTGAAAATCAACTTTGAACGCCCTCATTTGCCTTTGATTTGAGTTTGTTAGGGTTACGTACTAACAGCTGTATCTCTGTCCTCAATAAAAAGTGGACGCATTTATATGGAATTTTTTTATACATTTCGTCTGTACTACCACGTGCTAAAATATCCACTATTCCTCCTGAAACACCCTGTATATGGATATATGTGTGGTGTCTGTTCTTTCGGACATGTCCGAAAGAAAATGTTTCATTTCATTCTGCAACGACCTTCGATCTAGTTGTACGGGCTGATAGAGATTTCAGAGCTGCTTGGCTGTCTGAATAAAAGTAGATGCTACGATTTTTGTAGGGTCTACTCTAATTCTCCTCCGTGCACTTGCTGATAGAAGATGTCATGTAATACTGTGGCCATCTTCCCTAAAGAGATTCTAGGCACTACACCAGACCTGGTACTTTCATCTGTTTTCGACTTGTCAGCAAACCACTATATTATGTCTCCTGCACGGTTTAGTGGTTCGTTCTTCCACTGCTCCCTGCCTCCAACTGTTACATGGCAAGGATTATTGAAACAGCTACAAGTTATTGTATAGTTAGTCGGCATTTCCCGAGCCAGCGCCATACTGATTTGGGATTCCGTATATTCTAACTATATCCAGCTATTTCCAATTTTTAGCCTTTATGTCCCTGCCGCTGTCTCCATTTTAAGCCACAGGTATAAGGCTGGCATGTCCAGCGTAATATCAATCCCAAGTGTGGATGTCCTGCTAATTCCATCTGTTTGTGAAAGCAGATCAGTCTCTGCACTTTGCCAGACTCCCTAGCAGCCACCTTCTGTTCGACTTTGTTCATATTATAGGTCTATAAATTACCAATGGTCTTTTTACAGAGGTGTATATCCAGTAAGTACTGGGTTTAGACCCCATTTTACCCTACAGCAGCTTCTAGTGCTAATAAGATTGTCTTTCGCAATGGAACACATTATTTATGTGAGGTGTTCATAATATTTTTCCATCCAGGGCTACCTCTAGATTCATTACAACCCAGCTATATGTATGTTCAATAAAAATTGGACACATGTTATATGTCATTGTTTCTGCAATTTGTCTATACTACCATCTCCTACAATAATTACTATTTCTCCTGAAACATCCTGTATAATTATTTGGCTTTCGACGGGTCATCTAAAGTTTTCAGTGCTAGACGCACGACATCGTCCGAACCCTGACGCACGACATCGTCCGAACCCTCGCGGGAATACAGTGTGGCCGCGAGCGAGTGGAATAATGGCCGGGGAGGAGAGGGGGGGGTACCGCGCATGTGGTATACGGCAAAGATGGGAATTCGCGTCTGATGAGGAGCGTGTGTAGATACGTGCTGCAGAGAGGTTGGTTGCTGTGTCCCGACAGTGCCCACCGTCGGAGCTTCGAGTCCTCCCTCCGGCATTGTCCATATTTTAAGTTAGATTAAGTAGTGTGTAAGCTTACTTCGTCCCATACGTTCTCACCACAAATTTAAAAAATTTTAAATCCAAAATACTGCATCTCGGTTCCTACAATAGTGCAATAAGTGCGCACTGGTTAGATGTAACTGAAGTGTCTCCATCTCGGATTGTGGTTAAGGGCGAACCCCAAGCGCATGGCCACGAACAACTGGGAGCGGAAACTTAATGTCATCGGAACCGTGTTGAAGGACCATGACATGCGATCGTTAGACTGACTGCAGAAAGTTCAGTTTATAAATACATACATACTTAGCAAAATTTGTCATGTCAAGCAGTCTTACCGATACTGCAGGTCACTGCACATAAAATATTAGCTGTAGCCTCTTGGTATGTGTGGAAACAAAATATCTTCAAAGTACCCTTCCACACGGCGACTTTGCAGAGGCAAAACAGAGGACTTGGAATTAAAGACGTGCCTTTAAACTAATACATGCCACTAAGATAAGCATCACGAAACTTCTGTTCCTCTCGTTAGATCCTGGAGATAGGAACGCTCCTGTTAATGTAGCACGCCAGCCTAGATTACGTCCGAAAGTACTATGGCGATTGGAGCTGTATAAGACTTCCACCAGCACAAACCAACACTAGAACCGTCTATGATTATATTACCAGACATCGTCTACACAAACCAATTCCGGTGAATTAACCTACAAAAAACTGGAGGAACGTCTGGAAAAATATCAACAATAAAATTATACCAACTAGAGTCAGTGCCGTATGGTGCGACGTTGTAAACGAAACCATACCCACAGCGGAACGATTATGAAAAATCAAATTGAGACCATCTTCATACTGCGACAAATGTGGGCTTGTAGAAACTGTAGCGCACACCTTCTTATGTGAAAATAGAATCAGAATTTGGAACTGGACTAGGAAGAAATTAGCACTATCCACAGAACCGCAGAAAGTCATATACCGATAACCGAAGCTTTAAACCTGACTGGAAATGTTACCCATCCGCAAAGAATAACAGTTATTCGTGGCTTCTGGGACAGTTTTTGTTTTAGGTCGTAATAAACAAAACTTAGAACTTAGAAGAGTGCATGTTTTACATTGCAGAAGAACATTTTAAGCTGAAGAAGAATAACAAATATAAGGAATGGTTTAAAATTTTTTTTATCTATTGCTTTATGTGGGCTACAAAGAGGTGGACAGTTTTATTGATTAGAAGCAGAATACTATTCTTTCACTTTTTTTTTATTCCTGGAATATTCTTTTATGTCGGTTCTTAAATCAGAACTGTTCTAATTTGGCAAACCCCCTCCGGCTCCGAAACTTCTTCCATTTGTTGAAAAATATATGGCTTCCTTACAGACTTCATATGCATCCAGTGCATAATAACTTAAATTGTGAATATATTTCTGAATGAATGTTTGTTATTTATTTTTCCGTCACCCTGTTCACTGTTATAAGTTATGTTCCACAACGAACGCACGCCATTGGAGGCGACAATCTGTAATTTATTTTACCTTAATTACTACTTCAATTTTGTTCAACAATTTAAAGGAATATATGGGTGCAAACATGGAATACATGTGAATAATGCAGCTGCTCAGTGACAGGTATGGGGGAGGCATTGTGGCCAGGCCTCGTATTTTCGACCCCTGCCCTCTTTGCCTCCGCCTACCTGGTGCTGAAAGACTTCTCAAACTTAAAAAAAAAAAAAATAGTGCAGTGGTCAGCACGTCTGTCTAGTAAGCAGCAGGTCTAGGTTCGAAGCTCAGTCGGTCACAAATTTTCATCTGCTGTCGTTGCTGTATTTCAACGCGCTGTGACAGTGTGGACGTCGGTCCTTCGATATTTAAGATGCAATTGTTTTTTGAGGCAATAGAGGTGATTTGCGAACATTAGTCTTGCCATCAAAATAACGGGACTCCAACGGCATCCAATCGTTAGTCATACCTTCGTGCCGGAGCTAACCCATGCCTATACATGCGAATTAGATTGTAGTTCATATTTAGTCAAATAACGAATGGTCAGTATACAAGTATGCCGGCCAGTGTGGCCGAGTGGTTCTAGGCGCTACAGTCTGAAACCGCGCGAGAGCTACGGTCTCAGGTTCGACTCCAGTCTTGGACATGGATGTGTCTGATGCCCTTAGGTTAGTTAGGTTTAAGTAGTTCTAAGTTCTAGCGGACTGACCACCTCAGACGTTAAGTCCCATAGCGCTCAGAACCATTTGAACCGTTTTTGAAGTATTCAAGTATTTACAAACAGAAGAAGCAGGATTGCAGCGAACTGATCACTTAACCAAGTGCAACATAGAGTACCTGTGTAATGAGTCATTCCAGCTGCATAGCTGAGGGTAATATTTTTTAAGCAATTCATTGCAGAATTAAAGTAATACCCGCACGATGATCTCTGTAGTCATACTGTATCATTAGCAGCCCTCGAATGTAGTACTATGTTCGTTAAATCGGATTACTCAAGCTGAGGCCAAATAAAGACAAGCGACGACGCCACAACACTATCTTTACTTAAGTAGGTAGTCAGCGCTAAATTATGTGCGCCACCATTAACGTTGCTGTAAGCAGTTTGACAGCATAACACCACCAAAACTACTGACAACCTAAACCATTATCATCACGCAGTTGTAACTCGCAGTGATTAAAAGTTTCTCATGTTTGTCAAGAATAGCGAAAGCTCCTCTGAAGTTAAAAAAAATGGTTCAAATGGCTCTGAGCACTATGGGACTTAACTGCTGAGGTCATCAGTCCCCTATAACTTAGAACTACTTAAACCTAACTAACCTACGGACATCAAAAAATGGTTCAAATGGTTCAAATGGCTCTGAGCACTATGGGACTCAACTGCTGAGGTCATTAGTCCCCTAGAACTTAGAACTAGTTAAACCTAACTAACCTAAGGACAGCACAAACATCCATGCCCGAGGCAGGATTCGAACCTGCGACCGTAGCGGTCCTGCGGTTCCAGACTGCAGCGCCTTTAACTGCACGGCCACTTCGGCCGGCTCAAAAAATGGTTCAAATGGCTCTGAGCGCTATGGGACTTAACATCCCAGGTCATCAGTCCCCTATAACTTAGAACTACTTAAACCTAACTAACCTAAGGACATCACATACATCCATGCCCGAGGCAGGGTTCGAACCTGCGACCATAGCAGTCCCGCGGTTCCGGACTGAAGCGCCTAGAACCGCACGGCCACCGCGGCCGGCCCTACGGACATCACACACATCCATGCCCAAGGCAGGATTCGAACCTGCGACCGTAGCGGTCGCGCTGTTTCAGACTGTAGCGCCTAGAACCGCTCGGCTACCCGGGCCGGCGCCTCTGAAGTTCCATTTCCACTACGCCTAGGACGGAGAGAATCCTAAATATCAGTAACAGGTCACTTAGCGAAGAGAAGAGTCCACGTATTGTCTCAAGTTCTTGCAGTTTGATGTTAATGCAGTTCCAGATGGTTTCGCACTAACGGGTTCTTTTGGCTATCGGAATACGCATATGGGAATTATAGAAGTGTAATTGCTAGAACGTTCAACTACCTTAATAACACCTCATTCTGGATTGAATACGACTTTGACGTTTCCATCCAACTCCTGACGTCTTACTGAATGAAGTCTGAAGTGCACGCACAGTTGTGTTGCCTGCCGCAAGGATTCTGTGAAGTGTTGTGGCAGCTGGCGGTCATTGCTGAATACAGACATGTGCAAATATCCTCACTGCTCCAGGGGAACTCGTCTTTGTTGCATTTTTTCTATACCGTAATTAGCACAATAACATAAGGCTTGTTCTGCTGAAGAACTTGATGCCCACAAGTCCTTAAATAAGAATCTCCTAACGTGGTTCAAATGGTTCAAATGGCTCTGAGCACTATGCGACTTAACTTCTAAGGTCATCAGTCGCCTAGAACTTAGAACTAATTAAACCTAACTAACCTAAGGACATCACACACATCCATGCCCGAGGCAGGATTCGAACCTGCGACCGCAGCGGTCGCGCGGTTCCAGACTGTAGCGCCTTTAACCTCTTGGCCACCACGGCCGGTTCTCAAAAAAATGGCTCTGAGCACTATGGGACTTAACATCTGTGGTCATCAGTCCCCTAGAACTTAGAACTACTTAAACCTAACTAACCTAAGGACATCACACACATCCATGCCCGAGGCAGGATTCGAACCTGCGACCGTAGCAGTCGCGCGGTTCCGGACTGAGCGCCTAGAACCACGAGACCACCGCGGCCGGCGCCGGTTCTCCTAACGTGAGTAATGCATGAAAGGAAACAGACTTTTGGACAAAACAATGGACAGCTCCCTGCTTTTTGCGTTTCCGATAGCGCCTACGATAAGAATCTGGTGTCATATTATGTTTCAGAACCCTAAACTGTTTATTTTTTTTACCTCATACTAAAACAAAAGTTATGATATGAGAAGAGGAAATGACTTATATGCTTCTCAGGAACTTAAGTTTTTCGTGTTTATTTTCCCACTTCATACTAAAACAAGGGCGTTAATATGAGAAGAGGAAATGAAATATACGCTTCCAAGACATAATATTTCCTTCTGTGCTACTACTGCATACATGAAAGCCCTGCAGTTAATTTTTGTATGTTGGATAAATTTTGATATCACCTCACATTCTTTTGTGAGAAGGTTCCTATTTTCTTGGGATTCAAATAGAGTGGACATTTCATCACTGGTTAATATTCTGATGACTAATGACATGATACCTGTTGCAATTGCTCCATGGCACCTGTGAGTAGAGTCTCACGTTGGTTACTATAAGAATACGCAGGCAGTGATATCCGCTCACTGCGGTCAGAGCCAAGGTGATTTCTTTCTGTTTATGGCGAAGCGTCTGCTGCAGTGTCCACGCTCAGCCAACATAAACAAATCGCGGCGGCATTGGGCACTGCTGATCGCTGCGCTTGTCGCGAGCCTCGACAACAAGAGCGCACTGTCTCTATTAACGATACTATGGAGTTAATACATCTTACTTAACGTAATATGCAGGACGTGGGTTGGGTGAAAATTCAGTTAGTAACTTCCCATCGCATTAAAATACTTTACAGTCATATTTGATGAGTTATTTATTGTTGGTTGTCTCTCTAATGTTAATAGTATTGATTCAGATTGTGCATGAACACGAAAACACACACACACACACAGACACACAGTCATTGATTCTAGTGAGGCTGACAACTACTGTGTGTTGAACAACACATGCACCAGTCAGTTCCCCAGTTGGCGTCGAGTGTATGGGATTTTTCAATTACCTTGCATTGCAAGAATTGTAAGGAGGAGCCTGAAAGTAAATGGACTTGTATGCTAAAGAGCTGCGACAAAGCAAAGCTTGACCGATTATCAGATAATTGTCCACATGGGTTTTGTGGACGAGTATACTTTAAGTAGCCGCGCGGGATTAGACGAGCGGTCAGGGCGCTGCAGTCATGGGCTGTGTGGATGATCCCGGCGGAGGTTCGAGTCCTCCCTCGGGCATGAGTTTGTGTGTTTGTCCTTAGGATAATTTAGGTTAAGTAGTGTGTAAGCTTAGGTACTATGCTCATTCAGAGCCCCAGTAAAAAATATACACTCATCAATGCACGTGTCCCCACCAACACCGAAAATAAGACAAACACCGAAAATGTCGAAAAATTCTGGTTCATAATGGTTCAAATGGCTCTGAGCACTATGCGACTTAACTTCTGAGGTCATTAGTCGCCTAGAACTTAGAACTAATTAAACCTAACTAACCTAAGGACATCACACACATCCATGCCCTAGGCAGGATTCGAACCTGCGAAAGTAGCGGTCGCTCGGTACCAGACTGTAGCGCTTAGAACCGCTTGGGAAAAATTCTGGAACACACTCGAAAATACTATGAGCAAAATTCACCAGGATGACGTGAAAATACTAATGGGAAACTTCAACTCTCTATTTGGGCAGAAAAAACCTGTAGAAAAATCTTTGGCACAAATTCAACACACCGAAACGCTTAGACCAACGGCACACGTCTGACATTTGCCAACAATTCAACCACAAAAGGATGTCTTCCCACTTTAGGAAAAAACCAGTTCATGCTTAGCTAACAGGTGCAAGCTGCTTTCGTTCGCCTTTCAAGACTCGCAGAAAGCCAGATTTTTAATTCTTTTGTAGCACAGCTACAAGCAGGCTGATAAAAACTCAATAAGGGAATCGTAAGACAACAATCGAGCAAAATTCGCCTTGCTACTTTCAGTAACTATTAGTGTCAGAGCGAAAACCTTACGGTACTGCCAAATTCATAATGCCACTTTTGTTTTCTGCCGACATATTTTTTGTTGTTGTGAATACATAATTTTATCTATGAAATGTCACATTTTCATAATACTTACGAATGGTACAGGAAATGAAATAAATACAGATCTTTTCGAAGTCAAAAGTCGGTAATATCCTACTAATTCGTGTTAAAATAGGCTCAATCGTCTCACAGACACTTAATGCTTTATTAAGATAGACTGCCGTCGTGATGTTTCTGTAGTAAGCTGAATTTAATTTGTATTAGTACAGTGAATATTTTAATTGCATTTTCCATTAGTTTACTAAACGCAACAGTAATTATCAAAGAGAAATTAATCAGCAGCAGAATTTTCTGTCACGATATCTAAAACGATCTGACAATGCTAAAGTTGTTTACAAATTCTACGCCTGTAGAAACCTACTGGTTCTAACGATGTCATTAAACCTGAGTAGTTTTAAGAGTATTTCCGTCTAGAAATGAATTGCCTTGACGGTTGATCGATCAAGAGCGGGAAAGGTAAAATTTTACAAATATATGACGAGAGGGACAAGTGCTTGAGAGAGGACTTCCCTATCAATACAAGTGCCTGAGAGACGACTTTCCTATCAATCTCCTGGATAGTTTTGTTTCTCAAATCAACAGAGTGAGTTATCAAGCAGTAGCACAGGTGATGTAGTTTTGTTGCTCGATTTTCTTACACTGCGAAAGAAAGGTGTCTCAGTTGTTGGCAACAAATTCCAGCTGTGTTGCACACACCCTGGGGGCAGAATTCGTAGCCCAAAACACACTTTTGGAATTATCAGATGTAAAATATCATGTTCACGTTACTCTTTCCTCGAGTTTACGTCTTTTGGTGGGGCTCAGCCTTTATTTCTTCTTAGGAAGTTAACAATAAAGGCAACAAAATACGTCACCAGTAACAGTACTGCATAGGAATGCTCGATGAGTGACCTGATGACGTTCAATAATAGTCACTCCATTGATTTTTGTTGTTTCGAATTAGAGCATGCAGTACTCCTACACTAGACTTCTGAACTTTGCCTGTTGAATGCAAATGTCGCATGATGGTTAAATGGTAATCTATCACATATATCAGTAGTCGAGACTTCCTTAATGTGGAAAATCATTCATGCCAGAACGATCTTTGTTGAAACACGAATATCTTTTTCTGGCGTATTTTTACCAAAAGCACTCGCTGCAAACACAGTTCAAATCTTTCTAGCTGCCTCCTCTGCATTCACCCCTCTGTTATACCAAAAGTAAACGTGTTGCAGATGTTACACCTTTTTCCACTTGCGACTCAATTTTACAATGCTTAACTGTAGTTCATGATTTTCAAGTATGCAAAATCCAGTGCTTAACTGCAAGATGATAACTAGAACTTCAAATTCGAAAATGACAGTTGATACATACACTGACAACGCCGCGCGCGTTCACATGGGCGGCGCCGGATTTCAGGCGGCGGGTGGCGTCTGGCCGGTGGCCGGTAGCCGCTGCAGCGCGAGGAAACGCTCGAGCGTAAGCTGTTATGATCGCGGCGCAGCCACGAGCTGTCCTGCGGAGTTGTTTCTGGAATACTTGTCATTGCTGGTGGGTAGAATGTTAAGCGAATTATCTTCGATCAGAATCACAACTTTAGACCGAAATGTGGCAAAAAAAAAAAAAAAAAAAAATAGTTGGACACGAACAGGCGACCATAAGCTTAGAATGCATGACGATTACCATTTTTTCTTTTCTTTTTTTTCTTATTGTTCATTATTGATCGTTGTGTTTGGTCGTTGCGGACGTCGCAGGACATCCTGTTCAAGTTCGGTGGTTAATCCTTCCACTCAGTTTTTTTATTACAGAGGCCAACCGGCTCTCTGACCGAACACGCTGAGCTACCGTGCCGGCTAGCACTAGACCACGGGCTCACACAATCCGAGAACATCTCGGAAGTAGACAACACTTCCTCCTAACGCTTCCGCATCTTACAGTGTTGCCAGGTTGTGCAGATGGCCGGTCAGTTTTATTGGCTACGTTAAGTGAATAGACTCGGACTTAAGTCTCTGTGGCAGGCGGCCGGCGGTCAGTTTTTATGTCTAAAACTGCACGCCAATGTGTTTCATTCACGTATGTGTGTGGCGCTAAAGTGCGGTTATGGATAATACGTATGCTCAGATTGCGAATGTAACATCATAAGTAAAGAGAGGGAAATGAATTAGGCGTCCTTCGTCTTCCGTAACATCAAATATATTTTAGTTATTCTACCTTAAATGAACTGCGCAGAAAATCATTCACCAGAAGTAAATAACTTGTTAGCAACATCAGATGATATTAACAGCTTGCCGGCGCGGGTTAGCCGTGCTTTCAACGGCGTCATATCGCGGATCGCACGGTGCTTACGCCGGCGGTGTTTTTATGTCTAAGGCTGTACACTTGAGATATTTCGTTTCCCATGAAATGGTGGCAGACGATGCTGTGGCGTCTTCGAAGCGCGAGCTTCGTCAGTGCAAGATATCTCAGCACTGCTGAGCGAACGTTTGCTTCCTGCTGCTAGTCTAATGGACAATGGCAATACTGTAGAATACTTTTTGACAACTATGTGATCATCGATTTATGTTCGTGGGTGGTTCATAGTTATGTTAGTAAAATCACTCGATATATTTATGTCCTTTAAATTACATTTGCTTCATGATTCGTATTGAAGACGTAGGAAACGTATGTTATTTGGTCCAGGAAGCACGTTCCAACATAAATTGATGCTTACATTGACATTTATGTTGCGAATTAGTCGTCTTATTCATCACCTGGATAACGAGGATGCTCCGTTTTGCTACAGTTGTTTCATAGCTAACAAGGGAACCTCCCCATCGCACCCTCCTCAGATTTAGTTATAGGTTGGCGCAGTGGATAGGCCTTGAAAAACTGAACACAGATCAATCGAGAAAACAGGAAGAAGTTTTGTGGAACTATGAAAAAAAAATAAGCAAAATATACAAACTGAGTAGTCCATGCGCAGGGATAGTGTGAGTTCGGGAGCGCCGTGGTCGCGTGGTTAGCGTGAGCAGCTACGGAGTGAAAGGTCCTTGGTTCAAGTCTTCCCTCGAGTGAGTCGTTTCATTTTTAATTTTCAGACAATTATCATCACACGTACTGTTTATCAACAAATGTAGGAAATAATCATACAAATGTTCGACAATCGTTCGATCCCTTAAGGAACTTTCCGATGCCTTACAGTTCGGAAAATATTCATTGACATTGTTACTGAAGTCGCGAGCTCTATTTGCTGGGTTCATATTGCCCACGGAACGCATCTCACGTATTTAATGCACTCTCTTCCAAAGTAGCGAACAGTCAACTGCCAGCCAGGGAGCCTCGTTAGCAGGAATAATCTCTCTTCCGTGCGCTGTAGTCGACTGACGTCATGTTTCGATGTTTGTTTCGGTGTAGCGTCATCATACTACGGCGCAGTTACCTCGCATCGGACGGACAGATAATAATTGTCTGAAAAGAAAAAAATCAAATTTTCACTCGAGGGAAGACTTGAACAAAGGACCTCTCGTTGCGCAGCTGCTCACGCTAACCACGGGATCACGGCGCTCCTGAGCTTCCTCTGTCCTTGTTGTTGCGTATCTTGCGCATGGACTACTCAGTTTGTATATTTTGCTTATTTTTTTCATACAACTTCTTCCAGTTTTCTCGATTGATCTGTGTTCAGTTTTTCAAGGCCTATCCACTGTGCCAACTTATAACTAAATCTGAGGGGGGTGCGATGGGGATGTTCCCTTGTTAGTGGTATTGTGTGTTGGTGGCGTTGCCAGTTTACATACTGTGCATGTAACACACAATAAATGTGTTGGATGCCTCCTGTGATCAGTTTATTTGAAAAACGTTTGTTGTCATCGTAATTTATGTAACTGGCTCTCCGACTTCCAATTTGACAATTTGTGGAAAAATTGTTTACCTTGCTTGTCCTAGTTTCAAATATTGTCTGACAGAAGACGTAGGCATGAAGGAGTCAGTAAAAGCAATTATTCGCTATTATAGCAAACTTTTGAATCCACTGGACACTTGAATTCTCTATATTGATTCTGAGAGTTTTGTTATTTCTCTTGTTATTTACTGTCTCAATGTCATCCGTGAGAATAAAATTAAAGGCAGTTGGATACGGTTCCTGATCTATAAACTATGATTTAATATTCTGCGCTGCTAAATAAATTTTGAAGGTTATATTCTTTACGTAAATCAGAGTATCGGTTTCAGTCCTAGGATTGACGACAAACTTCAGAAAAACAATTACAGAATAGTGTCATATCGATTATGGCTCCTCACCATCAACAATAGTTGTTACCCATAGTTTCGTATTTGCTATTTTACCGTCGTTACCCTTTAGAAACCAACCTGATCTTTCCGCAATGCCATTTTTGACTTGCTTCTTAATATGTCCTATAACTACAGATTTGTTGAAAATATTAACTGTTAAATACGCTATTCCACAAATTAAAAACTTCCAGTTATTCTTCATATCTTGAAACTTACTACCGTTGACTTTCACTGAAGAAAAGATACATGATAATAAAATGAAATCAAAGATTAGAATGTCAAAGCATAGTGTGAATGGTTAAAATGAAATGAACTAAAAATCATCTTCTTGTCTAAAACACGTTACTCTTCCAGAGAACTTCGGCACCTCTCAAAATTTTTTACACCTGTGATGTTTAGCCACATGTGGACAAATAGTGGGTCTCATGATGCAGCACTGTTTAACCGTCACAAAATAAAGCCTCAAAAATCAGTAAATAAAACTATTCTTCTACTGTTGCTCCGAATCGCATATACCAACCGCCCTCTGCTCCGACAACGACTCAAAGTCTACTGGGTATTTGATTTTTCTCTGCTTTCTCGGGCCTCCTTACCTCTCCTTCTAGCCCAACCTTTGTTCTCCAATTACGCCTTCATCGGCGAGCTTCTCCTCAATATTTTTCATTTGTGCTGAATTGTTTTGTGCCCTTCTTGCATATACACGTGTGTCATGTATTTTTTACAGACTGCATGAATATATAAGGTGTGTATTTCTTCTCTTGTCAAATTAAATATTACATATCTTGCTGTGAATTAATTCGTTTGTCCACATTCCACTTACTGCGTTTCCTTGAAATTACATAAAATATACGTCTGTAAATAAAGAAAAAACTTGAAACAGCTGTTGCAGCTGATTGGTGAAGGGCTGAAAAAAAAACACCTCCGCTGATGCTGCTTAGTATCGCGTATAGCCTCCTTCGGCTTCCACAACAGCTCGAAGTCTGTTGGGCATTGAGCCCACAACTCGAGCCACATAACTAGGAGATTCAAGTAACTCATTCCAAGCGTCATGAATCACATCAGAAAGCTGTAGGTGAGTCGACGGTGACTGCCCCTTTTCTCGTATTACTCTGACCATTTCTGCCCAAATATTCTCAATGGGATTCATGTCAGCTCCTTTACGTGGCCATTCCATTACAGTAATATTACTATGGTCGTCGAACCACCTCTTAACCACACGTGCCATATGAATAGGTGAGCGATCTTGTTGGAACATGATCTGATCATCGCCAAATCTTGCTGTCACAGAAGGCTACATCACGTTCTCCAGAATTGATATGTAATTGCGCGCATCGAATCTTCCTTCCACTTCCCACAGGAGCCCACACCCTTCGGCCGATATCCATGCCCATGCCGTTACCGACTCCCTGCCATTCCTTCGGCAACTGTAATATATTTTCGATTATACCTAGCACCTTCAGGCCGGTAAACAAGTACTTTTCCGGTTGATGCCGTAGAGAAAACTTTTTCGTCCGTGAAAATCGCTCGCCTCCAAAACTGGAGAGGTTTGTCGACATTTTCAGCAGCAAAAGCAAGGCGAGCTTCTCTGTGGGAAACAGTCAATGTCACTTTCACAGCAGCGCTTCTTGCTCTCAGTCCACCTTCCCTTAGACGACGAGTGACGGTCTTACTACTAACATTGAGACCCAAAGTCTGCTGAATTTGTCGTGCGTTGACAAATGGGTGGTTATCACTGAAACGGCGTATCTGCTGATCCTGAGCTGCTGTTGTTTTGCGGCGACGGCCATGAGGCCTCCCATTCAGGTTACCACTCTCTTCCTTTCGTCTGATCCACCTGGCTACCGTCGACTTGGGAAGACCCATAGTTCTTGCTATATAGCCATTTGAAGATCCCTCTGCATGGAGTGCTATTATAGCGCCCTTGTCTTCCTCAGCCAGATGGGCCATCTAGCGTTGACTGAATGATTCGTCGCGGTTAATATCTGCTGCGGAAACAGCGCTTGTAGGAAACAGACTGCCTCCTCCACGACGGCAGCCACAACGCAGTGGCCAAGTATGTGCAACACGGAAATCGATGGCATAAACGAGAGGTCGCAAGCCCGTACCCGTGTCATTACGTAGCGGAGCAACTTAGAATCTGTAATTTTTCTCAGAAGGGACTGGTCCACTCTTGTCATGTCTTATCCTGATAAATATTACATGAAATGAAATGTTTACGTTTTGCATATGCGGCAGGCCTAAAGCAAGAAACATTTCTGAAATATATGAGGCAACCTGAAGAACACTTCGTGAATTTTAGCTGTAGAAGGTTGCCTTATAAGAAGGAAAACGTGTTTATCCTCGCCCGCCGTGTTTCCAAGTGGCGCAGTTTACTCTGAGGCATACATAATTCTCGCCGGGCGTAAGAAGCGACTCGACTAACGAGGAGAACTCGCCAGGTGTCATAGGCTGATTGTCCGGAAACTTTGCTCAGTGAAGGAGAGGACAAAATAAGCGAACATGTGTTTCGACTTATCTGCAGACACTCGACCGTTTCCGAGAAAACGACGGCCAAAGTTATCAACGCGCTAATGCTATAGTGTAGATACCTTCTGCAGCCGAGAACGCAACTGAAGCGGTGGCTCAGTGGCTACCGTCGTTCCTTCTTAACTTTGATTCCCGTGTTCGAGACCATATTGGGTTTTTTATTACTATTTTTTCCTGCCTCTCTATCAGAATTATCTACGAATGTTTTTTTCTAATTTGTGTTGAAATAATGTTGTCATTATTGGCCAATTAACTTTATGTGTAATAAATTAATTAAAACAATAATAAACGAATGAGACAAGCTGATCTAAAATCATCTGGTCTGCCTCATGTATCGTTATATCCAAATGGTTTATAAATGTTAATCTACATTCAGATCCGATTATGGCACCTTTAGTGTGTTGAAACCGGTTATCCAGCAAACAGTATTTAAGCGATCTTGGCTTCTGAATTATTTCTACAACAGAGTGATCGCCCCACTACGCACTATGTGTTCCCTTTTTAACTTATTTCTTTACACAGTAAATTAACTGACGAATAACGACAACAGTGTTTCAACATAAATTGGAATAAACATTCTTAGATAATTCAGAGAGTGAGGGGGGGGGGGGGGGGGGGGGGAAGGAAAAACCGGGTTTCGAACTCGCAGCGCAAAGTTCCGAAGTCGCTATGGTAGCCGCAGAGCCACCGCTTCAGTTGAATCCTTACCCGCTAAGAGGTATCTACACTATAGCAACAGCGCATTGAAAACTTTGACCGTCGTTTTCTCAGAAGCGGTAGAGTGTAAGCAGATAAGCCAAGACACGTGTTCGCTTATTTTGTCCCCTCTTTCACTGAGCGAAGTTTCAGCAAGATCGGGGTATGACGCTTGGCGTGTCCCCTCGTAAGTGGCGTGCGTTGGGATTCAGTAGACAGAATGCGTCCACTTTCCTCGACTACTCATTGACATGTTTGGAAACTTTCTTTCTTGTAGTGGCACTTTGCATTATGAGGGCTGATTTTCCTGATAACGATCTACTAATGGACTTTGCTCCTAATTTACGTTACTGTATAGTAGACCTACTGCAACTTCTTAAACCGGAAATGTTTATTTTTTTGGATACTCCGCTTCTTAGTTGCTACATTTCGCTATAATATTTTCCAAGTTAAGATGACCACTGCAACTTGGTAACATCAGTAACAATTTAATAGTTTGAAACAGTTATAAGTGGTGTAGGAGGAGTGTACTCTGTTGAATGAGGAATACATTAAACACGAAAGCTGCGTTCAATAACAATAATTAACTTTCTGTTACATGACAAAACACAAGTCGAAGCACTGTCAGTTCATCTCAGTACCCAGTAAAACTCAAACTGGAACGATCGAAAACATACTTTTGTGGGGAAGGCAAACGAATGACTGCGTTTTATTGGCCGCACACTAAGAATACGCAACAGGCCAACTGAAAACACTGCCTACACTACGTTTGTCCGTCCACTGCTATAATATCCTTGACAGACGTGATTGACTGCGCACGCAAAAAACGTCCAAGGAACGTTAGCACGATTTGCAATGTCACGAAATAGGGGAGAGAGGGTCCCAGATTTGATAATCGAGTTGGGGTAACGTTCATGAAAACAAAAGCGTTTTTCGTTGCTGCGAGATCTTTTCACGAAATTTCAATCACCAACATCTGTTCTGAATGCCAATGCTCGGGAACTTACACAGGAAGAAACCATAGTAGTTATGTAATTCAAGGCTCGCAAGAAAAGATTTAAGTGGTCCTTTTTCCCGCACACTGTTAATGGCTCTGAGCACCATGGGACTCAACTGCTGTGGTCATAAGTCCCCTAGAACTTAGAACTACTTAAACCGAACTAACCTAAGGACATCACACACATCCATGCCCGAGGCAGGATTCGAACCTGCGACCGTAGCGGTCGTGCGGTTCCAGACTGTAGCGCTTTTAACCGCTCCGCCACTGCGGCCGGCCACACTGTTAATGACTGGGACGGTAGAGAAATAGTCCGAACCTTCTGCCAGGCACGTAAGTCTGGATTGCAAAGAAATCTTGTTGATGTAGTCATGTAGATGTAACAACGAAATTATGTTGTAATTGCGACATGTGACTTTCATTTGATTTGAATATCGAAGTTGTTTGCTATTTATTTACTTTTTGTTCATTAGTTTCAGCCATATACGAACACCTAGGCGCGTTAAATTGATATTGAAATAAAGTGTGATGCATGGACCAATAACAATAAATTCTTATCTACTTGTTATGGTACTGCAGTATCTGCCAGCGTCCTCAGAAGTGGATATCGCATACGACGTTCCTAGGGTGTTTATAAATGGATATTGCAGACGACTTCGAACAAAGTTTGAATGTAGCTTCGTAAAAGTTCCGTGATCAAACGATCTGAGTTGCTGGCGAATACAGTTTATCATTATACATGAGGTGAATAGGGTTCCGCCGGGTGCTGTGGTCGAGCGGTTCCAGGTGCTTCAGTCACGAACCGCACGGCTACTTCAGTCGCAGGTTGGAATCCTACCTCGGGCATAGATGTCTGTGATGTCCTTAGACTAGCTAGGTTTAACTAGTTCTAGGTCTAGGGGCTGATGACATAAGCAGTTTGGTCGCATAGTTCTTGAAGCAATTTTTTGACCTTTCGCGTAAATTTTCTTTTCATAAACGACCGTATCTTTAGATTGCGTTGACATAGAAGCTCACTTTTTTACACCACCAAGGGACCGGTTATCGCAAGAAGTGCGATACATTTCCGCTTATTATGTCTACCCGTTCTGGCGGTAAACGGGTTTTAAAGGTTGGGTAGACCGATAGACGGTCAAGATAGTGAGACTAGTAGGGTTCCGTTTTTACCGGTTTAGGTGACGAAATCCTAACAACGAAAACAGGTACGACAGCTACTGAAGATGAGGGCCGCATAAATAACACTCCCTACTCTTTATTCGAAATGTGCTAGTTGTAGTTGATACATCAGCATATTAATCGTAGCTACGCTTTCGATCCAAATAACGCTTACAGGAATGCAAATAGAATCCATTTGCCTATACACGTGGTAATTCACATCCCAATATTAATGCTACCGCGTTTTAGAAGTGCGAACATTCCCATTGCTAGCTAGCTTAAGAAACACTTAGGCTAATGAACGTTTTCCGGCTGTGGCGAGTCTAGTGGAGAATTCGAAACAGTGTAGAATACGTTTGGCAGCTGTGTAGCCGTTTGTTTCCTGGGGTGGTGCAGAAATATCCTACTAAATTTACTCTCTAATAACAGTATTTTGCTATTTCGATAAACATCTCGAATTGTTGCACATAAGCGGTGACATAAAGGAAGAAAATTCATGTTTTTGAGTCCAGAAAGCTCTATGCAAGAGAAACTGCAGATCATTTTGCCATTTTCATTGCGAAATTGCCGGCTTATTCATGTCTGGGGTAATAATAGAGGGCTGCCTGGGTTGTCTGCTAGCGTAGTGAAAGGAAGGTCTGGTTTGTTTTCGGTTCTAATCTCGATGGAGGCAGGTAGAATATCAGTAAAGCAATTTTAAGAAATTCTCGCGCCCCCAATACTTTTTATCGCTACCTTTATTCTGTACTGTCGCTCTGTGCATGTCAATATGACACTCTTGTAGAATTTCATACATGTTACTGCCTACTTTTTCCGCTTCTGTCAATAATGGAATTGACTTAAGTGTGGCACTGAATGATTTTTAACTGAATTTGGTTATGAATCTTCACGCATTGCTAAATTTGCACACTTTCACGGTAGGTCAGCAACGGTAATCCAGTATGACTGGTCTGAACGTTGACACAGACCGTTTCGCGGCCGAAAGCGGATAATATTTTGCTAATTCGTAACGATCCGGGGTTCTTTGTCTTACTAAAACAACTATGATATCTCGATAAGTTGAAATACATTTTTATTGGTACAGTTCATACCAATTAGCGTTTCTTCTTTCATTCTGTCTTATATTTACGTGTGTTGTATTTAACACACTAATCAGCATTAATATAGTATTACAAATTATTGAAAACAGCCTAAAAAAGTTCAGATAGCTTGTCAATTTCACGCCTGTGCATAGTATGTTGGTAGCACTTCGTCGCCTTGCCGGTTATGCTGTGTAGCAGACTTTAAAGCCGTGCGGATCAGCATAACGAAAAGGCGCGGGGTCTCGCTCGTTTTGTCCACGACTGTACATCTACATCAGAATCTACTTTCATCTCTGTGCAATTTCTTGCTAATTAACTGATCTGCACTAGTACATTGTTAAGTTTCACAAAGAAATGATGTCATGTTTTTCGTGTAACCGTCAGACAAATTCAGTGAGCGTTGCGCCTCGAGCGGAAAGAGAAAACGCAAACAGTTCACTTTTTCATCTTCCTTCGTCAAGCATCCCTGAAATGTAAGTTTTACTGGTACACGATATACTTTGTAATATTACTTCAGCGTTGCAAAAAAATTAACATCGCTTTATATTCAGGTAGAAACTCTACACCCAGAATTGCTTCTGTTGACAAAAGTGGGACAATCAGAAAATTCGCAGAAAACTTGTATCCCTGACACACGAGAAGTAACGAAGTCTGATAATATTCATCTGCACTCTTTCCTTGAATTATTCGTTTCAGTTTAGTTCTTAAAAGTGGCAAAGTTTGACAAACAGGTAATTGATCACATTTACTAAACACTGTCTCATTAATCACTTTAAGAGGGCTACCAGGATGAAGTACAGCAGAAAGTGAAACGTTTCCTACATTTTCACAATTGCATGTACAAGTGTATTTTCACAGTCATCATTTTCTTGTAACAATGTGTCTCTAAACTCATCAAAACCTACAAAGTTAATAGTTAGTATGTAGGCTGTCTGCAACTACAAACGGTTCATTTGCAGGCGTGGCTGCTCATCACTGTTCTGTCGGTTCGTTTTACCTGGAGCAGTTGTGTGGTTTGGGTGGTCTGATTCCTACAGTTGCACCACGCTCCGAATTTGATCTTCTTCAATCACGCCAGTTTCGGTTTGATATATCATCATAATTATTTCGTATTACGTAACTGTTGTTAGTACTGTTGTCACGTGGGCTCGATGCCCTGATTTCTAAAACCTGGCCATCGCGTTCGGAATCAGACATTGTGCGGTCACGCCACTTTGGGTTTACCGTGTCATTATCATTGCGTCTGAAATTGTCTTCATTGCCATCACGTCTATGTTCACGCGATCCGCGATCCCATTCCTGTATTAATAATGCCGATGGTCGCGAGTATCATTCCTCGAGCGTCTGTAATGTGTACTGCAGCGCTGATGCGCCAGACTCTTGCTATCTTATGCAGGCATTGGTGACCGCAGCGCAGTATTCTTCCTGTTTACATATCTCTGTATTTGCAAAAGCATGCCTATACCAGTTTGTTTGGTGCTTCAGTGTAATAGACGAATGTTTTTGTAAATGTAATTAGTTTTACTTGAGACGCGAATGTGTTGAAGAGTCTCGCCGTTTGTGGCACTGATAGCAACAATTGTGGAACTGGTCTCTGTGTGGTTTTCCTTTCAACTACAATTCTAGTGGCTTATTTGACACGTTAAATACGCAGTGCAACTACATTAATGTAGCCTCCGCCGATGTTGGACATCAACGTGGAACAACCAGTAACAGACACTAGCAGTGGAGGATATATAAAGAGTGTCGGGGGAACTCCATAGGGGGAAACGGACCGCGCCAACAAGGAGACGACGTGGCTGGAGTTTCGCCCAGCGCCGCCACCGACGACGGAGTGGCTACTCTCAAAGCCGCAACGGAGGCAGAAAGGGCAGCCATGCGGAAGGAACTCGTCGCTGTTCACCGGCAGCTTCGACAGCTGTGGGAAGAATTTAGGATGATTCAGGAGATGACACCCGCCCCCGACTCCTCCTTTACGGTGGGACGACAAGCTGGGGTGGATGTGGCGACGCAAACGGACGTCCCTCCGAAACCTGTAGCAATACAGGAAACCGGGGAGGCTGCTCTCCAGGTTGCTGAGGAAAAGGAGGTGGCACAGCAGCCGGAAGAAGACGACGAGGAGCAGCACAGGTCGCTGCTGAAGCTGCCAAACACGGCAAATACGACCACCTGCCGCTGCCGGACAACCAGCGAGCAGTTACTAAGCTGGTGATGGACATGCTAGCGGAGTTGCTGCGAGATGGTACATATCCGTACCTTTACCATCCATACCCCTTGCGGCGGCGCGGTTCTTTCTGTCCCTTTACGACGAACCTGCACCTACCTGTGAACATTGTCTCAGCATTTCATCAGTAGGGAAGCCGAGCGAAACCTACTGTACTTCGACGTGAACCAGGCTGCAATTAAAGTCACTAATCTACGTTTCGGGAGAAAGCTTTCACAAGAAATGAAAGGTTGGAAATTTTGTCCTCAGTTAATATATTCTCTGAAACTTAGGTGAACAAATATCACTGCCAAGCCCGTGCTAGTCTTAAAACACAGTCACTCACAATCCCTTTCACTCACGTTAGGAAGTTTATGGTGTTGCATTTCCCGAAAACGTAATAGCTACAAAAATACTGATTGTTTTTGATTGAGAATGCTCGCCAAACATAAAGTTTGTCGGTACCTAATGCAGTCACAGTTTTCAGCCACCGACCTGCACAATACGCCACGCGGAATACGTCTTTTCCCGTCACAAAATTCACTTACAAATTCCGAAATTTCTACACACCCATCGGAATAATTATGCCGTTACTTCTGAGATATGAAACACTGCTAGATCCGGCAACTTATCATTTCCATCGGAACTACTACTAAACACGTCCGAACTGTTTCATGGCTAGGCTCCGACTCCTCTCTAGATTTCTCTAGTCTTCTGTACCAGCAGAGAAAGGCGCGCGAAGAATACTGCTCTACCATTGGTCAGTTTACTCAAAAGCCAATAGCAAAACAACACTCTTCCTCGTCAATCCGCGCTTTTCATCAATAACCAATCGAAAAATAGTAAACCTAACGACTGCACTTTTTACCGACGTAATTATATAATATGATGAAGTTTTGCTTATGCATAAAGTTATTTACTATTGTTATTTATACCTGAATTAACTTTCCCTTTACCATAAACTTACTTTACAAAACTATTCTACAAAAATCCCCTTTGTCCTTATCCGTACTTCTTCGAAATGTTCCCACACTAAATCCTACTACATAACTCGTTAAAGAATTATCTTCATATTAACCTTAAACCACACTCACGCATCATTCATACTGCTAAAACACATTTATAACATTTTACATACACAAAAAATGGTTCAAATGGCTCTGAGCACTATGGGACTCAACTGCGGAGGTCATTAGTCCCCTAGAACTTAGAACTAGTTAAACCTAACTAACCTAAGGACATCACAAACATCCATGCCCGAGGCAGGATTCGAACCTGCGACCGTAGCGGTCTTGCGGTTCCAGACTGCAGCGCCTTTAACCGCACGGCCACTTCGGCCGGCTTACATACACAAAAAGAAATAATAACACTTTATGAAAATAATAGAACAGTTTACGAAAAACATTCTATTACTTCAGTGCTCTCTAGTGGGTACAATCGAAACTAAAATCACAGTCCCCCTATCCAATATTGCCCTCTATCGGCTGATACATAAACTACGTGCGCGTCCAGTCTCGCGTCACCATCTGTCACTATCCAGCTCTGAGAAACATCTCCCACTTAACCGCCTCCATCACTCACTGGAGCATGCAGAACGAACTCGAGCTCTGCACCGAGCGACAGAAGAAAAAGTTTGAAAGATGCCGGAAGCAGACCGACAAGGCGATTCCCGACATGTCACACACAGTGGACAACCTCACTGAACGACAATTGACCGAAGGAGAAGTGTCTGTTCTTCAAAAAGGAGGGAATTTCGCTATCACCCCGAGAACTATACCTATGGCCGGTATTACACTATCAAATTTCTTTGTCAAAGATTTGATCAAAGATGTGATCCAATATTCCGTCCAATATATTTGACAAAGATCTTTGACGTAGCGCTAGAAGGGGTATTACACTGTCATCAAATTTTTCGTCAAAGTTCAAGATGGCTGACAACAACTTGTTATTAACCGCAGCAGTTGTACGTACCCCAATTGCATTGTGTGCACATGCGGAAAAGAAGTGGGGGAAAAATGGAACCATACATACGAGGTTGAGAGTCTTAAAAGTCCTAGGATTACAACTTGATAATAAATTCAGTTGGTAGGAGCACACCACAGAACTGCAGAAAGGCCTTAACCAATCTGTATTTGCAATTCGAGTGTTAGCAGACATAGGCAACATAAAAATGAAAAAGCTTGCCTACTTTCATTCAATAATGTCATATGGGATAATATTTTGGGGTAAATCTTGAAGTCAACCAAAAGTTTTCAGAGTCCAAAAGCGTGTAATACGTATTATTTGTGGAGTACATTCACGGACGTCCTACAGAAACCTCTTCAAAGAACTGGATATACTAACTACTGCCTCTCAGTATATTTACTTCTTAATGAAATTTGTCGTAAATAATATATCTCTTTTTCCAACAAACAACTCAGTTCATACATACAATACCAGGAACAAAAATGATCTGCACAAGAACTTAAAAGCACTTACTATAGTTCAAAAAGGGGTCAACTACTCAGGAACACTGATCTTCAATAATTTGCCAGGAAACATAAAAAAATTTAGTTAGAAATAAAGATCAGTTTAAAAGGAGCCTGAAAAACTTACTACTGGCCAACTCCTTCTACTCCATTGGCGAAATTTTTAATAGGAACAAATGGTGTATTGTATTTATTCATACTATTAGTATTGTTATTTCAGCTTAAAAAAATCGACATGTTCCACATCCACGAGGATCTCCTCAGCACGGATCTATGGAACGAAAAACTAATCTAATCTGGGTGAAGCCGTGGGTTTTACGACGACACGATAAAAGCACTCAACAAAACTTGTTACGTGAGCTTACAGTGGAAGACGTCAAGTCGTACATCAGTTACTTAAGAATGGATGAGCATACATTTCTGTATGTCCTCAGTGAAGTGTATCCTAATATCACAAAGCACAATATTCACTTAAGAACTGCTACATCTTCAGAAGACAGGCTCACTGTCACTGTAATACTCCCATTCCTTGCTACAGGAGAGGGTTATGTTATGTTATGTTATGTTAGGTTAGGTTAGGTCTCGTCTCCAATCTTCTTAATCTATTTTTGTATTCAGGGTGCCTCACGTTGTAAAGCGTCTCATCAGCTTCAGACATCTTTATTAATTTTGTAGTTGTCGGCACATACCAATTGTATTTACCGGCAATGGTTATAAAAACACTACAGACGACAGAACGCTGCAGCGATGCTAGCGCTCCATGTGGTAACATGTCACATTGCAGTGAACAGAAGACAAGCGGTTTCTTTGATCAAATATACAGCGAGGCCCTAGATTTGATCAAATATTGGACGACATTTGACAAAGTCCCTATTACACTATCAAATATCTTTGTCAAAGATATTGGACAAAGAAATTTGATAGTGTAATACCGGCCTATGGAGGATATCATTGCCAACACCGAAGCAGCCATTCGGACCCTTCCTTGTGAAAGGGCAGAGGAAATACGCACGGAAACAGCCAGGATACTGCGCCGAGCAAAACCACCAGCTTGCAACCTGAAGAAAGAAGAGGTACAAGCCATTAAGAATCTCAACGCCGACAAGAGTATATTGGTACTGCCTGCCGATAAGGGGAATGCAACCGTCGTAATGAAGACCGAAGATTATGAGCAAAAGATCCGAGACCTATTAGATCCGACGACGTACCGAAAACTAAGCGCAGATCCGACGCAGCGTATCACACGGAATACGAATCGATTAACCAAGGCGTCTTCTCTGCCGGCGGACATACAGAGAAACCTGCGCAACACAGAAGCCCTACCACCTCGGCTGTATGGATTACCCAAGATCCATAAGAACAACGTTCCACTGAGACCGATCGTTAGCGCTCCTGGATCACCGACATATAAACTGGCAAAACACTTGGCCTCTCTGCTCCAGCCACACGTGGGAAGACCGACACATACATTAAGGACTCAGGACATTTCACCGAGAAGCTGAAGAAACTGAAACTTGCACCAAACGACATCTTGGTCAGCTTTGATGTTGTTTCGTTATTTACGAAAGTGCCACTCAGTGACGCTCTGGAGCACATCGGTTCCATTTTCCCGCAGGACATCAGAAAGCTCTTCCATGCATGTCTCACTACGAGCTATTTCACGTGGAATGGCGATTTCTACGAACAGCTGGAAGGCGTCGCCATGGGTAGTCCTCTCAGTCCAGTGGTGGCCAACTTCTTCATGGAACAATTCGAAGCACACGCACTGGACTCGGCGACTTGCAAACCTAAGGTGTGGTACAGGTACGTCGATGATACTTTCGTGGTGTGGAGCCATGGTGAAGAACAGCTCGGTGACTTCCTAAGACACTTGAACAGCCTCCATGCCAACATAACATTTACCATGGAAGTAGAAAAGGACAAGAAACTGCCATTTCTAGATGTGCTGGTCACAAGGGACGGCGAAAACCTGGGACACAGCGTGTATCGAAAACCGACACACACGGACCGATACCTGCACAAACTGTCAAACCACCACCCGAGCCAGAAAAGAGGCATGATTAGTACGCTCGTAACGAGAGCAGGACGAATATGTGAGCCGCAACACCTCAAATGAGAAATGCAACACCTGGAAACTGTCCTGAGGAGCAATGGGTACTCCACAAATTATATTAGAAGAGTAACAGAGCCAAACACTCGGCGAAGTAAGGAACCAGAAAAAGAAATATCGGGTACGGCCTTTCCCAGAGTGACGGACAGAATCGGCCGTATATTGCGCAAACATGGCGTAAAGACGATTTTCAAACCGACAAGGAAGATCAAAGAGTGTCTTAGATCGGCGAAGGAGAAAAGAGGCCCACTTGCAATGTCGGGAATATACCGTATACCATGCACATGCGGAAAAGTTTATGTCGGAATGACTGGACGATCCAACACCAGGATCAAAGAGCATAAGCGACATTGCAGGTTGGGGCAGGTGGAGAAATCGGCCGTGGCAGAGCACGCACTGAATGAGACCAACCACGTAATAAAATTCGCCGACACGGAAGTTCTGGCTGTAGAGAAGCATTATCACACGCGCTTGTTCAGAGAAGCTGTAGAAATACAAAAACACGCGAACAGTTTGAACAAGAAAGAGGAAAGCCTTAAGGTAAACGGATCCTGGCTTCCCGTACTGCAGCGAACGTCCGTCGCAGGTAGCAAGAGGAGAACCGCACCGGAAATGACCGCGGAGAAGCCCTCGGACGTGGCGCGCCAGGTACATATAGCCTGCGCCCGCGAGCTCGGCTCCATACGACCCATCAGCCTTCTGAGATCGCTCAGTAAGATTGTTGAGAAGGTGATTCTCAAACGCATCACTAGGCACTGCATAACAAATGACATCCTGAGACCGGAGCAATTCGGCTTCAGGAATCACCACTCCACAGCACAACAACTCCTACGGGTCGTTGAACACATAACACATGGCTTTAACATAAACAAAGCTACAGGGGCAGTGTTCCTGGACATCGAAAAGGCTTTCGACCGCCAATGGCACAACGGCCTCATCCGCAAACTCAGCGACGCGGGATTCCCCGACGGGCTGCTGCGTCTAATACACTCATACCTCACAGACAGGAGTTTCAACACTGACGTGCAGGGAAAACAATCAACACGACACGGTATACACGCGGGAGTACCCCAGGGAAACATCCTAGGGCCCCTACTGTTTAACCTCTACATAAACGATCTCCAAACCACACACAACACAATGATGGCAATCTACACGGATGACACAGCCATCCTTGCGCAAGATTGGAAACCATCAAACAATACGTCACGCCTACAGACTGCACTCAGAGTGGCCGAGCCTTGGTTGGAGAAATGGCGTGTTAGAGTAAACGTCGACAATTGCGAAGCCGTTCTGTTCACTAAAAGACCGAAGCAACTGCGCAAACACCGCTACTGCAGACCAATAACTCTACATGCACGCCCAATACGTTTCCGCGAGAAAGTCAAATACCTCGGTGTCTGGCTGGACCGGAAATTACTCTGGGGGGACCACATACAACACATGACCAACCGAGCTAGCGCGAGGCTCAAACAGCTCTATCCTATGCTCAACAGGCGTAACACACTGAACAGAAGGGTGTCGAGGTCCATGTACATGACACTTATCCGACCCCTGATGACGTATGCAGCTCCCGTCTGGGGATACGCTGCGCCTACACGCCTGCGCCGTCTGCAGCTCATACAAAACAAAGTACTCAAAATCATAAGCAATGCTCCACGATACACACGCATCGCGGACCTTCACCGGGAATACCGACTTGAGACTCTCACGGAGGTAATCCACAAACTCACCACAAGACTATACAGAAACTCCAGACATTCGCAGAACCCGTTTATTCTGAATCTGGGGAACTACGACCACAACCATAGATGGAAACATAAAAGACCAAAAGACATACCTTGCAAGGACATAACATCTATGGCCAAGCATACGCAAACATAACGGCACAGGCGAGCCCCTGTTAATCAGACGCATTTACTGGATATCCAGCTGAAATACACTGCCGAATAACTGGCACCACACAGGGAAGCCGTACCGTACACTGCATGCAAACAAGCTCCACACATCCCTCACACAGTGAGATGATCTATGGCCGATCTCCCACTACTGTATAACGATCTTGATTGTTCCAGGAATGTAGCAGCTGCAGCAACTGGGACACATCGCCATCGCTTGTCACGGTAATGATGCATGATACCTATACTAACAAATCCAACCTTGCATGAGCTATCGCAGCTAGTAAGCCACTACTGCTCTTACTACCCATCCCACTGTCGCAGAGGTTTTTTTCCCACGGCACGAGCCATGGCACTTTTTTCCCTCTGCTCTTCAAATCGCTACCCTCACTCGCGTTTCGTCCACTATCTATCACCTGATGGACCGTGTTAATGCGTATCCTTACCCAGACGCACGGACAACATCACAGCCCAGCATCCTGTGATCCACTTACTAGATAACTAACATGTTTACGGAGGTGACAGTAGAACTTTTGGTTTGGTCACCACGTTGGTGCGGGCGTGGAGGGGCCCCATCTTATATTTAAAGCTCGGCTCCAGTTCACCACCGGCAATGGAGGGTGAAGCTTTGACAATGCCAGCCACTCGTGCTGGCGAAACGTCAGAAAAATCATTAGATGAACGTCTGCCGAAGAAACCGAGACAGAAGCCAATAGGCAGTTTGTCAAAATCAGTAGTGTTCGTTGAAGATAGGGAAGTTACTGAAGGGCTGCGAGATTGAATGTTATCATCCTTGATCATTTGAGAATAATTTTCGTAATGCTGAGCAGTAGAATTTTTTCTGCTGAGGTACGATTGGAATTGGCTGGAGAGTCGTGATTGGAGAGCAGGTCATTTGTTGTAATGGGACTGGAGTACTTGTAAACTGCGATGAATGTATGTTAATTGTAAATGTTTGTTGAGACATCTGGGGAACATTGAAAGGGTGTGTAGACTTAATATTTGATCGCTGATTAAACTGCTGGATCTGGGATGATGATGAAATGATAATGAGGGCAACACAACACCCAGTCCCTGAGCGGAGAAAATCTCTGACCGAGCCGGGAATCGAACCCAGGCCCCTTGGCGTAACAGATCGCCGCGTTGCCCATCGTTGGGTTTGATCGTCACATGACATCCGTTAAAGATCGTTTGTTGATCCTTGCACTCAGTTTTTTACTACAGAGGTCAACCAGCTCTCTGATCGAACACGCTGAGCTACCGTGTCGGCATGAAGCCACTGAGTGTCATCAAACTTGTCTACATGAGGCATCAAACTTTCGAAGAATGCAAGTTTGTCGTTTTTTTCTCAGGTTCTCTTTTCTGTAAAGTCTGTAAAATTGTTAAGTCGACTTCATCCGTTTTTTTATGTTGCCTTGTAGGTGGTTTTGCTTTTGAAGCAAATGTTTCGACTTTTCCTTCAACTGTAGTCACTGCCGGAGGTACTCGTGGAGCACTTAGCTCTTCACTATCGAAGTCCTCATCTCCTTTGTTATAGCTTTCGTCTGTTTCTCTTTCCTCGTATATTTTTCGCAGAAACTGTAGCTCATTGTTGAATATGTACTTTCTTTCTTGGAGGCATGTGAACCATTTGTTTTTGATTCTTTGTATTTTTTTGTGTTTTGATAAAAGCATCACGTGTTTCCACCTTTTCATGCCTTCTCTACCTAAAAATAAAATATTTGTAAGGCGAAATAAGGAAGTGTATCGAAAAAGTACAGCTTGTTAACTATAATATATGTGTTACATTGACACTAAAATAATGTTTTTACTTTAGGTATTTGGCCAGTAGATGCACATTTACCGACCTCCATTATTCGTACAGAATTTGAATACCTACAGCAAGATCGATTGTTAAAGAGGTCTGTCAAGCTCTGTGGCTAGTTTTGCAAAGTGAGTGCACACCACCACCCACTAAACAAACCTGGGAGGAATCAGCAAAGGGATTTGAATCTATAGTAAATTTCCCTCATTGTACAGGTGTCATAGATGGAAGGCACATCCGTGTCGTGTGTCCAGTGGGAAGTGGCTGTATGTTCTTCAGTTATAAAGATTGTTATTCAATTGTGTTAAAGGCTATCGCAGACAGTTCGTACCGATTTACGTTCGTGAACATTGGAGATTATGGAAAAGACTGTGGCTCTTCTATTTTCAAAGACACTAAGCAGTGAAAATCAATTGAAAGTGGTTCAAATAATCTACCGGAAGAGATGTGCCTACCAGGAACAGAAAGCCCGAAAGTACCTTATTTCTTTGTTGCTGACGCTGCATTTGGCTTACTTAAGCATTTGTTGAGACCTTACGCTGGTACTCACTTGAATGTTGAAAAGAGGATATTTAACAACAGACTGCGCAGACAAGAAGGTACATAGAGTGCGCTTTCGGAATACTCAGTAACAAATGGCGAATTTTTCATCGTCCCTTGAATGTACAACCTGATTTTGCTACTGATATTGTCAAGGCCTGTATTGCGGTTCACAATATTGTTAGATATAGAGATGGGTACGTAGCTGAGGATGCTACGTCAATTACAGGACTTCAAAACATCCGAATAGCGTGCTGTTGAAGAGGAGGTTTGAAAGCCAACAACGTGAGAAACATTCTGTGCAAGTACTTCGTATCAAGTGTTTGTTAATTACTTTTGCTTCTGAGACATTTCGAAATTGAGAATTTCGTTATCAGGCCTTGTTTTAAACGATGACGATAATGTAATTTATCCATAACTACTATAACCGTCCCCTTATCCGCTGGTGTTATTGTAAAATCTTTGTTGTTTTGTAATTAGGGGAATGCGGGACAAGATGGGGAAGCTAACTTTAAACCCTTACAAAAGAGACAAAAATAAACAAATTCAAGTAGGTTTGATTATCATTTGTGTACTTAACCATTGAATTACAATAGCATGCAAAGAAACCTGCAAACTTGTTACATTTAGTTATAAATATCTCGATTTGAAACATAAACCACCAATTTCCCGTCTTGCCCGATTTGCGGGGTAATATGAGGAACTAACATGAATTCATCTCTAAAGCTTAAATAAGGACTGGAATAACGAAATCATGTGACGATAAGGTTTCGAAACATGGTTCTGCGAATTGTAGAAACAGGTATTACGTTTCATTTAGGCCTCTTACTTTCACATAGTACACAAGTGTGGGCAGCCTCGTCATCATCACTTTCTATCCCTGCACAAGTGTCGTGGGCTCAGCGTCCGCAGCTAATACACCGTATCCAGCCTCCTTCAGAGAAGTCATAGCAGTATAAACATTCTTCACTCTCTTCCTCGCTGTCATTCGACCTCAGTTTATTATCCCTTGAGCATGAAGGGGTGGTTAAGACGTCAGCAAAGTTCGTCACTTTTTCGTTGTCATTATGTCCTATTGGTGGTATCCCACGTTCATTAAACTTCTTTGAGAAGAGTTTTCGTTTCCGTGCAACACGTCTGGGGACTCCTTTTCGTTTAATTTCTTCAGATAGTTCACTCCTATAAGGAGATTCGGTTAAAACAACGGGTTTTCCACGACTGCTAGATGGTTTCCTTTTGGTTTTTTATCCACCTTTGGAATAGCTAACACCATATCAGGGCTGGTAACCTGAAAGTTAGACGAAACATAGGCTTGATCGACAGTTGTTAATTGTTCAGGTGTTGTACGTCTTGACAACATCTCTGGTATTTGGTCTTCCGTTTCTGTAACTTCAGATGTGTGAGCTTGATGAATGTCTGTAGTTGAACAGGGAAGGTAATCACTTTCTTGAAACATATTTCTGTTTACAGGCCAAATGCCTGTTTTCCGAAACCCGTTCACTGCTGTGGACGTTGTAGCTAAATGAATGGAGGCTTTGCCGAATAAACTGCCGGCCGGAGTGGCCGAGCGGTTCTAGGCGCTACAGTCTGGAACCGCGCGACCGCTGCGGTCGCGGGTTCGAATCCTGCCTCGGGCATGGATGTGTGTGATGTCCATAGGTTAGTTAGGTTTAAGCAGTTCTAAGTTCTAGGGGACTGATGACCTCTGCAGTTAAGTCCCATAGTGCTTAGAGCCATTTGAACCATTGAACCGAATAATCTTGCGATATGATGCAGCATAACAACTTTTCTAGGATGGGTGCGAAGCCACGATCTTACTTCATCTTCGTAAAATTAACTGAGAGGTTTCATAAACGCCACGTCCATTGGTTGAAGACGGTGTGAGCAGTGTGGTGGCAAACACAGGAAAACAACCCCATTTTCGCGGGCCACATCTTTCAGTTCTAAATTCTTGGTGTGGGTTTTGTGGCCGTCCAATATGAGAAGTATTGGTCTTTCCTTTGAAGCTCCAGTAAATGCAATAAACTTCTTAAACCAAGTCAAAAATAGTTCTTTCGTCATCCAACCAGTTTCTTGGACTTCTGCTCAGGCACCGGGGGCAGGCCAGTCTCAAACGATTGTTGCATTCGTTTTCGAGGATAAAATTAACATAGGTGGTACGTAGCACCCCGACGCTGAAACACAGATTTCTGCAGACATAGTCTGGCCTCTTTCTGCTGAAGTAACTGCTTCCAGCTGTCCGCGCCCTTTCAAAGCAACCACCTTTGTGTGACCTTTTGGAATGACTGTTAAACCAGTCTCATCGCAATTGGAAATTCTGTCTCCCGTAAACTTGAATGTGTCTAATTGACTTTCTAACAGATCAAAAAACCGATCTACAGCAACTCGATTAAACCCCATTGCTCGTGCGATTGATGTGGCCTCTGGTTTTCGTATTGTTAAGGTAGGATTTCGTGCAAGAAACCCATTTAACCAATCTCTTCCAGCTGATTTGACTGCAGTATTAAATGGATGTTTGATGTTTCGTTCAGCTAGCCGAAAAGCAAGTTCACAAAGTTCTCTAAGTGTTAGGCCAAAATACTGTCCTTCCATCTGTGTTAAGTAGTCTTTAAGTTCAGCCTCTTGTTCTGGGGGTAAACACACTAGTGATTGGTCCTAACCTTTTCACAACTGTATAGTCAGGATTAGCACGTTTCTTTGCCATATGTCGTTCAATCGTTGTCTGTGGCACGTTGAACTGTCGAGCAGCCCTAAAAGAACCCATATGACTTTCTATAACAGCATTTACAGCGCCTTCCATTGAATCCAATGACCAATCTTGCCTACACGTTTGTCGCCGATACTTGCAAACCATCTGAAATAAAACAAGTGGAACGTACTATTGAGTCAGATTATTCCTGGTAAGCTATATTATATAGTAAATACCATATTTCCAATAGTCAGTCGTTAAAGCATAGCAAGAATACTGACTTTGCACGTTTTGTGTATTTTTATTCACCATATAGCCTAAGGCATACTTTGTAATTAATTAGGAAACGTTGGAATAACGAATACCATCCTATTTACAATTGTATTCAACGTATAATGTACGTGTTCAAAGCCCGCAGGGAGGTAAACACATGAGACAATGAGAACGTAATGGTTGGACAAATAGTAGGGGCAAGACGGGGAAGCTCCCCATCTTGCTCCACCCCGCATGCCCCCTAACATGCTGTCAGGTTATGTTACGCCTACATTAACACTATTTAGTGAACACTGACTACTGACACAGCAGTTTACTGTTAATAAGACGTACTATTCAGTGCTATATATACAGTCTGGACAAATGTTCACGAAACATGTTTTAGGACCTCGAAAGGTGTTACATTGCAAATCAGTAAAACAATTGTACGTACCTTGCAAAACTCACAGAAACCGCCGCGAAACTAAGGTTCAGCAATGTCAGCACACTGGGACCTGTGTATTGATGATGTTGATGTAGCTATCCACAGATGGCAGCACTCTAACTGTAGCTTATAGCCCTTCCCCATCTTACCCCACCTCCCCGTCTTGCCCCGCCTTCCCCTATGCTTTAGTGTCTTGTTTTCCCTTTTGTGTAATGTACGGTGTTTTTTATTTGTTTTTAAAATTTTGATTCTTTGCATTTGTTAGTAAGTTTAAAATTGCAAATAAAAAATAAATAAATTTAAGGCTGTTAAGGACAATTCAATAGCATTATAAAATAAATAGATAAAATTATTTGTACTTACCAAAGTCATTCTTTCCGCTGTCTTCCAGCTTATCAAAATCATTCCTAAGTTGAAGACAAACTTCATGCCACGCATTCCTTGTGGCGTTACTATCTTTAAAAATGTCCAAGGTTTTGTCCCAAAGCACAGGCCTTTCTTGTACAAAATGAATTAATAGCTCATTGTCAATTACAACCACTTCGGCCATGATTAAATCACACCACTACGCCACTCTCAACGCGTACACAACAGCGGTCGGCGGCAGACTGGACGATGAGTATGTAACCGCGCATTTAGTCACGTAGGCCACCATTTCGGAGGAGACGGTAAAAAAATCCGTCGATTGTAGTGGCAGTGGGCGGCTTCATTGCTGCCATCGGCGTTAAATAATCCGATCATCCAGTTTTCCACACCATGTGTACGTCACAATACTATCCTACGCGCCACTACTGGTACGGCGGCGACGGTAAAAATTCCGATCGGACAAAAACGCCACGTGTGTTCCAGGCCTATGTGTTACACTGTGAGTCAAGGGTACTTCACTGGTATTCTAGAATTATTTAGACAGTCGAGGAACAAGGCTATGCAAGTAACGTAATGGTAGCGTTCAGACTGAGCAACAGCAACAACACTACTTCAAATGCGCGCATGCAACACTGCTAATACACGAGTCGTGGATCTCTTTGTCCCTTGCCAAGGTGTTTAAAATAACCTTCTCGTCCCTAGTGCAGCAGCTGCTGTAAAGCGGGAGTGGTTGATTTGCGCTGACGTAGACAGTAGTATTGGATACGAAAACACAAGGGCCAAACATCAGTACAGAAATTTTGCCACTGCGACTGAAAAGTGGCCTGTCATATGGCATCTGAAACGCGATGCTTACAGCAGTGAACTCTCAAAGAAGAAATAGGGATATTCTAAACAGTTTTCATTGGTATTTCCACTACAGAGAAAAACTTAATCGGTAAGAAAAGTAATGTTTATTTCGATTAAACATCAGTAATACAGGAAATATTGTAGTAGCTAAATGTTTTACAAATTCAGTAGCTGCAGAGTTGTATTTCATGCGAACATCTCAGCTGCGGGTTAATCCAGACTTCAGATGTTCTATATATTTAAGTCATTTCCATGTCCCTTCATTCATGAAGCAATCAGCAAATGCTGTTTGTAGTGCTGTTTTACCCTTAGGGAAGACTAGGCGACCGCCTAGAGTAGCAAAACTCTAGGGGCGGCGAAGGGCGTAAAAAATAAATTTCAAATCAAACAGCGAAAAAATTAAGCTAACGACGAGAAAAAGTGATAAAAGGGAAAAATGTAAACACTGAAGTGTTTTCAAAATCACATGGAACAGTTACTTAGTAAGACTTTACTTTTTGACGAAAGTAAACACTTTGCTTCTATTTACCTCAAAATTAAGGCAGCCGCTAGCGAGAA
The DNA here is from genome assembly GCF_023898315.1 of Schistocerca nitens. Lineage (NCBI taxonomy): Eukaryota > Metazoa > Arthropoda > Insecta > Orthoptera > Acrididae > Schistocerca > Schistocerca nitens. The sequence continues at coordinate 436,725,590 of NC_064618.1, forward strand.
CGAAACGGAAACCAACTTTCTTTGTTTGGGTTTAACGAGCACCGTGAGTAACTCAAAGGGCTATAAGCAGTCGCCCGTCCCTAACTTAGGGTCACTGACGCCATGGAAGAGCACACCCTGCAAACACACCCATACTACGACAGGAACGTCTCCATTATCTTGAGGCAGAATGCTATAGTTTAGGTGCAATCTCGCATCCTTCAAAAAATGGTTCAAATGGCTCTGAGCACTATGGGACTTAACAGCTGAGGTCATCAGTCCCCTAGAACTTAGAACTACTTAAACCTAACTAACCTAAGGACATTACACACATCCATGCCCGAGGCAGGATTCGAACCTGCGACCGTAGCAGTCGTGCGGTTCCGGACTGAAGCGCCTAGAACCGCTCGGCCACCCCGGCCGGCACTCGCATCCTTGTCGGAACGCTTTGGTCACTGGGATCTCTCGTTATTTCCGTACCTACTTTAATTCGATAAGTTGTGCCTCTATGTAAAGCTGTAACAGCTTGATCATATAAACAACTCATTTTGTTCTGTCCACATTTAACAGACGGGAACCCGCGTCCGACCATCCTGATTTAGGTTTGCCATGATTTCCCTAAATCGTTTCAGGCAAATGCCGGGGTGGTTTCCTTGAGAGGGCACATCCTATTTCCTTCCCCGTTCTTCCCTAATCCGAGCTTGTGCCCCTTCTCTAATGACCTCGTTGCCGACGGGACGTTAAACACTAATCTCCTCTGCCTCCTCCAGGGAAGGAAAATTGCCAGCACCCTTAGACAAATCGAACATCCATGCCTATCCCGGATTCGAACCTAGACCCATCTCGGACGAATGACCAGAAAACCAAGCGCTTAGACCACTGCACCATCACAGCGGCTAACAAAAGTTGTAGAATTCTTAAAATGCAAACAAGACGTCGTTTATTTATTTAATCGCTATTTCAATTATTCTAGGAAATTTCAAAAACTCAGGACAAAAAATAAGAAATTTAGGACACTTGTTGCCCTCAATCAGTTTTAAAGGAATTGAGGACAAATGTACGAAAATTGAAGACTGTCCCCAGAAAATGAGGACATCTGGTGACTCTGGTTTAACGATTAAAAGAGTAATACGAAATCTGCTTTGTTGTGCCGTTGAATGTTAGTGGTGGTGGATGAGGGGGGATATCGGGGGAGATCGATCGTAGCAAAAAAAAAGAGGGGGCGCCATTTTTGCAGAACACCTATAACGGGCTTGACTGTACGGACGCATTTAGCAACGTTTGCAGGTAGAGAGTCATCTACTGGCATCCTCTGGTCCGTCAATACGAAATGTGTCCTCAAACGTATACTCACCTCTTTCCCTGACGAAGCTATGTACGAGTAGAAGGCAGCAAGTTTCTATCGTAATTTCTGACAAATCTTGTTGAAATTTTAATGAAATATCCTCGACTCATTGCACAGTAATTTAGACACGATGAGCAAAGCTTGCAGTGCCACTAAGGGCCCTACCGCACTGAGATACCACGGCAGCTCCGCTTGCAGAGAGGCCAGACAGAAGCATGACGCGTGATGGAGCCTGCCGCACCTGGCATCTTCCTGACTCCTGAGTGTGGCTTCTCTAACGGAAGAGCGGCCGCCGCGAGGTTCTGCGGGCAGGTCTGCCAATCTGACAGCGCTTCCAGGGGAACAAATGCCGGCTTACGGCGCCTCCAGCACCAGGACGTCAGCAGAGCTGCCAAGTGCTGCCTTCCCCTCACTCGTACTTAGCTTTTTCCCCCCACGTGAGCGCTATGGATAGTTTTAACACCGAATCTTTTTTATCTTCGACGTTCATATCGGATAATGTAAAACTAGGGACACTACAAAATTTGAGGTGAAAAAAAAAAGAAAGATCTGTAAGGAATTATGAGCGTCGTAAATGAAGCCCAGTTGGAGGAATAAGCCGCTCCACATTACAGTAACGTTCAAACTACGCACAGTAACCGACTTTTCGTCTCTGGCTTGCTGGATATCTTAAGCCCGTCTCACAAGGAGCAAGAATCGCTGAAGTTTCCTTGCTGGCTCGCGCGACGGCTACCTTGCGGGCTCCGTCGTCTGCTAGCGGCTACCTTGCTGGGAACCTTGTAAGATTTCCAGGATAGGTTCGGTGCTATTTTTCTTGTAAGGTTCCCTGAGTGCTACCTGAGTTGACCAATCATGAGACGTTTCGTTTGTGACGTCAGACGCGGAAAGCTTGGGCGGGAAGCCTTTGTCGATAGTCGCTTTTCTGCTCTTGTGAGGTGCGGTAGAAAATTGTTATACTTATTAAATAATGGCACCACAGTCGTCCAAGGAAGCGACTGAAGCACTGATATGTACTTAATAGGGAAGAACAGCGTCTGTAAGTCGTGAAAAGCGGAAACTATTATAATAAACACTTGCGTGCAGAAGCACTCGAAATAGTTGTAAGTGCCGTGTGTCTTGTTTGACCATATACGACGAGCAAGGAGTGCTATAGCAAAATGTACAATTTACGTACTCAATTTAAAGTGGAGTACGCCAAAGTAAAATCATCGAAAAGCAGTGGCTCTGGGATGAACGACGTAAGTACAAAACTATGAATTTTGTGTTGAGTGTAGAAACCTACTACTTGCAAAGCCATACAAAGTAGTTCTTCAAATACCAATACATCCATTCGTATAAAATTTGTAAAGGATGTACGATCTTCTATCCCATAAAATAAAGTCGTATATAACAGTCATTATTGGTATATTTATGAAGTCAAACAGTAATGAAATGGTGACACTTTTCAAACAAAAGTAGGTGTTATGAGAACTAACCTCAAGTCTTTATGAAGCATCGAGAGCACACCTTTTCCAGCGTTTCTCCTCTTAATCCAGTTTTTCGCCCATTCTTTCTTTCTTCTTCTCTCATTAGCATGCATTTCTGCATCGTTTAGCACCAAAACAGCTAATAACGCCAGTTTGCTCTGAACATCTGTACCTGAAGCAGCCATCTTCGTTCGATACAATATGCAGCCGATCACAACACAACTAGCTGCCGATCTAGCACCGTGGGAGAGCTTCGGCATGGAAGATAGCCGGCTCCTTTCCCTGCAAGCCGGCAGGCATGCACGCCATCTCGCAAACTTGCGGCGAACCTTGCTCGGTGTGAGACGGGCTTTGGAAACTATCGATCCTTGATTTCCTCAGAGACTATTCCTGGTGCTCCACTCTAGTCACAAGAACTTTACACCACATTTTACTATCTGGGATATGGACTTTTTCCTCACAACCTACGGTCAGACCGAAATAGCGCAGCTACATCTCTTCCTGCAGCAACTGATGCTAATGTGCCCGATACACCAGGCACGGCAGAATTATTTTAAGAAGTAAGATTTGTAAACAAATGAGGCAGGTGGCCTACTTTTCGTCTAAAACATTTTTAAACCGAATTACAGTTTATAACAACGTACTTTCCAAATCAAAAGTGAAGAAACACTTCTATGTATGCTTAACAATTACAACTAAAACTGCAGGCAATAAATAATTAGCTGTCGATTAGACAGGTCATGAAAATCTTTCCTTCTGGTTGAGGTTACTTTACTTCAGTGTCCTTTTTCGTCAGTCAGTTTTGGGAGATATTCACCAACTTGTCAAATTGTACTGACGTTCTCACGAAACTGAAAAATTTAGGATTGTAATTTCTTAAATCATTAAACAGCGTGCGAAATAACCTGTTTATTCAACGAAAAGTAATGGAGGGATGTACCCACGACTTCAAATTTGTACACAAAGCTACTAGCTCTTCTACTGAGAGCAGACTGAAGTCATTCCGCTGGCATCTCCCGCTGGCGTCTTGTGCCGACAGGCCTGAGCGCCGCCAGCAGACCTGCAGTGGCGTGCCAGCGCGGTAGAGCCCCAAAGCGCTCCTGCAGCGCCACTCACCCTCGCTATAGTATAATAGTAGCGCCGCTAAAACGTCAGCGGAAGCGCTGCTTGCGATCCACGATGCAGCGCTGCGAAGTGACCCCGTTTTGGAGCCGACCAAAATTGCCAAACAAACGTATTATATGGCAGCTGCCCAAACCCATAGTGTTGTCTCACTGAGACCAGCCGCGTAGAATTACAACTGGTGAAACGCGTGTGTAGATTAATCACAGGAAATCACTTCTAGAAGAGCTTTGTACTTCAGATGCAAGATTGGGAGGAATGCAAGTGTCCTCTTTTCCCCTCAAAGCGGAGTATCATTAGTTCAGAATTATATTGTGTATCACTTCATGGCGTTTTTTTCTTTCAATGACCAGCATTAATGTAGCTACTAAGCTTTGTGTAAGAAGATGGCGATATTAAACTGCGGATGAATTACTCTTTCGCTAGCTGAAACTGTTGTATCCGGTAACGTACGGGCATCGTCCGTTATTTTCGTTTTGTACGCAGAACAGTGCGGATCGCTTCGGCAGGTAAAGTTTTAGTCTGCTCCCTGGTGGCAGGGGCGTCAACTACCTGGCCGCAGTGCTGCCGCGAGCGGTCAAATAAGTAATCCCTTGCGGCGGCTTCGCTTTGAACACCTCAGTTTATATCGGGGAAGCAGTGGAGCAGGTTCGCGGAGGCAGTGAGTGTGATCTGTGAGTCTTCGCGGTACGCGACGCGTCCAAGAATGCGCTGGAAGCCGGGTAGAAGTGCTGAATGGAACTTGGGGCAACCGGTGAGAACAAAATCATTTTTTAGTAAGAATAGCATTTATTGTCGGTCGATGGTAATGTTCCACTGTGTCAACATTCATACGGCGTTTGTTTACAAAACACTAACGTACGTCTACTACATTAAATGTATAAATCACGTGTCCACATTTTTAGTGTTTCCTTTGCCATGTTTGTTCTAAAATTACTAACTTTCTGTACATGTTAACGACAGAGTATAACGGCTTAGCTTCTACAGCTATCGCACACAAATAAAAGCAGCAGAGCTCATTATAAGTAACATGTAATTGAGCACAGCACAGCCTACGTATCGAAAGCAGTTTACCTTCTTAAAGATATTGGTTAAATAACTCAGATAGAAGTAACAGTCCAGAATCCAGACTGTTTTCAAAAAGTGCAGTAACATAATGGTTCTCGGTCATAGTGAGACAGGGTTAAAAGATTTAAGTTTTTCATATTTTTCTCTTGATGAGCCATTGACGTAACTTTGAGTTTTGAATATCTTTATCTGTTAGTAAAAGTTTGATCTGCAAATGAAAATAAGTGTGTGTGTGTGTGTGTGTGTGTGTGTGTGTGTGTGTGTGTGTGTGTGTGTAAACCGTTCAACCATTGCCTGGAGCCATTGATTAAACTTGTGATTGGTTAATACATAATCGAAGCACTGCCTCAACCTTTGTAATTACTAGAAAGTTAAAAAAAATAGTGCAGTTACTTCTCACGGCCGGAAATACTTGTTTGGAGACACTGGGTAGAACTTTTTCGCGGTTTTCGACGACATGTTTATCATATTTGATTAACTAACAAACTGTCGGTCGGAAGGGCGATCTAGTGTAATTCAAATGCTGCATGTTTCGGGCTAAAGGCGATAATTCGAGTCAGATGCACTTGTTCTGTACACCTACAGCTGTCTAAATAATTATTCGGGCTGTTACGCCAAGTGATTTACATTTTACTCCATTTCATTAAGTTCTTCAAAGTTGAGATAGCGAACGCAATTAGATATTTTAGTGTCGTACGTTCCATCTGTACTGTCTTAAAGACGTTATTGTTTGTCATATAAAAATTTTTTCGATCTTGCTCATGTCAGAACTGAAGTATACATGTTACTGAATAAAGTGCGGCACGCTCAACTGAAGATTGGCAGAAAATACCGCGCGATCATTTCGTCTTAAAGTAGTATGAAAGAAACTGTTTGTTTAACTAACAACTGATGGTTGGGGTGTGAGGAAAATAGCCATTAGCTGTTGCATTATAGACCGCTACGGTCGCAGGTTCAAATCCTGGCTCGGGCATGGATGTGTGTGATGTCCTTAGGTTAGTTAGGATTAAGTAGTTCTAAGTTCTAGGGGACTGATGACCTCAGATGTTAAGTCCCATAGTGCTCAGAGGTTTTTTTTATTTTCATCACATGGTATCTATTACTTCCTTTTGAGCTCTGTTTTGACTGTTTGGGCCTAAAGTTTGTAGCGGATAAGTTTTAGCACGCTTGAAGATTCCGTTGCATTTGCAAATATAGCTGGGGTCGTTTTGTATACGTCGATAGCATGTGTGCGCTTCAGCATACTGCACGCATTGGACAGTGGCGTGACACTCTGGTTTCAGTTCGCACTCTCGTTGAGAGCAATACATCACGATGTAGATCAATGCTTCAGGGTTGAGACAGAGCTCCATACCTTAGGCACGCACTTCTAATAAACATTATATCTTTGCCCACAGTGCTGGAGAAGTGCTTGGAGGCAATCGCAGCGACACCTCAAGGTTTAGTTTTTGTTTGATCTTCTGTGAGCATTGTTAAGAGATGTTAGGACAGTTTACGTAATTTGATGTTGAAATATAATGCATAGTGCTGTTGTATATAGAAAAGTCGCAGGGCTGCAAAAATTGATTCGAAAAGGAGGAAGACATGCAAAAGATCGATCCTTGGTGATTAAATATCTGAGCGTACACGTACGGAGCGATTGAAAGCGGAACGACCACATTAAGTTAATTGTAGAAAAGGCAGATGTCGGACAGATTCAACAGCAGCATCCTTTGGGAGTGTGGTCCACCTCCGAAGAAGTTGCCCTACGAAACATTCGGTCGAACGATAATTCATATTGTTGCTCCTCGATCTGAGATCCGTACCAGATAGAACTGATTCAGTAAGTAGACAATATCCAACGAACAGGTGCGTATTTCGTCACCGTGTCGGTTAATTAGCACGAAAGCGTCACTGAGATTGTCACAAATATTCAGTACTATCTGCATGGGACTAGGATAAATTATTTTATACCTTTGTCAGATTTAAATGTGATATATTCAAAATTTATTTTTATTTAAATAATTTTCTGCTCTTCAGCCTTGCGTGTGTGAAATTTTTCAGTCGAGTTCAAACATTTTGATGAGATTGCAACAGATACATGTGGTAACTTACAAGAGTGTCTGAGACAACCAGTATATTGCTTCCTCCTACGTATATCACGCCAAGCTGTTTAGAGAGATTCGAGCTTGCACGGAGGCTTACAGGCAATTGTTCTGCCAACCATTCGCGGCTTGGGACAGGGCAAGGGAGAAATGGAAGTGGTGGTACACAAAGTACCTTCCGCCACACACCAGACCGGAAAGCGAGTTTAATATTGCATTGTCTTGTATTTCTGGGCTGTGTTGAAAGTTTAAAGTCTCATCGGGAAGTTAGTTTAAAATAAAATAACAAAGTTTGTACCAAATAGACTAGAAAGCTAACTAATAAGAACGTGGTAATATACGTATTCTGTCGAATCAGACGGTCTCACTGTCATGCCCGTTACTGGTGGAAATGTAAGTCGAGCACAAACATCACGTAGCATTCTAAAGGAAATACCGATAAACTCTAACCTACCATGTCCGCCCCCGGTAGCTCAGTGGACGCCGGCGCGGTAGCTCAGCGTGTTCGGTCAGAGGGCTGCTCGCTCTCTGTAATAAAAAGCTGAGTAAAGGAATCAAGGATCAACTTGAACAGACATCTTGTGACTTCCGCCCAGACCAAACGCAACGAACAATACCGAACAAAAATGAAAAAAATGTGGTCAGCGCTACAGAATGTCAATCCTAAGGGCCCAGGTTCGATTCCCGGTCGAGTCAAAGATTTTCTCCGCTGAGGGACTGGGTGTTGTGTTGTCCTTATCATTTCATCTCCATCGACGCGCAAGTCGCCGAAGTGGCATGTGCCGGCACGGTAGCTCATCGTGTTCGGTCAGAGGGTTAGCTGCCCTCTGTTATAAAAAAAAACTGAGTTAATCGATCAACAACGAACTTTAGCGGGTGTGTTACGACGCCCGCCCCGAGCAGACGCAACGAACGAAAGAGAACGAAAATGAGATTTTTTAAAAAGAATCGAACACTTGCACCCGGCGAACGGTCTACCCGACGGAAGGCCCTAGTCACAAGACATTTATATTGTAACCTACCATTTCGAACATTTTCTAGTTCCCTTGACATATGAAACAACGAACCAACATTTGTGATAGTAATAGAACAATTTCTGTTTTACAACTCTCCCACACCTGGACATTCATCTCGAATATCACTCACAGAAACACATAATTACAGCCTAGTGCGAACATGCTTGGGAATTTGGAAAATTGATCTACTTCGCTCTGACTACATGGTGTGAGAACCGTTGATGCGGAAGAAACAATCTTGTAATTGTTTAGCAGAAACACATCTGCCTATACGTAAGTACCCTGCAAAAGATTGAGGCATATGGCAGAGGTTACTTTCCAAACGATCTGACTGGTGTGTCACTGCCAAGTAACATAGCTCGATGAAGTTTGGACCATACGTAGAAGCAGCTGCTATAGTGCAGTACAGAAGGCAACTGAAATAAACACACAATGAGACGAACAGAAATGAGACTTTTTATTTAAAGACAATAGCTTCACGAAATTCACCGCGATTCGTGATGGTTCCCTGGACACGAGAAAAGGTGGGACGTGGTTCTAAATAGGGTACCGGTATGTGATCGCGACGGACGGAAATGCATGATTGACGACGTGCTCCCACGCTGGCCACGAGATTGGTAAAGGCGTTCCTGTGGTAGGGCTTTCCAGTCCTCCACCAGTGCGGTTGATAACTGCTGGAAAATCGTTGCTGCAATACTCGTCGTCCCCAGTGCATCCTCAACCTGCTCGATAGGATTTGGTTCAAATGGCTCTGAGCACTATGCGACTTAACTTCTGAGGTCATCAGTCGCCTAGAACTTAGAACTACTTAAACCTAACTAACCTAAGGACATCACACACATCCATGCCCTCGATGGGATTTAAGTCGGAGGAAAGGGCAGGCCAATGCATTCACCAAATAGTCTCACATTCTGTTGTAGAATTTTGGAACATAATTTTTGCTCGCGTATCATGTCATTTGTGGAAACCCATAATCTGCTCTGTAGGAATCAACATGGATTCCGGAAACAGCGATCGTGTGAGACCCATCTCGCTTTATTTGTGCATGAGACCCAGAAAATATTAGATACAGGCTCCCAGGTAGATGCCATTTTCCTTGACTTCTGGAAGTCGTTCGATACAGTTCAGCACTGTCTCCTGATAAACAAAGTAAGAGCCTACGGAATATCAGACCAGCTGTGTGGCTGGATTGAAGAGTTTTTAGCAAACAGAACACAGCATGTTCTCAATGGAGAGACGCCTACAGACATTAGAGTACCTCTGCCGTGCCACAGTGGAGTGTTGTGGGACAATTGCTTTTCACAATACATATAAATGACCTAGTAGATAGTGTCGGAAGTTCCATGCGGCTTTTCGCGGATGATGCTGTAGTATACAGAGAAGTTGCACCATTAGAAAATTGCGGCGAAATGCAGGAAGATCTGCAGCGGATAGGCACTTGGTGCAGGGAGTGGCAACTGACCCCTGACATAGACAAATGTAATGTATTGCGAATACATAGAAAGAAAGGTCCTTTATTGTATGATTATATGATAGCGGAACAAACACTGGTAGCAGTTACCTCTGTAAAATATATGGAAGTATGCGTGCGGAACGATTTGAAGTGGAATGATCATATAAAATTAATTGTTGGTAAGGCGGGTGCCAGGTTGAGATTCATTGGGAGAGCCCTTAGAAAATGTAGTCCATCAACAAACGAAGTGGCTTGCAAAACACACGTTCGACCTATACTTGAGTATTGCTCATCAGTGTGGGACCCGTACCAGGTCGGGTTGGCAGAGGAGGTAGAGAAGATCCAAAGAAGAGCGGAAGCGTTTCGTCACAGGGTTATTTGGTAAGCGTGATAGCGTTATGGAGACGTTTAGCAAACTCAAGTGGCAGACTCTGCAAGAGAGGCGCTCTGCATCGTGGTGTTTCGAGAGGGTGCGTTTCTGGATGAGGTATCGAATATATTGCTTCCTCCTACTTATACCTTCCGAGGAGATCACGAATGTAAAATTAGAGAGATTCGAGCGCGCACGGAGGCTTTCCGGCAGTCGTTCTTCCCGCGTACCATACGCGACAGGAACAGGAAAGGGAGGTAATGACAGTGGCACGTAAAGTGCCCTCCGCCACACACCGTTGGGAGGCTTGCGAAGTATAAATGTAGATTCAGAAAGCTCCTCCACCTGGGCTGTTCGATGCGGTCGCGCATTGTCATCCATTAAAATTAAATGAGGACCGAATGCATCCCTGAAAAGGGGCACATGGGAAGTACTACTGTGCCACAATAACGTTGACCAGTGAGTGTGTCGTGTTCAAAGATTTGTCGGTCAGTAAACCGATGCAACTTTATGCCTCTTCAAACTATACTACTCCACCACCAAAAAGGACCATTAAACTCCCTGGAAGATTAAAACTGTGCGGCCGGACCGAGACTCGAACTCGGGACCTCTGCCTTCTGCGGGCAAATGGGTAGAGTGCACGCCCGCGAAAAGCAAAGATCCCGAGTTCGAGTCTCGCTCCGGCACAGAGTTGTAATCTGCCAGGAAGTTTCATACCAGCGCACACTCCGCTGAAGAATGAAAATTTCATTCTGAAAACGATCATGTTCAATAATGTTCCTAAGTTCATCACGTACACTCTCCTCTTGTCATATGAGGGTACGTCCAGAGTCGTTACTCTGACAGAATCTGCTCTCATCCGACAAGAGCACGCGACCGCACAGCTCGTTGATCCAGTCCCAATGCTCTTGGCACTATCGCAAACGGTGACGCCGATGTGCGGTTGTCAATGGAATACAACGTACTGGTCTTCGGGAAAACGAGACTATCCCCGTGCAATCGCCGTGCCACTGTGGAGCTTGAGGTTGCGTGTCCAATTCCTGTTAAATGTAATTGCAATTTTCCCCTCTGACGTGGGTTCGTTCTTGCCTGTTACACAATGTAGCGGTCATCTGCTGCTGTAGCTGACAGACTACCTTGCTTTTTTGTTCGGGCAGCAGTGGCTGTGGTTGCGGAACGTTTCCCATACATGTCGAACAGTGCTGTGAGCACTCATGTGCTATACACGTCACACTTCGTCCTTCTTCCAGTATGCCGACGATTCTTCCCCGTGTGAAGTCATCCAGATGTCTGTAAACGATCACTCATCACAGCCACTGCTCCCTGATTGACACACTGTCCTCCCCGTTCCTTCAATTGTCTCCTATTGGGTGCTAGCGCCGTGCCGGCCGTGGTAGCCGAGCGGTTCTAGGCGCTTCAGTTCGGAACCGCGCGACTGCTAAGGTCGCAGGTTCGAATCCTGCCTCGGGTATGGATGTGTGTGATGTCCTCAGGTTGGTTAGGTTTAAGTAGTTCTAAGTTCTAGGGGACTGATGACCTCAGATGTTAGGTCCCATAGTGCTCAGAGCCATTTTGAACCACCGCCGTTTGGTGCTACAGTCGCTGTGACCTCATGTCATAGACTCCCAACGTCCTGTGGTACGATTGAAAGACCTCTGGCAACATGCTCCCGCACTTTAAATCCTTTCGGCCGAGTAGTTGATACGCTATGTTACTTTATCTGTCTCGTCCTTTGCAGAGCACTGTATTATGGTTTCCCGCCGTTTCAACAGCGCGAGGAAAGCAAGAAGGACGACCGTTCAAAGGCCTCTGTGCGCTTGTCTTCGCAGTCCCTACGGTGCGAGACGTAGTGTATTATTGGATTTTTTTCTCTTAACGCCCGTTCTTGAAACTTTGAAAGTAGGCTTTATGTTACGGTAACTGTGTTAAAGCGTCTGCAAGTTAAGTCTTTTTAACATTTCTGCGACGCTCTTCGTTTGGCCCAACAAACTATTCGTGCTGCCCTTCTTTGTATAAGCTCTTGTCAGACCGCTGGTACGCTTAAATACACCAGAACATTATTTTAGGATGACAGTGTCCTTTGTAGATTGACTGCATTTTCGCAGTGAATTGAAGTTTGCCGTTGCTTTACCTACAACTGAGCGTATGTGATCGTTCGCTTTCGTATCCCTACAGGTTGTCGCACCCTGGGTTTTATGAGCTGTCCGATTGCAACTGCGACTCATTGATATTGTAGTCATAGGATACTGCGTATTTTTTCCTTTTGTAAAGTTCAAAATTTTGCTTTTCCGAATATTTAAAGCAAATTTTCAATATTTACGCCACTTGCAAATACTGTAAAGATTTGACTTTATAACTGTAAAACTTTCATCCGAGTGTTCTTTGTTATAGATAACTGTGTCATCTGCAAAAAGTCTGATGTTACTATAAATACTCTCTGCCAGGTCATTAATTCATAACATGAAGAAGGAATCCCAACACACTTTCCTGTGGCACGCCTGAAGTAACTTTTTTCCTCGCCATCCAAGATTGCATATATACCGAGAAATCTTCAAACCAGTAGCAAATTTCGTTTGGTACCTCATGTGATCGCACTTTCGTCTAAAAGCGTTTATTTGGTTCACTTCTGAGTCAAATGCTTTTTGAAAGTTGAGAAATACAGCATCCGCTTTTTTCTCTTTAAAAAAGTGAGTCATTTGAGAGAAGTGAGAGTTTAAATGATTAAATTAAAAGGAAGGTTAACGTTGGCCGTAATATTGATGTTTTATTGATAGCATAATCGATTTTCGATCACGTAGTGATCATCTTCAGTGCTGTACAAATTAAACTCACACTGGTATCAAGTTATCAATAACGAAAACTGAGAAGCGTTCACAATAATTGTGACCAATAAAACATCAATATTGCGGCCAACGCTGACCTTCGTTTCAATTTAACATATATGGTCGTTCTGAACACAGCAGTCCATGGAGTCGCCAATCAATAAATGATGGATGTTGCAGTCAGTATGCTGGTTGGAATGGAGATGATTATATCTTGATACAGTCCAAAAAGTCCAAAGAGAATCAATTAAGATGGTAGTTTTAACGCTTCAGGTGCTCTAGATAGTGTCCCCCCGCCCCCCCCCCCACCCCCACTTGAATATCGCACTGAAAGTTCATACAATCATGTGAAACTGTGAGAAAAGAAAGCTCTTTTATGATATGTTGTTCAACTCGCGTGCCGCATTCGAGCTATAATCGACCACGCCGAACCATCAGATACCCATTCTGCGTTTTGTCGTTTTGTGGTAGTTTCGCATTAACTCCCGTGATGACTTTTGCAAAAAGAATTGTTCGTCAGTCGTCCACGCATCGTTTTCGTTCGGGAGTCGAGGTGTGCGGAACAAACTTTGCACACACTTTTTCTTCTAAAACACATTCTGAAGAACGTATTGGAAACTTGATTTAAAGGTGTTCAGTTTGTTGCTTCATTGCGATTTGTGAAACGACGACTTTGACTCACACTACTTAACATTGCCTGCTGGCATCTGACTGTCGGAATGCACGGCTCTTGTTTGCAATTGTTATTCCAAACTATCACCTTTGTTACGCCGGGAATAAAATAATCTACATTATCTTTGGTCTTGTTTCGTTCTGTTAAGATGAATCGTTTTGTTTGAGCTCAGAATACGTTAAAAGATTCTAATACAGACTAACTTCATTGTATTGGTAAATAATGGCGCGTGCACCAACGTATCGTGACTACTGTTTGTCGCCTTAGAATCGACATACCGACTACAGTTTAGTCTCCACGCTGCAATTGCGAATAGTTTTCACTTATTCATTCAGTTTCTAGGAGCATCTTCGCTTCTGTCACTACATAGCAGCGACATTTTTATCATACAATTAGCATAAACAATTTATTCGCCTGCAGTCAAATTTTCATCTGTATTTTGTATCACTAGAGGGAAAATACTGACACCCACGTGGTACATTCCGAAGGAGGTTGTCGGGTTGAAGAAAGTAGAGCATCGAGCCTCGAGTGTATCTCGCCAGGTGTGTGGGAGCGTTAGCTGGCTGACGCAGGCAGGGGTTTCCTCGCGCACCGCCGCCGAGTCTTTGTTCGACCGGGCAGCCGCGCCTGCGACGCAAGTTTCCATTTGGAGTGCCTCCGCTGTCTGGGCACAGGCGGCTGTAGCAGCGGGCGGACACGACCGGCCGCAGCCGGCCGCGCGGCATGAAGGTCGAACCACGCCGGGCATCGCCTCAAAACAACCCAGAAAGCATCGTGTGCGGACATTTGCCACGATTTTACCTGCTCCGAAGGGTTGGGTCCCTTGTCTCCTCCTCCTCCTCCTCCTCCTCCTCCTCCTCGCTGTCGCGCAGTAAAGGTACTTACTGAGCCTTTCCGCTGGTTTATTTAACATAGGACCAGAATCTCATTGCATTTTCCGCCACATTTCTGGAGAGACTTTCGTTCTGGAAACTATTACCTGCATTTCGCGTTGAAATCCGCACCAAATTTCGAGCCTCAGTAAAACTTCGCCAATCTTGGAGATTTTGCGTTCGTCTAAATTATACGTGCTTTTTTCGGTGCTCCTGCAGCAGATTTCTCTCGTGTTTTGTGTACCATGGGGGATCAGTTAAGTCTCTTATTAATTTATTTGGTATGAATCTCTCGAGTGCTGTTGATACTATTTCTTTAAACTGAAGTCACATATGGTCTTCACTTACATAGTTTGGAAGGATTGGAGATTGTCTCTTAAAGACGTAAGGCGAATTTTTAGCAGCTTTTGAAAATAGATCATTTCGCGTCTAGTTCTGGTGAATTTCTTTGTTACGGAATTGAGCCTCGCTCGACTGTGTGTTCACTAACGCCTGTATCCGTCGTGCTGCTCAGGATTATTTGTGACTAAGAGGACAAGTGTGTTTTTGAACCATTTAAATTTTGAATGTCCTCGTGAACTAATTGTTCAGAATAATTTAAAAGAAAGCATTTAGCACAATTACGGAAGTTCTTTTCTATCTACAATAGGGTCTGAAAATGTATTTTTGTCAACATACGGACGGTAGATTGGAGTCACTGCCAACTGTAATTGTATGAGTAGCGTACCTATTTGTGATGAGACTCAAGTTTTTCTTTGAACTGTTCAGCAACTGTTTCATCTGAGACCGGGGGTCGGTAAAAGGAGCCAGTTATTAATTTATTCCGGTTGTCGAATATAACCTCTGCCCATACTAAGTCACAGGAACTATCTGCTTAAATGTCGCTTGTGAGCTGAAACACACATTACATTATTTTTCCATAAGTTGTGCTTCTTGTTTCTGTTGTAGTGCAGATCATTACAATTACGGCTTTTTCCCTCCAAAACCTAGGATGCTTTCTCTGTGACCCTGTAAATACCAGAGCTAAACAATGTAGAACAACAACGTACGTTACAAGCACAGCATTCTGTATTACTTCATTTCCTTATTTCTAACATTTTAAAATTGTACGTTGACTTTAGATATGTCAATCATAGATGTTCTTATCTCTATTTAGAGAACGTATTTTCCGTCATGTTTTTGAACATTGTCCCGCTACACTTTATTAACTAATGTTTCGCCGCAAGACATATCGAATTTTAGAGAGTAAATTAATATGGAGTATGTCGTTCTTCTTTTCAAACATTCACATTCCCATTTCTTTCCTTATTGTCTTTTGAGCATGCAGTTGTAGTAATTAATTAATAATAATTAAAGTAGGCACAAATGCAGTGATCAAAAAGAAATGATTAGCCTACATTCGCATTCTCTTTACAACGTTCCTTTCTTGTTGCTCCCCTCCCGATGGACTGATTCTATCGCGATCAGTAAGCGTGAAACTAATTACATACTGACATAATCGTCGGTATTGCTTTCGTTTCCCAAAAGTTATAAATATTTCGATTTCGGAAAAGCTCTGTTTTTCGCCAAGATGTCGAAGGTCTCCTACGTACTGGTTGTATCGAGTAAGATGTGGAGACGGCGGTTTGAAAGCGGACAGAAGTACGAGGAAGGGCGTCCCTTAGCTGAGGGATCGCTACTCAAGCTACCTGGCGAAGGGGCAAGTGTGGCATGTCCGGCATTCGAAAGCATACCAACCCAACCAGACGGAACTGTATGAATACTGTAAAAGAATATTTTGAAGTTGATGGGACATTAGCGTCATGCGATTTAGCTGATCTGGCGGAGCCCTGTCGTGTATCAGCGTCGGCAATAAACCAGTTCTCACCGCGCCCACTCATTTTGTAGTAAAAGAATCTGAGCTTTCGTGGCATTTTAATGTGTACTTTTAGTTGCTGGATATACTTTGCGTGTTATATTGCGGAGATTACGCGGAGACTAGGCGCTTGTATCACGAATGGTCTCTTGTGCAAGGGACCAAATACCAGAAAGCACATCATCATTTAGGTTTTACGATAAGTGTACGAAGCAAAAGCCTATATTACACGTAAATAACCATAGACGTCCTGGAAAGCTTTATATGATAAGTTCCATAAATTTATTTATACATTCTTACACCAGTCAGTACGACAGTGTCGGACATGTTAGATACATTAAAGAAATAATATTCATACATATTATAAAAATGTATGTAAGTACGTAGGACACCTCCTCCTAAACCAGTGGGCCAATTTCGACCAAACTTCGTACATATACCTCTTACTGCCTGGAAAGATTCGCTGTGGGGTTAAGAACCATCTGCCTATCGAACAGATGAGGATGAAAAAGAAGTGCAGCGAACGACGCACGAACACCCATAAGTTTCTAATCTAGTATTTGAGAATGAGAGCACTTACAAGGGGAGGCCACGACGTTTGGAACGCGGATTTACTTCAAACTTCGTACACTCGTAGTACTCCATTAGGACAACAAAATATGTAAGCAGTAGCGCGTACTTCTCAAGCGTTATTGACATAGTCGCAAGATAATTTCGGTCGTCAAATATATAACTGTGCGCGGCCGTTTTTACCAGGAAGCGGCGGCAGCCGAGTGGGTAGCGTTCATGCTCCGTAATCGCTGGATTGCTGGATCGAGTCCCGTTCGTCAGTTTCTTTATTTCTAACAGTCATTTTCTTTACTATTTATCTTAAAATTGATATAATGGGAAAAATACGTGTAATCGGATGAACTTTTATTAAATTTACAATGTTATTCGGCAGTCTACAAATTTTTACCATCACAAATAATATAACATTCATAACTATCGACTAGTAAACGACCAAACGCATAAAGTGATACTGAAAATGTATGAAAAATCCCTTGTACCGAGGAGGAGCCTGAAACTACTTGTTACCTCCAAGTTTTGACCGGCACAGACGGCTTACGAAAGATGTACAATTAATCGTCGCTTTAGACATTACACGTTGCGGGATAGTATTTTTCATAAAACATGAAAACATAAAGTTAAATGGCACCAGCTGCATTGAATAAATGCTGTTTCCGCATATGCAAGGTCTGTTGAGGTTTTCCGTGGAAAAACAAACCTCGTTAACATTTTCAAAAACCTCTCTTTCAGCCGATAATTTGGAAGAAAACCATGCATAACGCAGTATCGAGTGTATTTTAATAGCGTCTTCACGAGAAGCAATTTCTCGTTCTTTTTCGATTAAATACCAACAATTTTGAAGACACGGACAAGCATACATTTTCAGTATCACTTTGTGTTTGGTCGTTTACTAGTCGATAGTTATGAATATTATATTATTTGTGGTAATAAAATGGTCCCGGCGGAGGTTAGAGTCCTCTCTCGGGCATGGGTGTGTGTGTTTGTCCTTAGGATAATTTAGGTTAAGTAGTGTGTAAGCTTAGGGACTGATGACCTTAGCAGTTAAGTCCCATAAGATTTCACACACATTTGAACATTTTTTTTGATAATAAAAATTTGTAGACTGCCAAATAACATTGTAAATTTAATAAAAGTTCATCCGATTACACGTATTTTTCCCATTATATCAATTGTAATGTAAATAGTAAAGAAAATTACTGTGTTAGAAATAAAAAAAACTGACGAACGGGACTTGATGCAGCAATCCAGCGATTACGGAGCTTGAACGCTACCCACAATTTTTTTTTCCCCCCCATTCGGCTGCCGCCGCTTCCTAGTAAAAACAGCCGCGCACAGGTATATATTTGACGACCGAAATTATCTTGCGATTTTCTCAATAACGCTTGAGAAGTACGCGCTACTGCTTACACATTTTGTTGTCCTAACGGAGTACTAAGAGTGTACGAAGTTTGAAGTAAATTCGCGTTCCAAACGTCGTGGCCTCCCCTTGTTAGTTACTTGCAACAAACTTTACGTATAATTTCAATCATTTACGAAACTGAGGAAAAGCATTTATAGCGTATTGCATTTTATTTGTTCATGCAGCAAAACTCCCACATGAAGCATGACGTTTTAATTTATCACTTTTTTTACTATTCAACATAACCGTGACATATTTTGCGGACCTATCCACAAATACTACCGAACGTACCAGCAAAAACGTCATTGTACGACACATCAGTTTTGGAGATACGTCATAAGCACCGAGACGCGTGAAAAACTGCCGCATCTTGCAATACTTCTAAATTTATTACTTTGTTGCTACTATATTCAAAACATATTTTGCAGACAGTAGCCACATATATCACTGGATGTACCTGCAAAATTATATCATTGTACAGCGCGCAGTTCATGAAATACGTCATTATAAGCATTGAGCGGCGTGAAAATGAAACTGCAGGGCGGAATTCAGTATAGACAGAGGTGAAATATTTGTACAAGTAAGTGTTAAATATTTTAAATATATGTGAAATATATTTGTCACGTATGTGCGCGGACAAAGCCTTGGCAAAAAAGCTCGCTCTAAACCCATGGAATGATTTCAACCAAGGTTGGTAGACACATTAATTACGATGTGGAAAGAAAAACTGTGCCGGTAAGGCCGGGCAGAGTGGCTGAGCGGTTCTAGGCGCTACAGTCTGGAACCGCGTGACCGCTACGGTCGCAGGTTCGAATCCTGTCTCTGGCATGGATGTGTGTGATGTCCTTAGGTTAGTTACGTTTAAGTAGTTCTAGGTTCTAGGGGACTGATGACCTTAGAAGTTAAATCCCATAGTGCTCAGAGCCATTTTTGTGCCGGTAAGAATCAAAAGGCAAGCCCCTTACTGACGTGAGCGCGACAGCGTGGAGCGAGCTAGGGGGAGGAGGTGGAGAAGGACACAGAGAGCGGTGAGGAGGAGATGGAGGGTGGGAGGAGAAATAGACAAAGAAAGGAAAGAGGAAGATAAGAACAGGGAAAGGGAAGGAAGAGAAGACGGACAGAGAATGGTGGTGA
Source organism: Schistocerca nitens (assembly GCF_023898315.1). Taxonomy (NCBI): domain Eukaryota; kingdom Metazoa; phylum Arthropoda; class Insecta; order Orthoptera; family Acrididae; genus Schistocerca; species Schistocerca nitens. The sequence continues at coordinate 436,744,818 of NC_064618.1, forward strand.
AGCAGGTGGTGGGCAAGAGAATGAGGCTGAAGGATGTTGACAGAGAGGCTGAATGAGCATAGAAGATGGGAATTAATACATGCCAGGGCAATGCCGGGTACTCAGCTAGTGTACATACACGAATCAATAATACCTTCGAAGAGTGCTAGTGCAACACGGTACACAGGCGAGCTTTGGTGAAGGTTCGAAATTAGGAGCGCGCTACTGATGCAAGTGAAACTGTGAGGACCAATTAAAAATACTCTTGGCTCAGTTTGTAATAGTCCGTGAAAGGTAAGGTCCTGGGTTTCAGTGACAGTCCGGCACACTGCTTAGCTTCAGGGTCCTTTGTCAGCTGCGAACAAATCCTTCCTCTTGTGTGAGTTATTAACGGTTCTCACTGTGGGCCAATGGCAACAGACAAACGGCTTTCCGAAAGCTTTTACAAGGCGAAGCAGATGTTACACGAGGAATCTGTCTGTCTGAAAGAAGTTGTTTTGCTGGAATGTTCCTTTGTCGCCTTTTACAACCAGGGACAGAAAAGGCTTTCCGAGACGAGATTAGCACGACTGGTCTCTGAGAGCTTACAGCGTTGCAATATATTCCTTGCACAGTAGTGGCCGGCCGCAGTGGTCTAGCGGTTCTAGGCGCTCAGTCCGGAGCTGCGCGACTGCTACGGTCGCAGGTTCGAATCCTGCCTCGGGCATGGATGTTTGTGATGTCCTTAGGTTAGTTAGGTTTAAGTAGTTCTAAGTTCTAGAGGACTGATGGCCATAGATGTTAAGTCCCATAGTGCTCAGAGCCAGCACAGTAGTGCACGTGTTGGCAGACGTCTACAGCAGGTATAGGTTGCTGGTTAAGAGCCTAGACATGTTCAGTATTTATAGACAGTACTGGTTTGTCAGACCTTTAATCTGTTGAAGCGCCTTCGCACCATTAATAATATTGCCAAAAATTTTCATTTGGCAACGCTACTTTACAAGGTTAAGACGTCGAACGCCCAAAAGAAAGGAATTATATTAGCTGTAACGACAGAAAACAACGAAAAAGATGAAAATGGCTGAGAAAGAGAAGTGACTTGTTGCATGTTAATTTACAGACTGAAGTCAGAAACACGTTCCCGAAAGATTTCATAGACTACCGCTTTGTTGTGATCAGTCCTGCATCTTACGAGAAATTAATGATGTCAGTACGTAATGAAATAGAGAAAAAAGTAAAATGAGCGATCAGTTGGAGTCGACGAGAGAATAGGAGCGATTTAGAGACTTCGGGTGATAGACATCTGATTCTAATGCGTGAAGTTTAGTTCTGTAATATCAGCAAACACAATTGGTAAAATTGGTGAAAACCCAGATTGTACGTGTTTTTCGAAGTGGAAAGGGTTTTTTCAAGCTACTATGTAATTCACTAACCTATACTATGTACTTAAATTAATAAAGTGAGCAGTGTCCTAGACTACTCTGTTGATATAACAATGACATTATTGCATGGGCCTATTAAATTTGCTTTGTGTTAAGACTATTTGAAAAATTTATGCATGATAGGCACAAATGCGAACTGAAAACATAATCATTGGACACTAACGCCGTGTAGCTGGCCCATGGAGGTATACCAACCAACCAAAACGTCAATATGCATCCTCAGACCGTCTATATATTGATACGGTTTGACTATATCATATTGAGGTCAGGAACTTTTACTTTTGCGCGCTGACAGTATTTAGCTCACTCAGAATAACTTAAAAGTACCAGTAAATAAGGAAGGCGATGGAATATAATTTTCCAGGCCACTGGAGGGAGGGAGGGAGAGAGAGAGAGAGAGAGAGAGAGAGAGATTACAATCCGCGCTACGAGGTGACGTGGGCAGTACTGAGTCGTTTACTTTAAATTCATCGAAGAAAAAGAGACACGTATTTGGGTCTTACCACAACGCCCAGTAGTTTTTGAGGAAACAGATTAAAGTTTTCAGTTTTGGTCAGATCTGAAGTTCACTTCTGATTTTGACGAAGCACTTTCGTCGTGTAAACAATATTTTCCCACAGAGTACTTAGCGTTTCTACATTTCGTAGTTTAATGTAGGAGAAGACGTAAAATTAGCAAAATCCACATAATTATGACATTTACAGTTAATGTTTTTAACGTGTACTTACTGTTAAGGCACTGTTGCATTTAACCCACATGTGTTACTACAGAGTGCCTCTGGTTTTTTCTCTCCATTATTATCGACCTCTCCTTAACTCTTCAGGAAAACAGTCTGTCAATATTATGTGGCAACAACCTTTTTTCCGTTTGGTGCCCAGCGCCAGTACACGTACTGAAAATCTTTCTTCTCGCATCACTTTAACATAACTATGCCATATCAATTATTTCTACAGAATAAAATCAATAATAGAATGGTTTACATCCGTTCTCATACCATCCCCAATCTTTTTCTTCTTGATATTCATGCTGAATACCTTCAGAAATGGTTCAAATGGCTCTAAGCACTATGGGACTTAACATCTGAGGTCATCAGTCCCCTAGACTTAGAACTACTTAAACCTAATTAACCTAAGGACATCATACACATCCATGCCCGAGGCAGGATTCGAACCTTCGACCGTAACAGCAGCGCGGTTCCGGACTGAAGCGCCTGGAACCGCTCGACCACAGCAGCCGGCCTTCAGAAGTCCATGCAGTAATTTTGATTTTAATTATGTCAAGGTCCAAACATGTGTGTGTCATTCCGTAATCGTGCCTTACAATAAAAATGAGGCAAACAAACAGTATGTCTGCAGCAGTACTTGCACCGCAACTGCACAGTGAACAGAACCGTGTCTAAGGGCGAACACATTTTGCGGCACGCTCTATTGTTGTGTAAATCGAAGAATACATGTATACTGATGCATCATAGCAGAACTATCAGTAAAATTGAGTATTTTGCCAAAATTGTGCTTTACCTAAGGAGACACGAGATTTCATCAGAACTATTAGGCAGACATGAGTGGACAGAAAAGTAGCATTTCTATATTTTCAAAAACTACGGAATATCGAGCGATAGGTCATAACACATGTCAGATCTTCTTCACTGAAAAAAAAAAAACCATGCTTACGAAATTTCATCAAAATCCGTGATGCACACAACTGCCAGACACTGCTTGTTAGTGGGAGGGCAAAGCGACAGATATCGAAATACAATAAGCGATAATGGGACAGGAAAGCAACCGAAATCACTCCACAGACAAATGGCCACCGGGCCTGGTTGGATAACAGTTCGATTCTACAAAGAGTGCGAACAACAACAACTTGCCAGTCTCGAAGCAGTGTACCGTAGGTCACTGGCTTAGAGAAGCATTCCTAATGATTTGAAAATACCGCTGGTCGTTTCCGTTTTCAAGAAGGACCGTCGAACAGTCGCACAAAACAGTGGCCCTATAACTCTGATGGTCTGTAGAATTTCGGAATATCTTTTATGCTCGCATATTTCTGGAGAAAGAAAATTTCCTCTGTAACAATTAACATGGGTTCCGAAAACGATGACATCGTTAAACCCAATTCGCTCTGTTAGTAAACGAGGGCCATAAAGCAATAGATATGGGCGCCCAGGCCCGTGTTCGTTGACTTCCGCAAGGCGTTCGATGCAGCCCGACCCTGCCGCCTAATAAACAAAATGCGAGATTACGGATTATCCGACTATCTATGTGACCGAATTTCTAGCAAACAGAACACGGCATGTTATTCTGACCGGAGAGAGATCTTCAGAAGTAAAAGTAACTTCAGGTATGCCTCAGAGAAGTCTTACAGGACTTTTCAAAATATTCAGAATGATCAGAAAATCTGAAAAGCTACCAAGGGTGTTGCAGAATACGTTGTGACGAGAAGTAATTGTTAAGAAAAAATAAGATACGTTGTGCCATTTCCGAGTTAATTAGCATTGAACTTAGTCAATCAGGCCGTTGCGCACGCAGATTCTAGCGGTCTGGTGTTTACAAACGTGTTCTGTGTGGCGTTCCTCTGGATCCCAGGACACGTTGGTATCTGTGGAAATGAGGCGGCCGATATAGCGGCCAAGGCTGCAGTCTCTCTTCTTCAGCCAGCTATTCGTATGATTCCCTTCGCCGATCTACGGAGTGTTTTATGTCGTCGTGTTGCTCTTTTATGGCACGCACGTTGGTCGACACTTCCCAATAATAAATTGCGGGACGTTAAAGCTCTTCCCTGTGCTTGGACCTCTTCCTCCCGAACGCGTCGTCGGGAGAAGGTAATTTTAACTAGACTCCGGATAGGGCATGTCTTTTTAGCCATCGACATCTTTTAAGTGGCGATCCTCCCCCACTCTGTCCCCACTGCTCTCAGCTGTGGACGGTAAGACACCTTTTACTTGAGTGCCTCTATTTTACTCCGTTACGCGCCCGTCTACAGCTGTCGCCTGATATATCTTCCATTTTAGCAGATGACACGCGCTCAGCCGATCGCGTTCTCGAGTTTATTAGTGCCAGTGAGATGACGTCAGTCATTTGAAGCTCTTTTTGGGGACAACCAACCCCCTTCTATAGTGGTTTTTTAAGCTTTCCTTCTGTTTTTAGTTTCTCCAATTTTTTGAGTTTCGTTCCCATTGCTGCTGGTTTCCAGTTTCGTTTTTTTACCTTTTCCTAAGTCACAGACCGGGCGCTGATGACCGTAGCAGTTTTGCGTCCTAAAACCATAACAAAAAAAACAAAGGTGTTCGTTGTTCGGTTTGCTAAAACCGAAGAAGAGAGCGATGCACAAACTGGACATGGGACGGTAGTCAGGATCGAACCCGAGACAAAGGCTGAGAAGCCTCGTGCGCTATCATCCACGGTATGAGGACAACCGACACTGACTGTATCTGGCGGGACGATTGAATTTGCGCGTGCACGACCTGCTTGCCTAACTTCAATGCTAATTAACTCGGAAACGGCACGCCGTATTATAATTTTTTTCTGAACAATTATTTCTCTGCGCACCCCACTTTGCAAAACCCTTACAAGCTTCTCAGGCTGTTTCTGGCCACTTTGTACGTAAATGACGTAGTGGATAACGTCGGAAGATCCACGACTCTTTTCGCGGATGATGCTGTTGTGTGCAGAGAAGTTGCAACGCTGGAGAATTGCAGTGAAATAGGGGAAGATTTATGCAGGAATGACTCTTGTTGCGAGAAGTAGCGACTCAATCTCAGGATGAACAAATGTAACGTATTGCGTGCACATATGATTACACGATTGAGAAACAGTCACTGGAAGCAGTTACTGCCATAAAATATCCAGGAATATGAGTACGGAGCTATTTGAAGTGGAACGGCCACATAAAATTAATCGCCAGTAAGGCAGATGCAAGGCTGAAATTCATCAGGAGAATTCAGGAAGTGTACTTCATCAACGAAGGTAGTAGTTTAAAAAACATTCGTTAGACCAGTACTTCAATATCGCTCTCCAATCTAGGATCTGTATCAGGTAGGACTGATAGAGGAAATGGAGAAGATCCAAAGAAGAGCAGCTCGTTTCTTTGCAGTTTTATTTAGTAAGCCCGACAGCGCCACAAAAATGGTAAACCACCTACCTCCATTGGGCGACCCTGCAAGAGAGACGGTCGGCACCACGGTGTGGTTCACTGAGCAAGTCCCGAGAGCGTATATTCCAAGAAGTGTCAGCCAATCAATATATTGCTTCCTGTTACATATATCTCGTGAAGAGACCATGAAGAATAACATCAGGGACTCGAGGCCACAAGGGGGCTTATAAGTAATCTTTCTTCCCGCGAACAATTCGCATGTGGAAAAGGAAAAGGGGAAGTGAGACTGGTACACAAAGTACTTGGCGAGTATAGATGCAGGTGTGGAAAGGAAGAAGATGCAAGTGCAATAAAGATATTGAGTAATCGTAGTCAGGGAGGTAAGCAATAGTTAATACTATCAAAAATATCTTAATAAACTTAACACATACAGGATCTTAGTTGTGTAAGTGGAGATATTTGTGTTGAGGACAGTGCACTGAACAACATTACATCAGTATTTTCATTTACAGACTAACAACCATTGCTGTTAATGGTAGTATGTTTTCAGGTTGGTTAGTACCTCCAAGTAGGTATGGTACAAGCAAGCCATTAATGTTAACTTTCCCTTGGGCAGGATGCGAGATACTGAAGCATGGACACATGGATGGTGTACAGTTTTTCTCTTCATAAGGGCCTGAGAGAAGGGTCGGGGGCAAAGAGGGCAGGGGTCGTCTTCCGAGGCCTGGCCTCAATGTCTCGTTCCCGCCCTCCCAGCGCCAAGGGGTTCGATAGGATCTAGAGAATATTGGATCAAATTCACTTATTTATAAGTATACATCTGTAACGGGATCTACTACCGCCACCAGAAGCTTCCCAGTCCTCTTCGCGTAATGAATCTGAGGAGGGCTCCCTCTACACCGTTTGCTCTGAGGATCAATCGTGTGCCGTGAATCATTTTTAAGTGTCCTTCTAGTACTTGGAACGCCCCAATGGGCAGGAGGATCCTCGAATAATGCGCCTAAATAGTTTGATATTCGTCTGCGGTACAACGCGTGGTGGCGGAACGCCTCATGAGTCGTGAGGTGGACCCACAAGTCCAGAGCATTTTAGGGAGCGGCTTGCAAAATGTAATACAGCACAATGCCCCTGAGCCAGTTGACGGCGTTCGTTCTTGTAGTGGGAAAGTAGTGGCATCTGGGTGTAAGAGTTCGTCTGACGTGACAGACTCTGGCTGTCGTCGCAACAGGAGCGTCAGCATACGTTGCACAAGATCCCAGCATCTGCCTGTCACAGCACATGTGAGGCGGTGCGCATCCGAATCGACGACGGCACAGTGCGGACACAAAGGATCGTCGGTGAGATGGATGGATGGAATGGAGACGCAGGCGTGTGGCTAATTTGCCGTTCATCACCACATACCACAGGGAACGAGCGTACGGGGGCAGGTATGGGGTGTGGACGGCTCGCCACACCCTGGTCCAGCGGACGGTTGCATGTTGTTGTTCGACGTCGTTAAAGGGTTGACGTGACTGATAGATGCGGTAGTAATCTGTTGTGCTCGGCGTCCTCGTCGCCGGTAGGTCCTTGCTCATGTAACTCAGTTCGACCAGAAAATCGAGGATGTGGGCAAGAAACTGAACGGCACAGTCCACTTTGCGGTGCAGTTACCACCGTGCAGAAAAAAATGGCTCTGAGCACTATGGGACTTAACTTCAGAGGTCATCAGTCCCCTAGAACTTAGAACTACTTAAACCTAACTAACCTAAGGACATCACACACATCCATGCCCGAGGCAGGATTCGACCCTGCGACCGTAGCGGTTCCAGACTGTAGCGCCTAGAACCGCACGGCCACTCCGGCCGGCCGTGCAGAAAACATCAGGTAGTAAATTACATGATGTTTTCGCGAGAAAACTGTTCGACGCAGAGAAAACACAAGTAGAAAAGTGAATGGTTACTTGTTAAGTTAACAATTATCACAGTATTTGTGTCTATACCTCTGACGCCCTATATGCCTTTATAAAAGACAAGACTTATGTAATCGTAAGTCATAAATGATACTAAGCACATTTGAGTATTTGGTCCATCCTTCATACACCACAAAACAGATAATGCACATATTTGAGGAGCAAGTCCTGAACTGCGGTGTTTCGTTCGGAAACAGAGCAGGTCCTTAATATGGATTGTCACATCTGGGAAGCATCGTGGCGCCTTGGCGACCGCTAGCACGAAGGCAAGTAGCCACGACTCTGTTGAAACCGCTGTTTGTCGGTGCCCGAGCGAACGGGGTCAGTCGGCACAGACTGACGTACATCAGCGAATAGCATTTGTACGTCGCCCGTACTCGGAGCCCTATCAGAACAAAATTGTGTTAGCGACGCCCTCAAAAAAGTGCCGTCCAGAACGGCTCTCAGAAAAGAGCCGCCTACAGAGTTGTTAAGATAAATTATAGTTTTTTGTCTGCGTTGCTACGTAAGGTAGTGGCGATTCTATGTAGCTTCCACAACTGAATCACCATGTGAAAGTTTTGTCAAGAAATGGATTCACCAACGTACAGTAGTTTTGTGATGCCGGCGGAAACCATATGCAAAATGAAAATGTTCTCTCGTAATTGTGCAGGTGGAAATAACATTAGAGCTATTTTTCAGTCGTTATTTAGGTTGAACTAATAAGATATCTCAGAATACCATGCTTATTCCCCACAAGGAAGACTACAGAAATAGTCGAACTGATATAAATCCCTTGTGGAGAATAAGCATGACGCTACTTCTGGAACGATTAGCGATTTCAATATGATATTAGCAACAATTATTGTACAAACTAACAAACTATGCAATCTCGCACTCAGTTACCGGTGATTTTTAAGTACTCCTCGACTGAATTAAGTTGCTTTATTATTTCACGTGAAATGAATGACACCAAACGAGAGAGAATAAAAAACCTCAGTACAAGATTGGAAATGGTGACTGTTGCAGCACGTGTGACGAAATTACACTATTAAGCTACAGGACCTTTTATCATGAGCAGTCCACCGTACTATATAAAAATAATAAAATTGAAATTGCGAATTAATAACAAACTATTAAAACTTCTGATTCATTACTTCCCGTAGGTGGTGCGTGAAAGGAATGTGAATCGGACGTGAGTCGAGCCGTTGCGATTACACTGTGTTCCGGATGGCGCAGTGGTTACCGCACGTGCCTAGTAAGCAGGAGATCCTTGGTTCGAATCCCGATCCGGTACATATTTTCACTCGTAATGTCCCAGTGCAGCTGATAGCAGTGATCCCTCCCCTTTCTTCCCCTCCCCTTTCTTCCCCTCTCCACCTTCAATTTACATATAATTCTAGATTATTACAATGAAGCGTAAAGTCAAGGACCCATCATGTTATTGGCAACATAAAGTGGAATATTTAAAACATTTCGTTCTGATAATTTGATTTACTTATCTACAACTACCTTCAGTTCTGAATTCATTTGCATAAGTAAGGGTAGGTGACGTTGGACTATCTCGTCGAATATCCTGGTTTAAATTTGTACGGAAGTATGGAAAGATACTGGAAGTGGACCCAGGGGAAGATCAGTTTCAGTTCCAGAGACAATACCGACGCTATGCTTTATCTTAGATAGATTGAAGAAAGGTAAACCTCCATTTGTAGCAGCTGTACACTTACAGAAAGCTTTTCCTAATGCTGATTGAGCGGAAGATTGTTCACAGCTTGTACAGAAATGATATTATAGTTAAAAGAGGGTTGTAGCCTATCGTTACATATTATTCAATCATTCCATCGAGCAAATAGCAATGCACTTCGCAGGAAAGAGGAGCGTGCAGAAACTGCATTAAGCTAGTCTTCGGGCTATAGAAGACTCTTAATGATTTGGGATGCCTCTAAATTTATCGTGGTTAAAGAAATTACTTCACAACAACCAACCATAATTAAGGTACATTTACGAACAATGCCACGGTAGACAGTTTTACTACTTCACCGGAATCTTTCCAGGCGTGCTGGAAAGTAATGCTTCCGAATGTTTTACTCTTTTTCTCAACACAGGTTGAAGTACTACACGTAATGTATATTACTCGGTCGACTTTCCGCAAGTTGCAATCCCCTGCCGCTAGAGGACACCTAATTGTAGCGTGTAACGTAAGTATGCCGGTGCGTTATAAACAGTGTGGTTTGATAGTGTTTCTATCCGCAGAAAAGTGCCTCGAATTGAAATCTATAGAAGAATAAAAGCTGCGTACAGCGATGATTGTGTAGAAATCGGTAATGAAGGTAACTTTGTTGCTAACCTCAACTTGTGTGACAGTAGGCCTACGCAAGGGTAATAATTGTATATACCATTTTAGGTTGGTCAGCGGAGGAGTCTGTCACTGCATGCTTTATTAATTTGAGTATATATTATTGGTTAGTGAATTACATAACTGTTCGGTAAAACTCGTGCACTTTGAAAAATACAGGGTGTCCCAAAAAGAATGGCCCGATTTTAAATAGAATTATTTATTAGGAAGAAGGTCTTAACGTCAACAAATTGCATACTAAATTACTCAGAAAAGACAGAAGTTTATAAAAATCCATCATAAATGTTCAATATGTCCTCCACTGGCTGCATGGACGACATCTAGCCGATAGCCGAATTCATCCCAAACTGAGCGTAAGGTGGCTGCTGTCACTGAAGCTACACCAGCTGATATTCTGGTTTTTAGTTCATCAGCGTCGCGAGGTAAGGTAGGAACATAAACACATTGTTCAACATATCCCCACAGGAAGAAATCACATGGTGTTAAGTCAGGGGATCTAGGAGGCAAAGAGTGTAAAGCCTGGTCTCGCGGTCCTGTATGCCCTATCCAACGTTGAGGCACGTTGGCATTGAGGAAACTGCGCACGTTGTTGTGCCAGTACAGTGGTGCTCCAACTTGCTGATGGATGAAATTGGCAGTCAAGTTGTGGGAATGGCCAGTTCCGTAGCATTGCAAGATATGATTGTCCTGTTACGGTTTCTTTCTCAAAAAAGTAGGGCCCATAAGCCGTGCTCTGCAAAACAGCACAAAAAACATTCTAGCGGATTTTTTCTGAAACTCTAGACCATGTGATTACATCTAGCGCTGTTTGTTACCTAGTGACATTTGTCCCAATATTATTACAAGTTAAAATCGGGTCATTCTTTTTGCGACACCCTGTACTTCATAAATCTCTAATACTAGCAAGAGGTCTGCGACATGCATGTCAATTTTTACCAAACTATCAAAAGTCGTAAAAAGCAGGTTTTACGTTATTCCTAAACATATCCTTGCCAGGCAGGTGCAATTGTTTTATATGTTTCCATTGAATTTCTTATTCTAATATTGCATAACGTTCGATACGAGTCGTCTGATTCCACCAGTGACATAGGAAACATGCGACAAAATCCCTAAACAATATCGCAAGTGTAACGTGATGTTATTGGTGATTTTTCAAACGGACTAAGCTAGAGATCGGTCTGTCACCACAACCAGGTTTTTTAGTATCACATTCGTTGGCTTCGCCATCTAACAACAAAACTGTGAAAAAGTGACGTGACAGCAACCGTTAACATTACGTCAATGACTCGTGTCGCACATTCCTCTTGACCCGAACTGAACTCAGAGCTTTAGAAAGGCCTGCCAGTCGTGAGAAATAACAAAGTTACCCTTATCTCCCGACAGCGACTGATTCCTCATTAACGTACATTCTTGTCCATGTTATCATGTATCGACATCAATAAATTGTCGTCCGATGCAGGACTGATCCGAAAATAAGTCTATGTAATGTTTCAGGAACGTAATTCTGATTTGTCAGTGAATTTAAAAAAATGCGACAAGTCGCTCCTCTTTTTGAACTATTTTCTGATCAGTTTCTTCTTTGTCGTCTTCTGTTGCTTGTAAACTCGTTGGTGTTCAGTCCAAAGAATGGTTTAATGCAGCTCGCCATGCTGCCCTATCCTGTGAGACTCTCATCATCTCCAAATAATTACTGCAATCTACATCCTGCTGAATCTGCTTGCTGTATTTATCTCTTGGTCATCCTCTACGGCTTTTACTCCCCGCAGTTCCTTGCAACGCTAAACTTGTGATACTTTGATGTTTCAGAATGTATCCAATAAAACGATCTCTACTTTTGATCAAGTTGTGCCACAGATTTCTAGTCTCCCCAGTGCTATTTAGTACCTCCTCATTAGTTACGTGATCTACCCACCTTATTTTTAACGTTCTTCTGTAGTATCACGTTTCGAAAGCTTGTATTCTCTTTTCGTCTAAACTGTTTATCATTCTTATTTCACTTCCATACATGGCTACACTCCAGATAAATACCTTCAGAAAAGACTTGCTAACACGTATATCTGTATTTGAGCTTAACAAATTTCTCTTCTTCAAAAATACCTTTCTTGTCATTGCCACTCCACCTGTTCTATCCTTTCTGCTTCGGCCGTTACCAGTTATGTTGCTGCCAAAATAGCAAAACTCATTTACTATTTTGTGTGTCTTTCCTAACCGAATTCCCTTAGGATACTTGTTTTGCTTTTGTTGATGATCATAATATATTTTCCTTTCAAGACACTGTCCATTCGGTTCAACTGCTCTTCAGCGTCATTTGCTGTCTGACAGAATTGCAGAGTTTTTATTTCGTCTCCCCGGAATTTCATTTCCACTTCAAATATTTCTTTGGTTTCCCTTAACGCTTGCTCAGTTCACAGATTGAACAACACACTCTACAAACCTGTTTCACTCCCTTCTCAACCACTGCTTTCCTTTCATGCCCGTCAACTTATAACTACCGTCCGGTTTTTGCAAAAATTGTAAAGAGTCTCGTCCCCCTATATTTTGCCCCTGCCATCTACAGAATTTAATAGAATATTCTAGCCAACATTGTCAAAAGCTTTCTGGAAGCCTACAAATGCTAAGCCATGCGGCTTTTCGCAGATGATGCTGTAGTATACAGAGAAGTTGCAGCATTAGAAAATTGCAGCGAAATGCAGGAAGATCTGCAGCGGATAGGCAGTTGGTGCAACTGACCCTTAACATAGATAAATGTAATGTATTGCGAATACATAGAAAGAAGGATCCTTTATTGTACGATTATATGATAGCGGAACAAACACTGGTAGCAGTTACTTCTGTAAAATATCTGGGAGTAAGAGTGCGGTACGATTTGAAGTGGAATGATCATATGAAATTAATTGTTGGTATGGCGGGTACCAGGTTGAGATTCATTGGGAGAGTCCTTAGAAAATGTAGTCCATCAACAAATGAGGTGGCTTACAAAACACTTGTTCGGCCTATACTTCAGTATTGTTCATCAGTGTGGGATCCGTACCAGGTCTCACAGGGTTATCTGGTAAGCGTGATAGCGTTACGGAGATGTTTAGCAAACTCAAGTGGCAGACTATTCAAGAGAGGCGCTCTGCATCGCGGTGTAGCTTGCTGTCCAGGTTTCGAGAGGGCGCGTTTGTGGATGAGGTATCGAATATATTGGTTCCCCCTACTTATACCTCCCGAGGAGATCACGAATGTAAAATTAGAGAGATTCGAGCGCGCACGGAAGCTTTCCGGCAGTCGTTCTTCCCGTGAACCATACGCGAATGGAACAGGAAAGGGAGGTAATGACAGTGGCACGTAAAGTGCCCTCCGCCACACACCGTTGGGTGGCTTGCGGAGTATAAATGTAGATGTAGATGTACCTTTGCTTTTACCTTAACCTATCTTCTAAGAAACGTCGTAGGGTCAGTATTTTCTCGCGTGTTCCTACATTTCTCCGGAATCCAAAGCCGACTTTCCCGACGTCGGCTTCTACCAATTTTTGCGTTTTTCTGTAAAGAATTCGTGTTAGTGTTTTGCAATCAAGACGTATTCGGTAATTTTCAAACCTGTCAGCAACTGATTTCTGTCGAATTGGAATTATCACATTCTTCTTAGTCAGGGTATTTCGCCTCTGTCACACATCTTGTTCACCAGATAGAAGAGCTTTGTCATATCTGGCTCTCCCAAGGCTACACGGAATAACGTCTACTCCCCAGGGCCATGCTTCTCGCAGATCATATCTTCCGTCTCATTCCATGTACGTCCACTTCCCTTTTTTTATAATATAACCTTCAAGCTCATCTCCCTTGTATAGAGCCTCTATATAATCCTTCCATCTTTTAAACTTTCCTTTCTATGCTTCGCTGATGAACTCGTTGTTGAGCGCCCTATACATACCACGACTACCTTCTTTGCTTGGAACTGGTTTTCCGTCTGAGGCGCTTGATTTTCATACAAAATGGTTCAAATGGCTCTGAGCACTATGAGACTTAACATCTGAGGTCATCAGTCCCCTAGAACGTAGAACTACTTAAACCTAACTAACCTAAGGACATCACACACATTCATGCCTGAGGCAGGATTCGAACCTGCGACTGTAGTGGTCGCGCGGTTCCAGGCTGAAGCGCGTAGAAGCGCTCGGCCGCACCGGCCGGCCGATTTTCTTACAGTTGCTTCTGTTTTCCCCAAACGTCTCTTAGATTTTCGTGTAGGCGGTATCTATCTTTCCCTTAGTGAACTATGCTTTAAATCCTTACATTTGTCCTCTAGCCATTCCTACTCATTCATTTGTCACTTCCTGCCAATATGATTTTTTTAAACGTTTATATTCCCTTTTCTCCTGCTTAATTTGCTGCATTTTGAGCTGTAGCTAATATAATTGCCACACACGCTTCGCCGGCCGCTGGTGGCCGAGCGGTTCTGGCGCTACAGTCTGGAACCGCGCGACCGCTACGGTCGCAGGTTCGAATCCTGCTTCGGGCATGGATGTGTGTGTTGTCCTTAGGTTAGTTAGGTTTAAGTAGTTCTAAGTTCTAGGGGACTTATGACCTCAGCAGTTGAGTCCCATAGTGCTCAGAGCCATTTTGAACACACGCTTCGTCGTAGGCGTTGGACATCTTAATTGTTATTGCAATGTCAACTGATAGTTTTTGGCAATATTATTGATAGTATGAGGTCGCATCAGTGTATTCAGTGTTTGGCAAACTACTATTGTCAATGAATAATGAACTTGGGCACACCCGTTAAGGGGGGTAGGACGTCAAACTGGCCGTCTTGGAGCAGGAGAGACACCACAGGACATTTTAATTTCCACTGTCTATAGTTTTACGAATAAATTCATACAACTTTGTCGGCATGACCAGGAAGGATTCAGGATTCACAATCATAGCAGTGGAAGTTGAAAAATATAACAAAATAAATTTTGAAACTTTCAAAATGAGATTTTCACTCTGCAGCGGAGTGTGCGCTGATATGAAACTTCCTGGCAGATTAAAACTGTATGCCCGACCGAGACTCGAACTCGGGACCTTTGCCTTTCGCGGGCAAGTGTTCTACCATCTGAGCTACCGAAGCACGACTCACGCCCGGTACTCACAGCTTTACTTTTACTTAATTTTTTTTTACATGTCAAAGTTCATCATTTTTTCACTTCTATTGGCTGCATTTGTTGCTGTAGGTACACGTTTCTTCATAAGTAAGAGAGATTCTTCGATGAATTTTGCACAGCATATAAACCATACTTACAGGTGTTGTAATATCCCTTTACATTCGATGAATTATTCTGATACAATTCTACCCTTGAATGACGTTTACTAATTTTCTATCTTCATACTCGCAGAATCCATGCGCAAAGTAGTTTCATACAATAGCTATGCCATGAGCGCATAATTATTCTTTGTAGTACTCTCTCTGGTGGTTGTTAGAAAAAAGCTTCCGAGATTGTCTTCGTGCCGATTAGCCTGAGCATTGTTTGAAGAATTGTAATCTGAATATTGAGATTTATGACAAAAGATAACCGATACGAAATTGTACGATTAAAAGGGAAATATATATATTGCTCCGTCATACAAAAGGTGTGTAACAATTTACATTATTTGACATTTGAGAATTAATGATATTCATCGATATATTGCGTAGTTGTTAATCAGAAGGGAACTTCCGAAAGACTGGATACGAACCGGCATTTAATGATCCAAGAGCTCCATTACTTCTTCGGAAGGTTACACTTCATCAAGGCCAAATATCCGCTAGATCTGAGGTTTCCCGACTGATTATACAGCGCTCCCAAAAATACAAGGCATTTTATTTGTACAGATTAGCAGACTGCCGCAAAGCACGAGCCTGCAGAGACGAACAATCATCACCTGATTTCATTCTAACAAAATTTCTGAATCAGTTTGAGTGACTGAGTTAAGACTGTGTTTCCTATTATGAATGATAGATCGCTCGAACGAATTGAGAACTACATAACTACATAGATAGGAGGAAAAATTAAAGTGTATGAAACTCTGTAAATTGTTTAATTTATGAAAAAATTGATGTGCTGTTATATTTTAAACTTCATGCTCAGAAAAAACTCAAATTTTATAATTAATTATCTCCATTTTTACCACAGTTTTTAATAGATTTGGAAAATTCTAGAGTTTCATACACCTGTAAGTATGGTTTGTATGCTGTGCAAAATTCATCGAAGAATCTCCCTTACTTATGAAGAAAAGTGTACCTATAGCAACAAATGCAGTCAATGATAAGTGGAAAAAAAGGTGAAATACAAATGTCAAAAAATAAATTATTTTCTTATATTTTTCAACTTCCACCACTATAAGTGTAAATCCTGAATCCTTTCTGGTCATTCTGACAGTTTTATGAATTTATTCTTAAAAGTATAGACAGTAGAAATTAAAATGTCCTGTGGTGTCTCTCCTGCTCCAAGTCGTACCGTTTGACGTCCTACGCCGAACGCTGTCGTGTCGGAGAGCGGCGCGCCCTTGTTGCGTCGTGTCGCAGGAATGGTGTCGGAGCTTCCGGCGGCCCACTGAGGCTTGCCGGCCGCCCAGAAACCGCGAAGGGGGAGGGTCCGGAGCAGTGCGAGGCTTCCGGCCGGAAGCCAGCAGGGAACCGGTCTCTGGGGGCACCTGCGTGCGCGACGCGCGACGTGCGTGCCACACCGCCGCACTGGCGCCACCTAGCGGCGACAGCGGGCGGGCGCTCCTGGCGCCGCACGCACTGCCATTTGCCCCTTTGTCTCGTCCCTCGCGGCACGGACAGCCGTAAAATTGCCCCTCTCGATGACACGTTTCGCTTAATTCTGAATGCTGATGTCAAATGCTGGGGCGGCACAACACTTGAAACGCTGTTTACTTGGCCGACCCTTCGCTCGTTTTGACTCCTCGTGAAGCACTTCGGACTGCGAATCTCTGTCATTACATTTTCGTGCAGCACAACGTCATGCAGACGAAAATCAGACTTCCGAATCCTAATTTCGCTCGGATGATTGGGCCTGAAACGATCTTGCTAGCCCGATAAAGCGTCTGTTTTGCACAAGCGGGACCTAACCATTTCAGTCACAGTGTACCGTATAAAAATAACCGAATGACCAAATTTCATATACCAGGATTTTTTGTGATCCAAGATATTCCAAAAATCCTTTGGGAGAAATTGAAGGCACACGGAAGAAGTGGTTCTCTTCAAATTTGAGAGTAGGCAGTGGATCATGTTACACAGTGTCCTACACGTGCAACACTACTCTGCAATTCATAGTTAAGTGCCTGGCAAGGGTTCATCGAACCACTCCACACTATTTCTCAACCGTTCGCGCTCTAACAGCAGTCCACAGCTCGGGCTCTAGTGGCTATCATTGCTGCCTCTGGATCATGGAGTTCGATTCCCGACTGGATCGGGGATTTTCTCCACCCGAGAACTGGTTGTTTGCGTTGTCCTCGTTATTTCATCATCATTCGGGAAAGTGGGACTGGACTGTGTAAAGACTGGGAATTTGTACGGGCGCTGATGACGATGCAGCTGAGCGCCCGACAAACCAAATATCACTTCACCGAACGCGTGAAAAATGAACCTTTAAATATTTCAGTACGAGCTCTGACTTCTTTTGCTTTATTACAATGATCATTTCTCCCTTTGTGGATGGATGACAACGAAATATTTTCGCATTTGGAGGAGGAATTCGTGATTGAAAATTTGTGGAAAGATCTCGCCGTAGCGAAAAACTCCTTTGTTTTAATGATTGCACCGCAAGTCGCTTATATCCGTGACACTTTCCCCCCTATTTCACGAATCCAAAACGAGCTACCCTTCTTTGAACCTATCCGATGTCTTCGATCAATCCAATCTCGTGTTCAGGCTGAATATTCTTCTGTGTTGGGACAATTAATACTGGTTTTTCACGGGGTTCAATTTGACACCAGACATATTATCGCTTTGTATAATTATACTCCAATCGTATTTTGATAAAGCAAGAATAGTTCATGATTTAAGTGTGAATCGATGCACCAGTGAAGTACTTTTTCATGCTTAGTACAGCGCTTTCGAGAATTTATTCTCATAGTCACGTGGATATTTTTAAATGATTATTACGTGTAATGATTGGTTGCGTGTTTCTCCGCTTCTCTTGCACCGTATAATCTCAAAAGGCGACCCCCCCCCTCCCCCCGCCCCACAACCACACACACCGCACGTAATAATCGTGTGAATGTTTGCACTTGACAATGAGAATAAAATCTCGAAACGCATTGTGCTAAGCGTGGAAAAAAATGCATAACTGGCGCAGCGTTTCATAGTTTAAATCTTAAATGACGCATTTGCACGCTTTCCAAAAACACCGATTATGATTGAATGAAATTAAGCAGGAATAGAGCTGATGAAAACGTGAATCTCAAGCTCAATGAAAATGCGGGAATGGAAGGCACAAGAAATAAAATATTCGCGAAAACTACAAAGTTGTTCTAGTAAATGATCTATCGCTTATAATAAAAACCTTTTTCCATAAATTCTTTATAATGCAAGATTTTCATGAATAGGAATAAAATAGGAGAAAAGAAAAGATGTAAAGGGTAATGTTGAAAATTCCTGTTTCATCATATTGTATTTGTTGTGCAACAACGTAACCAATTTGTTAGATTAGCCTGCGACTTTTTAAGGTTGGCGTGTTTCTGTATATCGTTCGGACGGACAAACTGGAACATTGCGCCATCGTAAGAGTCTTCGTTCTGAGCAGGTTATCGCGAACAGAAACTCATTCAACTGGATGAAAATTTGAGAGCAGTCTGCTCCTTCACTTTCAACAGTCGGTGTGTGAGCTGCGGCTGCTGCTGTGGCGGTGCTGGGTTCAACCCCGGGTAGGAGCGGGCAGTTTACCTCGTTCCAGTCCCTCCAGGACGGCTCAAGGTCCAGCCGGCCTACTGTCAAACTCAGTACTGGCGTCCAGGGTAGTTAGCTCGACACCCTCTCCTTCCTAGTGCCGCGGCGCTCGAAAGGCTGCACTCTACCTGTAGTCAGGCCACAGACTTCTAGTAAATGAGCTGCTGAATTTAAACATGGCTATACGTAATTACGTACGCTTTCCCGCCGTAATAAGTCTTGAAAGTCTCTTCGAGTTAGCTGCCGCAGCCTAAAATCAACTTGACTTTATATTTCGGCGATCCAACTAGTCGCCATCTTCAGGAAAATGCTGCTTCTGCTGATGAGTACCGCTGACGCGGCTATACGTAAGAAAACCACCCACGCGACTGTGTCCCGTTGCTGAAAACACAAACATCAAAGTCTACGAGTACGTGACTGCGATTCACCCTAAAGTGCCTGGCGGAGGTTCACAATCACTTTAAAGCTATTTTTCCACCGCTCACTTTCGAATAGCGCGCGGAAAAACAAACTTAAATATTTCCATGAGAGCTCTGATTATTTTTTCAATGATACTTTCTCCCTTTGTAGTTCGAAGTCAACAAAATATTTTCGCATTCGGACAAGGAAGTGGGTGACTGAAATTTCGTGAATAGATCTTATCGCAACGAAGAACGTCCTTATTTTAATGATTACGATGCCAATTCGCGCACCTTGTACGTGACACACCTATTTCGCGATACTACAAAAGTTGTCCTTCTTTGAACTTTCTCGACATCCTCCGTGAATCCTATCTGGTATAGATCTCATACCGCACAGTAGTACTCCAGAAGAGGACGAACAAGCGTAGCGTAGGCAGTCTTTTCAGTGGATTTGTTGCGTTTTTTAAGTGTTAAGCCAATAATACGCAGTCTTTCGTTAGCTTTCCCCACAACATTATTGTGTGTGTGATCGTTCCAACTTCAGTTAATCGTAATTGTAATCTATATCTATTTAACTGAATTGACAGTCTTCAGATTTATGTGATTTATCGTATAACTGAAATTTAGTGCATTTCTTTTAGTATTCATGTGGAAACCTTCACACTTGCCATTATTTACAGCCAATTGCCACTTCACCCGCCATACAGATATCTTGTCCAAACGTTATGGGGCCATTTCGCGATTGGTTTTCATCTCCTGGTGACTTTGTCAGGTGGTAAATGATATGATCTGCAAACGTTGTAAGAACGCTACTCAGATTGACTCCTAAATCATGTATACAGATTAGGAACAGCAGAGGACCTATAACACTTCCTCTGGAAAGGTCAGATATCGGTTCTGTTTTACTCAATGACTTTCCGTCAGTTACAACGTACTGTGACCTTTCTGACAGGAAATCACGAAGCCAGTCGCACGGGTGGGACCATACTCCATAGGCACGCAGTTTAATTACAAGCCGTTTCTGAGGAACTGTAACAAAAACCTTCTGGAAATAAAGAAATATGTAATCAGTTTGAGACACGCTGTCGACAGCACTCTTTACTTCATGAGAATGAGCTACTCGTGTTGCACAAGAAGCGCATTTTCTGTATTCCACGCTCACTATTTGTCAATAAATCGTTGTCATAGAGGCAGACGATAATTTTCGGACGCAATAATGTTCCAGAATCCTACTGCAAATAGACGTCAGTCGTATAGTTCTGTAATTGAGCGGATTATTTGTATTTCCTTTCTTAAGTAATGGTATGTCCTGTCCATCTTTCCAGTATTTAAGTACGGATCTTTTTGCAGCGAGCTGTCGTATATGATTGCCAAGTATGGAGTTACTGTATCAGCATTCTTTGAAAGGAATCTGGTATATATTCTGGACCGGAAGTTGGCCTTTATTAAGCTATTTAAGCTACTTCACTGCACCGAGGATGTCTGCTTCTGAAATACGTATATTGGTAGCAGTTCTTAATTCGAATGCTCGAATATTTACGTCGTCGTCTTTGGTCAAGGAATTCCGGGATACCATATTTAGTAACTCCGCTTTAGTGGCACAATCATCGGTAACATTACCTTTGCTACTGTGCACCGTACTGCGGAATATGGTATTGGCAATGAAACACGGATGAAATACCTGAATTAATCATGAGAACACTTTGCGTACGCTGAGTGCCGGATTTTTTGTGTTAACCAAGAAGTAAATGCGAAAACGAATATTGGTGTCATTCCAATAATGCTCCATCTCTCTTTTTGCGCCCATTTGTTACCGTGCTTGAGACATGCCTAAAGAATATCACGAAAGAAATGAAATGTTCGTAGTAGGTAGAATCGTACATGACCCAGGTATTGAAAGAGCAGATGGGTTGTGTTAGTACTCATTACACTTTCTAGTTAAAAAGGCATTTTCGTTTAACTGCTACTACTACTACTACTACTACTACTACTACAGTATTTGTTGCAGCGATTCTCCCTTTTTTCCAGCTACCATCCTGTTTGTTTTCCTTTACTCCTTTCATGGGCTCTAAACAGTGTTTCAGGAATAGGCGCAGCGCTATGTTGTTTCATAGCCACACACGTTTCTTTATGTTCCGTTCTCGCAACTTCTTGATGATCCAAATAAAAGATAATCCTTTTCATAAACGTAAATTGTCACAGATGATTTTAGCGTATCTTTCATGTTCTACCTAAGTTCAGATATTTAATTACAGTTCTAAAAATTAAAACTAAAAAATGTAGATAATTTTCAAGTAACCAAACAACTCCCGTGGTAGGTCAAATTCAGTCTCACTAAGATTGAATTTATTTCTTAAATAAACCAAGGTAGTCAAGTGGAATACAATACATGCGGCACCCACAGCCATCAAAAATTGAGTAGTCCTGCTCTTTCTTCTGTATCGCACACACCGTGTAATGTGACATCAGCCTACTACAAAGGTGCGTTTACAACTTAAAATGTATCTGTGGCCGCATATTAAACTACTGCTTAACTTTAAATGTGGTCTGTGGCTCGTATTGTCCTAAGATCTCATTACTATCCAACGACCAGTGTACATTGCTCGGGGCGTGTTAACATTACGTACTTGCAGATTTAACTGTTTCAGCAGGAAGAAGGGTTCGGCGGTACCTAGTCGGTGCATTATGATGAGTCTGCCCTGTAAGTCAGTTGTGCCGGAAATGACCAGTGTTAAGAAACGAATCTAATCACCAGCCCTCTTAGCTATGCTCTGTCACTACTACTGTGTAATGAAACGACACGGAAGTTTCTCAGCGAAGTGCGTCAAACTTTGCATAAAGAAACAAAAGGCAGTGTAGTGAAGAGTAAACTGAGAAACGTTTCAACGCAGGACCGATAAGGTACGTTAGGATATAATTTGATGACTGACTTCGTGGTGCATTTCAACCCAGGCTACTCTACTACTTTATCGTTTCACCATGTGTAAAATAGTAAAACGTTTGTATGAATATAAGCTATTTTATAACACCCATCTTAGCCTATCTGATTTTTTTTCCTGGAAATTTAGGGGAATGCCTGGCTGTTTCCCTAGCGGTTCACTGTCGGTTAATGAATGACGAGAAATGTATCAAGCTCTGTAAAGAACTTGAAAGAGACGGGGGAAACTATTCACTGCCGAAAAGGCACTTTTAATGTAATTGATGTTATGAAAGTGAAATGAATGAAGATGTCTTACAAGCGTCTCCTAAGAGTCTTTTGCACTTTCTCGTCTTCGCTGAAGCATATTCCCATAAAATAAATTGCTGTACGTTGGAATTCGGCAAACAAATTCATACGTAAAACCAGAAAAAATTTGAAGAGCCATAGTTCTGGAGTTTTCTGATCAGAAACGAGAAAGATTTTGTAAGGGATTGGACGCCTCCAAACACTTACTGCTACCCTTTCAATGGAAAAGCACCCGATTCATAAAAAGTAAGTTTCTAAAATCCAGGATCTGGTCGCCTAACAAACTATACAGGGTGTTCCAAAATGAACCTACGGGTTGTAAGGCTTTGTAGCGTTTATATTACTCAGCTTACAGTTACGAAATGGTTCAAATGGCTCTGAGCACTATGGGACTTAACATCTGAGGTCGTCAGTCCCCTAGAACTTAGAACGACTTAAACCTAACTAACCTAAGGACATCACACACATCCATGCCCGAGGCAGGAATCGAACCTGCGACGGTAGAGGTCGCGCGGTTCCAGACTGAAGCGCCTAGAACCGCTCGGCCACAATGGCTGGCACTTAGAATTACAAATTGTACACAAAATTGTAGAGAAAATAAAACATTTTTTCTTGCAAGTATTCGAAGTGAGTCATCTCACACAGTCGATAGGCAAGTACTTCCTAAACCTTGATCAGTGAGTATGGAGTAATTTTTTCAACAATGCGGTTTTTGAAGTCGGGTAGACCAACTGGTTGCGAAGGCACATACAAATAATCCTTTATGAAACACCAAAGACAAAAATTCGGATGGCATCAGATCGTGTGTGAACGTGAGGTCATGCAAAACAAGATCTGCCATCAGACCTCTTGCGACCGTTCGAGCGGTCGGGTACAACGCCCTTTAATCAATCGCGTACTGAGTTATGACTGAGGCGGCGCACCATCATGCTGCCAAATGAAGTTCTGTGGTTGAGCTTCTTTCAATAATGCAGGAATGGACCGTAGTTATACCGCATCAAGATAAGAAACACCAGTTACAGTAGCTGCGCCGAAAAATAAAGGTCCCTAACTTTCCGCCGGCAGATGGCACAAAAACATTCAATTTCGGGGAGTCTCGTTGCAACTGTACCATATCGCGTGGATTTGCTGACCCCCAGGAAGCGCACAATGTGTGTGTTCACGTTTCCAATTCGGCGAAATGTCGCTTCACCACTGAAAACGACACGATTCAGAAAATCTTCGTCATACAGCAACATTTCGTTTGCAAAGCTGGCGCGTAAACGGTACTCTGTAGGCTTTAGAGCTTGTAACAACTGCAAACGATAAGAACGTAGTTGCGAACGTTTCTTAACGTTTCCACACAGACGTCACTGCAATTGCTAATTAAAGACTGTTCTCCAGTCATTCTTTATTGTTACATATTTTTCCCTTTGCGTGTAGGTAAACAAACAAAATTGTTTGAGTTGCCCAATTATAAACTGAGTGGAATATATGCTTCAAAGTCTTAAATCCCGTGTATTCATTTTGAAAACACCCTATATTGCGACTGAGTTTCTAGTTTTTTCACGGCATCCACATTGCATTTTATCTTGAAGTCGTCAGAAAAGTGGGCTCTTATTTTCGCTGTATGTTGGTGTGTTATACCAAAAATGATTATAATTAAATAGTAAATAATCACTGAAGTTTAGAAATGATGATAAAGCAGTTGAACGACCACGAAATGCAAAATATTGGTAGGTAAGTGTAACTGGAGCTTGTAAGGCACGTATGGTACACAGTGCATCAGAGCCTGTTATTTTACCTGCGACTACGCGGCAGTTAGTATGACCTGGAGTTGGTTAAAAACACTTTCCCTGGCGTCGACTCAGCAACGGTCGCTCCGAATAGGCAGGGCCTTACTACGCAGGCGCGGGAGGTACAGCGCATGCGCGGTCGCGGAACGGGAAGGTCGTGAGGCGCGGTACAGACGCTACTCCCACGCCCCAAGGACGCCGGCACTCCCACTGAGAGCAGTCTCGCTTGCGAAGTTTGAATCGTCCGCGTTGGCCTTCCGGAATTTTTACCAGGTAGTTTCTGCCGGTCCGTAACAGTCATGCTCTAGCGGACGAAAAATTCGAGTGAAAATGAGGGCAGTCATCACTTAATGATCAGCGATGTACTAGACTTGGAGCGTTCGAAGTATGTGTCTGCACATACTGTAATATCGCCTGGTTGTGGGTGGAAACTGAAATTATTGAAAACAAACAACGCACAAAATCATCATGAAACTGTCTCATTTCACAAAGAGTAAGGTGTGAACTTCGCTGCTGCTTCTTCTTCTTCTGCTTTCTTTAATTGCGAACATTCCCCGCATCTGACAGGTCAGATGAAAGGTTATACGAATGCTACGAAACCAGGTACGGGAAATCGAATTTACCAGATATTTTGTTGTTGAATGATTGTGGAGTAGACCATATGCCCGTATACGAGGACACTGCTTGATGAAGTTTTTTTCCCCTAGAATCATTACAAATTTGCGATCCGCTATTAGTAACAAAACTTAGCTATAGGCTGCCAACAAACACAAGTGGGGTCTACTTGCGGTTTTTTGCCTATTTTTGAGTCACTCTCAATATTGGTATACTCAAGTATACATAGTTCAAGCAATCTAGCATTATATGTACATCTGATGTGTGATACCAGAGCGAGTTAAAACATATATACAAAAAAACTTTATTTCGTTCGACCCTATTGCGTTTACATTTGCCTCTAAAGTTGCGTTCATTCCCATACCATGACTTACAAACACATCGCCTTTCCGATTTATTTTAACAGCTATAGGAGTACTCGAATATTCGCTGCCACTAGTGCCAACAATTTTCAGGCCGGTGTTGCAGCGAGCAAGTCACTCACAAGGGAACCTCCCCATCGCACCCCCCTCAGATTTAGTTATAAGTTGGCAGAGTGGATAGGCCTTGAAAAACTGAACACAGATCAATCGAGAAAACAGGAAAAAATTGTGTGGAACTATGAAAAAAATTAGCAAAATATACGAACTGAGTAGTCCACGTGCAACATATGCAACTTCAAGGGTGACATGCAGCCAGGAGCGCCGTGGTCTTGTGGTTAGCGTGAGTAGCTGCGGAATAAGAGGTCCATGGTTCAAGTCTTCCCGCGGCTGAAAATTTTAATTTTTTGTTTTCAGACAATTATTATCTGTCCGTCTGTCCGTCCGATGCGATCACTTTTTTGGGAGTGATAGTCACATCCGCAAGAAAACCTAACGCAGTGGTTAGACACTGGACTCGCATTCGGGAGGACGACGGTTCAATCCCGCGTCCGGCCATCCTGATTTAGGTTTTCCGTGATTTCCCTAAATCGCTCCAGGCAAATGCCGGAATGGTTCCTTTCAAAGGGCACGGCCGACTTCCTTCCCCGTCCTTCCCTAATCCGATGAGACCGATGACCTCGCTGTCTGGTCTCCTTCCCCAAACCAACCAAGAAAACCTAAATCGGGCAAGGTAGAAGGATGTTTTTACCCATTCGCCAAGCGGGCAAGTTAGGTGGGTGGACAACATATTACTGTCATGTGACGCACATGCCGTCAACAGTATCGTATAGAATATATCAGACGTGTTTTCCTGTGGAGGAATCGGTTGATCTATGACCTTGCGATGAAATGTTTTCAGTTACCATTGGAGAGGCACGTCCTTTCGTCTACTAATCGCACGGTTTTGCGGTGCGGTCGCAAAACACAGAAACTAAACTTATTACAGTGAACAGAGACGTCAATGAACGAACGGACAGATCATAACTTTGCGAAAATAAAGGAAGTAAATTTTTCACTCGGGGGAGGACTTGAACTGTGGACCTCTTATTCTGCAGCTACTCACGCTAACTACAAGACCACGGCGCTCCTGGCTGCATGTCACCCTTGAAGTTGCATATGTTGCACGTGGACTACTCAGTTCGTATATTTTGCTAATTTTTTTCATAGTTCCACACAACTTCTTCCTGTTTTCTCGATTGATCTGTGTTCAGTTTTTCAAGGGCTATCCACTGTTCCAACTTATAGCTAAATCTGAGGGGGGTGCGATGGGGAGGTTCCCTTGTCAGAACGATTCCAAGACGCGCTATCAACCTTTTTAAATTTTTAATTTTTTTTGTCATCTGAGTTAGGACTGGTTTGATGCTGCGCGTCACGAATTCCCATCGTATGCAACTTCATCATCTCAGAGTAGCACTTGACTCAAAAGTCCTGTTATTTTTTGAATATATTCCAATCTCCGTCTTCCCCATCACTTTTTACCCTCAACAAAGTACAATGGAAAGTATTCTTTGACGTCTTAACCAATGTTCTATCATGATGTTCGTTCTTTTCAGCGTTTCCTACATGTCCTTCTACTCGAAAATTTTCATCCTACCTACTTTTAAACATCCTAATGTCAACTTGCAGTCCTCTAAACACGCACAGCTCCCAATATACAATAAGTTTTGTGAAGTGCCATGATCGCTGTACATTTTACGTTTCTGTGAGGCC
Organism: Schistocerca nitens; assembly: GCF_023898315.1. Lineage (NCBI taxonomy): Eukaryota > Metazoa > Arthropoda > Insecta > Orthoptera > Acrididae > Schistocerca > Schistocerca nitens. The sequence continues at coordinate 436,771,607 of NC_064618.1, forward strand.
ATGATTTGTCTCAGTCTTTCTCGTTTCTGTATTGGTGCAAGTATTGTGGTTGGAGATATCCGTGTACACCGGGATACACTACTTCTGCATAGGTGATCAACAAGTCCCTGTCCAGTGGTTGGCACACTGTCCTTTCACACTGTATTGAGCGAGGGGAAAAAGGACTGTGTGCGACTCCACGCGTTCTAATATGTCTTTATCTCCTCCTCGTTGTATCTGCGGGGGGCAAAGATATTGGCAGCATAATGCTCCCCCAGTCACCTTAGAACGCGGGTCTCTAAATTTACGCTAAAGGTTTCCGCGAAAACTGTCGTCTTTCTTCTGAGGATTCCCATTTGTTTTCAGATCAGTCCTGATACATTTCTGTACGGCCTATATCGTTCTGCTGGGATCCTAAGCGGCGCGTCTCTGTTCGTTCCATATTTGGTCATAGCTACTTAATACGGACTCCTAATTTTGGAGCCGCGCGCTCTTGGGGGCCTTGTCACGGTTCACGCGGGTCCTCCCGTCCGATCTTCGAGTCCTCCCTCGGGTATGGTTGTGTGTGTTGTCCTTAGTGTTAGTTAGTTTAAGTAGTTTGTAAGCCAAGGGACCGATGAACCTCAGCAGTTTGGTCCCGTAGGAACAAACCATAAATTTTCCTGATGTTGGAACAGTAATCTGGAATTGGTCGCACTGTCGTCTTGTACGCGATTAGCTTTACAGATAGTTTCATTTTGTCGGAACCGTATCAAGACATCTCAGACTCCATTCGCCTTCCCTAATACTCATTTCACATGACCATCCTATTTCATATCGTTTATAAGTACTACAGCTAAATATTTACACGATGTGACACGCTCAAGATGTTCGTCAGTAATCTCGGAATTTGGTAATATCGGGTTGCTTCTCTGGTTTATACATGTATGCAATATCTTGTACGTGGGGCGTTTCATATTGATGTACAGCTTATATATATATATATTATATCTCGCACACACACACACACACACACACACACACACACACACACACACACACACACACACACACACATATATATATATATATATATATATATATATATAATTTCCATTAAGCAGCACACACGTGCATGACATATATGGTAACTTCTGTAGGCCATCTTCGAAGCAAGCCTGTCGCACCCTCTGCAGGACAGCTTCACAGTTCCTGTAGGTCTGCGAAATGATGTCCTGACATGGCCCCTTCTGGTTACCACCTGTTCGGAGCTATGAAGCAGCCTCTGTGTGGCCGTCATGTTGCATACGTCCAGGAACCCAAGTAGCTGCCCTGAGGTGAGAGCGACAGACTCAAGGAAAGGTTCGAGGATGACCTACAGAAATTGCCACATTGGTCATGCATGTGTATGCACCGTAATAGAAGAGACTGCTGAGAAAGTGCTTGCATCTGCCGGGACATAGAGGTTCAGAGAGAGAGAGAGAGAGAGAGAGAGAGAGAGAGAGAGAGAGATTGAGATTCTGTATACGATGCCGCTCCCATTTATTTAAAGAACGCTGCCATTCATTACAACAAGTGGACTTTTTTGTCCATCTGAATTTTCTTAACAAGCGTAACACGTCGTGCCCTATACTTCAGCCGTAAATTGCAGATTGTCTGCAGTTTAGGCGCACCATTTGATGATTGACCAGCATTTAAAGGTAGAAAGAAAGGTGACTGTAGATCATTCAGCTCATTGGTATGACACACTGGCGACAATGCCATTCTGTGAACGACCACTTCAACCGCAGGAACTAAGGCTTAATTTAGTTGACCTAAAGGGGCTTTGGAAATAGGAACGTCCCGTCGACGACGAAATGATCAGTGACAGAGTAAACCAGTTTGACGCTGAATAGGGGCATGAAATTGGCCGTGACGTTTCGAATGAAACCGTCAGAGCTTCCGGTACGTGATGTACGGAAACCATAGAAAATGAAAATATGGATGGCCAGATGGGGGTTTGGAGCCTAGTCCGCAAAAATGACATTCTACAGTTTTAAAGGATTTCCTCCTGCCACCTCCACCCCTCACCCCCCACCACGCTTCTCTCTCGCTCTGTACCAGTCATTTATGACTGTATGTGGTATTTGTTACCATCATTTGATAAATTCAACTTTTTTTTTACTTAAAAGGACTCGTCGACAAGGATAATTCCATTTATCATGGGTCCCGGTTGGCACGTTTCTGTACTCGGCCCTATGCTATAGGGACACAACACGCTTTGCAAGCTGCGTGCAAACGCGCACCCTTATCATCACCTTGGCAGTTAGCGTCGAGTCAACCTCACTCGTTGTAACATGGTTGTAGCCCTCTGTGTAATATCATGAAGTAAATTTGTGGATATTGCTGTTGACCTGACAACTACGTTATTGTCTAAGAAGCGCAAACATTAAGTGGGAAGAGGAATTCGGATTCATAGAGAGAAACTGTAAACGAATGTTTTTTTTCTGTCAGATGATATTGTCACAGATAAAGAATTAGTAATCTGAAACGCCATCATGACATACATTAGTGTTCTTAGCCACACTTGACTGTTGCTCCTCAGTTAAGAAAAACTAAATCGAATCGGTCCAAGTTTAGAAAGGAAGCAGATTTAACAGACGAAGCTGCCTTAGTCTCGGCAAAAGCAAAGAACACTTACTCAGAGTAACCGGTTATAAAGAATATTGCACAATTAGTTTCTAAACCTCTACAATAAGTGCAGAAATGATTGACAAAATGTCCGCTGTTAGATGTACAGTTGACGCGAGTTTATCAGCGGCTGTGTGGTAAGTAATGTACTAAACGACAATAAGGAATTTCAACGCCCGTAGCAGGCATTATAAAGGATGCATAAAAGAATTGCTAATAAGGTCATAACTAGGTAGTGAACCTTGAATGTAGCAAAATTTGTCAAGCAACCTTGAGGCCTAAGTGCACAATTGTCTAACTGTGGATACAAAAAGGGAATCAATAAGCGTCCTGAAGAATTTCTGCTGCCGCGTCAGTCATTCGCAACACAGCAGGAAATTTCGACAGAGTGCGCCGATAATTCCTATGAGGATATCACTTCGTAGCGATGTTGGAGGCAGCGATAGCCACCATTTACTGAAATAAATGTAATGCGAGAAATAAGTTTAAAAGTTAACTTCCCAGTTTCCTTGTCCTAGTTTATGCTTACTGATCTACTGTACTTGTTAGTTTAAAATTTAGTTCATGCTTCATGAACATAAGCAAAAATTAAAAATGGCGCCATTAAATTTCACCTTTGACGTATGAGCCACTATGGACTAAGTTTATTTAAACTTTCTCCTTTCTTGTTTTCCACTTCTCTCGAAGTTTCTCTTCTTTCTTCTGTCAAAGTGGCTCCATTCTCTTTCTTGGGTGTTCCTAAAAACGTGTAGAATCTTACAATTTCTTGCTGAGTGAAAGTCGTACCTCAATATCTTGTGGAGTAACTTAGATTTCGTCTGTCCCTCTTTAAATTACTTTGAACCATGTCCATTGTTAATTTACGGAAATAACAGAACAGCTTCTTTGAGTCTGATGGTATTCATACTTCGGATATGGCCGTAGAAAGCCATTATCCTTTTCGTAATCATATTTAATTTTTTCAGTAGATGTGAGTAGTTCACTGTTGTGCAGTCTTTAGTTTGGTGTTTGCTCTTTAACTGTTTCCAAAATTTTCCTTAGTACTTTCCTTTCCGTGATTTCCAGCGCTTCTGTGATCATCTCTTTTATTTAAACATTCTGCTACATAAAGAGCTTTTGGGCAGATTACTACAGAGTAGCGTCTGAGTTTAGCATTGAGGGATATTGATTTTTCTATTGTATACTTTCTTACTAAAAGAGTACGCTGTTTTTATCTTATTAACTCTTTCTTTAAAGGCTTCATTCTCTGAAATGTCTTGTCCAGTTACTTCTCCTAGGTACTAGAATTTGTTAGTTATCTCTATTTTCATTATTAACATCCCATATGACAGTGCTACATACCGACCATCTTACTGCTGCGCACCTTCTGCGGTTCAGCTTATTACCTTAACAAATTAATGGTATTGCCATACTCTCAGCGTAGTTGATTTAATAATCAAGCTGTACACAGTAAACATCACACAGTTCTCCATTAACGTAATCAGCAATGGACTGGAATTTAAAATTTACCTAACTTTAAGTATTCCGCTGAAGCTGCTAACTTCAGCTATTTTAATTAGTAAGTGTGCTCCCTAGAATAACCGTTAGTTTGAATGTACACACTTGTACGTGCTCGTTCCTAATAAGCTATCATTTTAGGCCCTAGTCTCAAATACTGGATTACCGACCCATAGTTATTTGGAAAATTTTGTTCGATTCAGCGTCTGCTACCTTGCTGTGCTGTCGTCCATATGTTTCGCTACCTTTCACATATCACGCAAAGACAGTGACGTTGACTTCGGAAGATTCACCTGCGGGTGTATGACTAACCGTATTTATTGACTGGCGAATTTGGAAAAAAGCCTCGTCTTAGTGTTGGGTTAATAAGTTATGGGCTGAACGCCCGCCGGCAGGCGATGGGAGAAACAGGCCCCGAGAACAACACGCAAGCAGCTTTGTATTGCCAGCGAGGGAAGTCGCAGATGTTCCTCTTCCCGTCGCCCTGACAGAGAATACAGTCATTGCAAAAGAGTCGCCGCCTTTCCCGACTGTTACGCTAATTAACCGGCTTCAATTAGAATGGACGGCGGCGGATAGACTCCAGACAGGAAGGCCGCCAGCTGGAAACAGGATCAGAACACGGGTGCACATTCTAGGAAGTCGGTACACAATGTGCGGAGACATTGCGTCAGCGGCCCAACAGCTTCAAACGACAGACTGTGACACCGTGTTTATAAAATGTGGAAGTTTCTTCCCTTACTAATGGATGAATCGTGTCGCCGCCTCAGTTAAAATTAGAATATTCCTGACGAGAAGATTTTTGGGGGGAAACGGAAAAACCTACTAGAGAAATGAGGGCTGGCTCACATTTTCTGATGGATTTTCTCGTTGTAGCCAGAATAAAATCTACTGCCAGTCTTCACGCTTTAAGCTACAATCAGAATCACTATTATTGCTACCACATTCAACTTTTTACAGAACACACAAAAATTTCTTCACTTAGTAAATGTCTAAAACAAGTGGACCATCTACATGCGCATGACTACTCTGGAGTTCACACTGAAAAGCCTGCGCGCGAGAAAAATGAACACGTACATCTTTCTGTACGAGCTCAGATTTTTCTTATTTTATTATGATGATAATCGCCGGCCGTGGTGGCCGTGCGGTTCTGGGCGCTCCAGTCCAGAGCCGCGCTGCTGCTACGGTCGCAGGTTCGAATCCTGCCTCGGGCATGGGTGTGTGTGATGTCCTTAGGTTAGTTAGGTTTCAGTAGTTCTAAGTTCTAGGGGACTGATGACCACAGCAGTTGAGTCCCATAGTGCTCAGAGCCATGATGATAATCTCTCCCTTTGTATGTTGGGGGCAATAAAATATTTTCACATTGAGAGGGGAAAGTCAGTGCTTAAAATTTCGTGAAAAGATCTCGCTGCAACGGCGAACACTTTTTTTAAAAAAACGACTGCCATCCTAACTCGCTTACACTTTCCCTCTATTTTGCGACAGTACAAACGAGCTGCCCTTCTTTGAACGTTTTTGGTTTTGTCCTCCGTCAATACCATCTGGTAAGGATCCCATAGAGCACAACTATACTCTAGCAGAGGACGAACAAGCGTAGTGTAAGGAGTCTCTTAAGTAGATTTGTTGCATCTTCTAAGTGTCCTGTGAAGGAAACCGGGCTTGGTTTCTCTTGCCCACAACATTATCCCAACTTAAGTAATTCACACCATACAGATAGTGTCTAATTCATTTTGCTGTTGCTTTTGCTTCTCTGATGACTTAGACGGTAAATGACAGTACACAATCTAAGAGGGCCGGTCAGATTCTCCTAAATCGTCCTTGTAGATTAGAAACAGTAGAGGCCTATAACATTTCCTTGGTGAACGCTGGATATAATATTTGTTTTACTCGATGATTTTACGTCGATTACTACGTACTGTAACCTTTCCAAGAGGAAATAACGGATCCAGTCGCACACCTGACGCGATACCCTTTGGGTACTCAATCTGATTAGAAATCTGTTGGACTATGTCTCTTGACAGACTTGGAATCGTCTGAACAGCATTTAAAGGCGACGACGACGATGACCAGTTACGTGAATAGCGCTTTTTAATTGAAAACTGAGTTCTTGCCATGCTTGTACGATTTGATGAAAGAGGAAGTAGCTGACGCATCAACACGTACTACGCATTCCAGCATCTGACGCACTGCGTCACGAGTCAGCCAAATAATCAGCGGACTGCTTGGTGTTAAGCTTTCTGATCGTTGACATCATCGCTGAAAATGTTGCTGTCGTCTGTAGCTTTATCCCGCACGTTTCTCACAGAGCATCCCGGATGCTGACGGAACTAATGGTTCAGCGCCTCTTCGAAAGCGAACGCCGATTCGCTGATTCACGCGAAGGGCTCACGTGTTTTGAATGAACCCGGACGATATCGGATGCCGTCACGAAAACAAGGGATCCGCCGCGATAATTACAGGCATGGATACAAGAGTGACATGCTGAAAGCGTCTATGACGTCACCATAACTTATTCCAAAATGAGACTCTAAAGTGACCGGAGGGTTAGACTTCCATCGAAGACTGAACAGTGAGAGATAGCAGTTTCTCGTATTCGCAGTATACATTATTCATACATTTGAATGCTGTCGTGTACGATGACGTAGCTTACACACGTGCGCCGGTCGAAGTGGCCGTGCGGTTAAAGGCGCTGCAGTCTGGAACCGCAAGACCGCTACGGTCGCAGGTTCGAATCCTGCCTCGGGCATGGATGTTTGTGATGTCCTTAGGTTAGTTGGGTTTAACTAGTTCTAAGTTCTAGGGGACTAATGACCTCAGAAGTTGAGTCCCATAGTGCTCAGATCCATTTGAACCATTTTTTTTTTTTTTACACACATGCGTGTGGTAACGTAACATTTACTATTTTCGTGATGAATTATAACCTTGGTTAAGCGACAAATCCACTGAAGTTAATTAGTTAATTATTAACGGTGCTTTCCGTTTACACTGAAGTGCTATAATTTGGAAAGGGTTCGTTAGCACTAAGATTCCGATCACAAACAGCAGCTGTGAAGTCCCTCGAAAAACTGGATATCTGCGAATAATCAAGCTTGACTATTTCTATTGTTTTCTTTTTCCTCTGGTATTCAAACATAAATAGCTAATGACATACGTTTATCAAACACACTCTGGCTGAGAACGTGTTAAGAAAAATACACTCCACCAAATAAAACACTAATTCTAAAATTTAATTCTACAAATAAAGTGCCGCCTATTGAGCGATATTTTACAGCAGAGACGCGCCAGTTCGCTGATAAGAGGTACTTTTCTTCTACGAAAGTCTGAAGCAATCTATATTAAAATCCTAACAAAACAATATTCGGTACAAAAAGTTATCCATGTTCTTAGGGTGCTGTTTAACCTCACTATCAGAAAAAAATTACACAAATTATGAGCCCATTAACCATTCACAATTCACCAAAAAAGTCATTTCGCAAAAGAAATATTGCTATTAGTGAAGCAGCCTATGATACGGTGAGTCTGGAACCGCGCGACCGCTACGGTCACAGGTTCGAATCCTGCCTCGGGCATGGATGTGTGTAATGTCCTTAGGTTGGTTAGGTTTAAGTAGTGCTAAGTTCTAGGGGACTGATGACCTCAGAAGTTAAGTACCATAGTGCTCAGAGCCATTTGATACAGTGAGACAACAAAGTTATAAGGTATAGAAATTGTTTTGTGTATGTGGCCGCTAAAAGCTACAGCCTAAAGAATTAGAATGAAGAAGATCGTCATTTATCGAGTTGTATTGTGAGTTTTCAAACGCACTTTGATGAGAATTATTCCGGATGCTGTGAAAAGATGCGACGAATGTAATAACGTAATAGGTGAGCGGTTTACAGTTTTCTCAAGTCTCAGTTTTTGTTGGAACGTATTTTTGACAGGATTGGAGCTTTCCACCAGCGTTTTCCCGTAACCTTTCCACCAAGGACGGATGTCCCTGAAAGCAAGCTTCCAGAAGTATTTTACATAACCACTGTCACGGAATGGGTTTCCGGCAGATAACTGCTTAACTAACCTATGAGAACAGAACAAGGCAGTAATTTATCACAGAAGTCCTTGTCACGGAAATTGGCACTTCAGAATTCGCGAAGTTTTCATTTCTGTCATTTTCTGTATCGGGGGTAGTAAGTATTTTGAATTTGAAATAAGCAGCGTAAAGAATATAAAATTATCGAAAAGTGAATTGCAATGGTCAAAATAAATGTTTCATATTGCTGAAACTTTAATATTGAACGTTGTGATCCAGAAATACTTTATGATGTATTAATAAATTGGTTTGTTTGTAATATAATTATAGCCCATGTTTCTGCTGTGAAGGGGCTCAGTATGTGCAATCTATGGGAACCTTGTCTCTTGTAAACATTGCAGTACTTCCACTGTGTCATTACCAGAGTTGTGTTGCTTTTGATAACAACGTATGATCAAAGGCTCCGCATTGTTACTGTAATGGTTCAAATGGCTCTGAGCACTATGGGACTCAACTGCTGAGGTCATTAGTCCCCTAGAACTTAGAACTACTTAAACCTAACTAACTTAAGGACATCACAAACATCCATGCCCGAGGCAGGATTCGAACCTGCGACCGTAGCGATCTTGCGGTTCCAGACTGCAGCGCCTTTAACCGCACGGCCACTTCGGCCGGCGTTACTGTAATGGAGCAGGGAATGAGACAGGTGGACATTACTACAAATATCGCTGAGAGTCAGTGATGTCTCTGGAATTAGGAACAAGTTTCTAGCGACATGATCACGTGGGGATCGTCACATAAGTGGCCGCGGAAGAAAAACAACAGGAGTGCAGGATCAATATCTGCGTATAAAAGCAACAGAGACCTTAAACACGAAGTTACACGTCTACGGCGGCAGTTCGAAAACAACTACAAGAGCGCAAGTGTCAACACGAACAATACGAAGCAGGCTCCATGACCAAAGATTGCCGCCTCCACTAAATCTGGTTCCAAGAGAGGCTTGTTTCGCATGGACGCGAAACCACTCTTTGTGGACTAGGCGACAGTGGGACATACGCCTGTCTCCTGCTGAGACACTGACAGTACTGATATTCGTATGTGGAAGTAACGATAACAACCTTTATCCTTAGTAGAGCATAGAATCAGTCGGATGGAATGGCCTCCATATTCTCCAGATCTCAGCTGCACTGAGAAGGTATGAACCATGCCAAAACGAGCAGTTTGCAATCGTCCTATCCCACCAGAGACCTTACAGGGCATCATAGGGGCCGCTGTAGAGGAATGGGGCAATACCTCACAGGCTAATATGAACATTAGCAAGGACTATGCCTAAGTGCATTAGGGAGTGTCTCCAATTACGAGGAGGACCAATTATTTCATAAACAGTGTTATGTATGAAGACAGTGGAGTTTGCAGTGGAATCTTTTGTAAGAGTGTTTATCTTGAGGAAATGTGTTTATCATCTTTAGCTTTGTTTGATTCTTCTGTCAGATGCAGTGATAAAAAGTTTTGTTTTATGTCTTGTCCAGTGTTGACAATAAAACAATATGAAACATTTATTTTTACCACTGTATATTCTTAATACATTAGGCATTTCTTCTCTGTGAAACCTTGCAGTATTTTCAGACATTCACAGCTGAATTTAGCGCTTTCTTTAAGTCAGTCAGGCCGGCCGAAGTGGCCGTGCGGTTAAAGGCGCTGTAGTCTGGAACCGCAAGACCGCTACGGTCGCAGGTTCGAATCCTGCCTCGGGCATGGATGTTTGTGATGTCCTTAGGTTAGTTAGGTTTAACTAGTTCTAAGTTCTAGGGGACTAATTACCTCAGAAGTTGAGTCCCATAGTGCTCAGAGCCATTTGAACCATTTTTAAGTCAGTCAGCCATAATTGAGACGGAGCTGCGGCACTGTTTACCGCCAGTGTCCTCTTTGTATTGCGAGTATTACGAAGCTAAATCCTTTGTAAATGCAAGGATTCAATAGAATATGGTAACATTAAAGAGAACTGAAGCTTAATAAAGGAAAGAAAATGTTTTCGTGTAAAAGTGGAGAACATTTTGATGTTAACGATAGCAGTGCTCAGTTTCTGCGTAATATCTTGAATATTTGTCTTCGAAAAAAAATCTTCCCATTTTTGTTAAGTCTCAGAAATTCAAGATGCTAGTCTTCGCTAATTGTTTGGTAATATTGCAGTGAAAATTTCATCATTATGTAAGATGCTGTTTAAGTTAACCGAATTTTTTACTTTGTAGAACTCAGTTTAGATCCCGCCTGATTTTTATGTACACGCTAAAACTCAATCAATTTTGTACCCCTCCTCCTCCTCCTCCTCCTCCTCCCCCCCCCCCCCCCACACACACACACACAAAATTCCAGTGTGTGGGCGTTTAAATGTACTCGTTTTGTGCGGTTATTGCGTAGATGGTACGAATAAAAAGCCGGAAAAATTGCTGCTGCCAATGAATCTAGCTGGTTGCCAGTTGGATGTCGGCAGTTAGTAACCTTTAGTTAAAAAAGCACATCTTACATGAAACAACGCTTTCCATGTAGTAATTGCGCGTACCGGTAGCTGTCAAACTCTAAAGTGGTTCGTCTTAAGCAAAGGAATGTAGCACACGTCAGAACTGCAGTATCAGCAGATACGAACAACGCATCTGTGCTAACCGATCGACGCCAGGTGAAATATTTCTCTGCGAGGCGTGGGCACTGAAATCGATATGTGTGAAAGATAAAATAGATTGCACTGGATACACGTTTCCAACCTGTTTACTTCGCTGCGTGGTCAGTCTTTTAACGTCTGGGTCATCCAAATACGTATCAGAGAGCAACGTAAAGTTTCAGCGAACGTACACTCGCACCACTCTGAACACTGAGCGACTGTGGCGCAACAGCAAAACCCCCAGTCATTCCCCGTTGAGTCCGTAGCCCCGCTAACAAGGGAACCTCCCCACCGCACCCCCCTCAGATTTAGTTATAAGTGACACAGTGGGTAGGCCTTGAAAAATTGAACACAGATCAATCGAGAAAACAGTAAGAAGTTGTGTGGAACTATGAAAAAATAAGCAAAATATACAAACTGAGTAGTGCATGTTGAAGATAGGCAACAAAAAGGACAGTTTGAATTTAGCAGTGCCGTGGTCCCGTGGTTAGCGTGAGCAACTGCGGAGCGAGAGGTCCTTGGTTCAAGCCTACCCTCGATTGAAAAATTTAATTTTTTATTTTCAATTTATGTCACAAACTCTTATGTTTTCATCACTTTTTTGGGAGTGATTATCACATCCACAAGAAAACCTAAATCGGGCAAGGTAGAAGAATAGTTTTACCCATTCGCCAAGTGTACAAGTTAGGTGGGTCGACAACATACTCCTGTCACGTGACGCACATGCCGTCACCAGTGTCTTATAGAATATATCAGACGTGTTTTGCTCTGGAGAGGCACGTCCTTTCGTCTACTAATCGCACGGTTTTGCGGTGCGGTCGCAAAACACAGGCACTAAACTTATTACAGTGAACAGAGACGTCAGTGAACGAACGGACAGATCACAACTTTGCGAAAATAAAGAAAATAAATTTTTCGCTCGAGGGAAGACTTGAACCAAGGACCTCTTGTTCCGCATCTACTCTCGCTAACCACGGGACCACGGCACTGCTCAACTTACATTGTCCTTTATGTTGCCTATCTTGCAGATGGACTACTCAGTTTGTATATTTTGCTTATTTTTCCATAGTTCCACACAACTTCTTCCTGTTTTCTCGATTGATCTGTGTTCAGTTTTTCAAGCCCTATCCATTGTGCCAACTTATAACTAAATCTGAGGGGGTGCGATGGGGAGGTTCCCTTGTAAGAAAAACTTGTGCGGTAGCTCACACAAAGCAACCTACTATAATCTTTCTCTTCCAGGAAGGCTATATCTGCAGAATGAGCAGACAGTCTCTTGAAGATTAGGGAATCAACAGCGGAATATAATGTGAAGTGACTGTTTTGATAATGTTGAGGGTTGAACAACACTTAAGCGGTTTTTTGTTCTACTGATTTTTATTTTTATGAACTAGGTTTCGTCTTATTAGGCCATCTTCAGATAACTACTGGCTATTGTTTACAAGGAGCTTGTGTTCTTACGAACCAAACATTCTGCACTAAGATACACCGCACGTACATACCATCTTTAGTTGTGGTATTGTCTTTTGAATTGTCAAACGGGTCTTTCAACTTTTTGTTGTGTAAAACTCTTCTTTAACATAATAAATCACATTTTATGGTTTGTCAGTACCATGTATTACAACAATCAGAATTATTTAGAAGACACATCATTACAAAATTACAAGTTTTTGGTATTTATTGTGAACAGTCGCACTGAACACTAATTGTTGGTTGTACAACAGCGATGTTTTCTTTGGGGGTTACATTTTGTTATTAGAAAAATTGTGCATTAATATATATCAAATATTACATAGATACAGTTGCTTTACAGTTGGGAATGTAAACACATAATGGATATTACATTATATTGGGGTGTGAATTTGTTTACTATTGGGACACTTTGTGGCTAGCAGCAGGTTTACTGTATTGTGTAAAATGTGCTCAGTTGCAATTGGTCATTTAGAACCAGCTGGGGATTTAGGGCAAAATTTTTGTTAATTTCAAGTGCTTCGAGTAGGATAAGTTTTCAGCCTCTGTTGGCTATATGTAGCACTTCTGTGTGTTTTAGATATTTCTGTCCTCCTTTGAGCACATGTTCAGCAAAGGTGGAGTCTGATTTATTTAATCTCGAGCTGCGTTCATGTTCAGTCAGCCTTGTTGATATGGTCCGGTCCGTTTGACCAATGTACAGTTTATTGCAGTCCGTGCAGGTTATTTTGTAGACCCCACTGTTGCTTAGTTCATCTGTTTTGTCCTTCCTATTGAATAGGTTACCTGTAGCGCCTCTTACATAAAATGTTTTATAGTTTTGGGATTTCAATGCAATTTTGTAATAATGTGTATTCTAAATAATTCTAATTGTTGTCAAACATAGTACTGACAAACCATAAAATGTGATTTATTACATTAAAGAACAGTTTTACAGAACAAAAAGTCAAAAGAACAGTTTGACAATTCCAAAGACAATACCACAACTAAAGTTCGTATGTAAGTGCGTTATATCTTAGTCCAGAATGTTGGGTTCGTAAGAACACAAGCTGCTTGTAAACAACAGCCATTAGTTATCTGAAGATGGCCTAATAAGCCAAAAACTAGTTCATACAAATAAAAATCAGTAGAACAAAAAACCGCCATGTTTTTGTAATGGTTTACAGCGGCTAGAGGGACCAATCATAGGCAGAACTTAGTCAGTTGTCACAAAAAGGAAGAAAAATATATTGGGCGTGCCCTGCTGAAGGGATCATTCCCATACTCGCCTTCAAATATTTACACAGACAATGCCTGTGGAACGTACTTGGGGTAACCAGACTGAGTTTCAAATTCGGCTCTATGCGAATGAAAGTGAAATGTGCAGGCGCTTAGCTCTGTGCTTAGTTACTGTGCTGGGTGTTTCCGCGATAATAATACAGACTTGCAAGGGTGATAGTATAGGGCACATTCATCAATGTGAGATAGTGCAACCTGATCCGGAAACGAATGAGTCGAAAGTTGAAACTGAAAATGGGAACATGTGAAATTTTTCATTTGGTGTGCTGACGGCGAAAAAATCAACATACATACAATGTGTTATATTTAAAAAAAAATGGTTCAAATGGCTCTGAGCACTATGGGACTTCACAGCTGAGGTCACCAGTCCCATAGACCTTAGAACTACTTAAACCTAACTAATCTAAGGACATGACACACATCCATGCCCGAAGCAGGATTCGAACGTGCGACCGTAGCAGTCGCGCGGTTCCAGACTGAAGCGCCTAGAACCGCTCTGCCACATCTGCACACTTTGCACAAAGAGGAACATTCACAGGACGTGATCGAAGTGACGTTCTGCAGTTTAATTGCAGGCGTGAGGTAGCCGTAAAAATTAGTGTCTTACCTGTTCGGACAATCGTGATTTGCGGTGATACTTTCACTTGGTACGCCAATAAACCACGTGAGTGATATTAAGAAGACGATCTATGTGTGGACGAATGATGAATATGATGTTCTTGACGTAAAATAAGACAAGAAATGTAAGTAACTTCGAAAGGACTTGACAATGGCTACAAAGCCGAAATTGTAATAGCGTATCCAGAAGTACATATGAGTAAATTGCCGTGAAATGGCGAAAGAATGATCATTTAGACAACCTTGATTTTGTTCGATCACAGACACAAACAGCAAGAATATTATCACCAGGAGTTCGCGGCGTCTGCCTCATATGAAAGACTTAACAAATGACCCCACAAGAAGGAATCAGCAGAGATCAGATCAGTTAAACGAGATGGCCACAAAGCAGAACAGTACTTCCTAAACACCCTCCAGGCAACATTTCACGGAGGTGTTAAAGACCGAGAAGTACATCGTCCGTTCAAAAATTCCCGAAAGAGATTTTATTCCTGGCGTATAAGCTGCGTTTCTGCTCAGTAAGTACGGTGGCAGCTTAAACTAACAACTGAAAAAAAAAGTATGTTCGACCAGTGAATTGTGAGCAGACAGTATTACATAGCGGACGTCCAACGTAGTGTCAACGTTTTTGTGTCACAAATTGCGATGGAGCATATCTAAATGGTTCTGGAGAATGTCTCGAAGAGGAAAAGTGTGCGTGCGTCGCAAACCTCAACTCCCGTACAAAAATTACTTGTGGGTGACTTGACTGAAATGCAAAACGGGGATAATTATTTCCTAGGAAAAAATCACAGGTGACGAGACCTGCTGTTACCATTACGAACCTAGCACAAAACGTCAGATTGCAGATATTAACACGAAGGGTCTACGGTTTGACAAATAACCGACGTAAGAAGACTTTTGTGATAGTTTCACGTGCTTGTGTGAACGTTCGGTGATTTGTACTGTAGAACACCCGAAGCATTAAAAAAACGATCTGGACGTTTCTCCATTTTGTATTAATCCAGTCACGAAACTTTTTGGACTGACGGGGGTACATCGCGAAAATAAGTTTGCGTATCAAACACTGTGTGTGTGTGGGGGGGGGGGGGTTTATCTCTTTCACGAACAGAGCACACATTTCTGCAGTTAAGCTCGAGGAAGCAGATACTGGCCTGTTAACCAATCAATATGTCGTTCACCAGTTAACCGCAGACCTGTGTCGACAGCTTTCCACAGCTGCAGCATCAGGATACTTAACGGCTCTTACGTTGCTACTGCGACTCTTAAATATTTCGTCTCTGCCGAAATGTTTCATCCGAGAGAAGTACACTGCAGGGATATTTGGATCGATCATGCAGCACTGCAGGCTCTCGCATTCGGCTGGAAGAATTTGCCCAAACAAGTTTGATTTCGTTGCTTTCGAGTCTGTCGTACCCTATTCAGATCTCCTTGTCCCATATTGACACATCTTTCTCCAGCATCCAAAAAAGTTCGTGTCACAGTCGAAGATGAAATAACAAAAGTGTCAAACAGCGTCAATTCGAACGGCTTCAACAACTTCTCGCAAAGGACGCATTTCTGTTGCCTTAAATATTTGTTTGTTGATTTCGTGTAGCGGACCAACCAGCGAGGTCATCGGCCCCATCGGAACAGGGAAGGATGTGGAAGGACGTCGGCCGTGCCCTTTCAAAGAAACCATTCCGGCATTTGCCTGAAGCGATCTAGGGAAATCACGGAAAACGTAAATCGGGATGGCCGGACGCGGGTTTGAACCGTCGTGCTCCCGAATGCGAGTCCAGTGTGCTAACCACTGCATCACCGCACTCGGTTTAAAGATTTTAGATTTTCGTGATTTTCCTATAGCGGTTGGACTTGTGGGTGGTTTCTTTGAAAGGTCACGGCCGAATTTTGACCCGTCCTTCGACAACAACGTCTTATTCGATGGTACTATCAGAAGCAGCAAGAGGGACGAAGAGTAATTAACTTCAGCGCATGTTGTTAGGAAAATGCTCCATAAGGAAATTAGCCACCGCTGGAGACGTTGAAGAACTCATGCCAATTCCGTCAGTCATTTCATAAAATTTACCACCATACAAAAACTAGGTGATCTTAAAAGTATTTTCAAGCAATTTTGTAGTTTCAGGAGGATAGTGTCTTACAAATAACGTCAATCATCTCTCACAAGGAGGTTTTCTGACCAGAGGAACCCCATGGCAACTCACCGTAATTACGATGTGATCAATTCTGATTTGTTTATAGTAGGCAACCAATGTTAGGTAATTTTTAATATGATCATCGTATCGACCAGCTGTTGGTGCCTGTAACTAGATGTTTCGTTATCCTACATGTCAGAGAAACTCTACCATAAATGGTAACATTTACAGACCTATGAAACGCTATCGAACTTGACCAGTTAACATGAAAACGGAGACATTGAAGACTTGAAGGGGTCACCGGAGAAAAGTGTTAACCCATAAGAACGTATGTTACATTACTGCTTCTTACATAAGAGACAGTCAAATGAAAACGAATCATTAAAAAAAAAGTAAATTCTTTATTATTTCAAAATTAATCGCCATGACTGTTAATAAATTTATCCCACTGCGAGATAAGGCAGTCATTCCCTTTATGGAAAAATATTTGCGGTTGCCTATGCAGCCATGATTTTACCCAGCCGTACACCTCTTCGTCCGAAGCAAACCGGGCTCCAAAAATATGGAAATCGCATAGGGAGAGATCGGGACTGCGTGGAGAATGTGTAAGGGCTTCCCAGCGAAACTTCCGCAACATAGTGGGTACAATCTTGGCAACATGCGGGCGGGTATTTTGTTGCAAGGTTGTTTCGACCGCGCTCTGGAAGTTTCTCTGGGAAGCCCTTACACGTATTCCACACAGTCCCGATCTCTCGCCATGCGATTTCCATATTTTTGGAGCTCTGAAGAAAGACATTATTGCCCGATTTGCTTTAGACGAAGAGGTTCACGGCTGGGTACAATCATAGCTCCGTGGGCAATCGCAAACGTTTTTTCATGAAGGCGTTGACTGTGTTGTCACAGCGGGGTAAATGTATTAATAGTTCTGGTGATTACCTTTGAAATACTGACTGTTTACTTACTTTTCCCAATTGTCTCATTTTCATTTGACTGTCCCTTTTATGTTCGGTTAAAATCAAAGACGAGAACAAAAATTAAAGACGATGAAGCAGTTTACATAAGACAACATCTTCTAGCGTTACATACACTGAAGCGCCAAAGAAACTTACAGGCGTGCGTATCCAAATACAGATATGCAAACAGCCAGAATACGGCGCTGCGGTCGGCAACCCCTATATAAGACAAGTGTCTGGCGCAATTGTTAGATCGGTTACTGATGCTGCAATGACAGGTTATCAAGATGTAAGTTTGAGTGTGGTGTTACGGTCGGCGCACGAGCGATGGGACACAGCATCTCCGAGGTAGCGATGAAAGGGGGATTTTCCCGAAGGACCATTTCACGAGTGTACCGTGAATATCGGGAATCGCTGCGGCCGGAAAAGTCCTGCAAGAACGGGAGCAACCGACTCAAGAGAATCGTTCATGACAGAAGTGCAGCCCCTGTGGAAATTGCTGCAGATTTCAGTGCTACGCCATCAAGTGTCACCATGAACTAATCAACGAAACATCATCGATATGGGCTATCCGAGCCGAAGTCCCACTCGTGTGCCCTTGATGACTACAGGACACAAAGCTTTAAGCCTCGCCTGAGCGCGTCAACATTGACATTGGACTGTTGATGACTGGAAACGTGTTGCCTGGTCGGACGAGTCCCGTTTCAAATTGAATCGAGCGGATGGACGTGTACGTATATGGAGACAACCTCAAGAATCCATGAACGCAGCATGTCAGCAGGGGACTGTTCAAGCTGGTGGAGGCTCTGTAATGGTGTGGGGCGTTTGTAGTTGGAGTGATACGGGACTCCTGATGCGTCTAGATACGACTGTGACAAGTGTCATGTACGTAAGCATCCTTTCTGATCACCTGCATCCATTCATGTTTATTGTACATTCCGACACACTTGGCCGATTCCAGCAGGACAGTGCGACACCTCATACGTCCAGAATTGCTACAGAGTGGCTCCATGAGAACCCTTCTGAGTATAAACACTTCCGCTGGCCACCAAACTCCCCAGACATGAACATTATTGAGCATATCTACATCTACATCTACATTTATACTCCGCAAGCCACCCAACGGTGTGTGGCGGAGGGCACTTTACGTGCCACTGTCATTACCTCCCTTTCCTGTTCCAGTCGCGTATGGTTCGCGGGAAGAACGACTGTCTGAAAGCCTCCGTGCGCGCTCTAATCTCTCTAATTTTACATTCGTGATCTCCTCGGGAGGTATAAGTAGGGGGAAGCGATATATTCGATACCTCATCCAGAAACGCACCCTCTCGAAACCTGGCGAGCAAGCTACACCGCGATGCAGAGCGCCTCTCTTGCAGAGTCTGCCACTTGAGTTTATTAAACATCTCCGTAACGCTATCACGGTTACCAAATAACCCTGTGATGAAACGCGCCGCTCTTCTTTGGATCGTCTCTATCTCCTCCGTCAACCCGATCTGGTACGGATCCCACACTGATGAGCAATACTCAAGTATAGGTCGAACGAGTGTTTTGTAAGCCACCGCCTTTGTTGATGGACTACATTTTCTAAGCACTCTCCCAATGAATCTCAACCTGGTACCCGCCTTATCAACAATTAATTTTGTATGATCATTCCACTTCAAATCGTTCCGCACGCATACTCCCAGATATTTTACAGAAGTAACTGCTACCAGTGTTTGTTCCGCTATCATATAATCATAGATCCTTCTTTCTATGTATTCGCAATACATTACATTTGTCTATGTTAAGGGACAGTTGCCACTCCCTGCACCAAGTGCCTATCCGCTGCAGATCTTCCTGCATTTCGCTACAATTTTCTAATGCTGCAACTTCTCTATATACTACAGCATCATCCGCGAAAAGCCGCATGGAACTTCCGACACTATCTACTAGGTCATTTATATATATTGTGAAAAGCAATGGTCCCATAACACTCCCCTGTGGCACGCCAGAGGTTATTACTTTAACGTCTGTCGACGTCTCTCCATTGATAACAACATGCTGTGTTCTGTTTGCTAAAAACACTTCAATCCAGCCACACAGCTGGTCTGATATTCCGTAGGCTCTTACTTTATCAGGCGACAGTGCGGAACTGTATCGAACGCCTTCCGGAAGTCAAGAAAAATAGCATCTACCTGGGAGCCTGTATCTAATATTTTCTGGGTCTCATGAACAAATAACGCGAGTTGGGTCTCACACGATCGCTGTTTCCGGAATCCATGTTGATTCCTACATAGTAGATTCTGGGTTTCCAAAAACGACATGATACTCGAGCAAACAACATGTTCTAAAATTCTACAACAGATCGACGTCAGAGATATAGGTCTATAGTTTTGCGCATCTGCTCGACGACCCTTCTTGAAGACTGGGACTACCTGTGCTCTTTTCCAATCATTTGGAACCCTCCGTTCCTCTAGAGACTTGCGGTACACGGCTGTTAGAAGGGGGGCAAGTTCTTTCGCGTACTCTGTGTAGAATCGAATTGGTATCCCGTCAGGTCCAGTGGACTTTGTTGAGTGATTCCAGTTGCTTTTCTATTCCTTGGACACTTATTTCGATGTCAGCCATTTTTTCGTTTGTGCGAGGATTTAGAGAAGGAACTGCAGTGCGGTCTTCCTCTGTGAAACAGCTTTGGAAAAAGGTGTTTAGTATTTCAGCTTTACGCGTGTCATCCTCTGTTTCAATGCCATCATCATCCCGGAGTGTCTGGATATGCTGTTTCGAGCCACTTACTGATTTAACGTAAGACCAGAACTTCCTAGGATTTTCTGTCAAGTCGGTACATAGAATTTTACTTTCGAATTCACTGAACGCTTCTCGCATAGCCCTCCTTACGCTAACTTTAACTTTCTGGGATGCCTTGCAACGTGCTGTTCAAAAGAGACCTCCACACCGTCGTACTCTTACGGATTTATGGACTGCCCTGCAGGATTCATGGTATTAGTTTCCTCCAGCACTACTTCAGACGTTAGTAGAGTCCATGCCACGTCGTGTCGCGGGAACCCTACACGATTTTAGGTAGGTGTACCAGTTTCTTGGGATCTATAGTGTACGAATCTGGTGCATTCGTAAAGAAAGCAGTGGCTTTAAATGTTGATTCTAGGAATGCACTAAAACCCCCTACGTATCGCTCTCGTAGCCATCGTGAGGACAACATTAGGTTGATTACAGTACGGACGGAGGCATTTAAGCGGTCATTCTTCCCACGCTTCATACGTGAATGGAACGGATACAAAACCCTTCTCCGCGTCAGCCCTCCAGGGCCTCGCTGGAGTATTTACTGCTTCCACCAAGACCTGCACCGACGGCGGCTCCAGGCAGGTTCATGCCCAGACCCTTCTGCGCCCACCGCCGCGACCCTCCTACTCGTCAGGGCTTCGCGGCCGGCCTCAAGGACCGGCCATGACTGCCACACTGACGGTTGAGTATAGGCACGACGCTTCAGCGCCATCCATTTTCAGGGCTAGTTGGTTCGGTAGGTGAGTTGTTACACACTCCTTAGCGGATTCAGACTTCCATGGCCACCGTCCTGCTGTCTTAACATCCTGCTGACTTTAAATCGGTTTGTAGATAACATCGGAATAATCGTTACCAAAATCAGGGTTAGTATTTTCTTCCACCGACACTTCCAATTCTAATTAACCAGACATTGTGATCAAGCTCAACAAAGACACAGTTCCATTGCATCTTGTTTTTTTTTTCTGTAAATACGTACGCGTTTTGCTGAAGGCTACAGAAGACACATTGGAGCAGAGATGTAAGAGTAGCGGACGGAGCGGAAACCAGAGATGCGGGCGACGTGGCGGAACCGGGGCGGCGGCGCGCCGTGTATCGATAGTGGGAACGGCGCGGCCGTCGCGTCGTCCGGCGCGCAGGGGGTGTCGGGTGTCGCGAAAGCCGAGCCGCCGGACACCAGCCATCCAGCGGCGCCTGACCGGCCGCCCGCCGGGCGTCGAACTCGCGGCCCCTCTGGACGAGTCACTTCCCACGGACCAATATCGTTGTCAGGCAAGCGCACTGAGAAGAGAAAATAGTGCGAAGTTACACCTTTAAGAGGTGGCGATAAAAGTTTATAATTATTTAGATTAAAGAAAGTGAAACTCTTCAGGTTAAGAATTATTGCAAGAACTTCGGTAATTGACGAGCGCGGAAGTTTTCAGAGCCCGCTTGTGTGTGATGCGAGCGCGACCGAGTGGGTGGTGGTCGTGGTGGTGCTGGTTTCCGCTGATTTTTTTATGTACATAAGTACATACGAGGTTGTTTTGGTAATACTGGTACAAAAGCAACAAAAAATGTTTGTTTCCATACAAATCGCCTTACTTCTCAACACAGTCTCATTTGAGGAATACACACTTGGTCGAGCGATACTCCAGGTTTTTCAACTCTTCGGAAGAATAGATTGTGTCAAACTCTGAAAAACACTCGTCGACTGCAATTATCAGTTCCTCATTTGATAAATTTCTCCCCAGCAAGCCAAAGTTTCAAGTTTTGGTTGGTTTGTTGGTTGGTTGGTTTGTTGGTTTGTTGGTTGGTTTGTTGGTTTGTTGGTTTGTTGGTTTGTTGGTTTGTTGGTTTGTTGGTTTGTTGGTTTGTTGGTTTGTTGGTTTGTTGGTTTGTTGGTTTGTTGGTTTGTTGGTTTGTTGGTTTGTTGGTTTGTTGGTTTGTTGGTTTGTTGGTTTGTTGGTTTGTTGGTTTGTTGGTTGATTGATTTGAGGGAGGGGACCAAACAGTGAGGTCATCGGTCGCATCGGATCTGGGAAGGATGGGGAAGGAAGTCGGCCGTGTCCTTTCAAAGGAACTATTCCGGCATATGCCTGAAACGTTTTAGGGAAATCACGGAAAACCTAAATCAGAATGGCTGCACGCGTGTTTGAACCGTCGTCCTCCCGAATGCGAATCCAGGTGGAAACCACTGCGCCACCTCGCTCGGTTCAAGTCCAGGAACAGGAAGAAATGACACATGGTTAAGAGTGATGAAAAGGGGATGAGCAACCAATTCAGAGCCCAGTTCATGCACTTTCCTCATTGTCACCGTTGTGATGCTTATCCTGGTGTAGAAACAGCTTTTTGCGGGCCAGTCTTGATCTTTTTTCAGCCAACGCAAGTTTCAAACGATCCAACAGTGAAGCATAATCCAAGTAATGTTTGAGGATTGCCGTTGAACAGTGCCCATCACACTACCATCTGACAAAATGGTCTTCTTCGGTACAGTTTAACCATCCTTTCTACATTATTTTTGACTGCCGTTTTGACTCTGGTGAGTAATCATGGGACCAGAATTCATCAACAGACTCAATTCGGCGCAAAAAGTTATGCAAATGGCTATTAAACATCGCCAGAAATGTGTTGTAATGTTGTGCCGGATGCACTGTTGGTCGACTGCGGCACCCACCTAGATCACGATTCTTCATAGCCAATTCTCCGTGCAGGATATTATGCACTGGCTCAGTTGAGATGCTGCAGTCTCAACAGCCTCACGAGTTTTTGTTTGGCGTTCTTGTACTACCATATCATTAGATTTAGGCAATGGTTTCCTCTGTAGTAAATCAATGGACAGCCGGAGCGCGCTTCGTCTGCGGTGCTTGTCTCATCACGTTTACGTTCATTAATCCAAAAGCAAATGATCGTCAGTAATGATGCACCATCCAGATCTGTTTTGATCTGTATGGTAGTCCAAGTCTTCAAATGAAGATGTGTAATAATAGCACGAAATTCGGTTTCCCCATTTTCAATCGCAATCGACACACCGACAAATACAGATGGCCTTTCACAATGAAGTGTGTGCAGGACACGGTTGAAACTCTTTATAGGATCCTTGGAATAACCAAGTTTATCAATGACAAAGGCGCAACAAAAATGTTCTGGTTGCTTCGTGGAAATTTACCAGACTTAACGAACCACCCTCGTAGATACATACATACGTGCAAAGCTCTGGGAGGAGCATGAAAAATACTACTTAGCATGGTAGATATTAAGGTTTGTTTTAGTACCAATTCTGTATGAAGCGCGATAAGGACTGCTTACATACAGGGCGTTAATGTATTCTGTATTTTGGGAGATGGTAGTATGGACCAAAACAAAGAAAAATGCCCGATAAATATGGGCTATAAAATGGATACCGTAAGAGCTATGAACACCTGTTGATCTGCGCTACTATGGAACTCCTCTTCTACTGCAAGATCTTTTCTATTAAGAACGACGTACAGAATGCAGTAAACAAATGAGAATTATTCGTTTACCGTGAAGCAGCGGAGTTTCTGTTTTAATTCGCTTGTTTTTACATACCACCTGCACTTAGTGAGAGATCGCTAAATGACGTGCTCAGTATGGTGTCCATTCATAGAAGGGCATGTTTTTGTTAGACTTCTTACAGATCCATGATACGTTCTCTGATTTTAGCTTATTTAGTTCGCAATCTGCATGATTAGTCTGCAATTCACAATTAAGTGCCTGGCAGAACGTTCAACAAAAAACATTCCTCAACCAGTGGTTTAGACTCTCAGTTGAAACACACAATTAAGTACCTCACCTCCTCGTGATCTGTAGTTACCGAGCGAGGTGGCGCAGTGGTTCGACACTGGACTCGCATTCGGGAGGACGACGGTTCAATCCCGCGTCCGGCCATCCTGATTTAGGTTTTCCGTGATTTCCCTAACTCACTCCAGGCAAATGCCGGGATGGTTCCTCTGAAAGGTCAAAATTGTTATGTGTCGTCGTAACTGTCGACGAAACCCTGCTGGAACAATATAAACACAGTGCACGTCAAAGCAAGTGAAACAATTAGAAGGGTGCCGTAGAGGTTGACAGCGATCACAGTATAGAGCCAAATTTACAACAAACTGGACTTAATGAGCCCATTTACCAGTATGACGTTGCCCCTCCCCCTGCCGCTTGTGGCCTGGTGGCAGGCACAATTTTTTTTTTTTTTGGGGGGGGGGGGGGGGAAGGGTGTCACGAAGCTATTGTTCCTCTCCTGAGGCAAGCTGGCCCACAACAGTTGTAACTGGTGATTGATATCCTGGGGTCGGCGCTGAGGTTATAGCTGTCCCACACATCTTCCACTGCCGGCCGGAGTGACCGTGCGGTTCTAGGCGCTACAGTCTGGAGCCGGGCGACCGCTACGGTCGCAGGTTCGAATCATGCCTCGGGCATGGATGTGTGTGATGTCCTTAGGTTAGTTAGGGTTAAGTAGTTCTAAGTTCTAGGCGACTGATGACCTCAGAAGTTAAGTCGCATAGTGCTCAGAGCCATTTGAACATCTTCCATTGGGGCAAATCTGAGGTCTTGCTGGCCACGGGGGTACTGAAACATCATGCAGACAGTTCATGGAGACACGTGTCGCTTATGGACGAGCATTGTCCTGTTGGAAAAATGGCACCACGGTACTGTATCACGAGAGGTGGCACATGAGCACGCAGAATGTCCGTGACGTACCGTTACGCCGCCAGAGTTCCCTCAGTCACTACCAAGCGTGATCTGAAGTCATTCACGATGGCTCTCCAACCGTGACGCAAGGAGTAACACACCTGTGCCTCTCCAAAATATTGGAAGAATGGGACCACTCCTCAGGTCGTCGACGGTGGTAAGCAGGGACAGAACAGAACCAGGTTCACGGCTGAACACACAATGATGCCATTCATCAGCAGTCCTTGCTTCCCAGTCACCCCACCATTCCAAACGCAGCCCTGCTGCTAGTCTCCGACCAGTGGTGCATGAGGAGACAGAATGTTGCAGAGAGCCCATTACTTGGTCTCGGATTTTGTGAAATGCAGTGAGCCTTCTTTGTGATGGTGAGGTGTGGTCGACCGAACCCTTAATGAGTATGGCTACCCTCGGGTTCCCATGCAGTTCAACATGGGGCTACTGTCACATCCGAATGTTCCACGAATCTGGATATTGCAGGATTCAAACAGGTGGCCAAATGCAGAACCACAATGAGCCGACTTTGTCTTGTTGGGTGCTGATATCGCTGTCTCACAAGAATAATCTGAATCTCCGCGTCTTTCAGTGATCGTACAAAGCCCGACGCTGTTAACCCCAAATTTTATACCCTATCCGGCATAACAATAATACGAAACACGAAGAATACTACTTCACTTTGGTGACCATTCTACCTGTCTCAGAGAACTGCAACTCTCACAAGCTGCGACACTGTCGCTAAGAAACAGTGACCCGTAATGTAATAAGTTTCCTTTAATTTACGTCCGTGGTCACAAACTTTTTGTTAACAGATTACCGGTTTCGGTCTTTAATGACCATCAGATCTGTTTCATAAAAACTGCAACTCTAATCATTTACGTAGCTGCCGATGGTACGTAAGTCTACGAAGCTAGTTGTCGACGGGACGTTAAACACTAACCACCACCATCTACGAAGCTAAATAGACAACCGATCACGCCTTCTGGGTGCATCACTTTTTTTGTCAGGCAGTGTGCATATGTTGCCAAGGCCGGTGTCAAGCTGATTACAGACGTTTTGGGTGTGCTGTGACGTCATACAAAATACTAAAACACTAAAATAACGGACTTTTTGATCGTGTTGCACCTGTCTTCCGCAGGCTAAAGGCATATGAGCACCTACTTCCCAGCTAGTCAAGTCTTCCCGCCGAAGAAGGCGCCTGCAACACGGCCGAAACTTAAGTTATTTTTGTTTATTTAATATTTAAGAATTTTATAAGATAACGCTGCAGTACACTAAGGAGGATTCTAATGACTTGCAACGATTTCACCTAGAGGCGAAGCAGCCCTCAAGCATCTAGATCCTCCAATAACGCCCGCGTAACGAGAATGACGGTTAGTTGCTTGGTTGATTCGGGAGAGGCGACCAAAGAGCGAGATCATCGGCCCAAGCGGATTATGGAACGATGGGAAAGGAAGCCAGCCGTGCCCTTTCAAAGAAGCCATCCCGGCATTTGCCTGGAGCGACTTAGGATAATCACGGCAAACCTAAATGAGGATGGCCGGACGAGAGTTTGAACCGTCGTCCCCTCGAATGCGAGTCCAGTCTGCTAACCCTGCGCCACCTCGCTAACCCTGCGCCACCTCGCTCCGTGTGAGTGACAGTAGCAAATACTGTAAGCACAAGGGGATCTAACATTCCTTCGCTACAAGTGGACACGTGGCCACAGCTACACTTGAAGGTAGGGCGGTAACTGTAAATCGCTAAACTGGAACAGGGCTTTCCGAATGTTGTGCAAGCCAAAGGGTGCTGTTCACGGTAGCAATAAGGCGCTAGAATCACGAGCATTGTTTGAGGAATCGCGATAATCTTCCGCAGCCACCTTAAAGAAAAGATCATGGTGCATGTGATGGCTCTGCTGTGGCAACTGGCGGAAACTGTTATTTTACCCACAAATCGTTCCTAAACTAATTCTCCCAAACGAACTATATTGCGGAAGTTGCACCTCATTGTTGAGAAAACGTACACTGAAAAGTACTTTAAGAATCCATGAAGGTGATAAAATAAAGCTGCCTAGGTGTAAGAAGATAGATTTTATCCTATACTGTGAAGGTGAGATTTTGGAAAAGTAGATTTCAAATTATTTGCGAACTTTTCGATGGACCTTCGTGCAGTGACAGTCGCTTTGTACTAATATAGATGCTGTGAATGATTTAAAGTCACCTTGTGTCTCTTATAAAAATAACAAGTAAGTTATTAGAGGTTTTTAGATGGATAACAATGTTGTATATAAAAAAAAACACTGGGACTAGCGCATAAACCGTAGAACACTGGCCTAGAGTAAGAGAAGAGTAGGGTTGAAATTCCCCTGATTTCCGCGGTTTTCTTAAATGTGTTAGGCCGCTGCAGATTTCTCTCTCCTTTCCTATAGTAGCTAGTGTTATATCTTCATATTGCCCCCCTACGTCGACTAGGGGTAAAACTGTTATGTATTCCATTAATTTTTCATCACATGTGCGGTATGTATAAGAGTACAATGATCTAATGTCCCATATTAGCTGTACGTATCCTTAATACAAAGTCCGGTTACATTTTAGTATCGATCTTGACTAAGTAATTTAATAACGAAGACTCTACAATGATTTTTCAGTTCGTATTCACGAAACTATACTAAAGACATTCCACACTCTCGTCAAGTTATAGATCTCGGCGCGTTACTAGAAGTTTGCTAGTTTTCACAACAAAAATATCAAAGTGTCATTCAAAATTGCTCTGTTCGCGGATTTTCACACATAAGTATGCAGGAACTACGTAATATCGTCAGACAAATTTACCTGTTGGACAAACGATGAAATAAAGCTCGATAAAGAACAACTGCTCGAGCCATAATATTGCCGGCCGTGGTAGCCGATTGGTTCTAGGCGCTTCAGTCTGTAACCGCACGACCGCTACGGTCGCTGGTTCGAGTCCTGCCTCGGGCATGGATGTGTGTGATGTCCTTGGGTTAGTTGGGTTTAAGTAGTTTTAAGTTCTAGGGGACTGATGACCTCAGATGTTAAGTCCCATAGTGCTCAGAGCCATCTGAACCATTTGAAAAGGAGGATAAAATCATAAGACAGCATATTGTTTGGACATAGCCTTGTCAATACGTCAATGGCATGTCCACGTTGCACCTTTTTATACGTAATTACGCACCAGCGTGTTCGAATTTTTTATTGTTATATTAAACTGCCGTGTTTGATAGAAACAAAAAAAAAAATTAGTTTCTGCTGACTTGCTCCCAAAGTCGTGCAACGTTTTGGAAAGGTCATTTGCCGCGTGGACTGTTAGTAAATGTGTTTATTCCTCACAACATCATTTCGGTTTGTTTTGATTGTTAATTTTCACATCTTTGGTGGACGTGCAATGGAAACTGAGCACAGATGACATGGGTTCTCTAATAATCATTGCATGAGGCGCTACGTTCTTTCTGTCAACGACAAACACTCCTGTCCTGTCATAGACATGGTATGTAAACATAGTTGACAAGAGGACAGCGCCCTTTTGCAAGGAACGATTTGCGCCGACACACTTCATAGAGAACTATCACATCAGTGAGAATTGCATAACAGTCCGAAATTTCTATCATTATTAATTTATTCCAAGAGAGTCCTGGCGGAAAACATTCTCTCTAAAAAATGTGGAAGTGCATAGGCGTCCGCAGTCAGTGTCAAGCAGGGCAAAAGCCTTTCGGGCATTAGGTTGCGCCTATTCTGTAAAACTATAGAACAACATGTTAAATGACGCCATTTTACCTTTGGCTGTAACTAACACAGTCTACACGTCTCACTCAATCGTCTCATTTCGACCTTAACGTTAATTTTCAACTGCTGAATACACGCAGGTAAGTTAAAAACGCATGGGATGTCAAAAATTACATCTGCACCTGTAAGTAAATGTCAACTCTCCGCACAGTTTCTGGAACTGATTTAGCCATAAACAGTTCATTCCCTTATTCACATAGGCACACAAATTTTAGAAAGGTAGCGGCCATACAACGTTATTAAAAATACTAAAATTCGAAATGAAAGCCGATACTTCGCATTAACTTCCTATACTGCTCTTCGTCGCCCTAAGGAAGACCGAAGAAAGTCTGTCGAAACGGCTTTGCCCTATGGACGTATTTAATTTCAGAGAATGGCGTGCTCTACTGCCCAGAAGGGTTTACCTCATTTAACAACTCCCACTATGAAATGCCAAGTGTAGTAAATAACTTGCGCATACTTGCGTATGAACCAAAACGGTGGTTAGCAAAATGAATAACAAAACGATTGACTTCGTCAGGGAGTAACCTTAATCAGGTGGAGATATTGGTCACACGGAATACCACAGAGCAACTGTCCTCGCAGCAAACAGCGACGAAAGTTCTGCAGTGAATGATGTGTACTGTGTTCGCTGCAACGGGTGCGAAGAGAGGCTCACGAGAATAACTTGGTAAGCCGCACGCAGGGGAAGCGGAGGTAACGGCATACGCAGAGTGCTGCACGTTTGCTCCTCTCCTGTTACCTCCACCCGCAGTACACACAAAACACCGCACAGCTTCGCATACAAATTCTCTAATGAGCAGGCTAATAGTTAATATGGTCGACAAAGTATGAGAAAATATTTTAGCAGGTGGTGGTATGGACTAATACGAATAAACTAGCTTTCATTGGTCACAGAGATATAGTTTGCTACAGAAGTTTTGTGTCGCATGTTGGTACTCCAGTTGTTTCGCGTTTATTTATCATTTGTCATTTTCTGAAGTTCAAGTTGTGAAGTTATGCCGGAGCTTACGTTATTGGATTTTTGAACTGTGATTACGACTTGGTCAGTTCGTCTGTATCGATTAAGTATTGTCTTATAAGGCTCTGTTACAAATACTTCCTTGAAAACGAACTTCCAGCAGCATCGGTAGAGGTACCCTCGGCTGCAAGCATGGGTATGTTCTTCCAGCATGACGGGAAACCTTGCAAAGCTAGTCGCCATGTGAAACATTATCTAGATGCAACATTCCTCGGGAGATGGATCAGAATAATTTTTTTTTTCCACTAAAGTCCTCGCACTGTACCCCATTAGTTTCTTCATTGGTGAGATGGTCCAAAGGCGGTCTTCAAAGAAATAGCTGTGGCTCTGAACACTATGGGACTTAACATCTGAAGTCATCAGTCCCCTAGAACTTAGGACTACTTAAACCTAACTAACCTAAGGACATCACACACATCCATGCCCGAGGCAGGATTCGAATCTGCGACCGTAGCGGTCGCGCGGTTCCAGACTGAAGCACCTAGAACCGCTCGGCCACACCGGCCGGCGTCTTCAAAGAAATAAGCAACCATGCGAGACCAAGTGCTGCCCTGATGAAACAACCCAAAGCAACCCTAAAGAAGCTACGGTGGTATTGTCAAGAAAATTCGAAAGTGTTCTGAAGTCTGAGGTGGAGTGTATGAAAAGAAAGTCTGAACCTAATCGTTTGCTCTTGCTTAATATCTTCTGCATTTTTGTGGGTTACATTCTGACAACTGTTTCTCTGCAACCAGTGAAAATTGTACATGTACTTTATAAGACGTTTTGTTCGAATTACCTCATACTACCACCTCATAAAATACTATTTTGATTGGAACACCATGTGTGATTCGGTCACATAGTTCGAAGTGGTTTAAGCAAGATTCGAGATTACGTCTTAGACTCACAACCTCTGTTACATGTAAAGGATAACATGCTGCAGATACTCTGCTGTGTGTAAAAGTGTTGGTAGTCAGCAACTGAAACCAGTTCTTTGCACAACGCTCTCGGGAACGTGTTGCTGGTGCCAATTAGCGCCCCCTTCTCTCTCTCTCTCTCTCTCTCTCTCTCTCTCTCTCTCTCTCACACACACACACACACACACACACACACACACACACACACACACACACACACACACACACCTCCCCCCTCTTTATGAATGGGACATATGTCTACATGTGAATGGTTCTAACGAGAACTTAAGTAAAAACGTAAATTACGAAATCACAAAGCACATAACGTGTGTAGGGCCGGTCAACATCGATCGGATTAACTAAAAACATTTCTTTTCCTTCTTTAGACACTACGATACAAGAATTATATTCTGGAGTCAATCCATTTTAGTATACAGATCTGAAATTATCCATTCACATTATAAAAATGCATGTGTTTGTTCCACATCGCCTTCTAAACCAGGAGTCCGATTTCAATCAAACTTGGTACACACATTCCTTACAGTCAAGCAGTTATTCCTGTGGAGGTGAGCACCACCTATCGTAGTTGAGATGTGACGCCATAAACACAGAGAAGCGTGGAAAATGCCACATCATGAATGAAGTTTAGATACATTTATTCTTACTAATAAAACTGTCTTACTGTTGAGTCAACTACCCTGACTCCTGCAGCGCTTTTCACAGCTTTTAACTGCGAAGCTCATACGGCTCTACGTGAAAACAATATCCATCTACAGAGGAGACACTGATTACCGCGCTGGTAATACTAGTTAATGCATATGTCAACCTACAGCTTCAATCAGTGAGATTTCGCCGGTTAAAAAGACGTAAAACACCTGACGCTAAACAAGAATGAATCTTGCGTACAGTACACAGAAATCCAGTCACACTAATGTGTAAACTGGGAAAAGATTTAATAGGGAAGAGGGGAAGCATGTGTTAGTGGGAGGGCAATGAACCTCGCTTCTGAGAGAGTGAATCTGTGTTCGTAAAGTTGGCGTATGCACAGAAGAGTCAAAAGTGCCAAAACTCAAGTGATTTTGATGGTTGGATGACATCCTTAGTGTTGCCAGCGATAGTAGGGAACTGAACATGCGGCGAGGAAGGAATATGTCACTGGTTGACATCAATAGAGGAGCTGGTTACGGTTGTTCTAGTCCACGACGCCCTTCTTGACAGCGTCGCTATCAAAATTTTTGTAAAATATTATTTCCAACGTTGGAGCAAGTGAACAACAGATTAAACTTTCCATAGTTGGAAAACTTAACGTGTACTGAAACTGTTCAACGCTGCCCCATTTTTAATTATGTTCACTGATTACAATCTGATTGAAAAGTGCTCTTCCAAGAAAGTTAGTTCTCGTATTTAACAGTGTGTCAGAATTAGTTGACTGACAAGTGTAGATGGGCGTTCCGCTGCAGTAGTGCTTCCACTAAGATTAAAAAGCTTTGTTTATTGTTATCAGCACTTACCGCACATCGATTTCCATTTAATAATCAGCTGTTATCAAATGTCAAACATAGCTTGCCACTCGCGTTTGGCATGTCTGGCCCTGTCATTTTCCAACAGTTTTAAGGTGCTTCTGCGTAGCATGTAGGCGTGACAGGCGTGTGACGCACGCACATGCACAAAATAAAAAAAAAATCGTCCTTTAAATTTGCTTCCGAAATACACTGAGCCAAAACATCACGACCACATTCCTAATAGCTTGTTGGCCCACCATTCGAAAGCAATGCAGCAGAGATTCTGCGTGGTACGCGTTCGATAAGTCCTTGAGAGGTTTCCATAGGTATACTGAGGTGACAAGTCACGGGATACCGCCGAATATCGTCTCTGACCTCCTTTTGCCCGGGGTAGTGCAGCAACTCGACGTGACATCGTCTCAACAAGTAGCTCGAAGTCCCATGCAGAAATATTGATCTATGCTGCCTCTACAGCCCTCCGTAACTGCGAAAGTGTTGCCGGTGTGGGATTTTGTGCACGAACTGACCTCTCGATTATGTCCCACAAATGTTTGATGGGATTCGTGTCGGGCGATCTAGGTGGCAAAGTCTTTCGCTCTAATTTTCCAGGTTGTTCTCTAAACCAATCGCGAACAGTTGTGGCCCGATGACATGGCGCATTATCATCCACACAAATTCTATCGTAGTTTGACTGCAGATGGTCGCCAAGTAGCCGAACTATTTCGTCAGTGATCGGCTAAGTTGGAACAGCGGACTCAGTCCATTGCATGTAAACACAGCTCACACCACTATGAAGCCACCACCAGCTTGCGTACTTCCTTGTTGACAACTTGGGTGTCTTCACCACACTCGAACATTGCCATCAGCTCTTCCCATCTGAAATCGTTAGCTTGGATGTCGGCGTATCTTGACACGACCATCGACCTGGCTAAGAAGAAACGTAATTCATCCGACCAGGTGGCAGGTTTTCATCGACGTACGGTCCGATCACAATGATGCAGTGCCCACTGCAAGCAGTTGACGATGTCGTTGCCTCAGCGTGATGGGAACGCTTAAGGGTAGTCTGCTGTGAAGTCTCATGTTCAGCAAAGTGCGCTGGATGGCGTGCTACGAAACACTTGTACGTGCGCCAGCATTGTAGTCTTAAATGGTGAACTTCTGGGTGTACGACATTAATCACTCTCGCCGAGAAAACATGATACATCACAGTGTACTGTTCTCAGACCTGCCATAGGTCTCGCCTGTGCAGCTTTACAGAGCGCTCGAGGCTAACAAGGGCAAGGCCTCAGACACGGCCAACCGATTCGGCTCAGATTTGGTAGGTCGCTTGTGTACAACCTAAAACGAAGGAATCTAAGATATTTTGGGTCAACACCCCCACGTTTTTGAGAAAATCACCCCTAAAGGTTATGACGAGCGATCGACTCAAAGTTGGCGGGATCGATAGATAATTGTAAATAGAACATTTTTCATCACCAGGTATGGGGTCCGAAAACGCATACTTTTCCAGAAATCGAGGTAAGAAACTTTTACAACTGCCGCGTCTGTACTCACATGGTCAACGCTTTTCGCCGATAGCGCAACGGCCAAGGTAACTGGCTGCGAATCTCGAAGAAAAGTAGTGGATGTTATTCTTTTGGTTTGTATTTTTCCATATCTCAATTGATATGGATAGGAGGGCTAATAAGGTAAGTAGATCAACAAGGAATGATAATAAGGTAGGCAAATAAATTTCTCAAACCTCTTGGGATAGTAAACAACTAAACTGTTACTCCAGGTCACTTTACAATGGCTCTTCCAGTCACTGTTACGTGTCCTCACTTTTCTTCAAACAACTAGATGGATGGTACTTGTCATATAAACATTCAAAACAAATATACTCACGGCACCAAGAGCATCTAATGAATGCAATCTTTCGACAGCTACACTGTTCCTTCCCTATATGACGAAGAGGCAACCGGGACAACGTAACTCTCCCCGCGTGCGTTCTATCCCGTGCCTCGCTGTTAACAAGCGTCGCACAGTTGGCTATCTGTGATCCCTCGTGAGGAAGTCGCAGCACTTTTACTCGGAGTTGTTTTCATGTGACAAGGCTTAAAAGTTTAATACTTTACTAACTCACGGCGTTTGGGAAATTGCCTACCTTATTATCATTCCTTATTGATTTATTTACCTTGTTAACCCTCCTATCCCTATCAATTGAGATACGGAAAAATACAAACGAGAAGAATAACATCAGCTAGGTTTCTTCGAGATTCGAACCCGGGTTTCCGATTCGCAGCCAGTTACCTTGGCCGTTGCGCTGTCGGCGACTGGCGTTAACCATGTGGGTACAGACGCGGCAGTTGTAGAAGTTTCTTACCTCGATTTCTGGAATAGTATGATGATGAAAAATGCTCTATTTACAATTATCTATCGATCCCGCCAATTTTGAGTCGATCG
The DNA here is from genome assembly GCF_023898315.1 of Schistocerca nitens. Classification (NCBI taxonomy): domain Eukaryota; kingdom Metazoa; phylum Arthropoda; class Insecta; order Orthoptera; family Acrididae; genus Schistocerca; species Schistocerca nitens. The sequence goes on from NC_064618.1 coordinate 436,805,949, forward strand.
CTCGTCACAACCTTTAGGGGTGATTTTCTCAAAAACGTGGGGGTGTTGACCCAAAACATCTTAGATTCCTTCGTTTTAGGTTGTACACAAGCGACCTGCCAAATCTGAGCCGAATCGGTTGGCCGTCTCTGAGGCCTTCCCCTTGTAAGACGTCTACGTTCTGTGATGAGATGTGAACTTTAAACACATTGCTGCCTAATTGTGATTTCTGCGTCCTTCCTTAGATGCTCATGACAGTAGCACACAATCGGCCAACTAGCTTTGTCGTTTCCGAGCTGTACAATCCAAAACCTCGGGTCGGAACAGTCTGTCCTTTGTCGAAGTCGCTCATTGGAGAACATCGTCCGTGTTAAGAGTAGACTTGAACATGAAATGATGTAACATGTTTTACGTGCGCAGTCTTCGGAGAGCGCTGTGGAGAAAGAGGAAAAAATTTACTTCCGCGTAAGCGGACATACATATGTGATCCTCCTGATGGTGCTGTGTGCAATCAACGTGGCTGTGAGAGTGAGTTCCCTTCAGTTTCCTTAGAATCTGATTCACTGCGCACAGTGAGCTTCCTGCATTGTTTTCAGGCACACTTCGCAGATCTGCAACGTTTATGAGATCACCCAGGCAGTCTTCTGAGAACTGCCCTATAGCTGCTTTATATGGTGCATCATAATTAATGACGCAGGTGGTAATATACTGAGCCGTGCTGCGGCTCGCGTTGGTGCTGTCTGCAGGTTTCCGCCCTCTGTTGGAGGCTAGACAGTATCGTTTAGTTGGCATGGTTGCAATTGTTTCTTCTTCTCGCATTGACTGGCGCCACTCGGTTTCGCAAGCATTCCGTTCGCTACTAGTAGTAGTAGTAGCAGCAGCGGCGGCTATCGATATGTAGTAACTGTTGCCCTATCTTTGGGACGATGTGGTTTTTTTGGCCGGGTCGTGTGAGTGGGGAGTTCGGTTGGGGACTCGGGAGGACACAGCCCTGCGCAGTGCGAGAACACGCCGGGACTGCTGGCGGCACGCATGGACTGCCGGATGGAAGGGTTGTGGTCACGAGGGTGCACGACCTCCTCGTAAACCGGATCCAGCAAGCTTTAAGATGAGAGCATTTCAATCGAAGTAGAGGGGAGTCAGTCACCCGTGTGTGCCCTCTAGTACGTATGTGGCGATGTGACAGATTATCATCGCGCCGTCATGTGCAGTTTGGTGGATCTCCGTACCGCTTAGTACTTGAAGACCCTACTGGGTTAAAAGTACTTGGCTTAGTGATCAGACAGTGTGGTTACTCAACTGTGAATTAATAAAGCAGTGAAGAGATTTGTTTCATTCTGCCAACCGTCGTCAGAGTTGTCACAGTGAGTTCAGTGTGCGTTTGTGTGCCTAATGAATTTGATGTCGCTCATTTGGTACTTAGTTTTGGCTCGCCGTGTGATTCTTTCCACAGTTACGTGTGGTTGCTGAGTCTGGTTGCTTAGTTTGTCTGGTGTTCTGTACTGTGACTTGGTTGTTCAGATTTTCGGGTTTGTGTAATCTGACGGGAATCTGGTAGTGGTTCCTTTCTCGTTCGGGGCGCTCCAAACTCAGTATTGTGGGGACGTGGTGCAGATCGCCGGTTCCGGCTTTGGTGTATTGTTCCATCGTTGCATTTGGTTTATCGGACATCAGGTAGCTTCAGCAAGATTATCATTAGTCATTCGTTAGACTGCCACTAGTCCGAGTTACCATCTCGTGCAGTGAATGCAACTCTTGGCTGCCTATCTCATCGTTTGCGAAAGAGTTTGTTGACGGACCTTCTCACAGGTCGACTCATGGAGTACCGTCTCGATCAGTTGCTTGTTTTTTTAATTAACTTTTGATATTGTTTTTGCTGTTTTACAGCAGGTTTCTAAGTTTTTTTAATATAATTGCCGTCCCTGGCTTGTAAGTCCTTCAGCCGTGATCACAGTGGCTTGTTTCCTTTAAACATTATCCGTATCTGTATTTTATGGCGATTTGCTAAATTGTAATGTACTGAAAATACTATAATTTACACAGTTATTTATTCCTTCATTAATTACGTGTGGTTTTTTATTTATTGTTGAGTCTGGAATTACTTTTAAAAAATGCGTGTAACTGTAAAAGGCAACCAATAGTAACTGATTACTGCCCCGGTCACAATCGTAACCGAATCCTCCCTGACCTTGACCACTAGCTTTCATATACAGTAACAAAAGCAGAAACGTTCTAATTCACATGGGTTCCCAAACGACCTGTCTGTCGTGGAACATTAAGTCCCCATCTCATTAGCTGAAATTCCACCCTTGTCCTTTGATTCGGGGATGTGTTGCAGTGATCATTGCGCACCGGCACATTTTGCTGCTGGTGCACGGCCGCATCTAACTCGCCAATACGGTCAAAAACTGATAAGTCGAATGTACCTGACCCCAGTCCTCTGAATTTCTCCATGTGGCATCCTCTCAAAAGTGAAGTCTACATTCTCGTTGATACGGTTGAAGTAATAATGAAACAGCGAAATCTACAGTCTCATCAACATTGACGAAATGATTCGGGGCACTGAAAAAAATTTGTGACTGGCTGCAGGGACGTCTGCAGTTTTGCATCAAAATGAGAGGGCGCGACGTGGAACACATACTTAAACATGTATACAGCAAATGGTAGCATGTAACGTGCTGAAGCAGTTTCCCATAGCCTCTTAACGTTGGTAGCCCAATTAGATGGAAACTTAATCTAAAAGTTTAACGATTGTACTAAATTGCACAGTATTGCCAAATGAAGTTGGCGTCGTATCGTGACCACACATTTGCAATTACCTCGCGAATGGCTCATTCGCGGATTCATATATACTGGAAAGTTTTTGCTTACTATCGTCAGTTTTCGCTGTTATGATACATTGTGTACAGAATTATGATATTGTTGTCATCAAAATCTTGAACGATTGGGCGCATTCTGTGTGGAGTTTCGTTCCCCAAGAATTACTTGTTGTATATTCTTGTACCAGTACTAAACTCGGATGCAAGCTCCCATTTTTTTGCATGAAAAGTTCGATTCGTTGTCCACGAGATGTCACCCCAAACAAGGACATCATCCTACCGCTGTCTTCAATGATACGCATCGGCTATGTCGTACCTCTTTCGATCTCTAGTTTTTATTAGAGGAAATCTGGGGAAAAGGCTGAATGTCACTGCTCGTGGGCTCGAATCTCGTTTTTCCAGGCAAATGGACGGTCTCTTTAATGTGCTGCTGGGTACCTATTTTTTATAAGACAACTCTTCGGCCACAGAGGTCGCAGTCGCTTTGTACCGTATGCAGGTCGAACAGCGGCTGTGGTAATGTCCGCACGCAGTTGGTATAACGTGGTGCAGGTGTTTCAGTACTCTCGCAATGTAGGCATCATCAAAGGAGAATGTTGCACGTGTCTACACGCATATTTCCACAAGTGTTCTGTGTCACCTACTTCACCATTGCATATGTCTGGAGACACCTGACAACGTTGACCTCTGCCCGTTTCCTACTCTTGCAACTCCACCTCGCAACAATTGGTCGACCCATTATAACACCTCAGCAATTTCGACTGCTTCCGCAAACTGTTTATGATCCGATGAGAGAACAGAGTTGTACAGCAGTTTTGAGTATAGCGCCGGGGAGACTCTGCCACCCACGAACACAACTGCTGCTTATGGTTTTCATTAGCTGATCGTCAAATATTTTCATCTGTCCACATTATTTCTTGGTTTATTACGGGATATACAATAGTGAAATCGATGGAACGTCTTCGAATATATACTTGCGCTCATGCTGCTTCATTTCCAGGCCCGACTGAGTCGACCAAGAAAGACTAAGATTTTAGAAAGAACTTGTTAACGGCAGTGGAATCTCTCTATTCTTATTACTCTGCAGCTCTCAGACGACCTAATGTACACTACTATTAAATCTTACTTCTCCTGCCTTTACGGTGTCCCTTTACTGATAAGGACGGCATATTGAGAAACTCGGTCCAGTTTGTACGTGACTGTATACTCCATCATTATCCTAACTGAGTCAGTTGAATCTAATACAGTTTTATTTTTGTTGAACAAGAAAAGAGCCTTCTACGTTAAAGATGCTACATCGCAGTAGATGGTGATAAAATTAAAGCTAATGGAATGACTCATTTCATCTTGAAATACACTTTCCGTACCTCAGCAAATTTCTGAAACTGCTGTTAATGAAATTTAGGCTGTAATAATTTCAAGTAAAAGCGTCTATAGTCATGTACTGTGACAATCTGGTTGCCATATGCACTGGTACTTTGGTGTAAGGGTTTGTAATGTCAAGCGAGGCAAATTTGAAGTCCTGAATAAAGCAGAAATTTATACTTTCTAATACGATCGACCATGATGGGAGACTTGCGGAATCATCATGCAGATTGCATGTATTCAGATGCATCGTGATAGTTTGGGCATATGCCTGCCATGGCGGGCATTCAGAGCCGATAACTTGAATGTGCTTACACGCTCTCACTGCTTCTACACACCTAAGGCACTTGAAAGTCGCCTGTTACATCAAAAATGACCAGTTCATGTATAAGCGTTGAATAAAATTTTACAGATATGTATGCAGCTTTGGTGTGAATCATCAATCTGTGTTTTTTTACTGTTGTTTTATAACACGAACCGAAGAGGATATTGCAGTGCCTGTGTTCAGAATTACGATGCGGTGTTCCTTCGGACATGCATATATATCCAAAGGAACAGACACTGCGGTGACTACAGCCGTTATGAAATACGTGAAATGTATTGCAGTTGTGAATATGGACAACCATCAGCTGTATAATGGAATGGCGCCATTGAAAATTTATGCCAGGCCGGGACGCGAACCCGCTTATCATGTGATTCGAACGTGTGGTTGACGACATATGGAACTTTGGGTATGGCCGTGGAGCGTGCTCGTACAGCCTAATGGTAAGGCGACCGGTTTAGAGTCCCGATCCGGCACAAATTTTCATTGTCGTCATTCCATTACACAGCAGATGATTGCCCATATTCACAACTGCGAATGAATTTCATAAATCGAAGAGTTGTTGTTAGTAAGGGATCTTTAGGAGATGAACAAAATCAGCTGAGACTCGGTGGAGTAAGGATATGACTAAGTCCGGTGCTCGATCCCCGGCTGGTTGCAGGATTTTTTGTCACTTATCGATACGTTCACTTCTGCCAAGGATTTCTTAATCTGAAAAATCCACAATGAAATATAGACCCATCGTTTCCCATACACCTATGTGATCAACAGTATAGGGACACCCCCCAAAAACATTCTTTTTCATATGAGGTGCATTGTGCTGCCACCTACTCCATATCAGCGACCTCAGTCATTAGACATCGTGAGAGAACAGAATGGGGCGGTCTGCGGAACTCACGGACTTCGAACATGGTCAAGTGATGTGGTGTCACTTGTCATACGTCTGACGCGGGATTTCTACACTCCTAAACATCCCAGGTCCACTGTTTGTGATGCGACAGTGAAGTGGATACGTGAAGGAACACGTACTAGCCGAACTCCTCTCTTGAGTGACAAGAGACCGCCGACAGTTGAAGAGGGTCGTAATGTGTAATAGGCAGACATCTCTCCAGACCACCACACAAGAATTCCAAACTGCATCAGGACCCACTGCAAGTACTGTGACGGTTAGGCGGGAGATAAGACAACTTGAATTTCACGGCCGCGCACTGGTCGTAAGTCATACATCACGCCGGTAAATGCCAAACGACGCCCCGCTCGGTGTAAGGAGCATAAACATTGGACGATTAAACAGTGGAAAAAACGTGTGGAGTGACGAATCACGGTACACAATGTGGTGATCCGATGGTAGTGTGTGGGTATGCCGAATGCCCGGTGAACGTCATCTGCCAGCGTGTGTAGTGCCAACAGTAAAATTCAGTGCCGGTGGTGTTATGGTGTCGTCGTGTTTTTCATGAATGGGGGCTTGCACCCCTTGTTAATTTGTGTGGCACTATCACAGCACAGGCCTTGCTTCCCAATTCGGGGATGTCGATTGCATATTTCAACACGATCGAGCACCTGTTCATAATGCACAGCCTGGGCCTGAGTGGCTACAAGACAGTCACACCCCTGTAATGGACTGGCCTTCAGAGTCCTGACCTGAATCCTATATGCTATGGAACGCAGATTTCGTGCCAGGTTTCTGCTGACCTACATAGATAACTTTTTCAGGACAGTATTTCATGAAGGAATGGTTTCTATTACCCACGAAACCTTATAGCACCTGATTGAACGTATGCCTGCGAGAGAGGAAGCTGTCATTAGGGTTAATGATAGGCCAACACCATATTGAATTCCAGCATTACCAATGGTGGGCGCCACGAACTCGTCATTTTCAGCCAGGTGTCAGGATACTTTTGATCACGTATTGTACATGGCTGGACAAGGCAGCACGAAGGACCGTGCCTAATGAAGCAATGAAGCAGTGCGGTGCTCAAACCAACCTTCAGGATGAGGACAGCTTTACCGCCTTCTTTATCTAGAAGACTGAAGACTTTGAATTTCTTTGAACCCAGAAGACCAAGAGTTTCTTCTGATCGTGACTGACACAGTGTCCGCGGTATTTCCACTGATCGTCGATTTGGGTTGCAGACGCGCTTGGGCAACCACCTGACCACGTACGCCTCGCGACTATTAAGCAGCGGGAGAATCCAGCCAGCCTGCGGCTACGCTCCATACGTGCACAATGGTGAATCACGTGGCACGTACCGCCCGCGTTGCTTGCTCCAGCTGGAAGTAACGGTTGTCTCTCAGACTTACCTGACTGGGGGCGCAATATCACTTCACCAGACGCGGGTACTACAGAGATAAGCAATCAGGCCGTTCGTATCGGTCGTGTGATAACGGATGCTCCAACAGTTTCAGCTGCGACTGCACAACGTCCAGATACATACGATATCACTTCCCCCCCCCTCCTCCCCCCACTCTCTCTCTCTCTCTCTCTCTCTCTCTCTCTCTCTCTCTCTCAACTGTCGCACATTTTTCTACCATGAGTGGGTGTTAAGGAGCATTTAAAGAGTTATCATTATTCCTACTTGGAAAGAGGGGCTGTGTTACCCGCATTGTCCCAGTTACCAACTCCGAACTTAAATTCGTTCTTTGCGCGGTAACTGCTACTATCGATATTGGCGCTGAAGGTGTTCTCAATAACTCTTCCCGCGAATGGTCTTACGACCTTACTTCTTGTAATTTGTGTTACGGCGGTACTTCGAATACTTATTAGGCGCACCGACGTCGATATTAGTTCAAATGGTTCAAATGGCTCTGAGCACTATGGGACTTAACATCTGTGGTTATCAGTCCCCTAGAACTTAGAACTACTTAAACCTAACTAACCTAAGGACATTACACACATCCATGCCCAAGGCAGGATTCGAACCTGCGACCGTAGCGGTCACGCGGTTCCAGACTGAAGCGCCTAGAACCGCACGGCCAGTCGATATTAGTAATTTGTCATGTTGAACGAAGGTTTTCACCTTCAGACATAAGGAATTACGGGACTTGCTGCATGGAATGAACAGTGTAATGAGTGCAGAATGTGGACTGCGAGTAAATCGAAGAAAGACGGAAGTAATAACATGTAGGAGAAATGAGGACAGCGAGAAACTTGACATCAGAATTAGCGAAATTGACGAAGTTAAGGAATTCTGCTCCCTAAGCAGCAAAATAACCCATGACGGCGGAGCAGGGCGGACAAAAAGCAGACTAGCACTGGGAAAAAGGGCATTGCTGGCCAATAGAAGTGTACTACTGTCAGACATAGGTCTTAATTTGAAGAAGAAATTTGAGACTCCGTTTGGAGCACAGCATCGTATGATAGTGAGACATGGATTGTGGCAAAACCGGAACAGAAGAGAATAACAGTATTTGAGATGCGGTGCTACAGAAGGATGTTGAAAATCAGGTGGACTGATAAGGTGAGGAATGAGGTGGTTTTCCGCAGAAATGGAAAAGAAAGAAATATATAGGAAACACTAACAAGACGGGACAGGACGATAGGACGTCTGTTAAGACATCAGGGAGTAAGTTCCGTGGTACTAGAGGGAGCTGTAATGGATAAAAACTGTAGTGGAAGACAGAGATCGGAATCCATGCAACAGATAATTCAGGACGTCGGTTGCAAGTGCTAGCCTTGAGATTAAAAAGTTGGCACGGGAGAGGAATTGGTGGCGGGGTCGTTAAACAAGACTCGTGACTAAAAAAGAGTAATAAAACAACACTGAAATGAGCTGTTAAGTTGATTTGATTAGTCTTTTAGTCGAGTTGCACCGTGTTTGTGGGTCCATGTTGAGATTGTAGGTCCCTTTAGAAGTGGTTGGGTAAGTCGGTTCAAAAGTCGGAGGAAGACAAAGGCATTCCAGGCCAAGTGAAGTGGTACTGAAACCATTCTTCAGTTTACTGAAAGTTCTACACATAACTTGAAGCTAATTGAGATATCAATAATTCAAAAACAGTATTAATCGCATTTATTATCATTATACCGCCAACCGGTTTGAACCCGACGTAGGGGTCATCTTCTGGGCGTTTAGACCATTGGTCGACTGCTGATAGGTGTCACTCCTGTCTACATAACGGCAGGAAACTATCAAGTTTGTAGGCAGGAGTGACACCACCAGCAGTCGACCAATGGTGTAAACGCCCAGAAGATGACCCCTACGTCGGGTTGAAACCGGTTGGCGGTATGATAATAATAAATGCGATTAAGACTGTTTTCGAATAATTGATTAATCATACTAATCGCTGCTTCATCTCCACAATCCATGATGTCCAAATATCTAATTATGAGTTAACCTAACCATGGTCTCCAGTGGAGTAAGAGTTGTTATCTAACAGAGTTCCTTAGTTAAATCTTAAACGCCAGTACATTATCTACGTGACATTTGATATGTTCACGGAGGTTGTTGAATGATGCGTACCCAACCGTCTGACTCATTTTTGTACGAACGTTAAACCCTTCTAGTGCAGTGCAGTACAGTACAGTACAGTGCGGTGCTGGTGTGATAGGTGTTGTCATGAGATACAGCGATAATTATCCTTTGCAGTCGCTGCTGAATGTAAACTGTAACAGTCTACTATCTTAACCTTTTATTCTACGTACCAGTGCTTAAGTCATCTTTTTTAAATTTTTATGTATGTCTTTTTAACGTCTTCCTGTGCATTACTGCGAAAACCGCTTTGCGCTTCTCGCGATACTTTCCGAAATAGTTCTTTTTTCTGCTATGTGCGAAAGCGTCGAGGAGATGCTCATCCAGCTCTAGTGGCAGGTGTGCTGCGTCCTGGTGTGGTTTATTGTTAAAAGTTTCGAGAGAGTAGATTCCTAGAACAGTCAACCAATGTAGCGTTTCCTATTAGGTATATCCGCGAAAAGATCATGTAGATAAAATAGACCTCACACAGAGCCTTACCAACTATAGTTCTTCCTTGAGGCCATTCACAACTGTAACGGGGAACGTGGGGAGTGACAGTGGTTCACAAAGTGCCCTCCGCCACATACCGTAAGGTGATTTGCATTGCCTAGATGTAGATAAACTGATCTTGGATCTAAAACACTTCGTACAGGATGAAGCTATTTAAATGTGTCGCCTTCGTTGTTTTCTTTCTCACCTGGTGGATACTAAATTAGTAAAAATTGTCTGGAGGCCAACTGAAGAGCGAGCAGAATTTCGGTGTGACAAAGTGTAGCAGTGTGACGTTACGTGACGCACGGCGGTGCGTGGGACGCAAACCACCGCACGGCTACTTCTGGGCAGACGTTTCCCCCTGGATTCACCAACGGCCGATAGCGGGGCACTTTCTCCACGGATCTGGCCGGCAACAGCGGCCACCGACGCACCGTACTGTAATCGGCTGACGCAGTCTGCCGCCAATAAGCGCCTGAGGCAAAGCGATTCTGGGGTATTGTCATTCCATCATCTAAAAGCCGCTTTACAGCGCATGGAAAAACATGCTTGGCACCTTTGTAACCCACTATATTTCCTTTTCTACTCGCGTATGGAGCGCGATACAGAAACAAAACGACAGTTTTAAGAGGCGCATTGCACGAAAGGTGAGCGGTGATTAAGGAAGGCTTATGACAGTGTTGTAGTGCGGCGATATTATTAGATCTGTACATTGATCAGGCAGTTAAGTAAACCAATGAAGAATTTGGGAAGGGAACCGAAGTTGAGGACGAAGTAATAAAATCTTTGATATTTGTCGATGACATCGTAATCGCCTCAGATACGACAGAGGACTACGGACAGGAGGCGAACGAAATCGTTAATGACTAGAACCTCCTTCTGCAGCGCAGCCGCTGCGACAGGTGCTGGAAGAGAGCCTTAGTTGACGAATCTAGAGCACATATATTACGACGACGTAACTGATTTTGGCAAGTAAAGGGCAGGGACACGCCACAAGAATCGGAAACCGCTGTTTAACATCCAGTGTGCGACGAAGCAGACGACTCGCTTCGTGGCGTAGACGCCAGAACCTCATCTCGAGGCTAGCTCAAGGTGCTCGTAAGAAAGCGATCGGCGACGCGGACACGTACGCAGCGCACGCAGATGGTAAAACAGAGGCAGCCAAGGACGAATGAATACGAGGCAGAGGCTTCACACTGCACGGATGTGCTTGCTCAAGTTCGGATGTCTGCGCTATTTCTCTGAGTAGAAACGTGACTCTGTAGACATGAGGAAAACTGATGCAATAAATATCCATCTTCACGGAACACACACTCCGCATACCGCAACCTGTGCTGTCATTATCGTATATAATCAGTCTATGCCGTTTACGCTGCGGAAATACCCGAACATAGCCACCTTTTGTCTAATTCTTTCTTTCCGTTTCGTTCCTTGTCATAACGGACAATTACTGTCGTAAACCCACTGGTCCTGTTATAGCTGTAATGTCAGCAAGATTACAGCGAACTGGGATTGGGACTAGAGACTTCGAATAGGAAACATTTGAGAGAAGACAACCAGTTCCGGGGTTTAGCTTAAAACTTTATGCAGTTTATTGGGATTGTAAACTTCGCTTGCGGCTGCATAATTTTTTTTTTCCTCCTCAATGCCGAATTAATATCGGACTAATGCCTCATCTTAACCGATGTACTTGCCAAAATCATGGTATACAAACGCCCACATATTTACACAAATCAAGCGCTGTAGTTACAAATTGTTAGTTTTATTCAAAACGTAATTGGCAGCTGGTGAGTTTGATTATTATAAAGACGCAGTCAGTAGTTGCGGATCAACACCGGAGATACGGCATCAGCGAACTCAGGCCCTCATGAAAAAGCCCGTGTGTTCCATTCCTGATACCTGTTAGATCAGTAGCTTACATTGCCATGGGTTCCAGATGATTCGAAGGAAACAATCACTTCAGGTCTGAGGTAAAAGTGGCATCTACGTATATTTCATGTAGATTTGTACGTGAAGACAGCCCATAAGCAGAGTACATCAGTGCTTTGGTCACACCACTGACGTTGGTGTCCTACTTACCTGTATGTCATCTTGCCGTCACGGAAGATATTTCAGCTTTACATTATCCGGGCGCATATAACAGGATAAACATCAGCCGCTCCAACATTTATCAACTAGATGAACAAAAGCGTCAGAATGCGAAACTGGGTAAAATGGTTGACTCTCCACGTGTGCAGAACGAAGGAGGGTATTAAACATGTTGAGTGAAAAAAGCACAATCGGCCTCGTACGAAAGGTACTCATAAAGTTTTAATTATTATCTCGGGAAGATCAACCTGTGACAGCATGAGAGTGAAACTTCGTGTGTGGACTGGGACTCTGTCGATTTAAATGCTTTGGCTATCCATGCACGACTTACGGCCAGATCTAAACTTCCACATGTCGTCGTTTCAGACGTCGTCATTGCTACATCACAACTGGCACATGTCCACATTATGTACACTACTGGCCATTAAAATTGCTACATCAAGAAGAAATGCAGATGATAAACGGGTATTCATTGGACAAATATATTATACTAGAACTGACATGTGATTAAATTTCCACGCAGTTTGGTGCATAGATCCTGAGAAATCAGTACCCAGAACAACCACCTCTGGCCGTAATAACGGCCTTGATACGCCTGGGCATTGAGTCAAGCAGAGCTTGGATGGCGTGTACAGGTACAGCTGCCCATGCAGCTTCAACACGATACCACAGTTCATCAAGAGTAGTGATTGGCGTATTGTGACGAGCCAGTTGCTCGGCCACCATTGACCAGACATTTCCAATTGGTGAAAGATCTGGAGAATGTGCTGGCCAGGGCAGCAGTCGAACATTTTCTGTATCCAGAAAGGCCCATACACGACCTACAACATGCGATCGTGCATTATCCTGCTGAAATGTAGGGTTTCGCAGGGATAGAATGAAGGGTAGAGCCACGGGTCGTAACACACATTAAATGTAACGTCCACTGTTCAAAGTGCCGTCAATGCGAACAAGGGGTGACAAAGACGTGAAACCAATGGCACCCCATACCATCAAACCGGGTGATACGCCAGTATAGCGATGACGAATACACGCTTCCAATGTGCGTTCAACGCGATGTCGTCAAACACGGATGAGACCATCATGATGCTGTAAACGGAACTTTGATTCATCCGAAAAAAAGACGTTTGCCATTCGTGCACCCAGGTTCGTCGTTGAGTACACCATCGCAGGCGCTACTGTCCGTGATGCAGCGCCAAGGGTAACCGCAGCCATGGTCTCAGAGCTGATAGTCCATGCTGCTACAAACGTCGTCGAACTGTTCGTGCAGATGGTTGTTGTCTTGCAAACGTCCTCAGGGATAGAGACGTTGCTGCACGATCCATTACAGCCATGCGGATAATACGTCTGTCATTTCGACTGCTAGTGATACGAGGCCGTTGGGATCCAGCACGGCGTTCCGTATTACCCCCCTGAACCCACCGATTCCATATTCTGCTAACAGTCATTGGATCTAGACCAACGCGAGCAGCAGTGTCGCGATACGATAAACCGCAATCGCGATAGGCTACAATCCGACCTTTATCAAAGTCGGAAACGTGATGGTACGCATTTCTCCTCCTTACACGAGGCATCACGACAACGTTTCACCAGGCAACGCCGGTCAAATGCTGTATGTGTATGAGAAATCGGTTGGAAACTTTCCTCATGTGAGCACGTTGTAGGTGTCGCCACCGGCGCCAGCCTCGTGTGAATGTTCTGAAAAGCTAATCATTTGCATATCACAGTATCTTCTTCCTGTCGGTTAAATTTCGCGTCTGTAGCGTCATCTTCGTGGTGTAGCAATTTTAATGGCCAGTAGTGTATTATCTCTAGTAAAAGAACCTGCGTCGCCCACGATAGTTATCTTTTACGTACATTGTCATATTGTTATCTTTCTACGTTTAAGATATAATGTTAGATGATTAGTTTTGTAAAAAACCAGTACGAAGTTTCTTTCACAGTTTCGGTTTCCAGTTCCGTCACTTTTCTATATTTACTCCCATCTTCACTAGAAAGTTTTCAGGCGTACTTCAAAATTGAATCTGTATTCTTGCTAACATAGCTTATCGCAGAACTACCTAAGCCATACTTATCGGGTAACTTAAGACCAGTTTCTCGAAATTTTAATGAATCAATATTATTTATTTTGTCTTTAAGTGATAACACCATTCAGTTGCGGTCTGACATTTTTAAGCACAGACACGACCACGGCGCAGCGAGGTAGCGATTGGCAGCCGTCTAAATCAAAAATAATGAAACGCGGGCCGTGTAATTCAAACAATAATGAAACACGCTAGGCAGAGATGGCGGGGGCGCCCCCGGGTAGTGGCAGCGCAACACGCAAGTGCTCACACGGACTATAACACAGATATATTTTGCTTGCAGTTGACGGTCCGGATAGTATCGAATCTGTGTAACTGAGGTCCGACTAATCGAGTCTCCACTGCATTGCGAACCACCTGTTGTGGTGTGGAGTGCCACGCAGTGAAGCAGCAGACAAACTGGCCAGCTTAGGGGTTGCATAAGGCGAACAGTCTTACGGGATGCGTCCTTCCGTAATTGGGTTTCTCCAAGAGAGCGTCATTACATAAGGCAGTGGCGCGTACTTGCGTGGGAGCGCACCAACAGGTCCTCCTGTCCCACGGCGTCGTTCATGTAACACTCGGCAAGGCCGGTTGCGGAGAAAGCGTTCTGCCCGCTGTAGCTTAATCTCGCACGCAAGGGGCTCGTGCGTCTTCTGCTGCAGGAGGCATTCCACTTTTGCTGCCACAGTCTCTCTGCTTAAACCGTCCTCACGTGGATCGTGGATCGTGGACGTGGAGCGTGACGATTTTTGTGATGCCTTAACGCGGTGTATCACGTTGCGGAGCATTTCGGAGAACAGTGGAACAAACACCGTCGGATTTTCAGAACGTGCTGTGGAAGTGGAGCTACGTCACAGGGCGGACAGAACAGATCCCGTAATAGCTTAGTTGTACGAATTATTGCTTTTTTTCTGTTACATCTCGCGTGTTAAGACGAAATGCTGTTTCAAAACTCTTGTGCATTAGACCTGTCAAGGAGACATAGTTTTGAACGCGCGACAGCTACGGTCGCAGGTTCGAATGCTGCCTCGGACATGGATGTGTGTGATGTCCTTAGGATAGTTAGGTTTAAGTAGTTCTAAGTTCTAGGGGACTGATGACCTCAGCAGTTAAGTCCCATAGTGCTCAGAGCCATTTGAACCATAGTTTTGGTAATACGTATTGTAACAGAATGTAGTAACACCGCAGTACGTTTACTCAAGCGGAGTAAACAGGTATGTCCGGAAGTTTTAAACAACCATTGTCTGTGTTCTTATCTACCGATTACAGAGGTACAAATGGAAATAAGTGAAGAATACAGACTGAAGTCTTTGCTGAATGTAAGATTGTTTCGAGCAGTACGTTGTTACGTGGTGTCTAAAACGATGAACTCAGTAGTTTACTGTATACGAAGTGCAGAGATTGTGAAAGCAACGATTCAAGTTTTTACCTGCACTTAAAAAGTAAAAATCATACAGTGAACATAATCGAAAACGCTGAGATAATTCTACATACTGATACCTAAAGGTCAAACCATGAAGGTTTTGGAAGAACTGGAAATTCTTGCACACGCAAATAGAAATCCGAATGACATCCTAAACGAACAAACAGACCTCATATGCAAAAATTCTCTGGAAAACTTTATTTACGTAATACAAAAAGAAAAGGGATAAACATAACACGATAAACAAAAACCAATGGACAACATTAAGATCGCACATCTATATGATGGACAATACCTCTGACAAAAAGAATCTCTGCATACATAAGATATAATTTACTTGTAAACATAGTCATTCGAACGATGTGTCATTTTTCAACTGTCAAAAGTAGCATTAAATGTCACTACTAGTCTTTTACAGAAAGTAAATAAGTGACCTATGTTAAGAACAAAGTACACAAAAGAACTTAGATTCCAAGATAATTCATCAACGTCGCTACATCTAGACGTAAGTATAATAACTCATAAAATTTCACTGTACTATAACTCGGGCGTAGAACAAAAAGATATATAAATGTAATGTCAACAGGAACATTTGATTATGGCACATACGCCGAAGCAAGCTCGCCCTAATCTTATGTAATCGACAAGAAACAATATGCAGCAGATTTTGTCAAAAGTAATTAAGATGATGCCACAAGTTGGTTGTTTATTTGTATCGATTGTGCTTTGCTGTGCAAAACAGCTAAGGCCATTAGCGCTCAAATCGTGATTTAAAATGGGTCGCTTTCTTGGGAAAGCATTCCGTGGTAGATTAATGAACACACACATACCTAAACGGTATAAGTTGGAGAAAACTATTGAATGACAGTGAACTTGGAACGTTCGTTAAAAAGCAACAGAGTGGACGGTCAAATGAACAATTACAACGACCTTCCTTTAACAGACCATTATGTAAGTTTCTAGGACAGCCGGTGTCCGCAGTCGTTGATTAAATTCCTTCGCCTTGTTGCTACCGGAGTAAGGAGTACTTTGCAAATAGCGCTTTTCATGCAAACATGTGCTGTGTCTGTTAAAACCTCGGGTAGCTCAAATGATACATACGTACACGGGATAAAGAACTGACAGCGGTTTAGAAGAGGCGTCAGTAATTAGATACAGAGTGTGCAGAGTCGCCGCATAGGAGTTAACTATGGCTGAGAAGATTGTGTGCCCAGTCTACTTAAATTTCTCTCCTCGCGACGAGATGGAAGAGAAGAAGCCGCCCAAGCCTCTAGGGATGGGCTTAATCGCCCTGAACTTGTTTCCGCGGGGAGCCAACGAGTGTTGGTGCCAGAGTGATGGAAAGTTCCTGCGTGTAAGAACGCTGAGATCGTGTGACGGGACAGTAACATCAGGACCAGGAATCCATACAAACGACACATTTGTGCCAGTGTCAGCGAGCGACTGAAGGCATTTCTGGATCCGTTGTACTGAAGAGTGATACGTGTATACCTAATAGGCTCTTGAGAGCACAGAGTGAATCAGAGCATACAACAAATTGTTGAAAACATAGTTTGCTACATTTCTTCAAATAACAATGAACTAACTAAAAAGAATAGGTATAGTAACGTTCGAAAACATGTTACCTGTTTATAAGACAGCCAGGAAGTGGTGGCCATGGGCATCCAGGATGCGCTGACTTCTTGTGATGACGTTGAAACATCCCCTTGAAAAATTATGAATGACTGTGCTGGTAAACTTATAAGCTATTTGATTTTCAAACAGCTGAGCAACACTCAACGTACTCAAACTGTTTTCTCTTTACTTATTCTGATCATCACTAAACTGACACGCAATATTTTTAGCGCAAGCAATCTGACTTCCAATAATCCCTAGAAAAGAATGGCCCTGACTAACAATAACCTATACCTTTCATGAATCGCTTACCTCACAAAAATCTTAGTTAAACGAACTACTGAAATACAGCGAGCGCCAATGCTGCCAGCTAAATAAAAGATTCTAACTACCGAAGGCACTAACTACTGATAGGCATTGTTAGCAAATGAAAGCTTTGATGGAGAACAAACAATGTATTTACCTTAATAATGTTCAAAATTAATTATATATATCTATGAATTCATGACAACCATCTTTACAAATTTCCTTTTTGTGGCGGACACACGTCCAGATCATCTGCTTATAGTAACCTCTCAAAAGTCTGCATCCACCACTGCTGGCGGCTCACCACAAACTGCCCAACGCTAAGCGCTGTTCATATCCAACTGCCCAACACTACAATAGCGAATATTCCAACAATGCCAACCAGCCACAGACTGCACACAGCATAGTCAATGATTTTCATACAGAGCGCCACGTGGCGTTAGCAACATAAAAACCTAAACAGCCTACTTACAACGTTACCAGAAACGATATAATTTTGCAGACGAGGTGTTAATTTCTTTAGTAATGATTTGTTTAACGTCGTCTGTTGTACGAGGATTGTCAGCATACGGCTCGCCTTTTAGTGTGCCCCATAACTAAAAATTACACGATGTTAAGTCCGGAGACCTTGGGGGGCCAGAGGCCTCTATTGACACGTCTGCCTTCAGAGAACATGTTGCTGGTGTGGGCCGTACTTTGGTTGGATGTGTGAGCGGCTGTTCCATCTTGCTGAAATACTGGATACAGTTTCTTGCATCTGTTAACTGTGCATAGAAAGAGTCAAAGACCTCTAGATGTCTGGCACTGTTCAAGGTGTGATTGAAAAATATGGGGCCAGTAATGCGCATGTCGGGCAACGCACACCTAACACCTATCACCTATCTTCTCTGAGTAGAGAAGCTCTTCATGCAGGATATGTGGATTGTCCTACAACCAGTATCTGCAATTCTGGCAGTTCACATAACCTGACAAATGAAACCATGCGTCATCTGACATGAAGTAAAGCGTCCAAGTAACTGTTAGCAGTTAATGTAAACAGCCAATTACAATAGCGAACTGTTTTTCCTGGTCGTCATTTATCAGCTCTTGCACCACATTCTCACGGTAGGCTTTTAATTTCATATCTTTTAGTACACGATGACATGATGTACGAGAAACACCAACCTGCTGCGATAACCTCCGTACCGACTTCGGGGACTTCTCGTAGTATCCGTGCGAATCCTGTCTATAGTTTCAGATCCTCACTGCCGGTCGCCTGTTTCTCCGCACATTCTGAACGGATCTTACAACCCTCCACTTCTTGTACAGATCTTGAATAGTGCTGGTTTTGGGGAGTTTCCTACCAGGATACTTCGCTTGAAACATTTCTTTACATTCCTTGATGGAGCTTGTCTTTATGTAACACTCCACAAGATCAGTTCACTATTCTAATTCAAACTGCCCATTTCTGTGATAACAATACGAGTTTGTGACAACTGACGCACGAAGACACAACTGCACTCAGCTTTCCGATCAAACGCAGTGCAGCCAACTTTGGAGATAGTGTTGCCATTTCATAAGCAATTAAACTAGAGATGATTAACTAGTATGTGAAACATACCGATTTAATGTGGGACACCATGTGTACGAGGGTGGTTCAATAAGTAATGCAACACATTTTTTTTGTCGTCCAGTTTCGGTTGAAAAATGCGGAATTTGTTGTGGGTCATCTCTTCAGTCACTATAATTGCACAAGGTTCAGATATGTGGCGGCGCTAAATGTAACCTTCAAAATGTCGTCTGTAGCAGAGGGTTGAGATTGAGTTTCTTTTGGCGGAAAACAAGAGCTTCGCAGATATTCATAGGTGCTCGCAGAATGTTTACAGGGACCTGGCAGTGAACTAAAGCACGGTGAGTCGTTGGGCGAGGCGTATGTAACCATCGCAACAAGGTTGCGCAAACCTGTCAGATCTCGTGCATGCCGGCCGCACATACCTGTGATCCCTGCAATGATGGAACGTGCGGACGGACTCATTCGAGGTGATTGACAGATAAGTCAAACACGTCGCTACTAAACTAGGCGTCTCTGGTGGTAGCCTGACGCACTTGCCCACTAGATGAGGTCCGCAAAGCTGTGTGCCCTCTGAGTTTCTCGCCGTCTAACAGTCAATAAAGAGCAGCGAGGGACCATCTGTGCGGCATTGCTTGTGCGCTACGGGGCTCATCGTGACAATTTTGTGTCGAACTCGTCACAAAACTTCATTGCAATGTTCTTACACATCCACCCTACCATCCGGATCTCGCACCTTCCGACTTCCATCAGTTTGTCCCAGTGAAGGATGCACTCGCGGGAAGCAGTTCATGGATGGTGGGAGGTTATAAATGCAGTAAGACGGTTCCGACGTCGACCAGTAGAGTGGTACCATGCGGGCATTCGGGGCCCACCAAGTAAGGTGGCGTAAGGGCATCTCAATAATGAACGGATATTATGTTGAAAAAAGATGTTGTAGCAAAAGAGTGGGGAATAATAGGGTGTGTTGGAATCCTAAATGAAACCAACCTGCTTTCAGAAAAAAAGTGTTGCATTACTTAATGAAAGGCCCCCGTAAATCGAAGATCACTCGATACCTGTATTGTATGTCAGTTTCTGCTATCGGGCGAGCATTAGAATGTGACGATATAAAAACAGACAAGTAAAACATCTGTGATACATCAATTTTTTCAGGGCATCACTATGCCTTTTACACTGTACAAGCTGCCTTACGATGGAACCACAACAAAGGTGTATACAATATCACTAAACGTGTACCACGATCCCGGCATTTTCCACTTCCAAGTCATCGGGTCCCCCCCCGCCTCATAATCTGTTTGTTGCATGGCTGCCTTTTAAAGAACATCGTAAATTGTCAGGAATTTCATATTTTGAAACAGCGAGCGTGTCTCATTATCCAGGATTACGCGAATAGGAGAAACTGCGCCGGAGGAGTTTTGCTATCCGTGTTGTGCGTCTGCGATATCTAATCTACAGGCGTGACGCACACCAGCGGCCGTCGTATTGTTCCTCACCTAGTCACCTCTGTCACCTGGTTACCTCCATCACCGTCGCATTCCACATCTGCTGGCTCAGCAGTTGCGTACTGAGCCGATTCATGAAATGTTAAAATGTCCCCTCGGCTTTGTGCAAGAAAGATTGAATCACAGGAAAAGAAGCCAGCATGCGTACGAAGAGAGAATTCGGGAAGGAAGTGGGTGGGAGCTGCGTCTCTACGATAGCGTCGTGGGACATAGCACTGGCTACGGTGGGGGAGTGCCACCAGGGAAGTATCACAGGACCGGACTTTACTCTATATACACAAACCATGTTACAGGTAGGGTGGGCAGCTATCTACGACTGTATTCTGATGTCTCTGGCTGTAGTATACGGGAAAGTGTCGTCGTTCTGTGACTGTAGGAAGATACAGATTGATTTAGTCTACTGGTTACCAACCCTTCTGAGAACATTACACTCAGGGGTAATCAGATACTAGCTAGTAACACCCCCCCCCTCCCCCACCACACACACACACACACACACACACACACACACACACACACACACACACACACACAGCATCAACATCAGCGCCTAACTAAACTTTTGAACGATTTTTTTAATGACGAAAGATGAAAAACATTTTATTGAACCACAACGTAACGAGTCAATGAGGCAGTTGCTACTGCTTTTTATAGCGACATTTCCTGTAGAATGTTAAGGGATTCCCAGTGCATCGCGACTATTACTAACAGCTCCTTTTGAGAAAAGAAAACAATATATCAACGTAGCGAGAATACGCTTGCTACTAAACATGGTTCCTCTCCCTAGAGACACTTGTTTAAACTTTAACCTGCATATTCATTTAATACCACTAAAGTTAAGATGTGTGCACTAACTTAAGACTACTGTTTTGTAACTCACTTTATTGCTGGATTCCATATTTTTTAACTGGCAGAAATTCGAAGACTTTAGGCTGCCAGCGCTTTGTGTCTGACCACCGCCAATAATAATAATAATAATAATAATAATAATTAATAATAATAATAATAATCCCCGTGGAGGCCCGGGAAAAGAATAGGCCTCCGGTATGTTCTGCCAGTCGTAAAAGGCGACGAAAAGAACAAACCACTAATAGGGCTAACCCCCCTTTTAGTGTGATTAGTTGGTTCAGGACAGAACTAAAGAAGCCTCGGACAAGCGCCGTCATGGTCGGGGACGACGCTTGAACCCTATGGCCGCCCACAATGGTAACGACACTGCTAGCCAACTGGAAAATGATTTAAATCCAAATAGAGGTGTTTTGCAGGATATGCTTCCTGCAACCACCCTAGAAGGAAAACAAAGACAGAGGATGAGATGGTCAGATGAAGTTAATCGACACCTCATGTTCTGTTATTACCAAGCAACAAACCTAGGAACCAACACAACTGGATACAGATCACAAGTATACACAACATTTATTACCAGATACCCAGAATTAAAATTTTTAACAGAACAACGACTAGCTGATCAGATCCGTGTAATAATCAAAAATAACAGGATACCCCAGTCAGAATTAGAAAACATCAAACAAGAAGTACAACAAATACTGGAACAAAATAATGTGCAATCAGAAGAAGAAGAAAATACAGTAATGGACTCAAACATCCCAGAGCAAACAAACAAAGAACAACACGCGCCAATTAAACAATCAGAGGAAAACGAAATCTTAAGACAGCCACCAGAACAAGCACAAATAGAACACGAAGTGACACAGATGCTAGATATAGAAGAAAAATTTCAGCTAACATATATAGAATACAAAGACACAAATACAGACATTAGACCATTCTTGCATAGACCACCAAATAACCCACAAGTCGAAACAACAATAAAAACTATCAACACAATCATACACAACAAAATAAATGAAAACACAACTATGGAAGAGTTACAACTACTGGTTTATATATGAGCACTCACTACACTAAATATACACACTAGACAGAGATCAGAACCAACCAACACACAGAAGAAGCCCACAAAACCAGCATGGCAACACAGGCTACAGATCAGAATAGAAAAACTGAGAAAAGACATCGGACAGCTAACACAATTTATAAGAAATGAAATCTCGGAAAAAAAACGAAAAAGGTTAGGTAAAATCTCACAACAAGAAGCGACAGAGCAATTAGACGAAAAGAAGCAGAAATTACAAGCATTAGCCAAACGACTCAGAAGATACAAAAAAAGTGAAAATAGAAGGAAACAAAACCAAACATTCAACACAAACCAAAAGAAATTTTACCAGACAATAGATAACACACACATTAAAATAAACAATCCACCAAACATAACAGACATGGAACACTTCTGGAGCAACATATGGTCAAACCCGGTACAACATAACAGGCATGCACGGTGGATACAAGCAGAAACAGACACATACAAGATGATACCACAAATGCCTGAAGTGATAATTTTGCAACATGAAGTCACCCAAGCAATTAATTCTACTCACAATTGGAAAGCCCCTGGAAATGATAAAATAGCAAATTTCTGGTTAAAGAAGTTCACCTCAACACATTCATATCTAACTAAATTATTTAACAGTTACATTGCAGACCCATACACATTCCGTGATACACTTACACATGGAATAACTTATCTGCAACCTAAAGATCAAGCAGACACAGCGAACTCAGCTAAATATCGCCCCATAACATGCCTACCAACAATATACAAAATATTAACTTCAGTCATTACACAGAAATTAATGACACATACAACACAGAACAAAATTATAAATGAAGAGCAAAAAGGCTGTTGCAAAGGAGCACGAGGATGTAAAGAGAAACTGATAATAGATGCAGAGGTGACATATCAAGCTAAAACTAAACAAAGGTCGCTACACTACGCATACATTGATTACCAAAAAGCTTTTGATAGTGTACCCCACTCATGGTTACTACAAATATTGGAAATATACAAAATAGATCCTAAATTGATACAGTTCCTAAACATAGTAATGAAAAATTGGAAAACCACACTTAATATCCAAACAAATTCAAATAATATCACATCACAGCCAATACAGATTAAGCGTGGAATATACCAAGGAGACTCATTAAGTCCTTTCTGGTTCTGCCTTGCTCTGAACCCACTATCCAACATGCTAAATAATACAAATTATGGATACAATATTACTGGAACATACCCACACAAAATCACACATTTGCTATACATGGATGATCTAAAACTACTGGCAGCAACAAATCAACAACTCAACCAATTACTAAAGATAACAGAAGTATTCAGCAATGATATAAGTATGGCTTTTGGAACAGACAAATGTAAGAAAAATAGCATAGTCAAGGGAAAACACACTAAACAAGAAGATTACATATTGGATAACCACAGCGACTGCATAGAAGCGATGGAAAAAACGGATGCCTATAAATATCTAGGATACAGACAAAAAATAGGAATAGATAATACAAATATTAAAGAAGAACTAAAAGAAAAATATAGACAAAGACTAACAAAAATACTGAAAACAGAATTGACAGCAAGAAACAAGACAAAAGCTATAAATACTTATGCCATACCAATATTGACCTACTCATTTGGAGTAGTGAAATGGAGTAACACAGACCTAGAAGCACTCAATACACTTACACGATCACAATGCCACAAATATAGAATACATCACATACATTCAGCAACAGAAAGATTCACATTAAGCAGAAAGGAAGGAGGAAGGGGATTTATCGATATAAAAAACCTACATTATGGACAGGTAGACAATTTAAGAAAATTCTTTATAGAACGAGCAGAAACTAGCAAAATACACAAAGCAATCACTCATATAAATACATCGGCTACACCACTACAATTTCATAACCACCTCTACAACCCTTTAGACCACATAACATCAACAGATACGAAGAAAGTAAATTGGAAAAAGAAAACACTTCATGGCAAGCACCCGTATCATCTAACACAGCGACACATCGATCAAGACGCATCCAACACATGGCTAAGAAAAGTGAGACAGAAGGATTCATGATTGCAATACAGGATCAAACAATAAACACCAGGTATTACAGCAAGCATATTATTAAAGATCCCAATACCACAACAGATAAATGCAGACTTTGTAAACAACAAATAGAAACAGTAGATCACATCACAAGCGGATGTACAATACTAGCAAATACAGAATACCCCAGAAGACATGACAATGTCGCAAAAATAATACATCAACAGCTTGCCTTACAACATAAACTTTTAAAACAACAAGTTCCTACATACAAGTATGCACCACAAAATGTACTGGAGAATGATGAATACAAATTATACTGGAACAGAACCATTATAACAGATAAAACAACGCCACATAACAAACCTGACATCATACTCACCAATAAAAAGAAGAAATTAACACAACTAATCGAAATATCCATACCCATTACAACAAATATACAAAAGAAAACAGGAGAAAAAATTGAAAAATACATCCAACTGGCTGAGGAAGTCAAAGACATGTGGCATCAGGATAAAGTTGACATCATACCAATTATACTATCAACTACAGGAGTCATACCACACAATATCCACCAGTACATCAATGCAATACAGCTACATCCAAACATATATATACAACTACAGAAATACGTAATTATTGATACATGTTCAATTACCCGAAAGTTCCTAAATGCAATATAGCACAAACCGTACAGTTAATAGGAAGTGACGCTTGATCAAGGTCCGCGTCACTTTCCATTCTCAACCAGACTTAACGTCTGAGAAAGTAAAGAAATAATAATAATAATAATAATAATAATAATAATAATAATAATAATAATGTATACGTCCTACAACAGTGTCGTGGCCATTATGACGCATAAAGCAATTTCTGGTCTGTTATGGGACTACCTACAGCTCGGGGAAGGAATTTTGACGAGATGTTTAAGAGCATGTGATGTACAGGGTAATTCCATGATGATGATACAATCTTTCGGGGATGATAGAGAAGGGTAAATGTATTAGCTTGAGATAAGGCACCATGGTCAGGAAACGACCGTGTCGAAAATCATTAGTGTAAATCGTTCTAATACTTCCGGCAGTGGACCTCTTCCACTGCAAGCTCTTTGCTTTCCATATTTTGAAAGGAGATACCATGGACCAAAACCAGAAAACATGTACTGTGAACATGCGCTCTAAACTGCATAACTTAAGAGCTCTGAACACTTCTCGCAGTCCGTAAGGAACGCATTTTAGAGCACAAGTTTACTAGATAATTTTTTTCTTGTTTGAGTCCATACAACCTTCTCCCAAAATATCAAAAGAAAAGGTTTCCAGAAGAAGAAATATGCTGTCAGAGGTATGAGAACGATTTTCGCTTATAGCTTTCGAGTCGGTCATTTCCAGCCAGCGTCCCTTACCTCAAACTGCAAGTTTGTAACACCACGGAAACGCCCCGTATATGTCGCTATTTGACTATCATAGATACGTAGTAAAAACTGTATCTGCAGTGGGAGGACAATACAAGGAAGAAGTTGTTCATATAGTCATTTCGGAAGCTGGATTTGGAAAAAAAGGTTGCGATTCTTGGAATTTAAATGATCAGTATTCCAGTCTTACAAAGTAGTGATAAGAGTAGTGATAATAGTAATGATCTTTCAATAATAGTTTCGTGACCAAAGTATAATTTATTGAACTCTTTTGTTTTGACACCTTAGAAAACATTTTACCTGTCAGTGGTTCCACTGATTAAGACACAATTTCTAGATGTGTGATGAATGGCAGTTTTCTCTACATGTAGAAAAGCGTGATCTGATGCAGATGATAGGAAAAAAAATCTCGTAATGTTCGAATACGGCCATTATTAGTGTGCTACTCAATACAGTCAGGTCGAGCAAATATTTATGCGTAACGTTGCAAAGCGATGTGAAGTGGAATGAGAACGTGAGATTGGTAGAAGGGAAGGCAAATTGTCGATATCGGTTGATTGGGAGAATTCTGGGAGAGCGTCGGTCGTCTATAAGGGAGACCTCTTTTAAAGCACTAGTGCGAACCATTCTTTAGTCCTGCCCGAGTGTTTGGGATTCACGCCAGGTCGAATTAAACGAAGACATGGAAGCAATTGGGAGGCGTACAGCTGGATTTGTTAGCGAATGGTTCGATCAACGCGAAAGTATTAGGGAGATGCTTCAGAAGCTCAATTGGTAATTCCCTGAGGGACTATGACGTTCTTTTAGCGAAACACTATTGAAAAAAGTTAGAGGGCCGGCATTCGTGGCTAGGCGCAGAACGGGTCTACTGCCACCAACGTACATTACGCTTAACCGCAAAGACAACAGGGAAATACGTTTCGTACGGAGGCGTGTAGATTATCGTTTTTGCATCGCTCCTGTCAGAGTGGAACTGGAAAGGGAGTAACTGGTAGTTTCCGTAGTATCTGCCTTGCGGAGTATGTATGTGGATGTAGTTGCAGAAAGAAATGCTCGTCACGTCGAACCAGGAAAAATGAGAGCATTATCTAGAAGTAACATGAATTAAGAGGCTGAGGGGCTTACAGGAAACGTTTCATTTCATGTCGAACACTTCAGACTGATATCCGTCCGTGTCTTTGTATTGATTTTAATGCGCAATCGCAGAGATGGGTATCTTCTAAAAACAAAACCACCTTACATGACAGATAATATCTAAAATGCTTAGGTCATAGCACTAAATGGTTCTGAGCACGACCGTACCGTAGATCCAATATTCAGCATTCATCTGTAGCACCGCATTACATAAGCTTCTACTTTCTCTTTGCCTGAACGTTTAACTATGCTGTGCTGTTTCTCGTTTAGATATGTATCTTACGTGATATTTAAGTAATAAATCACTGGTAGGAATTACAAACATGACAATATATAGTACACAATACTGTATATAAATATACAACTCATTGTATTTGTATGAAGGTGAGTCTAGGGCATTACTAATTTTATAGGGAGAAGGAAGGGAGAGGGAGTGGGGTGTTTTTACAACTCGCATTAATTGCTTGGAAGGTATATGTATAAAGGAAACCTGAGCATATTTTCTTACAATGTAAAACTCAAAACTATTGACATTTATGTTTATCACCAAACACTGCGTACCGAGCTAGGTGGCGTAGAGTGGTTAGCGCACTGGACTCGCATTCGGGAGGACGACGGTTCAAACACGTGTCCGGTCATCCTGATTTAGGTTTTCTGTGATTTCCCTAAATCACTCCAGGCAAATGCCAGGATGGTTCCTTTGAAAGGCCACGGCCGGCTTCCTTCCCCGTCATTCCCTATTCGGATGGGACCGATGACCTTGCTGTTTGGTCCCCTCCCACAAACAAAGGCCTGCCTACTATATGCGATGTACTTAACAGAGTAAGTGTAGTTCGGATAAGATACGTACTTACTTTGCTGTCACGCAGGTAACTTACAGATACATGTGAATACTTTCTGTACTTCCACTTGTGATACTAACTGGAAAACGAGGAAAAACATCGCGAACTGAAGGTGCATCTGGTATTTTCAGTCTTAAGGATAAAAGCGGATAATTGTGAAATAGTTTTGAGACTACACATCAACTCTGGATACCCGTGGTACCAATCCATGTCAGTGACACGCTGTGCTTTTCTTCAAAGCGCAGTGTTTTGAAGTGAGATGCCTAGATCTACTTCATGGCACACGTAATTGAAGAGCTATGTGTCTTCGCAAGTTCCGTGAGAGATAAAGCCGTCGCCTGTTGCTGTATTTATCTTGAAATAAATGCTCAGTCAGTGCCTAAAGAATGAGGCATCGCCCATATTCCGCGTAACTTAAGCTGGTGTCTTTTCATTATCACTCCTGGATGACGCTCTCTTAACAGGTAATTCGACTGTCGTAAAGTGGTTCTTTCGAAGGTAGTGCTTTGTTTGCGATAAGTGCGTAGCTGCGCAACAAAACTCATCCTGGTCCTACGATGGTCATCACCTTGTCACCTTGTCACCAATACTGGATTTTTTCTTGTTACGTACTCTCAATCTCGTACTGCGGAGGCAGGGCGTTTTGACCAGTCGCGAACTTAGGCTTTAGTCTCCGTTTCCTAACTAGTTTTATGCGAGTGCTGGCCAAGTTTCCTAAAGTAGTCTGCAAAGATTTGCGCCGAAAGTGAGCGCATGGTCTTCTGTCTAAAGAAATGTTTCCTCGGTTACTCTGTGACAATTTTGGTGAGTCATGCAGTACGTTACCTGGATGGTAGGCTTCTAATGTCAAAACGGATTGTTTTGTTATCTCCGTCTTGACTTAAAAATATCTCTCTCTCTCTCTCTCTCTCTCTCTCTCTCTCTCTGTCTCCAAACCGACGTCAAGCTGTACTTCTCCCTTTTGGCGTGCTGCTGAGTGCTGAAAACTCGACAGTAGACTGCTTCTATGCACGCTACTAAACGAGAGAATTTTCTTCTTTCGTAAACCACATATAACAACTTCAAACAGTTCTGTTTTAAATTGTTGATGGCGTACAGCAACCAGCCACAAATTGATTTCAGATTACTTTATTCAAAAAATACCGTTATCGGTTTCGAATTTTTTTTACAATTAATTATCAGACAGTTTTTTCATGCTGTGACTTGTATCTCTATCGTATAAAATAGGTTTGTTGTGATGTAATTCGCAAAAGCCCATGTTTTTATCGTTTGTCTGCATTTAATGTAATGTAAGACATTATTTCAGTCTAACATAACAGTAATTTACGTTTCCTTCCCCCTATTAAAAAAAACCTCATCTTTGTACGGTTGCACTGTAGTATCTTTGATACTTATGTCTTTGCAAACTGTATATTTGTTTTCGTATGTTATAAATCAAAACATGTGGTATGTTTGTGACTGTGAAAAGACAGACATCCTTGAGAACGTATTCCATTGCAAGGAAACTGCTAATATAAATGCACCAGATGGACATTTCACTTAAGTTGCATTACAACACAAATATGTATCGCAACGAGTTTGGTTACACGTTTGT
Source organism: Schistocerca nitens (assembly GCF_023898315.1). Taxonomy (NCBI): domain Eukaryota; kingdom Metazoa; phylum Arthropoda; class Insecta; order Orthoptera; family Acrididae; genus Schistocerca; species Schistocerca nitens. The sequence goes on from NC_064618.1 coordinate 436,834,889, forward strand.
AATTTGTAAAATGATATTTATTCTGGGGCAGCTCATAGAAAATCAATGTGTAATATGTATTGATGAAAGCATAAACCGTCTGGTGGTTTGTAAAAAAAATCGAAACCGGTGACGGTACTTTTTGAATGAAGTAACCTGAAAACAATTCGGGGCTGGTTGCTCTATACTGTCAACAGTTTATTTTAAATGAGAGCCACATCTCCAACGATGACTGTATATGACAAAATTGCATTAAGTTCTCTCTCCGGTTGACGAGTGTGTTTCAGATACATACACAGCGATCAGTCACAGGTCAAAGCAGCGTTACCTACCTCGCACTTTCGTTTTTCCGTACCTTTTTTATGCAGTGTCATAAGCCTTCTTCCATGGGGGCCGGCGCAACTCCGAGGCGGGGGATCAGCTGCACGGAGGAAACACAAAGAACCTCAAGTGTGGCCAAACGCAATCCGCCGCCAGCGTCTCGCCGTCCAATATCAACGCCGCCTACCTTGCCACTCAGTCAACAAGCACGTACAGAAAAACTCCGCGGTCAACACGCGTGTCCCGCTTTTCAATCTACCTTAAATAATTTTTTTCAACAGATGATGATGATGATGATGATGATGATCATTCTTCGGTCCTAAATATCCTGTAGTGATACGTTACACTGTACCAATAGCTTCCTTACTGCGACATCACAGGGCAAAGAAGCTGCATCTGCTGACAGAAGAAATTGTTTCTTTCGTATGATCAGTACTACCTATCTCGTCGTCTTATGTTTTCTTCTGGAGAACGTTGTTTGTTACTCTTAAGAGAGGAATCACTGCTGATAACACGTCGATGATTAGGTGAACCCTTTAGTACATGTGATTCTGAAGGATGATTCAATCTTTCAAACATCACAAAACTCTGTAGCGTCTCACACTATCTGTGTATTACAGTGTTCAAAAATGGTTCAAATGGCTCTGATCACTATGGGACTTAATATGAGTTCATCAGTCCCCTAGAACTTAGAACTACTTAAACCTAACTAACCTAAGGACATCAACACATCCATGCCCGAGGCAGGATTCGAACCTGCGACCGTAGCGGTCGCGCGGTTCCAGACTGTATCGCCTAGAACCGCTCGGCCACCCCGGCAGGCTACTACAGTGTATTGAATCAATAGATATGAGCGTCACTAACATGTGAACTGCCGGCCGGGGTGGCCGTGCGTTTCTAGGCGCTACAGTCTGGAACCGCGTGACCGCTACGGTCGCAGGTTCGAAACCTGCCTCGGGCATGGATATGTGTGATGTTAAGTTCCATAGTGCTCAGAGCCAGCCAACATGTGATCTGTTTCGCTCAGCTTCCGAATGTAAATTCGTATGAGGTAGAAGAGTGTTCACACGCTTGTGCTTTACTCCCATTCTGTTTCTAGGAATATCCTCAGAGAAATCGAAGGCCGTAGACTTGTATTTCAAACAAACCTAGACACGCATAGAGAGAAAGAATACACAATTACATAATCTTTGCCTAATACTGGTTTTATTACCAGACGTAAGATCCTCATAATATATAAATAAATCAAAATAAAAACTGAATCTACCTATACTCTCTGCAATGCATAAAAACAGTGTAGATCATTTACTGTTCCCTTAGTTACGCAACGCACAATTCAGTGTAACAGTCTAACCAATAAAGAAAATGTTGTATTTTACAGAAATTCATTGTTCGGAAGCGAAGCGCCCATCACTTTCTCACTTCCACAAATCGTCGGGCCGTTATGAATCGGACCGTTTTCGTACATGAGAATTCCGATTTGTCTTTGTATTCACCACACAGATCTTCACGCGTCATAGTAACATAGCACTAAGTAGACTCCGAAATGCAGCTGCCTGCAGTACTCAGCATAGTGTGAAAAAGTCGTGGATGCAAAACTTAACGAGAAGAAAAACTAAGTAAATATTAAGAAATTGATATAATATTGGCTGTTAGATTTAGCCTCAGAAGGTTTATCAGCTCAGCGATGTACTCAGAATGACTTAATTTTCGGTAAATTAAGAAAGTCTAATCCTCTAACCAATTAAAATTGATATGACAGTTTTTGCAAAATAGAACAAATCAGTGACACATCGCGTCCCCCAAGGAGATGTCATAGGCCCTCCGTTGTTCCTGATCTATGCAGATAATTTAGGAGATAATCTGAGGAGCCATCTTAGATTGTTTGCAGATGACGTTGTCATTTACCGCCTGGTAAAGACATCAGAAGATCAAAATTAATTGGAAGAGAGAACTGTATCGTGCGAAAAGTGACAAGTGACCCTAAGTAATGAAAGGTTGTCCACATGAGCTCTAAAAGGAATCCGTTGCATTTCGGATGAACGATAATGCACACACATCTAAAAGCTGCCAAATCAAATACCTAGGAATTACAATTACGAACAACTTAACTTCGATCACATACATAATGTTGTGGTGCAGGCAAGCCGCATACTGCGTTTTACTGGCAGAAAACCAATAAGGCAATAATCCACTACTCTTGCCCGTCCTCTAGTAGAGTATTGCTGTGCGGTTTGGGATCCTCGCCGTATAGGATACACTGAGGACATCGAAAAAGTTGAAAGAAGGGCAGCTGTTTTTGTGCTATCGCGAGACTCTCACGGATATGGTACACGAGCTGGCGTGGCAAGGAATTTTTGGTTGCGGCTAGATCTCAGTTTCTGCTCTCATTATGAATCATTTTAATTGCCGATCTCATAAAATGGCACCTGTTAGTAACAACTTCTATTCCATGCCAAAACTCGGTACGAAGTAATAAAATAAATATTTCTACTCGAGACGTAATTAAGATTCTGAACATTTATTAACTGTCTTACTTAACAGACAAAAAAAGTCCCTAGGTTTCCACGTTTAAAATAATTTAAATCAATATTGGTACATCGACCAAGTTTACATTCAAACGCGGGTGCAACAGATCACACAAAACGTCTATTCATAATTATTCTGACTAGTTTCAGCGTCAAAACAGTTTCGTCAGTAGTCATAATCTTTGAAAGAAAGTTTGGATCGCTTAAAGCAGTTGTTTAACTTTTGTGCAGTCGTGGCACAAACTTCGCCGCAGTGCTCAAGTTAAGTTAGTGACTTCACACGTTCACATATGCTGTAATCTGTTCCCAAGCTGCTTCAGAGATCTTCGTCTGTCTACGATTCTTGCAGAATCAGTTTTGGTGTGATGCCAGTTGGCGCCCGACCCCAACGGTAATCATCAGTAGATGTTCGTCCGTTTTTAATTACTTATGTTAGTCGTAAGTTTGTGTCTGACCTAGAGCGTTGTCTTCGAAAGCTTGCTTCAACATTCGGTGCTTTTCCACAGTGCTTTTCCCAAGCTTAAAACAAAACTTCAAGCAGACATGCTGCTCTGTCAGGCTGACCACTGCAAAAATCACACACACATGGAAACACAACAACTTGAAATATGCTTGCCAACAACTAACCTAACAAGTCGGATAGCAACCGGCTAGTTGCCAAAGCGAGCCAGGAAGGATGTGTGGGTAGATATTTAATGGTTATTTAGTGCACTAGTAGAAACTTTAGGATATCACTTTCTGTTATTGTGGGAAAATAGCGAGAATGGATTTACATCTGATGAAATTACTGAAATACCTCGATCATTCGTAGATGCTCTCTTCCCAGCATAAACCTATTAAAGAAAAGCAAGACAGTCCTGAACCCGATGACTGCTTAGGATACAGAAACGCTTTGTTAGGTATCACATTCTTTCTTCTCTCCTACCTAAATTTCTACCTCCATCCCGGATTCTGAGAACAAACTTAATATATTTACATGTTCGTTGGTAGCTTAATCATCTGTCCCATACACATGAAGGTCAATAGATGGAGAACCCAATCGTATTTTTCAAGGGTGTGATGGAACTGGACTCCGTTTCGTTGCAGGAAAATGTAAACCAGGTTGACTGTGCGAGTATTTGAACTCTGCGTTTCCCTCGAATGCTGGAGTGCCTTTAATCACTACTCCACCTAACTGTCGAATACAATTTGAATCAAATTTAGGATGTAACCAAACGATTAGTAATAACGAATAAATACTGTGTGTTTTGGTTTCTCCATTACTGACTCCTCGATTTGTCTGACCTCGGCTATTTCATTCCGGCACATGACATACTGCAACCCCTCCCCCCCAAACACACACACACACACACACACACACACACACACACACACACACACACACACACAGTGGGAGAAAAGTTAATGGTATACATTTTGTGTACATTGGAACATACTTATAGGACACAATGCGGAATGCAAACTATCGAATATTTAATTAGAAGATTCGATATGTATACAGTGACTGAAAAGTAAACCGTTTGCTGAGAGAGAAAAGAAATTAAAATTTCAACATTTTTCATTGGCTCCTTTCCCTACTATAAAGTCCCAATTGTTAGCAATGCGAAGTAGGCTTTGGACACCTGAGTGCTGTACTAAGCATGAATCTACTGGAGGCGGTATGCCATTGCCTTCCTTCCACCTACAGCCTGCCTTAACCAGCCAGTTATAGGTGAACCTACAGTATGACATGGCCTCCGAATAACAATGTAACTGTACATTGCCAGAGAAGTGATCAGAACAGATAAAAATCATGAAACTAACCGGTGATCTAATCTGAGACCTCTGGGTCTATAGTCTGTCACACACACATCGAGTCACACCTTTTAGTTTACTAAACGTGAAAGTGACATAGCTTTACCAAAAGCTGCGCAAGGCTGTTCTCGAGGTCGGCAATTGAGAGGCCAGTGTGACGTAGAAGCGAAACTGGTGACGCGGTTCACCGGGTACCTGAAGACACCCGTTGTTGCCTAAGCTAGAGGTCGGAGGCGAGAAACGGCCGGCGGAGCCGCGACCTCATGTTCGCACGTGATTCACAGGTAGAAACTATGCGTCACTGCAATGACGAAATCGTACTGGCTTTCTGGTGACGTCACGTGGGCCTCCGTAAGGGCGCTCGCATTCCAGTTTGTTACAGTCCCTTCGACCAGAAAAGATCTGCGACACCTGGCTATACAAATTTACGGTACTTCTCCACCTAAGATAAAAATTATTTCATCATTTTCACTTTTTAGAAAAACGGCAAGTCATTGTTACTTGATCACTGTTACTGTTAAGTAGCAGAATCTTTATAACATGTGAATTACAACACTTAAAAGATAGAAGGGAGAAATATCTTACTGCAAGTAGTGCAACCTGTCCTCTAGATTAAGCCAATCAAACAAACCTGCTCCTCAAAAAGAGCGTACTTACATTTACATGACATCGAATATTATGGTATACCCTCATAATAAGCTAATAAAGTATCACAACGTATCAAAACGCAAAGGTTAGGAAAAAAAAATCGGATGTAGTGGGACGCGAACCACCAACACATCACACATTCGAGACAACTATGTGACTCTACTTAATGAGCTAAATCGATCACAAATGTATGAGTGATTATATGTAGCATCTTAGCGTCTCCTCGACACTTTAATCGTAGCTGTATTACTAACTGAAATTTAATTATAACAAATTGTACAAAGAACAATGCGTTCTTAATGGATCCTCAACATGCCGTTGCTTGAAATGGCATACTCCCATTAGACGCAAGTTACTATAATTCTTTTACCACGAATAATACTTTTATCGTTACTTTATTACAACTAATCATACAGTTAACGACGGGTTTTCGAGAGGTCCTCAATTTGCTGGTTCTCAGAAACGGCATGTTGCAACTGAAAGCCAATATGGCTCTGTACTGAAGGGAGATGGTGTGCACTTGACGTAGGTGACGTTCCGCCTTCTCATTGGTCAAGGTTTAACCGCCTTTCAGAATGTCTGACATGATAGGTATTTCTCTTCACGTTCGGAACGACTGCACGACATGCTGTTCCACGCTATGACGTCAGAAACTCGGCACCCTCAACGTCCAAGGTTCGGATGTACGGTAAGCTTTGCTACATTCTTTCGGACGGATACCACAGTCGTACAAAATTTCTGAACTGCTGTAATTATTACTTTCCATTACTGGCCAGTTTCTCCTGATACGTCATTATCAAGCAGTAATTGAAATGCAAGTTGTCAAGCTGTCAAATTGTACGCAGTACTAGTTGTCTAAGCTTTAACTTTGTTCGTCATATGCTGGTGGCTGGATATCTTAATGACTTGTCGTCGTGCACCTTTCTGAAAAATGGTATGATCGCTGAAGTTAGCCGGTAGTGGGAAATAATAATTACAGTAGAAGGCAGAAATTTTATCATTTCAAAGGTATGTTCAGTGTTAAAACTGTCTGTAGTTTTCTGTTTCTTGTGATCTTTGAGGTCACCTTGGTGATATTGGCAATTCCAAATTTTCACCAGAGTTAATTAGCATTTCATGCACTATCGCAACTTACAGCTTCTCTTAGTGTTCAGAATAGACGAGATGATATTACAACATGTACTAAAGTGTAGTCCAAGGACATACATCATCTGATTGGCGAAATAAACACTGCAGTAAAATGAAAGAGACGGGAAAATTGGAACTATCTACTCAGTTCAGGCAGAAGGCGACAAAATGGAGTAAATCAGCGATCGTGAAGTTTCTCCTCTTCTTGAAAGAATCGAACTCTCATGTTTAAAATAGCTTCCAACGTATTGAGTAATTTAAGAGTTAATGTTGCTAAAAACATGACGCTGAACACCTGAAACCTTTATGGGTGAAGGCGCAAAACCTTAATTATGTTTGTGGTTTTAGTTTCGGAGTAAATACCAAAACTGACGTTTTAACGCTTCAACAATGAACGCTGGTAAATGGTAAACAGCTTTCCTTTCATTATTTTGTTGGGCCGTAATCGAGGAAAAGTTTAGGAAAGATTTGATACTACGTTTAAAATTTGTTTGGAAGTCGCTAAATGCTCTCACTCTTGAATACTGGACTAATATAGTCTGAGTAATGTGTGCTCCGTGAACTATGCTGCCTCAAGACGTATTCGTACTTTCTATCTTTCTTACTTGGCTTTTGTGTTAAACCTTTAACGTATGATCGTACCTGTTAATGGGCAGAATGTGGGGCAAGGCAGTTTGCAGTAATATATGCGAACTCTGTAACATGGAAGGCTTGTTTGGACCGAGTGACCGTGCCCTTCTGGCTACTGAACATTACTCATAAAGTGTGGCATTCTGTCATTAATATTAGATTGTATTTTTACATTATATTGTGTTTTAGCGTTGTTTACTCGGATGGATAAATAAATAAATGAGCACGTTATGACAGCATTTTAAATTCGGTCAATAATTATATGAAATACGGAAAATGGAAATTTTTGTCGCTCCTGTAAGCCGTTAGATAGACAACCTGTAATTGAGACTGTGGAACTGTTTTAGCTGTTTAGTAATACAGATAGCTATTAGCAGCTCTATACGGGATAGCGTTGCAGCCCCCCTTCAGGACAGTTGAACCAGAGATCTCTGTAGTTAGATGGTTCACCGAGATGTGTTGAAAATATGGCGAATATATGTTTGTGGATTTAATTAACACTTCTTGGTGAATACAGTCACAGACGTTCTTGAAGTTTAATGTTTGGTGAAAGTCCAGAAAACGAACAACAGATTTCGGCGCTCAAGACATTTCAAGACGGCTAAGGAAGCCGAGCAAATATCCCGTAAAATGATAAAATTAACAAGACTGCTCATTCAGTTATCTGTTGACTAACCGTTTGGTGATTACGCTTTATTAAAGACGAATGGAGAAGCGCGATACCGAAAAAGGTGATCCAGTGATGAAAACAATAGTTAGTAGGCTGGAGGTGGTTTCGTATCCTCTTCCGGCAGCCCATATTTTAGTTTTCTTAATTCATCATGAATCACTCAAAGTTACTGCCTGGTTGGTTACTTCAAGAATGAAGACGAATGCCGGCGTCATTAATGGGTAACCTTGATAACCTCATTGTTGAAGGAGGTTAAACACAAAACATCGTTCCTTCCTTCCTTCCGATGAACTTTAGAAATGAGGATTTTATAGTTAATTTTACCGGTGTTGTAAAAAGCCTTTCCAATCTTACGTCATCGCCATGAAGAATGAGTCCTACTGCTGCCTCACCTCACGTGATTTCATACTCCCGGCCTAAAGCTCACTGCCGTATGTTTTCCCTACAAGGAGACACTTCAGTCACGTCCTATAGATAAAATGACGGCGACAATTCCACAAAGTCGTTGTAGCGCCCAAGTAGATTGGAACCAAGTACGGATCCCGTCTTTTTAACGAATATGCACTGCTAAGATATAGAATAACAAAGTCTGGACATCACGGACGGGTGTCCTTTAAAGTACTCGGGTAGTCACATTTATTTCAGAGGACGCAGGCTCTCAGTGGGCTTTTATACCTGCGGTGAGATATGGGTGACCCAGTACCACCATTGGTAACGGAAAAGAAATAGTTGTTAAGATGTCATTAATTTTCCGACAACTGTAGAATTTTGTGTGCAGTAGTGTTTACATAGATAAGCCTTAATACGAAGTCTGACAGTAATTAAAGGCTGTGAGAAAGAGTGTACGCAAGATCTGAGCTAAGGAAAGCGGGGTAGGGTCGGTGGTGGGGCAGGGGCGAGAGTGCCGGCGGCGCTACTCATATTAATTTCGCAGTGAATTAGAAGGGTGTGTTTTACTTCGCGGCAAATGCTTCTTGATACACTTGCAACCACTCTGTGTCGAATATATTATCTGGCAGGTCAGGATACGAATTCTGTTCGGAATGTGCAAATTAAAAATTGTGGAGGGAGGGGTGGGAGGCATGGGGTCTCACGTGTCCCTCGCTGATTACACACTTAGCAGTGGCGACAGGCAGAGCTTACGGGCACGACACAACAGATTTTTTGCCAAGCGGTTGTCCATTGCTGAAGTGGAAGCGACTGCCTTTTATTAACGAGCCGCGTCACTTCGCAAGGCAAAGGCTAAAAAACATTCGCACGTGGAAGCGAGTGAAGTTCCGTAGAGGACGTCGCTGCTTCTGTAATCTGGACCGACATTATATCTCGTTTTAAATTTGGCTCGATTCTCCACATCGCTTTTTTCCAAAAGCATTTTTTACTTACCGTCCTAATCTAGTCCAGCTTAGTGAAGTGTCGCCTGTAATGACCATCGTAAGCTGAAAAGGTGGTTCTCAAACCACTTCCTGAGCGTCCTGATTTCATTGTTTCCTGAAGGAACGAGAAGAAGAACTTGTAGAAAATTGTAGCGAAATGAAGGAAAACCTGCAGAGCATCGACGCTTAGTGCAGCGACAGACAGAGGACTCCCAGCATAAAAAAATGTAACTTACCATGCATAAATAGGCAGAAAGACCAATTATTGTATGATTAAACGATTACAGAACAAACACTGGACGCAGTCACATCCATAAAACATGCTGGAGTATCCGTGCCGAGCGATTTCAAATTAAAAGACCACAAAAAACTATACAGCAGTTAATGTAAATGCTAGAGTGAGATTCATTGGAAGAATCGTCAAATTTATGCCAAGCACAAATGAGGTAGCTTAGAAAAACATTGTTCTACCATTACTTGACTACTACTCGTCAGCCTGGGATACGTATCACATAGAAGTGATAGAGAAGGTACAAAAAAGGGCAGCGCGTTTCGTCACAGGTTCATTTAGCAAGCGCTAAAGTCTCACGGAGGTCCTCGGCCAACTCCAGTGGCAGACGCTGCAAGAGAGGCGTTCTACATCACGGTGTGATTTGCTGTACAAGTTTAGAGAGCGTACGTTCCTCGAAAAGTCAAACAGTATGTTACTTCCTCCTGCGTATATTTCGCGAAAGCATCATAGACACATCCGAGCTCAAAAAATGGTTCAAATGGCTCTGAGCACTACGGGACTTAACAACTGAGGTCATCAGTCCCCTAGAACTTTCAACTACTTAAACCTAACTAACCTAAGGACATGACACGCATCCATGCCCGAGGCAGGATTCGAACCTGCGACCGTAGCGGTCGCGCGGTTCCAGACTGAAGCGCCGAGTACCGCTCGACCACAGCGGCCGGCATCCGAGCTCAGACGGGGGCTTACGACACCGTTCTTTTCGCGTGCCTTTCGTTATTGGAACAGCAAAATGTGGAAGTGACAGTGGGACACAAAGTAACCTCCGCCACACACCGTAATGTGACTTGCGGAGTATAGATGTAGATGTAGAGAAGAAAATTCAAAGTTTCTTGGTGAAAGTCTCCCGCTGTTCTTCTAAACCATGTCACGTGAATATACTAAAGCTGACTTCAGCAAAGTCACATCTAGTTGCAAAGTGCTGGGGACACCTACTGAACGCCGCCCCCCCCCCCCCCCCCCCCCCGCGGGAAAAATTGTTTTTGCGACCCAGCTGTGATGTCATCCCCCGCCACGCACGCGCACACACACACACACACACACACACACACACACACACACACACACACACTCGTCAATTCAGTGTCAGTCTTTGGCAAGCCAGAACATGTAATGGACACTGATTAGTAGCATGTGTACAAAAGACTATTAGTCTGCAATTTGAAAACAGTTCATACGTTAGCCGCTGTTGTCCTTGCAACTGAAAACACAAGATACCTTTCGATTCTAAAAGCTTACAGTAACGTTGTACCGGCCTCCAATTCACGATGTTTGCCCTCGTGTAACTGATTAATCTCAACAACTACTGAAAATATGAAATAGAAAATATTCACGTGTATCGGGATGTTACCCGCATGACAACAAAATATAAAAAAAAAACTCTTAAAGCAATACTCGGTTCATATATTGTAGGTAGCTGGTACCAATTATAGAGCATTACATTTGTGTCTTTGTCAAATACTTCCTGCCAAGTCCAGTTCATATTACGAATGAGGCAGATTCGTTCGTAAGTAGCATTTTTGATAAGTACATACGGAAGTGACTAAATTGTTTAGCATCTGTTGGTTGGTAGCGTAATGGACAACATGAAAAAGATTTCACGAAGCTGAAGAATCCATGTGCTTAATTGCTAATTCAAAATACCTTTCCAGTAGCTGCGAGATTCCATTATTCCATAAAGAACAGTGGCTCAGATAAACGGAAACTAGAGCCCAGTGTATAATCATAAACCAACAGAGAACGTTGCCATCGTTGAACATTTACCGCTGTACATGTTAATAGTGACGGCGACGTTGAATCGACACAATTCCGCAGTGCACCTGTCGAGTTAATTTCATCATACACTTACAGCCACTACATCTGTCAGTTCCACTAAGAGGAGGGAGCGTCTGTGATTATTAATCTGATCAAATGACTCGCGGTTAGACAGCTGCCGGATCAGGGCTTGGACTTCCTTCGTTATGCAATCAGTTTGCGTCCTCAACTAACGACAGTCGTCGCTTCTCCAGCCTTGAACTTCACTGCACGCTGACGCAGCGATACATTATTTGTTTGACAAAGAGGCGCACACGGGGGCCTAGGCCAGGGGAAGAAAAAGAAAAACATGAGCCGAACTTGTGAAACTCGTTAAAGCAAACTGGCTGTTCTGCGTCAGAGATTACCAGTGTAATTGCTTCATTATAACTTCGTATAACATCATCTTCCCGGTGATCCGAATTTTGCTTCTCCACTGATTTATCCCACCGAAGAATGGTCGAATTTTGCGTATTAATGGACATAACTAACATTAAATTGTAACTTTCTCGAAAAAATGGTGGCTAACTAATCAGTTGTGGATTTAGAACCAATATGACAGTTTGAATACTCGTAGACTTAGAGAAAGCTTTTGACAATGTTGACTGGAATACTCTCTTTCAAATTCTAAAGGTGGCAGGGGTAAAATACAGGGAGCGAAAGGCTATTTACAATTTGTACAGAAACCAGATGGCAGTTATAAGAGTCGAGGGACATGAGAGGGAAGCAGTGGTTGGGAAGGGAGTAAGACAGGGTTGTAGCCTCTCCCCGATGTTATTCAATCTGTATATTGAGCAAGCAGTAAAGGAAACAAAAGAAAAATTCGGAGTAGGTATTAAAATCCATGGAGAAGAAATAAAAACTTTGAGGTTCGCCAATGACATTTTAATTCTGTCAGAGAGAGCAAAGGACTTGGAAGAGCAGTTGAACGGAATGGACAGTGTCTTGAAAGGAGGATATAAGATGAACATCAACAAAAGCAAAACGAGGATAATGGAATGTAGTCGAATTAAGTCGGGTGATGCTGAGGGAATTAGATTAGGAAATGAGACACTTAAAGTAGTAAACGAGTTTTGCTATTTGGGGAGCACAATAACTGGTGATGGTCAAAGTAGAGAGGATATAAAATGTAGACTGGCAAAGGCAAGGAAAGCGTTTCTGAAGAAGAGGAATTTGTTAACATCGAGTATAGATTTAAGTGTCAGGAAGTCGTTTCTGAAAGTATTTGTATGGAGTGTAGCCATGTATGGAAGTGAAACATGGACGATAAATAGTTTAGACAATAGAGAATAGAAACTTTCGAAATGTGGTGCTACAGAAGAATGCTGAAGATTAGATGGGTAGATCACATAACTAATGAGGAGGTATTGAATAGAATAGGGGAGGAGTTTGTGGCACAACTTGACTAGAAGAAGGGACCGGTTGGTAGGGCATATTCTGAGGCAACAAGGGATCACAAATTTAGCATTGGGGGGCAGCGTGGAGGGTAAAAATCGTAGAGGGAGACCAAGAGATGAATACATTAAGCAGATTCAGAAGGATGTGGGTTGCAGTAAGTACTGGGAGATGAAGAAGCTTGCAGAGGATAAGGTAGCATGGAGAGCTGCATGACCAGTCTCAGGACTGAAGACCACAACAACAAGAGTCAAATCCGTGGGACAGACTAATGTAGGTCTTACTACATAGTCATGATGCGACCATTTCTAGAGCGATGAGAGTTTCGCCCATAACGGACGGCATTGAGGGCTGCGACTGTTGATAAATACAGATAAAATAGTTCCTACGTCAGTCACTTGTTTATTTTGCCACTACGCGTTTAAATGATTCGCACCATCATCTTCAGGTGGAGAATTATTTATTTACATGGCTGCTGTTGAAGAGTTTTCGCAGTCACAGACCAAGGGCAGTGTAGATTATTTTGCGTCTTTTACTAATGCTCAAAATTGTTGATTCTGAAAAGGCACTTAAGAGGTTAATTTTTTTTTGTTTATGTGTAAAATTTTAGATCGTTATTAGTGTTGGGGCTCCTTGTGGTAGACAAGACGTCGAATTCAGAGACGCCCTGCGAACTGTACCTACTAGTTGTGACATTTCTGTGTAAGACGTTCGCAGCAACATAAAACATACTCATTGACATAATTTTACAGTACTGATATGTCTACTGTCCAGAGAGAGAGAGAGAGAGAGAGAGAGAGAGAGAGAGAGAGAGAGAATTAGGTTATAAAGAAACCCGTAAGTCTGAAAACGTTCCATCTGATTTCTGCCTTTTATACGGCCGTTTACCATTTCTTCGAGCAGAAGCTTCACACCTCGTATATTCATGTGAAAACGTTAAATTGTCAACAGCAATTACTGTGAGCGAATGGAACAAATTTGTTTCCTATCAAGACACGCACCACATACTGTCGATTGTCGTTCAGATATTTACAGTGAAATATAGATACAAAGATAGATCCACGAGGATAATAAAGCAAACTATTTGAAATTATTCTGTAACTAGTCACTGGGGACGACGGCTTCCTTATTCCAAAACACCTGAGTGACATACATCGGTAACATTCCAACTGTTCTAAATCTGCCGAAGCCTTCTGTTGGTGATGTGACTGTGAAGCGATAACTCGGAGAAACAATGACCCCTAAACAAAGAACAGGCAGACCCCATATGCTGACCGACAGCAACCGTCGAACATTACGGAGAGTGGCTGTAGACAAATGCACGAAATTGGCGGAAGGAATCGCTGGCGAGTTCCAAAGTGCTACCATCAGTCCAGTGAAGCACACTGTATGTAGCGAGTTCAAGAGAATGGGGGTACAGTGGTCGAGCAGCTCCTCATAAGCCACACATGTCTGTGGGCAGTGCTAAATGTCGATTGAGGTGATATAAAGGGCGACGCCATTGGACAGTGGATGACTGGAGTGATTAATCGTACTGTGTCCTGGGATAGCTAGGGTTTGGCAAATGCCTCGAGAATGTTACTTGCCATCGTGTGTAGCGCTAACAGCTAAGTACGGGGGAGCTGGTTATACGATATGAGGCCTTTTTTGTGGGTATGGAGTGTTCCCTTTATTGCGCTTGAGAAAACTCTGAATGCGGGACAGAAACATTTTACAGTATCATGGATTTCGTACGGTACAGCAACAATTCGGAGACGGTGATGGTTGTATCAGTATTGACAACCCACCCTGACATAAAGCAGCATCTGTGAGGCAATGGTTGAAGGACGATAACATTCCAGAAATGAACTTAAACCCAAAGAGACGCCTTTGAGATGACTTTGAACGTAGACTTCGCTCCAGACCACAGCGTCCATCATCGGTAACTTCTCTTGTTTTGGCTGTTGAAGAAAGGACTGCCATTCCTCCACAGACATTGAGACACATTGAAACTGTCGCGAGCAGAACTGGAGCCGTCGTAAATCTGAAGGGTGGACACACCCCCTATTAATGTCATCTAACACGTGTCCAGATACTTTTTATCAGATAGTGTATATTATAGCAAGCGTAACATTGTTAACCTGCGGTTTGTGAGGTTACATTTTTTATCTAAACTATTTATATTTTACATCTCGAAATGTTTGTTGTAATACTCATACTACATGCTTCTGGAATGTTGTCGGTTCCATCTAATGTACCTATGGGGCTGCTCCTAAAGCTTAAAGAATTGGCTAAAAATGATAAAACAAATCTACGATAATGAACGAAGCAGACGAAATGAATTAAAATTTGTGCAGCAATGTTGACTATCGTACTGCGGTGGTATAATGGTTAGCATTTCTGCCTAGCAAGCAACAAGACCCGGGTTCGAGTCCCGGCCGCAGCACAAATTTTAATTCATTTCGTCTGCTTTGACCATTATCGTTGATAACAGAGACTTAAATGTCTCAGGGAAAAATTTAATTATAAGATAAAGCAAATATCTCAAGTCCATCTTGTTTCTGCTATACGCTAGGGGGATTAAATATTCCGATCCCAGGAAACGTGGCCGTGCAGTGGTAAAACTGGTTTCACATTCGAAATGGTGGCGGTTCAAATCCCCGTGCAGCCATCAAGATATAGGTTTTTCAGCGATTTTCCTAAATAACTTAAAGCGAATGCTGGGATGTTTCCTTCGAAAAAGTATCTTCCCTATTCGGAACTTGCGTTCAGTGTCTAATGAGCTCCTCGTCGATGGGACCCAAATGTTCCTTCGTCCCTCGATTTCTTAGTTTTTGATCTAAGCTTTTTCAAAATACCAGAGTACTAAATTGCGCCCAATTGTATCTGTTTGCACCACCCCTATGTTGTTAAGGATACTTTGAACGTTGTTAACGCTGTTGCTGTTTTGTAAATCTAATCTCGGACGGACGTCTGCTGCCGCCTAAAAACTCGTAAACATCTCAACAACAAAATATTAGCTGACTGTCGATACTTTTTCTGTAGCCATCCTCAATTTCCGCGAAAGTGTCTGCGTTCCACATCATCTCCGATAGACAATGACTTCATTCTCTTTTTTTCTTTTGTGACTGACCATGGTTAACTGATGAACATTTTGTCAAGGATACCTCATCTCGGATCGCCTTTACGGACATTCTCTACGGTCTCCCACAATAGCAGCCGTAACGTGACGAAGATCTTTCA
The DNA here is from genome assembly GCF_023898315.1 of Schistocerca nitens. NCBI lineage: Eukaryota > Metazoa > Arthropoda > Insecta > Orthoptera > Acrididae > Schistocerca > Schistocerca nitens. The sequence goes on from NC_064618.1 coordinate 436,850,663, forward strand.
TTTGTGAAGAGAATGACAGCTAATGCATTGATTCGCAGTGTCTGCTTTATACTTCTCTCCAAACTAAATCCAGGGATGGTTGCATAACCCTTTAAAATCAGGGCGAAGCTGCACGCCGTCTCCGTGCTCTGAAGCAGTCTTCAATTTTCCTAGACAGTCTTTCACTAGATTTTTTGATATGTAGACGGAAATTTTTAAATTACGTCCTCTATCAGTTTACTGGAACTTGGCCGCCACCCAGACGTGACTCTGCCGCTAAGTCGCCTTACGGTGTGTGGTGCAGGGTACTTCTGCTACCGCTGTCTCTCTTCCCAACCAATATCCCCATCGCTTTTTGCTCTATTCAGTTGCGATGCTGCATTTGGAAGAGCCTGCCGATAAACATCCGTGTAAGGTCTAATATCTCTGAATTTCTTTGTACAGTGTGTTTGATATTTTCACAGACGCAAACACAACAGTTTCATACTGTTATGGGTGTCGGCCACCATTGCAAACGATCAGGAAAACGGAGGCAGTTTCAGGTTGGCTAATGGAGGCCGATAACTATGAATAGTAAAATACTATTTGCGTCATTGAAAATATTGATGTACCAACAAGAATCACTTTCTTTTCCAGCAATACGTTATTTTTCCCATTATCTGATTTTCAGTGGAACGTACGTGAGAGGAAGCAACACGTTGCACGACTCTATTTGGAGTACAGTCTCTCGGATTAAGATGATCCAAAATGGATTTCTAGACTCCGTGACTGAAATAAAGATGTGACTTCCTTGTGCCCCCATCTGAAGATGAAACTGTAAAGGATCAACATCTAGTTTATGGCGGTAAGCAAATATTTAAAAAGCGACAAGATGCCGCTTTCTGCGTTCATATTACACAGTATGCATGTTCTTGGAATTTCAACGGTAAATCTCTTTTCTAACGTCTAGCACCTTATTTTGTTTAGTATCCCCATGAGGAAATGTGCCACTCTTCAACGGCTTTTGCTCCTTCTGTTCTATTAATCCAATTTGAGAAGGGCCTCAGGCTGATGAGCAATACTAAAAAATAAGTGCTACAAATATTTTATAATCCGCTTCGTTCGTGGATGAGAGAAATTTCCGTAAGATTCTCCCAATGAATCTCACACCAGCTTTTATTGCTCCCGCGACTTTTAAGTGATCATTCCTTTACAGGTCGCTCCGGATGGCTACTGCTGGGTATTTTACCGTAACTACTGTTCCCAGTGAACTGTTGCCAATAGTGTAATCGAAGAATGATGGAGCTCTTCACGTATTTATGCACAGTCAGTAAACCTATTCAATTGAGGGGTTGCCCTGCTAAAGGGACTAAGTAACAAAATGTACCTTCTAGGTCACTTACAGTAAACAATGTTGAAATAAACGTGAACATAAATATGCACTAACTCCACATTAACATTTGCTCATTGACTTTATCATTTGGCATGGTCCAAAAATAACTAATAAATTTGCACTGAGATGCTAAACCGGCTAATTCCACCAAACAAGTTTCGTAATATTACTATCCTTACTAATCATTTTACCGTCAATCATGGCAGATTTCACTGGAAAACCATTTGTGCACCTCATTTAGGTATTCAATCATGTGTCTGAGGTTTCTTTTCATCTCTGAAGTCAATCCTTTTGCACCATTGATCTCGTTGAAAGTGACCGGAATTTTCACTTCGCCACCCTTCTTTTTTCTATACTGTAATCTTTTTCCATGCCTTGTTTCACTTTGTTTTTTATCTGAATTACTCCGGGTGATGTGATTTTAATCCATGAGGCAGAACTTAAATTTAGTTGTGTTAATGATCAAATCAGCGATTTGTCGTAAGGCCATAAAATAACTTTCATGTGAACCACTTAAGTGGTAGCTTATTGCGAGCCGTTGCTATGGTGTTAATTACATCATCAGGAACAAAATGCTTCCTGACCTTTGCTCTTTTTTTAGAGTTACCAGTTTTCTGTTACTTATCCTCGATGAATTATTGATATCTCTTTCACCATCCATTGGACAGCTAATGAAGAGACGCACACAAAAGACATGCTTCAAAACGGCAGGAGCAAGCAGAAGTATGCAATATCTACGTCTAGTATAGTTAACTTGTTTAACACGTTCTGCACTTACTTCATTTATCATGAACGAGTCATAAGTTACCTCTCGTGCCATTTACTGCCCTTCGTAACACCTACATCAATCATCATTGAAGATAGCCCTTTTAGTATGTAATAGTCTGTTCACGTACCATCTAATGGAAATAGGAAAAAGCAATTTATGCGAAACCGGCATTTAACCTCTTCAGCATGATAATCCTTCAGTTGCTTAAATTGACATCAGGAGACTTCCAGTTACGTAACAGGCTCAGAATTTTTTTACTACGCAGTCACTGTGGTTTGGTCAGCAAAGGGAGAGAATTGTAAGAGAGAGAGAGAGAGAGAGAGAGAGAGAGAGAGAGAGAGAGAGCCATTTCAAGACACCATACAGGCGCCGATATCCCCCTGAGAGTCCAGACCCCTCGACAATCCAGTGTTCCACGGAGTGAAGGCATCAGACACCGATGATCCGTCCGTCGAATGGGAACGTAGGATAGCCGTTGACGCCTCAAAATGTAAAAGTGTTAGTGATATCGCAGCCATTCAAATATCTCTAACAAAATCACTTAGCGTAAAACAAAACTATGCACCCCATCTACGAATTGAAATCACTACGGAATGTAAAAGAGTTGCTTACGGCCAATCAATTTCTCAAAGTACTTATAGGTAAGAGGTGTAATGTAGAAAATAAGCCTGTGGCTTAAAAACTTTCGCACTCCTAAAACTGGTATTAAACAAGTACGCGATAAATGACATGTATAACGTGAATAGTTGAAATCTCCTTATTAAAGTGTTCCAACGCGTCCTTTCCCTCTTTTCTTCCATTCTATGCTTATCCCACAAGTATACTCACCAAGCCACCTTACATTGTGGCAAAGAGAATTTTGTATAACAATGACAACCTACCTTTTTCCTGTTCCAGTCGCGAATGATTCGTAGGAAGTACGATTGCTAGTAAGCCTCTGTGGGGGCTCGAATTCTTTTCGCGAAATGTTCATAGAAAGAAGCAGTGTATAGGATGACTCTTCGGTAGGGACGTCCAGTCTCGGAATTTTAACAGTAAACCGCGCCGCGGTGCAGAAAGCTTCTCTTGCTGTCTGTCACTGAGGTTGGTTGTTCATCTCCGTGACGCTGTCGTGTTTACTGTATGGACTTGTAACGAAACGCGCCGCTCTTCTTTGGATATTCTCTATTTCCACCATAAATCCTATCTGCTACGGATCCTAGGCTGACGACCAGTATTGAAGTATTGGCCGGAGGAGGGCTTTGTAAACTACATCCATTGTGGTTGAACAAAATTTCCTGGGGATTCATCCACTGAATCAGTCTGGCATCGGAGAACCTACAACTTAATTGCGTAAGCATCACAACCATGCAGAACGACATTTTCGACACTACATGAACTTATTAAAGTAAGGCATACGCATTCCATCTCGGTTAGGTTGAGTTTAGCATTGGCCATGTGGCACACTGAGACAACGCAAAAACTGTTAGTTAATAGGTTTATAGGGTTATTAAGTGAGGTACATGTCTGATACCGTTGCCAGTCGCTTTTCTAAAATGTAGATACTCTTGTTATCGTTACATTGTCAGTCGTTCACAACTCCTCAGTTGGCTGATGTGTACTACTGAAAATGGCTCGGCTCTTGCAACCAACAGCACACTTTATCATACAGATAACGATAATTCAAGACAGACGCTCTAAATCCATTACTGCAGGTAGAAAGAAAGCAAGCAAGGGTTTTGTAATCGGCGCTAGTACTACTAATGTCAGTAGAAGGAAGCGGTAAAACAGCACAATAGTTTGGGTACAGATGTTACTGCTTTGGCAGTCAGTATATAGAGCACAATTATTCATTGCCTGCAGTTCTAAGGACTCGATTTGTGAATGGAGGAGGCATAAAAATCCGTTATTGAATGAAAGTCCATAATGGCTTTCTGCATCGAAGCATCGGCTGGGCGCTCTGAAGGCGCCTTTGCAGGTACCGCTAGGGCGCAGGTAGCAGGCATCAAACAAAGCACCTGCTAGGGTCCCCAGGGAGCTTTCAGCCCACAGAACCGCTGTCAGGGTTTTCTCGGCGGCCTTGAGCCAGATTTCGTTCAAATGGTGTGCGGACATTTGCCACGCCGGACATTTGCCATTTGCCACGATTTTACCTGCTCCGAAGGGTTGGGTCGCTTGTCTCCTCCTCCTCCTCCTCCTCCTCCTCCTCACTCGCCGCCCGCCCCGCAGTAGAGGTACTTACTGAGCCTTTCCGCTGGTTTTCTTAACATACGACCAGAATCTCTATGGATTTTTCGCCACATTTCTAGAGAGAGTTTCGTTGTGGAAACTATTAAATGCATCTCGCATTGAAATCCGCACCAAGTTTCGAACCACAGTAAAACTTCGCCAATCTTGGAGATTTTGCGCTCGTCTAAATTATACGTGCCTTATGCGGTGCTCCTGCAGCAGTACCCTCCGCTACACACCGTCAGGTGGCTTGCGGAGTATGGATGTAGATGTAGATGTAGATTACTAGGTCACAGGAACTACCTGCTTCATTGTCGCTTGTGCTGGAACACACATTACATAATTTTTCCTTGAGTTGTGCTTCTTGTTTCTGTTGTAGTGGAGATCATTATAATTACGGTTTTTCCCTCCAAAACCTAGGATGCCTTCTCTGTGACCCTGTTAATACCAGAGATAAACAATGTAGAACAACAACGTACGTTACAAGCATAGCATTCTGTATTACTTCATTGGTTCTTTCTAACATTTTAAAATTGTACGGTGACTTTAGATGACATGTCAATCATAAACGTTCTTATCTCTGTTTATGAACGTACTTCAGTCATGTTTTGAACATTGTCCCGCTACACTTTATTAACTAGCGTTTCGCCGCAAGGGATATCGGATTTTAGAGTAAATTAATATTGAGTATGTCGTCCTTCTTTTCAAACATTCACAAACCCATTTCTTCTTTCCTTATTGTCTTTTGGGCGTGCAGTTGTAGTAATCAAAGTAGGCACAAATGCCGCGATCAAAAAGAAATGATTAGCTTACATTCGCATTCTCTTCACAGCATTCCTTTCTTGTTGCTTCCATGGCGATGGACTGTTTCTATCGCAATCAGTAAGCGCGAAAGGAAGCTACCATACAGACAGAGGGATCTATATCTATACTTGGCAGAACTAATTACATACTGACATAATCGTCGGAATTGCTTTACTTTCCCAAAAGATATAAACATTTCGATTTCGGCAAAGAAGCTGTGTATTTCGCCAAGATGTCGAAGAAGGAGGTTCCTTACGTACTGGTGTATCGAGTAAAATGTGGAGACGGCGGTTTGAAAGCGGACAGAAGTAGTACAAGGAAGGGCGTCCCTTACCTGAGGTATCGCTACCTGGCGAAGGGGCAAGTGTGGCTAATGTCTGGTATTCGTTCAAATACACTCCTGCCGCAGAAAGCGAGCCCACTTTCTGTTTTGGATCCAGGAACAATTAAGAATACCTACCTTGCCAAAAAACATAGTTATCCTGACTGATAACAGCTGATAGAGTTTTTCTACTTTATCACAGATTCGCACGGGGTTCGCAGAAACTAATCGAAATGGGGCAACATTCAATAATTATTATGTTCGGTGTAATTGAGTCAGTCCGTCTGAGAGTGTGCCTTGCTCTAACGACTAAATTTGACAGGAAATAAAAAAAAAAACTAGTTGTATGTCAGTCCATACTCCGGAGAGTGCTTGTGGTACCATTGTAAGTTACCCCCTTTTCCTGTTCCATTCACGAATGGAATTATAGTCGTTGAAGTTTCGCATTATATCTAATTTCTGAAATTTTCTCGTCATGATAATTTCGTGAGACTGAATGAGGGAAGAATTAATAGGATGCCCCACTCTTTCGGTCTCGAAAAGCGCCGCTCTTCGTTGGATCTTTCCTATTTTGTTTATTACCCTACTTGGTGAGTGTCCTCCAAGCGACGAACAGTAGTCAAGAATTGTTCTGGCGGGTGTCCAGCAAGCCACTTTTTTCGTGGATAGATTACATTTCCTGAAGACACGACTCAGCCTGGCATCTGCTTTTCCTACTACCTGTTTTGTGTGGCCGTTCCATTTTGGGTCGTTCCGGAGGTAGCTCGTAAGTATTTTAGCTACTTGCCGCCAGTCGTACAGTCGAACAGTAGTTGATCCCTACGGCTATTAATGTGCAGTACGTTACGCAGGATGTTTCAAAAGTTACGGTACAACTTTGTGTTATAGCGTCCAAACTAATATATTTGACACACTATCTCACAAAGTTTTTATGCCATTCAATCAATTTCAGCATGTGCTCCTTTGTTGGCACGCACAAGATCAAGCACGTAACCAAGCTCTATCCACACGTTGACTTTCGGTCTATCAAGTACCTCTTCTGTCACAGTATGCCGACAGCTTACATCACAGATGCAAGAATTCTGTTTGTTTACCTTACCACACACGTGGAATGTTGCTTCGTTAGAAAATGCTGGGTGGTTTAGGTAATTTCCATCCTCCTATAAACGGTAAAGAAGGTCCAGGGCGAATTGCATACGTTGTGGCTTGTTGTCTAGTTTCAATTCGTTCAACAGTTGCAACCAGTACGGATACATCTGCAAACGTTTCCGAAGGACCCGATGCACAGTCGCCCTAGGGATCCGCAGATCCTATGACGTCCTCCTAACACGACTTCTGCGGTGAACAACCGAGACCGTTCTGCAAAAGATTCATATGTTCCACGCCGTCCAGTACGATGGTTCACATCAACGGTTCTCGTCTGCATTAAATTCCTGTATCACCGACGTATCAGTGTCTGCGAGGGTGGTCTCTTCCTAAGTCCTGTTTGGAGGTTTCTTAGGACCTGCGTGCCCCATTTGGTCTGAATAGACCACTCCACACACTGAGCCTTTTCTTGAACCGTTGTCATTATCCTTCACTCAAGGCAGCCTGGAACACACACAAAGAAACCTTTGTGAGACTGTCTGTCACATAACACTTCGTGTGCCATAACACAATGAAGATGTAGCTTGCCTTTTGAGACACCCTGTATTTATTTAAAAGTAGGGCGAACTGCCAGTCCCTGCACGAATCGTGGATCCTCTGCAGGTCTTCCGCCATTTCGCTGCGGTCTTCTCGCTCTGTAACCTTCCTACAGACAACAGCATCGTCTGCGAATAGCCTCACAAAACATCCAACGTTATGCACTAGACCATTTACGTTAATTTTAAACTGTAGAGGTCCTATCACACGCTCTTTGGCTATTCCCCAATTTACATTTACAACTGTCGATTTTGTGCATTTAAGAATAAGATGTTGAGTTCTGTGTGCAATCACAGATCTGGTGAATGTGGAAAGCCTTGTGAAACCCCCTTAAAATTGACCGCTAGGGTAGAGACAGTCTAAGATTGTAACAAGGCGGTCGGTCGTTGTTTCCTACAGTTTGCCACATTCTTGCGCAGCCATACTAACACGTTTCTCGCCGCGTTCGTTAGTGTTAAATCTGCGGTTTAGTAGAATCGTTGGTAGAAATGCATGGGAATTTAGTAAAAAATAAAAATCCTAAGTCTCCAAATTCTAAGAAGAATCGGGTGCCACACTTGACTCCCTTGCCACCCCCCCCCCCCCTTCCCCTCACATCCTTTGTCCTCTTGTTTTAGGCTAGAAAGCTTCAGAAACGATTAGCGTGTAGGTAAAGAATATTTTTTTACAATAGTGGCTTGTGCAAGTTTCTTCCGTCATTTATTGCATGCTAAAACTTACCTTGGCTAAAAACAAGTACAGTTTACGTTCTACTGGCGGTAAGATGGTCCATATTAGCAGTTGCGTGCTGTTGTAGCTGAAATCTGTATTATTAAAATGAGCCCGCATCTCGTGGTCGTGCGGTAGCGTTCTCGCTTCCCACGCTCGGGTTCCCGGGTTCGATTCCCGGCGGGGTCAGGGATTTTCTCTGCCTCGTGATGGCTGGGTGTTGTGTGCTGTCCTTAGGTTAGTTAGGTTTAAGTAGTTCTAAGTTCTAGGGGACTGATGACCATAGATGTTAAGTCCCATAGTGCTCAGAGCCATTTGAACCATTTTTTTTATTAAAATCAAACAGAAGACGAAGAAGGAGAAGCAGCAGTTAGCTGTAAAAGTAGGTACAGCACAATGGTTAACTTCATATTTCGATTGTAAAACAAATCAATGGATATAATTAGCACACTGCTCGGGATTGATACATTTTGAGTTTTCAGCTCGGTTTCAACAGAATCCTATCCGTGCTAATATATTACGGAGTACGTACATCAGTGCTGCTACTTGCATTACAATTAGTCATGATAGTGGAGAAACAGGAGTGTGATAGAGAGATTTATAACACTAACTTGCACTTCGTTCCTGTCAGATATTCACGTAAAAGAAAAACTACACGTTTCACTGGCTCAAATTCATGTTGTCTAAGATCTAATTTTGATGCCAGTGATCACGTTTCTTCATTCTTTTAAAATCGGTCACGTAAACTGACAACGGCTGGGAGTGCGTTGGGCTGACCACATACCTCTCCATATCCGCATCCGGTGACACCTATGGGTTGAGGATGACATGGCGGCTGGTCGGTACCATTGAGCCTTCAAAGTCTGTTCGGAGTGAGATTAATTTCTAGTTCACGCTTTTAAAAAGTCTATGTAGCTAGCTGGGCAAAAAGAACACCATTGAAATAAATACTTAAATTTATTGCTATTGTTACTGCACTCCAGAACTACTCAAGCGGAAAGACCACGAGCAGCATGTGCCTGGTCCCATTCACACACACACACACACACACACACACACACACACACACAATACGTCACCCACAAAATACGATCAATATGCAGTTTTCACAGATTCTAAGATTAAATACTAGCACAAATGGTGAATTTAGTAACTTTTTTAATGAAATAAATGTTCTGATCTACTCGTAGCGGCAAATTCTTCGTAATGTCAGAACGTTCGATGGAGACTACTGACAGGCGCAAGTAGTATCTTAGATATCTTCAGTGCTTCTAGGGTTGCCGTCTACTAGATGATATTTCCAGCAACCTTCAGAGCCAAAAACAGGGAAAACAAGGAAGGAATACTACCTGTTTTTGGGACTGACCTGAACCACGCTAGTTTTGCTGGTGACATAGTACCGTTTGCCTCTACTGCAAATGAACTGTTGTTTGTGTTCCATTTTTTTGACAGTTGTTACTCCCAGCATTCGGTTTGGGCGGACCTCTTTAACTTGATCCTCGAATATGTCACACTTTTTTTTTCTTACAGCTGGCAGCCAGGTCTCTGACCGAAACTGTCAGGTAGCGGTACAAAGCTACTTTAGGAGTTAAAATGCACCAAAAACTCAGCTATGTTCGTAGCGCAATACTAATATTGGAAAGTGTGTTCATAGAGAAGATTGTTTTCCCAAAACAAATGGTACGCGTGCTGCGATTTTTGGGAAATTTGTTTTTGGGGACATTTCTATATGCATGGATATTTTTGAATAATTGTTATCTATACGTCGCATGATTTGATTTGTGATATGTTACGCGCAGTGTGATGGCGTAATTCACTGTAGGGTCTGATACAAAGCTTGACTTGCTCACGGGGAAATAACGCGCTACAGCCGACACAGTAGGCACCATCTCATGGGTACGGAATCACCAACGAGGAAATCCTTTGCTTGACTGAACAACCTTGAAGTAGGTTGGTAATTACGGCTTCCCGAAAGAAAACGAGAATTTTATCGTGACGAGAATTGCGCACAGGTTTTCCAGGAAAGCGAGGATCTGCCGACCTCGGGACACTGTCTGGTTCACCGAAGGCCTCCTGCCATGCGTTACTTGCCGGCGGGAGGCAGACCATGGGAGAGGCCCAGCAAGTGCAGCTCCACATCACGTCTTGTCCGTGTCTGCGTTATTCTTAAGAATTCTGATCTTACCACTCGGCACATTTTAGGTATGATTACAACTAAATTCCGAAGTTTTTAGCCACCTCGAAGGAACGGCGGTGACTACTCCGTGCTAGCATTATGCTGAATTAGCGAACGGTAATTTTGGGAATCACAGTATAGTGCTCTGCCACTGAGGCACAAGTCAGCAACGTGGAATTATTATGGCTTGTCTTTGTCTGAAGTGGCATTCTGCCCTTGATAATCGTTCTACTACACGATTTTCATCTGAACGTATTGCACCGTCATTTCTTTTCGTCTGATCGTCTTTGTTTAAGCAGAAATAATTTTTTAATATTATACAGCTCCTGTGTCACAGCTTCCATATATATGTGACAAAGCTTTTTCACTGAAAACTCTCTCTGTTAATTTATATTTCATTTAGTGCCTATCTTTTACTTTAATGGCTGCAAGGGTATTATTTTTTTAATATGAATTCAGATGAGATGCAAATTTGTATTGTTGGCGTTTGGACCTTTTCCTGTCGCGTGTTTTTATTACATGTTTTTTCGGATTTAACAGTTCTCGATTTTAATTTTGTCAACGTACACAGCGTGTATATTCTGAAACCCGAGGTACCGTAATGGATTTACTCCTTGGTATCATATGTTTTTTCCATGGGTAACTACAGATTCTTTCTCGCCCCTGTTTTTGGATTATCACTTCTCATAAGTATATTGAAGACTTTGGAATTCGTCACTGATAGTTTGACGTTTCGCTAAAACAGCTATATTGCATATCTGTAGCAATAGACAATGTACATTTAGGTAGAGTAGTGACGATATCACAGACATATACAGAGCACGGAGGAGCAATATCTTCTAGTGTACAATGGACTTCAGTTACCAAGCAACTGCGTTTCTTTGAATATCAGTTTAGATTTGATAGTTTGTTCCCGTGTTACCACACACACTAAGAGAAATGAAGAAACTTTTTCAGAAAGGAAGGAAAAGTAAGTTTACGGTAGCTGATTACAGATGCAGCACTATTTCGGGCAAACCAAACATTTTGGAAAGAGTCCATTTTTTAGGAACTATTCCAGAATTCGTTTTAAGTGAAATAGGGAACAAAATTGTTGAGGCTTTCGTGGCCACTTGTTGACAAACTGCCTATTGGCTTCTGTCTCGGGTTCTTCGGCCGACGTTCATCTAATGATTTTTCTGAAATAGGGAAACCGAAGAATTTTCAGAACACAATGATTAGAAGAGTTAAGAGCATTTTCAGACTGAGTCACAAAAATTGTACAACGGCATCATCTGTAGAAAGCAGTTCTACAGGTCATTAACCACAGTAACTTCTGTCGTGTCAGGCTTTTAAATATTTTGCCGCTCTGTTGTATTTTGGCCATTGTATATTTTCCTAGTTAATTAATTTAGTTACATTACAACCAAGGGAGAGAGCACAAGCTGGGAACAGACGGGGATGGGGATCTCAATGACTCGTGTTGAGAAACCATCCCAGTATGTACTGAGAAAATTAAGAGAAACCGTGGAAATTTTAAATCAAGATGGCGGAGTGTGGGGTTTGAACCACGCTTCTCCTCCTGACTGTGTGTGTGTGTGTGTGTGTGTGTGTGTGTGTGTGTGTGTGTGTGTGTGTGTGTGTGTGTGTGTGTGTTTTCACTTGTCCACATCGCTCGGTTTAGTTACATTAGCCGTAGCTTACGTTGCAAGTCTGTTGCTTACCACACTGTCCATTCCGAAACAAGAACTACGTAAATGTTATCGCGTGAGACGATAAAAGGAAAATAGAAATTGACGAATTGGAGAGGTAGCCTATACTCACGCTGTACGAATGTTAGCAAAAAGTTACATGCCACTCTCATTTGTGCCGAATCGACCTTCTGGAGGGCAATTGCAGTCAGCAGAACCGACCAGACATCACGCAGGGGGTCTTGAAGGTCGATCCACATTGGACATCACGGAACGGAACGTCGAAACATTTTGCAGTGCATATGAAATAGCGGCATTCGCGTATACCGTTTCGACACGGGTGGGGAGGACACTGGCGTCGTCTGTTTTTGTTGTTGTGGTCTTCAGTCCTGAGACTGGTTTGATGCAGCTCTCCATGCTACTCTATCCTGTGCAAGCTTCTTCATCTCCCAGTACCTACTGCAACCTACATCCTTCTGAATCTGATTAGTGTATTCATCTCTTGGTCTCCCTCTACGACTTTTACCCTCCACGCTGCCCTCCAATGCTAAATTTGTGATCCCTTGATGCCTCAAAACGTCCTTCCAACCGATCCCTTCTTCTGGTCAAGTTGTGCCACAAACTTCTCTTCTCCCCAATCCTATTCAATACTTCCTCATTAGTTACGTGATCTACCCATCTAATCTTCAGCATTCTTCTGTAGCACCACATTTCGAAAGCTTCTATTCTCTTCTTGTCCAAACCATTTATCGTCCATGTTTCACTTCCATACACGGCTACACTCCATACAAATACTTTCAGAAACGACTTCCTGACACTTAAATCAGTACTCGATGTTAACAAATTTCCCTTCTTCAGAAACGCTTTTCTTGCCATTGCCAGTCTACATTTTATATCCTCTCTACTTTGACCATCATCAGTTATTTTGCTCCCCAAATAGCAAAACTCCTTTTTTTAAGTGTCTCATTTCCTAATCTAATTCCCTCAGCATCACCCGACTTAATTCGACCACATTCCATTATCCTCGTTTTGCTTTTGTTGATGTTCATCTTATATCCTCCTTTCAAGACACTGTCCATTCCGTTCAACTGCTCTTCCAAGTCCTTTGCTGTCTGACAGAATTACAATGTCATCGGCGAACCTCAAAGTTTTTATTTCTTCTCCATGGATTTTAATACCTACTCCGAATTTTTCTTTTGTTTCCTTTACTGCTTGCTCAATATACAGATTGAATAACATCGGGGACAGCCTACAAGCCTGTCTCACTCCCTTCCCAACCGCTGCTTCCCTTTCATGCCCCTCGACTCTTATAACTGCCATCTGGTTTCTGTACAAATTGTAAATAGCCCTTCGCTCCCTGTTTTTAGCCCTGCCACCTTTAGAATTTGAAAGAGAGTATTCCAGTCAACATTGTCAAAAGCTTTCTCTAAGTCTACAAATGCTAGAAACGTAGGTTTGCCTTTCCTTAATCTAGCTTCTAAGATAAGTCGTAGGGTCAGTATTGCCTCACATGTTCCAACATTTCTGCGGAATCCAAACTGATCTTCGCCGAGGTCAGCTTCTACCAGTTTTTCCATTCGTCTGTAGAGAATTCGCGTTAGTATTTTGCAGCTGTGACTTATTAAACTGATAGTTCGGTAATTTTCACATCTGTCAACACCTGCTTACTTTGGGATTGCAATTATTATATTCTTCTTGAAGTCTGAGGGTATTTCGCCTGTCTCATTCATCTTGCTCACCAGATGGTAGAGTTTTGTCAGGACTGGCTCTCCCAAGGCCGTCAGTAGTTCTAATGAAATGTTGTCTACTCCTGGGGCCTTGTTTCGACTCAGGTCTTTCAGTGCTCTATCAAATTCTTCACGCAGTATCGTATCTTCCATTTCATCTTCGTCTACATCCTCTTCCATTTCCATAATATTGTCCTCAAGTACATCGCCCTTGTATAGACCCTCTATATACTCTTTCCACCTTTCTGCTTGCCCTTCTTTGCTTAGAACTGGGTTTCCATCTGAGCTCTTGATATTCATGCAAGTGGTTCTCTTTTCTCCAAAGGTCTCTTTAATTTTTCTGTAGGCAGTATCAATCTTACCCCTAGTGAGATAAGCGTCTACATCCTTACTTTTGTCCTCTAGCCATGCCTGCTTAGCCATTTTGCACTTCCTGTCGATCTCATTTTTGAGACTTGTATTCCTTTTTGCCTGCTTCATTTTCTGCATTTTTATATTTTCTCCTTTCATCAATTAAATTCAGTATATCTTCTGTTACCCAAGGATTTCTACTAGCCCTAGTCTTTTTACCTACTTGAGCCTCTGCTGCCTTCACTATTTCATCCCTCAAAGCTACCCATTCTTCTTCTACTGCATTTCTTTCCCCCATTCCTGTCAATTGTTCCCTTATGCTCTCTCTGAAACTCTGTACAACCTCTGGTTTAGTCAGTTTATCCAGGTCCCATCTCCTTAAATTCCCACCTTTTTGCAGTTTCTTCAGTTTTAATCTACAGTTCATAACCAATAGATTGTGGTCAGCGTCCACATCTGCCCCTGGAAATGTCTTACAATTTAAAACCTGGTTCCTAAGTCTCTGTCTTACCATTATATAATCTATCTGAAACCTTTTAGTATCTCCAGGGTTCTTCCATGTATACAACCTTCTTTCATGATTCTTGAACCAAGTGTTAGCAATGATTAAGTTAAGCTCGGTGCGAAATTCTACCAGACGGCTTCCTCTTTCATTTCTCTCCCCCAATCCATATTCACCCACTATGTTTCCATCTCTCCCTTTTTCTACTCTCGATTTCCAGTCACCCATGACTATTATTGTCTCCCTTCACTACCTGAACAATTTCTTTTATCTCCTCATAAATTTACCAATTTCTTCATCTGCAGAGCTAGTCGGCATATAAACTTGTACTACCGTAGTAGGCATGGGCTTCGTGTCTATCTTGGCCATAATAATGCGTTCACTATGCTGTTTGTAGTAGCTTACCCGCACTCCTATTTTTTTATTCATTATTAAACCTACTCCTGCATTACCCATATTTGATTTTGTATTTATAACCCTGTATTCACTTGACCAGAAGTCTTGTTCCTCCTGCCACCGAACTTCACTAATTCCCACTATATCTAACTTTAACCTATCCATTTCCCTTTTTAAATTTTCTAACCTACCTGCCCGATTAAGGGATCTGACATTCCACGCTCCTATCCGTAGAACGCCAGTTTTCTTTCTCCTGGTAACGACGTCCTCTTGAGTAGTCCCCGCCCGGAGATCCGAATGGGGGACTATTTTACCTCCGGAATATTTTACCCAAGAGGACGCCATCATTTAAGCATACAGTAAAGCTGCATGCCCTCGGGAAAAATTACGGCTGTAGTTTCCCCTTGCTTTCAGCCGTTCGCAGTACCAACACAGCAAGGCAGTTTTGGTTAGTGTTGCAAGGCCAGATCAGTCAATCATCCAGACTGTTGCCCCCTGCAACTACTGAAAAGGCTGCTGCCCCTCTTCAGGAACCACATGTTTGTCTGGCCTCTCAACAGATACCCCTCCGTTGTGGTTGCACCTACGGTTCGGCCATCTGTATCGCTGAGGCACGCAAGCCTCCCCACCAACGCAAAATCCATCAAAGAATCTGTCTTACTTGTGAAGAGAAATGTACCTATAGCAACAAATGCAGCCAACAGTAAGAGAAAAAAATGATAAAATTTCATATCTAAAAAAAAATTATTCTGTTATGTTTTTGCTCTTCCACTGTTGTGAGTATGAATCCTGAATCCTTCCTGGTCATGCTGACAAAGTTTTATGAATTTATTTGTAAAAGTATAGACAGTAGAAAATGAAATGTCCTGTGGTGCCTAACCTGCTCAAAGTCGGCCCGTTTGAAGTCCTACCCCCCACCCCCCTTAATTTCCTGGTCAATTACAACATCTAAAGTAATCAGCAAAGAACACACGCTTTTTCTGTAAAGCGCCTGTTAACTTAATACGTAGAATTCTTACTGGGAAGCGTTAAGTTGAGAGCAGGCACGTGTTGCCTCACCCGTACCGATATCAAACGAGCGATGTTAGCTGAGATTTGGAAGGGGAACTGCTGGCTCACGGCACCCGAGCGCAAGCGATTGCGCCCGCGTCCGAGTTAGCGCTTTAGCTCGAGTCTGCTACAGGCGTCCAGTGTAGCGCACTCGGCTGGAGCCCCGTCGCGCCAGTACGTGGAAGCCGCTGTCTGCAGAGGCGGTCCGCGGCCGTCCTTGGCCGCGTCTGAGGCGGCGGCGGCGGCGGCTGCTGCTGCTGCGTGCAGTATGCAACCGTCACGTCACGTCACGGGCCGCTTGCAGACGGCTCTCGCCGCACGCATCGCAGCTAGACGCGGCTTCCAAGAGACGGACCGAACCGGAATGCGCATGCGCGACGTTCTTGCCGGTCCTACGGACGTGTCCTGTGGCAGAGTGGCCGCGGCTCGAGCGCGTTCATCGACCACAAGCGGCCGCTAGCCCAAGATATGCTACACACCTAACCATTCCACGGACGTCCCCGACGCGTTACAGCAAGTGAATAGATGACGAAAAATGTTTATTTAGCCTGACCTCCATTACAACTAACCAGGAACAACATATACAAAAAAAAAAAAAATCCAGAATGAGATTTTCACTCTGCAGCAGTGTGTGTGTGTGTGTGTGCGCTGATATGAAACTTCCTGGCAGATTAAAACTGTGTGCCGTATCGAGACTCGAACTCGGGACCTTTGCCTTTCGCGGGCAAGTGCTCTACCATCTGAGCTACCCAAGCACGACTCACGCCCCGCCCTCACAACTTTACTTCTGCCAGTACCTCGTCTCCTACTTTCCAAACTTTACAGAAGCTCTCCTGCGAACCATGCAGAACTAGCACTCCTGAAAGAAAGGATATGGCGGAGACATGGCTTATCCACAGCCTGGTGCTAGTTCTGCATTGTTCGCAGGAGAGCTTCTGTAAAGTTTGGAAAGTAGCAGACGAGGTACTGGCAGAAGTAAAGCTGTGACGAGGGGGTGTGAGTCGTGCTTGGGTAGCTCAGATGGTAGAGCACTTGCCCGCGAAAGGCAAAGGTCCCGAGTTCGAGTCTCGGTCCGGCACACTATTTATTGCTTATTTAGCCTGACCTCCATTACATCTAACCAGGAACAACGCGTACAAACAATATTACATAATAATCACAATAATAATAATAATAATAATAATAATAATAATAATAATAATTTTCACTAATAATAATAATAATAATAATAATAATAATAATAATAATAATAATAATTTTCACTATTAATAAAAACAGTTCGCAATTATAATAATAATTTTTAATTTGAAATCAGTAATCCGACACAGAATACTAAATGGCAAAAATATAGTTGTTTCTTCCATTGACTTCAAAAAAGCCTTTGACTCGGTGGATAGAGAGACCCTAGATAGGATCATCAAAGAATTTGGCGTCAAAAACAAACTGGCAAACATTATCACAGAAACCTTAACAAATGGTCCAAATGGCTCTGAGCACTATGGGACTTAACTAAGGTCATCAGTCCCCTAGAACTTAGAACAACTTAAACCTAACTAACCTAAGAACATTACACACATCTATGCTCGAGGTAGGATTCGAACCTGCGACCGGAGCGGTCGCGCGGTTCCAGACTGTAGTGCCTAGAACCGCTCGGCCACTCCGGCCGGCTTCTGTTTTTTCCTAGCAGCCATTGTCACTTTCATTCAAATCCTCTCATCTTTCATTACCCCTTCCATTTCTTTTAATACCAAAAAGGCTTCTAAAGTGTTAAATTAACCAATATCGTTCTTGACGCCTCCATTATTTTATCGTCGTCGTCGTCGTCGTCGTCATTATTAAAACAAATTTATTTTTGTTAATAATGCAAATCATTTTTATTGATCACGACACAAAAGAATTAATGACATTTACGTGGTAGTGGACATTGATTTACATTAATAGGGAAAGTGGAAAATTTGTGCCGGTCTGCGATTCGAAGCCGGGTCCCCTGCTCACTATGCAGATGCTCTGACCACTAAGCCATCAGGGCACAGTGGTTATCGCAACTGCCCGGACTACCCTAGCACGCCTTCCGTCAGACCGAAATTCGTAACTTGTCCACTACTACTGACGTAATGCCCCACACGCTATCCTCATTAGTCGCGGCGTTTCGCCTTATTCCGTAAGAGTTCGAGCTGTCTTTTTAACTATGAAACGATTTTAATTCCACAAATATTTTGAGGAAGATTGTTTCAAAGTCGGGCTCCTGATACAAAAAATAAATAAATAATTAAAAATAGGAATGTGGCAGTGTTGTTCAGTGGTATGGAGAAGATTTTACTTTGTTGAGAACGAGGATTTTTGCTGTTTTGCTCAAATAATAGTGCAGTGGTGGAAGATAAATAGGAAGGACTGCAATGATTGAAAAGACGATACAGCAAGCTCAGGGAATGATAATCTCCCCGCTTATCGGCACGTAGTCATAATGATTGTTCATAGGCAGGAGTGATATGGTCAAAATACAAATGTATCGCACACAAGCATTCGTTGCTAGTTCCCGCCGACGTGAGCGCTCTTACGAAAGTCCTTGAAGAACAGGGTCACCATAATCAAGGATGGGGAATATTAGTGACTCTTAGAGTTTCTTTTTAAGCTGTTGAGGAAACACTTTATTATATTCCTGTAATGAATGAAGTAATGCTGACACTTTCTTAGAGACTGCAGTTGTTTGTCCAGTCCAGATGATGGTCCAGAATTATCCCCACATTCTTTGCAGAAGAAGAAAAGATGATTTCTGTACTCTAGGATTAAGTGTGCAACAAGCTCAAAAAAATGGTTCAAATGGCTCTGAGCACTATGGGATTTAACATCTATGGTCATCAGTCCCCTAGAACTTAGAACTACTTAAACCTAACTAACCTAAGGACATCACACAACACCCAGTCATCACAAGGCAGAGAAAATCCCTGATCCCGCCGGGAATCAAACCCGGGAACCCGCGCGTGGGAAGCGAGAACGCTACCGCACGTGCAACAAGTTCTCTGAACAGTTGAGTAATAAGTCTTTTGTTGCGTTTTAGACGTAAGTTTCAAAACTATGTTCTGTGTCCATTCTGATAAAGTAAGTAAATCAGCCTTTATGTTGTGGATGGCTGCGTGCAGATTTGTAGGGCTTGTACTTAGGTATAAATGAAGGTCATCGGCGTGTAAATGATATTTGCAATGGAAGTTAATAATCGATGTTTCATTAACTTATAATGAGAAAAGTTATGGGTCCAACCCGAGTTATTTGTAGAACAATGGAAAAAAGTCAGAAGTCGACCTCAGTGAAGATCAATTTGGTTTCCGGGGATATGAAGGAACACGTGAGGCCTATCCTAGAAGACTGGTTGAAGAAAGGCAAAATTACATTTGTAGCGTTTGTAGATTTAGAGAAAGCTTTTGACAGTGTTGACCGGAAGGGAGGCTTCTAAATTGTAAATGTAGCAGCGATAAAACACAGAAAGCGAAGGATTATTCAGAATTTATAGAGAAACCAGACTGAAAGGAGTCTAGCATGAAAGGGAAGCAGTATGAGAAGAAAGTCAGAACGGGGTTGCTGCCTTCCCCACAGTACACTGAGCATGCTCTAAAGGTAACCAAGAAGAATTTTTTTAAGGGAATAAAGTTCACGGAAAATTAATAAAAAAAAGCCGAGGTTTGCCGATGAGATAATATTGTCGGAGGCGGCAAAGGACTTGGAAAACCTGGTAAAAGGTATGGATAGTGTCTTGGAAAGATAATTTACTTTTGTTGGTGTTCACGTTATAACAAGAGCTGTAGAATGTAGTCGAATTAAATAAAGAGATGCAGAGGGAATTAAATGAGGAAATTATACACTATAGGCCTAAGTAGTAGATGAGTTTTGCTATTTGCGCGGAAATATAACCCACGATATCCGAAACAGGTAGGATACAAAAGTACAGACTGGTAATAACACGAAAAGCATTTCAGAAAAAAGGGGCATTTAACATCCAATAGAAGTTTGTTACGAAGTCTCTTCTGGAAGTACTTGTTCGGAGTATAGCCATGTACGGAGTTGAAACGTGGACGATACTGTATACAAGAAGAGGATAAAAACTTTCAAAATGAGACGCTGGAGAAGAATTCTTATCGGTAGACGAGTAAATGAATGCTGATGGTAGTAGAGTAGATCGAATAAATGGAAATCGGCTAGACCGTTCGCCTGGTGTTTAGAGTTGGCGTCCTTCTGCGACTTGCGTGTCGATGGGGATGAAATGATGATGATAGGGTAACACAACACCAATCCCTTAGCGGAGAAAACCTCCGACCTAGCCGGGAATCGAACCCGGGCCATTACGTATGACATTCCGTCGCGCTGACCACTCAGCTACCAGGGGAGGAAATCGAATAAATAATGAAGAGAGACTGAATCGAACTGCTGAAAAGAGTTTTGTGAAGACCACGGAAACGACAGATGTTCCTTTGCGACACGATAAGTAAAATAAACGTCCTTCACCAGACCAGTGTGTAGGAACTCGTATTTTTTCTATAAGTGAGCGTTCACGTGCTAAATGCTATAACTGTTGCAAGAGTGTCACCGACACAACTGGTTAATCGCCCATCCAACGGCTCGTGTTCGGTCCAACTCTCCCTTTGTTTCAGATTTAAAATTTATTTATTTATTTCATCTTTGGAGCCGCCTATGGGCTTGGATTATTACACAGTTGCTTCAGTTCTTTAGCACATTCCACTTTCGCCATTATTGCTTTACTCTCTAACTTGTTTTTCTTCCGAGAATATTCTTCCTGTTCTCATTGATTTCGTGTCGAATAGATCCACCACTCTCGCTATTTCTGATTTGAACCTATTAGCTTTATTGATTACTTCCTTAGATGACGATATACTTCTTTGACTTACTGATCTTGGGTCTTCTGTTTGTCTGCTTAGGCAATATCTCACCTGCGACTGTTCCTGATTTTATTTTATCCTTTACTGTGGTTGAAATCTTACCAAAATTTTCAAATGATTTCTTGTTTGATATCTAGTTAAATGTAAACTCATCTGCTGGTATTTTTTCGGCCCCCCATATCTTCCTTAAAATTTCCTTTCTTTTTATCTTTCTTTTTTTACGTAAATTCATATAAAAAACGACGTGTTAGGATCCTCACATCAATATAATTTGATTTCGAAGAAAGGTTGTTTGTAATGATGCATTTCTACGTAGTTGAACGATCTGGGAACTTATTATCCATATAGAAAGACTTCGAAACCATATGGAAGAAAGAATGTTGTTAGTTCTAGAGATTGGCACCTAGTAAATGCAGTTTCTTTTGAACAATAAACCCAAAGTTACTGTATCCAAGAGATACAGTGGGATTTGGGAGAATCGGAAACACGAGGAAGACGTTTAAAGCAAGGTAACTTGAAAATGTAAAATTTCCAAGGCAGAATTGCAGCCTGGATGAAAATAACATGGAGAGAATGGCGAAGAATGTTGCAATGTGTTGCGATGAAAGAATAGTGGGAAGGTTGATTTAGTTGCTTCCATTACGCCGCATAATGGAAAGCCGGCCGGCGTGGCCGAGCGGTTCTAGGCCTTACAGTCTGGAGCCGCGCGACCACTACGGTCGCAGGTTCGAATCCTGCCTCGGGCACGGATGTGTGTGGTGTCCTTAGGTTAGTTAGGTTTAAGTAGTTCCAAGTTCTAGGGGACTGAGGACTTCAGCAGTTAAGTCCCATAGTGCTCAAGGCCATTTGAACCATAATGGAAACTTCAGCTGTAAATTATTTTGTTTTGGTGCACAAAGGCTATTTTCATACTAGTTTTCTGCTCAGTTGTGCTGGTTGTCTAATTTACTTGAAATAGATTCCGTTGTCATTTTATGGCTTCGTCTTCAGGCACATCTATCGAAATTAAATACACCCTCAAGTATATCTCGTTCCTGTACGACAGAATCCTGTAACTTAATAAATGTTTTATATGAACTTGACAGTTTTATATTTATTAAATTGGGGGATGCTGTGGTATAGCAACAAAATATACTTGTGTGTGTATTTCATTTCGATACTGTGCTTGATGATGAAACAATAAAAGTCCTCGAAGTCGATTGCAAATAAACAACAAACAAAGCTGAATTGGAAATTACGACGAAAATGCTTTTGCTCTCCAAAACAAAAGGAAAGGTTGAAGCCAATACCAATCTTAACGTCGTTGGCGTCTGCACTTCCTTTTTAACAAAAATCTGCACGTTCATGTTCTCATTTGATTGCGTAAGCACAGAGCTTTTGTCACATGTTCAGCCACATGTTAGAGTTTCTATCAAGCGGCTGTCGCGCGAGAACTGCACATTTCGAACGAGTGAATAGCACGGCTGAAGCGCAGGTGTCGCCTCGCGGCGAGTTTGCCACGCAAGGACGCGACAAGTAGTCGGAATGTGGCGTACAGCTGGCTGCCGGAGTGATAACCGCAGGCCGCGCTCGAGGGCGGGCACGTCCGTACCTCCGGAAAACGTAAGCGCCTCTGTCTGTGGCTCTGTCCGTCAAGGGTGACTCTCGAAGATTTGGTCAACTGTATCCCGAATGCTTAAACGTATGGATAAATAAGAGTTCATTTCATCACGATTCCTAATTATACTTCACCACTAATGTACCGCTATGATTGTCGTTATCATCATAGTTCCTTTCCGAAGAAAGAGGATTCATTGTCGCGATGCATGTGTAAAATGTTAGCCTGTTGTTTCCGCTGCTCCTTGCGCTTTCGTAGAGAGTTCAACAGGCTAGTAACACTTAGAACCTTAAGTTCTGAAAATATTTGAAAAGGGCGTCGATCTGGAGAGCAGTTGTTACATCCAAGTACGTGCTACAACCATGTGAGAGATGACGCACTGCGTGTGTGCGTCGTTTGTTAGTCTGGTATAATGGACAGTGAAGCTGGCTAGCACGTTGGTGCAGCAATAGTTAACCCCATGCCCGAAACCTTAAACTACTGTATAGAGATGGCCTTCTGCTGCACACAACACAACGATACTGGGATACAGGCTGGGAAAAAGAGATTCCTTGCAATGCGCGGAGAGCCTAGAAGGGAGAGGAAACATGCAGAATAATTAATTGTTATTGAATTTGAAGGAAAGTGGAATTTACATAGAGCTGTACATTTTTTGCCGAGCAACGCGTTAGAAAGGATTTATATTTCGTGTGCAAGCTTTGCGATAAACTCGAATATGATTTTGGCTCTTCTTCCCGTTCTCACACTGCATTGTAACGTGTGATTTCTGTGGTCCAATTCGGAATTCCTGTGACCCCATTTTAAAGTTGACAGTCTTCGCATTTTTAACAAGCAGCATACATCAAAAATAGAGAAGTGGGCCAAGCTTCCAAAGTTATTCCGTATGGGGAATTCCGTTGCTAATGGGTATCCGTGTCGACTTTCTGTAAGCTCTAGATTTCACAGCGTGGCTTAACCCCACTGCGACAGAGTGCCGATCCCTTAAGGAAAGCCACTTGTCAAGGCAGCGCTAAATAGACCGTGCCACCTCTAGTGCTCCAGACACGTTTTCATACTTTCAGTGAACGATTTTCCCGTTTAAAGAAAACCGGAACCGCTATAAACAGCATTAAGCATTTTTTCGTAATTTACCCGTGATCTGTAACCCTCACACACTACTTGTGCCTGTAGGCTGCTGTGTACTGAAAATAACGTCGGCCATAATAATTCTAATGTAACTCTGTAGTAAGTCGAGTCACATATACAGATTTACCGAGTCATTTGTTAAGTTCTTGAATTAATACTTGTCTTGAGGTTAAAGCTCACTCTTGCGTCCGTGTTTGCTTGCAAATAAATTTGCCTATGAATAGCTTTCGCCTTGAGCAAACACATTTTGTTTCTTTTTACCCAGACGTGTTTCGCTGAAGTTATAGCGCCATCAGTGAGTGTATTTTCTTTCTACTAAATAACAGGAAAATTGCTGTTAAGTACCTGTGTACATAGCAGTATAGAAATTTCAGTTTTTAAGAAAAGGAAGTCTTCACAAGTTTAAAAGCAGTTCTTTATATTACCTTGTTACCATTTGCTGTTGGTTTTGTGGTGTGCTGTAGTTTGCGTCAGAGCTGTTTTTGGTCAAATGTTGGAGCGGACGAAAACAGACTCCCAGTAGATTACACACTGGTATTTTGTCCGCATTTTGCCGGTCGGGGTGGCCGAGCGGTTCTAGGCGCTACGGTCTGGAACCGCGCGACCACTGCGATCGCAGGTTCGAATCCTACCTCGTGCATGGATGTGTGTGATGTCCTTAGGATAGTTAGGTTTAAGTAGTTCTAAGTTCTAGGGGACTGATGACCTTAGCTGTTAAGTCCCATAGTGCTCAGAGCCATTTGAACCATTTGTCCTATAATATTATAAAATAATGGAATAGATGATGATAATAAAATGCTGAAATGCGTGGCTTTTTAAAATGTATTGAATTTAATTTCTCAGCATGAATGACAAGCACAATAAGCTGAGCTATGCTTGGAAATAAGTTCGTATTAGTTCATATTATTTTGCAGGGCTAAGTAGTTTCTTTCTCCGCTGTAGATTTGTGCTTACCCTTCTTTATAACGCTACGTTTGGTCGCCGTGTTCACCTTTGAAGTCTTGACCGTGTTCCCATTTAGCTTATCGGATCTTCGTAATTTTCCAAAGTACACAGGTGGGCTTCAGTTCTTGTAATTATTGTACTATTTGAAATAACAACTCTCACGACCTTTCTGTTAATAAAACTATACTGTATTTTTCTAAACGGTGCGCATAAGAAATACATACTCCTCACTTATTCATAGCGACCCCAAAATGGCGGTCTACAATTACTCGCTAAAAATGGCGTGCTTCTCACTCGTTCACTAGCTGAGCGCGAATCCTTCCTTCCTCCTACTGGTACAAGAAAAACTCCTCTTTTTTTAACAACTGAATATCAAAAATACCTGACGGTAGGGATAGACTTTATGATGGTCTACCGCTTCAACTTTTCTCTTTGCCTTTAAAGAAAACGAAAACATAAAAGAAATGCAAAAGGTTTATCACAGTCTGCATTTTCTGAGCCAAACTAAAAGTGAGAAATGGACAAGTAGGATATCAAATTGACCACGGTGAGGTCTGGTTATATATACGACTGAGGTATCCAAGCACGACTCAAGACCCGCCCTCATAGCCTTACTTCCGCCAGTACCTCATCTCCTACCTTCCAAATTTCACTTAAGTTCACCTGCATACCTTGCGGGCTGGCGCTCCTGGGAGAAAGGATATGAGTACGCCAGGCAGGAGGCGACTGTTCGTTTCTTTATTTGCCAATGTACGCCATCCTGAAAATAAGCGAAAGGGCCAGCAACAAATAGAGAAGTAATTCCGGGTGTGAAGTAAAGCTGTGAGGGCGGGTCGTGAGTCGTGCTTGGATAGCTCAGTCCGTAGAGCACTGCTTGCGGAAGACAAAGGCCCCGAGTTCGAGTCTCGGTATGGCATACAGTTTTAATCAGCCATGAAATGTCAAGGCAGCCCACACTCCACTGTAGAGTGAAAATTTACTCCGATCTTACACGTCTGCACCCAGAAAAATGCGATCATTTGCTGTTCTCCTCAGTATGAGTTTAAGTTTTCACACGTGTGTTGACGCTACGTGGTATAGTGCCACGTTTATACATTTTATGACCTATGAAGCACTTCTAGTTGTAACTTAGACTGACGTACAGTTCATGGTTCAGTAGCTCTCTCCGGACAGTATTGGAATTTTATTATGCCTTCATTGTTACGTATTGTAACACCTACTGTACATTTTTAATCGGGATGATTCGTTGAGCCGTCCGAAACTAGGCATCAGTTAATAGATAAACTGCCTATGCAACTTAAGACGGTATCTTTAACAGTTATTGTAAAAAAACGGTTGAGCTTTGCCCACGATTGGCGGCAGCAGCGTCTGAAACACGACAACAGCACGGCTTCGCTGTTTGCAGGTGTCCCGCGAGTTCTCCTTCTCGTCCACGAGCCAGGGCGAGGCGTCGCCAGTGCAGTCTCCCACGGCCGCCTCGCCGCCCGCCTCCGCCGGCCTGCGGCTGGCCACACCGGGCCGCGGACAGGCGCACGCAACTTCCGGCACCGCGTCGCTGCCTCGTTCCCCTGCCCCTGCCGCGGCCCCACTCGCGCGCACCTCGACTCCGCTGGCGGCGGCTGCGTCGCGGGCACCTGCTGCACCTGTTGCGTCGCGGGGAGCCGCCACACCGTCTCCTATCTCGCGCGACGGCAGTGCCATCCAGAGACATCTGTTGGCGGACGGGGACAACAGCTTGCAAAAAGCCGCGCTGCAGGAGCGCCACCATCAGCAATTGCAACAGGTAACGGCCGTCTATCTTAGGCAGTGCATGAATCACCAACTCTCGTAGGAACTCAAATTGCGCGCGCTCTCTCTCTCTCTCGCTCTGGGCCGACTGCACCAACGTCGATTGGAAAGCAAGATGACAAAGATTTCGTAATCATGGTTAAAGCTTGTTGTTTCTGTGCTACACCGAAGTTAAACGCCGGTTAACAAAAACGCGAGCTAACCGGGAGTTTCACCGCGGTTACCTTCGTGTGTTACAGAGGAAAGCGCTCAACATCTGTCTGACTGTGACAAGTAGATTACAATATCGTAACCTCCGTGGTCTGTTATGCGTGCTTTTCTGCTTGTATACGTAAAGTGTGTATTGAGTGCCAAGGAGACAAAAAAAGGACGCCGAATTTTTCAAAATTTGAGCTTGAGATCCTTATGGAGTTGGTTGGTTCGAAGCATAACATTTGTGTGTGAGTGTGTAAAAAAAAAAACAAAAAAAAACACGGTTCTACGGTCAGGGAAATATTTCGATGCCTGGGCAAATATAACGACAGAGTTTAATTCCACTCCAGATAGCGTTAAATACTTTTTATTCATAAATTAATAAATTTCTGTTAGTAATGTAAAGGAAAACACCTTTTTTTCACGGTGTTTAGGTTACTATTGCAATAACAAGTCAAGATACACAGAACACAAAGATAGGTTAAAGTGTACTTACAGTGTCCGCAGCAGTTTCGTGTGTGCTCACGTTGACAACTAACAACATTAATTATTTATTTTCTGGGCAACACAAAAGACTATTGGCCAGTCGGCCTGCCTTGGGCATGGGTGCGTGTGATGTCCTTAGGTTAGGTTTAGGTAGTTCTAAGTTCTAGGGGACTGATGGCTGGCTCTGAGGTCATCAGTCCCCTAGAACTTAGAACTACTTAAACCTAACTAACCTAAGGACATCACACACATCCATGCCCGAGGCAGGATTCGAACCTGCGACCGTAGCGGTCGCGCGGTTCCAGACTGTAGCGTCTAGAACCGCGGGGGACTGATGACCTCAGATGTTAAGTCCCATACTGCTCAGAGCCACTTGAACCAAAATACTATTCCCTTCACTTTGGTTGGGTTTTACAAAGAATATCGAAAACAATTCCCAGCATTCAATGGTCACTGTCAACATGAGCACACCATGCAAATTCCGCCGAGACTGTCAGTATACTTGACGCAAAAATGACACCAGCGACCAGAAGAAGATTCAGGAAGCACTTAGCGGATGAGAGAGTGCAAGTGTATATGACAGAGGGGAGGGGGAGGGCAGTAAAAAAAAATATAAACAAATTCACATGAGGAAAACTGCTGGAAGTAGTTGGGTCATCACTGAAGCCCTTTGAAAACCCATTCGATTTGTACTCACAGTGCAATGTCATCATAGATTTGAATGTAGATGTGGTTGAAGAAGCAGTAGTTGAGGATGCCAGCAGTACCCCCATTCATGGTGTTGTAATTAATGCTCAAGGACTGGAAAATGTAAGTACACTCTAGGTTATTGTCGATACTCTTGCTGAACCCCCCCCCCCCCCCTAAGTTTCCAAAAATACAGCAACACTATCTAGATGGAATCGGCGAAGAATGCCTTCAAAACCCAAGGGAACTTCAACTTCACTGAACGGTGTCATGCGAAAGAGAGTTGAAGTACTCGAGCAACAGGTGGAAATGACGAGAGCGGAGTACCTTGAAGAAATGAGGATAAAAAAATTAAAGTATTGGCACTCAGTGGGGGTAAGTGAAATACCGGAAGACGAAAAATGCCAATATTTAATTTTTTATATTTTGTCACTTCCATATCACTTTCTTTTTTAAGTTGATAATTTACTTGTACTGTAAATCCTATGTCACTATAAATTAATTTATTGGTTTTGAAAATTTTACGTTTGCATTCAGCGACAGCTTCAACATTTTGTTACTTGTACACAATACAAATATTTTATAAAATTAATTATGTACGTTACATGTATTACGTAATAGTTGGCTCAGTGAAAATGTCCGTTAATTATAGTGCAAGTTGTCATCGCCAATCCATTTGTTGACCGGGAGGCATTGGCTCGTTATCTTCGATGTCCGGTCCTCTTTCAGTATGTAACAGCCTCAGGAGCTGCACGAAATTTCCACATCTTCCTTGCTAGTGCTCCGTGCAATATTGTGCAAGACTGCCATACACATTATAATTGGCATTGTTTTTTTTTTTTTTTTTTTTGTTTGGATTACATCTCATCTCCACAGATAAAATGGGGAATATCCTCTTCGCCGGCCGAAGTGGCCGTGCGGTTAAAGGCGCTGCAGTCTGGAACCGCAAGACCGCTACGGTCGCAGGTTCGAATCCTGCCTCGGGCATGGATGTTTGTGATGTCCTTAGGTTAGTTAGGTTTAACTAGTTCTAAGTTCTAGGGGACTAATGACCTCAGCAGTTGAGTCCCATAGTGCTCAGAGCCATTTTTGAATATCCTCTTCCACAAACCATACTGTTTCTCCACAGTGTTCCTTGTTGCAACGCGAGACCTGTTGTATCTAACTAACTTACTATCTATCCGTGTTCTGCTTCCCTTTGCGGATTTGAAAGTGGCGTCAGTAGGTATGGTCTGCATGCATAGCCACTGTCTCCTGGTAAGTGATCTATTGGTATTTCCCCACATTCAGTCTGGGCTCTGCGAGCGCTGTTACGAAATGTGTTACTGTCTTGCACACAACCAGGCCTCTGAGCCACAATATCCCGTATTAATAAATTTTGACCACTGATGGATTGGCAATTAAGTGAAAAATAGGATTTTCTATTGCGGAAAAGCTCCGCATGAAGTCCCCCAGGAGACTGATCTCTTACTTGAGTACAATCCACTGTACCAGGAAATCCAGCCAGTATGCTGAAACTATACATCACGAAGTGTAATTGAGCACGAGGTGGAAACATTATGTATTGCTGCAATGATCACCGATACTTCACTAATAATTCTTTGACGTTTTTTACTATATGCATTAGCATTGTCACCAATTACTATATTAAATGCACTATTTGCATATTCCCCTAATGTCATTAAAAGTCTGTTCATGGGTGGGACAGCGATATTTCGCAAAGTAGGAAATTCTAACCTGTCATATCTATGACTAAATAATCACCACACTGTTTTTTTTGGAAAGCGAAATCGCTCTTCAAATTTCCTGTCTCCGTAATCTTCGCCGGCCAGTGTGGCCGTGCGGTTCTAGGCGCTTAAGTCTGGAACCGCGCGACCCCTACGGTCGCAGGTTCGAATCCTGCCTCGGGCATGAATGTGTGTGGTGTCCTTAGGTTAGTTAGGGTTAAGTAGTTCTAAGTTCTAGGGGACTAATGACCTCAGATGTTAAATCCCATAGTGCTCAGAGCCATTTGAACCATTTGAACTAAAGTGTTGAGGCGTTGGTAGCCGCTTGTTTACGTACTACCTGTTGTCTTTCGTCTCGGAATCGTCAGCTGACGTTTGCCAGCGCCAGTGGTTGATGTTATGAACTTTTCAGCCTTCATTGTAGTTCGCACCAGAAATGGATTGTGAATCTATGACAACACTAATCGCCAGTACGCCAGAAAAAAATCATTAAACGTCCCCGAAGCCAGACAAAAGCTAACAAGCACTCAATTTTCATGCTAGAATGTCTCTTCTGAAGCCATTTGTCTGGAGAATAGTGCTCCACCTTCTTGGACTCGCTGGACAGCGTCTCTAAGGCTTTGAGCCTGACCGGATTGCCTCCAAACACGTTTCCGAGGATTGTCTGGTTGAAGTCCTATGCGACACTCATCGATGAAGAGAACGTGATGCCAATTCTGAGCGGTCCATTCGGCATGTTGTTGGGTCCATCTGTACCGCGCTGCATGGTGTCATGATTGCAAAGATGGACCTCGCCATGGACGTCTGGAGTGAAGTTGCGCATCGTGCAGCCTATTGCGCACAGTTTGCGTCGTAACACGACATCCTGTGGCTGCACGAAAAGCATTATTCAACATGGTGGCGTTGCTGTCAGGGTTCCTCCGAGCCATAATCCGTAGGTAGCGGTCATCCACTGCAGTAGTAGCCCTTGGGCGGCCTGAGCTAGGCATGTCGTAGGCAGTTCTTGCCCCCTCTGTATCTTCTCCATGTCCGAACAACATCGCTTTGGTTCATTCCGAGACGCCTGGACACCTCCCTTTTTGAGAGCCCTTCCTGGCACAAAGCAACAATGCGGACGCGATCGAACCGCGGTATTGACCGTCTAGGCATGGCTGAACTATTGTCAACACGAGCCGTGTACCTCCTTCCTGGTGGAATGACTGGAACTGATCGGCTGTCGGATCCCCTCCGCCTAATATGCGCTGCTCATGCATGGTTGTTAACATCTTACGGCGGGTTTAGTGACCTCTCTCAACAGTCAAAGGGACTGTGTCTGTGATACAGTATCCACAGTCAACGTCTATCTTGAGGAGTTCTGGGAACGGGGGTGACGCAAAACTTTTTTTAATGTGTGTATTAGTTGTAGGACGCATCTTGAGGCATCAAGGAATCGTCCTTTTGGTAATGGACAAAAGTGGTGCCTAAGAGGAGGAGAAACACAGTGCAACAACGGTGTGCCGCTGAGTTGGACAAATTTACACTGGCTGTTTGTAACGTCACGCACGAACCAATAGGGCTGCGTCACTCATTCAAATAAGGATTCAGAAGTTCATGGAAGACTCATTTTCTTCGCGAATGTAAACAGTGAGAATGTTGCACCAATTAAAATACACTTACGGACAAGTTATGAGTCTATTCTGAGCTTCGGATTGCTTTAATAGTACGAATTTAGGCGTTTGTAGTGTTTTAGTGCAGTCCTGCTTTATATGCACTGATCAGCCAGAAAATTATGACCACCGACCTACTATCGATATAAACCCGTCTAGGCGATAGCGGCGTCACCTGGTGGGGAATGCCTGCTGCTCGTAATAGACACAAGCACGGTGCATGTATTATCAGTGAACGTGCTGTCCGTGTGTAGAATGGGGAAGGCGTGCGATGTGTCAAAGTTTGACTAAGGGAAGATTGTGGTGACCAAGAAGCCCGGCACGAGCATTTCGCAAACTGCACGTCTTGTCGGGTGTTCGAAGAGTGCTGTGGTGTCTTCAACACGTGGCGCAACCGAGGCGAAACCACGTCCAGATGTCGTGGGTTTGGGCGACCACCCTTCATTACAGGTGTCGGACGTCGTAGGCTGGGCAGACTGGTAAAACAGGTGGTGAACTGTGGCGGGACTAACATCACACTTCAATGCTGGACAGAGTAAAAGTGTGTCTGAACACACAGTGCACCGAACACTCCTAGCGATGGGCCTCTGTAGCTGACGACCCAGGCATCTGCCAATGTTGGCAACACTTCATCGGCAACTACGACGGAAATAGGCACGTGACCATCGGCATTGGACGTTGGCACCGTGGCAGACCGTTGCGTAGTCTGACGAATCCCGATAGCTTCATGATCATTCCGATGGGAGAGCAGAAACCGTCGTCTTCCAGGGGAGTAGCTCCGTGGCAGCTGTACTGGGGGACTGAGACAAGCTGGCGGCGGCTCCATTAAGCTCTAGGGAACATTCACGTGGCCATATATGGGTCCAGTGGAGCTCGTGCAAGTCACCGTGACGAGCCAAGGAGTATCGTACACTGGTTACAGATTACTCGTACAGTCCTTCATGACGATCATGTTTCCCGATGGCAATGGCGTTTTTCAAGTTAGTGTGCTATGTCTCAAGGCCAGGAGTGTGATGGAATGGTTCAAGGAATACAGTGGTGAGTTCCAATTGATGTGCTGCCCCCCTCTCCCTCCCACCCTCTCCCTCCCACCCTCTCCCTCCCACCCTCTCCCTCCCACCCTCTCCCTCCCACCCTCTCCCTCCCACCCTCTCCCTCCCACCCTCTCGCCCTCGCCTCTCTCTCTCTCTCTCTCTCTCTCTCTCTCTCTCTCTCTCTCGCCCTCGCCTCTCTCCCTCTCGCCCTCGCCTCTCTCCCTCTCCCTCTCGCCTCTCTCCCTCTCCCTCTCGCCCTCGCCCCTCTCCCTCTCGCCCTCGCCCCTCTCCCTCTCGCCCTCGCCCCTCTCCCTCTCGCCCTCGCCCCTCTCCCTCTCGCCCTCGCCCCTCTCCCTCTCGCCCTCGCCCCTCTCCCTCTCGCCCTCGCCCCTCTCCCTCTCGCCCTCGCCCCTCTCCCTCTCGCCCTCGCCCCTCTCCCTCTCGCCCTCGCCCCTCTCCCTCTCGCCCTCGCCCCTCTCCCTCTCGCCCTCGCCCCTCTCCCTCTCGCCCTCGCCCCTCTCCCTCTCGCCCTCGCCCCTCTCCCTCTCGCCCTCGCCCCTCTCCCTCTCGCCCTCGCCCCTCTCCCTCTCGCCCTCGCCCCTCGCCCCTCTCCCTCTCGCCCTCGCCCCTCTCCCTCTCGCCCTCGCCCCTCGCCCCTCTCCCTCTCGCCCTCGCCCCTCTCCCTCTCGCCCTCGCCCCTCTCCCTCTCGCCCTCGCCCCTCTCCCTCTCGCCCTCGCCCCTCTCCCTCTCGCCCTCGCCCCTCTCCCTCTCGCCCTCGCCCCTCTCCCTCTCGCCCTCGCCCCTCTCCCTCTCGCCCTCGCCCCTCTCCCTCTCGCCCTCGCCCCTCTCCCTCTCGCCCTCGCCCCTCTCCCTCTCGCCCTCGCCCCTCTCCCTCTCGCCCTCGCCCCTCTCCCTCTCGCCCTCGCCCCTCTCCCTCTCGCCCTCGCCCCTCTCCCTCTCGCCCTCGCCCCTCTCCCTCTCGCCCTCGCCCCTCTCCCTCTCGCCCTCGCCCCTCTCCCTCTCGCCCTCGCCCCTCTCCCTCTCCCTCTCGCCCTCGCCCCTCTCCCTCTCCCTCTCGCCCTCGCCCCTCTCCCTCTCCCTCTCGCCCTCGCCCCTCTCCCTCTCCCTCTCGCCCTCGCCCCTCTCCCTCTCCCTCTCGCCCTCGCCCCTCTCCCTCTCCCTCTCGCCCTCGCCCCTCGCCCCTCTCCCTCTCCCTCTCGCCCTCGCCCCTCTCCCTCTCGCCCTCGCCCCTCTCCCTCTCCCTCTCGCCCTCGCCCCTCTCCCTCTCCCTCTCGCCCTCGCCCCTCTCCCTCTCCCTCTCGCCCTCTCCCTCTCCCTCTCCCTCTCGCCCTCGCCCCTCTCCCTCTCGCCCTCGCCCCTCTCCCTCTCGCCCTCGCCCCTCTCCCTCTCCCTCTCGCCCTCGCCCCTCTCCCTCTCCCTCTCGCCCTCGCCCCTCTCCCTCTCGCCCTCGCCCCTCTCCCTCTCCCTCTCGCCCTCGCCCCTCTCCCTCTCGCCCTCGCCCCCTCTCTCTCTCCCTCTCGCCCTCGCCCCCTCTCCCTCTCGCCCTCGCCCCCTCTCCCTCTCGCCCTCGTCCCCTCTCACAGATGTGTTGCCAACTCCCTCCATCGACCTACCAAGGTCTCATTACTTCCATGCCACGACGTGTCGCCGCTGTTATCTGTGCCAAAGGTGGACATACGGGCAATTAGGCAGGTTGTCATGGTATTCTGGCTCCTCAGTGTAAATATCCCATTTGTTGGAACTTGTCAGTGGTCCATTCCTTGGATAAAAGATTGTCTGAAAATGACGAAGTCGCAAATAAAGACCACCTTTTGAAAACGTTATTTCACGCACAGTGAAGCAATTTGCGTTCAGTGTATAGGACTACCATTTATTCGTGAAACGTAAATAAAAGGACTAAAGTGCCGCATAGCTGTTCTCGCATTCGAATGCGAAAGCTTATCATTACGAGTCTTACGGCGTGAGATTCCTTTAACAGTTGGAAATCTACGGCAGACCTTTGGCTTAAGTTCAGTAACTAGTTTGACGTCCTCAGTTCGAGAAAACAGTGAACGTCGAAAAGGGAAAGAATGTTTTCAGACTCAACTTTAATAAGACAAAATACACGAGTGTAACCAGGAACTGAACTGGTATGGTATGGTAGGAAGGGGATGGGGAGGGACGCTCATAATAGTATCGCGGCGAACGACGAAATAATTTTGAAATTTAGGTACAAATGGCACTAGGCTGCTGCTTAAAATGGCGCGTAAATTATCCAGAGTATATTCATCCAGTGGTGCATAATGAGAGCACTTAGGACTGACAACTAGTTTTAGGTATATTTTCGTTCCTTTTCTAAACATGCTTAACGTAAAATACTTAACACATTAACCTATTTGTAAAGTAAACCGGTAATAAGACGTTTGAAGCTATTTGTACATGGAAGATCGATTGTTTAAAGAATTGTGGGGGCGGGGGGGGGGGGGGGTGGTTGCTGATACGATACGATACTAGATCGCAGAAGCAATCTTCATAGTCATTCAGACGACACAAATGCAAACATTACCCATCTCCATATTTCTATGTGCCATTAGAACACCCATGATAAAGAGTTAAAGCATACGAATTCGAATATTTGAGTAGACTCAGTGTGTTGCTTTTGAACAAATATTGCATAATACTTTTTCAAAAGCAACTTATTTCTGTTCTAAATTTAATACCGTCGCATGCCCTTAAACGGCAAATCCTCTTGCTTAAACGCATCGTAACTTTATTAGACCTTGAAATTTTGTTTTAGAATTGCGTTTTTAGTTACAGCTTACTTTTGGAAAATTTCGATTTCACGTCAAACACGACGCCGTAGCGTTGCACTAAATTCAGTTGTAAAGCATACAGCATATGCAACTACTGAGGATTAAGATGTGAAATGATCGTAAGACAGGAAACGAGGTGGGTCTAGGAGTTGCAGATAGAACAGCCTCGGGACAGCATTCAGGGATGAGTCAGGAAGCTACCTTCGCCAGAACCGTTGGCCGATGGCCCACAGGGCTCTCTCTCTCTCTCTCTCTCTCTCTCTCTCTCTCTCTCCATTTCAGAGAGAGAGAGAGAGAGAGAGAGAGAGAGAGAGAGAGAGAGGGGGGGGGGGAGGGAGGAAGGGGAGTTGCAGTTTTTTCTCCTCATTTAGTCGGCGCCATTTTTTTGCTGGTGTGGGCATTCCTCAGCTGAAGAAGCACTCCTCTTTATTCTACTGTGTTTAAAACTTCTGCAAACTTTTAGCAGACTAATCTAGGACTGCTTAAAAGATTAAGGTCCTAGAGATAGTCTGGCTTTGACTCTTATAACCCCAGATTATTCTTGGATGTAGGTTCTGAGTATAGCACAATAAACTGTCTGAGTAGTTACACAGTACTGTAAGTGCCTCCAAGAGCTCTTAGTCATTGGTGACGACGGATATAGCTGTGCATCCTGGTATTCTACGTACTACAATGCGACGCACGTTGATAAGGACCCCACTTCTTTACTTGCGCAACTTCGGCGTAGTCTGAGATGGCTTCGTGGAAGCAGATACACGTTCAACAATTGCATGAACTTGGATAATCAGCTTTTTCGTAGAATCGCGCGACGTCTTCGAGGAATCAGGAGGGGGAGGAAGAGGGGGAGAAAATAACGTAAATAATATGCGCTATGGGCAACATTTTTTAAAAGAAAATGTAGACTACATCCGTCGTCAACGTCAAAGTTGACTCGACCCTCATTAGAGGCGTAGATTTACTGTAGATGATGCATTCTCGGCTTTCTAAGCGCTGACGGACATCACATATCATGTGACACCCTTTGTGTCACTAAATCAACGGAGCGACTTGTTTCTTACACACACTGTTTTGCTAAACAATTTACATGTGAAGTTCCAGAAAAGAAAAATCTCTGTCGGATCAATTGGACATATGTCACTGGCAATACTACGCAGGGAAACATTGCCCCCTAATAATTAATCATATAAAAATTTCCTTTCCTTCACTGCTTTATAATATTACAGTTATTGTCTCCGTCCTGCATACATTCTTTCGCTGAAAGTGCTTATTGCAAATTCGGCAACTTTACCTTAGAACGAATCATTTCAAGTCATTGATTCCTCATAGCAATTTCTTAGAGTGCCGTAACCTGTATGTCACATATATATCCACTACCCATACGCAGTAAGTAGAGGTTAAATTCATTATGAAAATTTTATTAGTTCTCATATTGATTTTTTTTTTCTTCAAATAGTCCTGCCCACAGTTACTCGAGACCTAACTAGTTTCAATTGGTGGTCAGAAGCCTGGGAATATTATTTACGGTGGGCTGGCGCAAGGCACTAGTGTCATCATAGCGCGTCTAATAGACAGGTGGAACTGGCTGAGCCACTGCAACGTTTAATGAAAGATGGAATTAATGAGCATTAGTGAGCTTTGTTTTAAGGTCGATAAAATTCTTTAACACCTCTGTCTGACAACCTTCTGTTTTTAGCAGATATTGTGTTTTATTTGTTGCTTAGTGAATAGGATATCTCTTGCAGATGGTGTGCCTCTGCCTTTCTCCAATCATGGAACTAGCTTACGTAGCCAGTTATGGCGAACCTACAGTTTATCGCGACTCCGAACCATTACGCAATTTAGAATTCGCCAGAGGCGGAAGAAGTGATAAGTGGCAGAAAATTCCTAGGACAGGATCAAAAACCCGTTTATTAAGTCTGTGATCCCTTCCCACCGATCCAGCGATTCGATACTTACTGCCCTCGACCCGAAGTAGTGACTGATCATTGGATTACGTTCTGAAAAGACATCTTTCTAAGAGAAGGCCGGCCGCGGTGGCCGAGCGGTTCTAGGCGCTTCAGTCCGGAACCGCGCGACTGTTACGGTATAGAGGATGCAAGTGGCTGTTTAGGTTTTTATGTTGGTAACACCACGTAGCGCTCTGTATGAAAATCACTGACTGTGCTGTGTGTAAGCTGTGGCTGGTTGGCATTGTTGAAATATTCACTATTGGATGTGAACAGCGCATAGCGTTGCGCAGTTGGAGGTGAGCCGCCAGCAGTGGTGAATGTGGGGGGAGAGATGGCGGAGTTTTGAGAGCGGATGATCTGGACGTGTGTCCATCAGAGACAGTAAATTTGTAAGACTGGATGTCATATATATTATGACTTTTGAACACTATTAAGGTAAATACATTGTTCTTTATCAAAATCTTTAATTTGCTGACTATGCCTATCAGTAGTTAGTGCCTTCAGTAGTTAGAATCTTTTATTCAGCTGGCAGTATTGGCGCACACTGTATTGCAGTAGTTTCAGTAACGGAAGATTTTTGTGAGGCAAGTGATTCATGAAACGTATAGGTTATTGTTAGTCACGGCCATTCTTTTGTAGGGATTTTTGAAAGTCAGGTTGCGTTGCGCTAAAAATATTGTGTGTCAGTTTAAGCACAGTCATTCATTACTTTTGCTAAGGGGACGTTTAAAGGAAAGTGAGTACATCGAGCCGGCCAGTGTGGCGGTGCGGTTAAAGGCGCTTCAGTCTGGATCCGCGTGACCGCTACGGTCGCAGGTTCGAATCCTGCCTCGGGCATGGATGTGTGTGATGTCCTTAGGTTAGTTAGGTTTAATTAGTTCTAAGTTCTAGGCGACTGATGACCTCAGAAGTTAAGTCGCATAGTGCTCAGAGCCATTTGAACCATTTTTGAGTACATCGACTGAAATTCTCAACAATACTTAAGCTGTAGTAGATTCAGCATTATAGAAACCAAAAAATAATTGATAGTTTGAAAAATATCACCACTGTCGCATCGAAGGCAAATCGAAACTTGCTCGTATTGACAAACGTCTCTAGTTTCAATTAAATGAGTGTTACTCAATAAAGTAAAGTAAAACTTACTGCTCCACAAAGAAAGGTACTGACTGAGTGAATATCTATAGGTGCAAAACAAGCTATTTCAATCTCTTCCGGCCGTTGCGCGTTGGGCGTAACGTCAAAAACTTCTGAGACGTTTCCGCGCGCGCGCGCGCGCGCGCGCGAGAGAGAGAGAGAGAGAGAGAGAGAGAGAGAGAGGCGCTGAGCGTCTGCAGTTGTTTCTGGCCGACTGAGAAGCGCCAGGCCGGCTTGCATGGGGCAACGCGAGAGTGCAACGTCAAAATTGGCATAATTGACGGCCTTGAGTTTTTCCCCAGTTGTCCTGTATTTGATTTATTCTATTTTACTTTTCTTCCCCGTTTTGTGGGGGTGCTCGGCACCCCAAAAGAAATGTGAGAGCGTTCACGAGCACGGGAGTACCCAAGGAGTCGGCGCCCCTGGTTACAT
The DNA here is from genome assembly GCF_023898315.1 of Schistocerca nitens. Lineage (NCBI taxonomy): Eukaryota > Metazoa > Arthropoda > Insecta > Orthoptera > Acrididae > Schistocerca > Schistocerca nitens. The sequence goes on from NC_064618.1 coordinate 436,888,825, forward strand.
ATTAAAATTAAATGTTGCAGGGATATCATGATGATGATCTTAATCTGGGGGGGAAAATATTTTCTTTCCCTTAAAAGACCACAAGGTCCTATTTACAGCAGTGTAGATGGTACAGGAACAGGAATACGTTGTTTGTAGACCTGACGCCAGGCAATTATGACACTTTATCACGAACGTAAATCATGGCAGTCAAGTGTGTGTGTGTGTGTGTGTGTGTGTGTGTGTGTGTGTGGCGGCGGGCCAATGAATAGATTCAACGCGAATGAAAATACCCGATCTGTTGGAGTATTAACGCGGAAAGTACGAGTGTACAAGGAATGGTGTGCAGCTCGCTGCCATGTAACGCAGCCTTTGAACAGCGGTCGTTAAAGGATTCTAAGCGACAGGGCACTGACAAGAGTATCACGCATTGTCAGTGACAGTCGTTTTCAGACCAGACAGAAATTATTGCTGTCAGTGAACTCCATGCATGGGTATTTTGTGGTCAGGTAACTCGCAAGATAGAACTGTCCACTGACCGAGCGAGGTGGCGCAGTGGTTAGGCGCTGGACTCGCATTCGGGAGGACGACGGTTCAATCCCGCGTCCGGCCATCCTGATTTAGGTTTTCCGTGATTTCCCTAAATCGCTCCAGGCAAATGCCGGGATGGTTCCTTTCAAAGGGCACGGCCGACTTCCTTCCCCGTCCTTCCCTAATCCGATGAGACCGATGACCTCGCTGTCTGGCCTCCTTCCCCAAACAAACAAACAAACAAACAAACCAACCAACCAACTGTCCACTGCGGCCCGTAAAGATGCCCGTCTTCAGCGGGCCAGACGGCACAGCAGCCGGGCAGCACCTGACTGGAGGCATGTGGTCTCGCCCGACTAGTCGCTATATTGCCTCTTTTTCAAAAGATGTTAGAGGCGTTTAACCCACAGTGTATAGGACGTAGTTAAAGCAGCAGGCAATTCGTTAATTTTCTGGGGAGTTTCTCGTACCATGACGTGATTCCACTCATTCAGGTTACCGTAAAAATGAAGCACCGTTTATATTTCAACATTCTCCATGCCAAAGTGTTGCGGCATTTTTCTGCATCGTCTTGCTGTGTCTTCCAAAATGACGACAGCCGTGTTCACAGCGCGACGCACCTGGTTTTTACGGACACTCTGGCACCCTATACCACTATACTGTTCCTCTAAATCAACCAGTCTCAATCCAACTAAAAATAGCCGGGAATATTTGGCACAGCTGGTGAAACGAAGGACTTAACACCAGTTGGGCTGCTCTCCGGGATAGAGATGCATCAGTTGGGGGGTGACACATGTGAGAAACTTATTGTCTCTTCTCGACGAATTGAGGTATTTATCAAGGGTAGAAAATGGTTCAAATCGCTCTGAGCACTATGGGACTTAACATCTTAGGTCATCAGTCCCCTAGAACTTAGAACTACTTAAACCTAACTAACCTAAGGACATCACACACATCCATGCCCGAGGCAGGATTCGAACCTGCGACCGTAGCGGTCTCGCGGTTCCAGACTGTAGCGCCTAGAACCGCTCGGCCACTCCGGCCGGCATCAAGGGTAGAACTGAGTTTAGTCTGTAATAGCGTGACGTCTCTTGACGGTGTACTCGCAGTCTTTCGCGGCGACATGTTTCGATAAAATCTTCTCCGTTTACAAGCCGCGTCACGTCTAATAAAACATTCGAGCTATCGATAGTCGTCTCCGCCACCGTCATCAGGAGTTAAAATCACTGAACGCCGGGGCTGACACGGTGTTCCGTTTAAATAGATGTAATGGCGGCGTCTGGAACCTTCCAGAGAGGGCCGCAGTGACGCATGCGTGGGAGGCAAGTTGGGCAGCTCCTAACCGACGCTGGCCTCTTGCGCCATGTGACGTCACTCGGTCCCGCAGAGGGACGGAGATCCTAGGAGCTGCCCAACTTGTCTTCACGCATGCTTCACCCCGGCCTTCTGTGGAAGGTTCCGGACGCTGGCATTACGTCTACATAAGCAAAACACCGTGCTAGCCCCGCACTGACTGATTTTAACTCCTGATGACGATAGCGGAGGCAGCTGTCGAAAACTTGAATGTCTTATTCGACGTGACGCGGCCTGTAAATGGAGAAGATTTTATGACTCTTGACGGTGACTCTTTTTTTCCCCTTCTGACACCATGTTTGTTAGTGATGAATCTCCGCTGTAGACAAAATTCGAAAGCCCGGAGTGAAAGCTGTAGCTGAAGTCCCTACCACCTACGTGTCGGCAGTTCCGTAGGTTTTGCCGCGCGGACGGATGCGTCAGGCTACTTCTGCTCCCCTTAAAAGGAAACATCGAAGGACAGTGCGTAGGTGTCATTATCTGCGACAGAATAGCGGCGCAGCGGGCGTGGGAGAGGCGAAAATAAATAACTTCACTGAAGGCTAACGTCGTAACTTCCCACTCAAAGCGGTCTTTTGCTAGTAATCCAAAGTATCCCCGCAGCCTCCCCACTTCATAAACAAAATATTCTCCCTCCCTCCCTCCCTCTTCCGTAGACTAAAAAGGTGAAGCAACGAGAAGACATGGTCGAATGTTAACATAACTTCATACGCGTGCCCAGCACGTATCAGTACCAAACACAGTTTGAATCGGGCCTGATTGTGGGTCTCCATTTGGCCGACTGGTAGAATCGTGCAGCATCCAGATTTGGGGGCTTTCGGATGTCATAGTGGCGCGATGTTGCACTGTAGGGAAAAATGAGGGTACGCATACTTTTCGTTAAGATTCCATTCGACCACGTATGACCACCACCAAGCTCATCAGATACCTTCATATCTGCGCCCACGATCCGTAATAAGTGATGGACTCCCTTGTAAGCGGTCCCTTAGACCAGAGAGCAGTGTTGTCCTGACAGGGTCGCCAAGTGTAACCTCCCCACAGATAAATTCTATAATAATCTCCCAACAGTAAAAAATATAGTTATATAATTCAAATTCAGCGTAACCTACCATCAGTTTACTTCTGTAACCTGGGAATAATAAAAATGTGACTAATCTCTCAATTAATTGTGGCTCACTTACAACCTTTCAATAATTGAATGTGAATTTACACTGGTAAATTTTGGACGTCAGCAGTGCTGCGTCATGGCCCTGAAAGATCATACTGAATTAATTGAAAATTCTTACCTCAATAAGGTCGCCGGATAACGCAATATATATCTGCTCCTATAAGAAAATTTTCTGGTACAGCCCAGTGCAATGCTGGCCGATAGGTTTGTCATGTATAAAAGGAAACAACTGATTTTTTTTTACAATAATCGGGATGACCATGGATTGGAGAAATTAGTAAATTCTTTAAATTGAGATGAATGATTGTCAAAAGTTAATTTTTATAAAAAAGATTGAGATTTTTTAAACATTTACATGGGACTTGATATAACAATACTACACATGCGCGAGGCTGCTTTTACCTTATACTACAACGCTCAGGCACCGCCATCGCTCCACACGACCGGCCCAGCCAGCTCCATACACCAGACTGCTAGCTACTACTTACTCCTACTGCTACACAGTTCCTACTGCTGACAACACTGCTCTCTGGTCTAAGATTCTCTTATAGCTTACATTTCGCAGGCAGCGCGTGAGCAATCCACCGAAATTATATCTGCTAGAGTGCGCTAGCAACAAATTCTTTAATCATGGACCTCTTACACCCTGTATGATTGTGTATCATTCCGCACCATTGGTCGGAGACTAGCTGCAGCTATCGTTCCATACGTAGTCTTGTTAACACCAAAAAAAAGGGCGCCTGTGTTTGGGGTGGTGCTGTGACCAGGAATCGTGGACAGGTATTGAATGACGTTTTGTGTTTAGCGATGAATCACGGTTCTCCATTACCCGTCCACAGGTCGTGGCCTAGCGGTCGCGTTCTCGCTTCCCGAGCACGGGGTCCCGGGTTCGGTTCCCGGCGGGGTTAGGGATTTTCACCTGTCTCGAGATGACTGGGTGTTCGTGTTGTCCTCATCATTTCATCATCATCATTCATGAAAGTGGCGAGATTGGACTGAGCAAAGTTTGGGAATTTGTACGGCCGCTGATAACCACGCAGTTGAGCGCCCCACAAATCAGTCATCATCATCATCTCCACTACCCCGGATGACCTTAGTCAGCTATTACGACTGCGACCTGGGAAGAGTCCGCATTATTCCAATGTTATGGAGAGGCACAGTGACATTGCTCCTGGCTTCATGGCATAAGGAGCCATCGAGTACGAACTGACGTGATAGTTTGTAGTGATTTAGAGAACTGTGACGGCACAACGCTGAGTGACGGACGTCCTGCCCCCGCGCGTGTTACCTCTCAGCAACGGTGTCGTGGTGCAACTTTCGACGGGACAAAGCTGGTCCACACGTCTGCCCTGTGTCCGCGTGACGTTCAGGTGGATCCAGGATAGCTGTGTCTCCTACAGGACGTGTGTAGGACCAGCCTGCACGTCAACTCAGTCTCTGTGTCAGTACCCGGGACGTCGAGGACGAGTTGCAACGGGTGTGGGCCAGCTCGCCTCTAGGAGGTGATTCAATGGCGTTGACACCCTTCTCAACAGAATCAGCACGTGTATCGAGGCCAGGTGGGTGCAGTGTGAAAAGTGGCCTAATACTGCCAAGTCCGCAAATTTGCCTGGATTTCGTAATCGTGAGATAACGTCACATACCCTATCAGCTATGAAGTGTCGTTTCCTTCCCCCATTCTAGTTGCTTCACTTTTTTTGCCCTGTCAAAACAGTGAGAGGGGTTAAAAAGTCTTGCATATTTTTACAGTAGGGAGTACAGGTCAAAATTAAGTCCTGTAAACACTTTTTGGGAAACATATACTTTTTGAAATTTGGCCGTTTTCATTGCGTCTACAAGGTCAGTAGTCAAAGATGAAGGCTGTTTTTCTGCCAAAGTTTACCGCTCATCTCTTATTGCAACAGATGTGGGCTAGCTCGCTTCCAGATGATCAAATGGCGTTGACATACTTCTCGACAGAATCTGCGAGTGCCCCCAGGCCAGGCCACAATTCTTTGATTCTGATGCTATTACCAGTTGTAGCAATTGAAACTGTCTTCTGTAGCAAACGGATGAGAAAAATTAAGGAGTAAACATTGAATAAGTTAATTACCGTAGGAAACGCATATGTTTTGGAAATGTGAAACTATAAGTTTAACTCTTCTATTAACTTTATATATCTCAAAAAATTTCAGTATATTACCCATTCTGTTCGTACAATTTTGAGGTAAACTGTCATCAGGTCACCATTTATTGCGTGGAGAGAAAACAGCGCGAACGATGAAGCAGACTCCTATTACTCCACGGAAGTGTTTAAACTCAGAAGAGAGTTCCTGGAACCACTCTGTAGCAATTATTGACGTGTGAGGTGTCACATTGTCCTCTTGGAATTCTCGAAATCCGTCGGAATGCACAATGGACAGGAACGGATGCAGGTGATCAGACAGGATGCCCATGTACGTGTTACATGTCAGTCATATCTAGACGTATCAGGGGTTCCATATCACTCCAACTACACGCACCCCACACCATTACAGAGCCTCCACCAGCTTCAACAGTCCCCTGCTGACATGCAGCGTCCATGGATTCATGAGGTTGCCTCCGTACCTGTATACTTCCATCCGCTCCATACAATTTGAAACGAGACTCGTCCTACCAGGCCACATGTTTCCAGTCATCAACAGTCCAATGTCAGTGTTGACAGGTCCAGGCGAGGCGTAAAACTTAGTGTCGTGCAGTCATCGAGGGTACACGAGTGGGCGTTCTGCTCCAAAAGCCGGTATCGATGATGATTCGTTGAATAGTTCACACACTGACTCTTGTTGATGGCCCAGCATGGAAATCTGCAGCAGTTTGCGGAAGGGTTGCACATCTGTCACGTTGAACGATTCCCTTTCAGTCGTCGGTGGTCCGTCCTTGCAGGATCTTTTTCCGGCCGCGGCGATAACGGAGATTTGATGTTTTACCGGATTCCTGATATTCATGGTACACTCGTGAGATAGTCATACGGGAAAATGCCCACTGCATCGCTACCTCGGATATGCTGTGTCCCATCGCTCGTGCGACGTTAAGACTCATTTAAATCTTGATAACCTGCCATTGTAGCAGCAGTAAGCGCTCTAACAACTGCGCCAGACACTTGTTGTTTTATGCAGGCGTTGCCGATCGCAGCGCCTTATTCTTCCTGTTTACATCTCTGTATTTGAATACACACACCAGTTTCTTTGGCGCTTCAGTATAGTTCTGTCAATCGTTTCTGAAATGGAACGCTAAAGATAGGTAGGTAAACGTTTCAATTGAATAAATACTGTTTTATCAACAATTTTTGTGCGACAGATTCTGCGCGTATTGGAGAATATTACTCTACCAGAAAGAAAACGGATGTAGTTTATGCACAGTGAGCCACTACCTCTTTTTCTACGCCTCACATGACAGTTCCTAACACAAAAGTTACTACTATGGGCTAGTCGGAAGGCTCCAGTAGCATGACCATGGCCTCCCCCGTCCCTTTCTCACCGAACCATAATCCCGTACATTTTTGCTGCAGTCCGGCCCTTTAAATGAAATGTTTAATCACATCACAAAAGTTAGTTTTCTTTATTTCCAATCGCTGTCGACACACTGACCAATTCAGATGGCTGTCAGCAACGAATTGTACGCTGTCCCTATTGGAATTCTTTATATTAGTTTTGGAATAATCAAGCTTATCAATTATAAAGGCGCAACAAAAATGTTAGTCTTTCACGAAAATTTACCAGAATTTTCAAATTATGTTTGTTTATTGCTCAAGCTGTAAAGAAAACGAAAGACAAATTTGAAAAGGTGATTAAAAGTTCAGGTATATGAAATAAAAACGTGAAAGTTTGCTGATGACATTCTAATTCTGGCAGACGGCAAATGATTTGGAAGAGCAGTTGAACAGACTGGAGAGACACGTCAACTAAAGTACCATACCAACTAAAGTAAAACAAGGGTCATGGAATCTAGTGCAATTAAATTATGTGATGCCGAGAAAATTAGATTAGGGAACGAGACGCTATAGTAGATTATGTTACCATTTGGGAGGAGGTAACAAAAAATGTGACGATGGCCGGACTAGAGGAGCAATAGCATGAACAATATTTCTGGAGGAGAGGCGTTTAACACCGAATTTAAATGCTAGGAATCGCGTTTGATTCCTTAGAGAAACAGTTGTGCCCAGCAACTGTATTCATTTCAATTAGTAAAGAGTACAGGAATCAGTGGCAAATGATGTATATTGTATATCTGTATTTCGTTCACTGTGTGACCGTCTTCAGTATTGAAAAATATGTGACACAGCAACAGTATGGAAAAACGCATGTCTTACTAAGTGTGACTATTCATGTCAGGGGTTGAGTTCACACTAAGGCCGTTACATACAGTGACAACACAGGTGGACTCAGTATATGTCATACCGATTGACGGCGCCCTCCTTACACGTATGATACATTTGGCAACTGAATTAACTTCATATTACCTTCACAATTCGTATTTTTTGTCATTTATTATTTTACACTTCGCTTATACGACACTGACTGTAATTATTATGCTGCATGGTTTTAATAAAATTTTACTAACTTAAGTTATTTGAACAAGATGTTTTGTATTTTTTTATCTTCAGTTGTAAAATGTGCAGCAGTAAATGACTCCAATGGCTAGTTAAGTTATCGCCATATACAGCTGAGAAACAGTACTCACTGCTTTAAAGTTACAACAACCTTATTTGTTGATTGCACGCAAGTTTTTAAAAAGTATAAAATGATAAAACATACCAATTGTGTAGGTAAAATAAAGTTAATGCAGGCTGTCAATGCATCATACTTACGAGGGCCCTGTGGACTGGTGTGACGTACACGGAGACCAGGTGTTGTAATTGTAAACAGTGGGCTCAATGTGATCTCAACCTCTGGCATAAAGAGTTCAGTTGGGAGTATGTGCGTATAAAAGTGTTTTTAATGTTTTGCCTTACATTTACTGGGAAGTATTTTATGACTGACTGAAAGCTAATGCAATAGCATTGAAGGTGGCCACACAGGACGGACATATAGATATCCAGTAAGCATAATTTGCGACTGTTTGCTGTACCCATTACTACTTTAAATATTAGAAAGTCTCTTCTAAAGGTATTTGTCCCGAGTGAGGCTTTGTATGAAAATGAAACTTAGCCAACAAAAAGTTCTGGCCAGAAGATGAAAAAAAGTTCTTGAATTGTGCTAAGGAAGAATGCTTGAAGACTGGATGGGTAGATCGAATAACTAATAAGAAGTACTGGATGTAATTTAAGTGGAAATAAATGTATGGCACAACATTATTAAGAGAGGATCGATTGGTAGGACACACACTGAGGCATCGAAGAATCGTCTGTCATTGGAGAGAAATCTGAGTAATAAAATTTGTTGAGGGAGACAAAGGTTTGATTACAGTAAGTACAGTCAAATGGAAGTTTGTTATAGTAATTAAAGATCAAAGTGCTTTCACAGGGTGGACTAGCGGGGGGAAAAGCAGCTGACCAGTCTTTGGATTAGACGACGGCGACGACATGCTAAATAGGAAGTCATTCGCCGGCATGTACAGAGCTGTTCCTTGCGTGAAACGAATGTCGCTGCGGATCCACAAGAAACATATTACAGTGTCTTTCTGACGCAATGCGTGACACATTGTTTGGCGCCAGCAGTCTTACAAGGCTGCGGTAAACAGTAAGACTATTTACTCAGGTTTGTTTCTTGTTGTTACGTAATCTATTCCCGAAAACAAATGCTTTACGCAGGTATCCCGTTCCCGTTGTTTGTGTACGAGAGCAACGTAAGATGGTTTGCGCCTGATTGCTCTAACTGCAGTCATTAGTTATTACTCGCTTAGCGCACACGTGTCAATGTTACTGGAATCTACGTATTTGCTACTGCTGCTTGTCGACCTATGTAGCATCTGACAGGTTTCCATGAAAAGTTACAGCGCAGTAGGGTGCACAGTGCGAAGAGTGTGCCGAGAATACCAGATTTCGGTCATTACCTCTCCCCACGAACAACACAGTGGCCGACTGCCTTCACTTAACGACCGAAAGCAGCAGCGTTCGCATAGAAGTGTCTTTGATAATAGACAAGCAACACTGAGTGAAATAACCGCAGAAATCAGGGTGGGACGTACGACGAACGTAACCGATGGGGCAGTGCCTCGAAATGTGGTGTTAATGGACCACGGCAGCAGACGGCCGACTCGAGTGCCTTTGCTTAACTGCAGTACATCGCCTGCAGCGCCTCTCCTGGGCTCGTCACAATACTGGTTGAACCCTAGGCGTCTGGAAAACCGTGGCCTCGACGGAGCAGTCCAGGTTTCAGTTGATAAGACCTGATGGTCGGGTTAGTGTGGCGCAGGCCTCACGAACCCATAGACAACTTGTCCAGCTGAACCGATCGTTGATTGGGGAGCATTTGCAGCCAGTCGTTGACTTCATATTCCCAAACAACGGTGGAATTGTTATGGATGACAATGTGCCATGGCACTGGGGCACAATTGTTCGTGATTAGATTGAAGAACATTATAGACAATTTGAACTAATATTTGCCCACTCAGATTGCCCGGCAAGAATCCCATCGAAAATTTATGGGGTATAATCGAGACATCAGTTCGTGTACAAAAAATCGTGCTCTGCCAATACATTAGAAATTATGGACGACCGCAAAAGCAGCATGGCTCAGTATTTCTGCAGGTAGCATTCAACGATTTGTTAAGTCCATACCACGTAAACTTGGTGCATTACGCCGGGCAAAAGGCGGTCCGACGAGATACACTACTGGCCATTAAAATTGCTACACCAAGAAGAAATGCTTATGATAAACGGGTATTCATTGGACGAATATATTATACTAGTTCTGACATGTGATAACATTTTCACACAATTTGGGTGCATAGATCCTGAGAAATCAGTACCCTGAACAACCACCTCTGGCCGTAATAACGACCTTGATACGCCTGGGCATTGAGTCAAACAGAGCTTGGATGGCGTGTACAGGTACAGCTGCCCAGGCAGCTTCAACACGATACCACAGTTCATCAAGAGTAGTGACTGGCATATTGTGACGAGCCAGTTGCTCGGCCACCATTGACCAGACGTTTTCAATTGGTGAGTGATCCGGAGAATGTGCTGGACAGGGCAGGAGTCGAACGTTTTCTGTATCCAGAAAGGCCCGTACACGACCTGCAACACGTGGTCGTGCATTATCCTGCTGAAATGTAGGGTTTGGCAGGGATAGAATGAAGGGTAGAGCCACGGGTCGTAACACATCTGAAATGTAACGTCCACTGTTCAAAGTGCCGTCAATGCGAACAAGAGGTGACCGTGACGTGTACCAATGTCACCCCACACCATCACGCCGGGTGATACGCCAGTACGGCGATGACGAATACACGCTTCCAATGTGCGTTTACCACGATGTCGCCAAACACGGATGCGACCATCATGATGCTGTAAACAGAACCTGGATTCATTCCAAAAAGTGACGTTTTGCCATTCGTGCACCCAGGTTCGTCGTTGAGTACACCATCGCAGGCGCTCCTGTCTGTGATGCAGCGTCGAGGGTAACCGCAGCCATGGTGTCCGAGCTGATAGTCCATGCTGCTGCAAACGTCATCGAACTGTTCGTGCAGACGGTTGTTGTCTTGCAAACGTCCCTATCTGTTGACTCAGGGATCGAGACGTGGCTGCACGATCCGTTACAGCCATGCGGGTAAGATGCCTGTCATCTCGACTGCTAGTGTTACGAGGCCGTTGGGATCCAGCACGGCGTTCCGTATTACCCTCCTGAACCCAATGATTCCACATTCTGCTAACAGTCATTGGTTCTAGATCAACGCGAGCAGCAGTGTCGCAATGCGATAAACCGCAATCGCGATAGGCTACAATCCGACCTTTATCAAAGTCGGAAACGTGATGGTATTCATTTCTCCTCCTTACACGAGGCATCACAACAACGTTTCACCAGGCAACGCCGGTCAACTGCTGTTTGTGTATGAGAAATCGGTTGGAAACTTTCCTCATGTGAGCACGTTGTAGGTGTCGCCACCGGCGCCAATCTTGTGTGAATGCTCTGAAAAGCTAATGATTTGCATATCACAGCATCTTCTTCCTGCCGGTTAAATTTCGCGCCTGTAGCACTTCATCTTCGTGGCGTAGCAATTTTAATGGCCAGTAGTGTAAAACATTCACGAAAGTCTTGGAATTGCTGTAACCGGTTAGGAGGTATGCCATGACTTCAGTCACTTCAGTGTAAGCCATATTATTTCTAAAATCGAAACGTGCCACGAAGATCGTCACTGCGAATATATATAGAAATGTGTACAATAAAAGACGTAAACTTTCTGCATTTGTGGATTGTTATTACGTGAAAACATTTTACTTTTATCCATCCATATGTATGGCAGTATGGCTAATGTAATGAGGAGTTTCAACGAGCTGCACGACCTTTTACGCTTTATTCAGCCCGTAAGCGTTTTTGTAGTCCACATTCTAAGTATTTCGGTTTCTCTTCTTAATATCGATTTAATATCTGCACTTTCTGCATACTCCATCGACGACGCAAAATTTGATCTTTTTTCTTCGCTTCAACAATCAATACTTGGCAGTTGTCCCCAGGCTCTTCTCTCTACTTCTTTTGTGCTCCCCATTCGTTTCTCTCCACGCAGGAACGTAAATTTCGAATATAATGAAGTGACAGTTACGGTGTATTTTAGATGCAGTTCTTTTTTGACTTTAGAGTACCGCATTTTGTACTACACGTCTTTAGATATAGTGATAAATAGAAATCAATGGCTGCTGGATTATGTTACAATGCGCATGTGCCAACAGCTTATGTGTCGACCACAATGGTCTCCACCAGTTGGAATTATGGCAGAGTTTTCATTTTGCAGTGGTGGCCTCTACTCACACTGCTTTTATGTTCATCATCATTTTACTCCACACTGATCATCAGATTGCCAGTTAATTGCATATCAGAAAAAACTAGCCGTAACGTGCTGAAATTAACTCGCTTGTTTGTTGTACAAAATCCCTGCTAATGATGATGATGATGATTATGATGATGATGATGATGATGATGATGATGATGATGATGATGATGATGATACGTTGCTCAGTGAACTGTTGCAATAGTCTTTTGGGCGAACTGAGTATGCCTAAGGCATCCCAGTTAACAACCTGGTGAAAGGGACTCAGAGTTTAACGCGGAATCCGAACCACGTGTTTATGGTGGATCCTCAGATCACCAAGAGGTTAAAATAAAAGCAGACTGAGAAATTATTTATACAACCAGAATTCGATACCGCGACCTTCGGTTTCCCAGGATACGTGCTTTACCATTTTTTCAAAGTTTTCATCCTGTGGTTTTATTACATATTAAATGTTCTTTTGCATAATTTCAGAACACGATTGTGGCATTTTGCGATCATGAAATGCATGTTTCTCAAAAAAAAAAAAAAAAAAACGGTGTGTCTTCCTCTCACCCTTCTTTGTCGTATTCAATCATTCTCAAACGCAGTTTATAACATCATCGAAGTCAGTCTTCAGATTACTGTATTGTTTTGTTTGCCAAAACTATTAGACCACCATACCCGATCCATACACTTGTTTGGCTGCTCCTTCCTCCTGGCGTGAAGATGCAGACTCCCGTCTCAAATTGTGGCACAAAACTACTGTATTAATTTTAAAACGGTCCAAATGTGTCAGAGAAGTCGTTTTCACATTTACTTTTGTTCAAAAATAAACAACCGCAGCACTCATTACGGACATCAGTATTCGAGTAAAATCCATCCCTCCTAATCCTTCTCGTTTACGTATCGTGGTTTCTTAAAACGCGACATGGCCTACGAGTCGTAATGGAGCGCAGTGCGCTTGCTGTACTGTAGAAAGGAACTTCCTGTTTGCGGTTTGCTCGAATGAGTGATACGCCCGCGTTAGATGTATATATACGACAATGAGTTATCCAGTTTTGCGAAACATCTTTCATAAGGGCGACATGCGTACGTAGTTTCGCGATCCGCTTGTGGGATCGTGTTAAAAACGAAACCCAATATGTACTTCAAGTCTCTCTACTTTTCACTAAGAAATACAAACAATGCACTTTTTCAGCTATGGCTGTTATTGTATTTACTGTTTGTCGTAACCGTTTCTAAGTGCTAAGTTCCTCGCTTAATGTACAACGCTTGTCATAATTAATACACCCATCCCAGTTTCAGTGAAGACAAACTGCTTTACATTGCTTGATTTGTTATTGTTTTCTTAATCAGTTCTGTTATTACTTGCCGTTGGATTTAATTAAGTGCTGCTCTTTATTGTTTTGTTAAAAAACGTTTTTTCTGGCTTAATTTTGTAGAACAAATACTATTTCTATAAAGACTTACTGAAAGCAGTTAAGTACATAACATTAAGAAATAAATAAATGTTTCCAGAATAAATAAAAATTGACCCCCTCTCTAACAAATTTGACCCCCTCTTGGACAAAATCCTGTGTACGTCCTTTTTTTAAGTAAATGTGCTATAACAGTATTATGGACACACACAGGTTTTGCGCCATCTCGGTTTCGAGAGTTCCGGAACCTCTACAGAAAATTGGAATAGAGGTCAACATAAACATCATTTCCGCCCTTTTTATTGCTCATAAAAACCACACATTGCATGTTGTACCATCATACAGCGAGACTTTCAGAGGTAGTGGTCCAGATTGCTGTACACACCGGCACTTCTAAAACCCAGTAGCACGTCCTCTTGCCTAGTCACAATTCCGAACTCACGTCATCGATGACGACGAGAGTGAGAGGCAGGAAAGAATAGTCGTCGGACGAGTGACTCAGATAAGAAATTCGCGCCCAAACACAGAATTAGTGCCCGTTAACGAGCCGACAATAAGTGCACTCATCAAGCGACAGGGAAACCACAAGGCTCCTGGCCCTGACCGCATCCGCACCCCACTCCTAAAGCACCTAGCGCCTCCCGCTATAACATTTCTGGCAAGCGTCTTTAACGCTTGCCTAAAACTCACCTACTTCCCCTCAGCGTGGAAAACTGCTAAGGTAATCACCCTCCCCAAACCTAACAAAAACCTTCTCCTACCCGAAAGTTACAGACCAATTTCCTTACTCACTGGCATGAGTAAAATCCTTGAGCTGCTAATACTCACAACCCTCCAGCAATTCCTTACTGACAACAACATCCTGTTGCCTGAACAGTTTGGATTCCGCGCTGAGCACTCCACAGTCCAACAATGCCTGCGCTTGGTTGAGCACGCTTGTCTGTCCAGGGCAAAGAGAGAATCCACAGGAGCAGTATTCCTGCACATAGAGAAAGCATTCGACCGCGTCTGGCACGATGCCCTAATATTTAAACTAGATCACATAGGGTGCCCAGAACATATCATAAAGATCATTGACTCATTTCTTGCGGAGCGTCACTTCTTCGTAAGAAGTGGGACAGGATCGAGCCAGATGCGACCGATTGCGGCCGGAGTTCCGCAAGGTTCGGTTTTAGGTCCCGTCCTATACTCCATTTACACGAACGACATACCGAAGCAGGTCGGCGGGGAGATCGCTCTCTACGCCGACGACACTGCCATCTACAGGAGCAGCCGCAACCTTGACTTCATACGACGAAAGCTGCAAGCCCACCTCGACTCCATAACGCAGTGGTGCAATTCATGGAAAATTAAAATCAATCCGAGTAAAAACCAGGCCATATACTTTACAACCAGGCTAAAACTCCCAGACCAACAACTAACAATTGGTGGTCGGGACCTAGCCTGGCGAAATTGTATCACATACCTCGGGATGGAGATCGACAACCGCCTCACATGGAGACAACACACAAAGTAAGCGGCAAACAAGGGGTGCGCGCTTCTGTCCCAACTATACCCTCTTCTGAAGGGTGAAGGACTCACCTTGAAATGCAAAATGCTTCTCTGGCGCCAACTCATGCTTCCGGCCATCTTGTATGGTTCGGAAGTGTGGTCAATGGCGTCAGATACCTCACTTTCAAGACTACAACGGCTACAAAATAAAACCTTCCGGGTAATCACAGGTGCTGACAGATACGTCCGCAACACACAAATCAGAGATTTCTTAGAACACCCCACCATCTATTCCCTCATAAAGGAAAAATCTGCCAAACTTTATGAGAGAACACAAACATCGCCCCATCACCTCATTCGAAATTTAGGCTGCGAACATCCAGACCTTCAACATAAGAGACCTAAACTAACCCTCACGCGCCACTTTAGGGACATTTAAAACACACAAACACACACACAGAACAAACATTTACACAAAAACACGCACACAAAACCAAACCACCATCTTCGTGAACCCCCTAGCGCATTCCTAGAAGTCAGACGGGCACAGCCCAGTGGTACTTCATTACAAAAGTGCAAACAGAAGGCCTGTCCTCTTGCATTGATGCATGCCTGTATTCGTCGTGGCATACTATCCGCAAGTTCATCAAGGCACTGTTGGTCCAGACCGTCCCACTCCTCAACGGCGATTCGGCGTAGATCCCTCAGAGTGGTTGGTGGGTCACGTCGTCCACAAACAGCCTTTTCAATCTATCCCAGGCATGATCGATATGGTTCATGTCTGAAGAACATGCTGGCCACACTAGTCGTGCAATGTTGTTATCCTGAAAATCATTCGCAAGATGTGCACGATGGGGCGGCGAATCGTCGTCCATGAAGACGAATGCCCCGCCAATATGCTGCCGATATGGTTGCACCATCGGTCGGAGGATGGCATTCACATATCGTACAGCCGTTACGGCGCCTTCCATGACCACATAATGACAACATAATTCCCCACATAATGCCACCTCAAAACATCAGGGATCTCCACCTTGCTGCACTCGCTGGAAAGTGTGTCTAAGGCGTTCAGCCTAATTGGGTTGCCTCCCAACACGTCTCCGACGATTGTCTGCTTGAAGGCATATGAGACACTCATCGGTGAAGAGAACGTGATGCCAGTCCTGACCTGTATGTGTTAGGCATATCTGTACCACGCTGTTTAGAGTCTAAGGCAACATCTTGAACACCTACATTTTTAAGATGAAAGATAAATATGTAGGGATTTTATTAAACCGTGAACTAATGAGTCAATGGAACAATTGGTAATGCTTATTTCTAACAATATTTTTCCTTTCAGAATGATGAAGCAGTTCATCACGAGTGCTACCTACATATCCTTCTCAGAAAAGAAAACTATCTGTCCACATTGATACTTGTTGCAAAACACTTGTTACAAAACATAATTCCTTTGAACCAATGTTCTTCCTAGCAGCACTTCATTTCACCCGCACCTTGCGCCCTTATTTAAAATCAACTAAGTTAGAATGCATACACTATACACAAAGACTGTAAATCACTTGATTGCTGAATTCCACACTATTGAACGGACAGAAATCGGAAAACTTCAGGCTGCTAATACTTTGTTCTTGTGCACAGCTACTACTACTACTACTACTACTACTACTACTACTAATAATAATAATAATAATAATAATAATAATAATACAGTTGCTGGTGTATTGTGTTGTCAATTGGCTCGTTTATTGTTACAAAGCGAATAATGCAGCAATTTTTGGTCTGTTGCGAGAACTACCTAGAAATTGGAGAAGGCAATTTCAAGGGATATTTAAGCATATATGATATACAAGGTGTCCCAGAAGAAATGGTCGGTGTTCAGGGATATGACAGAGACAATCATTTGAAGCAAAAAATTTCAGATGGACATATGTTCTATTCCGAATGGTTTCCGAGATACACATTTAATGTACATTGTTATTTATTTTCTGTATTATTCAGTACTCTGGCATTTTTTCTGTGTACCACAACGATGTAGAGGAAGCCGAAACGATCAATTTGATACAAGACACTTGTGGTCTATCAAGTCCGGAAACCACTACAAATTGCCCTACAAAAACTACCTAAGCTACGGCGCATGAGCGTCGCGCGAAATTAACTATTCCCCCCCCCCCTCTCTCTCTCTCTCTCTCTCTCTCTCTCCCTCTCTCTCTCTCTCTCTCTCTCTCTCTCTCTCTCTCTCTCTCCGCGCAAACTACCAGTACTACAGAAAAAGAAAATAACACCTTTTTGTAGGAAATTTAATACAGATTAATTTTTGTGCTGTGACTCTTTTCCTGTAGATGCCGTAGCTGTAGAGTTATTCCAGAAAAACGTATAAAAGTGACATTAAACGTGTTCTATCTAAAAGCATTGAAAATAGGCACATGTCCAGAGGAAGTTTCTTGTTCAAATGTGCATTCCTGTCGTATCCCTGAATAGTGACCATTCCTCCTGGGAGACACTGTATATATACGTCACTTTTAGTGTTACAGGCGCATGGTGCAAAGTACACAGTATGTGTGTAGTGAGTAGACTATGTGAGGTCGGTGCTCACACATTGTTTCACTAGCTGTAACCTCTGCTTGTATTTAAAAAGAAAAAAAAGTAAATACTGGTACTTACGTAAGCAGTATTACGGTCTTAGAAAATAGTGAAAATAATAGTGATCTTTTAACAATTTAGTTTCGTGACCGAAACACAGTCGAACGCTTACAAAATTTCATTTTACCTTTCGAGGAGTAATTACCCCAGCCTGGGAACCACTGGTCTAATGCATGTATATAAGGACTGAAGATACAGTTGACAATCTGTTCTTTGGTGGGTATCAGACATATAAAGCTTTTTTTAAGAGACATATGCTAAACATGAAATCTTCGCAGTGTTCCACTTTGAAACAATTCAAAGGACAAAATTTGCAATCATGGACTTAATAATGAATAATTTTAAATATCGAAGGATTTTTTTGAGATGTTTCGTCAGCAACAGAGTTATCAATAGTATCATTTTCTTCATATGGCATACCTAATCCGTATATTTAAGACTTTTGAAGCACCTCGGCTGCAAGTATCTTAATGAACACTTTTAAAAACAGTCGGGTGAAAAACTTCAAGATGTCTTGTGTAAATAGGTTATTCATGATGATGATGATGATGATGATGATGATGATGATGATGATGATGATGATGATGATCGTCTCTACTAGTTTGTTTAGTAAATTACAGTTTATATTTCCTGTGAGTGCAGAATGGGGACACGGACTCATTCGCCCGAAATCAATGGAATGTCAAGATTCTTTTGTTAGGTCGTGTTGTATTGTCTACAGCAACGATGTCTTATCAATCGCCACGGGTAGCGATTACGAACATTTGTGTTCAAAATAAGGTTATTAGGGCAGAGCAGTGTGTTTCTACCCCACCATGTGCTTTCGAACATAACAGTAAACAGCGAATATTGCCAGCAAAATGATGGAAGGGAGTCTCTGGATGCTGCCAGGTGACGTAAGACTCCTTCGTCGTAAGCGCTTGGAAACTGAAACCCATTAACGCGGACAGTCCTCTCTGACGTCACGGATAGCTCCTAATGAAATGTAGATTCCAGCGTGTTGCGACACGCACGTATAGAGATGCTGCCTTACTACGGGAAGCTGGTCCTTATCAAGAAGGAATATAGCGGTGCTACCGTCATGCTGATGTTATCGCCGGGTGGCGTCAGATAACGCATCCTCGAGCTAATCCACAGCGCGGGTTCTCGCTTCAGTCTTGCTCCACATACGGCGCGCATCACAGCTGCAGAAAGCCACCTCATGCCGGTCCACTTCTCCGAGGAAACCAAAGAGGTCAGTGAGCGCAGCACTGCACAGTAATGCAAACACAGAGGCGGGATCGACACTAAAAGTACGACACTAGTATACAAAACTAAAATTGGTGGTGCGATGTTTTATGAATATCTTAATCTTCGGCAGAGGGCTGCGCTGTCACCTAGTAAAAAGTTTTTCTAATGTACGGAATGTCAGACCACATATGCGAACAGACTGAAATTTTGTGAAAAGAAGAAAAAAAGTACCTTGTTCTTAGTACAGTGACCCCTTCAGAAGTGAACTGGACGTGGGGGTTGCCTCGTGTAGTGTGATAGGATCGTTAAAAGTCAATATATCTGCGTACATGATATGGTCGAGGACACATCTCACGAACGACGTAGTTCTAGAGAAGTAGGTCGCAGCAACAGAAATTACTGCGAGAGGCGTGGCGACCTGCACAGCCAAGCAAGAGACTCTTAATCTAAGCAAACAGAAGTCACGGGCGCAAATAGGCTAAAAGCCCTGATATGTATTGATTACATCGTCACCTATTAGTTACTGGAATCAAGACCGTTTATACTCAAGGGTATTAATCTAGTGCGCTTTAAGGTGGAGATGGCAGATGTCAGGCTGAATTTTCTAACAATAATTCATAGCAATTGGTTCATTAACGAACGGATTCGCTCACAAAAATCCCCATCCACTCTCTTAATGGCTTTTAAATGGGGGGAGGGGGACTTACAAAGCCGAACTAATAGAAGAGAAATTCTAGGAACGACTACGCTATTAGTTCCAACTGTCGGTTAAGCGCTGCGGCTTGTGTTCAACAAACTATTGTGAGAATTACTGCTTGAAAGAGTGTGTACTCGTATATGCCAGAAAAAAGTTCAGAGAGTTGACGTAGCTCAGAAATATGTTTTTTGGTGCCACACATCTCTCACGGAGGCTCCAGACATTCTTCCCGTGCACCATCCCGCAATCGCGTGTACTGATTGAGTTCTCCGAAACAGACGAGCGCCTTATTTCGGTAGGCTAGTGTTCGCTCAGAACGTTTGATTCAGCAACGAAGTCTGCGCCGAGCAATGTTTGTGATCTGAGTCGGGGAGGGGGCTCTTAGAAACAAATGTAATCAAACTTACGTATGTCTCAAGATGGCGCTTAGCCCTGAGCACTTGCTTCAATAACTCGTGCATAGAGAGCCAGTGAAAGGTGGCCAAGAGGAAGGAATAAGAGCTTCGGATCATTGGTTAATGTTTATCGGTATGACCGCATGCCTTAAGTGGGGTAGGACGTCAAACGGGCCGTCTTGGAGCAGAAGAGACACCACAGAACATTTTAATTTCCACTGTCTATACTTTTACGAATAAATTAATAGAACTTTGTCAGCATGACCAGGAAGGATTCAGGATTCACAATCATAGCAGTGGAAGTTCAAAAAAATAACAAATTTTTTACATGTGAAAGTTCATCATTTTTTCACTTCTATTGGCTGCGTTTGTTGCTACAGGTACACGTTTCTTCATAAGTAAGAGAGATTCTTCGATGAATTTTGCACAGCATACAAACCATACTTACAGGTGTATGAAACTCTAGAAATTTATGAAAAAATGAATGTGCTGTTACATTTTAAACTTCATGTTTAGAAAAAACTCAAATTTTATAGTTAATTATCTCAATTTTTACCACAGTTTTTAATAGATTTGGAAAATTCTAGAGTTTCATACACCTGTAAGTATGGTTTGTATGCTGTGCAAAATTCATCGAAGAATCTCCCTTACTTACGAAGAAAAGTGTACCTATAGCAATAAATGCAGCCAATGGTAAGTGAAAAAAGGTGAAATACAAATGTAAAAAACAAAATTATTATTTTCTTATATTTTTGAAGTTCCACCACTATAAGTGTAAATCCTGAAACCTTTCTGGTCATTCTGACAAAGTTTTATAAATTTATTTCTAAAAGTATAGACTGTGGAAATTAAAAAGTCCTGTGGTGTCTCTCCTGCTCCAAGTCGTACCGTTTGACGTCCTACACCCCTTAAAATCTATTTTTCCGCTCGTATTTGAGAACTGTTCGGATAGGAACGACTTTTTCTATATTAACTACACGAATCCCAGTCTTGCCTTGTTTCACAAAACTTTATTTTTGTACGACATAGGTTTCAGGTTACAAGCACATTTTCATTATAAGACGTTTCAAGAAAAATTCACTTGAGGCGAAAAAGTCTTATCTGTTGCCTTTCTATGAAAACCACTAAGCATCGGTGTGCTTCTTGTATTCACCAATTCTTGGTGGCAAACATAAACTTGGCAGGAAAAGTTCCTACTGTCACCGAAAGTAGTCGCTGTTATGCAGTGGGTTTGCTATAGGCAGCAACTACAGACCTATCGTAGGTCCAAATAGATTAGGCAACAACGAAACAAAATAAAAAGGCAACACAGATTGGCAATAGCTTCTAAAAAAAAAAGACACCACTTAACTTCAGTACGAAGTTAGGGCTTTGGTACTACGCAGCTATCTCTTGCAAGGGTAGTTTTTACTCTGGTCTAGTCCTGAATCCAGTGAACGATATCTACTATCACTCGTAGAATGTTCAGTTTGGCTTCTCTTTGCGGCTGCTACAGACACGGTTCTCGTGCAGTCTTCAGGCACTATTGCTACTCCGGATACAGTGTTGATACTGCAGATGTGACTTGAGAGGAGCCGCGTGTCCGCTTATATTCACTTTTGACGGATGGATGTAGACATCGTAACTATTTGAGTGAGTACGGCGGATGCATAAACTAGTCGGTCTTGTGTGTCCGTGCCCTCTATGACGTCTGCACATAACTATGTTGCGCCCCTCTGGAGGCTGGCCATGCAGTGTGGCGTCCCCTATGTGTATGACTACGCCTCGTATCTTCTGGAAGTCACAGCAGTACCCAAAATTTATGGAATGTAGCTGAACGATTTACAGTGTAATGTATGTCCGAAAGTCTGAACATCCAGATACTAGTTTACGGCTACAAAAGTACCGTAGAGCTTCCTTCTCGTCGAATCTAAATCACAAAAAGCAGAAGAGACAAGACGGAGCGCACTGTTCGAAAGAAGAATAAGCGACATTAAAATGTTCGTACAAACAATTTACTAGATCAACTTGCATCTCTCTGTTAGTCAATTGCAACTGGCTAGATTCCGGAAACTTAAGGTATCTTCACAGTATTTGATTTATAGTACAGTCTCGTATTTTCAATTCCTGCTAGGTCATTTGTCAACAATTGACACAAAAAACCTCCTTTGCGTTAATTTCTGGTTTTCCGCAGCGTGGAATAAACTAAGCATCAGATGGACATAAAATGACTGATAAGGATTTTGACTGATAACTCATATCTAAGAATCACATACAATCTGAAAAATATTAAGCTAGTACGACAAAAAGGGAGTAGCAGATGTGCCATCTACCATTGGAATATAGGACATTAACATACTCGTCCCGTTCGTACATACATGTTGCAAAAGAGATTCTAATAAAACAGATGATAATAGAGTGAGAGAAAAAATGACTACAAAATTACATACGTCAGAACAAATTTCTCAAATGTTCATTTGAAGCAGCTCTTTGATGGGAGCGTCGATTTGAATCTCATCCGTTAAGTTCTGTTTGTGAAGAAAAGTCTTCTGAAATCATAGTTAGTGGTCAAATTTGATCGTTGTTGGTGACCCCAATCCACTGTCCACAAAACTGAACATAATCAACGATTGAGAACTGTACCGGCGACTTATTATACTTTATAATTTGACGAAAAGGTAGTTTAATTTGAAAATAGATTTTGTGCAAATATATTAAATCATTTTCCAATAAAAATATATTAAGATTCAATAACGAGACTTACATATTACAGATGTTCTGTATCAAACCGGCTACAGATACGAAGAGCTTCTTAGTTTACATAGAGTAGTACACTTCCACACTGCACATCCATTTTCACTGACATCTCGCTCGTGGCAGGTACACATAAGACGGAATAATAACGTGGTTGGTACACGCAGATATCGTATTTTTGTCCTGTGCTTGGAATTATTGCTCTAGTAACAGTGTTCAAAAAATAGACTCTGCGTTAGTCTGTCCAGTGAGATGGAAGATGTCCTGTCGGCATAAGCTCGACACTTAAAGGCCAGGGTACGGCGAGAGGTCGGATGCTTGCGGAATGCACACAAAAAAACTGTAGAATCATCCGTGAAGGAAGTGATGGCTCTGGTGTTATCTTAAACTGGAAGCCTGGGAACTGGTGCAGCTTTTCCCTATTGGAATCTAAGCCACCTCCTACAGAAAACCATTGCCTTAGTGCTTTCAGCAAATTGCACGTAACACGCGTTGTATATACATTAAGATCTTATATTGGTCTGGAATGGAGTAGAGAGATCGTTGCTTTCCTTTTAATGCAATATCGTGAGTGCTTGGAATAGTGAGTGCTTGTGCTCTTGCCATTTCTCGCGAGATACCGCATTCTTCTTCTAGATAACTCCAAATGGCGGAATGACTCAGAGCCTCTATATAACTGAGCCAGCCAGCTTCATGGACGCGTCTCTCTCACTAGACACAACGCAGGGAAATTGATGAGACAAAAAGTAATTGCATCAGTAAGATGGCTATCCGTGAAGCATACGAAAATTTTATCAATCAGATCTTGGCGAAGGGTCTATTAGAAAAAAAAACTAGGCAGCTCTGTTCGTCTGTAAAGTCGATGAACGGGAACAATGATAAGCAGTTTCACGTCTCCTGGTATTGCAAACCAATGAGGGCTACTCAGAACGAACATGCCCAAGACGTAATCCTAACAGATTTTACGTGGAATGCATTGCTGAATTAGTCCTTTCCATAGTTCGCATTTATCGCAGGGCTCATAGTCGCAAGCGCCTGGGAAAGTTCGCAGTTCACTTCTGTTCACAAAAAGTGATAAAGAACGAATTAAGAAAATTATAGACAAATATCGCTAACGTGCGTCTCTTACATGACCCTAGCACGTATTCCTGATGGAAAACTGGATTCTCTCAAGGAATCGGTACAATTTCAGGAGAAGCCTTTCGGATGAAAAGCACCTCGGCGTATTCAGATACCTTGCAAATAGTGCTTACAAGTGAGCAGGTAAATTACGTCTTCTAAGATTCTCGTAAGGCTTTGGACATTGTCGACTGATACGATTTTTTTTCCTGTCTGTATATGGTGCTTAGAGCAAAGAGAGAGAAAATGGCATCAAATTAAGAGATTATTGGTAAACGTGGGTTACCTATAACATCGGAGTTTATAAATATTTTAAGGGCAATAGGAAAAAGCGATATTAAATGTAAGAAAGAATCAGTAGTAGGGTACACACATGGGAAGATTAGAGTTATTGGGGTCTGGTGCAGTTTGACGCATCTACGGTATTGATCAAAGGTATCCGGACACCCCCATATAAGGCGGAATTGACCAGTAGATGTCACGAGAGGCGAATCGGCCAATAAAGGAGGAAGTGGGGAATATTTTGTTGTCAGTAGAGTAACAGTAGAATGGGTACTAAGTGAAGTTAGATTTGAGTCACGCACATTATTCTAATAATTTCCGGGTATGCAGCCGGATCCCGTCGACGTTCTGCCACGATATTTCGGCCCAGAGACGTCCGGCCATCATCAGGTGAGTACAAAACTTCTGAAGAGCCCAAGTGCAGTCGCGGTATTTATGCCGAATCTCGCGCATGCGAAATGTACTGGCATCCTACAGCGCATGCGTCAGGTGTTGACATGCGCGGCATAGCAGAGTTGTACGTTCTGCTCTCGGTGGTGAAAGTAAAAGATCATCTAGTCATTGAGTATCGAATGACGGCGTCGATTCCGATGTGATTGTATAATTTTATTTACGGGATTCCAATTTTTATCCAGCTGAAAGCCGTTATCACGATTTATAAGATTATCGGCAAGACGTATTTCCACTGATACTTTGATTACAAAATCCCAAAATCCAGAAACTGGAGCTAAAATTTTTGAATGTCCCGAAGATTAGCTACCACAGGGGACAAAGGGCTCCCCATGGCGACGCCGTCTGTTTGTTCAAAGAATTCGTCATTGAATAAAAAGTACGTTGAGGAGAGTATATGTTCAAACAAGGCCGTCAGTTCTGCACTCGCTAGGGTCGCAGGTTCGAATCCTGTCTCGGGCATGGATGTTTGTGATGTCCTTAGGTTAGTTAGGTTTAACTAGTTCTAAGTTCTAGGGGACTAATGACCTCAGCAGTTGAGTCCCATAGTGCTCAGAGCCATTTTTAGTTCTGCACTGAATAAGTTTTTATGGAGGATTTTGAGGAGAAAGCACTTGAGTCTGCTGTTTTAAAGCCTACGGTCTTCTGACGGTACGTAGATGATACTTTTGTTGTATGGCCTCATGGCAGACAGGCACTGGAGAAATTACTTCATCACTTAAAACTCATTACATGAGAACATCACATTCACTATGGAGATCGAAAAAGATTGCACTTTACCATTTCTAGACATGCTTGCACGCCGTAAAAAATGATGGGTCATTTGGACATTCTGTGTACAGGAAACCGACTCTCACTGATCTGTATCTCCAGGCGTCAAGCTGCCATCACCCAGCACAAACAGCCGGTATTCTCAGTACCTTAATACATCCAGCGCATGTAATATCGAATGATGAAAACCTCCACGCAGAATTAGAACACTTGGAGAAGGTTTTTAAAGAGAATGGCTACACTTCACGCCAAATAAGGAAGACCATGCGCAACTGTCATAACAAGAAGTAACGCACAGAGGACGCTGATGACGACTATAAATCAACTGCGTTCCTTCCAAACGCCGGGAATGTGTCGTCGAAAATAGGCAGATTACTGAAGAAAAATAAAATCAAGGTTATCTTCCGTCCACCAGCAAAGAACCGGGCCCTGGTTGGATCCGTTAAAGACGATTTACAACTGAAGAAAGCAGGCGTCTACAAAATTCCCTGTAACTGTGGCTCTACATATATTGGCCAGACGACAAGAATTGTCCATGAACGATGTACAGAACATGAAAGATGCACCCGTCTGCGGCAACCGTCAAAATCGGCAGTAGCAGAGCACTGTATTTCTTTGGGACATTTAATGGAAAACAATGGAACAAAAATTTTAGCTCCGATTTCCGTATTTTGGGATTCTGTAATCAAAGAATCAGTGGAAATACGTCTCGCCGATAATCTAATAAATCGTGACAACGGCTTTCAGCTGGATAAAAATTGGAATCCTGTTATTAAAATTATACAATCACAGCGAACTAGACGGCGTCATTCGAAAATCAATGACTAGATGATCTTTTACTTTCACTACCGAGGGCAGCACGTAAAACTCGGCTATGCCGCGCTTGTCAACACCTGACGCATGGGGTGTAGGATGCCAGTGCCTTCCGTATGCGCGAGATTCGGCATAAATACCGCGACTGCACCTGGGCTCTTCAGTAGTTGTCTACTCACCTGATGATGGCTGGACGTCTCTGGGCTTAAATGTCGTGGCAGAATGTCGACGGGATCCCCGGCTGCGTACCCGGAAATTATTAGAAGAAGAAATACGCCGGGAAAATTTCAGAAGTCATGTCACACATTAACCTGCCCCGAGTACACAACATATTTTTTGAGGTGTAAGTGGATGAGAGCGTGTTAGCTGAGAGATGGTGTTCGGTGTCCAGGCTTCCGGCAGCGACACCGGGAGGTCGTCGCCGTCACAGCCGCAGCCGCAGCAGCTGGAGCTGGCGTCGGTGTGGGTGTCGTCGTCGACGATGACGGCGTCGGAGGGCTCGTCGTCGGCGGGCACGACGGCGACGTCCTCGACGGCGGTGCTGGCGCCGCCCAGCCGGCCGTCGTCGCCGGGCAGCTGGGCCTCCAGCAACCAGCAGCTGGTCGCCGCCGCTGCCGCCGCCTCCGCCGCCGCACCCGCCACACACCCGCCAGCGCCCTGCTGCCAGGTACTCTTCACTTCTCATCATTATTATTTACACGAATCAGAAAACAAATTCAATACATGGTATTTACCATTACAAACAGTTGAAGGAACTACCAAGGTACAATACTCTTGACCTGTTCTGAATGTCAAAATATTCCGACCAGTTCATTAATACAGCTTATGCAGTAATTCTTGGCCAGTGGTAGTAGGCTAATGGTTTCAACGCCGGAAGGGGCGAACCAGTATTTGGACTCTGTGGTGTGTGTACTGTAAGACCTTCGGTACACACACCATCAGATTATTTGACTAGTCGCTCTAACGAAGTAGGCGAGTGTCAGTAATATGTCTCGTGGTCTTATCGTGGCGTGTTTATCTTCTGCCGTTAGGTCAGACGATAGAAATGCCACTTGCACGCTTAGAGTAGCAGATTGACGGTCACCAACTTTAAACAGAACTTGATTAATTTTCACACACATTTATTAAAATAATAAAAAGCATAGACATTACGTAACTTGATTCTGGATGCTGTTTACAATTGACAATCTGAATTCCTTTGGTCTTGGTACGTTAATCTTATTCTCACATATCTTTGATACTTAACAAAGTGTCTATTATTTATCTTCATAGCTATGTACAGGAATATGGTAATCTTATTAGGCGCAGACTGAAACTTGACTATAGACGGGTGCAGACTAATGCAGACTGGTACAGACTAATGCAGACTGACTAATCGGAGGTCTGTACACTCGTTATAATATTTCGCGCGTTCAGGTATTACTGCGCGAGTGTGATCCGCGAGGAGAAAAGGTTCTACGTTAGCAGCAATCTCATTGGCTGCGTTACATATTAATACGCGCATCGGCGGAAGCAGAATTTGGTCCGTCTCTAAGGCAGCGCCATCTCGTAGTGCGGAGACGGACGAGTGCTGCGCCTGCGCTGTTGTGCTTAGCGGGGCGCGCTCTAGTGGGAAAGTTGTGTACGCGCTGACTATGCGGAACTATGTACACAACAGACTCCATGACGGATGCTGGCTCTGCCGCTATTGTGACACGCAACAGCAGTCTACGTGACTAGCTTCCCATAGTCTACTGGGTGGCAACTAGTTGATATTTTACAATAGCCACTCACAGCACGTCATCATCGACCCATCCAGGAGGGCAGAGTGCAAAAGAAGCCATATGAATAGGGCCCTTCTACCCTTTCGGTGAGAGTGCAGTTCCAGCAATGAACGAATGACGCCTTCTCAACGACATTAGTCAGCAGGAACCGAACTTACGCTATTGTACTTACCCTGGCCAATGAGGCACACGTAGCAGACTTAAAAAATGAAGTCAGTCGGTTATAGATGGGAACTTGTAAATAGGGACATTCCACCCTGTTTCTCAAGTAGTCCTACAGAGCTTAATTTTCAGCCGTGGCCGGGGAATCAGCAAGCGGCCTACCACCAGTTAACCCTACCGTATTCATCGACCGAGGTTATGTCCCTTGTCACGCGACTCGCTTTTTTCTTACTCCCTCCCGGGATACGACAGACCTAACAAGGGGAGGCCGCCAGTTGTGAAATTCAGATTCAATTCATCCTGCGCATAATAAAAGCTCATGGCCAGAGGTGTAATGTGGCAAAGCACCAAGATGCACTTCTCAGCCGTTGTCGAGAAAATCGACAGTTAAAGAAACCGTTGCGGTGAAATACTCTCTACGATAAATAATTTTCTACAGCGTCGTGGCGCAGCGGTAAACGCTCGGGTTCATAATTCGAAGGTCGCCGTTCGAATCTCGCGCCATGCAACCTTTTTTTAGTATTTGTTTTTTGTAATTCAAATATATATATATATATATATATATATATATATAATTCCCGGCAATCAGTTGCATATATAAACTATTAATGAATTGCTTATGCATGTTGGTGAAGACGGATCGCTCTCCAGTTGTACCGCCTCCATTTTTCCGTTTTTTAACAGGGTGTACCAAAGCTCTCCCGTCCGAACTGATTTTCGACAATGTTATAAGTTGTGCTAGGGACCGCATCTACCTTCTTTCGAAGTTTGCAGGCAACTACGCTGTTATGCGGCGGCTCGTTTCGGCCCATTCAGCATCTGTCCTTCAAGTGTAACGAGCGAGTAACGGAGTTTATATTTCATACCTGCCACAGCAAATTTGTGTTCGTGGGGTCTCTATTCTAATTCGAACGTTTGACTTACGCTATACGTATTCGTTTCGGAATATCGTTTCTACGTCTTCCGTTAACTATACGTGGTTAACATTATGAAGACAATTAATAACATTTGTGAAATACAACTTTGTTTGCGGAAAATATAATGATGTTCGAAGTCGCCAGTTTTTCCACGACAAACGACTTTCAACAACTTATTATATGCATAATTGTTGCAACTGATTGCCGGGAGATATATATATATATATATATATATATATATATATATATATATATATTACAAAAAACAAATACTAAAAAAAAGGTTGCATGGCGCGAGATTCGATCCGGTGACCTTCGGATTACGAACCCGAGCGCTTACCGCTGCGCCACGACGCTGTAGAAAATTAATTATCGTAGAGAGTATTTCACTGCAACGGTTTCTTTTAACTGTCGATTTTCTCGACAACGGCTGAGCAGTGCATCTTGGTGCTTTGCCACATTACACATCTGGCCATGAGCTTTTATTATGCGCAGTATGAATAGAATCTGAATTTCACAACTGGCGGCCTCCCCTTGTAAGTCTAGCAACTTAGATTGCACGCGGTGTCGTGAGGAGAGGAGTTTCTCCTGTGCAAAATGCGGAGTATAGTTGACAATCCAATAGGTGCTCATGGTCTGTGGTTCTGTGCAGTCACAGGCGGTGGAACCCACAGTGACGTACCATTTCTGCAGGGTTGCTTCAGGATCGTCCAACTCTTGAGTAACCTCCACATAATCCATCATGCCCAGGTGGGAGGGCTTCCGAAGGGAGGGGGCGGGCAGAATTATTCTAAGTCGAGAGATTCGGAACCATTTTCTTGCTGTAGTTGCTGCTGTTTGTGTGCCTGAAACAGCCTTGAAGAAACTTCTTCTGGATCTCAACCTTGGAGCTGTTGGAACGTGCGCACGTAGTGGATGGTTTTCTCATGAGTCTGATTTGTTCTCCCCGCATTGGGAGCTACTGAAAAACGAATATCTAGTGGTGCTATCCCAGCGAGTTGGTAGAGGTTCAGAAGTGGTGTAGGTCTGAAACAACCAACACGTTTCTTTTAGCATCTCGTCCACTAAGTTTTCGTAGGTAGATTTGTACCAGACTCGGCATCCGTAATCTGTAGCATTGCAACATGTTGTTAGTGCCGTCAGTCCTCGGGTTTGTGGTTAAGAGCCCCACGTGCTACCACTGATCTTGCGAAGAATATTATTTCTGGCTTCCACCTCCATTCTAGTATTCTTGCTATGCTGCATGTAGGTCAGATTAGGATCTAGAGTTACTCCCACGTATTTTGAATGGATCTTATTTACTAACGGTATCCGTTGCCTTGTTATGTCGAGTTTCGGACGTGCCCGATCGTGCTAAAGATGAAACGCTCGCACCTGTGTTTCAACTGAGTTTGGACAAAAGTTGGTTGTTAGAGTAATAGGCACTCAGCTGATCAACATTTTTCACTTGTTTGCTGGCATTGACTCCTGACCTGCTGCCTACACTGCAAAAGAAGGAAGAAGAATCCTGCCAGTTAAAGGGGTATTTCACTGCTGCCACGAATCTTCGCGGGGTTATAGGCAATTCTCCGGCTATTTTTGTAGCTCGCAACACTTAAATGCTTTTCCTGCTATTTTTCGGTGGTTTTTCCTGGGTACGTCACTTACGGTAATCTTATTTATCTAGATGGTCTTGTCGGTGGCAGCTGCATTGCCGCTAGTTGTTGTGACCATCTTTTATGGACGCTACGCTGAATTTTCCCGCCTAGCGCCTGAATCGTCGCGTTGTGAGGCCGCCGCGTTCTTTCGTAGTAGATGTGGGCAGCTACTCTAAAACGGCCTCTTACACGCCCGACTATTAGCCATGTCGCACAGATGGCCTGACGGAGAGGTCCTTCGTAGGTTGAGAGTTAATCGCAGTGCTCTGTTCCCAATGTTTAGTAACGTCTGTATGTGCATTTCGGCGGATCGACCCAGGACGATGGCATTCCAGTGTAGGGCGGAGCAGAGCCCTTCACAATGTGATAAGAAGCTGCGGTGGTAGGCAGGAATCCGGACTCATTAATGTGAGATGGCGGTAGAGTGCGATCTAAGATCTCACCACACAGAACAGAGATACCTGTGATGATGCGTGTCAAAGCTGCAGGGCTGGCGCGGCGAGTAACTACCAAAGACTGCGTCTTGGGTCACTTGTCGGCCCAAATGTGCAGTTTATCAGAGGCGAGCTAAAATCGATATCGGAGTGCGTTGACATCCATGCTGTGGCTGAAGATCGCTGCATCGTTAGCGAACACTTAGTTTCACGCGGTCGGTCTTAGATGCGTCAGCGGTGTAGATCGTGTATAGGTTCGGTCCAAGGACCGCGCACCGTGGCTCGCCAGTAGGGATAGGACGAACGAACAGTGGACATTACTGACTCAACTCCCAAATGGAAGGTTCTGAGCGCGGGTTGCTTCTCAGGGTCTGACAGAACCTATTGAGTAAGGCAATTTAGTTTATATTTCTATGGAAACGCTTCGTTCGGTATTACCGCACCCCTATACTATTTTCAGTGTCGAAGCTTTGGTACCGCGAACAGCTGTGCAATTGACAGTATGTAGAATACCTCTCTGCTTAATGGTGTAAGCTGACCGTTAATATAGCACGAAGGTATGTTTTTACTATTGACGATTGATGGACTTTGACTCCATTAATTTTAAATTGTCTTGTAAGCTGTTGTAAATGTATTGGTCGTCGCTAGACGTTACGTCACCTGAGAAAAGCTACCTGGCTGCACCGCACCGTTCGGAGGCAGGCGCCTCGGACTGCCGACACCAACACGCGTTGTCAAACTGGAGAAAAGGAAGTTTCCCAATGCAGGACTGGGGGTGACGAATGGCAGAGTCCGCAGGACAGTAATATTAGTAAACACAATTAGTAAAACTGCATTGAAAGCTCTCAGCTATTATATCTGACTAGCAAGGATAGCTTCAGGCAGTTAATGTACTTTTTTTGGTGTGATTTCGTGATGATGTGGTGAAATTGAACCGCATTTCGCAGACCTATTACCAGTTATTGCAGATACGTGACGTATTTTTCGAAGTGGAAGCGTTTTTTTTACCAAATTGGTATGTAATTCACGAATCTACAGCATATTCTCAAACTAATAGAGTAAGCAATGTCACAGAGAATCCTCCGTTGACCATCCTAAAGAGATATATACAATGATTAACCTGTCATAGCTCTATTAAAATTGTTTTGAGTTACAAACTACTTCAGAAACTGCATATGAGACATGATATGCACAAAGGTGAATTGAAAACACAAACAGTGCACACTAACGCCGTGTGTTTGGTTCATGAAGCTCTGCCAACATCTGACTGGAGAAAATTATCAAACCGTAAATATTTGACCTACGTTCAGTACGTATTGACGACACTGAGAATATATTGCGGGCTCTCAGTAACGCACGTCAACATAGTTTCAAACTATTATTGAACGTGTATCTGCTGTCTTGCAAACAGACTTCCGTTTCTTCTTCTATCGCGTTAGATTCTTCGTCCCCCTCATACAGACTTGTAGTGTATTATTTCCACCTATCCGCTTTCTTCTCTGCGATTAACATCATAATTCCACCATATCGATACCTTCACTTTTAATTTCACAGAAGGTTGTTCTGACATTCCTATGTGCTGAATGTGCCCTTCCGACGACCATTTCTTTCTAGATTTCTTCACAATGCACAATAAGTCTGTCAGTTACGCAGCATTTTCTCCTGTGTGCAAGCTGTTGGTTGGTAGTTCTTCAGCTATTGCCGCAAATCAGACCCAGTAAAAAGGAAGTATACGACGCTGGTCTTCTCGGCTCTCGCTTGGTGCCCTCAACAGACAAAATGAACACTATTTTGTGTAGTGTCATTGACTACTTCGGCCGTAATACGTTGAGGGTATTACTTACAAGGGAACCTCCCCATCGCACCCCTCTCAGATTTAGTTATAAGTGGGCACAGTGGATAGGCCTTGAAAAACTGAACACAGATCAATCGAGAAAACAGGAAGAAGTTGTGTGGAACTATGAAAAAATAAGCAAAATATACAAACTGAGTAGTCCATGCGCAAGATAAGCAACATCAAGGACAAGGTGAGCTCAGGAACGCCGTGGTCCCGTGGTAAGCGTGAGCAGATGCGGAACGAGAGGTCCTTGGTTCAAGTCTTCCCTCGAGCGAAAAGTTAACTTTATTTATTTTCGCAAAGTTATGATCTGTCCGTTCGTTCATTGACGTCTCTGTTCACTGTAATAAGTTTAGTGTCTGTGTTTTGTGACCGCACCGCAAAACCGTGCGATTAGTAGACGAAAGGACGTGCCTCTCCAATGGGAACCGAAAACATTTCATCCTCAGGTCATAGGTCAACAGATTCCTCCACAGGAAAACGCGTCTGATATATTCTAAACGACACTGGTGACGGCATGTGCGTCACATGACAGGAATATGTTGTTGACCCACCTAACTTGTACACTTGGCGAATGGGTAAAAAGATTCTTCTACCTTGCCCGAATTAGGTTTTCGTATGAATACATACTATGGCGCAGTTACCTCGCATCGGACGGACGGACAGATAATAATTGTCTGAAAATAAAAAATTAAACTTGTCACTCGAGGGAAGACTTGAACCACGGATCTCTCGTTCCGCAGCTGCTCACGCTTACCACGGGACCACGGCGCTCCTGAGCTCACACCATCCTTGATGTTGCCTATCTTGCACACGGACTACTCAGTTTGTATATTTTGCTTATTTTTTCATAGTTCCACACAACTTCTTCCTGTTTTCTCGATTGATCTGTGTTCAGTTTTTCAAGGCCTATCCACTGTGCCAACTTATAACTGAATCTGCGGGGGGTGCGATGGGGAGGTTCCCTTGTTAAAAATAACACAGAACGTCACTCAACTCTCCAGGAACGGAGTGCGCCGGACGGTTTGGCACTTTACAACACGTTTGTTCATTTGATGGAGCGGGACGCGAATTCGATTTGCGAAGATATTTTAATCTAGACTGGAGGGACGTAACTGGCCTTCCTTGTTCCTGCTGGGTACGGCCTTGGCGGTGCGGCGTCTGGTAAGTCACGGTGCGTTGTCCCCACCGGTATAGAAGGGCAAAGCGTGCGCCCTAGAGCTGCTGGTACCGGCCGTGGCAGGTGCGTGCCACGCACTGCTTGGGGGAGGGCTGGAGCTGACTCACCCGCCTGCAGCACGCACGCACTTCCCTACGCCCACCACTGCGGTGTAAGTCTCCTCTCAATCTGGCAGACACTTGTCAGCGCCTGCCGTTCATGGCTCAGTGCACCCCCGGCTATTATTGTCGATCTCGCTGGCGGCTGTTCTTCAGCAAACTCAGTAACAATAGCGGCTTCTCGGAAAGGTGATGCTGTTTGTGGCTCTGCTGTGTATGAATGGCGATCGTAAACAGACCCCACGACAGCGGTGACTGATTTCAGAGCGCTGAACGACGAAAGTCGCCGAGGAATACTTGCCGGTCACCGTATGAAGCAAGGGAAATTAGCGTTTAACGTCCCGTCGACAATGCGGTCATTAGAGACGGAGCACAAGCTCGGATTACGAAAGTACGGGGAAGGAAAGCAGGCGTTCCCTTTTCAAACGAACCGTCCCCGCATTAGTCTGGAGCCATTTAGGGAAATAACGGGAAACCTAATTATGGGTGGCCGAAGTGGATTGGAACCTTTGTCCTCCCGAATGCGAGTCCTGTGTTCTAACCTCTTCTCCACCTCGCTGGATGGTCACCTTGTCTCACTATTCTTCTCTGATAATCCGAATTCGTGTGATTTACGAAAAAAAATCCATATATTCTTTGCATCTACATCTACATGAATACTCTGCAAATCACATTTAAGTGCCTGGCAGAAAGTTCATCGAACCATCTTCACAATTCTCTATTATTCCAATCTCGTATAGCGCGCGGAAAGAATGAACACCTATATCTTTCCGTACGAACTTTGATTTCCCTCATTTTATCTTGGTGATCGTTCCTCCTTATGTAAGTCGGTGTCAAAATATTTTCGCATTCGGAGGAGAAAGTTGGTGAATGGAATTTCGTGAGAATATTCCGTCGCAACGAAAAACGCCTTTCTTTTAATGATGTCCATCCCAAATCCTGTATCATTTCTGTGACACTCTCTCCCGTATTTCGCGATAATTCAAAACGTGCTGCCTTTCTTTGAAATTTTTCGATGTTCTCCGTCAGTCCTATCTGGCAAGGATCCCACACCGCGTAGCAGTATTCTAAAAGAGGACGGACAAGCGTAGTGTAGGCAGTCTGCTTACTCCCTGTTGAAGCGAAGTCAAATAGCGGAGATGGTGTTTAAGCCTACTCCTAATGACCTCACGTCCAGCGTGTTTGTCTGTCCGACCATCCAGACTTTAGTTTTCCTTCGTATCCTCAAATCTGTTTTAAAGAACGCTGAGATCGTTCATTCAGCAAAAGTCAGTGCTGATGAGTTTCCCGTATTGTTGTCCAGTTCTAGCTTAGGACAAACCTAATGAAGCCGATGTGACGCTAAACTCCAACCTTTGTTTCGTCTTACTAAACTGAAGCTAATGACGTTTCAAACTCAGTTTTTCACGAGGACCCGTTGTTCACGACTACTGCATCTCGTCAGAGTCCAATGAAATTCCTGGCAACGTAGTTGCATTGGTGACAGAAGTTAGTTTCGATCACTGGAGCTCAACTTCAGATGTTCTCGATATCTAATCTTTGCGAATTAATTAGAACGCTTTGCCTCATATCAGCAAATTTCTAACAAAACGCGTCGTGACATTCCACCCCGTAGAATTACAGTGGTTCAGCATTCAGACAGTAAATTGCTGTTCGGAATTTGCGTTCTCCAATTCTTGCATCAGGTTTTCCTCACTCCATCACATTTAATCATCGTTTAATCAGTCACGGCAGATACTTCGCATTAGAGTGGTTTTCAGCGAAGTTAATTTCAGATTTCAGGGCTTCGTGTTTACTTACTCGCAATACATGTGTGTACGTTTATCTACATTTACGGCGAGCTGTCAGTCACTGAGCCGTTATTAATTATCCTGCAAATCCTCTTGGATTTCAAAAGGCCTTTATGATAACAGTATCGTTCGACCAACTGTTAGCGTTGTCGTTGAACACTATTACTGAGATTGTCTGCAATACTACGTGACAGGGGCCTTGACACAAGCGCACGAGAAATTTTCGCCTTATATGCACGCTAGATGTCTACCTACATCCAACGGAACGGTGGCCATTACAGCATGTATCTTGTAGCTTTTAAACATTGTCCCCTCTAGTCATATTTTGTATTGACGTTTCTAAAATCCCAGTTGTCTCGTCCCAGGTAAAGCCAACCATAAGCCCGCAAAGATCGAAATTTATTGTTAAGCTATTAATAAAGTTGAAATAAATGGCTGTAGCTCTGTCATAAGTTTAATTGTGAAGGTTTTTTTTATTTGTTGATGCTGACTCGTTTCAGACGTCCATTTTCAAACGATCCGTATCGTAAGTGTGATAATACAGGCGCTAGCCTATGTAAAAAAACTTCCCCTATGGTGGTGATCAAAGCGGCACTATGGCCAACTCAACAACCTAAACAGACCACGCAGGAAGGACGCAGAGTTATTTAATGTCCGTCCTCTGTGATCTGTGTACTGTTGCTGAGTCGACCATGGTGGCGCTTTGATCATTACTGCAGGGACAGCTGGTGTAGGCTACATAGGTTATCGCCTGTATTGTCACACGATATGTATGGTTTGGAAATGGACACAGGTATCTGAAACTGATCACTATCAAGAAATTTTAAAAAATACTTCTCAATGTAACTTACGACGGAGCTATAATCATTTATTTAAAGTATAAAAGAAGTTGCTGACCTGTTTCTTACCTGTGGCATGCTTCAAATTCGTATATATTAATAAAATTCTGGGTTTCAGAGAAATCTCTTCTCGTAAGTTTCAATGCAGGAACCGGAAAAGGCATCGTAAAATACTTCATCGCTTTCTGTGAAAGCACGAAAGAGTGAACTATGACGAACATTCTGTTTATTTTATCATTTACGCAAGACGGAATGAGTCTATTGCGCCTGGCTGGGCACCCTACTGGGCGTGTTCATAAGAATCTTCAATCTCAATTAGCACTTTGCGCATCCTGTATACTACCGAGGTGCTGTCTTAACCGGTCACTCGTCCGCCGGTGGTGTAGTACGAGATTCAGATATGTAAAATTCAGATATTTGCATTACTGTTAAGAAGTAAAAGACAATGATGTAGTGCTTTCGCTTCATTCATAAAGCTCCTGGTAAAGATCAGAAAACAGAGTTCTTCAAAAACAAGTAATCTTCATATAATTCACACGCAGCCTAGTACTGCAGTTCCCAACGTATCTCCAAAGTTGCGCGAAGGTTACCATTACATAAGAATCAAGCAAGGTACCCCCTCTAGAAGTCTCACAACAGCGGTTACTGTTCACGCAGTGCAGTCTGTCAAAACCATGTCTGCAAAACAGCTTTCTACGAGCAAGAATAATATCCGTATCCCATTCTAGCTAGCAGGGAGTAGACCACGCTGCACATGTCATTTATACGCTTCTCACAGTTACTGTGAACTGCTGTTAACTGTATTGTGCGCTGCACGAGATGTACTCTTGCACGTTTCGCCCAGAGTTCACACTTTTTGCATCTTATTGTCTTCAATTACTCAAATATTTGGCTTATTGCTCATGGTTAACTTTTGTTTACGGCCATGAGTTTTCGTTCGTAAGAAATTGAAAATAATGTGGGAGGAAACAGGGCTGTGCTTGTTGTGATTCATAGATCTTTATCGAATCGCTTATCGCGGAAACACGCTTAAAATGTTGCATGGATACAGGAACTACCGAAGCGTCATCCTCTTCAGGTGAGATTAAGAACGTTGGTGACTCATAAAAGTTGGTCATTAAACATTCTCTCGCCCTGTGCTCTGCTTACGACATATCACGGCTGTTACCTCCTGCGACCGATCGATTATTAGATCACACTCAACACAGTCTCTTTTGTCTCCGCCCCCGCCCCCTCTGTCCCATCACAGCTAAACCGCTGTACGACTAAACAAAAATGTTATTTTTTTCATGTAAAAGACTTTTCTTTCGAAAAGACGTGGCACTAGCACGAAAAATGGGTGAATTAAAGTTCCAGTAATTCATTGGTACCTTGCCACGTAGACAAGTCTTGCGCCGAATGGAATCTTCCCAACAGCAAACTGATTTGCGACAGTTCTAGCTTCCAGACGTGTTGCGAGTGACGGCAAGAATATTGTAAACTAAGTCTTCAGATGGCCGTATTTCTAGTGACAAAACTCAACATACAGCAGAATCACCAAGGTCAGTTAATAATTCCCCAGTTTACGCTTAAAGTTAGTCCTGGAGAAAAGAGGAGCAGTGTTCAGATTGAGGCAGCTGGAAAGCTGGAACAACAAACCGAACGAAAGGCAGGTGCTCGACTTGCTAGAGATAACAGGTTTCTTACTTTCAGATCACCAGATAGACATCCCTGAACAACGTCTGAAAGTCTGTCGGTAGTGTCAATGCATACCCTCCAAGCCGCAGTGTACAGCCTTGTAGGTTACCTGTGCCATATTGGGAGTTTGAAACCGAAAATATTCAATTTATCATAACTTTACAATAATGAAATTTTATGTTTGTTTTAGGGTGCAAAAATAAAACAAAAAACATAAAATTTCGTTATGGATTTATTTATTTACTTTAACCGATCGTGTGATAGATGCTCACTTGCTTTGGGCCGCGGGTTGGACACCCCACGTTAACGTCGATAGCAGTCCTCGACAATAACAGTAGTACTGGTGGTGGTGGTGGTGGTGGTGGTGGTGGTGGTGGTGGCATTCCTATTATCGAAGCTTGCAGGGGATTTGAAAATCCTAGTGACCACTGCAATATTTATTCTAAACATTTATCAGTGATATTCCGATACACTTCTTTGAACGGTTACCTCTATTATCAGCATCCCTGAAACTAGAGTTAGTTTGTCTGTACGAGAATACTTGTTTTGGTGCAACTTGGCTATGAAGTAGTCTCTTGTCAGAATCAGATCAAACCACCGACTGAATGTCGTCGGCTGCTTGCGAAACTGCAGGTGAACACACACCCATAACTTTCCAGCATGACGAGGGCTAGAATTCGTTCTCGTGGGCATTTATCACAGCGCCTGAAATCTTCGTCATTTTCGTAATAATGGACTAGCCGAGCACAAATCAAATCAAAGCGGAGTGATCCTGGAGAGATGTTGAGACTGAATTTCGTCACAGTAATCTCAAAAATTTCATTAAATTTTATAAATCAGAACTGAACTCTCACTTGGAAGTGTTTCATGAACGAAATATGCAGGATGAAACAGGTACCACAGGACACTTAGCATAAATTCTTATGTTTGTCACAAAATGCTATTTGAACTTGATCTAACTGCTGTACGATCGTTCATACCATTATCTTCAGTTCTTATACCCATTTCTTTTATTTTCACTAACAACCTTTGCTTAATCACGCAATGAGGGTGGAGCAGAAATAAGGGTAGATAAACTTCCCCTCATAATGACTCACCACAGTTACATAGTCTGACGTCGAACGGACGTTGTATAGAGGGAACCTAGAGCAAATATTAAAAGCCAAATAACTTGCGTGTTAGTTGTCAGGAACGCACATCGCGTGCTATCTCTAATCTCCGATGGTCATTTAGTGATTTCAAACTGTTAACCTTAGGAACAGCTATTATATTGACAACGTATTTGATTGTGTATTTCTCGACCACGTGATCAGGAATGTGTGTATTTGTTCCGTTGGTAACATTCACCCTGGCACCGAGAGGAGTGGCTTTATGATGAGAGTGTTCGATTAATAAATAGTTTCGGAGGCAAATTTAATCATTGCTATCATGCTAAAATCTTTTGATCATTGCTGTGTTTCTACAATGTGCCAAGTATGCAGGTACATCTATTAAGGCGTATTATTGTCCCAGAAAGCCAAAAGTCCAAAATGCTGATTAAACTGTTGACGAGTGCTTGTATAAAGGGAGTAAGTTTCAGCTGTGGTAATGCTTTCTTTTACTAGGAACACAGTTACAATCTCCGTTACTTTTCTTTCTTTAACTGATTTGCGATACTGCAACAGTTTTCCGTAAATCGACGGCTTGGTCATTGTGCTTAGCGATTCTCAGTTATATACAGGTGAATTTTACTTTGGTATTAAGATGCCACGGCCTGCTCTTGTGGGACAGTGAAAATACTGTCTCTTCTGTATGCCATACAAGTGGTAAGTTTAGGATATTTTTTAAAAAAGCTTTTTCTCCTTTTGTGATAATTATTTCGATATTGCTGGATGCATCCTTGAAGACACTGATTGGAAGGAGATATCATATTCTTATTTCATAAGAACGAGCCTTTATGGAAACAATGTGGTTTTATTGAACCATTTAGTACACTCTGGGCATTAATGAGTTGGGCTTTGAAGTCAACTCACAAATCAGCCCAGTGTAACTTCAGCACCCCAGTCCATTACTAGGTATAGTCTTACTGAAGGAACATCCCATACACAGTATTGCCATCAAAGATATTACGCTAGCTCATTTGGATGAGATTAAGGCGTGCCTTTTTTAAAAAGACCGTCTCGCACGCATTTCGAAATAATTTAGGGAAACGAAGGAAAAACAAAATAAAAATGGCTGGACGGAGATCATTGCTCCTTCAGAAAAAGTGTCTTAGCTATTGCATCACCAGGCTTCCTGGTCCTGTTCGACGTTAAAAAACCTCCCCCAGGCAGGAAGTCGTAAAGCTACTCGCAGTATAAATTCGAATGCGATAAGAGATGAAACTCCATTCTCCTATGTACACAGAACCTTCCAAAAAGTGAAAGTCGCTAAAAACCACAAATTCCTTGGCTCGATCAGTGATCAAAACCTGTATCACTGGAACTGAGCCAACTTTGTGTACTACTAGTCGTATAAAATTGTTTGTGTGTCTGAATCTATATCCTGGGTAATCTAAAAGATCAAGAAACAGAACCATTGGCTGTCATCAAATGGAATACCTCTACATCTTAACTTTGAAAACCACTATGAAGTGAAGTACATGACAGAGGGTACACGGTTGCATAAATCACGATGTATTGAGTAGTATTTACAATATCTTGACAACTATTGCAGAGGTCGCTTTCAGACATGGTATTTCTTCAGACAACCTTGTCTACTGTGACTCCATTTCGTATAATACAGGATCAGCTCCTTCATGACAGGACTTTTGTTTAAACCAGATGCGGCAATTCATTTTAAAATAATTTTAGAGAAGTGGCTTGCTTTTCTTAAGTATGGTACGATAATTAGAGTCTGCTGCATCTTATTAAAAAGGCAAAATCGGTTTGTCCTTGAAGCCTGTTTAGTCAGTGGCTTACATTACGCTTTTATAAGAATCTTAGCCAAACGACTCAAGTAACGGTCGTATTTTCATACTTTGACAAAGTAATCCCGAAAGTAACTGTTTCTTCTGCTGATTACTGACTTTTCGATAAGGTGTAGCGTTCTCTTGCTGATATCATTAATAAAATATCAGTTTGAGGCGTTATGTTGTGCATTTCATGGTCTTCTGAGTAAGAAAACAACATAAAGTTTAAGCGACCGCTTGTAGCGTGTTAAAATTCGTTAGTTCTCGATCCATGTAGCACCCGATCACTTATCGAGGAGGTTAGTGCACTACAAAACAAGGGGTCAGCTCCCAGATGGGAGAAAAGGCGTGCGTTTCCGTGGTCTCCCTAAAAATTTTATTATAAGTTACCAGTCATTCAAGTGTCTGTAACTTATCCGTTATTGTATACAGTTTCAGAAAAAAATTACTTCATGCCATGTGCGTATTATTATTACATATGGGGAAATGAGAGCAGACAAAACACAGCATAAAAATCTCACAGAAATATTACAAACTTACGTGCTTGCAGCAGGTAGAAATCTTCATCTTTCGTCAACTAGGCCACACATAAACTACGATTACCAGGCACGTTACATTCTTTCATCACACCTATTTTCATGAGGTAGTATCATTTGTTAGTAATTTTGAGACCTATATGAAGTGCTGCAAGCCCGCATCTCGTGGTCGTGCGGTAGCGTTCTCGCTTCCCACGCCCGGGTTCCCGGGTTCGATTCCCGGCGGGGTCAGGGATTTTCTCTGCCTCGTGATGGCTGGGTGTTGTGTGATGTCCTTAGGTTAGTTAGGTTTAAGTAGTTCTAAGTTCTAGGGGACTGATGACCATTGATGTTAAGTCCCGTAGTGCTCAGAGCCATTTTTTTTTTTGAAGTGCTGCAGACTTTAAGACTGGCGTTGTTAGCTATCTGTGTGCTCGGTGCATCATAACTGCTACCTCTTACTGTGATACAGAACGAGTCAGTATTATAGTTAACCGTTGCCATGATTACATAACTTTTTTTCTGTACACACATACAGTAATTTATTCTTGAGTATACAGAATGATTCTTATTGACGTTTAAAAACTTCCGAAGCGACGTAGATAACGCTGAGACAAGTGATTTAGTGTAAGACGCATGGGGTCGTAAATGCCGGGAAATACCCCGAAAGAGGATGACGAGTGTTAAACATGTGACGTCACCAGATGACGTACCTCGCCGAACGTGCAGCGGTTGTCTGTCGATCTGTCGCACCTGGTTATTCCAACCGAAGTAAAGTATTCAGGTTGATGTGACTCTGGGCCCATGCGCTCTGCTTTAGCACGTGGGACTTGGGCTTCTAGTCTTCCGTCTGGTTGGCATATTTTTTAATTGTTAGACAATTCTGTATTTACCCTGAGGTAAGATTTATTTTATTTGCGGCTGTCACCGTCTCCGTTGGTCTATTGCAAAGCACAGGACAACTGAAACTTCAGTATTGCGTCAGAGGTAAATGAGTTAAGGTTCCGAACTGCATAGTTACCAGTATATGACCTATGTTTTCTTTACTAAGTAAAGTCTGTAAAAAGGAATCGGCAAAGGGAAGAAACACAAAATAAAAACAGCTGTTACTTAGTTACAGCGAGGACAGTAATTTTGTAACTTCTACGTTTACAGCATATCACATTAAAATGTGTTTGAATTTCCACCGTTTGTTCGAATACAGGCATTGCATCGATCAATCATCTCTTCACGGCCGAGCCCAACCGCTACACGTGCGGCAAGCTATGTCATCTGGTGAAGTCGTATATTTATTTCTCATCCATTTTCGATGTGTTTCCTGACATTTGCGATCCCATGTATCGTATATTAAATGACTTGTCTCAGCGTCATCTACATGCTTGGTGGGTCTTAAAAAATTGATAAGAATCATCCTATACATACACAGCCTGACCAAAAGTGAAGCACCTAGAAGGAATGGTCGAATGATAAAGCAACTTCGTACACGTACATACTACCAATGGATATGTAGAAGATTAGAGTTGAAATTCTTTGTGGCAGGTAGAACGTCCACAGAGTGTCATTAGTGTTACTTGTGTTGCTACCAGGCATGCTAGGGTATATAAGAGGGCGCGAACATCGTAAGATATTGAGTGGCTATTGTGAAGGTCACGGAGATGCCCTGTACTTGTATGAGGCAGCGTTATCAGCGTCTGACAGAGTTTAAAGGGACCTCATTATGAGTCTTCATTTAGGTGGCTGGTCGAAGCGTGCATTTTCCAGATGTGACAGTAGCCCTAATGTTGGTAATGCATGGGAACATAAGGGCAAGCATACTGTTCGTTAACGTACTGGTCTACCATGTCTATCCACCTCAAGGGAGGATCGCCGTGTTGTGCACCAAGCACACCGTAAAGGGGCTGCATCTGTGCATGGCACCTGGGAACATGCAATGGCCTCCCTACAACACTGTGTCACGTCACACCATTAGTCGGAGACTAGCAGCGCTCGGACTACGGAATTACTGTCTCATGCCTAGGCTGCCGTTAACACCGCAATACAAACGGCTGCGTTGGCGTTGTCCTGTTACCAGGAAGCATCGACTGACGTCGAATGGCGTCTCTTTGTGTTCATCTATGAATCGTGCTTCTGCGTGACTCTGGATAAAAATGTAAATGTCGTGTGGCTAGGGCCTCCCGTCGGGTAGACCGTTCGCCAGGTGTGGGTCTTTCGATTTGACGGGACTTCGGTGACCTGCGCGTCGATGGGG
Organism: Schistocerca nitens; assembly: GCF_023898315.1. NCBI lineage: Eukaryota > Metazoa > Arthropoda > Insecta > Orthoptera > Acrididae > Schistocerca > Schistocerca nitens. Next base: position 436,932,843 of record NC_064618.1, read on the forward strand.
AAGAAATGATGATGGTTAGGACAACACAACATGCAGTCCCTGAGCGAAGAAAATCTCCGACCCAGCCAGGAATCGAACCCGGGCCCTTAGGATTGGCATTCTGTCGCGCTGACCACTCCGGATGACTATCGCTGGTAAGCATGGTGGCGACCTGGGAAGAGCTACCATTCTTCCAATATTTTGGGAAGACAGAACGGTGTTATTTCTGGTGCCACGGCGTGAGAGGCCATGGGGTATGACTTCAGGCCACTGTGGCAGTGATTGAGGGAACTCCGATGGCACAATGGTACATCACGGATATCCTGCGTCCTCGTGTTACCTCTCATGCACTGTAGTGTCATTTTTTCAACAGGACATTTCTTACTCACGCATGGCACGTATCAGCGTATTGTTGTTCTCCGGTGGCCAGTCGGATCCTCAGAGCTGACCCCAATAGAACACGCCTGGAAGCAGAACAGTCGCTAATTCCGTCCCAGTGGCAGTATCTAGGACATAAAGGACGAACTTGCCTCAGGAGAGGAGACAACAACTTTGACAAACTTCTCAACCGAATTAATGCCTATATTCAGTCCAGAGGGGAGGCAACGTCATATTGTAAGTGGGCTCGTACTGGCAAGTTCTTAGTACATTTGACACGAGTTTGTAATCATTGAAATAATGAGATACTCCCTCAACCTATAAACTTTCATTTCGTTATCGCCTCCCCGTATACTTACTTCATTATTTTTTTTTTCAGGCTGTATATAAAATCCCCTTCGTTTACTGTTGGCAAAAAAGTGCATAACGGCGAAAATGTATTGTGAGGATGTTTTCAGTATGTGCAACTACCTACAGATGTGTCTGCAAGAGGTTCTAGAGAAGACAATACATATTGCAGTCATTACGACTGCAAACACTTTCTCTGTAAATCCATCTTTATACAGATGGTTGCAGGGTCTCGGCTGTTCAGTATAAAATGTCGAATAAAAACACCTTCAGCCGTCTAAATCGAAATTTTATTTGAGCTACCAGCTTCAGCGCTACATTAGCCATCTGCAGGCTCACTGACCGACGTGTGGAAAGAATCCCACTTCTGATCCAGTCAAAACAGGGGCCAGCAATCAGTGACTGGTATCAGTAGATATCTTAATACATTGATGACTTCTATCATCACTTACCTACTATTCGAACAGCCGACAAGAGACGGCCGAGAGGTTCGCTGTGTTAGGAAGAAATCCACGGATAACAGTCACTGAATGCTGGCCCCTATTGTGACTGGACCAGAGGTGGGACTCTTCCTACACGTCGGTCAGAAGGCCTTAAGATGGCATAATGTAGCGCTGAAATTGGTTACTCAGATAAAATAGCAACTGCAAATTTAGACGGCTGGAGGAGTTTTGATTCGACAGTTTACAAACTTGTCTTTTTTCCTCGCAGTGACGAGGATTTGTATTCTGCAAGACTTGCATTAAAATCTCTCTTTGGTAATTGCGATTTACATTACGAAGTGTAGAAATCAACTGAGACCATTTTTCTGGCGAGTCAGCAACCTATTCCAATAGAGCTAGTATCAGTCACTCGGCCTGCGACGTCCGCTGTACGCCTTCTTTGCTGCCGAAAAGGGCGCTAGCCAGTGGGCTACCGAGGCCCGGCCGCTGGCCGCGCTCTCGCCAGCAGAGGGCGTGGCGGAGGTGTCGGGTGTTGTCCGCCGCAACCAGATCCGCCGTGACGCGGCAAGGACGCAGCCTCCCGATACCCACACCACAGCGCCGAGCGCCGCGCCGGCAGCAAGGCGCCGCAACGCTCCTCCGGCTCGCGCGCTGCCTCTTCTGTTTCCTTCTCACAGGCTCCAAGTGACCCGTATGAGCTGCCGGCCGGCTGCCTCGCTATAACCGATACCCCACTTCCGCGGCTGCTTAATCTGTAAATAACGTGCGCTACCTTGTCATCGGTTGACAATACTGGACGTACTGTGAAATTAGTTAGCAGACCCACCCGACAAAATACTCAAAGACAATAAAAAAAGCAGAACGAAGGAATTGTCTGAATGACTCAGAAATAGGTAGACGAGATGTACGTGTACACACAAATAAATGATAACAATTTCAGAAGAACTGGACGATTTATTCAAGAGGAAAAACTTCACAAACGGAGCAAGTTCATAACACACGTCTACCCCGTATGTAAGCAGTTATTCGGCTTGGCACTGATTGACAGAGTTGTCGGACGTCGTACTGAGGGATATCGTGTCAAATTTTGTCCAGCTGGCGCGGCCTTGTTGGCCCAGGTAGGGTTTGGCAAGCACCAAGACAAGCAATAGAAACTCTCGTCTTGTGCGGGCGTGCGTTATCCTACTGAAATGTGTGCCCAGGAGGGTGCCTCTTCAAATAGACGCGGTGTCGAGTACACCGACAGCCCAATGAGGCGCTCAACCCGAAATGCGTTTACGGTGTGGTTCATGACGGAAGTGGTTCTGTGATGTTTTGGAACCGTTGTTTGTACCATGACTTGGACCAATTCACCGAGATTACTGTGGACATGAACAAGGATTTTATTTCAAGGTGATTGGAGCTTAGATAGTGTTATTTCGTCTAAATCTTCGTAAATATGCTGTGGACATTACTGTATCCGAAGATAACAGCCGCTTCATAGAGCTGCAGGCATAATTTCCTTTGCTTAATTCCTTAGGCGCGATATAACACCATGACAAGCTCACTAAGTCACCCAACCTTACTCCCGTAGAAAATGTCTGGGACTTCTTGGGCCAATGGGTAAAACGTATTCATCAATACGTCCGCAATTTGGTAGCTCTACGAGGTGTATAAAAAAAAAAAACACTAATGAATGACTTCAGCTGGGTACGACACACTTGAAGAAACCTGTCGACTCTCTTCATCGTCGAAATGAGACCATTACGACAGCTTAGAGTTTCCTTAACAGAATATTGCTGAGTATTTGCAGGGGTTGGATAAAAATGTGGAAACACCGCGAGACATGCGTGCTTGAACATAAATACAGAAGCTATACAGCTAAGTCTGCAAGCACTGTTGTTTTTAACCACAAACGGCACCAGTACAATATCCGCAATACGTTGCAAGTATCAGTCGTGGTCAGAACTGTGTTCCGGGTATTGGTATTATATTGTATGGAACTGGGGACCTAGAAACGACGGAGAGGCTTCGTCCCCGCCCTAGCCCGCAGTGGTATACAACAGGATACAGCAGTCCACTCACTCCTCCACCACCCCACACCGAATCCAGGATTATTGTGCCGGTCGGCCCCCAGTGGACCCCCCCTCCCCGGGAACGTCTGACACCGGACGAGTGTAACCCCAATGTTTGCCTGGTAGAGCAGTTATGGTGTACGCGTACGTGGAGAAAGTGCGCAGCAATAGCCGAGATAGTGTAACTGAGACGCAATTAGGAGAACCAACCCGCATTCGCCGAGGCAGACGAAAAACCGCCTTAAAAACCATCCACAGACTGGCTGGCACACCGGACCTCGACACTAATCCGCCGGGCGGATTCGTGCTGGGGTTGAAAGTGGTTCAAATGGCTCTTAGCACTATGGGACTTAACTTCTGAGGTCATCAGTCCCCTAGAACTTAGAACTGCTTAAACCTAACTAACCTAAGGACATCACACACATCCATGCCCGAGGCAGGATTCGAACCTGCGACCGTAGCGGTCGAGCGGTTCCAGACTGTAGCGCCTAGAACCGCTCGGCCACCGCGGGCAGCTTCGTCCTGGGGACCGGAAAGCAGTGCGTTACACCGCACGGCTAACCGGGCGGGCTGTGTTCCGGGTAGTTGTGAGTGCATTACGTCGGAGCTAAGTGAATTCGAACGTTGGCAACTTCGTAGTTCTCGTGTGGTGAAAGATTACGTAACCAAGGCAGCCGAAACGTTTGGTGTTCCAAAAGGCAACGTATGGAAGATTAATGTCGCATACAGGGAAAGCGGAAAAACGCCATCCGCTAAGTCATAATTCGGACGGATGTGGATGTTGAGTTATCGGGACAGATTGTAATTGAGAGGACCGTGACGAAAAATAAGGGGTCGACAGCTGCAAAAGTCATTGCGGAATCGAATGTCGCGCCCGCGAACCTTGCCAGCAGCAAAACAACGAGAAAGGGAGCTCCATAAGCAGGGAATTGCAGGGCGTTCTTGAATTCCAGAACCACATATCGGTGACTCAAATGCCCGTAACAGGAAAACGTGGTACCGAAGTCATAAAACGGGAACTATGGAGAAATGGAAGAATATCATTTGGTCGAATGAGGCTTTCCGACTTCTAGCCGAATTTACGTCGCAAGAGTATAACATGACGGGGGTTCGGTGATAATTTGGGCAGCTATACCGCCATATTACATAGCCCCCATGTTTCCTCTGCGAGAGCGCATTACTGCCAATGGTTATGTAACAATTATGACTGATAAGGCCCATTCCATCGTACGATGTTTGTTCCAAGCGGGGAGGCTGTATTCAGAGACGACAGGGCCCTGTTCGCACTACTCACATTTTCGAGAACTGGTTTCGTGAGGAGGACGACGACGAATTGTCCCCTCTCCCCTGACCACCACAGCCATCAAATACCAATATTACTGAGCCCTTGGGGTCTACTTTGGAGAAAAGGCTGTGTGACCGCTGTCCACTTCCATCACCGTTACCTGAACTTGCCGCTATTTTCGAGGAACAATGGAATGAGATTTCCTTTAAAACCGTGCATGGCGTGTATTTATTTGTTCCGAGACGACTGGCTGTTTTGAACGTCCACAGTTTTCCTACACCGCATTAGGCATGGTAATCACACTAAAGTAATAGAGAAGTTTGTTAATTTAGGCTCCAAGATAACTGACGATGGGAGATGGAAAGAGTATTTTAAAATCAAACAGGATACCGGAAGAAGATCTTTTCTGAAAAGAGCAATACCTTGTCATCGAATGTAAAACTAAATTTTGTTAAGGTACACCACTGGCCATTAAAATTACTACACCACGAAGATGACGTGCTACAGACGCGAAATTTAGCCGACAGGAAGAAGATGCTGTGATACGCAAATGATTAGCTTTTCAGAGCATTCACTCAAGGTTGGCGCCGGTGGCGACACCTACAACGTGCTGACATGAGGAAAGTTTCCAACCGATTTCTCATACACAAACAGCAGTTGACCGGCGTTGCCTGGTGAAACGTTTTTGTGACGTCTCGTGTAAGGAGGAGAAATGCATAACATCCCGTTGATAAAGGTCGGGTTGAAGCCTATCGCGATTGCGGTTTATCGTATCGCGACACTGCTGCTCGCGTTGGTCGAGATACAATGATTGTTAGCAGAATATGGAATCGGTGAGTTCAGGAGGGTAATACGGAACGCCGAGCTGGATCCCAACGACCTCGTATCACTAGCAGTCGAGATGACAGGCATCTTATCCGCATGGCTGTAACGGATCGTGCAGCCACGTCTCGATCCCTGAGTCAACGGATGGGGACGTTTGCAAGACAACAACCATCTGCACGAACAGTTCAGTTCAACGACGTTTGCAGCCGCATGGACTATTAGCTCGGAGACCATGGCTGCGGTTACCCTTGACGCTGCATCACAGACAGGAGCGCCTGCGATGATGTACTCAACGACGAACCTGGGTGCACGAATGGCAAAACGTCAGTTTTTCGGACGAATCCAGGTTCTGTTTACAGCATCATGATGGTCGCATCCTTGTTTGTCGTCATCGCGGTGAACGCACATTGAAAGCGTGATGGTATGGGGTGCCATTGGTTACACGTCTCTGTCACCTCTTGTTCGCATTGACGGCACTTTGAACAGTGGACGTTACATTTCAGATGTGTTACGACCCGTGGCTCTACCCTTCATTCTATCCCTGCGAAACCCTACGTTTCAGCAGGATAATGCACGACCGCGTGTTGCAGGTCGTGTACGGGCCTTTCTGGATACAGAAAATGTTCGACTCCTGCCCTGGCCAGCACATTCTCCAGATCTCTCACCAATTGAAAATGTCTGGTCAATGGTGGCCGAGCAACTGGCTCGTCACAATACGCTAGTCACTACTCTTGATGAACTGTGGTATCGTGTTGAAGCTGCCTTGGCAGCTGTACCTGTACGCGCCATCCAAGCTCTGTTTGACTCAATGCCCAGGCGTATCAAGGCCGTTAATACGGCCGGAGGTGGCTGTTCTGGGTACTGATTTCTTAGGATCTATGCACCCAAATTGCTTGAAAATGTAATCACATGTCAGTTCTAGTATAATATATTTGTCCAATGACTATCCGTGTATCATCTGCATTTCTTCTTGGTGTAGCAATTTTAATGGCCAGCAGTGTATTTCTCTGCGGTGCAGCCTTGGATTGAAGTGAAAGGTGGTCGATATGCAGTTCACTCAAGAAAAGAACAGTAGCTTTTGAAGTGCGATAGAAAAGAACGGCGCAGATTAGATCGTTAGGTCGTATAACTAATGAGGAGATACTGAATCGAAGACAAAAATTTATGGGACGTCGTCTAAAAGAAGGGGTAGGTTGACAGGACACATCCTGAAGCATTAGAGGTTAATTAATACGGTAACAGCGGGAAGCGTGGGAGGGTAAAAATTTTTGAGGGAGACACAGTCTACGTGGAGGTATGGAGAATCCACAAAAGTTCAATAAGTGTAGGTTGCAGTACTTCTGCAGAGATGAAGAGGCTTGCACACGATGGACTAGCGTGGAGAGCTTCATTAAACTAGTCTGTGGGATGATTACCACAACAAAAATAATCCTATTGGAACGATTAAATGTTAGTTTGCTTACAATGTCAGTATCGTGCCGAGTCGAAGTCTAAACTTTATGCAGCAGTACATATTTCTGCGAAACCTGAATCAGGTGTATGAAACACACGTAGGCTGATGGAACACTGCTGCCAACTGTTTCCCAGTAGTCCTTTCTTAGTAAGCTGCGGCGTCGTACTCGTAAAGATAAGCGACCACGACGTTTATGCTGCGCTGCGAGCAGTATATGTCTTTTTATAGAGCACACGTGAACAGTTCTGCTGTTAGAAATGAGTACAATCCCTGTCTCCTCTAGTACTTGCAAGTGGCTCTGTATATGCTGTCAGAAAACTTTCGCACAAAATTTACATTTCAAAATTATTCATTATCGTACACAAAACTTTTATAAGTTTCCTGTCGAGTCGCTCCTTAAACAGCACAGAAGGCAAGTAAAGAGCGATTTCTTGTCCTTTTCTGCTTAACACAACTCCTGGTTTTTGTTGATTTTTTTTTCGTTAATATTCTGGATATTTTAAACAGTTTCGACATATTACTAAATTTCTGACAAATCATTTTAAAAACTGTATTTAGGTTTTCTATTATCGAACACACAAAAATCGTTAATTTGTGTTTCTCGTTTAATATTTCTTCCAGCATTTGGCTTAAAGTCGATTTAGGAAAAAAGACAATAAACTCGTTTAAGTATGTAAAATTGAATCCGTCGCATGCAAAAGTGTTATGGAACTGCCACGGAACTTAATCGGAAATATTTGGAAGAAAGGACGGCGATGTGCATACAAAATTCTCTCGGGTGAATTTTGAGCAACTGTTTCAGATACACTGTAACACAATTCCGCTGTGTCCTTGGCATGTTTTGAGTGAAGACTATGAAGAATATGTAAAGGGTTATAAAGCGTCTTAGAGACAGATAGGCATTAATCTTCGCTTTGTAACAGGAAAAGAAGTGATGATTATGGTTATACGAAATACCCTCAGCTATTTACTGAAAACGATCTAGCGGACGATCTGTGGAACTTCTACAGCGTTTTAGTCGAAAGCCTGCAACTGCCGTAGTAGATGTTCGTTAGTTAGAAGTTGGCTGTATAAGAAGGCATGCACTGAAAAGTGCCTCAGTACTTTAACGCAAAACAGCTCTCATGTTTAAAGCATTAAGACATATTTGCTGTATTACTAAATCTTTCCCATAGATACATGCGAAAGCAATTTCTTTATTGGGATTGACCCTACCACAAGCATTTAATGTTACCCTCGAATTTGAATTAGAGTTTTCACAGAACAACTCAGATTCGCACGATAACTGTGTATGCAGCAAGCACTGCGTCCCGTTACGTTAGGCTTTTCAGACAAAAGAGCAAGCGGCGTGAACATGAAAGCGTCAGTTGCTACCATGGCTAGCATCGTCTGTAACATCGTTCACGGTGCTTTGTACTCAGCGGACATCCGAAGATTTGCTGCAACACTAAGTGCCTTTCTCAAGCGATCTTCACAAGTTTAAAACAAAAGTTAATGCTGATACTCTGCTTATTCGCGGCAATTGTTGCGAAATCACAAATTCGTGGAAACACGTCGGTGGTAATACGTTAATGAGTGACTGAAGCACTCGGATCGGCGTAGTTCTCTTCTGCTCCTTCAGGATGGATTTGTGGGAGCCACCTCTTAAGCTGTTTAGGCTTATTCATTTGTGAGAAAATTCATTTCTCGAAAACGTTTGGATAACGTCTCATAACATCACGGACGACGACTTGCAAGCCGGCCGCTGTGGCCGAGCGGTTCTAGGCGCTTCAGTCTGGAACCGAGCGACCGCTACGGTCGTTGGTTCGAATCCTGCCTCGGGCATGGATGTGGGTGATGTCCTTAGGTTAGTAGGTTTAAGTAGTTCTAAGTTACAGGGGACTGATGACCTCAGATGTTAAGTCCCGTAGTGCTCAGAGCCATTTGAACCCTCTTTTCCCCAATAGCTCCTCCACCTGCGCAGTGTCGTCCATAAAAATGGAGTCAGGGCCTAATGGACCCCTGAAAACACTCACATGGAGGAGGAATACAAAACTATAATAAAGCTGACCCGTAAGTGTACCGTTTTCAACGTTTTGGAGGTCAGTACTCCCACTCAACATTGTCTACCCACACCATAACACATGCACCACGAAAGAGATAATGTTCGACAGTGTTCCTGAGTGCATGCGTACCCTCATATGGCGAGAGATGGGAACACGTAATGCACCATGAGGTTCTCAGAGATCATTCTTTTAGTGGTCCAGGTGTTACAGTGTGAGGAGGCATAATGTGGTATGGGTGTACCGACCTCCAAATCTTTGAACATGGTATCCTCACTGGTTAACGTTTTTGTGACACTGGACTCCTTCCCCGTGTTGGTCTTTTCACAGGTGCGTCAGGCCCTGACTTAATCTTTACTGACGGCAATGCCGGACCGTATCGAACAGTGCAGGTGGAGGCCCAATGGACTGACCCGCCCTTTTCCCCCGACTTAAATTCCAGCGAGCATGTACGATGCGTTGGGAGATACATTGTAGCACGTCTACATCTACCAACGACCGCCCAACAGTTGTCAATTGCGGAGGTGGAGGAATTGAACGCCTTACCGCAAGAACTCCTTACGAACCTTGTGGCGAGCTCGCGAGCACGTTGCAGCGCATGCACTGCTGTCCTTGGTGATCACACACCTAATTACGAACCCAATCCTGCCTTTTTCAACGCCCTGAAACGTAATGCATCTGGAGACTAGAAATCTACTCTGTAGGAATCAGCATGGGTTTCGAAAAAGACGATCGTGTGAAACCCAGCTCGCGCTATTCGTCCATGAGACTCAGAGGGCCGTAGACGCCGCGTTTCTTGACTTCCGCAAGGCGTTCGATACAGTTCCCCACAGTCGTTTAATGAACAAAGTAAGAGCATATGGACTATCAAACCAATTGTGTGATTGAAGAGTTCTTAGATAACAGAACGCAGCATGTTATTCTCAATGGAGAGAAGTCTTCCGAAGTAAGAGTGATTTCAGGTGTGCCGCAGGGGAGTGTCGTAGGACCGTTGCTATTCACAATATACATAAATGACCTTGTGGATGACATCGGAAGTTCACTGAGGCTTTTTGCGGATGATGCTGTGGTATATCGAGAGGTTGTAACAATGGAAAATTGTACTGAAATGCAGGAGGATCTGCAGCGAATTGACGCATGGTGCAGGGAATGGAAATTGAATCTCAGTGTAGACAAGTGTAATGTGCTGCGAATACATAGAAAGAAAGATCCCATATCATTTAGCTACAATATATCAGGTCAGCAACGGGACGCAGTTAATTCCACAAATTATCTGGGAGTACGCATTAGGAGTGATTTAAAATGGAATGACCATATAAAGTTATTCGTCGGTAAAGCAGATGCCAGACTGAGATTCAGTGGAACAATCCTAAGGCAATGCAATCCGAAAACAAAGGAAGTAGGTTACAGTACGCTTGTTCGCCCACTGCTTGAATACTGCTCCGCAGTGTGGGATCCGTACCAGATAGGGTTGATAGGAGAGAGAGAGAGAGAGAGAGAGAGAGAGAGAGAGAGAGAGAGAGAGAGAGAGAGAGAAGATCCAACGGAGAGCAGCGCGCTTCGTTACAGGATCATTTAGTAATCGTGAAAGCGTTACGGAGATGATAGATAAACTCCAGTGGAAGACTCTGCAGGAGAGACACTCAGTAGCTAGGTACGGGCTTTTGTTAAAGTTTCGAGAACATACCTTCACCGAGGAATCCATCAGTATATTGCTCCTTCCTACGTATATCTCGGGAAGAGACCATGAGGATAAAATCATAGAGATTAGAGCCCACACAGAGGCATACCGAGAATCCTTCTTTCCACGAACAATACGAGACTGGAATAGAAGGGAGAACCGATAGAGGTACTCAAGGTACCTTCCGCCACACACCGTCAGGTGGCTTGCGGAGTATGGATGTAGATGTAAAAAATCGCGGGGATTTCCGTTTAATTATTGTTTGAATAAAAGCATCATTTCTATTCATCTCATCACGTATTTCTTTGTTGCCTCCTTTGCTATACTGCAGCAGTTCTGTGTGTGGTCAAAGTTTCATCGGGATGTGTAACTTGTCAGTGACACATCATGCGATAGTTACTTTCGTCCTTACGGTTTGCACATCAGTGTACTTAAGGTCACCGTCTTCTGCAACACGTAGCTGACTGCTTTTTGACACATACAGGCTTCGATACTGTGCTCCCATTATCAGCGGGCCCTCTCATACGTAAATCAATAAAACTTAACCATCCCAAAAAATATCGATGGTTGTACAACATAAATGAAACACACATTCTAACTGATACCTAATAAAGCAGGGAATAATCACTTGTTTGAACTACGCGCATACGATCTTAAACGAACAAGGCTCTGAGCACTACGGGACTTAACATCTGAGGTCATCAGTCCCCTAGAACTTAGAACTACTTAAACCTAACTAACCTAAGGACATCACACACGTCCATGCCCGAGGCAGGATTCTAACCTGCGACTGTAGCGGTCGCAGACTGAAGCGCCTAGAACCGCTCGGCCACATCGGTAGGTAATTAAACCCTTTAATAATACGTTTGTAACACCATTGATAAAGTGAATACATTCGTTTATATAACACAGCTATAATTATTTTGGGTTAATAACTATGGTACTCGCTAGATATAAAAAACAAAAACCTTCCCAAGAACGGTTTTCTGAAAATACTTGGTTAACCAAATGCGGATAAATACAAAGTGCATCAAGATGCAGAAGCAGCCAGACACGAACAGGTCGTTGCGTGCTTCTTGGAACTATTGGCACAGTCGGGTTATCTACTTATAGAAATGTAAATGGAGTCAAACATTAATAACAGGTGTTTACCTTCTTCATAACAGTGCTAATTTTTGTTCGCGTCGAAGTGTGCAGTTTGAAATCTTAGAACTCGAATTTCTTTTGTTGATTATTACGTTGTTAAATAATGTCACAAATTAAGATTGCATACAAAATACAGAATAATCAACAGTTGGTGGGAACGATAGAGGAATGCCAGGTTGACGGGCGTGTACAATGACGTCCAAACCTAGTTGATCAGTCAATTTCGGAAGTTGTAGAGCGAAAAAAATTGAAAGGTTAAGGAAGGGGCATACACAAATGGAAACCTGTAAAATCCATTATTAAGGACTCGCGTGATATAGGTGTCCAGATACAGTACAACTGACTAAGAAATGGGTGACGATTTGAAATCAAGAGAGACGCTGTTTTCCGAACACATGAAGTATATAATCTAAGAATCACACGGAAGGGATGGCGGTTAGTTTGTAGCCGACATTCGTCTGTTAACTGTGAATATTTCGATAGTAATGGTGTATGTTTGGAGAACTTTTGTTCATGCGAACTTTCCAGTTGCAGACCTCGATGATAAATCTACCCAGAAGAACAGGACTTGAATGTGCATGGAGTGTCGCCTTTGGAGACGGTAGAGGAGAACCGCTGGCACCGTATTGTCACCCTTGGGCCGCTAGCTGGCCGTTACCAACACGTGACGGCCATACTTCACAACGTATCGCCCCCACTTCTGCGTTCGGAGCACGACCGGCACGTTATGTGGGTTGCCTAGCGCTGGGGGAAACGGCCCTCCATATACAGCACACGGCCGGCGCGGCGGCATGATGCCAAGACGAACGGAATTGTCTTATCTGGAGATCTGCTGCATATCTATTTTTAAAGGGTTAAATTCTTCGCTTAGTAAGAGCTGAAAGTTACATATATATATATCAAAGCCGTCATCAGCCCGAAGGTTGATTTGAGCACCACAGTGCTTTATTAGGTATGGTGGTGTTAGTGGTGGTCACCTTCGAACTGACACCCATCTAGTTATAGAGGGACCTATAGTTTAACGCAGACCCGAAATCATGGTGCAACTTGGCAGTTTTGACATTAACATTGCCAGCGGTGAAAGAAGTGAAAAGAGACAGGTAATGATCTGTAAAAGTGCAGTACGAAACATAGCGGCTATGTTGCACTCACAAATTTCAAATTGTCTTAGCCCCACTGCTTATTGACTGGAACTATCCTTTGCATTTCGATTATACGTCAGGTTTGCACTTGTCAGTTGCTCATAACAGGTGACTAGGTACTATGTATGCAGCGTTTTTAATAATGAGGCTTCTGTATGTGCCCTTGAAAATGACGTATAATTGAGCCGTAAAGGCAGTTCTCGTCAGCAAACAGTGTGGCTAAGACAATTAGAAAATTCGACGAAAAAGAGACGGATAAAAATCCTGTGACAGACTGGGAATCCAACTCGATATCTTGTCATCAATTTACCACCGACAAACACCTTTCAAGCATTGATACTGCGAGACGTCAGATTAACATTTTTCCCCATTTTCACTAGCGACGGATAGTTGCTTTGTTTATGTGCTTATGACATGCAAAAACGCTACATATATCGAACATTTAGGTAAAGGATGGTATGTCTGATATAGTTTTTGGTACTGCTGATACGCCATTAGCTAGTCTAGTACCCACTACAGTTTAAAAAATTACGGTCTCACAGGCGTTGAATTAACATTAACGTACCACAAAATTATTCGTGTGCAGAGAGAGTGATGATATGTAATTTCTCTCTCTCTCTCTCTCTCTCTCTCTCTCTCTCTCTCTCTCTCTCTGATCTTGGAGAAACACACAGAAAATATGAAGGCTATGTTTCTTTTTTTATTTATAACTAAATTCCCAATTAAAATAAATGTAGTACCATGTGTTAAAAACAACTGGATGGACAGCAAAAGAAATAAACAGGTAATTAAAATGGCTTAGAGTTATGCTTTAAAAAAAACTGTATTTTCAAAACTAAGCTTTCTGTGTAAATGGAAAGGATAGTTTGTGAATGATCAGTTTCGCCTTTCGGCAGTGAAATATAACTTCCATGCGGAAGCATGCTCAGCCAGCAATGCAATGGGGAGAAGCGTGTCGTAAATTACTAGGAAAGGAAAACAAACAAATCGATGGGGTAACAGAGTGGAATGGAAGACGTATTTTTGACTGTGACGAAAATGGAATGGAGGTGCGTGGGTCAGTTAGGCAAACGAGCGGATGGTAGACAAAGGTAAATGTTGATTGATTCGGAGAGAGAAGAAAAGATGTACACGCAATCTAACGGGAGGTGAGCATGTCATAAAACACGCAGGTTACCCCTGAATGCGTGTAGTTGATTAACGTAGTGGAGTGGATGTCATGTCGCTACTGATGCTGATGCTGCCGCCGCCAGTGCTTCTCAGAGAACTGACATCTGTGCGCAGAACACAAAGTCTAGGCATGAGAGCCGGCCGTTGTGACCGAGCGGTTCTAGGCGCTTCAGTCCGGAACCGCGCTGCTGCTACGGTCGCAGGTTCGACTCATGCCTCGGGGATGGATGTGTTTGATGTCCTTAGGTTACATTGATTTAATCAGTTCTAAGTCTAGGGGACTGATGACCTCAGATGTGAAGTTCCATAGTGCTTAGAGCCATTCGAACCATTTTGTACATGAGAGAGATACAGAAATGGAAACTATTGCTGATGCCTAGCATGAATAGTCGAAATATGTTTGATTAGAAGCTAAACGTTCAGTTGAAAAATATTTTCCAGTTGATAATTCACATGTATACATTGCACTACACATAAACTTTCCTGTTGCACAGCCGGCCGTTGGTGGCCGAGCGGTTCTGGCGCTACAGTCCGGAACCGCGCGACCGCTACGGTCGCAGGTTCGAGTCCTGCCTCGGGCATGGATGTTTGTGTTGTCCTTAGGTTAGTTAGGTTTAAGTAGTTCTAAGTTCTAGGGGACTTATGACCTCAGCAGTTGAGTCCCATAGTGCTCAGAACCATTTGAACCTGTTGCACACTCCACATGGTCCTGCTAAAGGAATGACTGACACCTGCGTGCCTCTAGCGCCTACAAAACACCACGTGGGTACATGAGAAGGATAGAGAAATGAAAACTACTGCTGATGCCTAGGGTAAATAAGTGAAACGTATTTGGTTAGAAACTAAATTTTCAGTTGAAAAATGTTACTTATGTACGTGGCAAACATAATTGAGGTAGCAACTGGGGAAAAAAATGTTCATATTTGTGTGAAATCTTATGGGACTTAACTGCTAAGGTCATCAGTCCCTAAGCTTACACATTACTTAACCTAAATTATCCTAAGGACAAACACTCACAACCATGCCCGAGGAGGACTCAAACCTCCGCCGGGACCAGCCGCACAGTCCATGACTGCTGCGCCCTAGACCGCTCGGCTAATCCTGCGCGGCTGGGAAAGAATGGCTGCAAATATGAATAATACAGTCTTCAGATTTGATTTCTGTTGTAATGTTGTATTGCATCCATTAGTATGCAGGTAATAATCTCATTTGTGAGGGGCGTTATGAGAAAATTACTTAAGACAATGTTAATATGTCTGAAATTATTATTATCATTACTATCATTACTATCATTACTATCATTACTATCATTACTATCATTACTATCATTACTATCATTACTATCATTACTATCATTACTATCATTACTATCATTACTATCATTACTATCATTACTATCATTACTATCATTACTATCATTACTATCATTACTATCATTACTATCATTACTATCATTACTATCATTACTATCATTACTATCATTACTATCATTACTATCACCAACTCGTGCACTGTGTACATGTCAGCGTTGACTTAGTAAGGCTGTCTGGATGGATACGTGACGAAGCCCGAAGACCCTAATCTTACCAGGTGAAGTAAATCCATAAATAAATATTTCAACGATAGGATCCCGTATAACTGTCTCGGGGAGTTGATACACAGGGCGGCGGAGACAAAGAGCACGCCATGGGTCATTTCCTTCCACCCTCCTGCACTTCCGCTGCGTGCAGGATGTTCGCTCCCCCAACTATTATGCTATTCCAGACGGTCA
The DNA here is from genome assembly GCF_023898315.1 of Schistocerca nitens. Lineage (NCBI taxonomy): Eukaryota > Metazoa > Arthropoda > Insecta > Orthoptera > Acrididae > Schistocerca > Schistocerca nitens. Next base: position 436,948,560 of record NC_064618.1, read on the forward strand.
ACCGCCGATCATTCTAAGCCCTTGAAGTGTTCCTCGGATAATCTGGCGTATCCTTTCGTGCCCTATTTAAGATAGCCGCAGGGTTGAGCTGATTTCCCGAAATAGTTAGTCCTTTTATTACATGTGAGTGACAATTTCGTCCGTCGGGATTACACAGCTAAACAGTTGACATGCGACCCCCATTACGACTACAAAGTTGCAGATGCGGCTCGCTTGTTGAATAAAGTTGTGAATTTATTACACACGATACCATAGTGAGGATGGGACTCAAAGGTACCTCGGTAATACTTGATGAACTATGCGCAGGCTTTGCTTGGGACGTTTATGCAGGTGTATATTACAAAGAGCTGAGCTTGAGAAACGCACATCATATGCGCGTTTTTTACTAGCAGAAGGTGGCGCCTAGCAATAAATATTTTCATGCATAGAGGTGAATAGTGGCTGGTGAAGTTCTTGTTGAAAAGTCTGAATGCCTTTTATAACTTTGACTGTAATGAAAATCTTTTTTGCGTACAGTAGTAAAGTCTTCTAAACACAATGTTTTACAAGAACAAGTTCATTACATACCAGTTATCCAAAATGTGAGATTTACTTCTTCAGTCGCACTCGCCCATCTCAAAACGCATTTTGATAAGTCTTTTAAGACAATGAGTATTATAATATATGTAAAGGCAATCAATTAATACGTGGGACATTTAGAAGTTTGCTCAACAGCAACATTTTCGGAATGCTGCCCAGCACTAAACTGACGAGTGATTTGTTGTTGCATTGTTGCCAGCTTATCCGGTTAATCATTCGTGGCAACTGTTTCACAAAACCGAAGATATCCAGTAGTATGTAGAAGTTATCGCACAGGCCTGTTCGTTTTGGCGGCAATGGTTTTCCAGAGACCGAAGTAGTACAGTACAGTACAGTTACATCTTGAGCACGATATCACGTGAAAGGTCCAGTACCTGCACAATCGCTCACAAGTGATACTGTGGCGGTCATCTACGATCTGCCCGCGATCAGATGCACTGAAACCACACATCTGGCCCGTACTATCCTCGACTGTGACCCAGATGTGTAGAAGTTTAGCTGACTGTCAAGTCGATGATTAGTACTTATACGATACATCGACGATAAGGAAATAATTTATTTAAAATTTAAATATCTACTTTACACTGACGATGTAAGGAAAATTTGAATGCATTTCCCTTATATATTGGTTATTACACTTTTACTGGGCATTACATGTATGTAATCACAGTTCATATCACACAGTTAACTAAACGAAGATTCATTAGGCGTTTCTGGTACCATATCGATACATGAAACTTCATAAGGAACATTACACTGTTAAATTCTAAAAGAAAATGGTCAGTGCCAATGACATTTAAGACACGAGCTAAAAATTTCGAGTTCTCAAAAAGGAACTTCGAAAATGGTTCTAGACGTGAGCATGCTACTAAACTCTAAATTCTACTTGATATTATCAGTTTTGTGAGACATTGTGAGCAGCATCCTTGTTTCTACAACGTATTAGATTTAAACTGCTCCACAAGAGAGATGAGAGGAGAAACCTCTCACATCCAGTATGGCTTACTACAATACTGCAACATGGGACACAAAATTGAAAGCTGCTCTGACGATGAAATTTCACGGAAGGTTTAGGACAGAAAGCAGATACTTAGCCAAAGTTTTTGGACCCAAGGTTCTGAAGTACTCCATTTTTTTTAAAAACATTACATTTCAATATTATTCATTTGAGTAGTCATAAAACTCAACAACAAAGATATTAAAATTTATTCCAATAAAATTTAATAATTTCGTGGCAAAGTTTGTAAATAAATCAATAATGACAAAATCTTTTATATCACTGTACGAAGGATTCCTGTCTTAAAACTAACAACTTGCTTTTATGTAGGAATCACTTGTTTGATATATCATAAATTTGATGTATCATTAATATGGATATAGAAAACACCGATGTTTCACTTCCGATGTGTGGTCAACATCATTATCACTAACAAGGAGAACGGGACTACAGTTTCATCCAAATTTGAGGCATGTGCAGGGTTTGTCCAGAAATAAAAGCGACAGGAGTGAGAGCTCCAGATGGCCAAGCGGTGGGGAAAAAAGCAATTTTGGCGTGATTCGGGCGAGGCATAAGCCATTTATGTTAGCGTAGGATTCTGGTAGCGTTGGCGCAGAGGAAAGAAAACTGAATGGTAAGCGGAGTGTCGTGGGGTCGAATCCCTATGCGGAAACTTCTTTTTACGTTGCGTATACTGAAAAAAATCGAAGTAATTGTCAACATAATGTATTAATGTTTTTATAAAGGGCATGCAAAGGAAAGGCAGTGGAAAATTTGGGACTGCAAATTTCCGGGAAGGAATCATAAGGCCTATACCTAGAACTTCGTGTATACTATTAGGAACTTACATTAATTTACAGTTAATTTACACGTGTTAGGATGATACCGAAAAAACAGGGGAAGCAGTAATTTTATCTGTATCATACACACTTCATAAACACCATATTTTTACAATTACATGGCTGTTTTAAAGCTTCTGTAGGAATATGATGGGCAAACATCTATTAGGCGCACTACGAATGTAGTGGTGTGGACATGTTGGGAATGTGGATCTCACGGGGAGCGTGCAAGGGATAAGTCCCTGCAGACGCGCTATCCTCTGTGCCCTCGGTGGCTCAGATGGATAGAGCGTCTGCCATGTAAGCAGGAGATCCCGGGTTCGAGTCCCGGTCGGGGCACACATTTTCAACATGTCCCCAGTGAAGTATATCAACGACTGTTTGCAGCTAGGGTGTCTATTTAATTATCATTTCACTTCTGTAGGAAAACAAACTTGGTTTACATTCATAAAAGGGTCTCTCTAATTGCACAGTTTAGCAGCGAACCACTGGGTATGCATCATTTCGCCAAATTTTGGCGAGGGTACCTGGTGATGTACAGTGGTACGTGTTTGGAATCAAATTCTCGGGATGTCACCTTTTTCGCTCTCGGTGAGATAAGAGCTGTTTTGAAGCTTTTTGAACGAATTATTTATCGGGCTGTAAAAATAGACGGGGGGAACTGCGTTAATACTACATGGTGGGAATTATTCATCACCTTGAAAAATAAAAAAAATACCTAATTTTATTACCGAGCGAGGTGGCGCAGTGGTTAGACACTGGACTCACATTCGGGAGGACGACGGTTCAATCCCGCGTCCGGCCATCCTGATTTAGGTTTTCCGTGATTTCCCTAAATCGTTCCAGGCAAAATGCCGGGATGGTTCCTTTGAAAGGGCACGGCTGACTTCCTTCCCCGTCGTTCCCTAATCCAATGAGACCGATGACCTCGCTGTCTGGTCTCCTTCCCAAACAAGCCAAGCCTAATTTTATTCATAAAGTAATCATGTATGTCTTACAATTTTTTGGATATTTATTTTTAATCTCATATTTTCCTTTGCTTTTCCTTTTCATGAATTTTGTGAAAATATTAACAAACACAAAATACTGTGCATTACTTTGGTTTATTTTCAGCGAAAGTAACGTAAAAATTGAAAATAAGTTTCCGCATAGGGACCCGACCCCACGCCCATAGAATACTGTTTCGCACTCCTTTTCGCTGCGCCAACGGCCCATGCCACGCCTGATCCACACAAATGCATTTTTTTAGGGTTCCGTACTTGAATCGGTAAAAACGGAACCCTTGTAGGATCATTCTGTTGTGCGTCTGTTTAAAGGCCCTTTTCTCAGGAGCGGGTAGACGTATCAGTATGAAATTTATGTCCCTTGTCGGTGGAAATTGAAGCTTATTTGACAGTCGCAAACTTAATCATTAAAACATATAGGATGCCTCCAGTTCACCTATAATCATGAAATTTGGCAAGTAGCAAGGTTTTACAGCAAAAGTACAGGAAGAAATTAGAAAATTGTTAATCTGTAATTAGATGACACAAAACAATATACTTCTTTTGCCATTTGTTATCCAACTTCCAAACATACACTACTGGGCATTAAAATTGCTACACCAAGAAGAAATGCAGATCATAAACGTGTATTCATTGGACAAATATATTATACTAGAACAGACATGTGGCTACATTTTCTCGCAATTTGGGTGCATAATCCTGAGAAATGGCATGTACAGGTACAGCTGCCCATGCAGCTTCAACACGATACCACAGTTCATCAAGAGTAGTGACTGGCGTATTGTGAAGAGCCAGTTGCTCGGTCACCATTGACCAGACGTTTCCAGTTGGTGAGAGATCTGGAGAATGTGCTGGCCAGGTCAGCAGTCGAACATTTTCTGTATCCAGAAAGGCCCATACAGGACCTGCAACATGCGGTCGTGCATTATCCTGCTGAAATGTAGGGTTTCGCAGGGATAGAATGAAGAGTAGAGCCACGGGTCGTAACACATATGAAATGTAACGTCCACTGTTCAAAGTGCCGTCAATGCGAACAAGAGGTGACAGAGACGTGTCACCAATGGCACCCCATACCATCACGCTTTCAATGTGCGTTCACCGCGATGACGACAAACACGGATGCGACCATCATGATGCTGTAAACAGAACCTGGATTCGTCCGAAAAACTGACGTTTTGCCATTCGTGCACCCAGGTTCGTCGTTGAGTACATCATCGCAGGCGCTCCTGTCTGTGATGCAGCGTCAAGGGTAACTGCAGCCATGGTCTCCGAGCTGATAGTCCATGCTGCTGCAAACGTCGTTGAACTGAACTGTTCGTGCAGATGGTTGTTGTCTTGCAAATATCCCCATCTGTTGACTCAGGGATCGAGACGTGGCTGCACGATCCGTTACAGCCGTGCGAATAAGATGCCTGTCATCTCGACTGCTAGTGATACGAGGCCGTTGGGATCCAGCGCGGCGTTCCGTGTTACCCTCCTGAACCCACCGATTCCATATATTGCTAACAGTCATTGGATCTCGACCAACGCGAGCAGCAATGTCGCGATACGATAAACCGCAATCGCGATAGGCTAGAATCCGACCTTTATCAAAGTCGGAAACGTGATGGTACGCATTTCCTCGTGTGAATGCTCTGAAAAGCTAATCATTTGCATATCACAGCATCTTCTTCCTGTCAGTTAAATTTCGCGTCTGTAGCACGTCATCTTCGTGCTGTAGCAATTTTAATGGCCAGTAGTGTAAAACATTCACGAAGGTCTTGGAATTCCTGGGACCGCTATCTGGCAAAATATCGATCTTCGGCAGGATATCGGTCATTGCCAGTATCAATGTTGACAACATGCGATAATTCGTCGAGATTCTTGATTCCCGGGATGGATGGACTGTGTGTATACGATTACATAGTAAAGTTTGTACGAACCCTCAGAGCGCGTGTCCTATTCGCAACTGGCGCTCCCACTTCGGTCACTTTTATTTATGGTCAAGCCGTGCATATTCCATAAATCTGGGTGAAATTGGTGACGGCGAGTAGGCACGGTCTCATTGCAAGGCTATTTAACGAAAAGTAAAAAAATCCATACCTCAGACACTATTATGCCTTCTCTATTAGCAATAGTAGTCTAACTACATCCCACTAGTGTGACACAACGAAATTTTCCGTTCTCCATTGCGACGAGATCGTTCTCACGTTCTGACACAGCAGTTATTGAGTGATGCAACTGAAATGAATCGAGAAGCCATAGTTAGGAGACAAATCATCGCATGAGAGCTAACGATCTTAAGAGTGGAGCATTTTGCAGTATTTGAGGACGAGCAGTGAGGGACGGCACCTTTCAGTGCGAATCGCTGCAGGACGACCTTGACCAGAGCGGCGGTCCCGAGCTTTAGTTGGCACGGCACGTTCCCTGCGGTGACACGGAGGACGCAACGGACAGCTAGCCGCCCGCTGGAGGCCGTCCAAGGTCTGTACCGCTCCCGTGCTGTCCGGCCTGCATGCTGAAACCCACTGGCCGTGGAACAACACACGTTGATTGTGGAGTTGGTAATGATAAACGTGAAGGCTGAAGAGGCGAGCTCGTGCTGACATGAAAGAAATGGCATCCTCACACGGGACTTCAACGCGGACGTGGACGTGCTGCCGGACCCGTTTTAAAGCGTCAAAACGTGGGATTTCAGATTGCATAGCATTCCCATGAAACATGTCAGATTGTCGCTTCGTGGAGAGGAAGTTCGCCACTGAAATGAAACATCGCCTTCTGTGTCTCAAGCGGAACTGAGGAGACATTATAATTGATTACGTCATTCGTCGTCCGCCTTGGTAGCTGAGTGGTCAGTGCGATGGAATGCCATGCAAAGGGGCCCGGATTCGATTTAGGCTGGTTTGGAGACTTTCTCCGCTCAGGGACTGGGTGTTGTCTTGTCTCCGTCATCATCATATCGTCGCCATCGACACGCAAGTCGCTGAAGTGGCCCTAGCCACACATTTCGTTTTACGTCATTTGCAGTTGAAGCTTGTATTTGGTGGTTTTTATAACTTACGTGCAATGAATATACCAGTAAACCCACATCCGACCCTTCAAAGAATCGAACTCGCAAACATAAATCCTCGTATCACCCGAACCGTGTGTCGTTCAATGATATAATTTTGCGCCCACATTAAGTGGTATATGTACACACTGTCTGTGCAATAAACTGCGAATAGACTCATTAATAGAGAAGTAATACATTGAAGCATCATGCCTGGCACTGCAGTTTTACTCCGTGAGCAGCGAAAATGAAGTAAGCGATAAACTTTTTTCCTTTTATGATTTTCTGTCGGAATATCTGTAAGATAAAAGGTTCGTAAAGGTTTGAAATTAGGTGTAAAGTTTGTTGGTGATTGCTAAATGCGCTGAGTCTCAAATAATGGATGAATATAATCTGGGTACGATTACGATAATGATATACCAGTTATACTGCTCTTTATATGAGTTTTATTGCGTAAATCACAACGTGCTCCTATCGGTATATTGCCATCGTCATGTGTTCTGCAAATACATTAATAGATGATAGTCCTGATACTGCAAACTGCAAGTGTGATCGTAAGGGTACTATACATTTGATTGGTTGTTGTTGCCTTAAGTGTAATACCGATACGACCAAATGCTGTCTTTGCTGGAATTTCCTGGAACCTATGAAAGTAATCAAGACGTAAACGAATTTCCACAGATCACGTACTTCTGTGGTAACAATGTAAACATGTAATATCACTGACCCACTGTCATCCAACCTATCAAAAGGAAGAATAACGCACAAAACTAATCTATAGCTAAAAATCGGATGTAACGGCGCGTCTACAACGAGCGTCCAAGTGAAGTCTGAATACAAATCCCAACAAAGACAGCATATGGCAGCATCGATATTACACTTGAAGTAAAAACACCGGTCGAATGTGTATACCTTTGCGATAACAATTGCGGTTTTCAGTATCGGGTATTAATGTATTTGCGGAACACCTGACGATGGCAATATGACGAAGTGAGCCCATTGTGATTTGCGCAATAAGACTCATAAAGAGCACTGTAACTGGTATAACATTATCCTAATCATGTCACTGCAAGTTGTTTTTCAGTGTTCCCCTCCCCCCCCCCCCCCCCGCCCCTCTCCCTGGAAAAAAACTCGATAATCTGCGTGCTCTGAGTTATGCTGCCTCAAGATATGTACACAGTTTCTAGCTGTAGCAATATTTTTTTTACCGCGTTAAACCTTTAATACAAGATTATAGCTTTTACTGAATAGATATGACAGCATTTTAAATTCGGTCGACAACTATACCCAATATTGAAAATCAGATTATTGTTGCAGGATACTGGGAAGGGGGATGGGAGGGGGGAGGAGCAGGAGGAGGAGGAGGAGGAGGAGGAGGAGACGACAGTAACAAGTTACTATCTACGCCCTTAGAACTGAATCCTGGATTCGCGCCTAGTTACATATTCATTTTTTTTTTAGCGCGAAGTTGGGTACTGGTGGCTGCTTCTGCATGACAAGAAAATAGGAGGCACTTTAATGTATCGCACTGTCAGTCAGTTTTATGCGAAGTTGTATCTAAAAATTAATTTCCTTACCAATGGCGACTAGATTTTGTGGCTGGAAGATAAAGTCCAGTAAAGAGTTTATGACAACAGTAGATAAATATTTTGCAGATATAATAATATCCCGTTTCGTGGATGGAATCTAATCGCTGGGAAAACGTTTAAGTGCTTCCGTCTAAGACTGTCGCACCAACGGAACTGTTTACTTGAACAGTCTTTCACCTCCAGGCTGAGAAATTTTCTCCTCGCCCTAGTGCAACAGCTGATAGTCATAGACCACGTACTCTTTCTTTCTGGCTGATAGTAAGGAAGATATAGGACAACGGTTCTGTGGAATGGGCAGACTGCTTGGCGCGAAATTGGGGTCAAGGTAAACAAAGCCACTTCTCTAGAACGGGGAAGAGGAACATAAGAAGTAGTTGGCATCTAAAATACAATGCAACAGAGACTGAAATGGAGTGAGACAGGAGAGGTATTAGGGGGAGACAACGAGGGAAAGAAACCGAAGGAAAACTTTTTGAAGTTGTAGTGACTGTTTTTTATTGGACACGTGATCCCAATAATACATACTATTTCGGCGAGTGCTTTTCATGTTCGACAACGATGCCAAGATTTTGTGACTCCCAAATTCCTTCACTATTGCGGTTTACTTTATCCGATTGATGAAACGTCGATTCGTCCGGGAAGATGAATTATTCGGGAAACCATATACTGGAGAACTGAAAAGCAAAATTCGTACCTTGTGATATGGTTGCCGGGACGCAGTTGCTGCAGTAAATGTAACTTGCAAGGCTTCATATGCAGGCGTCTTTTCAGAAAACGTCACATCGTTGCTTGAGGAAGTTGAGGTAACTGGCCTGTCCCTCTTGTGGGCTTCCGAGGCCATAGAGTGAACGCATCTAGGATACTCTCGATATTTTCATCACGCGTGCGTCTTCTACCATTGCTCTTCCCTTTTTATATGCAACCAGTTTCCAAGAATGTTCATGCCAGTCATAAATCTGGCTGTACAGAGACGGCTTCTTGCTGAATCGACCGAAGAATGCACGTTCCGCTTGAACAATGGCTTAACTTAACGCAAATTCAAACACACACAATAATTTATCTTGTATTGTAGTCACTCAGTGGCTGCAAACAACCAATAGCACAGCTGAGTCAAAACTTTGAACCTTCCCTTACCCAGTGGCATGCGCAATGTGTTTTTCTCTCTTACAGTTTGTCTGCAATAAACAACTGAAATATTATTTCGAACACTCTGTGTAAGTGCTGCAATACGCGTACACCACCTCGCTGAAAATACGAACAGTCACATATTTTTGACTTGGGTCTAGGTCCTTACTGCTACCAGACCCGGGCGCCAAACATGTCATGCGAACACGCTGGTGCCTGGCTACCTTTCTCGTATTCACAAACAACGGTGACGCAACAGGACGCTGGAGAACTCTTGAGTAAACAGCATTTTAATGTCCTCAGATATTCTGATCACTGATACACGTTGCATTTGCCGCCTCGATAAAGCTTCGTTGCAGAAGGTTGTCTCCTTGACAAAGAAACAGACATTTAAGTAAGTGAAAAGCATCTGTGCAAAAAGCAGCAACGCCCCTTAGCTCCAGTTAGCGAATTGTAACTCGGCAAACCAACTCTGTGAATAATTTTTACATGGATATAATATCTTTTTCTAAGAGGACATTTCTATGCAATGTCCTCTTTTCGTTTCTTCCGTTTTTCTTCTCTTTTTCTGTGAATATCTTCACTGATAAAATGTTGGTAAAGCTAGGGTACCCAGTTTCAAATAAGTTATTCTGTGAAACTTTTTATTGCATTTCTCCACTGCAACTGTCACAGGGTCCGCACCTCGTGGTCTCACGGTCGCGTTCTCACTTCCCGAGCACGGAGTCCCGGGTACGATTCCCGGCGGGGTCAGGGATTTTCACCTGCCCCGAGATGACTGGGAGTTGTTGTTGTCTTCATCTACATCTTCATCATCATAATCATAATAATTATCATCATTCATCCCCATTACGGTCGGAGGAAGGCAACAGCAAACCACCTCCATTAGGACCTTGCCTACTACGGCGGTGCGGGTCTCCCGCATCGTTTCCCTACGCTCTGTCAAGAAACGTTGGACATTTCCAACTGTCGCAGCGGCATAGAAAATGTTGCTACATTTAATGCACTACTGAAGACGTTAGATGATCGTTGAGATGGTGGTCTCTGAACGTTCTGATAGGTCCAAGTGACAGTGCTAGTGCTACAACTCATGTATTGACGAACTGTTTGAGGCAGAACTCTGCAGCAGAATGAGTTTCGTGCCGAATGACCCTGCTGTCAGTTTAGTACAAAAAATGTGCATTTATCTAAATAAGTTTGGAAAAAGGATTTTGCCTTGAACAAACGCTCTTACACTTTTCACCCATACGTGTTTCGGTGAAGTTTCACCATCGTCTGTGGGTTCATTTTATTTTTCAAAAACGTCTAGCAAGGCGCCGAGACACTCATGTTGAGGTTAAGGCTCACTTGTTGTCCATGTATGGGTGTAAAAAAGGAAAATTTCATTTTCTCAGGGCAATCCTTTTTCCTAAACGTATTTATAAGCAAACACGGACCAAAGTGAGCTTTAAATTATAAAAGATCAGTTTACATTGATCTATTTAAGATAGGTAGACGTGGTACTATTAAACATATTTGATAATTTTTGGAATCATTTTAGAAATCAACTTTGTGAGCTCTTGTGCTACATGTTTGCTTCCATGGCTTTCATTGTCTGTAGGCGTCTCGAACACTTAAAGAAACGCTCCACACTCCTCTGAGACTCTTATTAGTGGAAACTATTCTACAAATAAATATACGCTGTGTAACTGAAACAGAAAACATCGATTATTTGCGACAGCGACTGGAAATGACGGCACTTCAAGCGTACCGTTTGTTCACCTGTCTTTGTGACAACTAAGATATTCTTCTTGGCTGAGGTGATTTTCTAAAGGCAACATCTAACTAGAAGTTTGAGAAGCATGCATAGTCAAGCATTTTGTCCCAAGCTTTCATGAGCGCCTATAGTGTAATTTTACGCAAACATTTGGACAGCTCAAGCTGCTTTAGTCTTGATAGACTTCGTTATGCAAGCTTGTGTAAACAGGTCAACTTGAGCGTTTTACCAACAGTGTACATGCTTGTGTTTGGCTGATCGTTGGGGAGGGGAGGGGGGGGAAGAGAGACAGCGAGACAGCGAGGTCATCGGTCCCATAGGATTAGGGACGGATGGGGAAGAAAGTCGGCCGTGCCCTTTCAAAGGAACCATCCCGGCATTTACGTGAAGCGATTTAGGGACATCAAGGAAATCCTAAATCAGGATGAACGGACGCGGGTTTGAACCGTCGTTCTCCCGAATGCGAGTCCAGTACCCAACTTCGTTCGGTACGAAGTATATCAATCGCATATTGCTGGAAACGTTGATGAGAACACACGAACGCCAGCCTTGTTTCAGGTGTATCAGATCGAAAAACTGTCACGGCAATGAAGAATGTTGTATACATTAAGCATTTAACAAAAAACAAAGCATTTCGTCACAGATGAATGCGCCCAGAACCAACTGTAGGAGTAAAAAAGGGAAAAAAGGCGAAGTCTATAGTCTTCTCAGCTTACAAGAAATTAGGGTATTACTCCGTCTTTCGTGTCATGTAGGGTCCTCCGCAAGGGGGGGAGGGGGGGCTGTTTGCCATAGGATCTATCGTCGCCGCCTAACAGCCGCCGCTGCCCCCCCCCCCCCCCCCCCGTCCTCCCACCCAACCTTTCCCGGCTGTCATATAATCTGGAGTACATACTTCTCTCAGTTCTAAACAGGTCTGCCTATGATTCTGCTGAACCGCAGTTTTAGGGATTCTGCACTCTGTGAACGACCACAATAAGAAATACTACGGCTTTTGTAGCTGCTGCATAACCGTTTGGTTGCCACTCTGTCCATGAAAATGCCATAACTGCATTTTTCGGCTAACTAAACCCAAGGTAGATGCGAACTTTTATAGAACAGTGCTGAAACAGAGACTCCAGTCAGTTTTCTGTTGATTCCCATTACCCGTTGTTTTTCGGTACAGACGCAGCGCATGGAGACTAATTCAGTTTCACTCGGCAGATCGCTGGACTGGCTCCAGATGAACGGCGTCATTTTAGATAGTAGACGTGCTTTTTTCGATTGTAGTAAGATCTTGGAGCAAAACTGTAAGGTCTTTAGAAAGGTGCCGGCCGGTGTGGCCGTGCGGTTCTACGCGCTTCAGTCTGCAACCGCGTGACCGCTACGGTCGCAGGTTCGAACCCTGCCTCGGGCATGGATGTGTGTGATGTCCTTAGGTTAGTTAGGTTTAAGTAGTTCTAAGTTCTAGGCGGACTGATGACCACAGATGTTAAGTCCCGTAGTGCTCTGAGCCATTTGATTTTAGAAAGGTAAGAAACATGTTCTGAAACATTAATACACAGGTTTTTATTTTGCCCACCGTCCATAGTAGGCTCGACGTTGTCGATCATGTAAGAAAACTAACTTTTCTAGGGTTTTCAGATAAATCTGTCAGTCAAAACTTACTTTAAATTGTTTATTACAGTTTTCTAAATGTTTTAGCTTTTTTCAGTAGCACAAACAGCTATTTTTATGCAGGGTGAAAGCCAGGACGTGCCTCGAGGTAGGTTTCATCGTGCCCTACTCACAAGACTACGAAAAATGCTGCATATGTCCGGTACTTTTTTGAACGCCTGGAAATAGGGTAAAAGCAGCTCTGTTTTATTACGTAGTATGTCATTTGAGAATAACTGTAGTATACACGTATTGTAAAAATATTCTCTGCGAGGAGACAAATGGGGAATGATGCGAAGACTGAAATCGAACGCTGATAATCTTTTTTGATTTCCTTCGATTGCTGTCAATTTCAGGCAGCAGACAATACTGTGCGTAATGGATCTGAAATATCAATGAATAAGATGATTCAAAAATGAAGTACGCATAACATTTCCGCGATCGTTAAATCGCCATGTCACTACTGTTCCCGTGGATGTAGACGCAGCTTTGTCCGCTGGATCACGTTAGCCGTGATTTAGCAGATGACGCGCAAGGTCTTTGTGTCAAGCTGTGCCTTCCTCTGGAGTTCCACAATTCAAAAGATATGAGAAGTCATGTTTTTCGACTACAGTTCTACTAGTTAAAAACGTAAACGCTATTTATTCACACAAATTGCACCGTTACCTATTTCAAAACGACAAGTTTATCTTCAAATGGCTGTTCAAATTTATATTGCATCTGTTGTTGTTTACGTCAGTTGCTAAGAAAAACTGGCAGCTTCCTGATGATGAACTTGTCGGTTTGAAACTGTTACCGGAGTTTCTTTGTGTAAATAAATAGCACTATAATATTAACAGTCGCTGGTTGCTGTTGCCTTCGTTGCATGATAATATACACGTGGTCTAAGGGTAGCGTCTTTGAGAAATATTCAAAACTTCTTCGGTCCCGGGTTCGAACCTCGTCACTGCTTAAATTCTGGAAAAAAGTCAGCAATGGTGGCCGAAGACTACCCACATAAGACCTCAGCATAAGACGCCACCCTCGTTCTCCCAACCGCCTTCTCAAAGAAGGCGGAGGAGCGAACAGAGGTTCAGGGCATTCTCTTGCCTTTGGGGTGGGAAACTGCCCGTAAAAGGCGGAAGAATCAGCAATGATCAATGGCATGAATATACAGAAAGCAGTGGGAACAACTGCATTAAAGACACCTAATGTGTATCCACTGGTCATGTGGCGTGTAACTGGAATTCGTGGCGGGCCACATAATACCAGTGAGAAGACTGCGGAAATTCTTATTGGCACTTAGAACAAGTCAGCTTCCTAGTACGGCACTTCGAAAGTTATTTGTCTCTTTTTTGCTGTCAGCAGCAAATTTTGTGATATCAGACTACTTTCTCAATTTTTTTTTGGCTACATATGAGCTATGTATGAAAGCGATAAATCTTTCTTTTTCATTCTTTCGACAAATATCTGATTTCACACTTTTAACGTTTTCCATTTTCACTCTTAACTATGCTTTCTGCCGATTGAAGGAGTATCTTCAGCCAACTTGCCGAGTCTTCTTGGACTGCGCGGTTAACAAGTACTTTTGAAAATAATGCAAGACCTGCACTATATTCCATAGTATGAGTTGCCGATGTACAATACGGGAAGTACCCAAACAGTCTAGTTAGTCCTTAGTAAAGATTGGATGTTAATAATGGTAGCTTGCTCTAAATGTACAAAAATGTAAGTTAATACAGATGAGTAGGGGAAACAATCCCGTAACGCAAGAATACAGTATTAGTGCTTCTTGCCACAGTTACGTCGATTACATATCTGGGCGCAACATTACAAAGTGATATCAATTGGAACGAACCCGTAAGGCCGTTAGTAGAGACTGCGAATGGTAGACATGGGTTTATTAGGAGAAGTTTAGGAAAATATAGGTTTCCTGTAAAGAAGACCCCGTGTAGAACATTAGTGGGACCCATTATTGAATACTGTCCGGGTGTTTGGGATCCTCTCCAGGTTTAATTAAAGGAAGAGAGTATTACGAAAACACACCATAAACTCAAATGGAAATCCCTGGAGGGAAGAAGTCGTTCTTTTCGCGACACACATGAGATATCCGGCGACAGACTGCAAACCGATTCTACTGCCACCAACGTGAACCTCGCAGCAGGACGGGGCAGACAAAAACAGAGAAATCAGGGCTCGTACGGCGGCGCATAGAGGCGTTTTTCCCTTGTTCCATTTGCGAGTGGTGTGTGGAAGAGAGTGACAAGCTGTAGTACGGTCCGCAGCTCGTGGTCTCGCGGTCGCGTTCTCGCTTCCCGAGCACGGGGGGTCCCGGGTTAGATTCCCGGCGGGGTCAGGCATTTTCACCTGCCTCGAGATGACTGGGTGTTTGTGTTGTCCTCATCATTAATGAAAGTGGAGAGATTGGGCTGAGCAAAGGTTGGGAATTTGTACAGGCGCTGATAACCACGCACTTTAGCGCCCCACAAACCAAACACCAAACAAAAAAAAAACTGTAGTACGGCGTACCCTCCGCCATGCACCGTGTGATGGTTGCTGAGTATGTGTGTAGTGTCTAGTGAATACGCGATGTCCGGGCTCCTTGGAGGAATCACACTCCGGGGGTAGATATTAATTTTCTGGGATGCGATAAATTTTCTGCATCACCTGTAAAATTTCCAACAATTTTTAATATTGTCCCTCCCCCTGGGTAAATTTCTGCGGACACTCGTGGTGAGGTGTTACAGCTTTTCTCAAGACTGTAACGTAATCGTCATTGGAGTGACAGCAGGTTTTAATGCGTCTCTCCATTGACACAGGAATTATTGTACCCGTCATGGGATTTATCTTCAACTCGGACAGTAACTAATATGTCCCATTAACCAGACTGACTAGTACAGATCCACTTTTTTTTTTTACGTTACAGAGTAAGTTCGAACTAAACTAGCAAATACTCGTCGTCAGAGCTCACCATATTCAAAGCGCAGGCTGGTCCTTGTTGCGGTGTAACTGCCTTGCTGGAAATACTCATTGTCAAATAAAAGTAAATAAATGTAAAAGTCTTTACGAATGTTAATCTTGAAGTTGGACGGGTGTAACTCAGATTCTTAAAAAAAAAGTTGGCGTTAACTTAACTAGTTTTCGTTGATCTGCTACTGTTGAATCTACCTGTAAATTTCTTTTAAGTGGTAATGGGCCAGAGTAGTCAGTGACAGATTCGGGTATACGTAAATCTGACATTACGTTACAAAGCGTAGCTCAAAATCTCACACTGTACAGGCATTCTCGCGAGTCTTTATACGCTCTCGCTAACAATTCGGCCTTTTTTGCATATAGTAATTTCGTTAATTACAATTACAGAAATTGTTCAGAATTACAGAAAATTTTATCATTCGGAGATTACAATTGAAATATACGAAACAGGATACAAAGTCAAATACATATGTTGTTTTCGCAGAAAAATAAGTGAAATAATTCAAATAAACAATGCCAATTACATCTTTGTTAACTGCACTGAAACTTCATTATCCTAAGTATTCCTATCATATTTCCTGCTTAAAACATGAGTACATTACTTTTTAGTGCAGACGGAATTTCAGTAAACAGTACAGACCCAATACCTAAATTAAGAAGTAATTGATGCCGTTACACTAAACAATTACTTATCCAATAGTTTGTAAATGAGAACTCTCAACTGCAACCAAACGAATTGACGATACTCGTTCCTACCAACGGATGGATTTAATATTAGCAATACTTCGCCATGAAGTTGTTGAAAATTACATTGCGGAGCTCAAAAGGCTAAATTACATATATAAGTTCTACCTAATGACTTAACAATTAATCAAGCAATCCAAATTAACTTCGAAGTCTCATGAAAAGCGGTTGTGAAGTTTCATTGTACAAGAACGCGCGGTCGCTATGGATTCGAATGGAATTTGTGCATACTTTCGCAGTATGAAAGATCGTGTGCTTGTCAAGCTCGCAGTTAGGAGCGTAGCTATCTTACGGGATGCCAGTTTACGATTGAATCGAGCTGACGCGTGCGCCACGAACTGCTTACGAGGCGTGTCGTTTCGCTGAGCTGGTACAGCAGGTGTGCCGCGGGAAGCGCCAGCTGACGGCGTGTGCCACTGCCGCTGCTGCGCTTCGCTCGGCTGCTCATAGCCCCTGAAGCTCAGGGGGCGTTCCGCCAAGTACAGGGTCCGCGCGCTCGCAGTCTAGAGTTGTCGCTCGCTGCCCGAGTGCTGGGGTTACGGCCGACCCCAACTTCGCCATGGGCACTGACCATGAGCGATGCAGTGTTCGCATACACCCACACGACACTGCCCATCTCTCTCAAATATAAGGTACAATATTTTACACTCCACGTTAGCGGTGTCATTCTGCAGCAGCTTTATTCATTTTTCTTGTTGATATTGCGCACATCTGAGAAGGTAGTTCATACAGTGCTGCTTATGCCTCCTATGTTGCCTACTGCCGCCGCAGCGCTTTTTCTCCCCACTTGCTAATATAAGTGCAAATGGTTGGAGCCAGTTGTCACAGTGCTAACCCAAAGATTCAGAACTCATAGCCCAAATTTTGCATTATTTTGTAGTTGAGTGGGGGTCCTCACTATTGACACTACCTGTATGCAGTACCTCTTAGACTGTGTTAGAAGTTTGTCAGGTTGCCAAAAAGCTAAGTTGTGTCCCTTTTAGTGGGGAGTCAAGAGGACAAACTAACTGGAATTTATCATTATGCAATTTACAGATGCAGAGAGTACACAATTAAAATTAAAAACAAATGACGACATTTGAAGAATGTAAAGAATAATCACTTTTAAATAACTCACCAGAACAGTTTCCTGGCATCTTAACTGTGTTGTTGTATCTGAAAGTAAAACAGCCAACACTTCTGTATTCGGGTTCATATTATGCACATTAATTATCAAACTAGATGCAGGTAATTGCTAACTAATACATTCTGTAAATGTATAATTGTGTGTGTGTGTGTGTCAAAGTCAGTAAAAGATGACTAAGCAAACTGTGATATTACCCTCTCATTTTCTGTTCTATTTGTCAATTGTTTGTTACATTAATTGCTTCGATTTGAAGGTGGGCAATTATCTATTAGGACCTAGTTCAGCACTCTACTTGAAGTACTTTCATGGTCTTCAGATATGCAGTCTCCCAGAAGGAATGGTCAGTTTTATAACAGGTGGAAAATTTTTATAGAAGCAGAAAAAAATCATCTTTTGAGTGGTTCGCAAGACAGATGATTGTAAATCTGTGCACAGGAAAAATTCAATTCATATTTCTAAACATTTGGCTTCATTACTTTCCTGTTTTGTGTGTCATTATTTATATGTCAGCATTAAGTTTACAATAATGCATAGTGACAAACCTTTAACAATAAGTTTTTCTGAAGTTCACTGTAAACTTTGGAGTACTTTTGCACATACAGGCCAGCATGGTAAGTCTTAGAACACCTCTGTGCTACAATACAGTGGCAGCAATGTACACAATTTAAGCTAGTAGTTCTAGTGTTATCTCATGTTGTAACAGAATGTGATATTATGTTACACATACATTCCGCATGACCAGTAGAATGGCCTCTATTTGTTCAATTTACATGCTTTCCAAAATGCACATAACTTTGTCCTGTTTCATTCCTCCCAAAATAACTAGTGAAAGAACTGTTTTTCTTTTGTTTCAGAAATCCTGTCAATGTCTTTCTGCTGTGGTCAACACATTGACAGCACTTTCCTTTGCTGCAAGCTTTGGAAACATTACAAGACTGCCACGTATTGCCATACTTGATGGAGGTGGTAAGTTGTCTCTTAGACATCCTTACCATATTTCTTCCAACTGAGTGGGTGCCGTAGACTTGGTAAATTCAAAGGAAGATATTTTTTCCACCATGTTGTTGAATTAAAATAAGTACTTCATCTAGCACTACTTCCCAGTTTAAAGTTCTCACTCATTTTAAAATAAGCAAATGAATATGTACACTGCCTGCTTGTAAAGAAAAGTCACATGCCGTGCACAATTACACCTGGTATGGTCATCAAGTCACGTCACACAGGGGTGAGTGGAATGTTTCAGAAAAAGTGGAGATATAAAAAAACCATTAAGTGTTTTCATAGTAGTGGAAAGAATAATGAAGTAAGTAAAGTATGCATGAGAGAAACTTTTGGACCTAGAATATATAATGATTAAGGAAAAATAAGATACTGAAGCAGCTCAAAGGAATTGTGATAGATTGTGTCATATTTCAATACAGCACCTCCTTCTCATGTTGCTGTTGGCTGTGGCGGTAGATAGAAGTTGCCAAAACAGTATTATTTGTCACAGTAAAATTCAGATTTTACAGGTAGCAACTTCAGAGTAGGCATGAAGCAATTGTATTAAGTACAAAAACCGAGATAATAAACTGTTACCCAGATAACCATTGCTTTGAATTTCAAAACTTTTTTCAGAAAAACTATCTATCAGTGTTATAACTAACTTAATAAACACAATCGTGATTGCTTGTAAATTGTTAATTTTTATTTTTTAGACGATCGATTACAATCTTTTGAGAGATCATCAGATCTACATTTCTTGATGACAGTGGGAATCACAGGTGTGGAGCAGGTCCTTCTATACTGGTGTGTAAAACACTGCAGTGTTCTTCACTCCAGCACAACTGGACCTGTTCTACACCAGAAATTCCTACTATCATCAAGCAATGTGGAGCTGATGATGACCTCATAGAAAATTGAAACCAGTCATCTAAAAAATAAGAATTAATAACTCAAGTGAGGCAAACTTTGTTTATTAAATAAGCTTTGCATTTTCTTTACTTGCAGCTGATCCTGTGTAATCTGTATTTATCTACTTCCATGTTCTTGTGTTATTTGCAATTATGGCCTTGACATTTTGGAGGGAAATGTGTGCACATAGTCCACTCACTGCAAGATACCATGACTTGTTGAATAGTTACATCAATATTAGGTCAGTAAATGATGGAACAAGCAGTATCCTTCATTTTAATGATTTCTACCTGGTCTGCAAGTAAATAATACAGAACTGCTTTTCAAAGTGGAATTGGGATACTGACGAGATCCTTGAACATGTCAGCTATTGATGTATACTTACTGTATGTATCCAGCACATGCCAAGTTCTTTTCTGCCCACCAACAAGTGTATAGTGCTCCCAGATCCCTCTCTTTGAGTCTCCCGAGTCACATACTCCACTTGTACCTGCAGCTACACACAATACAAATTGACCAAATTTATCATGAGCTTTTTCTTCTTGAGGTGGGAAACATTGTAACAGGTTCTATTGTTTTTGATAAGAGATTGATAGTCTGCAGTTGCATTGCACTCTGTCAGTTTGATTAAAATATCAAACTGGGAGTGAGAGTTGCTCCAGGCTGCATGCATCCCAAAACAACTATCAGTGTGGCCCAGGGAGTGAACATCTATCATTCAGTTGGTTCAAAAAAGATATAAACACAAAATTCCATTTATTTAGTTATGATAAATTGAATATCATCAATTTTAAACTCCTGCCACATGATGCTATTCTCTCATTGACCATCCCATGTCCTCCCCCCCCCCCCCCCTCCCGTAACAGTTTGTGGTTATTGTTAGCATTAAGTACAGTATGTGTGGCTTAAACTGTTCATTTTCATCCAGTGTGGCCCAGGTAGGCTAAAAGGCTGGGCACGTCTGGTTTAAGGGTAGCATCCTTGATTAGTAATCAGCACATCCTGGTTTGCAGATTAGTACCCAGTCACTACTTAAATTTTGAATAAAATTAATTAGCAAAGGCAACAAAGGACTTTCTGTATAAGGAGCCACCCTCTGTCTGCCAACAGGCTTGTCAGAAACAATGTAGGAGTGGGCAGAGCTCAGACCACTCTGTAGTCTATGGGGTGGGAAACTGCCTCTAAAAGGCAGAAGAATCATAAGTGATCAGTGGTATGGGATGCAGAAGGTAATAGAAACAACCAAATTAGAGAGATAATGTGTATCCACAAAACATGTGGCCTGTAATTGACAAAGTGGCATGTGATCTCTCCATTGGCAAAAGGCTGTGGGTTGTCTCCTCGTTCAGATCTCCATGAGGAGATTGCCAAAGTGTAGGTAACCACAAGAAAAAGATTGAAAAATGAACAGAAAAGTGACATTCAACAAACTGGAGTGTGGAATGTCAGATGTTTGAACATGGTAGGGAAGCTAGACAATCCGAAAAGGGAAATGCAAAAAGCCAGTCTAGATACCATGAGAGTCAGTGAAGTGAAATGAAATGGAGGGAAGATTGGGGTATCTGACCAGACAAATATAGGGTAGTATCAGTGATGGTAGGGTTAGCTGTGAATAGGAATGTAGGACAGATTGAGATGTAAACAGTTCAGTAATAAATTTGTTCCCATCAGAATTGACAGGAAACCACCATCAATAAAAATAATGTGGCGCATGTGCCAGTGTCACAAATAGGTGGTGATGAAGTAGAAAAATTATGTGGGGATATAGAACAGATAATTCAGCGTGTAAAGAGAGGTGATAATCTAATAACCGTGGTGGGTTGGAAAGCAGTAGTAAGAGAGAGAGAAGAGAGGTACAGGAGAATATGGGCTTGAGAGTGGGAATGAGAGAGAAGAGACTGAGTTTGACAATAAATGCTGCTGGTGATAGGAAATGTACTGTTCAAGAAGCACAACAGGAGGAGATATACATGGGAGATACCAGCTGGATTATGCCATGATGAGACAAATTCCAAAATCGGATACTGGATGTAAGACTCACTCAGAAGCAGTTACATACTCAGATCACAATTTAGTAATGTTGAAGAGCAGGCTGAAGTGTAAGAATTGCCCAGAAGAATCAGTGTCAGTGGTAATGAATTTTGCAGTAGGCAATGTTACCAGTGTCGACATAATAACTACACTTGCTTGTCCTGTTAATACATGACCAGCTGTGTTCCTCATCGTCGAATGCTCAAGAGGGCAATTGGCCTCCCTTGTCCTCTCCACTGTGTCAGTTGCAATGGACCATGCCACCTCATCCTGTGAATGTCTCATATATCTTAATGAGCAGGCCATCCAGGAGATCAGGGTGAAGGAAAAAGTACCCTAACCTGTCGTTTGCAAGTTGTTGTCTGGTCAAAGGCCCTGCAATTTATCATCTAACACTTACAGTACCATTCTTGCTATGCCTTGTTCCACAAAGAACATGGCCATGGAGACTTAAGACTTCCATTTCAGTACTGCAGTTGTGAAATCACTCAGTGTCATGGTAGCACTCCATCCTCTCCTCCTACTGCTGCATAACAAGCCACCAAGTCTTCGCCCCTGGCAGTGAAATCATCTGCTGCACAACCAGCAGGCAGGAAGAACAAAAGGAATATTCCCTAAGACTTTTTACATCCCTCCAGTCAACAGACATCTGAGTCTTCATCTGTCAACCATAAAGACTAAAAAATTGAATAAAGGCAAATGGTCTTCTCCTTCCCCAATTCGGAGATCTTCAACAGTGTCACTGCATGACACCCTCGCCGGCCGAAGTGGCCGTGCGGTTAAAGGCGCTGCAGTCTGGAACCGCAAGACCGCTACGGTCGCAGGTTCGAATCCTGCCTCGGGCATGGATGTTTGTGATGTCCTTAGGTTAGTTAGGTTTAACTAGTTCTAAGTTCTAGGGGACTAATGACCTCAGCAGTTGAGTCCCATAGTGCTCAGAGCCATTTGAACCATGACACCCTCACCTGGTTGATCTTCATCTGCCATTGTGCACTGCCTACTGTTTTTCTACCCTGCCTCTGCAGCCTGTAGCATTGAGTCTTCGAAGGCTGGCACTCATTTGCTTCTGAGGTGACTACCCTTCATTTGTTCCCTCTTCCCCATTCCCCATTATGACTCTTCTGCAATGGAACATTTGTGGAATTAGACCCAACTAGGAGGAATTAAGAGTGATCTTGGATTCACAGTGTGCAGTTGTTCTCTACCTAAAAAAAAAAAAAAAAAATGTCCTCAAGGCAGTTTTGACCTCTCATTTCTTTGGGTCCACTATTACCTTCCTCCCCAATGACATCATTTTGTCTCATGGGGGAGTCATGCTGTTCATCTGGGTTGACGTCCATAACCAACCATCTCTTTGAACTCCCAACTGCAAACTGTTGCAGCCCACATTTTCCTTTCTCATTTTGACTTGTCTCATTGTAATGCCTACATTAGAGATCGGCTGTTCATGAACTAATGGGTCCAAAGGAACGGTTCACTAAGATGAATGGAAGGAGCGAGGAACAAATTATAAGGAATGGTCTTTCGTAGTTCACTGTGGTCGCAACTTTCTGCTTATAGTTCCCGGGAATGGTAAATGGTCTGTCTCATTCCCACAACAGCAGGTCAGCTGGTCTCGGTCTCCCTTGGCCGGACTTGTCCTTCTTCGCGTGGCCACTCGTTGCAGATCCAATGCGATTGCTCCTAGTTAGTTCAGTATCAAGTTGTTTGTTCATTTCATTTGCTGCTCAGGCCCATTCTAGGTCTGTTTTAAACCTTTTTTGAACTCTGTACTTCTGGCTCTTTTTCGTATTCTATTCAGCGTCCACAACCGGTAATTAAAATGTATTTTATAATTATGTAAATTACATAAAAATTACGTGGTATGTAATACATACATCTTTTCAGGTAACAAAAGGGCATATCAGCTGACTTAACTAGTTTGATGAACAGTGGAAGACATACTTATAAAAAGACAAGCTTTTTGTTATTACACATGCAAAGGAAGTTGGCTCAGCTATTTTCTGTCTTTTTTTGATCCAAGGTAAAACAGCATGTTCATTGCTGTGGGAGGTAGACCAACTTGCAATCGAATGAAGCCCATGCTCCATAATCAAGTGTCTGGTATCACATTTTGTAAAGAGAATATGATAACTTCTACAATATTATTTTAGTGGTACAGGGTGGTGCACGAAAAATCGGCCCTGAGTACTAGACTGTTAATTGTAGCCTACCAATCATCATATATTGTTTCAAAGTTGTTGTTTGCATTAGCTGATTTATTTCATTACTGCCTAATTATTACATGTTTATCTATTTTGCTCGTAGCGGTCAACAAACCATGCATAATTGGCAAGCAGTCTACTTGGGGTTGGTTTTTCGTGCACTACCTTATATTATTTCACTGTGATCAGCCACATAATGCTACAGTTGGCTAAACAAGAGGTTTTGCAGAATCACAAAAATTACTTAAAGTGTATGAGATATCTGTAATGAATAAAAACTCTGAACTCCAGAGGGGAGGCAAGTGCCCCCTCTTGTCACCTTCCGTCTTTAGTTACCTATGCTATTAATTTTAAATTTTTCGTTAAGAATCATATACCATGCACAAATGAACAATTAATGAGTAAAAATGAATGTTTTTGAAAAAAGAGCAATCACCAGTGAGCTAGTTCCCAAGGGTAACGAGTTTGCCCATTTCTATTCTACATCCCTCCATCATTCGCTGCACCAGGGCAGACTTCTCCATCTTATTGGTCAGCCCCGTCACCTCTTTTTGCTACTAGGTGACTTTAATGCCCACCGTCCCCTTTGGGGCTCTTTGAGAACCTATCACAGGGGTTCCCTCTTGGCGGACTTTCTCAATCAATCAACATCTGTCTTCACACTGGAGCAACCATATTCCTTTCGGGCTCCATGCACACCTATTCCCATTCGGACCTCTTGTTCTCCACTGCCAAGCTTGCCTGTCATCTCGATTGGTGCATTCTCTCTG
Organism: Schistocerca nitens; assembly: GCF_023898315.1. Taxonomy (NCBI): domain Eukaryota; kingdom Metazoa; phylum Arthropoda; class Insecta; order Orthoptera; family Acrididae; genus Schistocerca; species Schistocerca nitens. The sequence continues at coordinate 436,972,832 of NC_064618.1, forward strand.
ACACATACTCAAACAACTATTTTCCTTGTGCTATCCGTTTGGTGACTCCTACTCCACCTGCGTGTAAACCCAGTTGGCAGCATTCTAAAGGTGACTGGATGCTATATTCTTCCATGGCCACCTTTGATGAACAACATTTTCCCACTTGTGATGACCTGGTAGATTCCCTTATGAACATTATCCTTACTGCCACAAAATGTCCCATACTTCACACTTCCACTTTACTGGAAGTGGCTTGGGTGATATCCTTCTCCTCCTGGAATTGAATGCTACAATTCTGCCTTTACTATGAAGGAGCTAGACCATGCTCTAACTTCATCTCAGTCTTCTGCCCAAGGGCCAGACTATGTTCACATTCAGATGTTGAATCACTTTTCTCTTGTGAACAAGCATCTTCTCCTTTGCACCTACAGTCACATTTGGGCAGATGGCATGTTTCTTAGACACTGTCATGAAGTCGCTTTCATACCCATATCTAAGCCCCATAAGGATAAATACCTTCCTTTAGCTACTGCCCCCATTTCTCTCACCAGCTGTCTTTGCAACATGATGGAATATATGATTCATTGTCTGCTGGCATGGTGGCTTGAATCTCGGAATCTACTAACCACTGCACAATGTGGATTTAGAGCATGCCATTCTGCAGTTGACCATCCCGTCACTGTCAACCCATGTCGTGAATGGTTTTAGAACTGGTACCCTCTTTACTCTATGCACTTGGGGCTTCCGAGGCAGCCTGCCCCATTTCCTTCAGGAATTTTAAGAGGACCAAGTTTTCAAGGCATATGTGCATATGGCCTTGTTGAACACCTTTATCTAGGATAACGGGGTGCCTCAAGGCTCCGTCCTGAGTGTCATCCTCTTTGCTATACCCATTAACCCTGTTATGGACTTTTCCTGCTGGGCATCTCCATTCCCCCCCAATGCTTTTGCAAACTATTGCAGTTCTTCATGGACTTGTCTCCTTGAGCAATGTCTATGTCTCAATCATCTTTACTCTTGGAGCATCAACAATGACTTTCACTTTTTCCACTGACAAAACCATTTGTTTGAATTTCTGGTGGCACAATGGGTTTCTTCCAGTCTTTACATCTTTAGCCTGTTGCTCTTCCATTCACTGAAACTACAAAATTCCTGGAGCTCATGCCTGATAGGAAACTTTCTCAGTTGTCCCTCATGTTTTGCCTAGGTGCACTCTGTGCACGGTTTCTCAACATCCTACGTGTCCTAAGTGGTACTTTCTGGGGGGGGGGGGAGAGGAGGGGGGGGGGGTTAAGACCACCTTCCTCCATTTTTACTGATCTCATGTCCATTCAGAGCAAGACTGTTTCATTGATTCCTCTGCACATCCATCCATCTTATGCTGTTCTAATACAATCCACCAATGTGAAATTCATTTGGCCACTGGTGCCTTTTAGACTAGCCTGGCTGACAGTCCCTAGGCATAAGCTGCTGAACTACCACTGTCATCCTGGCATGATTTCCTCCTCAGTGGATACACACATTGTCTGCAATGCCCAGCCACCTGTCCTGTGCCCCTTTTTTTTCAATGACTCCATTATGGGGTGCGCCCTTCTTCTGTTACCTCCTAGAGTTTGTTTCTGGTTACTGCTCCAGTAGCTTGACTTCATGCTGCCTGCCACATTCCAAATGGTTGTGAACCCTTCACTGCCTTGGCTTCATGCAGCAACCTGTATTAATGTTGTCCTTCATTTGCTTCCTAAGGACACTACTCCAAATTTGATCTATTCCTTCAAGTTTCTCAACTTTCTCATGTAACTTATTAATAGCTCCTTCATAGACTGATGGCTCTAAGACTGACCTTGGTGTTATGCATGCCTTCATCAGTGGCACAATGCATTTTTGGTATTGGCTTCCAGAACAGTGCTCATTTTTTACAGTGGAGCCATTCGCCCTCTATCAGGTCACCCAGTATGTGCAGTGACACAGGCTTTTTAATTGTCATAGGCTCTGATTCTCTCTGTGCCCATCAGGGCCTCTGTGTGCTATACACGGTCCATCCCTTAGTGCAAGGGCTATCTCAGCCTGCTAGCTCTTCCATTACTTTGGATGATCTCTGTATTCCTGTCTGTCAGCAGTTGGTGTCAGTTTGGCATCATCATCAGTCTTCTTTTCACAGGAACAAGCTCCAAGAAATTAAACCTCTCCCAGCAGCTTCACAGACCTTCTCCTGGCCCTCTCATCACAAAGAGATCATTTTAGCTAGGTTGCATATTGGGCACCGTGGTTTTAGCCCTCGCCATTTAAGGGGTGGTCGCCCACCACTTTGTGCTTGTCATCAGCCTTTGACAGTTTACTATTGCCTGACAGACTACCTTTTTTAATCACTTGTGATCCAGTGTCTGCTTGCTGTCAGAGTTATTGGCTGTTTTAGAGAATTACGTGTGGGCTGTTAACCACATTTTACACTCTATTCATTGTAGCAACATGGAAAACAACATTTAATCTTTGGTTTGGGACCTCTGCTGTGTCTACGGCATATTTTGTGGGCCTCTCTCCAAGGGGAAGTCCTTGTTTGTAGCTCTTTCCTTCTGTCACTTGGGCTTAATGTGTAGTCATCTTTAACCTTTTCTACCTATACATGTTCGAAGGTTCTGACGTGAGGACTTATGACCTCAGTTGTTTTTGTGCCCTAAAACAAAAAAGAAAAGAACATTAGGTAGTTCAGCAGAAGAGGAGTGGACATCTCTAAAAAAAAGAGTAATCACATATGCTGGACACATAAACATAGTTACAAAGAAGTTAACTGCAAAAAAACCATTGGCAAATGGAAGAAATACGTGAACTGATCAACAAAAAAAAAAAAAAAAAAAAGAAGAAAAAAAAAAAGGTTCAAATGGCTCTGAGCACTATGGGACTTAACATCTATGGTCATCAGTCCCCTAGAACTTAGAACTACTTAAACATAACTAATCTAAGGACATCACACAACACCCAGTCATCACGAGGCAGAGAGAAAATCCCTGACCCTGCCGGGAATTGAACACGGGCGTGGGAAGCGAGAACGCTACCGCACGACCACGAGCTGCGGACGATCAACAAAAAGACAGTACAAAAATGTTCGGGAAAAGACAGGAATACAGCAATATAGATGAGTTAGTAATGTAATAAATAAGAAGTGCAGGAAAGCCAGTGTGAAATGGCGGCAGGAAAAATGTCAAGAAATCCAAAAAGAAAAGATCATCGAAAGGACTGACTCAGCATATATAAAAGTCCAAACAACCTTCGGAGAAATTAAAAGCAAGGGTGGCAGCATTGAGTGCAATGGGAATTCCATTGTTGAACACAGAGAACAGAGCAGATAGGTGGGAGTACATTAAAGGCATCTAAGAGGGGGAGGAATTGTCTGATGGCATGATATATTGTGAAATGGTGGTTGATAGGAAGACGGATAGTGTCAAGTATTAGCTAGAGACAACAGAGCTTCAGAAGATTTCGTATCAAATAAGGCAGAAGGGACTGATAATATTTCCTTGGAATTTCTAAAATCACTGGGGAAGTGACACCAAACTAACATTAAAGTTGCCATGTAGACTGTATGAGACTGGAGACATACCAACACTCTTTTGGAAGAATAGGAACACCACAATCCCAAACACATCAAGGGGAGATAAGTTGAGAACTACTGCACAGTCAGTGTAACATCTCATACATCCAAGTTGTTGACAAGAATAATACTCAGAAGAAAAGGTAACAGAATCGAGAATCTGTTAGATGATCAGATTGGCTTTAGGAAAGGTAAAGGCATCAGGAGGCAGATCAGATACTGTGCTTCATAATGGAAGCAAGACTTAAGAAATATCAAGGCACATTCATAAGATTTGGTGATCTAGTATTTGTGTTAAGATGTTAGAAATTCTGATAAAAGTAGGCATAAGCTATAAAAAAAGATGGTTGATATACAATATGTACAAGAACCAAAAGAAAACTATGAATGAAAGACCAAGAACAGTGTAAGTGGATTGAAAAAGATGTATGACAGGGCTTAAGTCTAAGCATGTGATCAAAATTCAAGGTGAAAGTATATTGATGACAAGATTCACTGGTGACATTGCTATCCTTCAAGGAAATGAAAAATAAATTAAGAGATATTTTGAGTGGAATAAACAGGCTAATGAGTTGGAGAACACCAAAAACAGGCAGAAGTAATGAGATGTAATAGAAATGAGATCAGTAAAAATAAGATTAGCAATAAACTGATAAACTTAACATCAGAATTTATGACTATGAAGTAGACAAAGTGAAGAAATTCTGTTACCTTGGAAGCAAAATACCTATGACAGACAAAGCAAGAGGTACATAAAAGTAAACAGCACAGACAAATAGGGCTATCTTTAAATATTGGTGTAAATTTGAGGAAAAAATTTCTGTGAACGTGTGTTTGGAGCACAGCACAGCATTGCATTTTACACTGGAAGAGAAGAGAATAGAAGCACTTGAAATGTGTTACTATACAAGGATGTTGAAAATTATATGGACTGATAAAGAATGACCAAATTCTCTGCTGAAATGGCAATAAAAGGAACATAGAGAGGACACTGACAAGAAGAAATATGGGTAATTCATTTGTTGAAAAATCAGGGAATAACTACCATGGTACGAGAGGGAGCTCTATAGTGTAAAAAATGGAGGGGGATTGGAATACATCCAGCAGGTATATTAGGTCACTGGGTGCAAGTGCTACTCTGAGATCGAAGGTGACACAAGCGAAATTCATGGTGGGCTGCATAAAACCAATCGTAAGGCTGATGAATCAGTGACTCAAAAGAAAGGGAGACTGTGTGAAACAGTTTCCATGTGAGATAACTCGTATCAGTACCTCCTATGAGAGTGAGTGAATGAATGAATGAATGAATGAATGCCTAACCTTTCATACATTTATCAGTGCAATATATTAACACAAATTTTGGGATCAGTCAAACAATGAGATTACTGAAGATAAAAGAAACTAAAATTCAAATTTTGGCTAATGGATGAAACAAATCGGTAGGTTCAAAATGAGTCATTTTGTAACTTGCTGTACCAGGAACAGACTACATGCATATTGTGTGCAGCAACAACAAAAAATTGTACCAAATTGGTACTTGAAATCAGAAACTGTCCTTTCAAGGACAGTGCACTATGAATTATGCTACCAAAGCATACCTCACAGGTCGATTTAAAAACACAATTTGCCACAAACGTCTTCATTCCTTCCAAATTCAATTATGCCCATAGCATTGTGCAAGAGCATCCATAGACTTTATATGAAACTGGAAAATGCTTGTGACAAGTTGGCACTACTATTGTTCTGTGTGCTCATGCAGTTCAATTGGCAACAACATATCAGTGAAATTGTATAATTTGCTAAAGTGTAGAATGATCTTATACTAGTCTAGGTGTAATTTACACAGTATGGTAATTGTATACTTCATATTACTAAGACTTTAAAGTATGATTGGTACTAAATAAATAAAGAACATTGGGCAGAATTAAGATTCTGTATGTGCAGTGACATATTGGATTAGGATAACACTCCTATCACCACTGCAAGAGGAGCAGTTCAATATGTTACACAACTGGGATTTCATCAGGCCTTGTACTGGTCACCAGCAACACAGTCAAGTTGAGAATAAGTGATAACAGCGTACTGGATAGTGACCACATCATGAGTAACTGACACATAATACACTCCATCTCAGGGGTCATGAAAGCAGGGTTTTTTCACACACTGTTATGTCAAGATTAACATTATAGTATAACAATTTGAGAAAAAACCATCACTGCCACCAGAGTTCTATTTTAATGGTGAATAGATGGGCCACATTACAGGAAATAATCTGCCAGTACAATGCCTTGCGACAATGATGACCACTCCCCAAGCAGGCAGCCATATCATCTAGAACCTCTGCCTTGCTGTGGAGGCTGCCATCGATGAAGGCTTGAAGTATCAGAAGAAGTTGCCTGGACTGACAAATTACAGTATCCATTACATACCAACAGCAGCATACGTGCACACTGAACATCACACAAGATGCACTGTTCAGGCAAGGAGGTATTCTCAAGATAAGTTTTATCATGGATGAATTCAAAGGCTGGCACTATCATTGTGACTGCTAAGGACATAGTTCTCTCTGAACTGTTGTATGGAATGTAAAGCATTCCCTACGATGCTTGTAACTGCACTTTAAACACCAATGGCTACTGCATGTGAGAAATTAAGAGTCCATGACAGTTCAACCAAGACCTCCAACTTTCTCTGTGGCAAAATACCACTTACTGGACGAGACAACTGAAGGACTGCTTCACACACTTCAGCTAGGTATTCAGAAAAGGAACAGCATGTTAATTATGCTTGTGTTGTTATAGATGCAGAGTTAAACCACGCACTCAGATTTCTCAATTAGTTCTGTGCATCATGCAGTGTGCTGCCCATTGTGAACATGGCAGATATTAAATCAAATGCTAATTTAACAGTTTCTAATGTGGTTGGATTTTTGAGAGATGTGTGAAGAAATTATTGTGAAGAAGCCAATCAAATTAGCAGAAACGTGCCAAATTGTGAACGTACATGAACAATGAACTTTACAACTACCAGAGTCAAAATAGCTGAAATTCAAAAGTCCATGGAAAATATGCATCAATTAGGCTTCATTTCATCAAAACATAAATACAATAATTATTGAACAACTTGCGTTAGATCACTCCTACACAGGTGAAACCAACTATGTAGCCCTGTCACTACGACAAACACAAGTGAACAAAATTAACAGCAGTGATCTCTGTATGTGATACAGGCTTTGGAGAACAACACACACAACAAATGTTTATTTTATGAAGTCATCTGCCACAAATGCAGTGAAAAGGGGCACATTGTGCAAAAGTATGTGAGGAAAAATGGCTCGAGCAAACCAGGGTATAGTTCTTGTACTGATGACAAAAGTCAGAGATTAACATTTTACAAGAATTCAGCAAAACTGATGAAATCAGTCATGTCATTCTACTTACATTCAAGATAAACAGATTAGTTTTTAAATGTAGCCCCATGTATCATGGTCAATGTGGCAACATTACACTTGGTATCACCTAGTTTCACATTACAAATCACTGATTGAAAATTTGCGTCCTATTCTGCTTATCAATCCACTGCACAGGATGTTTTCCAGTAAATGCCACTATCAGTGAAATTACATGCAAACTTTTACAGCATGTGATGTAAGTGCACTTAAACACACTCCTAGGCCAAAAGTGAAGATCAAAAGTTACAAAAAATATCAATTTTGTTCAATTATTTTTTGGTAATAACAATTCATTCTTGTTGAGCTGTAATCAAAAACGGTGACAGAAAAATTACTTGCTCATTATGAGGATTTTAAGTGATGCAGCAAGCAAAGTTATCATTGGGATTCTATGTAAAGTGTAATACTCTGAATGGGCTTCTACGACACAGTCTTGAAAAGTAGTAGTAGTAGTAGTAGTAGTAGTAGTAGTAGTATTGGTGGTGGTGGTGGTAATGGAAAATTACTCATCACTGGTAACTAAAAGTCAACTTTTAATCCACTTGTTGCTCCTGATGAACTCTGACTCCATAACCTGAATGTCTGTCTGTTCAGTCAGATAGGAAAAGCAAACATCTTTTGCAATCTTGATAGTACTGATACCTAAACCCACTTACCAATGGGTGAAGAATTTGGGCATGTGCCAACACTGAATATAACAATATAGCTGTTAATCCCAAATGAGATCTGTGGTGCAGCAAACATACTTGCTCTTTGGAAAAGCCCCTGCACCCATGGCAAAGCATATCTTAATAGGTGCTTACATGAGTTCTCATTCTTATAGTGTGTATAATTGGAAATCCCTGTGAGTATTATAAAAAGTGACAGTGTTAGTTGTCAAAAACAATTGGCCAAATGTCGCAGGCCTATTTTTAGTGCCAACTGTTGACAGTTTATCAAGGAGATGTAGATTAAATAAAATAACAACTAATAGTAAATAAAGCTGGAAAAATAATTTGCGTTAGATGTTTATTTACAGTACATTTAACATCATCAAATTGCGTTCCATTAGGAAAGTGGAATGTGCTCCATGACAGTGATGTTAACTGTGGCAGTAAGTCAGTACAGCGACGACAGTAACCGTGTGTATTGTGTATTGAACCGGGACCTAGAAATGACAGAGGCTTCATCCCGTCATAGCCACAGTGGCTCACAACAGACCACAGCAGTCCACCCACCCCGCTGCGGCCCCACACCGAACCCAGGGTTAATGTGTGGTTCGGCCCCCAGTGGACCCCCACCTGGGGACGTCTCATACCAGATGAGTGTAACCCCAAATGTTTGCATGGTAGAGTAATTATGGTGTACGCATACATGGAGACAATGTTTGCGCAGCAGGTGCTGACATAGTGCAACTGAGGTGGTAGAAGGGGAACCACCCCGCATATGCCAATGCAGATGGAAAGCTGCCTTAAAAACCATCCACAGGCTGTCGGCACACTGGGTCTCGACACACATCCCCCGGGCAGATTCATGCCAGGGACCGGCATGCCCTCCCACTTGGGAAGCAGCACGTTAGACCGCACAGCTAGACAGGCGGGCTACAGTAACCTTACTTGTATTTTATTTTTTCCTACACAACTTTTAAATTTTATTAGAGACCATAACTGCTTTAGTATGAAGTTTATGTATTACATAACTGCTTTAGCATGAAGTTTGTGTATTACATAGTTTATATAGAGGGCACCACACAGCCAACCAATGTGTTCTCTACAAAGCTTACCATCATTACACTGCAGTCTTTAATGAACTGTGAAAAGAGCCTAACTTCAGGTGTAGATGTACTCGAGCTTGTGTAACAACTCCAAAATACTGCTATGTAATTTAATTTACAAGGGGTATAGGTTATGTCATAAGTTGTAATTTTTGTATACTATGCCCTATGTACATCTTGTATTTTTAGCATTGATAATGGCTAGTCTCTAGCTGAAGTTTGGATCTGCCATTTTGAAATTTAATAACAAGTTGGCTACAGCAGGTTAATGGTAGTTAATTCTTGATACATCATACAGTAGTAGTTTGTCATGTGCTGTAATCTCTTAAGATATATTTTGCTATTTCACCTCCTTGAATATCCTTCTATTGTAACTTAGGTGAAACAGTTAACAAATTTAAAACTTCAAACCTGCTAGTATATTCAAAGTTTAAGGAGAGAGGGAGGAGGGAGAGGGGAAGCATTGGATTTTAAGTGAAATGTGGAGAATGTGTTTTTCATAGCAAGAGTTATTTGTGCCTAAAAGGAAAAAGAGTCCCTTCACATATAAACTGCAAGGAAATTTAAGATTTAAATCCATTTTTTATTTAGTACATTGACAAAAATGTAATGTTTTAATTACAAATTACAGGTAACTTAAACCATATCTTTTCTATTTTTTTTCTAGTGCCTTTTCTAGTGGCATATGCAATTGTGATGTTGGTTCTGGGAATACCATTATCTTTCTTGGAAATTGGAATTGGACAGTTCTGTCATGAGGGACCCATCAAACTTTGGAGAGCTGTTCCACTTTTTAGAGGTATGTTTCACATTAGTTATTATAAGTCACTAATAATACATATACATACACACCCTTTATGAAGTTGTAGAGAACTCTGAAAACTATAGTTTGAAATAAAACACTTGTGGTAACCCTAATAAGGTAATACTTTAAAATTCTTCAAGGAGAAATAGGCCTTGTTTATAAACACGTAGAGTTGGATTGTAGAACTGTTGAAGAGTTGTTTTACTTAACATTTTTTTTATTCCAACACAAAAAAAGCAGCAAGTTGAATTATCTACACAGAAAATTGAAGACAATCAGAAAATGGAATGATCAAAACATTGATCATTAACAATCTTGGATAGTGTGAAAAAATTGCTCATGCTAGTATGGTCGCTAATACAATCTGCAGATCTGTTGTTTGAGTTATAGGAGGCCGAGTAACTGTTATGCTACATAAATTAACTTTTTTATAATAGCTTATCAAAGGTGAATTGGTACTCTAATTAATGACAAATATTTTTACAATTTCGTTTTATGATATATGCCTATATCATATGTGACTGGCTTTTAGACATGATTATTTTGATCAAATAAGTGATTTCAATAGGTACATTATTAACATTGTCATATATTCTATTGACTTTCACATGTTTGATTAGATTAGCTAGTGTAAGTAGGTGGCACAAATTGTGAACCTACGTTGGCCAGCCAGAACAAATTATTATTATTATTATTATTATTATTATTATTATTACTACTACTACTACTACTACTACTACTACTACTACTATTGGTTGCCTTTTATGTGCACAGTTATTGGAACAAAACTTGTTTGTTAAGCTCTAGAAAATATAGTCTGAGTGTACACCTGACAATTAAGATGAAATAATTAAATAACCAATGAAATGCTCTTCCAGTTATTGTAATTATTTTGTGGTCTGAGGTTTGTCATGATGATATCACAAAAACTTACTGCAGCAAGCAGTTACGAGCAGTATTCACCCATTTTGGCCCTCTTTATTAATTGTTATTTAGTCACGTTTTGCTTTGTTACAGGTGTTGGTTATGCAAAACTCTTCCTTTGTGTATTGACTGGACTGTATTATTCACTCAGTGCAGCAATTGCTCTATTTTACGTAGTGTGGAGTGCAAAGGGCCCATTTCCATTTTCAGAATGTGTGTCTGCTGACAATGTAAGTAATATTTTATTGTAATCAAATAAATCAAGTCATTTGATTTTATCTCCAGTATACATTAAAAACTAAAAGCTCCATTACGAATTCAAATTTATTGTGTTGTGGATAATTACAAAATAACTTAAGCCACATGATACAGACCTGTGACAGATTCACTGACGAAAGCATTGTGAACTTACAATGAAATATGAGGCAGGAGAAATAAGGCAGACAATAAAAGCACTGCAGGTCACTGTATATCAGTAATTTGTTGTATCTGATTAGCACCATACTACTGGCAGTCTAACAATGTCAACTGGATAAATCTCTACTGCAAGTAAGCTTTCATTAACCTGGAAGTCTGTTTAAATGCAACAGTTCTTTGCTATGTGTTAGCCTTCTGGGAAGTGATGTATACCTCATCTTTTCTGCCCAGTCAGCACCCTTAATTATCCAGTTACAGGGCAGGTGTTGCAGTTTAACATGGCTTCCAAACCCCCATGTAGTATGGTATTTTTCATATGCATAAATGATTGTCAAGACTAAAAGTTACAATAAGTGCTGGATTGACCAGCAGATAAACCATAAACATTTGGTTTTAGGATTAAACATACAGATATTAAGCAACATTGCTAGATCTTTGTTATATTTCATGTCTCCGAAAAAGATCTAACATCCAGATAATCTTAGATGACTTACTGACTACAGAACTGAAAGATTTAGTAAGCAACTAGGCTTCACTTTGCCTTGTTCCAGTTCTGCTGGTTATAATTTTTCTTTCTTCTTCCCTAGTGATTTTTCACATTTACAATTGATAGCTGCTGCCATACAGATCCTTATCAACAGCTTGCCTAATCCCAGACCGTGGACTTTGTTCATAATTATTTTAATACAATATATTACTGCAAAAACTATTCCCTAGATGAGAAACAGACAGATACACACAGTTTGGTAACTCCTTCTCAATCATGTTAATGAATTCTTCTTTTGGATTAGATTCTCTGTTGATAGTTCAGCTAACCAAACTTTTGGTAAGCATTTAAGTTTCGTCAAATTTAGTTAAATTCAACCTTCTCAAAAATGTACTTTTTGATAATATGCTTATGACCTCCTATTGTTATGTGAGGCTTCTGTATATTTTAATTGGAAGATTTTGCCTACCTGTTGATGGATGCTTGAAACAGCTTTAGCATCAAAGCACGCTGAAAATATTCTGTGAGAGGGTAGAATAGATAAGTCAGCTGTTGTGTTAGTGTATTAAAAAAAAGACACGTTTGGCTAATGTAACAGTAGTGACCTTGTCATTTAATGAAATTTGCAGTCTGCGTCTTCCAAAATGTGTGCTCTGTGCCCATAACAATTTGCTTTGTACAGCATTTGAAAAAATTATTTACATTTACTTTAGAATGCTATTTTAGAATCACAAATTTGTCATAGTTCTGCAAACTGCTTAACGTTTTCATGAACTTTCCATTTGTTTTAATGATATTGTCCTTCTGTATTTGTAACATTCTTAGAATTGTTTCCCCATTCTTAATTAAAGTGGAGACTGGCAGTTATATTGGCACAGAAAACATGTGTTTTGTGTTTGTCCTTCAGAAAACATGCCATTAAAACTTCAGTAGTTGAAGATAATAATAAAGACAAAGATGCATAGAGTTCTGTGAAAGCATTTATAAAGCATAAATTAAGAAAAACCAGAACCAGTAATTTTTCATAATGTAAATCTTGGTACTATATAATCTAATTTAAGACATCAATATTTGTAAGAAAAAAATATATTTTTACTATGATGCTTTCTTTCCTCCTTGACATATCCCAACTGTTCTCCTTCTGCACAATAGTGAACCACTGCCTCTGTTACACTGTAAACTATTAATGGTCTTCTTGTCTGTTTCTATTTTTGTTGTCCTCCTTCCATGACATCTGCTGATTTTCCCCTATTATCTCTCTCTCTCTCTCTCTCTCTCTCTCTCTCTCTCTCTCTCTCCCCCTCCCCCCCTCTCCCTCTCTCCCCCCCTCTCCCCCTCCAACCAGTCAACTTCTTCTACACATTGGTTCCTTCTTTATTGCTACCACACATTTTTGTTAGACACCATTCCTTACATTCAGTAACAACACAGTGAGAACAATGAATAATACAATAAGGCTGTAATTTTCCAAATATCATATATTCATTATTATTATGATTATTATTATTGTGTTGTTCATGTTCTGTACATATTGTAATACACAATAGACACCATAGGCTGAACCTCTTTTCAAGAATGTGTGCCATGAAGTTCTGGTTAGGATTAGGCAAGCATTCCTGGATTGGCATGGGTAAGAGGGACAAGAATCGTAAGTTTTGGAATACCTTTCCAGATGATCACTGAAGTGTACATTCTTTCATTACACATATATATGTCAGCACTAAACTGGCTGTGTAAATTTTTTTACTGTCACTATTGAGTTTTTTTTTTTTTTTTTTTTTTTTTTTTTTTTTTTTTTTTAAGTGAAATGCATCCACCTTTACAATTTTCATAAAGTAGTTATAGGATTCACTTTCCATGGTGTATTAAACCTGGCATTTTCTTTTATTTTTGCAGAATAGTGAAATTGGATTTCCTGCTGAGGACTGCTTACAGTAAGTGGTTTTTTTTTTCTTCCCCCCTTTCAAACTAAATGAAAAGTTCCAAGTTTTTATTCTGTGTTACAACATTACACTTGTGGATAGGAATTCACTTAATTTGTAAACTTATAAGAATTGTAAAGTGTGATGGGATGGATAAATTGTCATTATACTAGACTGTTGTCCATAAAATGTAGCGACCTTGAATACAGTATCTTAAATTTGGATTATAGTACATCACTGAGAGGTAGCATTCAAAACATGTAATATGTACTGATCTTAAAGCTTGCACCAGCAATTAAAATTTAAGAACAAAGCAATTTTTGGTATAATAAAATAGTTAAAATGTCTTTAGAGGTACCTGATATTTGTAGAATTTTTAAGTGTGAACGAGTGTGTGGTTAGTGCAAACAGCGTATGCTGCCTATCTTTGATGGCAGTTATAAATACACATCTCACAAACAGTTAATTGTAGCTGTATTTACTTGACAGACTAAAACTATATTAAATCCTCATTTCTGGAAGTTTTCCCATTAGATAGCACTTATAAATGAGTAAATAAGTAAATAAACTTAAATGTCTTTGATAGTATGTAACCAAAATCTGAAATTGCCTTCATTAATACTGTGAACTTCATTGGAGAAGCTTAGTACTTTTGCAAAAACTATCATATTGTCCGCTTCAGAAAACAGCGTATGGAAAATTGTGCATCCACCCAAATGTTATCCATGCTGTCTGTCTCCAAGTGAACCAGGATTGTAAATAAGAGTAATAGTCCACTTATCTTAGCATACCTTAAACACTTCCGAAAACGATTAAGATAAAATATAATATCTATGTATTGACGGTAAAATCTTTAGAGTTGTAATTGTTTGACTGTGTCATATTTCTATTAAAACTAAAGTACTTGAAATGTAGAGAATTGAAGTAGTTTGAAGAGGTGTGTGGTGTGGCTTAATGATTCGGAAGATATTTTACCAGCAATGTCAATGCTTATGGAAGTCTATAGACTTACATAATTTTGAGCTAGACATCTGTGCAAAAGTATTTTTGGTCTGAGCCCATAAAATGAGCTGCTCAGAAAAATACAATAAAGCGTTTTTCCTCATTGTAGGAATACTTTCCTCACACCAGTGCAGATGGATCCACTCTGGTTTGGGATCTTAGCTGCTTTGTTGTTCTTGTTCTGGATAATCCGCACAGTGTGGTAAGTAAAACTGTCACTAAACTGGCCTAAGGTAGTGTGAGATACTTCCCTTTTTTACAGGTTAAGTTGATGACTTAACTAATTTAATTAAATTACTTTTAAATGTTGTTTGAATGATACTCACTCATATTTCTCTTTCTAGCATATGTGGATCAAAGCAGTCATACAGGGTAGCAGCATCAGTACTCTTCTTGTTTATTATTTCTGTCCTGGCTGCACTCCTATTTGAATCATTTCTCAGAGACACAGATATTGCTGGTCTCAAAGAATTCCTAAAAGTTGACTGGAATAGCCTATTGGACTTTAGGGTAAGTGGAATTTCAAATATTTTAAGTTTTTAAATAGCTTTTTCAGTTATCATTTTGCAAATTTTTGAGAGAAGGCTCTCTCTGATTGAGATTTGTTTGAGAATACAGATCTTATTTTTGTTGTTTACTAATGGGAGACTGTATGAAATCATTTACATATAACTGTGTGTGTAAGTTACACCTTAGACAATCTTATTTTTATAAGAAACCATAAAATTACTTTGAAAATGATGATGGAAAGCCATGATAGATGTGGTTCTGATGGAAATGATATACTTCTGGCTTATTCTGATGTGAGGACTGGTAATTTACTGAAAGATTAACATTAGAAATGTAGCATTTGACGTATGGCGTGACACGGCAATGAGTATTGTCGATGTATCTCCACTGGTTGCAGTATGAACGAAGACAGTTATATTTTTGTTATGACTTTTTTGATGATCTGAGAACCAAATTTATGATGTTCTACAGGCCAATAAATTTATTTCTACTTTTCAGGTGTGGTACATGGCCCTTGTACAGATGTTCTTCTCTTCCCACCTTGGATTTGCAAGCATCAGCACACAGGCTGGCATAATATACCCCAAGCACAGTGCTCTATGGTAATTAACATTCACCCTACCAGTTCCTTTACCAGTGTTCAATGGTTTGATCCTGTTTATTATTTTGGATACATATGGCCCAAAAATGGAATACTCATCTTTTAAAAATGGAAAATCCAGAATGGAATGTAACAATACTAAGAAAAGGATAGTTCATACCATATAGTGGAGATGCTGAGTTACAGTTGCAGATAGGCACAACGAAAGGACTGTCAAACAAGTAAGCTTTCAGCCCAGAAAGGCCTTCATTGGAATAATCCCCCCCCCCCCACCTCTCTCTCTCTCTCTCTCTCTCTCTCTCTCTCTCTCTCTCTCTCTGCTGAGGCTAGTCTGGCCTTGGCAACCAGAGACAGAGGCCATATGTTTGTGATTTGCACTTGCGTGCATGTATTGTGTTGTCTGATTCTGATGAAGGCCTTCTTGGCAGAAAGCTTACTTGTTTGACAGACATTTTGTTGTATGTATCTGCAATTTAACATCTGCTCTGTACAGTGAGTAGCAAATTATCTTTTTCATGACATTGTTGGTATCCTGTCCTGGACTACCATTGTTTGACATCTAGTTATGTGGTACTTATAGGTACATAAACACAAATTTAACATTAATTAAGAAAATTATTGACAAATTTCAATTACAACACACACATTTTTAATAATTAGTTATTTAATCATTATCTTTCATGTAAAACAGATGATTGTTTAGTGCTATACCTATCTAATCTTCGATCAATAATCTTATTTTATATGACATGGATAGTGTAGGAAAATAATACTTTCATTTCATTGTACTTCATCAAATTATTTCTAGTTAAATAATTTGCCTGTTGCTATCGTGTAAAGGTAATGAATATACATGATGTTCGCATAATGATTATGTGACTGAAGCATGGGTAAATGATTGTTTTGTTTTTGTTTGTTTTACTCTGTTTTATTGTTTGTTTTGTTTTGTTGTTTGTTTGTTTTACTCTATTCAAAATTATTCAAATTAACGGAAAGCTCTGTACCAAAGAGGCAGTGTTAAAGTAATTGAAGTAGCCAACCCTAACAACGCAAGTCCTAAAGGAAACCGATATGAAATATCTGAAGAGGGGCAAGATGAGTTTGCCAATGATGACTGGTTATGACTAATTGATGGCCACATAGATAACTATATCTACAAGGCTAAGGCTGAAGTCATACAGTGAGACGAGAGTGGTATGGGTTACGTGAACTTGGGAGAAGAATTAGAGGCAGAAACAGAGTACATCTCTCAAAGAGAATTTGAAAGATGGTAGCCATTTTTCTGAAGAAAATTTACCTGACTGGACATTCAGCGAATTATTGTTTACACAAGGTATGTTAATCGAAGAAATTGATAAAAAACGTTTCAGTGTTGGTGTAGTGTCTGGGAAGCCTAAATACTCGGTTCGCTAGACAAACAATCAAACAAGTCATATTAATAAGTTTTATTACAAAAAGAAAATTAAAATACACTATGGCCATTAAAATTGCTACACAAATAAGAAATGCAGATGATAAACGGGTATTCATTGCACAAATATATTATACTAGAACTGACATGTGATTACATTTTCACGCAGTTTGGGTGCATAGATCCTGAGAAATCAGTACCCAGAACAACCACCTCTGACCGTAATAACAGCCTTGATATGCCTGGGCATTGAGTCAAACAGAGCTTGGATGGTGTGTACAGGTACAGCTGCCCATGCAGCTTCAACACGACACCACAGTTCATCAAGAGTAGTGACTGGCGTATTGTGATGAGCCAGTTGGTCGGCCACCATGGACCAGACATTTTCAATTTGTGAGAGAACTGGAGAATATGCTGGCCCGGGCAGCGGGTTGGGTCTCTCCAGATGGACACACCCGAAACCAAATTGATCATGTTCTTGTAGATCGGAGATGGCACACTAGTATAGAAAATGTTACGGCTTTCAGGGGAGCAGACTGTGATTCTGATCATTTTCTTGTAGTTGCCAAAGTTCACCAATGGCTATCTACAGCAACATCAAGGTGTCACAATGCAGAACTTGTTAGGCTTGGCACTGACAAGCTAAATTATGAAAACTTTAGAAGAAGGTACATGATAGAAATTTCAAATAGGTTTGATGCTCTCAGGACACATGAAGATCAAAATGAGGATGTAAGTAAACAATGGATCACTGTGAGGAATAATATCAAATAGGTAGCGAAGGTCAAAATAGGTAAAATTAAGAACAGGAGGAAACCGTGGTTTGATGAGGAATGCAAGAAATTGGTAGAGGAAAGCAGAAAAGCACGATTAGATTGGGATAGAATGGGAGACAGAAAACGAGAGGAGTTCTTGAACATGAGAAAGGAAGTTGGTCGTAGGCTATGGGCAAAGAGGAGGGATTATTTGAACAATCAAATTAAAAAAATGGAAACAAACAGTAAAACAAAAAACATTAGGGAACTTTACCTAGACATAAATGGGTATAGGAAGGGGTTCAAGGCTAGGACAAATGCACTTCAAGGGGATGCCTGGGGAATACTGACAGACCCCAGTACTATATTAAGTAAATGGAGGGCGTATTTTGAGCATCTATTAAATGTACACCAGGAAGCAGGAAATGAGCAGGCGTACGAAATACATACAGCAGAACCCCAGATACCTGAGCCAATGTTAAAGAAGTAAGA
This sequence comes from Schistocerca nitens, assembly GCF_023898315.1. NCBI lineage: Eukaryota > Metazoa > Arthropoda > Insecta > Orthoptera > Acrididae > Schistocerca > Schistocerca nitens. Next base: position 436,990,930 of record NC_064618.1, read on the forward strand.
GATGCAATCAACAAATTGAAAAACCATAAAGCACCAGGATCAGTTTGCATAACTGCAGAATTAGTTAAAAATGGGGGCCAGAAATTGGTGGAAGTACTTCACAAAGTGATAATTAAAGTATGGGACTCAGAGATGATACCTGAAGAGTGGCAGGAGTCGATTCTGATCCCAATTTTTAAGAAGGGCGACAAAATGGATTATAGTAATTATAGAGGGATATCACTATTACCAGTAGGTTCCAAAATTTTCTCAAATATTCTGCTAAGCAGGCTTACACCATATGCAGATGAAATTGTGGGGGATCAACTATAGACCAAATATTCATCCTGCATCAGATTTTGGAAAAGAAATGGGAATACAATAAACCAGTTCATAATCTTTTCATAGATTTTACAAAAGCATATGATTCAGTATTGCAATCAAAATTGTACAGAATTCTTTTGGAACTTGGAGTACCAAAGAAGTATGTTAGACTTATAGAATCGAGTTTGAAAAACACAAAAGGTAGAGTAAGCGTGGGGAAATTGGAGTCGGAAGAATTTATAATAAAGAATGGACTTAAGCAGGGAGATGCCCTGTCTCCGCTACTTTTTGATTTAGTCCTAGAATATATTGTACGAATGGCAGCAGATAATTCATAGGGCATGGAGTTACATGGAAATATTAAGATATTAGGGTATGCAGATGATCTAAACATCTTTAGCGATAGAAAAGAATCTGTAACAGAAAATGCGAATGCGTTAATCAAGGCTAGTGAAGATGTAGGTCTACGGATAAGTGAAGACAAAACTAAATACCTGGTTACTACTAGAATGCCAACAGCAGTAGATCAGGAAATATTAAGAGTTGTAGACATGCAGTTTGAAAAAGTGAACACATTTAAGTATCTAGGTGTGGACATCACTTCGAGAAATGAGATTGAATCCGAACTGAAGAAGAGATTACGGACAGGAAATGCGTGCTGCTTCTCACTGAATAGATTACTTTCATCACGGATATTGTCAAGGAGTTTAAAGATTAGAATATACAAAACTATTATTCTACCAGTTATGCTGTGTGGGTGTGAGACTTGGTCTCTCACTGTGCAAAATGAAAAGCCGTTTAGAGTATTTGAAAACAAAATTTTGAGGAAAATTTTTGGAGCAAAAAGGGATGATGATAGCGGAGAGTGGCAAAAACTGCATAACGAAGAGGTTCACGAACTCTATTCAAGCCCTGACATAATCAGTATTATTAAATCACGTAGGCTGTGATGGGCGGGTCACGTAGCTTGAATGGATGAGGGCAGGGCAGCGCGCAGAGTACTGGTAGGGCACTTAGAGGGGAAAACGTCCTGTGGGGACACCGAGGCATAGATAGGAAGACAATGTAACGGCTGATTTGAGGAGCCTTGGTATTGAAGGTGAATGGAAGGAAATAGCCCAAGACGGACAGATGGCAAAAATACGTTTCTGCGGTAATGGACTCTAGAGTCCGGTATGACCAGTGAGAGAGAGAGAGAGAGAGAGAGAGAGAGAGAGAAAGAAAGAAAAGAAATATTTTCTAATATTCCTTTGTTTCATAGTTGTTTTCAGGGTTTCTCAAATGTTATACCATCTTCAAACTGTAATGTTTATAAATTGTTGAAATAATGGTTTAAAATTTTGTTCTCATTAGTTTTGGAGCAATACCTTTTTTGATTTGGGGAATACCAATTTATTTTTCAGGTGACCAGTATTGAATTTTAACGTTGGTTTGAATAATATTTCTAAAATATGTGTAGTTCAGCAATATATGAGTTGGAAGGCAGCTAGCGATCCCCTTTCATATTGTGTATCTGTGCATAAAGATTGCTCGCTTGTGGAATGTTGATACTATCATGTCTTCAAGTTTTACTACAAGAACAATGTTGTACTGTGAAATACCTTACTTGTAAATTTTTGGAACATTGAGTCCAAACATCATAACTCTAACATATTTGCAAAAAAATCTCATACACACAACGTATGTTGTTCATTATAGAGGAGCTTATTAGCATCAAGGACTGTGTAGGCATATTATTATGGATAACAAACTCATTATTGACATCACATATATTAGAAATCTAGATGAAATCATTGTGTGAATCAGTGGTAAGGTTCCAAAACTATAGCTCGTAGTATTCGTGTATTTTGTTTTGTTTTATAAATAAATTTGGTTGCTTTAGTTTTAAGTGGACTGCTGAATAATAGATTTAAAAAAGTTCATCATTTAAGGAAACTGAATTTTAATTAAGTGAAAGATACTTTAATAAAATTTGAGAGTGAATTGAGGCACTTGGAATGCTTTGATGTGCTGTAGCAATTCTGACTTGGTTTCAGATTTAAATATAGCATAGTAGTAGGAGAAAGATTGTTATTGTCAAAATAGATTTGAACACATTTAACTTTTTTATTCAATCCAACATTAAGATTTTTCTGCTCTGTGACAATGAACCTCATATTGGAGGATGGAGCCGTGTTTTGTTAGTGTAATTTGTTAGGCCATAGAGTGCAGTTATCATTTTACCAAATAAAATCTGAGAAGTACTCAAATGTACAATTAAATATTTCTTATTTGGCAATTGGTGATGGTGATGGTGATGGTGATGGTGATGGTGATGGTGATGGTGATGGTGATGGTGATGGTGATGGTGATGGTGATGGTGATGGTGATGGTGATGGTGGTGATGATGATGATGATGATGATTGACAGTGGCAGTGTGTTTGTTGATGGGAAGAAATGGTGTGAAATGTGTGTTTCTGGACTAGCCAGACATAATATTCTTGCTAAAAAGATTCTGTTACAGTTATCAGTGTATTTAAATAGCTCCTGCTTTCCACAGGAGGCAAAATACTCAAGAGTAATCACGAGCATAGGGGACAGACTTCGTGATGTAGAATAGATGACATCTGTTGTAATGGAGGTACTGTTTATAGTTATTAAATCTGATATGTACAGGGATTTCTGTGGAACCATCAGATACTGCAACACTTGGGGACTCTGTCATGATACTGCAACACTTGGGACTCTGTCATGATACTGCAACACTTGGGACTCTGTCATGATACTGCAACACTTGGGGACTCTGTCATGACACAGATTTCATTTCCACTTTTTGTGTCCCTCAGTAGTTTGGACAAGAATTTCTTAAGCAGGGTGCATTATAAATAAGTCAAAAGCAAACATTTCTCTTCTCTAATAAGTTTTTACTATACTTCAACAGGTTATTGCTATCCTGGACACTTTTAAGACAAAAATATTTCCATTCATGACTAAAAAAATATAAGGTTTGGAGAAAACTCATCTACAGCCAGCTATAATTCATTAGCATAATTACAGTTCTGTTGTGATCAAACTGGAATGTATTTATAGCTTAGATAAATGCACTTATAATAAAGCTAATTGTATCCACAAAGTTGATGGCATGTGATGCAATCATTTTTTCAAAAGAGTGAATGTTGCATATTATTTTGTGTAACAGCACCTTTTTCTTTTACAGGTTGTCTTTCTCACAGATTTTGCTGTCACTGATTGTGGGATTGGCAAGTGTAGTCATAGCAGTATTATGGCAGGGGCAGTTGACTACATCTGCTAACATACAAACTAATGAACCATTTTTCTCTGAAGTGTGGTTCTTGACACTTGCATATACTGCATCAACAAATGTGATGAGTGCTTCAGAGCAGATATGGGCTGTGTTTATTTTCCTTGCCATTGTTGCTTCGGGGCTTCTGTCTGTGGTAAGGTCTCTTAGTAGTAAGGTTTCTTAGTATAGTATTTACTATAGTTGAAATTGATCTGTTGAAGTGACTGGACTGCTTTTTGTTAATATTTGTGGACATAATTTTCTTTTGTTTCTTGTCATGTGTGTGGTGTTTTTGTGGCATTTAGCAGGTTGTAACAAAGCAAGTGGATTTCCTCCCTCCCACCCGTCTCCCCCCAAAAAGTTTTTATTTATTTTCAAGTATCTTGGAGATTATCATGGCATATGCACAGTATTGAAAATCTTGTGGCTTTGCCATCTTTATCATTCATTACATGCTTTTGATTACTGGAATTCAAATGTGTGACTAGATTACCTAAAAACTGTGCTAATTTCAAATTACCGGTAATATAAAACTTTATCATTGTTCAGTGTAAACGTATACCCAGTTACTAACTTTTGGGTAGAGTAGAGGAAAAAGACAGATGGAACAATTACAGCAACTATACGGCTAAAATTGGAAATGTGGTAATGACTTTTGCCCTCATTTAGTTTCAGAGTAGTTTGCATTATAGTATAAAAAACTGTTACTGAAGTAGAAACCCGCATTTTGGCACATCAGGTAGCATAGTTAAATAGCAATTATTGTTGTATGTAAAATTTCACATTAAGAAGAATCTCTCTACAATATTCACTTTATCAGGAATGTAAATGTCTAATTGTAACTTGTAAAAGGACACTGGACAACAATATCTGAGAGTAGTATTAATTATTGTAAACTGACAAAAGGAACTTTTCTGGAGTCATTTTAGTTGGTATGAGGAAGTTTATGTGAGCAAGATCTGTACCCTTTGCTCTGTATACTGCAGATGAGTTAACACAAATTACAACTTGCACATGGTGCTGAATTTGATCCAAAATCAATGTCAGAATCTATATAATGACTGTTTCCTATGATCAACTGTGAACTTGTAATTAACTTCATAAAATGTGGTTATCTTTTAAAAATACTGTCTGCAAATTTTGACAATAGTGTTCAACTGTGAATTGTGTTACTTTCAAATTATGCTTTCTGCATGCATTGTTTTCATTTCAGTGAGTAGCTACTTGAGAGGACAGAGTAATTTGTGAATGTGTTAATTACTTCCTTGCCACACACTAATTTTTGTGAATCTGTATTTATGTTGGGTTACTGCACTCAAACAATTGCCATTATTATAGGACATCAGTTGAATGTAGTAATTGGCTCGCCCGTTATCTGTGGATAGATAATAGTAAACAGGACTCAAACTGGCCATGAACAGTATGTTGTTTAATTCAATTGTTTTGGACTATAAACCTGGTGTAGACATTATCATTTAAAATAGCCTACTTTATGCAATAACTTTTCAGCCAGATTTGAGGGAAGCACAGTTACTGATAGCACAGTTGTACAGGTAAAAAGGGCAAGGTTTCCTGTGATTTCTCCAAATTAGGAAAGTTAATGTGCAAACTACTAGAACTCCCCTTCCTTTTTTTCTTTTCTTTCTGAGAGTTACGTCCTCTGTCCTGCATTGCTCTATAGAAGGGCCACCAATCTATCATTGTTGAAGCACCCAGCAGGAATATGATTTATATTTTTTATATTTTATATATTAAGAACTATTAAAGGTCATCACATTAGACTTCCTTTGCAAAAAGTCCCATTGCCTTGCGTATCAGTATTCTAGGACATGTATCTTCTGAGTTACGGACTACTATTTTAGAAAGTTGAGAATGCCTAGCTGTAAAGTTATGGGACATAACAACCAAATGTACTTCATCACTAAATGACATAAAAATGTGTTGTGGTTAGGACTTTTTCTCAAAGAAAATACTCGTCTAGCTGCTTGAATGGTATTATAGCTCGATGCATACACTTTCCTTTCCATTATCATGAAGCAGATAGAACCTACAGGGACATGAATGAGTCACCAAACAGTTACATACAGAAGCAACCGTTGCAGGATAGATTTATACAGTATAGTAACAGCCAACTGAAACTAATGCTGATCTACTCAATATCTTACGCATGAGAATTACTTTGTCTTCTTCCACATATAGTTTTGAAAATATCAAATTTTTATTTAATCTAGAATTTCAGGTGGTTATATTACAGAGCTTACTCTGCAGAACAAACTTAATTTATGATCTTTCACAGTGTATATAGCATTTTACTTAATTTAGTTTCTAACCAATTTTATTGCAATTCATTATGGTGAATTCGGTCACTTATTTTGATTTATTTTTCATTGTCATTTGAAAGAGAGAAGTTTTGGTGTATTCTAATTTTAAATTTTGTTCTAGTGTTCATTTTCTATTGCCGTGACACTGGGCATATGTGGTGAAATGAGTAAGCGTTGTAGATGGTGGCAGACAGTCATTTTAACATGTTTCATTATGGGAGCTATTGGAATACCGTGCTTCCTATTGGTATGTATGCATATAGATTACAAAAGTGCTCTCTCTCTCTCTCTCTCTCTCTCTCTCTCTCTCTCTCTCTCTCTCTGTGTGTGTGTGTGTGTGTGTGTGTGTGTGTGTGTGTTACACTAATTAGTGGTCTCAAAATGCATAATTTGAAGAAACCTTAACCTCAGGTCAAATTCTAACATAATTCTGTGAAATATTATGTAAAAATATATTATTTCTATAATGTACTTTAATGGGAATATTGTGGTATACTCCCTCAGATGCTTGGTCATTCTTGCCAAATGGTGCACTTGAGATAATTCAGCAGACATATCCAACCAAGAAAATATTCCAAAACATCAATAACCAGTTAACAGCAACAATGGAACATGTAACAGTTTCCTGGGTACAAAGAAATTGTGGAATATATGGCTTTTGTGTTCATTGTAGTTCTCTCAACATAAAACTATCACTACGCCACTTGTCAGCAGCCTGCACTTTTCTGTCAAATGGGCTACTCAAAACATAAATTTAGAAGGTTTGGATGGCAGGGAGAGGGTGCACAGGTACCCTCTAGGTTAGCTAAAGATGAGATGTGAGCAAATCGCCTTCCAAAACTGCCTGATATCTTTTTTCTTCACTGAGGTGTTTAGTAAAATGTTCTAATCCATTAGATTTGCATAACGTGCTTTTTTGTCTAATGTTCATTAAGTCAAAGGCATTTTACTTTTTTTTATGGAAATATATTAAAGAATAGCACACAGTACATTGTTTTTTTGGTGTTGGACGAGGCAGAGAGTGAGCAAAAAATCACTATAGGTTTTTCTGAGTGAAGAATGCTGCACATTGAGAACAAAGAGATGAAATGTTGGTCACCATAAGTACAGGTGAAATTGTTATTTTATCTTTGTCATACACGTTTATCTCTTCTGGTAAAATATATTGCTTTGACAAACTTTTAACTGAAGATAATTAATTAGATATTTTTCAATCTTGCAGAATGAGCTTGAATTTGTGCATATCCTTGATCACTATGTTACTGGAAGAGCTGTCATAGCACTGACTGCACTGGAACTAATAGGGCTAGTATGGATATACGGTGGGTACAAATAATGTAGGCAGAATAGTATCAAGTATTTTTTAAATTTGTGTTTTCCATGAGTAAGACATTTTCTTTATTTTTTCAGGTAGCACAAATGTCTACAATGATTTTGAGTTTCTTCAGGGTAACAGATTAAACCCACTTTGGAAGCTTATGTGGTACATCATTCCAGTCTTACTAATAGTGAGTATGAGCAAATAATAATTACAAAGAAACTAAAGCATAACTAACTGTGCACTGATTGTAGCAGAACTGGTAGATAATATGCCTGCTTCCATAGATGGTAGGATCAGCGGTGGATACATATGGAGGACACGCCCCCCCCCCCCCCCCTTTTGCGGTAGGCCCGCATTGCCCCTCACACCACCATGCCGCTATTCGTTCATTTCTTTTGTCAGTTGACTTGACTGAATCAAGTTATTGAGTATTTGTACTTTCCTATCTAGCAGACATAAAGACCCTTAATGATTGTGATTCTGTTATGAAAGTGTTGTCTGTCCTAGATCTGACTACCCTATTTTGCACATGCTGTACAAAATATTTGCTTGTCTACCTGCATCTATTGCTACAGTAGAAAGTAGTTTTTCAACATTGCGGCGTACAAAGACATGGCTGAGGTCAACAGTGGAGGAGGAATGACTGAATGACTTAGCTTTGTTGAACACACACCCTGACATTGATTGTCCTATTGATGATGTAGTTTACCGATTTTCCAAGAAGAATAAGCACATAGAATTCATTGTCTTGTATATTTGTATAATAAGTTTTATTTAAACTTTCTTATATCAAGAGCTCAGATGGAAACCCAGTTCTAAGCAAAGAAGGGAAAGCAGAAAGGTGGAAGGAGTATATAGAGGGTCTATACAAGGGCAATGTACTTGAGGACAATATTATGTGGAAATGGAAGAGGATGTAGATGAAGATGAAATGGGAGATATGATACTGCGTGAAGAGTCTGACAGAACACTGAAAGACGAGTCAAAACAAGGCTCCGGGAGTAGACAACATTCCATTAGAACTACTGATGGCATTGGGAGAGCCAGTCATGACTAAACTCTACCATATGGTGAGCAAGATGTATGAGACAGGCGAAATACCCTCAGACTTCAAGAAGAATATAATAATTCCACTCCCAAAGAAAGCAGGTGTTGACAGATGTGAAAATTACTGAACTATCAGTTCAATAAGTCACAGCTGCAAAATACTAACACGAATTCTTTACAGACGAATGGAAAAACTGGTAGAAGCCGACCTCGGCGAAGATCAGTTTGGATTCCGTAGAAATGTTGGAACACGTGAGGCAATACTGACCCTATGGCTTATCTTAGAAGCTAGATTAAGAAAAGGCAAACCTACGTTTCTAGCATTTGTAGACTTAGAGAAAGCTTTTGACAATGTTGACTGGAATACTCTCTTTCAAATTCTAAAGGTGACAGGGGTAAAATACAGGGAGCGAAAGGCTATTTACAATTTGTACAGAAACCAGATGGTAGTTATAAGAGTCGAGGGGCATGAAAGGGAAGCAGTGGTTGGGAAGAGAGTGAGACAGGGTTGTATCGTCTCCCCGATGTTATTCAATCTGTATATTGAGCAAGCAGTAAAGGAAACAAAAGAAAAATTCAGAGTAGGTATTAAAATCCATGGAGAAGAAATAAAAACGTTGAGGTTCCCCGATGACATTGTAATTCTGTCAGAGACAGCAAAGGACTTGGAAGAGCAGTTGAATGGAATGGACAGTGTCTTGAAAGGAGGATATAAGATGAACATCAACAAAAGCAAAATAAGGATTATGGAATGTAGTCTAATTAAGTCGGGTGATGCTGCGGGAATTAGATTAGGAAATGAGACACTTAAAGTAGTAAAGGAGTTTTGCTATTTGGGGAGCAAAGTAACTGATGATGGTCGAAGTCGAGAGGATATAAAATGTAGACTGGCAATGGTAAGAAAAGCGTTTTGAAGAAAAAATTGTTAACATCTAGTATAGATTTAAGTGTCAGGAAGTCGTTTCTGAAAGTATTTGTATGGAGTGTAGCCTTGTATGGAAGTGAAACATGGATGATAAATAGTTTGTACAAGAAGAGAATAGAAGCTTTCGAAATGTGGTGCTACAGAAGAATGCTGAAGATTCGATGGGTAGATCACATAACTAATGTGGAGGTACTGAATAGAATTGGGGAGAAGAGGAGTTTATGGCACAACTTGACAAGAAGAAGGGACCGGTTGGTAGGACATGTTCTGAGGCATCAGGGGATCACAAATTTAGCATTGAAGGGCAGCGTGGAGGGTAAAAATCATAGAGGGAGACCAAGAGATGAATACACTAAGCAGATTCAGAAGGATGTAGGTTGCAGTAGGTACAGGGAGATGAAGCAGCTTGCACAGGATAGGGTAGCATGGAGAGCTGCATCAAACCAGTCTCAGGACTGAAGACAACAACAACAACAACAACAACAACAACAACAACAACAACATACTTTCCGTGTGACTTGATTATTTTTTATTACGGTAAAAGTAAAGGTAACTCAAGATATCTTTAGCGCCCCCTCCTTGAGGTTTTTCTGTATCCGCCACTGCATAGGATAAGCCTCTGACAGGACTGGAGTAGAAAGTGCTGGGTGAGTTGATTGGGCAAGTCTTGCACGTGGGTCTTCCAAGGGATATGACTCCTGTGGCAAGGGGGAGGGGAGTGGTATTGGCCATTTTAGTGCGCTCTCTCTCTCTCTCTCTCTCTCTCTCTCTCTCTCTCTCTCTCTCTCTCTACATACACACACACACACACACACACACACACACACACACACACACACACACACAGACACACACACACACACACACACACACACACACACACACTTTCACTGCTCCAGACAAGCTCTCTGCATGCTTGTACTGCTTGCCAAATGCTGGTGCTTGTGCTGAGAGATGGTGTTCTGTCTGATACGAAATACACATAATCTGAGTTTTCAAAAACTATTAAGTGAATAAAATTCAATTTTTGCACAATTTACAGTCTGATATCTTCACTTGATAAAGAACGAATTCCTTTTCATCACTCATCATATTTACTTCACTCATCACACTTTCTGCACTGCTTCAAATTGAATACAACACTGCAAAAAAATTTTGGGTTTGCAGAGGTAAAAATGAACTACATAAACTTTTCATGCGATTGAGGTTTAGCTCATACATTGCAGTAAACAAAATGTAGATAAGATATTGAAATTTTATTTAAAATTTAGAGCTGAAGGATATCTCATTTTGTTCTCAAGCTATTGGAGTTTATATCTGAAGAATGGTCAAAAGCGATGCACATATTAATGTACTTTCGTATTACAAATCATGTGGTTATAACAATTGTCAAATCTCAGAATCAATTCAAGATATCCAAATGAAGTTTTCTGCAAATGATAGTGCACAACATTGAAAGAGCAGTTGTGGTTGAAAATTCTGTCGGGGCACTTGAAAGTTGCTCAAACATGTAAGGACATATTCCACTGTTCACTGCATTTCTTACAAAGAAGAGTGGTCTAATGAACACATCTTTTGTCAACCATAAATCAGTGCATCTGAAACTATACACTTATCAATAATTTCATGGTGTTGGAATGGTAAATTTCACTTCCACAAAGATGCAGCATGGAGTCTATATGAACCAAACATGCAAACCATGGATGAAGGCAGTCAAATAGATGTAGTATTCTTTGTCTTCCAAGAAGCATTTAACTCTGTACTGTAGTAATATTATGTATAAAATAAAATTTGTGACTGGCTTGACGATTTGTTGGTAGGAAGAATGCAGCTTATCTTGAATGGAGTCATTAACAGATATAGAATTAACTTTGGTTGTGCCCCAAAAAGCTGTAAAAATATTCAGTCAGGATTTCATAATATTTCAAAGTGGTGGAAAGTTCACAGATTGCTTTAAATATTCATAAATGTATAATTGTGCACTTAACAAAATGAGGAAGGAAAAAAAAGGATAGTACCCCACGACTATAACACCAACGGGTGTCAACTGGAATCGGTTAACTCTTACAATTATCAGGGTGTTAAAACTTGTATGGAAGTGGACTTACCACATAGGCTGTCATAGGTAAAACTGATGGCAGACTTCGGTTCACTGGTGGGATACTGGCAAAATGCAATCAGTCTGACCATATCGTAGAATATGGCTCATGTGTATCATCCACATCAGATAGGATTACCAGGAGATATTGAATTTATACAAAGGAAGTCAACATGGATAGTCCTAGGTTTGACTTGCAGATGGCTGAAAATTTTTAAACTGGAATATGACTGAAAATGGACACAAATTACTACACAAAAGCCTACTTGCAAAGTTTGAAGTACCAGCTTTAAGTGAGAAATCCAGGAATAAAATCACTCCCATAGGGACCATAGAGCTATTGTAGACTAATTATAGGATGCCCAGAAGAATGTAAGAAGTTTTTCATGCTGCACTGGATATGCAAGTGGGTTGGGAAGAAGACCTAATACATGGTAACATGGGAAACACCATGCACTTCATAGTGGTTTACAGAGTGTAGATGTAGAAGTAACATTTCACAGTTTTCTATGAAGTACAGTTTTTTCACATGACTGCAAAGTTACCTGACAATAAATGCAAAATTTTGCCATTTTGGCAAATCTAAGCCTGATGGTCTGATTATCACTGTAATAGTAAAGCTAGTAAACACAATTTTAGTCAGATTTGACTAGTGTTGATTGTTTTGCGATTCAGTTTTGACAGCAAAAAATGTAACTAAGACAAGAGTAGACATCAGCACTGCACATACTGAAAGTAAGAGCATACCATGTAAAAAAGTATTGACACTTTTTAAGACTGGAAATGGAAACTAAATTTGTCTTGGGAAAAGAACTGATTAGTGTAACCAAGAATGATAATGATACAATTTTTAGTACAATGAACATTGTTACATAAAAAGTTCAGTGTATGTGGGGTAAAAAATAGGAAAGATGTAAATTTACCTTATACTTAGTCTTAATTTCAGAGACATGTTATTTCGGCAACAACAATGGTATGCTTTTGCTTGACATCGCTGGAACGACTAAGAAATCATTAATTAGAGTTAGCAATCTGACATTCCCGTCAATAGTTTTGAAAGAAAATGTTATCAATCATTAATGAAAAATAGCATTTTGATGAGTGTCAGTATTACAAAGCACTGTCACATTTCTGGAGAATTTTTACTGTTATAACGCCCCAACACAAACGAGACAAGACTAAGAAACTGTCAGTCATGGCACATTAGTGTCTGTGTTTATATCATGAAAAGTGTCTTTACTGCATGTCTAATTTCATCCAGACCATTAATTTAACTGGATATGGATGAGCAGTTTACTTCAGATGTGAGAGAGAAGAAAGAAGTATGATGATGCGAATTTGTGTACTTACAAAATTTATTTCATAAATGGTGGTTGTCATCAAAGTAGGATCCACCTCCAAACACACATCCATTCATGATGATGCTCAGACCACTTCTGCCTGTTGACTTCCGTGAGACTGTGTAGTAGGAATGGGCAAATTTTTAAAAATATTGATATTTTTAAAAGATATCAATATTATCAATACAAAAATATAGATATTTTGACATATAGGTTGACATTTCCAACACAAAAGTTGCAGAAATGATTAACAAATGTTTAAAAATTGATAAATACTTTATTATAGCCAAGATTGAACAATGAAAGACATACAATGTAGTACAAAATCACCTATTTAGAAAAGAATTAATTAATGAAACCAATAATTATCACCAGTAGACATTAACATAACTCTTTGTTTAGTGTGCCAATGGTCTTGACGCAGTGGAAACACTAGTTCCATCGGATCACCGAAGTTGAGCACTGTCAGGCATGGCTAGCATTTCGATGGGTTACTGTTCAGGTCTGCCGGGTGCTGTTGGCAAGCAGGGTGTACTCGGCCCTTGAGGCCAATTGAGGAGCTACTTGACTGAGAAGTAGCAACACCAGTCACGAAAACTGACAATGACTGGGTGTGCTGACCACACGCCCCTCCGTATCCACATCCAGTGATACCTAAGGGCTTGAGGATGACTTGGCGATCAGTTGGTACCACTGGGCCTTAAAGGCCTGTTCTGACTGCGTTTCTTGTCTTGTTTCCTTGTTCACTGTGTTTCCTGTTACCTGGAACAATGAAGTTTACTAAGGAAGCCACTCTTCTGGACAAAACAGAAGAGGCTTGGCATACTAAATATTTTTGAGCCATTTCTGACAAAACAGGTGTGAAATGACTGCTATCAATCCAGATCTTTACAGGATCACAGATCCGTCCAATGTGCTTGATCAATATACTGTTGTAGTTCATTTAGCAGAAAATCAGAGCTTGGAATTTCTTGTGTGATTGAGCTTTCTGACAACAGTTTCTCATGCTGTGACCAAATTCAAGGCTTGTAGGAATCTTCTTGTGTTACTCTGAAGCTCTTTGTTCAGGAGACAATTGACCAATCTGCCTATTCTTGGAATGAGTTTCCTTAGTTATTTCCACTATTGCAGCTGATACTGCAAGGGGAGAATCAAAGTGAGGATCCGAAATTGTAGCTATGGCAAGAAAAGTATTTCTTGCCCAAGTACCAATTTTTTACAGACACTCCTAAATAAGTAGGAAGAGTTGCTTGCTCCATTTCTTTTCAAAGTAGGTTTGTTATAGGAATGCATAAGCTTGCAGTCACGTAGTTAGTGCCACTAACCTTTTCAGTGGCTCGTTTAAAAGGGGCAAGAAAGTCATCAAGATCTCTTATCACATTAAGCTACGATGTTGCAACCATATCAGGTGTACTCCTATTTGACTGATTTTTTTGTAGCTAAGATTTTAGCTACAATCGCTGATAATCTTATTAATCTTTCTAGCATGTGAAAGCAAGAGTTCCATCTTGTGCTGACGGCTTGTTTTAAAGTAAACACATACCCTTCTTTTTTTCCACTTACTGGTCAGCTCCAGTCCATGCAAGTCCATAGCATTAATCATTGTTTAAAATATCTCAGTGGTTTTGGCCTAATCTCTAAGCACTGAAAATGTATTACTCTCCTTTAGTGCACCATCGACTACTAAATTTTAAGTAGGTGCACCATACCAGGAATCCTCCTCTCATCTCCCAAAAAATAATCTTACCATTGCCACTACATTTGTGCTGCCATCAGTAGTAATAGACATAATTTAGTTTTTGTCTCTGCCAAAGTCTTCTACAATTTCCTCCCAACAATCTTTATTATACTGTCCTGTGTGCGCCTGAAACATAATGCCCATCATGAAAGAGTATTCAGTACAGTTAAGATGTAAATATTGTTTTTATTCATAACCTAGTTGTGTTGATATGCTTGATATAATAATTTAGAAAGTAACTGTTTATTAAACAAAACTTGCCTAAGACAGTCTGTCCGCAGACAGATTTATATTTTGAAGCACAGAGGAACCACAAATGTTGTCAAGCAAGTGAACTGTCAATACCAAGAAACTCCTTGTGGAGTTGGTGAATCAGTATGCCACACGTAAAAGGAAAAAAAAAAAATATTTGCTTCAATCGGGGGAGGGGTGGGGGGGTGGGGGTGGTGGTGGGGGTGGGGTGGGGGTCTTTTTTTTTTTTTTTTTTTTTAAAAAAAAAAAGATTGGCCTTTGTTGTGTTATAGCTCTGTTCTAACGCGTCATTGACAATTTAAAAGTAAATGTTTATATTAATTACAAAATAGTTACATAAATTATTGTACATTATAATATGCTTCTCAGTACAATGAAATAATGAAAATATAACTTGCAGACCTCTTCTGGAAGGCATTTTATAGTGGACACAAGCTGTGTACACAAATTTTTTCATTCCAACTTTTTCCATACATGAAAATGGCAAATTATCTTTACAAATAATGTAGATCAAGGCTTGTGTAAGGTCACAATGCTTTTGGCCACCTTCTGAAAAATAAAAATCAGTACTGAATAATAAAAAACTAGAAACATAAACTAGTAATATTTAAACTGTCAATATTTTTAAAGCTTGGCACAAGCCTCATTAAATTTAGTATTTGTCACTATGATTTGTTAATTTTAGTCCAATGATCATAAAATAAAAATATAAACTTTATCATCCTAACTAATTCAGATAATTTTTTCTTACAGTTGAATTTTAATTATGAATAAAGGATAAATATCTTCAACAAATCCAGATTTAAAATTAAAGTATGGCACTCTCAATTTACCTTCAAAGCTTGTACGTCTCTCAAACCAATATCTTACAGTCGGTTGCTTTCTTTTCTTTGCATCAGAACCTTGTACAAAAGAGATCTCTGCCCCAGAATTGGCTGTGACTTGTGAATCATTATTACTGCACAATGTAGCCAAAAACAGAAAATCTGGGCTATTAGTGTAAATAATCTATTAACATGAATATTGTACGAGCATTCCATAATGCTTACATTGTCATCATCATCATCATCATCATCATCATCATCACCAGAAGTCATTCGCCTGTTTGCAGATATTGATGGAGTTGGCACTGACTACACCAATTTTGCTTTTTTTGCCTTTTGCAAGTAGCCGAAATGATGTTTGTTTCAGACGAGTAGCCAAGTTGGTTGTGTTAAAAGTTTTATCACACAGGTTGCCAGAAGCAGATTCGTTGTTGCCTTGTTTTGAAAAAAATTTCCAGACTGCTGACATAGATTTTCTGGAAACTCAAATCAGCTTGAAGCCAAACCAGATGCTGTTATTAAAACATTAACACTTTTTGCATGAGTGACAGGCAAACATGTAATAATGTGGGGACCATGTCTCACTCTGCGCTGCCACTATCTTCAGTTCAACAACATACAGTATGTCACATGATAATAACTAGTTAACAATAGCAGATCACCCCAACAAATAAAGACATAGCTGGTAGGATGTTGTCAGGTGGATGTTTTAGGTACTGCGTGAATGGCTTCGCTGTATCGTCAATAGATGGCATGTACCGTGTGATATGCTACACAGAGTTATGCTGTTCTTAGTTCTTGAGAATATTATTCGTGTCACATGTGCCTGATAAATGATGAGCCAGCAGAAGGGAAATGGCTGACAATAGAGAAGTCTTGGCTGATGAGGACTATAGTGCCTATGAATCAAGAAAAGACACACACACAAATATCACTTTTAATATTAAGTATTAAATATCGATTAATTGATGACTTGAATATCGGCAATATATATAGATGTTATTTTGTAGTAGTATTGATATTTTTGACCATCCCTACTGTATAGGAGCATTCACATTTTAGTCTTCTGATGGTATTCAAGAACTCTGCTATAGTAACCTACTTGTTTATAACTGTCAAGTTGGTCAAATTTGATCAAACTTAGTCACTGACACTGAACATGTGTTTTGTGCAAAAACAAGATGCAGCTCTTTATCCATAATTAACATCATACATTATTTATCGATAGAGAAACATTTGTAGCTTCAATGGCAATATGTTTTAAATGATTTTCACCCTCCTCCAATTTGGTTTTAAATGCAAAGATACTCATTGTGGTGGGAAAAAGTCTTCTTTCTTTTATTGTCAGTATTAAAGGGTATTTCAGTCCATGCAGCCCTAGCCTGTAGCCCTGTTTCATTGGTCTGAATATATGGGCATATCATTTCTCCACTTAATTGTCAATGGGCATTTTCAATTCTAAACAGATGACTGTTATGTTCTTCAGTCTGATAAAGTTGTAGTTTTATGTATGTTATACTGATTCTGTCACTGCATAAATATTTTGTCTAAAAAGCAGTAGTTTTAATTTATTTTATTTATTTATTTGTTTTATTTTATTTATTTATTTTTTTTCAGGCTATGGAAGTAGCATCCTTTGTCTTAATGCCTCTTACAGGACCCAAGGAAATGGTTTCAGACCAAATTTGGATTTACTGCACTGGATGGGCTGTTTATGCCATTGTGTGGGTTGTAATAATAGCTATGGCTGTACGCCAAGTGGCAGTTCAGGTTGACTACAATCTGAAGCAAGTAAGTTATCTTAGTGCTTTGCAAAGAGTGTACAGAGACTTTGTGAAAATTGTATTGGGCTTAATTCATTTGTCTGCCAACACACTGGTGATATTTTGTCACAAGACATTGTCTGTCTCATCTAACATCTATGTTTGAATAAACCTTTCTCAAAATTTGTTTCATTTTCTTCTTCCAAGCACATATTGCTGTAAACATTTGATACACTGTTTCTTCATGTTTCATCTATTGGGCTTGATGGTCTAATGGTAATGTAATGGGATTTAATCCCAGTGGCACCAGAGTATTTCAGTCTTAACCTGACACTCTTATCAATGTGATGATTTGCCAGGAACAACATATTGTTTGGATTCCGTGTTTAAATGTCTCTCTCCTTTCCAGAGTAGGATTAATGGGGTGGTTTAGGGAAATGCAAGTTGCCACACTGGCATCCAGCTGGAAAACTTCCAGCAGGCCATTATGCTGTTGAGAGATGAGAGAAGTGTGTAACAATCCACATGATCCTCTAATGATTATGAATACTTGTTTCAATTCTAACTGCTCTTAGAACTAATTCCTTTCTGCTCTCCCTATCCAGGGCTGTTGCTCTGACAACTGTATCAATTGTATTTTGTCATTCATAAAAATGCCTGTGGCCCCCCTCCTTTCCAACTTTGAGGTATTTTCTATTGGCTCTGTCAGTTTTCCCATTCCATCCCTGTTAGGGTGAAGGCATGTGTAGTGTAATTAAACCACTTGAGAAAAATCAACAGGAATTACATAAACCTGTGACCCTCCACCTGAATTAAGCAGCTGTTAGAATTCTAAATTAACTCTCCTGATTAACTTCAATCATGGCTGCTCACAAATTTACACTCATCACTGGTATTGTTTGAGGCCGATGCTGTCTTAGCTCAAGTGCCTACCTGCAGGCTGCTAGGCATGCACGAGGGGCAAGTGAGTTGCACATGTGCCGACTAGTGCAATAGGGTCACGTGGCGAATGTTCTGTACTAACTGTGCTTGCCTTCAGATGAGCTGATGGGCACTTATGGAAGCTTTTGTCCCATGGTGCAGTGTTGAAATAGCCTGATCTACAGTGTACTTAGGAATGACAGTACTGATCTTGGGCACACCCACTACAACTGTTTTCTCCTTATGTGAACCCCCCCACCCCCACCCCCGGGGGGGGGGGGGGGCTCACGGTCCTTTAGTGACTGTGTGGATAGTGAGCACGGCGCCCCAAGCTATAAAAGCCTTCCTTCTTTCCTTGCCCCTGCCCCTGCCCCTGCACCCTTTCCAATTTGGTTTTGTTGCATAATTACCTCATCCTTTTGGCATTATATGGTCCCCCTCTGGGGTTTGATCTCCATTACTAAATTTCTATTCCGTAGTGTGAGCCATTTGGGGAAGAGCACCTTACCTAGTGTCTCTGACGTGTGTCGTCCTAGTTCCTTCCACCTTTTCCTTCACGTTGTTGTTTGATGCTAGGGTGCATAGCCAGTATGGTAGCCAGCCCGTGTAGTGGGGTCGCTATCATTTTGGTTGAGCCCCCTGAAAACACAGGGATCACACTTCTGATACCTGAGCTGTGACCACCTCATGTAAGCCTAGGGTGGTTTCTTGTCGTCCTGGAGCATCAGAACTTCCGACAATGGCCGCCGTGCCAGACTCCCCTTGCTGTGGTTGGGTGGCGCCCATGGGAGAGCCCCTGATCGGAGTGGGTGGTATCAGGTTGGACGCTATGGAAATGAAAGGCATATGGGTCCAGAACTCTGGCTGTTCTTCTACGGCCGTCTCTCCGCAAGGAAATGAGTGCTGCTTCTTCTGCCCCTTCGGCCTTCCCTTCCATGGCTACCCCCTGGGAGGAGGTTCAGGCTCGTCAGTTAGGGGCAAAACCTTTCCTCCGCTATCTGGTTTGCACTTTTTTTTGGAAAACATTGAAGACAAGTGTGGCGAAGTGGACTCCTAAGTAAGATGCGGTCAGGTTCATTGTTCATCAAAACTGCTTCAGCTCTCCAGTCTGCACCTTCGTGCCTGTAACAATCTTGGCGCAATTCTTGTGTCCATTACCCCCCCCCCCCCCCCCCACCAGTCTTTGAATATGGTTCAAGGTGTGACTTTTCACAGGAATCTCATCCTTCAAACTGATGAGGATCTTAGGGACAATCTCGGACAGTGGGGTGTTCACTTTGTTCGGCGTGTTCAGAAGGGTCTGAAGGACAATTGCATTGATACTGGTGCCTTTATCCTAGTCTTTGAAGGGGATACCCTCCCTGAGAAGGTCAAGATTATGGTTTATCGATGTGGCATGAAGCGGTACATCCCACCAGCTATGAGATGTTTTAAGTGTTTGTGTTTTGGACACGTCTTCCCGCTGTTCGCAGGCCTCTCTCTGTGGTGACTGTGGACATCCACTCCATGAGGGGAGTTCGTGTGTTCCCCCTCCTGTGCATGTTAATTGTCATGGCAATCATTTTCCACATTCACCAGATTGCCCAGTTTATAAGAAGGAAAAGAAGATAAAGGAGTATAAGTCCCTTTACCGTCCAACCTACACTGAGGCTCGTAAGAAGTATGCACGTCTTCATCCTGTGTCCATGACGTCTAGCTATGCTCTAGTTAAATCTTCACCCCTTCCTCCCCCTTCCTTACCCCAGTCCCGAACCCCTCTCCTCCCCCCCCCCCGCCCCTGCATCTCCCACACCCTCCCCTCTGGGCACCGCTCCCCCTCCCCAGCCGGAGAAGTGTCACACTTCTTCAGCGTCTGCCGGTCAAGGGCCAGGCCAAAGGTCTACTGCCACATGACGGCCACAAGAACCACGGTCTGTGGGCCCCCAGGTCGCCCGTTCTCTTTCTGTTCCAGATCTTGTTGCAGCTGGCTCCTTTTTGCCACACAGCCCTGCTCCATCTCAAACAGAAAAGATGAAGAAACGTAAGTCCCAGGACAAGGAGCCTCTGGTGTCGCTAGAGGTCCTGTCCCCACCTTCGCAACCTGATTCTGACCTGTTGTGCATGGATGTCGCCCCCTTCTTGTCGGTGACGGGTGGTGACCCAGCGGCATGACTGGCTTTAGCCTGTTCAACCCCCATTTGCATCATCGTTCTGTGGTTATCCAATGGAATTGTAATGGATATTACTGTCACCTTCCAGAGTTGAAATCCCTTATTTTGTTTCACTCTGCAGACTGTGTGGTTCTACAGGAATCTCATTTTACTGATGATCACTCACTGACCCTCCATAGGTTCCATGTTTTCTGTATAAATCGGGTCGGCCCGCAGTGGGCCTCTGGTGGCATTTGTACGTTGGCCCATATGGACATTGCTAGCACGTGGATTCCTTTTCAAACTACATTGGAAGTGGTTGTTGTTAGGGTCCACCTGGACTCTGAGGTCACGGTTTGCAATCTTTATCTCCATCCTGAGAGGACTCTTAGACCTGCTGCTTTAACTGCCGTTCTTCAGCAACTTCCTCCTCCCTTCCTCCTTCTCGGGGATTTTAATGCTCATCATCCCTTCTGGGGCAGTGCATTCCCATCTAGTCGGGGTCTTCTCATAGACCAGTTTCTTGCTGACCACGACTCTGGCCTTCTTAATGATGGCTCCCCTACTCATTTCAGTGCCGCTCATGGTACCTTTTCTGCCATTGATCTTTCTTTCTCTTTCTTCTTCTCCCTCCCTCCCTCCCTCCCTCCCTCCCTCCCCCTCCCCCTCCCTTCCTTACACTGGCCGCCACACGACAACCTTTGTGATAGTGACCATTTCCCATTGTTTCTCTCGCTCCCTTTCCGCTCCCCGATGGACAGGTTATGTTATTGGTCTTTCCAACTTGCTGATTGGCCTCTATATACTGCACAGGTCGTTTTTTCTCCCTCTTTGTTGGGTTGTATTGATGACATCCTACATGAAGTGTCTGATGCAATTGTTCGTGCTGCTAGCTTTGCTATCCTGTGCTCATCTGGACCATTTCGCCGCCAGCAAGTCCCATGGTGGAGTACAGCCATTGCCATCTGTGATTGCCGTTGAGCTTTGCATCACCTTAAGAGGCAACCATCCATTGCCTACCTTATTACCTTTAAACACTTTCATGTTAAAGCCTGTTACTTAGTAAAACAGAGCAAACAGATGTGTTGGGAATGCTTTGTTTCTTCCCTCGGTTCTACTGTCCCTATGTCACAGGTATGGGCTACACTTCGCTCTCTCCAAGGTTGCCATCAGCAGTCTACCCTCCCAGGCCGTCACCTCCCGGATGGCCTTTGCACGAACCCATTGATTCTTGCGGAACATCTTGTTATCCATTTTGCATCAGCCTCCTATCTGGCTGCTTTCATTCATCAGAAACAGTGGGCCAAAGCTTCTGCTTTATGTTTTACCCCTTGTCAGTCAGAATCTTTCAACAAACCTTTTACTGAATGGGAACTTCTTTCCGCACTTTCTTCTTCTTATGATATGGCCCCTGACCCAGACTCCATTCATAACGAACTGCTTCAACATCTCAGTGCTCCACAACAGCAACATCTTCTCCAGGTGTTTAACCGTATTTGGCTCCAGGATGACTTCCCTTCTCAGTGTAGGGATAGCATCGTGGTTCCTGTCCTTAAGCCTAGTAAGAAACCCCTGTTTGTCGAACGGTATCGGCCTATTAGTCTGACAAACGTTTTTTGCAAGTTACTTGAACAGATATTAGCCCTTCGGCTCAATTGGGTCCTCGAAACTCTGGATATATTGTCCCCTTACCAGTGTGGCTTCAGAGAGGGACAGTCTCCGATCGATCATTTACTTCGCTTGGAATCCGCAGTTCAGCACGCTTTTTCCCAGCGCCGCCATTTGGTTGCAGTATTTTTCGTTCTTTGCAAGGCCTATGACACAGCTTGGCACCATCACATCTTTCTTACACTTCATGAGTGGGGTCTTTGGGGCCCGCTCCCGATTTTTATCCGCCAGTTCCTGTTCCATCGGTCATTCAGGGTTCGGGTTGGTACTGTTTTTAGTCCTCCATGGACCCAGGAGAATGGCATTCCACAGAGTTCCGTACTGAGTGTACTTCTTTTCCTCATTGCTATAGATGGACTTGTGGCCACTGTCAGTCCTTTGATCACCCCTGCTGTGTATGTGGATGATTTCTGCATTTGGGTTAGTTCCTCTTCGATGGCCTCTGCAGAGCACCACCTCCAGGGAGCTATACGGTGTGCCTCTGCATGGACCCTCTCACATGGGTTTCAATTCTCTCCTTTAAAATTGTGGGTGGTCCACTTGTCGCCATACTACGGTCCACCCTGATCCGGAGCTCTACCTCGATGCACAACGATTACCTGTGGTCCCACAGTTTCGTTCCCTGGGTCTTCTTTTTGACAACAAGCTCACTTGGCTGCCTCATATCAGACTTCTGAAGGTAGTATGTTTCCGTAAACTCAAATGTCCTTCGCTTCCTTGTCCACACCTCTTGGGGTGCAAACTGCTCCATCCGTCTCTGCCTTTATCGGGCTTTAGTGCTGTCTTGCTTGGACTGTGGTTGTCAAGTTTACGGTTCAGCTTCTCCTTCCACACTGTGCCTCCTGGATCTGGTCCACCATCGTGGTAACGGTTTGACCACCGGTCCCTTCCCTACTAGCCCTGTAGATAGTCTCCTGGTTGAAGCTGGGATCCCCTCCTTTCAGTTTGGCAGTCCCAACTTCTGGTGTCTTATGCAATCTCTGTCCATTCCTCTCCCACTTATCCTTTCTATTCTAACCTGTTCCCACACCAAGGATGTCGCCCTCCTGATTCCCACCCTCAGGCGAGTTTACCGGTTGGGCTCCGCCTTGCGCCTCTTCTCCGTGATTTTCAGCTTCCTTCTTTGTCCTGTCTCCCACGTTCCCTCCCCAACACCTCCCCTTCGTTAGTTCCTCGGCCCCGGATTCAGACGGATCTCCGCTGAGGTCCGAAAGATTCCATTCCCCCGATGGTGTTTAGTTGTTTTTTCCACTGAATTTTATGGAAGTTTCGGGATGCTATTGTTTTTTACACAGATGTCTCTAAATCTGCTGATTGTGTGGGATATGCCTTCACATCCTCTGTTTGCACAGAAAACCGTCTCCTGCCAACTACGTGTGGGGTGTATGTACAGACTCAATGAGTGGCCTTCAGGCTATTGACCAGTATTTTTCCTGCCATCCCTTGGTCTCGGCCATCCATGACCATCTCGCTTATCTTCACCATACTGCTTGTTCCGTTGACTTCCTTTGGGTCCTTGGCCATGTGGGTATCCCAGGTAATGAGCATGCTTATCATTTGGCTGGGGGAGCGGTCACTTACCCCCCTTCTCTGTAACCCCTCCCACAGCAGATTTATGCCTTCACATCAAATACCACTTCGCACAATGATGGGCCAACTCTTGGAAGGCTACCTTCTGTCTAATAAACTTCGTGCGATTAAGGTGACACATGTCCTGTGGTGTTCTTCCTTCCGCCTCTCACAAAAGGACCCTACCACCCTGTCATCTCCGCATCGGCCATACCAGGCTGACCCATGGTTTTCTTTTGCGTAATCGGCCACTCCCACTGTGTGGTTGTTGAGCCTTCCAGTCAGTAGCCCACATTTTGGTGAAATTCCCCATTCTTTTGGCTCTGTGTACTAAGTACAGACTTCCCCGAACTTTACCTTTAATATTGGCAGACGATTCTTGGATGGTTGAACTGGTTCTCAGTTTCCTCTGTGAAAGTGGTTTTTATTCTCAGTTTTAAGGTTTTTAATCTCACTCTGGAGTAGGGGCAGGGCGGTGAGGGTTGGGGTCTTTCCCACTGTAAGCTGTGTTTGGAGATTCCTGACTCCCCTCCCTGGCCAAGATCCTCTTTTCTTTCCCTTTTACTGTTTTTATCACTTTTTAGAATTGGTTAGTCTCCTTTTACAATATGCACTTCTACATTCTAGCAGTTGTATGCTTTTGAATAGCAGGTGGTCTTGCCTGTACTGCATCAGAGGTGGAATATTTCCTGCCTCTAGCATAGCCTTGGGGTTGCTTACTTGCTGACTTCCCTCATTTTGTTTTTACCATTGACACCACGACTGCACTTTTATGTTTTTTAGCTTTTTACCTTTCTTCGTTCTGACTTTTCTGAGATGTCAATCTGTCTGAAGGGACCACATTTGTAACAAGGGACTGATGACCTTGCTGTTTGGTCCCTTCAACCCCAATCAACCAATCCTTTTGTGACCTTATACTCTCTATCATCTGACCCACACCAGAACTATGTCAATAAATAAATGAAGGTGACATAGTATTCCGATTCTAGTTCATGCTAAGATTATTGTGGTTTTCCTGATGTGATTAAAACAACTGCCAGGATGGTTGACAGTTGATTGATTTCCTCATCCAATATTAACTTGCGTACATTTCTAATGATTGCTTTGTCGATGGAGTATTAAATATTACTGGTTCTCAATGCATTTTACTTTTTTCCTCTGTATGATACTTCACTGTAGAATGCAGTCTTAATGCCCATCGCAGTTTCAATGCACTGCAGATTTTCCCAGCATCTATTAATTCTGTTGTTATATTTATCTGTGTTTATGGCTTCACAAGCAATAGTTTTGCTGTCTCATGTGTGTTCTTTCTTTTTGAGCATCTCATTTCTCTCTTGAGAAGTTTGTGAAGAAAAGTCAGAACTGCTGAAAGTAAAAGGCATATTTTATTTTCTCAACTCAATCCTGTCTGATTTATGATGAAAATGATTACATGTAGGCCTACTGTATCCTTTCATTTTTCTTAATTTTATCTTTCTTCATCATTAACATAAAAAATTCCTGCAAATAGTCTGTAGCCATCATTTTTACTCCCATGATTCACCAAATAATACAATGTAGATGTGTAAGCAAAGACTTGCTCTCTTTGCAGAAATTATGCAGCACACTGAAGCCTTCCCGTAACTGGGGCCCTGCAGACACACTTTACCGACACCAGTGGCTGAGATGGCGTGAATGGAGCAGCAAACCTGGACAGCCAAAGGACTTCTCATTAAAGCGCCAGGGTACCAAGGACTATACACATTCTGTTGTCCGAAATGGTTCATCATTACATGTTCGTCCTGTACAAAGGCCATCAATGAATGGAGAGAGGACAGTCATGCGCGAACCATATAAATTGGAAACCAATGGACAAGAACATGTGTGCTGGCGAGGTACAGCTAGTAGTAATGCAACTTGAGTGTTATAGTTGTGATATACATTCACAACCAAGTAAAGTCTGTGATACTAGTTCCTTATCAGATCAACATACTGTGTATCAAGCAGTATGTCACATTTGAGACATTCACAAGGTGTGAATTTATACTTCCGATCATTGAAATATGTTATCCAAAATTCAACTGGATGAAAGCCAGGTGTGCTAAGGAGAAGAAAGATTAATTACATAATTAATTAATCTCATAACATACCAATGCTCAATCATTATAAACTATATTCTCCGTTTATTCCAATCAAAGACTATTTATATAATTCTGTTGGACTGGGTACTGATGTGGCAATTCTTATGGACATTTTTGAACCAGTTAAATGAAGATGATTAAGACATGCAGTTTTATGCAAGTCTATACTAGATTCATCGCTTGTCACTGATACGAATGGCAACTATTGTACTTTATGTAAATTGAGTTTTGTGTAAAAAGTTACTCATATTATTCATCAGATTTAAATATCTAGTCACAACTGTTCTGCATGGAAAACATACTTATATAAGTTCATCACTACAGCTGAAAATTTGTCTATTTGATGGCAAAAAAATGTAAAAGTGGACTTAAATATCACAGCCACAAAATGAGAACGATTAATAGTTATAACTTGTGTAACTATACTTGTAAGCAATAGCACTGATGCAACATGGCAAAGAATGTAAGACTTCTATGCTCTCCTGTTTCCTTTTTTGTATTAAACTACTGCAAATTATTTTTAGTTACAAGGATGCACAGGAAAAGTATTCATATATGTGAATTAACAGAAGAAATGTGGTGGTGCATTCTGAAACATGTTTTGTGTGTTAATGAAATATGCAAGCAATATGTTAAAGCTATCTGAAACAGCAGTGTAGAAGACTTAACATGTTTCTCTTTTGTTAAATTGCTCTTAAGAAAAAGCAATAATTAATTAGTAATTTTGTGCAGCTGCTATTCATTAACACTTGTACAAATCTCGAAGTGTTATTAGGAAAGTGTCCTAAGGAAAGTGAGACAATAAGGAGGTATAATAGTAATGTGATTCCAGAAAATGTTACACATATAGCCTTACTGTAAAGACATGTAAATAGTTCCAAGCTGGAAAACAGAACCAAGAAATGTTAAGTGTGAGGAGTGAATATTAATCAGTGTGAACGCATACAGCTTTTGGTCTTTGTGATATTAAACTGTGATATCGACAGATAGCTGTAGAAAATTGTGTAGCACAGTGAACTTTGTAAGATATGAAAGTGCGTATTTATAAATAATTTATATAAAATTGATTGTTTCTTTTTTACTGCATCAAATTGCTAGATGGAAGACACTAATAAACCATACCTTAAGTTGGGAAATCCCATTCTATCAGTTAGTGATTACTTTAATAGTAACTGGATAAAAACCTGTTTTTACGTCAAGCCTAAGTGCTATCTTGAAAATGTAACAGTGGAGAATCAAGGAAGAAATAATTGCAATATTACGAAAAGGATAAATTGCTACTGACTATATAGAGGAGTCAACATCTCTATATGGTGAGTAGCAATCAATCCTTTTCATAATATTATCTTTAAATGTAGTATTGGTGCTTTCAGAGTTTGCAGATAGCATTTACTGCATTACATGCAAATGAGTTACAAATTTTAATATAATGATGCAATAACATGGTTCATAACAGGTAAGACCATGATAGAAAAGCTTCATGAATAGTTTTGGGCTTTGTTAACAAGACATTAAAAATGCACACACAGAAAGCAAGGAAAAATGATAACTTCCAATGGTATATTTGTAAAAAAAGAAAGTCATTTATTGCAATCTTACAAAAATGTCTTAGAATGACAATTACAACTTTGCTAATGGCAAATAATTATCAAGTAAAATAATCTGTATTATAATAACTTCGCCTTCAATGATCCAATTGTCAGTAGCATATAAATCCCTAACAGTCATTACATTTCTGAATGAATAACTTCATTCAAAGATTTCACCATGGATGAGGACCCAGTCTTCACCAAAATGTTCTTGTATTACAACTAGCTTAGTGCCCGCTACTTTGCTCAAATAAACTGTATGGTCTGCACAGATTTTTGTTTTTCTTTAATCAAATTTTTATGTTGTTCACGAATTGCAACACCTTCTAAACTTTACATGCTAATTAAGGCCATAGAAGCATGGTCTTCTCCAAATGTTTTTCTGATCAAAAACCGAGTCTGGTAGTTCTTCTGGTGATATTTCCATAGAAATTTACATCCCCTGCACATATTTCTTTATACCTAACCAAGAAGTGAAATAACAATTTTAATAGATTTGGCTTTTTACTAAAACAAAATATTTTCTTAAAAAATTTTCATCATCCTATTTCTCCTCCTCTGGGGTTGAATTTCTAAACACACTGAAGTATGTACTTCTTTATTTGGAACCAAGAAGTCAAATATCAATTTTCATAGATGTAACTTTAAAAATACTTTAGTAGTTGTGGCATTTACGCCACATCCCTGCCCAATATTATTTCATTTTTTGCTATGTTTTAATACACAGTAGAGGAAGAGGTTATGGAAGATAGGATCACAAAGCAGACTCATCAAATGACACGTCAGATGGTCACATAGCCTGAGAATGACTGGGCGAGCAAGAACCACATGGTATTGGAACAAAGAGGCAGTGGGGATTCACCTATAATTGTGGGCACCAAGTAGCGAATCTTTTATTATTTATATTTACTATTGAAATATTAACATACCTCTCCAACCACGCTGATGACATTACTTGAACAGAGTTATTGTTAATAATTACAGTATCACTCAGCTCATTGGGAAATGATAATTGCAAATTTTAGTTACCGTCAGAGGAAAGGATGGACTAATCACAAGTGCACCTTGAGAGGGTAGGCACCAAACTTCTAAGATAGCTCATGACCAGTCTACGAGCATTTTCAGAGGAGGGAATATGTGAATATATGTGAATTTGTGTGTAAAATGTGATCTCGCATTAAGACTAAATAATTTGTTAGAGCTGCCTTGGATGATATTCTTGTGCCAGCTTGTGTTAATCTCATGTGAATTCTAAGGTCCAGTGCAGATTTTTATTGTATCTTTTGTGGTGCTCTAGGAATGATTATCAACTGCAAACTTTCCCATAAATAATGATACACTGGCTCTCTCTCTCTCTCTCTCTCTCTCTCTCTCTCTCTCTCTCTCTCTTTCGCCCCCCACCCCCTTTCTATAAATAGAAATAAAACCAGGGCATCCCAATACTCTGTAATTGCATTTTTAATAGCACTGAATTATTTCTCACTAGCCACTTCATTATACAATGTTTACTGCACCTATGTGACAGTTTGCCACCAACGGAGAAGTAGTCAATCGGGATGACAGCTACATCTATAAAAGATGAGAGGCAAGCAAGTTGCTTCCAATTATGATAGGGGTAGTGATTGTGGACATTATGTACTGAAATCCACCATGTCTGTTAATCCTGGCACATCTTTACATGGGAAGTGTTATATTCAGGAATCCACTGTGTATTATATGAGGGTAACAATTTGCATCTTTTGGGCATCCTCATGAATACTTTACAAGTTCTCTAATGATGTATTTTCAAAAACAACTGTCACCCACTATTTCACCCCCATAGGGGTTACACTTTCAAAAATGCTGAAACATATATTTCTTTCTGACCAAGAAACCAAATACCAATTTTGTTGGTCTAGCCTCAAAAGTGACATATTTTTAAAGTCCTTCCATTGCCTGTTTCACCCACTTGGCGATCGAATTAAAAAAAATCCCTTCTTAAATAACACCTATAGAATAAGATCAACACCACCTGCAAATTTATATTCATAGTTGTTTGGGCTAGGCGATGATGAGTTGGTGAATGAATCAGTCAGGACATTGCCTTTTATATATGAGACTAGCTTAACGCCTGCTGCTTTGCTTGCATTGTCTGTCTGGCCTGCACAATTTTTTCTTTTTGTTGTTCGCAAACTGCAACCGCTTCTAAATTTTATATGCTGATTAAGGTCTTAGAAACATGATCTTTTTTGAATGTACTTCTGACTAAAAAAGCAATTCTGGTAGCTGGAGGCCAAGGTTTTCGTTAATCATGTATTTTGTGCTCTTATAGCGATATTTCCATAGGAATTTTTTTTACTTTTGACTGAGAAACCAAATACCAATTTTTGTAGTTCAATCCTCAAAATTGTTGTAATAGTGAGATATTTTCAAAAATCCTATCAACCCCTATTTCACCCCCTAGGAGTGGAGTTTCGAATAATCTCTTCTTATACGATCCCTAACGTATAAGATCCACACCCAATAGCAACAATGCATTGACCCACTGTCTTACTAGTTATAACAGCATTAGTTTTAAATATGTGACTTCTACACACACCCTGAGTACTGTGAAGCAGATTTACTTTTGATAATCTTGTCTCTTAATTTAAGAGGGAAATCTCTATATGGATAACAGCTTCCCATATTTCTTGTTGACAGTTATCTGGTATTGGGCATCATTCCTAAACAACACATGTTTTTATCTGAAGTGCTCTTTACTGGAAGTGAATGCCTCGCCCCACCAGTATATAGGGTTAACCGGAAAGCCACCAAAAAAATTTCGGACATTGTTTGTAATTATTCCATTAAAGGGATTGTGCAAATATTGATTAGCATGATCATCACAGTGTGTACAGTGATGCACCACAAACTCTGCCACATTCTCAAGAACCCAAAATGAAAATGTTAAGATTTTTTGTTTGCCAGAGTACCTATTGTGTCAGTGTTGTTGTTGTTGTTGTTAAGTGCTGGTCAAATATTGTCTCTGCTATAATTAATTTATTCCGTAATTCTGATCAAAAAGTAGATTCTTAAAGATCCACTCTGGTCTTTAGAACATCGTAGTAAGACATACTTTAATTAGACACAAAAAACACTATTTTGTATATACACATTTCATGTATCGGTGGATTTTTTTTTTTTTTTTAATTATTCAAGAGCGATAATAGACATTATCATATGGTGAGAATAGATATACATTGTTTGTAGTCTAGGGAAACACTTTTTGAAAGACCTTTGATGTCCAGCAACATGTACATTGCATATTTTCATATTACGAAGGTATAAATTTGAATTCCACCAAACACTGAATGCCACTTTCTGAAGCATTGAAATCGAGATTGCGATGTGCTTTTGTAAACCAGTCACAGCTCATGTCACGTGATCTCACAAGCTGATGACAGCATAGGACACGTGATGTAGTCAGCCTATAGCAAGATCACTCTTAAGTGGTGCGAACATACAAAGAAGAAAAGTTAATGGTTTAAATTAATATACATGGCATTCTTATATAATATTGGTCTTGAAGATAATAAGCTGGAAGAGGAGCTAAACTTCTACATATAACGTTGATCATTTTTGCGTATGTTACACTTTAAGATACATCACATAAATGTGTCGGTATAATATTTAATAACGACGTAAATGTCTCATCCTCTGGGCTCGAAATTCTTCTAAATGGTCATCCTCAGAGAGTTGATTTTTAAATGAGTCAAACGCTTTGTGATTTAAGAAATTCATCGTACGTTCTCGCCCATAGTTCATCTTGCATAAAATGAAATCTACTTTGAATGTAACGCTTTTCAAACCACCATTCACAATATTTTCCGCGACCCATTAGAAATAGGTTCGTTTGAGCTGTTGCAAGAGAGCACCAGATAATAAAAGCCAAATCTCTTTAGCAAACCGGCAAAAATAACTTCATTGTTCTGTAAGGGATTAATGATTGACTGTCAGAAAGGTGGAAATAAAATCTGAAACTAATAACTTATTTTTGGCTTCCGTAATTATGCGAATGTATTTTAATTCATTTGATAGCTCCCGGCCACAAAAATCCGTTTTGTTATCATTTAACGTGAGAGCAATAAACGAAGAGAAAACAACAAAATTACAGAACGTAAACACAGGTCACGTGGAGACGATCCACCTCCCCACCACAGCTCAGACTGCTCTGTGCATCAGTCCCAGATTTACTATATTCCCGAATTGGGGCAATACTAAGTAGTGACGCCCAGCCACTCTTCTGTAACCAGAAGCGGGAGAAGGTACTGCTCATACGCGACTCAACTAAGCATGCGCAAGAGCCCACTAGCGTATTGGTTCTTAGCAGTCAAAATCACAAAAATTTAACTGAAAACTAAAACAACAAAAAATTCCCAGAATTCTAAACAATTCCCTGCTTTCTCCCGGATGAAAAAATTCCCGGATGTCCCGGGTTGTATACACCCTGTAGTATCTCTTGCATTCTGTTGGTGTAACAATAAGATATACACATAAAGTTTTTGTTTTGTTTTTATAAGTATTTGTGCCCTTTCATCATGGCAAACGAAAGAGATGATACGATTATTTACGATGAATGTGTGGACATCTTGTCTGATGTTCTGGACAACTTGTCCAAAAGACATTGGATATCAAAAAAAAAAGAGGGTGAAGCAGAAGTGTCTAGGAAGATAGTGAAATACGTCCAAGAAGAATTCGGCGAATGCTACTGTTGCCAACTAATTTAGATGAATCAGATGAAGAAGACAGGGCACAGTGGTCAGACTTTGATTTACAGAGGACCAATAATAAATTTGAAGGATCTCCGGGTCCAAACATACTTCCCAAAGATACACAGAGCGTGAAAGATATCGTTGAACTACATACTGGGAACGATCTATTTGAATATATTAGCAACTAAACCAACAAGTACTACAGTCAAAATTGCAATAGAAGAAAGCTGGATTGAAAAAAATGACAAATTTGTCTACGTTACGGGACCCGAACTTGGAAAATGTTTCAGGCTTGCTATCCTTATGGGGGGGGGGAAGCAAGGATCGATGATTATTGTTCAACAAATCCGTTGATAGACACACCGATATTTCACAAAACGGTGTCCCGCAATTGGTTCAGACAAATATTATAGACAAATATTATCATTTTTACATTTTTCTGATAACAAAAATAAACCAGATAACGCCAGCCATATTTTCAAAGTGCAATTCGTAATTGATTGTTTTTCCAAAAAGTTTAAATAAAGAAATATTTGAAACAAATTTTGTATTTATTTACATATGTATATCTTCGAAATTCCACAAAAGTAGGGGAACAGGGTTGAGAACTCATGAGAACTAACGATGAGATTAGTAACAGTTAGTGATTTATAATCTCCTGATAATGTCAAGAATGGCTGGCGACAAGCCAAATAATCCGAATTAGCGCTGCCGGCGCCAGGCGAATCAATTTGTACAAGACGCTTGG
Organism: Schistocerca nitens; assembly: GCF_023898315.1. NCBI lineage: Eukaryota > Metazoa > Arthropoda > Insecta > Orthoptera > Acrididae > Schistocerca > Schistocerca nitens. The sequence continues at coordinate 437,023,619 of NC_064618.1, forward strand.
ACGGCAAAGTGTTAATACCCTTGTTTCCTAAACAGGACTCGCTTGAGTTTACACCACTAATAATTCTTATTACACATTTCTGGACCTGGAAAATTTAAGCTTGGGTTGAATTGCCCCACAAAATAATCACAAATGACACTAAGGAATGAAAGTACAGTACACCACACCAGATTTTTCTTTTTTATATCCTATGTCTGAATGTTCGCACTGCAAATAGTTTGTTGAAGCCCTTTATTAGTTCTGTAGTGTGCTCCTCCCAGTTGAATTTATCAAGCTGTAATTCCAAGAATATAACACAGTCCACTTCTGATTGTCATTATATTTTAGGCATATACTGATGGGAAACCTCTTAAAAGTTCTGAACTACATGTAGTGTAACCCCCCCCCCCCCCTTTGTAGTTTAGTGACGGAGAACTGGATAGGAACCAATTATTAATGCTCATGAAAATTTAATTATCAATCTTACTAAGAATACATTTGATTCACTATTTATTGCAATGTTTACATCAACTGCAAACAAAACAAACTCCGCCTCTGGTAATGTAACTGGTGGTAGGCAATATACAAAAGAAAAGATAAAGGCACTAAGATGGAACCTTGGGGCTCACCACATGTAATTAGATCTCAGGTGGATGATACCTGACAGCTTAACACATCTTTCCTAATAGCACCTTTTGTGTATTATCATCCTGGATACTAATCCTTTGCTCCTTAAAGAGAATTATTGTGTGGTATGGTGTTTATTGTGTTGGCTCATGGTGAGCTGTATTAGAGCCTGCATTCTGCAAATGATTTAAATTCATTAATTGATACTCACTATGTAGAAACTACAAACATCAGCCATTAGCAAAGCAACTGAGCACTCACTGCACTATGTGTGATGGTGGTGGTGCTGCCTTTGTCAAAAATAACACACACACACACACACACACACACACACACACACACACACACACACACACACACATGCGACCAGTGTCTCTGGCAGCTGAGGCCAGATATTGTTACATTCCATCCTGAATTTTCAGTTGTTTAGTAACAGTATAAACTTGCTAAAACAGAAACATTTGAAGACCCAGGTGAGCATCAATTGGAGTCTTATAAACTAACTTCTTCATATGGCCCAAGTAGTGGTTATCTTTTGGTATCACGTCCATTCAATTCTACGGCCTTATGCAACCTCAGAGGAGAGTGTGCTCAATCACTTCCTCACCATTGCTGTAGTGCTTTTCGTGGAGTCCATCTTTGGTGGATAAAGTAGATGGAAATCAGAAAGTGCAAAATCCAGGCTGCAAGTAATGAAATGTTGTGTCAATTTTTGACAACAACTTTTAAATGTTATCATTTGGTGATAAGATACAGTGCAGTAAACCTTGTGTAGTTGTCTCTAACTGAAAGCAGAATATATATACAGGGTGGAGAAAAATCGTCATGAAATTTTAACACTGGATAGCTGATGCCAGTAGGAACCAAAATAACTAATGTTGTGTAGGTCAACGCACAATTTTTAAACTACGGAAACTTGGCACCATGTGCTCTGACTGGCCGGGGGATTGCCCTGTTGTTGGATGCTCTGGACAATGCTTGACCGCAAATGCTTTGCCTGTCGGAGATCACGATGTATCTGAGGTGGCCCACACGCTTGTTGGTGGTGTACCAGCCTTCCACTCTGGGGGCGAATCCACCAGGGTCTCTACACATCCATTGTAGTTTCATTATAAGATGTACTGGGAACAAATCCATCAACAGCTGTTAGTTTGCGTACAGAAAGGCTTTTACAAATTGTATCAGCCCTGGAAGGGCCTTTTTCTGTAGCCAGAACATTGTTTACTTAAAGCAGGTGCTCGAACTGGCGCCCCTCTGACGTGACACAAGCTTGGTAACGTCAAACGGTGTTTTCCCCGAACTCTTTCAAACATTCCTTGCATTACATATGATGGTAGTATCTGTTCCCGAAAGAAAAGTTACCGTGGATGACCATGCAGCTTTGCTAGAAATGAAATGATAATTAAATGGACGCCCTAGCTGCAAACAGGCGTTGATGTACTTCATTGGGGACATGTTGAAAATGTTCTATCAAAGCTGCATGGTCATCCATGGTAACTGTTCTTTTGAGAACAGATACTACTGTCTATATAGTTAAAATATGGCTTCCCGGCCATTGACCTTGTGCGAACGCACACGCTATGCCTGAACTCGTATGGGACTTGGTAGATTAATCTGCCACGAGTAATGAGTATGATGGGCAAACATCTATTAGGCGCACTACGAATGTAGTGGTATGGGCATGTTGGGAATGTGAATATCACAGCGAGCGTGCAAGGGATAAGTCCCTGCAGACGCACTATCCTCTGTGCCCACAGTGGCTCAGATGGATAGAGCGTCTGCAATGTAAGCAGGAGATCCCGGGTTCGAGTCCCGGTCGGGGCACACATTTTCAACATGTCCCCAATGAAGTACATCAACGCCTGTTTGCAGCTAGGGTGTCCATTTAATTATCATTTCATTCCTCGCATTGCCCTGATGTGATTGACGGCATGTTGAATGCGATCCATTAATTCCTCATTGTTTCTAGGTGGTTCGTGTCCAGATGGATGGACTAGAACCTTGAAGAATCCCTACAGGAAAAAGTCCCGTGGCATGAGGTCGGTTGATTGTGGGGGACATGTCCCATGAGCACTTCTGCCAATTACCTGGCCATTGAAGAGTTTATTTAAATATCCGTGCACAGCACAACTGTCATGTGCGGGCGCCCCATCTTGCTGCAATCACATGCGTAGCCGTATGTCCATGGGAACATCTTCCAGCAGGCCGGGTAGAGTTTCTTGAAAAAAGTGAAGGTAATTTGCCCTCGTAAATTAAGGACCTGCCCAAATGTTGAGTGAAAATCGTTCCTGGTTTCCGTGGACGTATGTGACGTAATGATTTCCCCTTGTCTAGTAATGAACGTTTTGAGTGTTGTAAAGGCCATCCCGATGGAAGGTGCACTTGTTGGTATATAACACAACAGTGGGGAAGCCGTCGTGCAACATGTCACAGAAACCACCGGCAAAACCATAGCCTTGTTCACAGTCCGCCACAGGATTTAGGTCATGGCCAGGGTGGAAACTAAATCAGGGTGTATACGCGGACAAGGAGAAAAAATTCCCGGAGTTTTCCCGGATCTCCTGGTTAAAAATTGATTTTGTTCCGGGTGAAAATACGCTTTTGCCATGTTAAGTGACAGTATACTTTCCCTCGTAACTGTAAAACTTATTCTTTGATAGGATATGGTTTTATACAGCAGCGTAGAATTTCCCGGCACTTTAGAAAACGATACTCAGGGGGAGAAAACACGTTTTGGAAAGATGTTTGGTGTGCACCAACATGTACGCTGCATAACAGTTTAAATTAATATACATAGTGTTGCTACAAGAAAAGCAAAGCTTTCGCATATAACATTTGTCTCGAAGATTAATAAGCTACAAGAGAAGCTAAGCTTTCACTTATAATGTTGATCTGTTTAGCACATGTTACACTTTAAGATACATCACACAAATACGCCAGCAAAATTTTTAATACCGACATGTGTCTCTGATCTTCTGGGCTCAAAATTATTCTAAATGGCTCGTCATCAAAGAGTTGATGTTTAAAAGAGACCAAACACTCTGTGGTTTAAGAAATCCAGCATACATTCTCGCACATAGTTCATCTTGCGTAAAAGGAAATTTACTTTGAAAATAACGCTTTCCAAACAACAATTTGCAATATTTTTCCATGACCTGTTAGAAATAGACTCATTTCAGCAGTTGCCAGAGAGCGCCAGATAAGAGACGTCACCGCGCTTGTGCAGCTACGGTGATGTAGGAAGCCTGTATGTTCTTGCGTGTGAAATAGTAAAAGATCTTACATTATCTCATAAAAGAAACAAGACATTAGAGGATACTCCAAGAGCGTCAGCATTTCGTGAACCATACTAAAATGCATAGGTTTGCCTTACAGTGCACATTCTTATGTCCAGATTCTCAATGACGTAGGCCTCAACCAGATATGAAGCTTTTCAGTGTGGTTTTCAGGACGTAAATTTTCTTGGAGTACCAGTACTGTATTATCTCATGTTTGGTTCTTTATTAAGGCATAATGCCATACGTGCTAGAAGATGAAAACGTGCACCTGAAATGCAGCGAACAGTTGAAACTAGCCAATAGTGTGGAATAAATTGACTGCCTCAGTAGGAAAGCTTAATAAAATCCAAATTTATTTATCAAACCAACAAAAATAACTTCATTGTTCTGCAAGGTAATTAATGCTTGACTGTCAGAAAGGCGAAAATAAAATAAAATCTGAAACTAGTAACACAGTTTACCCTTCTGTAATTATGTGAACGTATTTTAATTCACTTGATAGCTCCCAGCCACAGAAATCCGTCTTGTTTTCATTTGACGTGAGAGCAGTAAACGAAGAGGAAACAGAAAAATCACTAAATGTAAAAACGGGTCATGTGGATACTACCCCCCCCCCCAACTATAACCCAGACTGCTCTGCACAAAAGAACATCAAAAATTAAAAAAAAGACTTTTCAAAAATAAGTTCATTTTGTAGCGCACATCTTTCTGAAGAGTCTGATACATAAAAGATATATCTTCGAGGAAATGCAAGACACCTTATTTGGTCTTCAAACTATTTCAGGACAGTGGAAATTAATAGTCCTGTAGCGCCTCTCCTACTCCCAGTCGGCCGGTCTGACATCCTGCCCCCTCCCCCCCCCCCCCCTTTTTTTTTCTTTTTGAAAAAACCTCTTGCAATTAACACTGGATAGGATTATTTGTAACCAGGAGAACAAGAACTCTTCAGTAAAACTGGACTCTTTTTTGCCTATTAGCTAATAACTTGCTCTTCTGTGTGACATAAAATTAAATATAGGACACACAAAACCAGTAAAGACAAGAGACAGGCAAGACAGTACATATTTCTTCAGTCCTTAGGTCCTAGCGATTTTTCTCTCTAATCTTGCTACAACCTTACATGGTGTGCTTTCCTTTCTGCGAAAGGACTATTACCTTATCAAAGTTCGTCAAACGTTTTGCTACATGAAAAATAGAAATTTTGTTGTCTAATACAGAAAAAGCTGTTAATACAAATAGTACCCAAGACTGGTGTGGTTTTTCGATCTGATTACGTCTATTTTGTCACTGTATGCTGGAGAAAACAAAATAGGCCTTTCTAATATTTCAGCAATTGTAACACACACACACACCAAATAAGTGAGAATGTTTTGGCAATAATGATAATTTTTATAATACGTCAGAATATAATTCATGAAGTACCAAAACGAAATACCTATTTGGCCTACTACAAGCAAAAACCTTTACGTTAGGAAATAGTTTCACATTTCATTCATACTCTCCAGTTCCTCATGCACGAGACCGAAAAGTAGTAGAACGAAATTTTTGTATAAATTTGGAATCGTCATATTCTTCCATAATTTGTGTGATGTCCCTGTTTCTTCTCCTTCCTCATTCTAACAAACAGTCTTGTCATCACTAATTCTGTAACTATTCCTACCATTGTCAAAACTCATTCTCCGCTTAACTTCACTAACCCTGCCACAATCACCAGTTTAGTTCTCCAGCGAGCGATTCAAGGCGCTACAGTCTGGAACCGCGCGACCGCTACGCTCACAGGTTCGAATCCTGCCTTGGGCATGGATGTGTGTGATGTCCTTAGGTTATTTAGGTTTAAGTAGTTCTAAGTTCTAGGGGACTGATGACCTCAGAAGTTAAGTCCCATAGTACTCAGATCCATTTGAGCCATTTGATTATTCTCCAGTTAGGCGTTATTACGTGTTCGTACAATGAGTTTTCTGCACTGCTCCCAGAATGGAACCTAAGCGGCTGCTAGCTGGGGGACTACAACTGGCCCTGTCTCATGTAGTGATCTGACCAAAAACTTTCTGTCAAAATTTCACTTTCTTGGATACACCGAGAAGATAGTACATAATCTTTCTTACCTGTTAGTCATTTATTTCCACTCTGGTAGTCTGAATCTATGGATTTGCATAGTAATTATAACAACGCTGAACATTCGCAAATCGAATCAACCACATAAACAAGCACCAGTTGGCATTCACCGGTTCGGCTTTATTCCACTCAGCTCGTATAGCCCCGTCCCGTTTTGTCTACAGGAAAGTTTATTTCTAGACGTGACGAGGATTCCCCTGGCAGAGACATCACGTACACTATGCACACATTCAAAAATCAACTTACAATGTGTTCAAAAACCAGCAGGGGTGCGTTTCAAAATCATATGAATAATCGATAGACCGACGTGCGCTGGATGCTAGGTGCTTTGTGAAACAAGGTTTTTTTTTTTCCTCAAGAATATGAATTTGCCCCCTCCCCCCCGAAAACCGAGCGAGGTGGCGCAGTGGTAAGACACTGGACTCGCATTCGGGAGGACGACGGTTCAATCCCGCGTCCGGCCATCCTGATTTAGGTTTTCCGTGATTTCCCTAAATCACTCCAGGCAAATGCCGGGATGGTTCCCCTGAAAGGGCACGGCCGACTTCCTTCCCCATCCTTCCCTAATCCGATGAGACCGATGACCACGCTGTCTGGTCTCCTTCCCGAAAACCAACCAACCAACCCCCCCGAAATTGCCGCCCGGTTCAGATACCACGGTTTGCCCTCACTCCCCACTAGATCCGGGCCTGCTGCACACGTGTGAATCTGGCAGCTTGGGCACGTCAGTAATATTTTTTGGGTATCATGTGGCTGGTTGCTACTACTACTGCTTACACAGCCAACAGCCACATTTCTGTAGCCAGAAGCGGGAGAAGGTACTACTCATACACGACTCAACTGCACGTGTGCATGAGCCCGCTCGTAACTGATTAAATGAGTCTAATGTAAAAAATTGTGACGTCACGCTCATCGAAGGCAGTTTGTTGTTATGAAGCATTGCATAGTCTTCTGAAAGCCTTTGACACATTTTGCTGTTGGCAGACGTTGTACGAGCACGGTGTTATTTTATATGGTGCATTTCATTTGCAATTTAAGTTTTATTTTTTCCTCTCGTTTATGTTTTAAAGCTGCAGTATTATTCTGCAGTAGCGGGATACAGTAATATCCTTTGTCAGAGTAACTGTTCTTACCAGTCAAAATTACAAAAATTTAACTGAAAACTAACACAATGAAAAATTCCCAGAATTCTAAAAAATTTCCGGATTTTTCCCGGTTTTCTCTCGGATGAAAAAATTCCCAGGTTTTTCCCAGATCTCCCGGTTGTCCCAGATCATATACACCCTGTAAATGGATGATGCTGGTTGTCATCCCTCAAAACCTCCCAGACTAATCAATGAGAGACCCCCATATTGTGTCCAACCGCTCGAGTACTTGTCGTAACTGCTTCTTCAAAGCGCTCGAGAACAGTCTCTGCAAATGCAGCATTCTGTTATGTTCGAGGTCTTCCAGCGTCACCATGATATCCCGCTAATGAGCCTGTTTTGCCAAGTCGCCCGTGAATTGCTGTAAAAGTTTGCAGGTGTGGGTGGCATCTTGCTGGGTACGATTCCTCATACAACCATCAAGCTTCATGCACATTACCGTCAGCTAGTCCATAAACAAAAACCACATCTCATTGTTCTTCACACGAATACTGTGCCACCATGCTTACTGTCCGACTAAATCACAGGTGGTTTGTGTGTGTGTGTGTGAGCGCGCGCGCGCGCGCGTCACAGGGAAATCCCACAGCTAATTGGAGCACGTAGTGCCAAGTTTCTGTAGTTTAAAAATGGTGCATTGTCGACCTACACAACATTAGTAATTTGGTTCCAACTGACATCAGCTATCGAGGGTTAAAATTTCGTCACACAATTTTTCTCCACCCTGCATAAAGCACCCAGTTTTGGTATAAATCAATATATCACCGGGAGCATCCTATATGCAATGTCCTATGAGCATGTGGTTTGGGTAGACAGGTTGCCTGGTGCATGTCTTTTCAATTGACGCCACTTCGGCAACTACCTTGTCGAATATGAAAATAATGACATAAAGGAAAACGTTTTCTAACATAATAAACTAGGATGAATGGAATGAATCTTATAAACAGTCGTGGCCTCACTTGGAAGCACACAGAACTGTCCATTCTTTCATAACAGGTGTCACCACACCTCCTTACGGATTACATTTAGTGTTACTGGTAATACGTCCTTGATTCCATAGTGTTCAAAGTGCGTCAAAAGATAATCAAGTGAAGATGGATCCCAGCTGAGGAAAGAGTTCTGACAATCCCTGTGTCCAAACAACATGGAGATATGGGCTCATATCTCTTCTGTGATGGATTTCCTTACATATAATGAGTTTCCATAAAGGAGTCTGTGAAACAGACTGGTACATATATGGCTGGTTAGTGATTGAAGGAATGTCAATATCTCATCCCACATGCAGTAATTATCAAATGGTAATGCTACTCACACGTAGAATCCACTGCAACTGTGGTACAACAATCTATTGATCAGTGAATGTCCAACCTCACTCTACATCAATCAACTTCTTTTTAGCAGTTTGTTGTGTCTTGTTGGAGATACAAGTGACAGTGACAGTGGAGGCCGCTGAATATCTGTGCAATCAAAATCAAATTCCTCTGGGGGGAAGGGGGAAAAATCAACAGTAGTAATGTTCTTGTTGTTGTCTTTAGTCCTGAGAATGGTTTGATGCAGTTCTCCATGCTACTCTATCCTGTGCAAGCTTCTTCATCTCCCAGTACTTACTGCAACCAACATCCTTCTGAATCTGCTTAGTGTATTCATCTCTTGGTCTCCCTCTACGATTTTTACCCTCCACGCTGCCCTCCAATGCTAATTTGTGATCCCTTGATGCCTCAGAACATGTCCTACCAACTGGTCCCTTCTACTTGTCAAGTTGTGCCACAAACTCCTCTTCTCCCCAATTCTATTCAATACCTCCTCATTAGTTATGTGATCTACCCATCTAATCTTCAGCATTCTTCTGTAGCACCACATTTCGAAAGCTTCTATTCTCTTCTTGTCCATGTTTCACTTCCATACATGGCTACACTCCATACAAATACTTTCAGAAACGACTTCCTGACACTTAAATCTATACTCGATGTTAACAAATTTCTCTTCTTCAGAAACACTTTCCTTGCCATTGCCAGTCTACATTTTATATCCTCTCTACTTCGACCATCATCAGTTATTTTGCTCCCCAAATAGCAAAACTCCTTTACTACTTTAAGTGTCTCATTTCCTAATCTAATTCCCTCAGCATCACCCGACTTAATTCGACTACATTCCATTATCCTCGTTTTGCTTTTGTTGATGTTCATCTTATATCCTCCTTTCAAGACACTGTCCATTCCGTTCAACTGCTCTTCCAAGTCCTTTGCTGTCTGACAGAATTACAATGTCATCGGCGAACCTCAAAGTTTCTCCATGGACTTTAATACCTACTCCGAATTTTTCTTTTGTTTCCTTTACTGCTTGCTTAATATACAGATTGAATAACATCGGGGACAGGCTACAAGCCTGTCTCACTCCCTTCCCAACCACTGCTTCCCTTTCATGCCCCTTGACTCTTATAACTGCCATCTGGTTTCTGTACAAATTGTAAATAGCCTTTCGCTCCCTGTATTTTAGCACTGCCACCTTTAGAATTTGAAAGAGAGTATTCCAGTCAACATTGTCAAAAGCTTTCTCTAAGTCTACAAATGCTAGAAATGTAGGTTTGCCTTTCCTTAATCTATTTTCTAAGATAAGTCGTAGGGTCAGTATTGCCTCACGTGTTCCAACATTTCTGCGGAATCCAAACTGATCTTCGCTGAGGTCGGCTTCTACCAGTTTTTCCATTCGTCTGTAAAGAATTCGCGTTAGTATTTTGCAGCTGTGACTTATTGAACTGATAGTTCGGTAATTTTCACATCTGTAAACACCTGCTTTCTTTGGGATTGGAATTATTATATTCTTCTTGAAGTCTGAGGGTACTTCGCCTGTCTCACACATCTTACTCACCAGATGGTAGAGTTTTGTCAGGACTGCCTCTCCCAAGGCCGTCAGTAGTTCTAATGTAATGTTGTCTACTCCCGGGGCCTTGTTTTGACTCAGGTCTTTCAGTGCTCTGTCAGACTCTTCACGCAGTATCATATCTCCCATTTCATCTTCATCTACATCCTCTTCCATTTCCATAATATTGTCCTCAAGTACATTGGCCTTGTATAGACCCTCTATATACTCCTTCCACCTTTCTGCTTTCCCTTCTTTGCTTAGAACTGAGTTTTCATCTGAGCCCTTGATATTCATACAAGTGGCTCTCTCTTCCCCAAAGGTCTCTTTAATTTTCCTGTAGGCAGTATCTATCTTACCCCTAGTGAGATAAGCCTCAACATCCTTACATTTGTCCTCTAGCCATCCCTGCTTAGCCATTTTGCACTTCCTGTCGATTTCATTTTTGAGACGTTTGTATTCCCTTTTGCCTGCTTCATTTACTGTGTTTTTATATTTTCTCCTTTCATCAATTAAATTCAGTATTTCTTCTGTCACCCAAGGATTTCTACTAGCCCTCGTCTTTTTACCTACTTGATCCTCTGCTGCCTTCACCACTTCATCCCTCAAAGCTATCCATTCTTCTTCTACTGTATTTCTTTCCCCCATTCCTGTCAATTGTTCGCTTATGCTCTTCCTGAAACTCTGTACAACCTCTGGTTTAGTCAGTTTATCCAGGCCCTACTCCTTAAATTGCCACCTTTTTGCAGTTTCTTCAGTTTTAATCTACAGTTCATAACCAATAGATTGTGGTCAGAGTCCACATCTGCCCCTGGAAATTTCTTACAATTTAAAACCTGGTTCCTAAATCTCTGTCTTACCATTATATAATCTATCTGATACCTTCTAGTATCTCCAGGATTCTTCCATGTATACAACCTTCTTTTATGATTCTTGAACCAAGTGTTAGCAATGATTAAGTTATGCTCTGTGCAAAATTCTACCAGACGGCTTCCTCTTTCATTTCTCTCCCCTAATCCATATTCACCCACTATGTTTCCTTCTCTCCCTTCTCCTACTCTCGAATTCCAGTCACCCATGACTATTAAATTTTCGTCTCCCTTCACTACCTGAATAATTTCTTTTATCTCATCATACATTTCATCAATTTCTTCATCATCTGCAGAGCTAGTTGGCACATAAACTTGTACTACTGTAGTAGGCATGGGCTTCATATCTATCTTGGCCACAATAATGCGTTCACTATGTTGTTGGTAGTAGCTTACCCGCACTCCTATTTTTTTATTCATTATTAAACCTACTCCTGCATTACCCATATTTGATTTTGTATTTATAACCCTGTATTCACCTGACCAAAAGTCTTGTTCCTCCTGCCACCGAACTTCACTAATTCCCACTATATCTAACTTCAACCTATCCTTTTCCCTTTTTAAATTTTCTAACCTACCTGCCCGATTAAGGGATCTGACATTCCACACTCCGATCTGTAGAACACCAGTTTTCTTTCTCTTGATAACGACGTCCTCTTGTGTAGTCCCCGCCTGGAGATCCGAATGGGGGACTATTTTACCTCCAAAATATTTTACCCAAGAGGACACCATCATCATTTAACCATACAGTAAAGCTGCATGCCCTGGGGAAAAATTACGGCTGTAGTTTCCCCTTGCTTTCAGCGGTTCGCAGTACCAGCACAGCAAGGCCGTTTTGGTTAGTGTTGCAAGGCCAGATCAGTCAATCATCCAGACTGTTGTCCCTGCAACTACTGAAAAGGCTGCTGCCCCTCTTCAGGAACCACAAGTTTGTCTGGTATCTCAACAGATACCCCTCCATCGTGGTTGCACCTACGGTACAGACATCTGTATCGCTGAGGCACGCAAGCCTCCCCACCAATGGGAAGGTCCATGGTTCATGGGGGTTTTTCTATCAAAACATAAAAAGCTTGTTAAACAAGAAAAGTAAGGTTCTCATATCACTGGAGGAAACTGAAAAATCTACAGATATTTTGCACATATGTGCTCTGCATAAAAGTGTATGATCAGGACATCACAGAAATTAAACAGCTGCATCCAGAAGGAACAGTTTGTTTCACATTACTATAGGTATAATATGAGGTAAGGAGAAGGGGGTTATATATAGAAAAAGTGGAATAAAGTCTCAGGCCATAGACCTCAATGAGTATTGTATTCAACAGTTCTTTGATTGCTGTAGTTTAGTAATAGACTTGGAAAGACATAAGATAGCACTTTTAACAGTCTACAAGCCCTCATTAAATGTCATTAAGCACTTAGCGAAAGTACTAATTAGACTTCATAAACTTAACTGGGAAGTGATTGTACGTGATTTCACTCCATCTCTGAATTAGGATACCTAAAATTAATGATGTACAACTTCAGTTTGACCCCCACATTAACATTCCCAACAGCAGTAGAAGAGCACAGTGCAATATCAACCGATGATTTATTTCTATATCAGTCTGTCCTTAATGAAAGAGCGGCGAGCTCCATCATACCTGGTTTACCTGGCCACAATGGTCAGATGGTAGCAATAAAGTAACCCCATCAATCAGATTTAACTGAGAAAGGGAAAGTAAAATCTCATAGTAAAATCTCACAGTAGTAATAGCAATAAAAATAGTCAGACAGCAACTTACATGATCTTCTTTGAACTGTTCACACACAGGCATTCATCCCTTTAATCCAGTCCCCAATTTCCGGCCTGACAATAGCAGACAAAGACATTGTGGACCCTATTGCAATCTCCAACACCCTGGGCCATCATTTACGGAAATTTTGAGCTCTTCTCGCTATCGCCCTGCCTTCCTCCATCGGAAATGAGTGGAGGAGGCTTGGGCGATACCTTTCTCTTCTCCGAATCGTGAGTGCTACAATGCCGTCTTTACTATGAGGGAGCTAGATCACGCTCTCAGTTTATCCTGATCCTCCGCCCCAGGGCCAGATGCCGTCCACATTCAGATGTTGCAGCACCTTTCTCTTGCAGGCAAGCACTTTCTACTTAACATGTACAACTGAATCTGGGCAAAGGGCACATTTATCGGACATTGGCATGAAGCCACTGTCCTACCCATACCTAAACCCGGTAAGGACAAAAACCTTATTTATAGCTACTGCCCCATCTCTCTTACCAGCTGCATTCGCAAGGTGACTGAACATATGATTCATGCTCGGCTGGTATGGTGGCTCAAGTCTCACAATTTACTAACGAATGCACAGTGTGGATTTAGAGTGTGGTGTTCTGGAGTTGACCATCTCATCACTTTGCCCACCCATGTCGTGAATGGTTTTCTCCAGAAATCCCACACTGTGGCCATGTTTTTTGATTTGGAGAAGGCCTACGACACCTGCTGGAGAACAGGTATCCTCCATACTCTTTACACATGGGGCTTCCGTGGCCGCCTGCTCTGTTTCCTTCAGGAATTTTTAGAAGACTGAATTTTCAAGGTGTGTGTGCGCGTTCTGCCTTATCGGACACCTTTATAAAGGAAAATGGTGTGCCTCAGGGTTCTGTCCTGCCATTTGCCTGCCACGTGTGGCCACCCATCCTCTGCCTCTTTCTTCAATGATTCCTTTGATCACCAGTATGTGACATATCCCTCTTCTCAGTTACCTCCTGGAGTCCGCTTTCAGCACTTGCTATGGCAGCTTAACTTCACACTACCTGCAACTTTCCTGGTGGGTGTGAACCCTTCACCACCTTGGATTCGTGAAGCGGCCCATGTTAACCTTGGCCTTCATTCACTTCCTAAGGGCACTACTCCAGCCTTGCTCTATCGCCTTCAGTTTCATGACCTTCGCATGGAACTTCGCGATAGTACCTTTGTATACAGTAATGGCTCTCGGACAGACGGTGGGGTCGGGTGTGCCTTCGTCACTGGCACCTGTGTCTTTTGATATAGGCTTCCAGTGCACTGCTCAGTATTTACAGCTGAGCTCTTGGCCCTGTATCAGACCATGGAGTACATCTGGGGACACAGACTATTCAACTGTTTCCTCTGCTCAGACTCACTCAGCACCCTTCAAAGTCTATGTGCACAGTACACCACCCATCCCTTAGTGTAGCGGGTCCAGGAAAACTGTCATTTGCTCAGTGTTGGTGGAGCCAGTGTAATGTTTATGTGAGTTCCTGGTCATGTTGGTCTGTCAGGAAACAAAGCTGATGCTGCTGCTGGCAACACTGCAGTCCTCGTACCGCAGCCCACTAGTTCCCATATTCCCTCTGGTGATCTCTGTGTTGCCATATGTCAGGAGGTGAGGTCCCTCCATGGGAATAAGCTCTGGCTTGTCCACACCTCTGGAAGGGGGTTAATGACCACCTCTTGGCCCTCCCACCAGGGGTAGGTCATTTTAACTAGGCTGCATATTGGGCACTGCCTTTTTAGCCATCGTCATTTGATAAGTGGCGCTACCCCACCATTTTGTACACATTGCGCTCACGTTTTAACTATCCGCCACTTCCTGACGGACTGCCCATTTTTTAACTATTTATGTTCCCGCTTGGGTTTGCCATCTGAGTTATCGGCCATTTTATCAAATGATGTGCGGTCTATCGACTGAGTTTTACTTTTTCTCCGCCAAAGCAATATGGCGAAGTCATTTAATTTTTAGTTTTAGACCTCTGTATCTGTATGGTGTCTTTTTTAGCCCTTTCTCCACATCCATGTTTTTAGCTGTCTTCTCTTATGTCAATTGGGACTGACGTATAGTCATTTCTTAACTCCTCTCTGTCTTTGTGTTCTATAGTTTTGACTTGTGAACTGGAAACGGTTTTGACTTGGGCGCGTATGACCCCCAGATGTTTTTTGCACCCTAAAGCAAAACAAAACCAAACCTTTTATCCAGAATCAGGCTTCTTCAAACTCATCACACACAGACATTCATCCCTTTAATCCAGAATCAGTCTTTCCTCTATAGTATCCAAAATATCCTGCTCACTCGACAAACATGGGATATCTATGAGAATAATTAGAAGAAATGTTGGAGACTAGTGAGTATGTGTACAAAACTGATAGATATACAATCTTGCAATGTCTGCTGTTATGCATCCACTACTGTTTCTCTCAAAGTAATTCTAAAAAATAAACACAGAGCAGTACCAGCCACCTTCAACTTTTTCTTTCTAGCTACTCAATGCTACTACTATTTGATGAGTTGTCTCCTTTACTTCTAAAGAATTTATATTATACACATTCTATTTAATCACATAAAGTTATATGTACGTAAAGTTCATCACCAGACAACACAAGATACAAAAAATTATACTTTTGTTGAGTTTCAGTTAAAACGGTGACAATGAAAAACACAAAATGTACATCAGATGCAAATCACATGGTAAACAACCACCTATCTGCAAAATACAGGGCTCTCAGTCATTTTAACTTAACAATGAACTGTGTGAACAGTTTACACACACTGAGGCTTCTTCATCAATGTTGTTCCTGATATATTCTTCTGCAGATCATAAAAATTTACTATTGGTGAAATGCTAAATAGTTACTGTCCAACTTGTGTTCCAGGCCTTGCCATTCACCTTTTTTAATACCTGCAACAGATTTCAGTTTTTTAAATCCTCTTATCTAACTGATAAAGTTCACTTATTAACATGATTTAACATTGCAGCAATGTCTCAAAATCATTTAGAAGTTGTGGATTAATTTTTGGTTCACTGGTATCCTAGCATTGCCAAACAATGTTGACAGTTAAAATTGCAAAACTGAGAAGACAGTACACACTAATTGTTAAATTGTTATTAAATGAAGGCCTTCTACATGCTACAATATGCTAACAATTAGCATATCAGTGCAGCCACACAAAGTGGGTAGGGGAACATCATCAACTTCTGTTTATAACAAGGACAAACTTCTACTTGCATGTGTCAGAATCCAATACAGTAGGATTGTGGCTTATCAAGGCTGTGGTGAATATGGGACATTGAGTTAATGCATTCAGAAGGGCCACACAGGTCGGAAAATGTGCTTGCAACAGCGCAAAAATGTCTGGAGCATCTGACATCGTCAGATGGGTAGATCACATAACTAATGAGGAGGTATTGAATATAATTGGGAAGAAGAGAAATTTGTGGCACTACTTGACTAGGAGAAGGGACCGCTTGGTAGGACATATTCTGACGCATCACAGGGTCACCAATTTAGTATTGGAGAGCAGCGTGGAGGGTAAAAATCGTAAAGGGAGACCAAGAGATGAATACACTAAACAGATTCAGAAGGATGTAGGTTTCAGTAGGTACTGGGAGATGAAGAAGCTTGCACAGGATAGAGTAGCATCAAACCAGTCTCTGGACTGAAGACCACAAAAACAACAACAACATCATCATCATTTTCCTCACATAAAATAAACAAATCGTATCAATTTTGTTCATATGGGCCTCTCAACATGGATATGTTGGATATTTCAAGGAAAATTCAGTAGTCATCAATTCAGGCACTGTGTTTATAACACAGTTATTTACTATGCATTGCTCTATTGCACACTGATTTGACAAAACCAACCAGCTAAGGGGTTCATGGGGTGGAAGAGTAAAGACAAACAGTTTACAAGATGAGAGGTGAAAATGATAAATCTTTGTATATTACACAACAAACTAGAACTTCACTTCCTCATTCAACTTGCATATTTTAAAGGTTTACACTGAATTCATGTTACATTATCTTTACTCAAAACCAATGAATCATGTAATTTCACTTAACAATAATACCAATCACACAAAGCAAATGCAAATGACAGAAGGCAGTTATCACTTCTGAAAACATGTTACAAAAATGAACTTATTATAAGGTTCCAGTTAAAGCTCTTAATTACAAAATGTGTCATTTCCTATGCAAAACACATTAATTTACCAATAAAAACAGAGCACTTTGCCTCCTTTACCTGTCGCAACGAGTCACCAGGACCACACTCAAATGTTCGAGGAAAAGAATCTCCAACTGGACGTTCATACAGAGCGTGCAGGCTCTGTTCCCAATGAACAGCTTGATAAATCTGTTTTGGAAGCTGACGTTTAACATGGTCTCCATTCAAGTAACGTTTTCCATTGACATTGGAAACCACTGTTATAGCTGGGTCATCAACCATAGTACGGCGGAGAGCTGCACGAAATGCTTCTGCTGCGGGCCGCATCAGAGATGTGTGGAATGCACCCGATACCTGTAGACGCTTACATGCCTTCAGACGGAACTGCCGCATATTAGTCTCAATGTACCGTAGAGCCTGAAAATTAATCAATCAATCATTTCAGTAACATGTGTGTTAACTTCTAAGATTTGTTAACCTATTATTTGCATCCTTCCTATCTTACAATTGGCAACAAACATTAAAAGATATCCACAGACACTGGTAACAATTTAACTAATAAATATTGAACTTCGTTAGTAACAGTAATCTGACAGAAACAAAATTATTTGACTGATTTTTTTAAAAGCAATCCTATTAGCAAAAGAAAATTATCTGCCTCATAACAGAAATCTGGATCATCATTAATAAAACTCCTATTAGAAGCAAGATGCTACCGGTTCTGTTGGAACACAAGTGTACCACTGAAAATAACTATTTCTTGTAATTTTTTATTATAACGGACAGTCAAATGAAAACAAGGCAGATGGGGAAAAAAAGTGAACTATTTATTATGTCAAAAGTAATCGGCATAACAGTTAATACATTTATCACAGTGTGAGACAAGATTGTCAATGCCTGAATGGCACAATATTTTCGGTTGCCTATGGAAATAGAATTGTACCCTGCTGTGCACCTCTTCATCTGGAGCAAATTGACAGGCATGAATATCTTTCTTCAGGGTTTCAAAAATATGGAAATCGCTTAGGGAGAAAGTGGCACAGTATGGAGGATGAGTGAGGGATTCCCAGTGAAAATTCTACAGCATACTCGAAACAACCTTAGCAACATGTGGTCAAAACAAACCAAATGTTGCCCAGGTCATTTCACGCACACTGCAGAAGTTTCGCTGCAAGCCCTTATACATCCTATACACAGAGTTGACTTCTACCCTTGTGATTTCCATGTTTTTGAAGCCTTGAAGAAAGACATTTGTGGCCGATTTGCTATTGACAAAGAGGTGAACACCTGAGTACAATCACAGATCTGTACACAACAGCAGACATTTTTCCATGTAGTTATTGACCGTCTTGCCTCGCAGTGGGAAAAATGAATTAAAAGTTATGGAATTACTTTTAAAATAATAAACCGTTTTTCATCTGCTTTGTTTTCATTTGACTGCCCCCTATAATATAGAAACAGCAGTTACAGGCTGGTCAAGCAACAATACAAGAATGATACTGAATGAGAATTGATCAAAAGAGTCAGATCAGCTTTCACCTACAGCTTCCTTGATGGATTGATGTCTACACAAAGTACATTCTACATAAGTGAAGTTTTGAATAAGACAGTGCCTTATCCAAATCATTTACATGGTGATAATGTTAAGTATTGTTGGTCCTGATTTGTTAAAAGTGCCACAAAATAGATTTAATGTAGTAGTAGTAGTAGTAGTAGTAGTAGTAGTAGTAGTAGTACAGTCTGAGTACGACATTATTTTTGTTTAAAATGTACAGCTTCAGAAATGAATGAGAAGCTAAGGTGGACTGCCAATGACTCACACTGCAGTATTTATCATATATAAATAAAGAATTAAAGTGACAAGTGCACTAACCATGATTAATCCTTCAGTATTTAGGACTTTGAAGAGCGACAACTGTGCACAGTTAAGTGTCTACCTCTGCCATCACGGTAGGCAACCACAAAATAGTTGCTGTAATTGACTGTGATGAGTAGTAGGTAACATTTAATTACATACTGGAGTGTTTTCACAGTTAAGCATGGTCACAAGAGTAAGTTCCTGCCCATTGTGTGTAACTTTTGTTCACTTGGAAACGTGATGCCCTGCTATGAGAGATGCATATGAAGTAGTAGTTCTCTCTATCTCGCCGCTGAAGGAAGGGATGTTATATCACAACTGTTTACCATTTGTGATAATACATCATCGCTTTGTCATTATGATCCTGAAGGAAAGCAAACCAATATGATGTCTGATTCATCCAGGAACTCTAAGATCAAGATGTATCATTAGCAGGGAAGGAAATTATTTACAAGCATGCAGTTCCCTCTCATATGAGTATGACCACAAAAGAACTTAAACAGGATGGGTAGTGACTTCATCATGGACATGGAATGATTCAAAATCTATAAAACTGCTGTCTCTGTCTAAAACATGCCACGCTAAAACTACCAGACAAATTTTCATGGTGTTTTTGCAACTTGAGCATAGTTTGAAGCACTGTGTAGGCTTTAGTTCATCAAAATTGGATCACAGAAAAAACAGATATTGTGATTTAAAGGTTTTGTATGTCTGTCTGTTTGTCTCTTTCAACACACTATTATTTTTCATGGGGTTTTCACAGGTAACTTGAGCAGCTTGGGCACCATATGGGCTTCATTTCCTGGGAAAAGAGATATCATAATTGAAAATTTTATCCACACTAATATTATAAACGCAAAAGTAACTTGATCTGTTATGGAGATAGTTCAAACCCTGAGGAAGAAAGCTGGCTACTTCAGAAAGTATACAGTACAAGATACTTACTCTTTTGAAAAATATTATGTGAATAAGAGAAAAATATTTATTCACTGGAGAAGCCATTTACTCTTTGAATTTTGATCTTTATTAAATTTTTGAAAGTACTTTCATTGGTTGATATGTTCTACATTATATGATTTGAAGTAATGAGTACAATGCTTATATAATCTTCAATGTGTTTAATCCATGATGCGTGCTATTTGTTGGATAATGTATAGCTACTTTAATGGCACACCGCATAGATGCATGCTCTTGCTCATGCCCTTCTGTATGCACTGCTTGGCAGGCAGCTTGAATGCTGATGCATTGTGTGTGGGAGAACAGGGCACACATCACAAGCTACGGTTACCCAAGTGGGCAGACACACGAGGGCAGCTGATGTTATTGCACACAAATTAGCTTACTTATTCACCCTAACAGAACTACTAACATGTGACTGCAGCCACAAGTAACAGCTAGTCATAAATAAAACTGTTAATGAGTTTGGTAAAAATCTACACAATTTGAGGACGGAATTACCTAAAATGCTCAAGCTCAACTGTAACCCCCCCCACCTTTTTTTTTACATATCTTCATCCACATCAGACCCATTCTGAAGAGAATGGCAGGGTATATTCCCAAATTCTTTGCTTAATACTAGTTCTTAAAACTTACTATTAATGAAGATAATAAAATCAATTTGAAAAATGGAAAACTACTCAAAAAAGGTCAGCAGATTCTGAAGGTTGTGGCAAAGAATAGTTTGTGTTGTATGTTAATGAAGCTGCAAAAAGTGCACTACACAGAAGTGCCTAACAGAGAAACTACTATGTAAATAAAGCAGAATATTAAGGAAGATTGTAGTTTAAAGTCTCTTTGATAATCAAGTCTTTAGGTTTGGGGAGGGACAAGGAAGAAAATCCAAAGTGCCCTCAAGGCAACCACCCTGACATTTGCCTTATGCAATTCAGGAAAGCCAAGGAAAAACTAAATCTGAATGACTGGATAGGACTTTGAACTGCTGTCCTTCTGAATGCAAGTCCAATGTTTTAACCACCATAACACCTCACTCTACATCTACATCTACCTCTATATCTTTACACTGAAACCACCATGAGATGGATGGCAGAGGGTACACCTCATTGTACCAATTATTAGGGTTTCTTTCTGTTCCATTTGCATATGGAGTACGGGAAGAATGATTGTCTGAACGCCTCTGTGCATGCAGCATTTATTCTAATCTTATCCTCATGATCCTTATGTGAGCAATACAGGGGGGATTGTAGTATATTCATAAAATCACAATTTAAAGGCAGTTCTTGGAATTTTGTCAACAGACTTTCTCGGGATAGTTTACCTCTATCTTCAAGGGTCTTCCAGTTCAGTTTCGTCAGTATCCCTTGGCACTCTCCCACAAATTAAACAACTCTGTGACCATTTGTGCTGCCCTTCTCTGTATACATTCAATATGCCTTGTTATTCCTATTCGGCGTGGGTCCCACACACTTGAGCAATATTCTATAACTGATTGCACAAGTGACTTGTAAGCAATCTCAGGTCCCACACACTTGAAAAATATTCTAGAACCTGTTGCACAAGTGATTTGTACGCACTCTCCTTTGTAGACTGATTGTACTTCCCCAGTATTCTACCAATAAACTGAAGTCTACCACCTCCTATATGGATGACTGAGCCTATGTGATAATTCCATTTTGTATCCTTACAGAGTGTTACACCCAGGTATTTATATGTTTATATGAGATGGCCGATACCAACAGTGATTCATTGATATTATAGTCATACAATACAGGTTTTTTTTTGTTTGTTTTGTGAAATGTACTATATTACATTTCTGAACATTTAAAGCAAGTAGGCAATGCTTGCACCTCTATGAAATCTTATCAAGACCTGACTGAATACTTAAGCAGCTTCTTTCGGACAGACTTCATTATAGATAATGCATCATCTGCAAAAGCCTGATGTTACTATTGATATTGTCTGCAAGTTCATTAATATACAACACATTTCCCTGAGGTACACCTGAAGTTACTTCTACACCTGACAATGACGTTTCATCCAGATAACATATTGTGTCCTCCCTACTAAAAATTCTCAGTCCAGTCACAAATTTAATTTGATACTGAAGTGTTGGCAAAAGAGCCAACACCGTTTGTTAGAGGAGGCCGAAATGCACGCGTTTAATTACACGCAGACTGGCGTGAGCTCTGGAACAGGTCAGAGAAATAAGACTAGCAAAACAGGAGGTAACTGGTATAATACTTAACTTTAATCCACAATTGGTGAACATCTTTGTTACGGTACATGCTTCACAATATTAATTATCAAATGCTATGGCGCCTTGCTAGGTCGTAGCAAATGACGTAGCTGAAGGCTATGCTAACTATCATCTCGGCAAATGAGAGCGTAATTGTCAGTGAACCTTTCCTAGCAAAGTCGGCTGTACAACTGGGGCGAGTGCTAGTACGTCTCTCTAGACCTGCCGTGTGGTGGTGCTCGGTCTGCTATCACTGACAGTGGCGACACGCGGGTCCGACGTATACTAATGGACCGCGGCCAATTTAAAGGCTACCACCTAGCAAGTGTGGTGTCTGGCGGTGACACCACAGATACCTCATACACTATGTGATCAAAGGTATCCGGACACCTGGCTGAAAATGACTTACAACTTTGTGGCACCCTCCATCGATAATGCTGGAATTCAATATGGTGTTGATCCACCCTTAGCCTTGATGACAGCTTCCACTCATGCATTCATATGTTCACTCAGGTGCTGGAAGGTTTCTTGGGGAAAAGGCAGCCCATTCTTCACGGAGTGTTGCACTGAGGAGAGGTATTGATATTGATTGGTGAGGCCTGGCACGAAGTCAGTGTTCCAAAACATCCCAAAGGTGTTCTATAGGATTCAGGTCAGGACTCTGTGAAAGCAAGTCCATTACAGGCATGTTATTGCCGTGTAAACACTCTGCCACAGGCCGTGCATTATGAACAGGTGCTCGATTGTGTTGAAAGACGCAATCACCATCCCTGAATTGCTCTTCAACATTGGGAAGCAAGAAGGTGCTTAAAACATCAATGTAGGCCTGTGCTGTGATATTGCCATGCAAAACAGCAAGGGTGGAAGCAAGACCACAAAATAACACCATCGCCTCTGAATATTACTGTTGGAATTACACAAGCTGGGAGATGATGTCCAACGGGCATTTGCCATACCCACACACTGCCATCGAATCACCACATTTTGTATCGTGATTCGTCACTCCATACAACATTTTTCCCCAGTTCAATTTTCCAATGTTTATGCTCCTTACAACAAGCGAGGTGTCATTAGGCATTTACCGGCATCATGTGTGGTTTATGAGCAGCAGCTCGACCATGAAATAAAGGTTTTCTCACCTCCCACCTAACTGTCATAGTACTTGCAGTGGATCCTGATGCAGTTTGAATTCCTGTGCGATGGTCTGGATAGATATCTGCCTATTACACATTACGAACCTGTTCAACTGTCGGTGGTCTCTGTCAGTCAACAGATGAGGTCGGCCTGTACGCTTTTGTACTGTATGTGTCTCTTCACATTTCCACTTCACTGTCACATCGGAAACAGTGGACCTAGGGGTGTTTAGGAATGTGTAAATCTCACGTACCGACATATGACACAAGTGACACCCAATCACCTGACCACTTTCGAAGTCCGTGAGTTCCGCAGAGCACCCCACTCTGCTTTCTCACAATGTCTAATGACTACTGAGGTCGCTGATGGAGTACCTGGCAGTAGGTGGCAGCACACTGCACCTAATTTGTAAAACGTATGTCTTTGGGGGTGTCCGGATACTTTTGATCACAAAGTGTACGATCGACCTTTTGACGATAATGTGGTACTGAGTCAAATGCTTTTTGGAAATTGAGAAAACCTTCATCTACCTGATTGCCTTGATCCAAAGCTTTCAGTATGTCATGTGAGATAAGTGTGAGTTGGGTTTCACATGATCAATGTTTTCGAAATCCGTGCTGGTTGGCATTGAGGAACTCATTCAGAGTATTAAATATTTATTGGAAAAAAAATCTCAATCATATCTGACTAATCTTCAAAGACTTGAAAACCCATTAAGTAAAGAAATGTAAAATACTGTCTTAGACTGTATGATAATATTCAACAGTAATATTTACCTCTGAGTGGCCAGCAATAACCTTGCAGTGTGGAAACAGGTAAGTAGCTACACAGCATTCTGGATTCTCAATGCCTTGTGCTATACTCCATTCTTTAGCACTTGCCATTGCTTTATTCAATTCAGAATCAGGTCCGTAAAGCACTGTCATCATTCCACTGTCTTCTGCATCAGACGCTAACTGCATAGCTTCAGCTCGCACCTTCACCAGTTTCAATGCTGTCAGCAGTCATTTCAGATGAAGAAAAAATTTATTGGAAAGTACAGGGTGGTTACAATTAAACTTACGCTACTTGAGTCAGTGTAGATGGGTACCAACTTTATAGGAATGTGTTCAAACTGTGTGCTGCAGGACTTGGGGTGTTAGCATGTCATGACTTGCCACTAGGTACCAGTACTGGTACTGTTATATAGGGTTTAAACACAAGCATTAGTGTGCATTACTGTTGCAGAAAGTCAACATGGGTCTGGACAAGGTGAGCAGGGCTTTAATCGTAAAGCTGTTTTATCAAAGCAATAGCAACAATGCTGCTACTCTTTGCGAGTATCGACACATTAAAGGAATATGGAGAGACCCTCTTTCTTCATTGGGTTTGAAAAACATGATTTGGAAGTTCAAATTAACTGGCGATTTGGGAATTGCTCCTGGGAGAGGTCAACACATAAATGCACTGCAAATTGTGGAAGAACTTCATGTTGCCATGGCTAAGAATGCTGGATTAAATGTGTGATCTTCAAGCAGCGCACGAGCTGAGTCAAGACAGCTGAACATTCTGTTGCGAACAACTGTGAAATGGTATCCATATGAACTTCACATTCCTCACCAACTTTTGCCATGTGATACAGGCATTCAAGTAGACTTTGGTTTTGCGTTCCTTGCAATGGTTTAAGTTGACAACACGTGGCCTTAGAATATTTTGTGGAATGATGAAGCGCAGTTTACGCTCACTGGGATAGTGAACACTCACAACTGTTGTATTTGGGGATTGTCACCACCAACAAATGATAATGAAATTCCTCTGCATGGTGAACGCATCACTGTGTGGTGTGGCTTCATGGCACAGTTCACGATTGGTCAATTTCTTATTGAGGAACTTGGGCCCCAAGGATCAAGGACATGCAGTGTGAACAGCGCACACTAACATGATCAGCTTCGTCAACATGCCATACCTGCTCTATGGTAGAAAGGGGCTGTTTTGATGCATGATGGAGCTCCACCTCACATTGCTCGGAAGGTCAATTGGTTACTCCATAACACATCTGGAGAAAACCAAATCGTCGGATGAATGTTCCAAACAGCACAGCCACCAAGATCACCAGATTTGAACTGGTGTGATTTTTATGTGGGGCTATCTGAAGGACAGGATTTACCAATGGGACATTAACACGCATTGGAGGATGAAGATGAGCATAGCGAGGGAGGTAGCCAGCATCCCACCTGAGATGTTTTGGGCAGCAATAGAACAATCTGTAGTGTGGTTCCAGGCTGTCGTGAATACAGATGGTCATCACACACTGAACAAGGGACATAAACATGGTATGCAGTTGACAAATGTTACCCTCTCACATGGAAATTGTCTTTCTTTCAATGGTTTATTTATTATTTCTCTTCCACATGTCCTTACAAAATTTTCCACAATGTCTCATTGTCCTACGATTGGGGGCCCTCGCAAGCAGTGGAAGTTTAATTATAACCACCTTGTACTTCAACATATATTTAAAACTATCAGATTTTCATACTCAGCCTTACTGCATTTTGGCAAATTGTTATTGTCTAAATTTTTCCTTTCCTCTTTATTTTCAGCATCTGCCATTTGCCTCCATTGATGGTGAAAACTTAAGAAACAATAGTTCTCTCCAAATATGAATAAAAATAATGTAAAGTGCCTATAAACTCTGGTGATCAAATTTTCAGAGGAGACATTTTTACTTTAGAAGCTGAAAATAAAATAAACACTTGTGAAAAGCCAGCATGTAATAGGAGATATGGTACAGAAAACTAAATCAAATGGAATCTCTTCTTATTAAAAATAAATGCCATCAGGATGTAAATTTATTTGCACAAAAGTGTAGGCTCCAAAAATGCTTCACCAAGTTTTTTGGTTGTAGTCTTTGTGATTACATTCTCTAGCACTTGTCCTATCTTCATTTAGTTCCCATATATAGAGTAAAAGAGGTGAAGGCAAAGTAAAAACAAGCCAGTCCACTGGCTAATATTTTATACTAGTACACAGTGATGAAAGGAAGGAAGGAAGGTTGTCGACAGTGAGAACATTAGAGATGATGGAGAAGGAAATCAGCAATGTCCTTTTTGAAGGAACCATTCTGGAATTTGCATGGAGTGATTTAGGGAAATCATAGACAATCTAAATCTGGATGGGCAGACAGGGATTTGAACTGTTGCTCTCCAGAATGTGATTCTGGTGTGCTAACAACCGCAATACCTCACTTGGTCAAACATGACTGTAAAGAAAGGGAAGCGTGATTGACAGTTTGGATGGATATGCAGCAAGTAGGTGGGACAGGAATGTGGCCCATGTGTGCCCACCCACCCACTCATACAGGCAGGAGTAATAGCATGTGACACACTGTGAAGTGGAAAAGTGGAGGAGGGGAAAACAGAGCAGAGGAAGATCGACACTGCTGAGAGAAAGTGATTGTAGAAAGTGGGGAACATAGGGACAGGAGTGGAGGTGCGTGTGGGTCATGGGCTAGTGGAGTGTGAAGTCGGGAGTGTTGCAGGATACGCGTCTACGTGATGGAACACCACTTTCAGGGCATGATGACATATAAGCCACAGTTTTTACCGCTCGCAGATGCCAGCCATACCCCACCGACCATCCTCCCTCCCCCTTCTGTTTCCAGCACAAGAACCTTATCTGCCCACATACCACTGACGTCTGCTACATCAGATGTGCCAACAATATGGTGGATGACTATCTGTCACCTGTGCACTCTATTTCCTCCCCACTTGACCTAAAGGAATTGGCTCACCATCAAATGCAGGACCATGACATCGAAGACTTATTACACGATACCCCTTCCTCTTTGACCATTGAGCCACATCATGTCCCCAGTCCTCTGGAATGTGGGGACAGACCTTGTGGCAACTATCGGTAACCTCACTGTCAATAGCTGTTCATTCTTCGAGCTAGCTTCTTTGACAACTTAGTCGATGACCAAATTACTTACTGTATGTTCCCCCTTTATGAGTTATGTGAAATAAAAGTGTACTTCAATCATAAGTGTGGATTCATTCTACTCCCCAGTGAATGTAGTGCGTGAATTTCCACATGTGAAACTCAGCTCGCTCTGTTCATGCATGAGACCCAGAAGGCAGCCCCCTACTGGCACCCAGGTTGATACCGTGTTCCTTGACTTCCAGAAGGCTTTTGTCCACACTGTTAAACAAAATACAAGTATGCAGAATATCAGACCAACTTGTTCGTATTGAAGACTTCCTTGCAACTAGAAAACAGCATGTCATTCATATTGGAAAGAAATCTTCAGGCATACTCTAAGGGAGGGTTGCAGCACCATTATTCTTCACAATATCTATAAATGAAATAATGAATAACAACTTGAGTTCCGTGGGGCTGTTTGCAGATGAAGCTATTGTATACAAAGAAGGTGCAATGCAAGGAAATTGTAGTGAAATGCAGTAAGACTTGCAGAGGATTGATGCCTGATATACAGATTAGCATCAGACCTTCAACATAAACAAATGTACCATACGGTTATGTATAAATAAGCAGAAAGATTACACGACTGCTGAACAATCATTGGAGGCAGTGACATCTATTATACATCTGGGAGCATGCACACATACATACTGATTTAGCGTGGAAGAAATAGATAAAACGAACTGTAGGAAAGGCAGATGCCAAACTGTGTGTGATTCATCTGAAAACCCCTCAGGAACTGTATTCCAACTATGAAAGAGTGGATTGTAACATGATTTATTCTTGAGAATGACCTATGTTCCACTGAAAACACTCATGCTGGCAAAAGACGGTATTGTCTTTTCAAATATTTTACGTAGTGTGAAAAAATGTAGTGTGCACGCACTGATCTGTGCAGGTGGTGCAAATGCAGTAATGTAACACACCAGTGCCTAGGCGCTGGGTGGTGAGCGTGGTAACTCTTGCTGGACATGGGCACTATTCCTTGATAATATGCCTTTAAGATGTCATGAACACCTCAGAGAAAATGCACACGACAAATGAATGCTGAAGACAAATGAAAACTGTAAACCTTCCAAGGAGACATCCCCGGTGGTGGGATCAACTTTTTGAAACCAAATATACGGTGATGTAGGTTAAGACCCAACGTATCACTCCCTGCAACCATTCACATTCACCCTGGTGGGCTCTCATTTACGAGTAACATACAACAACATGGATCACGGCACACAATTCATATTGGACTTAAGTTAACAGACAACTTACTGTACCTGGCATACTTATGGGATGAATATGAGAAAATAACTCGTCATCGTAAATACAGGCTTACATACATGAATTTTCTCACAATTCCAATATGTGCAGCTTGTGATAGTATTTTGACATGAAACCTCACGACAGAAAAAAAAGGGAATGTAATGTGAATTCTACAAAAGCATCATCTAAGTAATAGGTCAATGGACAATTTGCTAAGGATTTCCGTACAAAAGACTGAAATGTGAAAGCGTTGTAATATGTACACTAGGTGATCAAGAGTATCCGGACACCCCCAAAAATATATGTTTTTCATATTAGGTGCATTGTGCTGCCACCTACTGCCAGGTACTCCATATCAGCAACCTCAGTAGCCATTAGACATCGTCAGAGAGAAGAACTCACAGACTTCGAATGTGGTCAGGTGATTGGGTGCCACTTGTGTCATACGTCTGTATGCGAGATTTCCACACTGCTAAGCATCCCTTGGTCCAATGTGTCCAATGTAATAGTGAAGTGGAAATGTGAAAGGACACATACAGCACAAAAGCGTACAGGTCGATCTCATCTGTTGACTGACAGACTGCCGACAGTTGAAGAGAGTTGTAATGTGTAATGTGTAATAGGCAGACATCTATCCAGACCATCACACAGGAATTCCAAGCTGCATCACAATCCACTGAAAGTACTACGACAGTTATGTGGGAGGTGAGAAAACTTGGATTTCATGGTCGGGCAGCGACTCATAAGCCACACATCACGCTGATAAATGCCAAACAACACCTCGCTTGGTGTAAGGAGTGTAAGCATTGGACGATTGAACAGTGGAAAAACATTGCATGGAGTGACGAATCACGGTACACAATGTGGCGATCCGATGGCAGGGTGCGGGTATGGCAAATGCCCAGTGAACATCATCTGTCAGCATGTGCAGTGCCAACAGTTAAATTTGGAGGTGGTAGTGTTATGGTGTGGTTGTGTTTTTCATGGAGGGGGCTTGCACCCGTTGTTGTTTTGCATGGCACTATCACAGCACAGGACTACCTTGATATTTTAAGCACCTTCTCGCTTCCCACTGTTGAAGAACAATTCGGGGATGGCGATTGCATCTTTCAACATGATCGAGCACCTGCTCATAATGCACAGCCTGTGGTGGAGTGGTTACATGACAATAACATCCCTGTAATGGACTGGCCTGCACAGAGTCCTGACCTGAATCCTATAGAACACCTTTGGGATGTTTTGGAATGCCAACTTCGTGCCATGCCTCACCGACCGACATCAATACCTCTCCTCATTGCAGCATTCCATGAAGAATGGGCTGCCTTTTCCCCAAGAAACCTTTCAGCACCTGATTGAATGTATGCCTGCAAGAGTGGAAACTGTCATCAAGGCTAAGGGTGGATCAACACCATATTGAATTCCAGCATTACCGATGGAGGATGCCACGAACTTGTAAGTCATTTTCAGCCAGGTGTATGGATAGTTTTGATCACATAGTGTATAATTATTTTTCAGATGAGTTTCTTTTCTGTCATTATGTGAAATTGTTAAATGCTCCATAACTATCATTTTAAAAAAGTGTGTCGTAATTTTTTTTATTTTTAAATCTTTATTGAAAGGACTCTGATCATTATTTTTGTTCAATTAATTGTTTTATATGTAATTTTTATTTCTATTCCTTTGTCACATCATTTTAATGACTGTACAAAGTTTTTCATTTGTTTCACTTTTTTATATCATTCCTTTCCCAATCAGAAGTTTAGTGAATATGAATTTAATTATGTTTATCAATTATAATACTCAGTTATTTGAAGACTCCACTCCATCAGCTAAATAACAAAAGACAAAATAATCTAGGCCTATTAATATTGAGTGCGCAATGGTGTGAAAAATGTATTTTTTGTTAGTAGATTTGCAATTTTTCTTTGTACAGTAATCATCATACAAACATTTAAAACATAACCTAAATACCTATTGCACTATGGACAAAATAACCAGAAGAAGATCTAAATGAAAGAAGGATTTATAAGAAAAACAAAATTCAAGCAAAATGAGAAATAGATATAATGAACACAATAATGTGCATGAAAAAGCAGGGTAATAAAACAAAAGAAATTAAATCAAAATTAATACATATGATTAATAAAAATACATGAACAAAGATTTCAAGTGGAAAAAGAATGATAGGAAGAAAAATGAGAGCAAATAAGGAAGTTGATATTATCTGCATCTATACTCTGCAAACCACCATGAGGTGCAATGTCCCGTTGTACCAGTTATTAGGGTTTCTTCCTGTTCCATTCCTGTATGGAGCATGCGGATAATGATTGTTTGAATGCCTCTGTTCATGCAGTGATTATTCTAATCTTATCCTCACAGTCCCTATGTGAGCAGTAAGTAGAGGGTTGTAGCATATTCCTAGAGTAATCACTTAAAGCCAGTTCTTGAAACTTTATTAATACACTTTCTCGGGATAGTTTACGTTTGTCTTCAAGTCTGCCAGTTCAGTTCCTTCAGTATCTCTGTGACACACTACCACGGATTAAACAAACCTGTGACTATTCATGATGCCTTTCTCTGTATACATTCAATATCCCATTAGTCCTACCTGGTACACAAACTTGGTCAATATTCAAGAACTGGTGGCACAAGTGATTTGTAAGCAATCTTTTTTATAGACTGATTGCACTTCCCCAGTATACTACCAATATACTGAAGTCTACCATTTCCTTTACCAACGACTGAACCTATGTGATCATTCCATTTCATATCTCTACAAAGTATTACACCTAGGTATTTGTACGTGTTGGCAGATTCTAACAGTGACTCATTGATATTATAGTCATATGATACCGTACTATGTTTTATCCATTTTGTGAAGTGCAAAATTTTACATTTCTGAACATTTAAAGCAAGTTGCCAATCTCTGCACTACGTTGAAATCTTATCAATGTCTGACTGAATATTTATGCAGTTTCTCTAAGATCCTACTTTATTGTAGATAACTGCATCATCTGCCAAGAGCCTGACTTTACTATTAACTGGCACGGTTTTTTGTTCGCAGTATCTACAACAGAGTATAGTCAGAAGAGCGGCTCACTCAGCCACAAATTCAGTATAGAAACCGACAGAGACTCCATCAGGGCCTGGAGCTTTGTTCAGTTTTAATGATTTCAGCTGTTTCTCGATACCACTGACACTAATACTTATTTCATTCATCTTTTCAGTGGTAGGCTACAAGGATTAAATTGGGACAATTCTCCTGGGTTTCCTTTGTAACGGAACATTTTAAAACAGAGTTAAGCATTTCAGCTTTTGCTTTGCTTCTCTCTGTTTCAGTTCCTATCTCATTTGCTATGGACCGGACACTAACTTTGCTGCCACTAACAGCCTTTACATAGGATCAAAATTTCTTTGGATTTTGTGAAATCTCATCTGACAATATCCTGCTACGATAGTAATTGAAGGCATCATGCATTGCTCTCTTCACAGCCAAATGGGTTTCATTCAATATATCACCGATGTGCCCTCCCATTATGAATTGTTCTACTGGATACATATCTATCCAAAGCATGGGCAACTATTCTTTTAAACTTGAGCCAGAGTTCCTCTATATGCTCTTGATCCGTGCTGAAAGTTTCAAATTCGTCACCGAGATATGAAACTACTGATTTTTTTATCTAGTTGACTGAACATATGTATCTTTCTGCTTGTTTTAGTCATCCTTTGTATTTTGGCAGTCACTGTTGCCAAAATCACATCTGGGTCACTTGACATAATTTGAACCCACAGCCTACTGCATGTGACACTATTATCCTACCCAGTATACCACACAAACCGGCTAGATAAAACAGCTTTTTTTTTAATGCTATTGAGTATCACACAAAATTCCCAACTTTTTTTCGTCAATTACTCGCAAACGAGGGCCCAACAGTGTGAAAGGCAGCAATGTGTGATACCTGGGATTTTAACCTACGTAACCATATTGATGGTTTCAAATGTCAATTCCATCCACTGCTGTAGAAATTTCCTTGTTGGATCTTAAGTTGAGTTCAGTGTGGGTAGACACAATGAATGATGATTTATTTGTAGCTATGAGTTAATGACAACTGGATCTGTCTTCACAATTGATGTAATTAGTTGATGCAATGCAGTATATTATCATTGAGGATGTGTTCGGCATTCAGTGGCTGGAAATAGTGAGGCACTATCTTCCAGCATCACTCTGCCTAGAGATGAAGTCGGGAAGAACAAGTTCGCACACAGCTGTGGTATCAAAACAAAACGGCAACCGTATTTGAAGAAAAACTGTAAAACGTAACTTACACCACATCAGACTGACAGATCTGCCATGCAGTGTTCCCTACTCATAGGGGTACAGTCAAGTCACCATTTACATGCATGAACGGGAAACAACACAGTCCTTGCTGACATTAGAGTATTGCTCATTGTGGGCTACTTAGCAGATGAGACCGATAGAGTAAATAGAGAAGATCCAAAAACAAACAGCGTTTTTCATCACACGTTTGTTTAGCTTGGTAGAAATCATGATGAAGATACTAATTCAACTCCAATAGCAAACATTACAAGAGAGGCATTGTGCATTACAATGTGGTTTACTATTAATTCTGAGAGTGTATGTTCCTAGAAGAGTCAGACAATATAATGCTTCCTGCAACTTACATAAAGTTCATGAAGGCAAAATTACAGAGATTCAAGCTCAAATGAAGGCTTACCACCAATTGTTCTTTCCACACACCAGTTGTGACTGGAACAGGAAAGAGGGGAGGTGATAGTGGTAAACAAAGTACTGAATGCCACACATCATAAGATGGTCTGCAGAGTGGGGAAAGAGATTTAGGTCCGCCACTAGATAAACTAGCCTTGTATGCTATCTCACAGTACATTGACCAGTACACTGACCAATGGGTGAGATGGCTCACTGCTCTTCCAGTTGCTCTGTTTACCTTAGAAGATTCCATGCTGTTGATCAGCCCCCATGAATGGCCCTAGCCTACAACGTATTTAATAAAATCTTCTTGAGTGATCATCCGAATGGTCATAACAATGAGTTTCGTACCCATCCTCTTCAGGTGGCGTGACAGGATGCTGTGCTCTGCACAGCCTTATAGCCACTGGACCACTGACCTCTTTGGTTTGCAGACCAATCATGCGCTTCCAGAAGAGGGTGCTGTGCCAATGCAGGGGGAATGCAGCACAGGCAGTGCTGAGGAAACACAGTGTGGCCCTTGCGCAGGTGTCAAGTCCCAGAATCTGTACACTCTCCCTGCAGATGCCACTACCTTCAGAATAGATTATTGCTGTTAAATTGTAGCAACTGCAGAACCCCGCACTGTGTACAGTTGAAATCTGCTAGCTCAGTTTAGCCTATTGGTACCGCATAGCTTCTTCATGTGTTCCAAATCAAAGGTGTGTTCCTCATTGATGCTATGCTCGGCCACCTCGGACTTGTCAGTCTGCCTCAGTCGAATGTTTCTGTGTGTTCCGTTTGGCTGTGAGATGCATCACACATTCGCATTCAATGCTGCAAACATCTGACATCTGCAGTCCCAGCCGGTCTTCGCGTTGCATGGAAAACAGTTTTTATTTGACATTTCTCTATTATTCTCATGATCTTGGCTGTCGGCGGCCTTTTATATGGCAGGAATGCCACACCTTTGGCTTCTTCTTCTGGTTTGTCATCCCCCCTCTTATCTGCTTTATATGCATCTTGTTGTAACCATTTTTTCAGAAAGTATCCCGCAGAAGCTATAACTCATTTGTAACCTCATCCTGTCACAGATGGACCTGGCTCCATGTACTAAGGTCTAAGGTGGTTAGTACCGAGTGGTGAAATGCTGGATGGTGGCAACTCCTAGCATTAAGGTAAAGGTTCGTGTACATCTTCTTCCTGTAGACCGAGAGTCCCGACGTGCCGCCAGGACTTCTTTTGATCAAAATGTACAAGAAAGATAGGCTTCCACACTCTTCTATTTCCATGGTAAATTTGAAGCTATATGATGTAGGAACTCTTGTCGATTTTCTCCACCATGTAGCCACATGACAAATGTGTCATCTACAGACCTATAGAACTTCTTCGATTTTAGGCGGGTGGTATTCAGCACTACATCTTCTAAGTGCTCCATGTATAGCTTATGAATACTCAGGGCCAAGAAAACCCATGGTAACCCCATCTATTTGCTCATAGAACCCTACACATTTGAAATAAATGGTGGCCAGTACATGTTGAAAGAGTTTGGCTGTGTCCTCATTGTAGTGTCCCTCAAGTAGAGCTAAGAAATCTTCCAGTGACACCCAGATGAATAGTGACATGATGCCAAAGCTGACCAGTATTTCCTTCTTGGCCATGCATTATCCTTTGATTACCTTCACAAATGCTGTGGAGTTCTTGACATGGTGTGGGCAATGACCTATGATAGGTTTTAGCACCTGTGCCATATGTCTGGCTATCCCGTATATCGGCGAGTTTATGGAGTTCAGTACAGGCTGCAGTGAAACTCCCTCCTTGAGTATTTTCAGGAGGCCATACGGTCGTGGTGGCACTGGTGCCCTGGGGGTCTTCCAATGGTGTTCCTGTTTATTCCTGAGCAGCTGAGTAGATTGATGGTCTTACATGTCACAGATGTTATCACTTCCTTCCCCACTTGTATGCTGGGTCTTGCAATAAAATTTCAATCTTCTGCCAGTAATCTTCCAATTTCAGTAGCCCTGTCACATTGCCTTTATCTGCTACTAAGACCACTACATCCTTGTCATCACGTAGGGCCAGTAGATGTAAAATCATTTACTTAACCCGTTATTTTTGTATCTAAAATCACTCAGTAACCAGCATACTTTATCATTAGACCCACAGATGGTAAATAAACCAGGAAACCAACAATACCAGATGTTAATAACGGACTCACATTTCAAACATGTCAGCTCTTGTTGTTCTCAAAACTGTAACTGGCAACTGTTCATCAACAATCAGCCCTCTCTATGTTTGAAAGCTGGTCAGTCTGTCTTTCACAGTAAACAACAAGGCAGAATCTTCATTGGTTGGAGCATTAAACACAATTGTAGTGGGTTGTTAAGTGAATTTTTATTCCATTTGTTGCAAGTTGTCACTGCTGATGGTGGTGGTAAGTGAATAATTTTTCATAAACAAATGAGATACATAATTTGCAATATACATGCTTACTTCAAGCACAGAGCACATGTATGCGTGTGCCGCAACTGTCACTTGGCACTGGCAACATTGCAATCCCTGTATATGCCTCAACCTGACCACACCACCAAAGTTTGTGAATTAGACTTGACATATACGACCATGTTCTGCAAACCACTGAGATGTGCATGGCATGGGGTACCTCCTATTGTACCGGTTATTATGGCTTCTTCACATTCTATTTGCTTATGGAGTGTGGGAAGTATGATTGCCTAAATGTCTCTGTGTGCTATATAATTAGCCTAAGCTTGGCATGTTAACATTTTATATCTTTTTCCCCATGTCTAAATACTTAATTTCTCAACATAGTCACTCATGCAACAAATACATTTCTCACAACAAGAGACCAGTTTGTGGATACCATCACCACAGAATGTTTGAATTTGCTGATGGAGCCACAACCTCACCTCTGCTTGCACCACTCCATCACTAGCAAAGTGAAGTCCTCAAAAGTGTTCTTTACGTTTTGGAAACAGATGAAAATTGGTTGGGATGAAGTTGGCACTGTAGGGAGGATGATCGGTGACAGTGCATCCTAGGCATCGGATTGTTGAAAATGTCGCAGCACTTGTGTGTAGTCTGGCATTCAATTTGTTCACCATCTATGTGAATCTCTCCCATGAGTCAAACAAATCTATGAACATTTGTGCTGTCATTCTCTGTATATGTTCAATATCCTCTGTTACTCCTATTTTGTTTGGGTCCCACAATCTTGAGCAATATTCTAGGATGGGTTGTATGAGTGATTTGTAAGCAATCACCTTTGAAGACTGATTGCATCTCCCTAGCATTCTACGAACACACCGAAGTCTCCCACACATGACTGAGCTTAGGTGATCATTCTATCTCATACGCTCACAAAATATTACATAGTGTTATTTGTACAAGCTGACTAATTCCGACTGTGATCCATTGATATTATAGTCATAGGATAGTACTTTTTTTTGGCAAAGTCACAATTTTAGATTTCGGAACATTTAAAGCAAGATGCCAATATCTGCACCAGCTTATCAATATTAACAGTACATTCGTGCAGCTTTTTTCAGGCAGTACTTCATTATCGATAACTGACTCATCTGTCAAAAGTCTGAGGTTACTACTAATACTGTCTGCAAGGTCATTAACATAGAACATGAAAAACAAGGGTTCCAACACACTTCCCTGGGACACACCAGAAATTACTTCGACATATGTCAATGACTTCCCACCCAAAATAATGTCCTGTGTTCTCCCTAGCATGAAATCTGCAACCCTGTCACAATTTTTACTTGATAAACCATAAAGTAGAACTTTTGATGATAAGAGTAGGTGGGTTACTGAAAAACATTTTTCGGAGGTTGAGAAATACTATATCTACCTGACTGCCTTGATCAATGGCTTTCAGGATGTCATGTACGAAAAGTGTGAGATGCATTTCACACCAATGTTGTCAGAGTCCATGCTGCTTGCAGTGAAGCAGATCCTTATATTCGAGATACCGAATTATGTTTGAGCTCAGAATACGTTCTAAGTTCTATGACAAATGGGTGTCAAGGATATTGGATGGTACTTTCGTGGGTCAATTCTGCTGCCTTTCTTGTACTCGTAAATGGATGTGACCTATGCTTTCTTCGAACTATTGGGCATGGTTTTTTGTTAGAGAGTTCTACAGCAGATTATAGTTAATAGAAGAGCTAACTAGAAGACAAATCTGGTGTAGAATCTGAAAGGGTTTCCATTAGGCCCTGTAGCTTTGTCCAATTTTAGCAATTTCTGGTGTTTCTCAACACCACCTACATTAACATCTATATCACTCATCTTTACAGCAGTGTGAGAATTAAACTAGGGGCAATGCCCACATATTTTCATTCTTAAAGGAATATTTTGAAAACTAAGGTCAGTGTTTCTGCTTTTGCTTTGCTACACTCAGTTTCAGTCCCTGTCCCATCCATAGTGTCTGGGTACTAGATTTGGTACCACAAACTGACTTACATATGACCAGAATGTCTTTGGATTTTGAGAGAGATTGTCTGATAATATTCTGCTATGGCAGTTGTTAAAGGCTTCATATATTGCCCTCTTGACACTCAAATGCATTTCATTTAGCATCTCCCTATCTATAACCCCATGCTTTGTTAACACCTATTATGCAGTAGTCTCTGTTTCATTGTAAGTTTGTTAATAGTGATAGTATACTATGAAGGGATCCAACTCATCATGATTTGTTCTATTAAGTACATATCTATGAAGCACATGGTCCAACTATTCCTTTAAACATGAGCCACAGTTTTTCTACATCCTCTTCTGCAGAGCTACATGTTTTGAGTTCCTTACTGAGATACAACACTTTACCTCTTCATCTGGTTTCCTCAAAATATAAACCCTTCTCATTTTAGTTGCCCCTTTTACTTATGTAATAATTGTTGCTACATCTGCCTCATGGTCACTGAAACTAGTTTCTATGAGGGCATCCTCACAGAGGTCAGGTCTACTTATTGCTACTACAAGGGGTAGCCAAATGAAAATGAGACAAACAGGAAAAAGTAACTAAACTTATAAATTTCAAGTACATTTATCCCACTATGAGACAACACGTCGAAGCCTTCATGAAGGAAAATGTTTGCAGTTGCCGAAGGAACCATGATTGTACCCAGATGTGAACCTCTCTGATCAAAGCAAAGTGACAGCCATGAAAGTCTTTCTTGAGGGCTTCAAAAATATGGAAATCACATGGTGAGAGATAGGGACTGCTTGCTCATGTGTTGCCGAAATTGTTTTGACTACACTGAAAAAGTTTCGCTGGGAAGCCCTTACACATTCTCCATACTGTTCCGATCTCTCCCCATTTGATTCTATATTTTTGGAGTCTAACTTGATTTGGATGAAGAGGTGCATGCCTGGGTACAATCATGGTTCCATAGGCAACTGCAAACATTTTCCCATGAAAGCACTGACTGTACTGTCACACAATAGGCTAAATGTAATAAGAGTTATGGTGATTAGTTTTGAAGTAATACATAGTTTACTCAATATTTTCCATCTGTCTCATTTTCATTTGACTGATTTGGATTCAATATATTTCCATGACGAGTGGACTTCTGAACAATCCATTCTATGCAGTTCTCTGAAAACACATATAGTAATGTTTCATGGGATGTTTTGCCACACCCACCACTTACAAAACTAATTTTCCCAATTGATTGGTGGATGATTAAGACTCCTCCAATGAGAGTATGACTGGAAACTTACGTGTCGGTGAACTTTAGTTTTTTCTATAGTTTGTGGTAACATCTGGAGTCGAATCTTTGGTCCATAGAAGGATCTAATCAGTTTATGCCCCCCCCCCCCCTTGATACTGAGTCTTGTCCGGACATTAATTTCCATCTGGAGGAGAGGAAGTTGGAAGTCCAAACTCTCCTGACTATCTGACATGCCTGTTCTCCATGAAACCCAAATAATTGGAAGAAGATTTACTGAAATTATTGGAGGATATATATAAAACTCAGCAAGTGAGCTAGAGAGAGAGAGAGAGAGAGAGAGAGAGAGAGAGAGAGAGAGAGAGAGTTTACTCAACATTTTCTTACCCCTGTCAAAGCGCAGAGCTCCTGCAAAAGTGAGTGCTGTTATTTCTCCAAGGCTGAAACCAGCTGTTGCAACACAACTTTCAACAGCCTGTGGTCGTTCTTCATGTAGACGCTCAACAGCTGCAAGGGAACAAGTGAAAATAGCTGGCTGACAATGAATAGTACGATTTAGTTCTTCTTTGGGTCCTTCTAGGCAGAGCTTCAAAATGTCATAACCTAGAACTTCATTAGCTGCTTCAAAAACATCACGTGCAGATGGGAACCTGTAAGAATTATACACATTCTATCACATTCACCTATAATTTACACTTCATATGTTCATATTAACTTATACAGTAGTTGTAATTATTCATCCTGCTGTTAGATAAATAACTGTGCCATATGAATTGCATAACTTTTTTAAATTAAATTCCACACAAAATAGGGTAAGTGCTAAAACTATGAGAACAATAATAGGAAATTCAGAGTGAGGTGGAATCTAATGTGAAAAGAAAATCTGCATATGTGTAATAGAAGCACTGGAAAGACACAGACACAAAAAATGATGACTTAATAATGTCAAACAACTTAGGATGGTCATTCAGGAATCAAAATGCATCACATAGTTCAAACATCCTGCTACCACAATTTTTTGTACCACTGGGGTCATACAGAAACACAATATATTGGTAGTATTTTAATGAACTAATACAAAAACATGCATTAGAATTGTTAAAAGTAACAGCCATCATTCTACTTTCGTAAATATTACATTCAAGAAACAAACAGAAATTTAGATTGGACGTGGGGGAGGTGGGGAGCAGACCCACGAATAAATTCTATCCTGTTGTAAATATAGAACTGAACAGAACATCATTGGTTACAATTGATTCAGAGGGCAAAAGTCACATATTTTGAAAATAATTGCTTTCAAAACAAGAGACATAATTTTCCTACATGCTTGTGGGGTACTAGGAAGAGTGCGACAACAGGTGATGCAAGAAATCCTAACAATGGTACAAAAATAAATGGGAAATAATATTTTCATTGTTGCAGGTGTTTTGGGTAACATCTGTCCAATGTAACGTTCATAATTCTATTTTCATAAAGGTCACATTCAGGCTACAAAATAAACCACAGTGGACAAGACTGAGTTCAATTAATTAATAACTTTGTGGTGTATGTATCAGGCTGCAACATACATGAAGATTTTAGTGTTAAATGACAAACTGTGGTTGCACAGTTAGATTATGAACAACAGATCATAAAATTACCTGGAAACAAGAAATTCTTCCAGGATGAACTTTCACTCTGCAGCAGAGTGTGTGCTGATTTGAAACTGCCTGGTACATTAAAACAGTGTGCTACACTGAGAGCCGAATAGGGACTTTTTGTCTTTTTTGGACAAGTGTTCTACTGACTGAGCTACCCAAGCACGACTTACAGCTTGCCCTCACAGCTTTACTTCTGCCAGTACCTTCAGCCTTACCTTCCACACTAATGAGGAGTTCTCTTTATTTTGCAGGACTAGCACATCAGATTTTGAGTTGTTCTTGGATAGTCCAGTCAGTAGAGTACTTGCCCACAAAAGCAAACATTCCAGATTCGAGTCATGCTCTGGTATACAGTTTTAATCTATCAGGGGGTTTCACACAAAACTCTGGGTCTTATGAAAGTATTTGTCTGGAGATTCCCTTCTGTGAACATATCTGTGTAGAAAGCACATTATGTTGAGGAGCTATCACTGGAATAAACATGTGTCCACTCCTCACTCCAACAATGACTGCAAGGGCAAGTGGACAGATGAAAATATCAAAGGCCAAAAACATTAGTAAAACTGTGTCATAGTCTCTCTTCAGAAGTAATCATAAAATATAGCAGATTAACATTTGCTAGTTTTCAGAAGAAACCCCCCCCCCTCCTCCCCCCCACCGCCCAACACACACACACACACACACACACACACACACACACACACACACCATGGGTTAAGGAGGGGTGGGAGCTGTATTGGGTGAGGTGGATAGAGGAAGAAAGACGCAGGAAACAGGAAGGGAGGTTGGGGATGGGTAGCTATGGGCTCAGAGGGAGGCAGTATGCGTGCTGGCTAGGAATGTGGGAGGGAGTGACAGGTGTATGGGCTAAGCTTGTGATACATGGGTGTTGGAACTGGTTAGGTGCAGCACACAATGAAGATTGTGTGGAGGCATTGGTTGCAAAGGGGTGACAGAACAGAGGAACGGGAAATTTTTGGGTAGAAAGTGTGGGAACAGTGTGTTAGTAACAATTAAGGGCAGAATTACGGAAGCAAAGGATGTGTAGCAAGAATAAATCCTATTCACGTAGTTCAGAAGAGCTGGTGCTGGAGGGAGGGATCCAGATGGTCTGGATAGTGAAGCAGTCATTGAACTCGAGCATGTTGTGCTCTGCAACATGTTACAACACTGTGTGGACAACTTTGTTCTTGGTCACAGTTTGGTATGGCCATTCAGTCTAGTGGACAACTGGTTCATTCTTTTGCCAACATAAAAAGGTGTGCAGTAATTGTAGCAAATTTGGTATATGACATGGCTGCTTTCACATATGGCTCTCATTCTGATGGATAAGATAAGCCTGTGACAGGACAGGAGTAGGAAGTGCTGTGTGGGTGGAACAGACAGGTCTTGCACAGGGATTAATTCCTGTGACAAGGGGCTGGGTGTGGGAGAGGCATAGGACGGGTTAGAATGTTGTGTAAGTTGTGCGGGTGATGGAATGCCACTTTAGGAGAGGTGGGAAGAATCTTGCCTAGCATGTTCATCATTTCCAGGCATGATTATAGGTAGTCAGAGCACTGTTAAAGGATGTGTATTTTTTGTGTGAATTTGTACTCCAGCTCATCAAAGGATTCCATTACCAAGTTTTCTTTCTCTCAATTTCTGCTATTTAGTGAGTGGTCTCCTTAGCTCCCAAATTATGTAAATTCTGCCACAAGTTTTGTTACTATATGAAGAACAACATTTAACACCCCACTGATGATGAAGTGATTAGGAACAAACAAAGTGTGATTAGACAAGACATGTGTAAGGAAACTGATCATGTCCATTTCA
The DNA here is from genome assembly GCF_023898315.1 of Schistocerca nitens. Taxonomy (NCBI): domain Eukaryota; kingdom Metazoa; phylum Arthropoda; class Insecta; order Orthoptera; family Acrididae; genus Schistocerca; species Schistocerca nitens. The sequence continues at coordinate 437,065,701 of NC_064618.1, forward strand.
TACTAACCACCTCCACATTTACTTTATTTCTTTATGGGAACCACAGGAAAACCTAAATCTGGATGCATTATTAGAACCACCATCCTCCTGAATGTGAATCCACTGTCTTATCTACTGTCCCACATTCCTCAGTCAAAAAATAATGCTCTCAAAATGTCATTCTTTAGGGAAACTGTTATGGATTCCAAACACACATGATGTGAATTAAAAGCCCAAAGGGTAATGGTCAACAAGTTCTTTAATTATATCTATGAGAATCATGAGGTAGGAAATCATCAGAGCACATAATGATTTTGGATAATGTACAGATGGCAACAGACACTGCTTGTGAGCTGGTAGAAAAGTCATTAAGTAACAAATGGTCATAGCACCTCCAGCACTACCATCCAACTAGTACTTCTTACTGCAGGGGAATGCTTTCCTAGCTCAGGAGCCACACAAATTTCAAGTCTCTTGCAGACACAGGTAGCAATAACTGTGTTTCTTGTGATGAGAATATTCTCTCTTTTAGGCCTGTCCTGAAGCCAACTGTGTTATATCAGCTGTTTATTAGTGATTTCTTGGGGTGAGAATATTATCTATTCTACACTTATGTATATGTCCTGAAGCCAACTGCATTTCTCTGTGTTATAGAAGCCATTTATTATTGCAGATTTTTTTTCTTAGTTTCTCGCTACTGTAGTGACATGCTCCAGATATTATAGGGAGAGCTAGTGGGCATATGTGTTGTTCAATACAGACATCAACATCCACAACTTTGTCTTTGCCACTGGGTTTTGTGTTCAGGGGTACACTAGGTTGTAGGATACCATTTGACCCATGACGTGTTGTGTATCATCATCAAGCTGTGATGCGTCTCTTTTGGAATGGAAGTGAAATATTGTTGTAGAGGGCATGGTGTATGAATACATGGCATGCTCTAGTGGTTTAATCATGTGGTGGCGATATGTTTGGGAGGAATGTTATTGTGTCATTTAGTGTGCTATAGTTGTCATGATGTTGAGTTATGAAATTACGTGATGGCACAATAGAATATGTTGTGCAGAATGTTGTCATATAAAACAGGATATATGTTTGAAATGTAAACTGTACTTTTAGGTGCCTGTGTAACAATTGGGTAAGTGGATTAATGTGCCAGCCAGGGTGGCTGAGCAGTTCTAGGCGCTACAGTCTGGAACCGTGCGACTGCTACAGTCGACGCAGGTTTGAATCCTGCCTCGGGCATGGATGTGTGTGATGTCCTTAGGCTAGTTAGGTTTAAGTAGTTCTAAGTTTTAGAGGACTGATGACCTCAGAAGTTAAGTCCCATAGTGCTCAGAGCCATTTGAACCATTTGGATTAATGTTTTTAATTGAATCATGGAAGGAGGTGGGTAGATCAATGTTTATTAATATATCAAGCATGTTACACTATTATTAATAAACATTCATTCACCTACCTTCTCCCACGATGTAATTACAAAAAATTGATCCACTCTTTATTACAGTTTTATTGCAGTTGAAAAACTGGAAACAAAGGGAATAAATAATAGCTTCAAAATTGGTGTTGATTTCGACCTAAAAGATAAAATAATGTACAACAGTATATGGCTGAAGAACATTGTGCTAAAACATTTTTTATTCGGACGATGCCCAGTGCACCAGCGCGATAAACTCCCAAGACCAAGAACATTCCAGTGAAAAAGGAAATGATATCATTGAAGAAAATGCTGTCTTAATTACAGCGAGTGTAAATGTGCAGTGCCTCAGAACAAAACTTGATACATTATCACAGTTTGTTGACGAAGTGAGACCTGATGTATTATGTATACGTGAACACTGGCTAGCCCAACTAGAAACAGAATACTACAGAAACATTGAATATTTAGAAATGGTGAATGCATGGTGTAGAGAAACTACTATCCGTGGTGGTGTGGCTGTGTATGTAAATAGTAAACTCTGTGTCAATAAAACTGACTTAAGTAAATTTTGTGTACATCTAGACCTGAAATTAGCTGCTTTGGGACTGTCAGATGCCAACTTAATTGTTGTTTCTGTGTATCGTTCCCCAGATGGAAATTTTGAAAATTTCCTCAACCAGTTGGAAAGCTATCTGTGTCACCTAGTGCACTTAGGGACAAAAATTGCTTTATGTCGAGAAGGTAATGATAAAGAAAGAGCTTTCATAAAATTAGTAAGCAGCTGTGAGCTATTCGTAGGAAACTCTCTACCAACAAGAGGAGCTATTTGTCTTGACACAATTGTGACAAACCTAAATAGTTGGGACTACAAAGTAAGTGTGGTGGACCCTATACTAGCAGATCACTATGCAGTAATCATGAAGTTATGGACAAACTCGGTAAGTACACAACAAATTCCCAGCTGGCATTCAAATTATGTATTCAGAAATAGAGTTATTCCAAAGAAAAGCTTAGATGATTACAAAACTACAGTGTCTTCTATAGATTGGCACCAAATAATTGATGAACTGCCACCAAAATCTGCATTCAATCACATGTTTCAGACCCTTAAAGTGAAATCTGATAAACATTTTCCATTTAAACCCAAGAGATATTCAAATGCTAAATCAAAATGTAGACAAAAAACTAACAAAGTAAAGAGGTGGTATACTCCTAGACTAGCCAAAATCAAATGTATTGTCCAAATACTAAATGACAAGATCAAAACTGCTAAAGATATAGATTTTAAGGATAGACTGTACTCTAGTTATTTACAGACCAAAAGGATCTACAGAAAGGAAGTAGAAAAAGCAAAGAAGGAAAACAATGCCAGATTTATTGAAGAAGCTCACAATCCTTGTGAAGCAGCATGGGATCTGGTTAATGAGCACAGGAAAAAGCCCACCTCTTGCTCTAATTCTTGCAGTCCAGATGAGTTTAATGACTATTTTATAAAAATTGTGGAAAACACAGTACATGAAATTCCTGACTCTGGAATAGATCCTGCAGCTGCTGTGAAATTTGAGAATAAATGCAGCATGGTAATGTGGAAGAGAGTGTATCCAAAAGAAATAATAAAAATTGTACAAAGCTACAAATCTTCTGGGAGCCTTGATATTTACGTCATGTCCTGTACTATGTTAAAAGCTATACTCAGTGAAATTGCACAGCCATTAACAGTAGTAATAAATAAAAGCCTCCGTGCAGAGGAATTTCCAGACTTCCTGAAAGTAGCACGCACAGTGCCTGTTTACAAAAAAGGCAGCCCACAAGAAGAGTCAAGCTGCAGGCCCATATCTATAATAGCAGTACTAGCGAAGGTGATGGAGTCAATAATGAAAGAACAACAAGGGCAAGTCAATAACAACAGCTGTACTTGATTTAGTTACAAACATAAGTCAGGGTTTTGAAGACAAAGAGTCTATAGCACTAGTACTATGTGACCTTAGTATGGCATTTGACTGCATCCCACATAAGGCCCTGCTCAGAAAGCTAAAAACGTATGGTATAAGGGGATCTGTCCTGCAAACTCTTGAATCCTACCTGAGAAACAGACGACAGATTTTCTCCATGCAAGGAGCTGATTCAGGTGAGAAGCAGCTACAGCATGGTGTGCCACAGGGATCGGTAATAGAGCCCCTACTGTTCCTTATCTTTGTCAATGACATTGGCTCCAATGGGCACACCTTGCAGTTTGCGGATGATACGCCTTGTTCTCAAATGGAGAGAATGTTGTACAGGCGGCCTAACAAGCAGAAGTCTTGTTCAATGAAGCTAAGGCCTGGTTTGTCATGAACAAAATGAAAATTAATTAAGAAAAACTCAGAGGATGATATGCAGCCTCAGCAATACTGGAGCACTGGGTAACGCAGCAGTTCTGGGCTTTCTCACTGATACCAAATTAACCTGGCAACAGCACACCAAACATGTATGTTCCAAACTTTCACGGGTCCTGTACCTATTGAGGGAACTGAAAAGTATAGTACCTGCTATCTGTGTACTATGCAATGTTCCACAGCCACATCAGTTACGGGCTGTTGTTTTGGGGCCACTCCGCAGGCTGCAAGAATGTGCGTTTACTGCAAAAGAAAGCAATGAGGATCATTACTTCAAGCAAAAAAACAGACCACTGTAAACCAGTTTTCACCAGATTAGGAGTTCTGACTGTTTACAGCCAGTATATATTGAACTGCCTCTTCCACATAAAGAGAAACCATGATATCTACAGAAAGAGAAATGAAGTTCACAAATACAGCACTCGCAACAAAGACAGTATTGACATGCCAAGGTGTCGATTAGCAAAGACACAAAACAGATTCCCAATGGTGGCCCTAAAATTGTTTAGTGCTCTACCTGATGGCATTCAGTCTTTACCATGGAAGCAGTTTAAAACTACTATTTTGTGAAAACTAAAAGAGCAACCCTTCTACAATACTGAAGAATTCTTCTCTAGTAATAGCACAGTGTTTACTTGAGCTGCAGCTCAATTCCATGACTCCAACAGCAACCATTATATTTAATTTCATTATATACTAGTATCTATTTTATTCCTGAAGAGGGGCAGCAACCTTTTCAGTAGTTGCCTTGTAACATTAACCAAAACGGCCTTGCTGTGCTGGCACTGCGAACGGCTGAAAGCAAGGGGAATCTACGGCCGTAACTTTTCCTGAGGGCATGCTTTACTGTATGGATAAATGAAGATAGCGTCCTCGTGGGTAAAATATTCCGGAGGTAAAATAGTCCCCCATTCGGATCTCCGGGCGGGGACTACTCAGGAGGAAGTCGTTATCAGGAGAAAGAAAACTGGCATTCTACAATCGGAGTGTGGAATGTCAGATCCCTTAATCGGGCAGGTAGGTTAGAAAATTTAAAAACGGAAAAGGATAGGTTAAAGTTAGGTATAGTGGGAATTAGTGAAGTTCGGTGGCAGGAGGAACAAGATTTTTGGTCAGGCGAATACAGGATCATAAATACAAAATCAAATAGGGGTAATGCAGGAGTAGGTTTAATAATGAATAAAAAAATAGGAGTTCGGGTAAGCTACTACAAACAACATAGTGAACGCATTATTGTGGCCAAGAGAGACACAAAGCCCACGCCTACTACAGTAGTACAAGTTTATATGCCCTCTAGCTCTGCAGATGATGAAGAAATTGATGAAATGTATGATGAGATAAAGGAAATTATTCAGGTAGTGAAGGGAGACGAAAATTTAATAGTAATGGGTGATTGGAATTAGAGAGTAGGAAAAGAGAGAGAAGGAAACATAGTAGGTGAATATGGATTGGGGCTAAGAAATGAAACAGGAAGCTGCCTGGTTCAAGTATCATGAAAGAAGGTTGTATACATGGAAGAACCCTGGAGATACTAGAAGATATCAGAGAGATTATATAATGGTAAGACAGAGATTTAGGAACCAGGTTTTAGATTGTAAGACATTTCCAGGGGCAGATGTGGACTCTGACCACAATCTATTGGTTATGAACTGTAGATTAAAACTGAAGAAACTGCAAAAAGGTGGCAATTTAAGGAGTAGGGCCTGGATAAACTGACTAAACCAGAGGTTGTACAGAGTTTCAGGAAGAGCATAAGCGAACAATTGACAGGAATGGGGGAAAGAAATACAGTAGAAGAAGAATGGATAGCTTTGAGGGATGAAGTAGTGAAGGCAGCAGACGATCAAGTAGGTAAAAAGACGAGGGCTAGTAGAAATCCTTGGGTGACAGAAGAAATACTGAATTTAATTGATGAAAGGAGAAAATATAAAAATGCAGTAAATGAAGCAGGCAAAAAGGAATACAAACGTCTCAAAAATGAGATCGACAGGAAGTGCAAAATGGCTAAGCAGGCATGGCTAGAGGACAAATGTAAGGATGTAGAGGCTTACCTCACTAGGGGTAAGATAGATACTGCCTACAGTAAAATTAAAGAGACCTTTGGAGAAAAGAGAACCACTTGTATCAATATCAAGGGCTCAGATGGAAACCCAGTTCTAAGCAAAGAAGGGAAAGCAGAAAGGTGGAAGGAGTATATAGAGGGACTATACAAGGGTAATGTTCTTGAGGACAATATTATGGAAATGGAAGAGGATGAAGACGAAATGGGAGATACGATACTGCGTGAAGAATTTGATAGAGCACTGAAAGACCTAAGTCGAAACAAGGCCCCGGAAGTAGACAACATTCCATTAGAACTACTGACAGCCTTGGGAGAGCCAGTCCTGACAAAACTCTACCATCTGGCGAGAAAAATGTATGAGACAGGTGAAATACCCTCAGACTTCAAGAAGAATATAATAATTCCAATCCCAAAGAAAGCAGGCGTTGACAGATGTGAAAATTACTGAACTGTCAGTTTAATAAGTCATGGCTGCAAAATACTAACGCGAATTCTGTACAGACGAATGGAAAAACTGGTAGAAGCCGACCTCGGGGAAGATCAGTTTGGATTCCGTAGAAATATGGGAACACGTGAGGTAATTCTGACCCAACGACTTATCTTAGAAGCTAGATTAAGAAAAGGCAAACCTACGTTTCTGGCATTTGTAGACTTGGAGAAAGCTTTTGACAATGATGATTGGAATAATCTCTTTCAAATTCTATAGGTGGCAGGGGTAAAATACAGGGAGCGATAGGCTATTTACAATTTGTACAGAAACCAAATGGCAATTATAAGAGTTGAGGGGCATGAAAGGGAAGCAGTGGTTGGGAAAGGAGTGAGACAGGGTTGTAGCCTCTCCCCGATGTTATTCAATCTGTATATTGAACAAGCAGTAAAGGAAACAAAAGAAAAATTCGGAGTAGGTATTAAAATCCATGGAGAAGAAATAAAAACTTTGAGGTTCGCCGATGACATTGTAATCCTGTCAGAGACAGCAAAGGACTTGGAAGAGCAGTTGAACGGAATGGACAGTGTCTTGAAGGGAAGATATAAGATGAACATCAACAAAAGCAAAACGAGAATAATGGAATGTAGTCGAATTAAGTCGGGTGATGCTGAGGGAATTAGATTAGAAAATGAGACACTTAAAGTAGTAAATGAGTTTTGCTATTTGGGGAGCAAAGTAACTGATGATGGTCGAAGTAGAGAGGATATAAAATGTAGACTGGCAATGGCAAGGAAAGCGTTTCTGAAGAAGAGAAATTTGTTAACATCAAGTATAGATTTAAATGTCAGGAAGTCGTTTCTGAAAGTATTTGTATGGAGTGTAGCCATGTATGGAAGTGAAACATGGACGATAAATAGTTTGGACAAGAAGAGAATAGAAGCCTTTGAAATGTGGTGCTACAGAAGAATGCTGAAGATTAGATGGGTAGATCACGTAACTAATGAGGAAGTATTGACTAGGATTGGGGACAAAAGGAGTTTGTGGCACAACTTGACAAGAAGAAGGGATCGGTTGGTAGGACATGTTCTGAGGCATCACCAATTTAGTAATGGAGGGCAGTGTGGAGGGTAAAAATTGTAGAGGGAGACCAAGAGATGAATACACTAAACAGATTCAGAAGGATGTAGGCTGCAGTACGTATTGGGAGATGAAGAAGCTTGCAATGGATAGAGTAGCATGGAGAGCTGCATCAAACCAGTCTCAGGACTGAAGACCACAACAACAACAACAACATCTATTTTATTGTTGCAATATTATTGTAATCTAATTTATAACTTAAATATGTCTTGCAGTATTAAATTACTATCATAGTAGAGCTGTATTCATGTATTTTGGTAATGCTGTATCTTGACACTGTCTGTCCAGCTGTGGCTGGTGAATGACATAGAATTGGTAATAAAGGTAATATTTTCTTACGGGTTCTGCTGTCTTGTCCTAGGTAACTCAACATTCGTATGTTTACTTCCCATAATTCACCACACATTCAGTTACCAACTGCAACACACAACAGACAAGCTGCCAACATCATAAGTGCACTTTTACTCTAGGTTTGAACTATATAAGTGAACTGTTGGTTGGGATATCGGCTTCTGCAGTTGTGGGTGGGGTTTATTGGTATCTTGGTCTAGAGTTGAGCTATATAAGTGAACTGGCAATTGGCATACCAGATTTTGTAGTTGTGGGGGAGGGGGGTGGTGGTGATAGGGGTGGTTATGGTATCCTGGTCTAGGGTTGAGGTGTATAGGTGAACTGGAGACTGGGATACCGGCTTTTGCAGTTGTGGGGCGATTTATTGGTATCAGGTGAATTGGAGATTGGGAAACCGCCTTTTGTAGTTGTGAGGGTATATTGGTTTATAGTTGAGCTATATAAAACTGGATAATGGGGTATTGGTTTTTGTAGTTTGGGCGAGGTGGGGTGGGGTGGGAGGTGTTAGTGGTAACCTGGTCTAGTGTACAGCTAGAGATTTGGATACTGTGATCTTGTGCTGTGTCTTGTGTGGTTTTATGGAATGTTATTCTTTGGCATTTTTTAGTGTTCTGTTACTTTCACAGTTGCGCCTTAAAAAAGGTTGTTTTTATTCTTCAGGTTTTAGTTTGTCCCCGCCCAAAACCTCCTTTCTCCCCGCAGTTGTACTGCTAATTTCAGTGGGTTCAATCAATATATGGCTGACACGGTATTCGTATTTTTATGGGTGTTATCATCACTGTTTTGGTTGCCATGTTGGATATGCTCAAAATAGAAGTTTTCGGAATAGTGATGATATCATCAGTCAAAGCAGACAGGTGGTATCCCAGTTTCTAGTACCCCGTGTTTAGTTATTTGAAGGATGTACCACAATTACCTTGGAAATTTTGGCAGTTACGCAGAGAGAACGCTTCTATTTGGATGACTGTTTTTCACTCACTATCAGCTGTGATCTCAGTAGTAGCTTCCTCACTGTAGATGCAGATTATTTGTAACTAGTTTTGTGATTTGCATTTGTGCTGGTACTGGTGTTGCACTTTTGTGGCAGCTGCAGCAAAAGGGTAAGCAATTTGCCTCATCACAAAAGAGCTTCTGAATCATCTTCACCTACTGACCGTTTGCTTTTTTACAATAATTATTGCAAATTCATGCTCTCAATTATACTACTGCTCGAATAAGTAACAAATTCAATATAGAACTTGGTCTAATCATAGGTTTATGGACTCTATGGACTCCCTTGATAATGAGTCCCTTCAAAACAATCATGCATGTAGCTTAAATTTCTACCTCACTGGATCCTAGTTTCTTGTCTACTGTGACAAGCATCCCACCTCCATTCTCCATTAGCCTATCCATTCAATAAACACTTAGATTAATCCCAAATATGATGTCTATTTCGAGTTTTAACCATTTTTATGTAGGCCTATTTAGCATTATTTGAACACCACTGCTTTTCGGGACTGCTTCAAACTCTGAGACTTTTTGTGAATGCTTCCGCAGCTGACCACTAAGATTTTGGTCACTTCATCTCTGGGGGACATTTTTTTGGATGTTCCACTAACACTCTGGGGTATCTTATGGCTATCATCATCTGGTCTTAATGGAGAGTCACCTCTAGTAAAACAAACAACCTCTGCATGCATTCTGCATATAGCGATCTCAATGGTGGCCTCCAATGTGTGGTGCACTTGCTGGGAACTCCCCTGAACTTTTAATTAAATATGTATGAGTAATGGTGGAACATGACAAGTAAATCCCACCTAGACGGTGGGTAATTAGATCTTAATCTACACAGAGAATTATTTGAAAGCATAGTATATCTGCAAAAGAGAATGTATACAACATTCCTGTTAGTCATTTTCGATGTCTAGTCACATGCTTTGAAATTTTGCGAAGTGGCCCGATAAAGGAGATCAAAAGCATTCATATAAAAAGATGTCTCTCTCCACTTTAGCGCACACAAGAATGTTAGTATGATGATTAGAAGGCATTAAAAGATAATTACCTTCAGAGTGCAATCCTCTCTTCCATACATGTCATTTTCTCCATCACAATTTTTACACAAAGGCTACAAAAACAAGTGAATGGAATTTGGTGTGCTGGAGAAGGGGAAGAGAGTTTATACAGGTACGGGATAAAAACATTCCCTCTTTGTTCTATTAACTCCACATACATACTGTATATAAAATGAATATGTACACTCAAGTAGTGAATAGAGTGGCATGACTGAATTGACTGGGTGTTCTATCAGTTCTTGGTAGAATAACAGTGTACAGTATGACACCAGTGTTGTGTATTTTTCATTCACGTGAGTGGTATAAGCTATGATGAGAAATTAACTGTTTATATTAAACAACATTAGCTCAAAAAGAATGCTCAGAAAGGAGGCAGCAAGATTGGTTTTCTTGGCTGCCTGAGAAAACAATATCTTGTAATTAAAATTTAAATACACAGATACCATACTGAGCTGCAACAAATTTTCACACCTGAGTAGTTCTCGGCCCATGCCGACATATTGTGTACCCTGTCCTGGAAACAGAATGATGGATGTCTCACGAGGGTCAATTGCTGGATCACGCTTAAGGGCCTGGTGACGTTCACGACCAACAAATGCCCCTTTTGGATATGGAGATGTTAGCCAGTTCTCATCTTGGTCTGTTGCTGAACTGCTCCCAAGCGCTGCTTCTTCCAGCTGCCTTGTAATGTTTTCTACATCCTCTTCTTTCTCCCCAGTTTTCGATTTACAGCCACGTATGTTTGCGGCTAAAGGACCAAAGCGAAATTCTGCGCAGTGTCTTAACGATGGGGCAAATCTAGCCTGTAAATACATTGTTACAGTGATGACTTCTGTTGGCACCAGTTCCTCTCTGTTTACAACAGTACTCGAAAACCAACTTTTCACCGATATGTGTCTTAAATGCAGGTTCCGACACGGCTGAAACGACAGTCATTTGGCAAAATTTCAATGATTCTAAATGATGGACTTAACAGCTGAACATAACTAATGAAGTAGAGTATAAAAAATGTGGTAGTTATACGGTACGGTGCAGTAATGCTGGAAAGGCAATAAATAAAAATGGAGTGCGATCAACTGTAAACGATGGCTTATCAGAAAAGTCAAATCCCTGGCAAATAGCAGAAATTTTTGGTAAAGCGACTGCGACAGTAAGAACACACGCGTCCCCACACACCTACATTAAATACATATACTCCCGTATCAATTCGTACATAAACTGCATATCAGATTTGCTATAAATGTAATTCGTTAACAATAAAAGGAACTCGGCATTCTCATCCCCAAATATATGTTTCCCAATTCTTTTTCCGCGCTCCTTTTCCACTGTTTAAGATGTAATCGTTCAACTCATATGCGTAAACATTAATGTTTATTTTGTAATACATCAGTACCAACTATCAAGAATGTTCAGTGCTGCCTCTCGACGGAGAAATATGCAATTCCTTCCCTGCAAAGTGGAAAACTACTGTAATATTTTTAATGCCAACGTTCATACTATCGCTTCTTCTGAAACCGAATAAACAAATATTTTAACTTCGCAGCTCCTTGGGTTGAAAACGGTGTATTTAACATCGAAATGTAAAGCTGGAAGTGTGACACGTTTTTGTGACGGGCTTCCAGTGTGTAATCGTAAACTTTTCAGTTTCGTAAAGTAGTAGTCACTAGTCAGGTGTAAACAAAAGAACAGTGATGTGTATGGATGATGCAGCCGGTAGATTGAGAAATTTTGCGTTGTTTACTAATACAAATAGTAGTGATTTAGGACAGACACATTATTTTGAGGTTCTTATGGAGTTAATACTGACATAAAAGGATGGCGCAGTGCAAAACATATGACAATACTAATAATGAACTGACAGAAGACGGAGATGAAGAAATAGGAGAATTCTATTTTGAGTCTGATGCTGTTGCTCTTAAAGGGAATCAAGATTATATGAACCTTCTCAGGTCCTTGGCAATACTAGAAGCCCAGCGAACGAAGTTAATTAAGGTATGAATTCTCATTAATGATCCAGGGATCATGCAGCAGTGTGTTTCATGTTCAAACTATTTTGAAATCTGGCAGTGCTATTGAGATTCATAAATCTTAGCACCGCAGACGTACGTAAAGTTTCATAACCGTGAACCTGAAATAGAACTTCAGAAACGGGCTGTCCACTCCTATCAGAGAAACCGCTGGATCCGTTGAACCAGAAAGATATTACGATAGAGAGGTATGTGATTTTTTGATGTTGCCTGGTTAAACTGTGCATTTCAGCAAGAACAGTGCATGTTAATTTGTCAGGAATGTGTTAGTGCTACGAATCAGGACGCCAATATTAGGATGCTTACTAAAATATGCAGACAGCGTAAAACAATTGCTAATTTTTTCTTGCACAACGTCATTTTTGTTTACGTGCACCAAGCCTTTTCCATATTTTAACAGTGCTGTTATTCAGTTAGTACAGTACTTCAGGAAAAACAGGAGTAACTTTGACATTCTTATGTATTGTTTTGGTTGTTTATTTCGAAACCTCCATTGTTGGTTTACTGGCTGTACGTTTTGAGGTAGCCTATTGAATCTTGCAATGTCGAATTAACTTCACGCCTATAATATGTATATATCCAACTTTCCATGTTTCCAGCAGCTCCTGTTTAGACTGTTAGTAATTTTATTGCTAAATTTGAGTAATAATATTCCAAAATAGCATGCTGCAATTCTTTTCTCCTATATTGTATAGTAAACTGTGTACTAAGTATCTATCTGTTGTCCCAGCAGTCGATATTCTTCCAACATTTCTTATTGGTTGCCAAGAGCACACTTTACAGGAAACAGTTGTTCTTTCGATATGGGAGAAACTGCTTATGCGATGATAAATTGAATTTTTCTATGTGATCTGTATTAATTGCACACTACTGTACTCCCCATGAATATACAGTTCACAGGATACTTAATTCAATTGTAAGGTCTGGCAATAACATCAAGTAGTTGATTAAATTACAAATGAAACTGGTTTCCTAAGTGGTACCTGTAGTGGTAGTAACGTTTTACATATTTGTTGTTGAGCCATAGTAAACAAAGTTGAACATTGTATGCATAGCCCTGCATGATATTTGTCATTGGATCACAACATAAACATACTGCACAAATAGTCTGTAATTATGTTCTGATTTAATATGTGGCAAGTTACTAGAGAGGGCATATGTTGATCCATGAAAAGTGAAAATTTTGTTATATCTGTAACACTTCTTGTTCCTTGGCGTAATGCCAAATTAGCACAGCTCACATAATCAAACCTTTGCTGTATATAGTGTTATACTAATGTCTATCTGTTTTTTATGCATATATTTCAATGTAACTTGTACAAATGTTATGCCTATAACCAAGGAATGACTCCACTGTGCTTTCTGAAAATCTACAGTTAAGTGACTAGTTTCAAAATTTTAGCTTAAACTGTGTAGACCACAGTAGCCGAAGTGGTCTGTAATTTATTTGTAAATACTGCTGTCTCATTTCTGTGCTTTTTTTGCTGCAATTATTTATAGACAAAGGATGTTCGGAAAGTAAGTTCCAATCAACTATGAAATGGAAACCAATGTGAAAATCAAAAATGTTTTATTTGCAGCAGTTCACTACAATTTCCAGCCACTTATCTGTATAGTCGCTTCTTTGACTTAGATGTTTGTCATAGCATTGTACTAACTTTCCAGTACCTTTGTCATAGAAGGCAGCTGCCAGTGCTTTCCGCCAGTTCTCTTCGCTGGTCTGCAGCTACACACACTGTAGATTTCCCCTCAGCAGAACAGTTTCACTATACGCAAGTAATGATAACCAGGTAATATCCTGAGTGGATTATGGAATAGTGGGAAGTGCAGCCATGCAGAGGGACAGATATGCTTCCTTCATGCACTGTCGCCACTTAAGCTTCAAACCACACTTCTGCTCTCACTATGTTCAGTGAGCCTTCCATCGTGAAAACAAGTTGTAGGTATTGCCCAGAATTGACTGAAAACTGCTTTATCCCCTAGAACAAACAGCAAGTGAAATGAAACAACTTTCAGCAAAGGCTACCACATTGCTGCAGAACACAAATTTTTGAGTTCTTAAAGTTGACACTGACAGACCAAAAGCACAAGCGGTCAAAAGTCTTCATCCTCTTACTGCTTCAGAACTAGGAAATGCATACTTTCGTACAAGCCTTGATTTATTTTGCCTTCTAAGTCTTTACACAAGATATATTTCGTTGGCTGTAGGATCATTTGGCAGTCTGTTGCAAGTGCCAGTTCTCTCAACTTCCTCAGTGGCATTTTTTTAAAACATGTCTTCTTCCTTCCAGTAATTCCCGTTTGAGTTCACTCAGTGTTTCTATAATACTCATGTGTCGATCAAAACTACCAGTAACATATCTAGCAGCATGTCTCTTCAGCTGCTTCGATCTCCCTTAAATTTGACCTGATGAGGATCCCAAACATTCTAGCAGCACTCAAGAAAGGATCACCCAAGTGTTCTATATGCGGTCTCCTCTGTAGATGACCTACAGCCTTCTAGAATTCTTCCAATAAGACAAAGTCAACCATTCGCCTTCCTCTCAGTGGACCTTAAGTGTTCATTTCACTTCATGTCACTTTTCACTGTTATGCCTAGATATGTAACCAAGGTAGCTGTGTCAAGCAGCACACAACTATTACTGTAATCAAACATACAGGATTGTTTTCCTACTCATTTGCATTAATTTACATTTTTCCATGTGTAGAGAAAGTCACATAACACCAAACAGAAATTGAGTCCAGGTCATCTTACATCCTCTTACAGTAACTTGAAGATGACCCTGGGGCATAACCGAGCACACTGGACCCACATTTGGGAAGACAAAGGTTTAGACCCGCATCTGCCATCCAGATGTAGGTTTTCCATGATTTCCCTAAATTGCTTCAGCCAAATGCCAGGATGATTCATTTGAAAGGGCAGGGCCAGTGCCCTTCCCCATTCTAGACACAATCCGAGCTTGTGTCAGTCTCTAATAACCTCCATGTCGACAGGACATTAAACCCAAACTTACTTACTTCCTGCCCCATACAAGGCAGCATCTTAAAGTAACAGATATAGATTGCATATAGAGAAAAAGTTCTGGCCTATCACACTTCTCCAGGGCACTCCTGATGGTACCTTTATCTTCAGTGAATATTTACCAACCAGGACAGGTTGAATGGTTCCAGCATTTTACATAAAATGGAAACAGTATATTGTAACTAATTTTGCGAAATATGGCTTTATTTATTTATTTGGTTTAGATATGCAGTTTACTTTTTCTAGGTATAAAGACATATTGTTGTCATGTTTACATTTGAGATGTAGTTAGTACTGTAGATATTATTTTTTACAGTGCTGTAGTGTATGGTAAGCAAGCTATCTTTTCATAACTTCAGAAATTGTAAGTCCATTGTGTCACTGTTTACACAGTGTAGGTAAGTCTCTCATCACCAGTAAACTTTTTAGCAAGGTAGTATCAGAAGAGACTGTTTGGAAATTGCGGCAACATGGCTGCGAGTGGATGGACCACTGGAGGTAGCAGTGAAACCATAAACAAGAAAGTTCCAATTGGTGTAGCTATTCGTGAGTTCATGACTGGTGTAGGCAGTTCCAAGAACAATGTATTGATTCATAAAAAGCAATAACACATGAATTGGAAACCAACATGATGCACAAGTTGTTATCAGGCAAGCTTAAGTTATCCAAAGAGCAAGTAAAAAGTGAGATAGCGAGACGTAGCCCCCTTGCAGGAAACTGAATTGTGTATGATGTATAGCTTCATACAATACTGTGACTGTCAGTCTGCTGGGTGTGTGTATCATGCTTAGGAAGAATCATATGATGTTGACTAGGAAACCTGTAGATTCTCTGATTTATTGTCTGAGTCAACGCCTGCATCATATAATACTAAATGAACAAAGGTGCATTTTGAAATGTTCGTAATAATAAATCGTTGCTTGCCCTGAGTATTTCATGGCAGCATGTCTGAATAAAATCTTCTCGATTTTCAAGCCACATTAATTTGAGTAAAATTCTCGAGATTTTCATGGGTGTCTCTGCTGTTGTTGCCAGGAGTTAAAACTGCTGGGGCTGGCTCGGTTTTCCGTTTTGTTGGCGCGATTGTAACCTCTGGCGCCAATCAGAGAGGGCTGAAATGTTAAATGCATGGCAGGTGAGTTGGGCAGTTCATAGCAGCTTCAACCCGACGCAGGTGGACCAGTGCCATGTTTGAATCTGCCGCTCCTGCCGCCCTACAAGCATCAAGCTTTGGTTCCTTTCAATATCCAAAGCCTGCCTCCATGCCCTACTAAGTGTGTACCCCTTGTCTCTGTTAAAATTGTTGCTGTTTTTTCTGATCTCATCCACCTCCTTTTTAATGGAATCCCAATATGTTGAAATATATTGTGAAATGGTGGATGCCACAGCGATGGGATCAGCATGGTCTCTCGCAATCGCGAATTTCGTCATGGAGCACTTTGAGGAGCAGGCTCTGAACTCTGCAATATTCTGACTGCTGTCTTGCTTCCTAAGGGACATTGACGAACCTTCCTGATATGGCCCCATGGTGAAAATGCACTGCACCAGTTTGTTTATAATTTGAACAGTGTCCATCCCAATATTAAATTTACTATCGAGATGAGTGGTTTAGTTGAGTGCATGGCAGAAGGCCGGCTTGGTCGTTCAGTGTACAGGAAACCGAAACACACTGCTCGATACTTGAACGGTGATTATTGTCACCACCCTGTATGCAAGAATGCAGTCTGAACATGTTAGTATACAGAGGAGCATTTATTTCTGATGACGACCACCTACAGTCTGAATGGTAGCGCTTGAGACACATATTCAGAGAGAATGGTTATTGCAAGAGAGACATCGACAATGCTTTCAGATGCCACCGAAGGATGCATTGTGAATTGGCAAAAGAGGCCAAGCCAACTGTTTTCCTGCCATACTGTGGGATGATGAGCAGCAAGTTAGGAAGTGTGCTGCTGAGGCATTGCCTGAGACTAATGTTCTCACCCGCTTCCAAGATATGAGACATGCTGCACCCTGTTAAAGATGACGTAGCTCTTTGTGTGCCCAGTGCGTATGGTGTCCCTTGTGAATGTGGCAGTATCTACACGGTCTACAAAATTAAAGCAACATGTAGCTATTTCTCCTTCTTGTGTCTAATTCATGGTGTAATCATACACACTGTCAACAGATGTCCATACAGTCGTGTTCTGCTTGGAAGGTTGTATACTATTCAACAGACAACCACGCCAATGATGATGTCAGGGCACCTGTCAAAAGGGGTAGTGTGTGCCGGGTAGTCCCATATCCCAATCGCTATGTATACAGTTACAGATAGGGCGATATGGCACAAAGAAGATGCCTGCCAGTCTCTCTGCAGTGGAGGGCCACAAGGAGAATGGAAGCAAGACGGTCTCAATTGATGTGGTCCAATGGCTTAATGTGAATCATTCTGTTGTTTCTCTGATGTGGCGACAATTTATAGAGACTGAAAAAATATCCTGAAGGCTAAGGCAGGCTGATGACATTCGACATCAGAAAGAGAGGAGTGTTATTTGGCTATAAGGTCACGATGGTACCACCTTAGTACTGCACGGCAACTTGCATTTGACCTTTTTGTATCAAGATAAACAGTGACAGAAAACTTTGACAGAGTGACCTTTATTGTTAGAGACCTGCTGTATGTGTACCTCTGATGTATCTCCACAGAAGGGAACGTCTAGAATGGAGTCGTCAGCATACCACCTGGACATCAAACAGTCTCTTTTCACAGAAGAGTCCTGGTTTGGTCTGGAGAGTGATTCTCCAAGCATTCACTTCCGGAAGGAATGTGGAATACGATTTCGGGACCCAAGCATTGTGGAAAGAGACCGATATTGAGGAGGATCCCTAGTGGTGTGCGCAGGGATTATGTGGACCACGTGAACTCCTCTTCATGAAATTGTACCAGTGAATCTGTAGGTTTAACTGCTGTCAGGTATTGCAATGAGATCTTGGGACCTCGTGTGCGGTTGTTGTGAGGTGGGTACACAACCCAGACTTTTTATTGATGATTATGATACTCGACCCCATAGAGAATGGGTGGTTGATGTTCTGCTCACTCTCCCAATTTGGATCCCATGGAGCATGTCTGGCATGCACTAGGGAGACAGGTTACATCACATCAGCATCCACCAACTGCCCTTCAAGACTTGCAAGCAGCTCTGCAGGAAGGATGGGCGTTATTACCTCAACATGAGATTGAGGACATCATTCGCAGCATGCCTCATCATTGTTGGGCATATATTGCTGCCAGAAGTGATCACACCCCCATACTGAGCACATTAATCAGTTGTTGGAATGTATGTGCAAATCAGTTAAGTTTGAAAAAATGAAGAACATTTTTGTGTCAACGTTATGCATAGAGCAGTTATGTTCTTTGTTCTTTACATTGTTTCTACTTAACTATCACCTGTTTATACTCTTTTGTGGCAAAATAATTGCAACCTTGCAAAATTTCCATTTCTTGCCTTAATTTTGGGCACCAGTGTGTATAGTTAGACTGCTCTCACAGTTGCAGAGCATTGTACCAAGCACACGTGACATTAAACAAAGGGAGCTTGACAAGTTGGCCATAACTTAGCATTGCCTATAAAACGGGCACAAAATATGGTTTGAAAACATGAGAGTCTTGGTTCTCGCGTTAACATATTGGGATTCTGCTATAAAGGACCTGGCTGAGGTCAGAACAAACAACAACACTTGTAAAAGAGACCAGGAGTACACACTTAGTAGTGCAACGGGGTGGGCTTTGGATATTGAAAGGAAGCGAAAATGGATGCTTGACATTTGTAGGGAGGCAGGAGCAACAAATTGAAATGTGGTGGTGGCCTCTGGTGCCACCTGATGTTACTCGATTCCGCAGCAGGTTTGAGCTACTATGAACTGTCCAATTCACTTTTTGCACACGTGTCATTTTGTCTATTTCTGATTGGTGCCAGAGGCTGCAATCGTGCCTATATAAGTGGAAAACCATAACAGCCCCAGTAGTCAGTGGTTTTTACTCCTGACGACGATGTCGGAGATAACCATCGAAAGCTCAAGAATTTTATACGAATTGATGCACATTAACAACTGAGAAGATTTTATTCAAATCATTGCTTGGCCAGTAAGGGAGTTAGTGAAGCTAACAACTCATCAAATTGATGAAGATTGAGTGCATTGTCCCTTCTGACTACTTTATTGTGGCACAGGTCCTCGATCGGGGTGACGGGCTATACTGGATGGAGTGGCGGAGAGAAGAAAGTGGGTAGGGGGGGTTGTAGGGAAGTGTGCCTGAGAACTTAGACGAAGCAAGTGCACAGGATAGAAATGTGGCATCGGTGGGTCACTCTGGTGCAGGCTTGTGTGTCGTTTATTGGGAGGAGGGCATAAGTGTAGAATGAATATAGTGGCATAAAGGAAATTGGTATGTGGGGAAGCTATATTTCTGTCCAAGCAGTTTGTATGTGGCTGTCTCCAGACATAACAGCAAATAAAATAACTGTAACTAAGCAGAACTGAAATACTATCATAAGGAATTTACCTAAATAGTCCCATTGTGCATTTCTTACATGACTTCTGTCCTATTCTGCGATCAACACCCTCTGCTCACATACTCACCAAACATCCTGTCACTGCTAACTAGGGCATTAGATTTGGATGTCTTTTCCCGGATGTGTTGATCATCCTAAATTTCTGGAAATAAATAATCAGAGTAACTTTTGAAAAGACAATAAGTCCACAAATAAAAATTTTATAGGAGAGACCAAAAACTACTTCTGAGTAAAGCTTTATAATAGTTAATAATTTGAATATTAGAAGTTGTTATTGGTCCTAAAAAAAGGGATAAGTAGGAAAAATCTCACTCTTTATCTTCAAGACTCAATTTCTACTCAGATTTTTGGAGTCTGTGCATTTATTTCATTTAGCACCAACCACAGGGACATTTCGTTTTTTGAACCAAATTTAGAAAAGAAAAATTTAATAACTTATTCTTTAACTTTTATTTTGAGCAGTAATAAATGATACAGGAAACAAGACTGCGTGTCCAAGTGCAGTGTAAAGAAAAATAGTAAAAATTAATGATTTTGGTTTAATGGTAATACACTGTTTGCAATAGAGATTTCCATTTATTCTGTAAGTACTCATTCAAAATTGTAATTAGGCAGTACATTTTTAAACACTCTTAAAAGTATACAACTGAAATTGTAAGTAAACTTATTATTTTAATTATATATTTTTTTGTTTGTGGAAAAAGGCTTTCTAATTCTCTTCAAAGCATTTGATTTCCACATTCCTCCTTCAAGCAGTCACATTCTTCATCCTATTCTTGTTCTTCTACATTGTTTGCCAAGCCATCTCTCCCAAGAAGTTGAACATAAAATTGCAGGATTTCGTCTTCACTCCAGTTGTCACAAAAGTGCTGTTTCAGAAGGTTGACTAAGTCTTTCTTTTTTCTGATTTCATGGGGTGTATCAGTCTCACAATGTTTGGATCAGGTATGTGATTGGTTGCTACATGTGCTTTTAGCAAGGTTGTATAACTTATCAGTGTGTCATCCAAGCTGTATGAAGTCTTGATTTTAAAAGTACTCTTTTCTCCTTCAGTTCCTTTTTGCTATTATGTCTCTTATTCCCACTGGCTTCTTCAGATAATGGCAGAGGTCTTTAAAGTTTAAAATATTCTAGTCTATTCCTATCCTTCAAACACATCTCCCATTATCTGATAAAATATATTGTCGAGAAGTTAATATTTTAGCGTGTTTCTTAAAACTCTTCTCAATTATATAGAAAAATGATCTGCAAGCAAGTGAGAGTGACCACACATTGGAAATGTGAGGCGTATTTCTTTCACCGAGTCCGCAGATTAATTTATAACCCATTTAGAAGGCATTTCTGTTCTGTCCCGGGCAGCCATCAGAAAATCATTATTTACTTTTAGCGTATTTTTTGTTTCTGTGCTTCCAGCAGCTACTAAGGCTGATGTTACTTCATTTCATCTACAACCAGTGTAGTCTTCAGTCCTGCAGTAGAAATTTGGAGGCTTATTTTCAATGTTGGCAATGCAGTTGCTGTGTGTAATATGCTTCACCTACAGCAAATTTTGTGTAGGTGTTGCATTTGTTGTAGATCGACACAGAGGGACAGACTGTTGAGCAATTTTTGTTTCATAATTTTATAAAACTCGTTTTCCTCTTGTTTTATGAGTAACAAGGTCTGCTTGAACACTTTGGCTTTTGACAAGTGAGCTTACATTTTAATGAGATTCATTTTATATTTCATTCTATGGAAATAGCTGCAGAAATGTACTGTAAGATCACCAAACCGCATATTAGAAGTTTTAGAGAAAATGTTATCTTTGTAAGGGTCTAAGAGTTGCACGCAGCTGTGCGGAATGTCAACACGTGCTTGCCAGCCGGCCTATCTGGAATGCTGATGATTCGCTTGGCAGTATTAACTAGCGCAGCCTCGGGCGCGAATATATCTCTTTTCTTAACTCACCATGGAGCCTTTTGATACGACCGTAATTAGCCGGTGTTAGGGTGTCAGACACAGTGATGATGGGTGCGCATAGCATGTGTGTTTTATAATCCCCCTTTGTTAATAGAACGGTTTAAACTTACTTCTCGTGTTCGCATATTTCTGTACCTCAAGGACCCACTGCTTACAAATCCTGACAAAATATTCGTGTAATTATCATCCGGGGCAACAACACAGACTAACCCCCTTATATCTTTAAAGAATTAGGAATGCTCTCATTGTACGTAGCTAAGGACTTTGTGATATATGATTTGAAGGAAGGTACAGCCTTTCACTTTCTTGCCTTCTATAATGAATTTCTCTAATCTTCAAATTTGAGATGAATTCTTTGGAATGTTTTATTTTGTTTTGCAGTCACCACCTTGTTTTTCATGAATGACATTACCAGTAAGTATTGAGGAAGCAATACTGCTAAGTCTGGTTGTTCTTATCTTTAAAAAACTTGGAAGGTATAGGAACTTGTTCATCGTTTATTGTGATACGAAACTTTGTAACCAGAAAATTATTTTTTCAGTCTTTGCAAGGGCACTGTTGTTTTGTGCAGGACGCAGCTATACATGAAGACAAAATCCTGTCCTGTTGCTGTTTGTGCTGTTTGTTGAAGTGTCTGTATACCTCCTTCCTATTCCTAATTAGAAAGTAGATAGGGATGGTATTGCATTTGAATGTCCACAGGGTGGTTCAAACTCCAACATTTTAGGGTCCTTGTCGTGGCATCTAGAGTGCTTAATAAATAACCAGGAGTTTCAATCCAGAAAATAATGAAGGAATACATAGCTAGTAAATGTAACAAAATCTACTGATGGTATTTTTGCAACCATTCAGAACTAAACCTTGTTGATTCTGTATGGAATATTTAATGCTTCAGTTGCTGCATTTAAATGATTTATTTGGTCCATGTGACATGTTTCTGAATGATTCATCTTATTCTCAAGTCACTTAAAAGTGTAAGCTGTAAAGCACATTACACTTATTGTCATTTGATAATATCATGCATTCAATGTGTCATCTCACATAAGTGCTCTTTCAGTTTCAGCCAGAATGTTTTGAAAACTAACATATGTAATACGTAATTAAAATGAAAATTAATTCTGTTCTGGTGGTCAGTTTTCGAAACATTCTGACTGCAATCGAAAGAGCGCTTGTGACTGATGAACATTTCTGTTACATTTGATAATAAGTAGTTTAATTTTAACCATGAATGTATAATCAAATGGTGACGCCTTATAGCTTAAATGATTTTATTGTGCTCTTGTGTGATGATGCTATATAGCTTATGCTTTTAAGTGACATTAAAATGGGATACAGCGTCCCAAAACATGTCATAAGGACCAAATTAATACTTCAAAAGTAGCAACTGGTGCCTTTCATATTCAAGAAAGAAAATCCATTAAGTAGTCAACTTCATAACAAAATTTTCTTTTGAAATAACTTGCCTTTCCGTCTGCTTCTTTTCTTTTTGCTCCCTAGATGCAGGAGACTAGGCCACTATACATACAATTTCTTCCATGTCTGTCATAGTTCACATAAACTGCAAGCTCACACTAAAACACAATTCTAGACAACAAACATTGTATAGTACAGTGTGATGATCTCAACAGTAACAGTGTACAGCTGAAACTGTGTTGTGAACTTTGGAAGTGCTTCCTGTCTTGATGTCACAGATTTTATTGGACTTTAGGTATAATTCACAGTAGCAGTTGGGAAAAAAATGGATCCACCGCGATTTGATTCAAATTTGCTGCTGGACATACAGTGTTTTGAACAAAAGGCCAAACTTTGCACTTGTTTGAAATGGTTAAAAATTGTGCTTTGAATGAAAACAACACCGTAGGTCAATGCAGCCCATCATCTAGAGTAGAAATCCGCTACAGACTAATTTACGATTGTGAGTGGACTTTAGTGTTTTGAAGCATCAGTCCTCATATATTACAGCTTCTTACTCTTAAGGTGTATTGCTATTTATTTAGAACAAAGAGTATAAATTCTTTGCTGTTTGCTGTGATGGGTAGGAGGCTAGAATATTCTTTGTGACTTCATTGTAAGTGTCATTAGCATCAGATGCACCTTGAGTGATTTCATCTCAAATCATACAGGCCATTTCAACTCGTGCTCATCAGTTTCTCTGGGAAAAAAATATAAATATTAACCCTCTATATCATAAGTGTTAAGAAATAAAGTATTTTCCTTTTATCTTAATTTTTGTAAGTGGTGCGGCCCTTTGAAATTGTATATTTTGTAAATAACTCTCAAAACAGTAGAGAACAAAAAAAAATTATAACTAATGAACCAAAAGTACTGGAGACCGGGCTGTTTTGCGTTAAAGCTCCCTCTTAATGTGTTGAAATTTATTTGACACTCGCACACTTATGGGCTTCCTTTAACTTACAAATTTAAGATGAAAATATGAAATTTAAGTTATTTTTTCCACTTAAAACCATTTTTTTCTAATTTGGAAAGTCAAAGAATGCTGTCTTTTCTGTCATATTACCAGATACTACAGACATATATAAACAGTATCTTCTCTGCTCCAACTGTCTGTATTATATAAATATTTAATACTAAAAGTGCAAAAAATTGCATTTTTGTGAGTTTTTATGAATTATTTACTCAAAAACCCCCATCTGGAAATTTTTGAGAACCACACAAAATATTGTTTGGTTAATGTGTTAGTAGTCAGTGCAAACACAGTGGGCAATATTTTCCTGTGTAAAGTGTTAAAATTTTTCAACGTTCTGCACATTTCTCATCACTGAATTTCTAGTGTAAAATGTGTGTGTTGGTAATACTATTTGCAGTGCTCTTCTGTTTATAATAAACGAGTGAGAAATTGCACATAAACCCATCGGCATTGAGTTTTGTGTTTGGTTTGAACTTCTTGTTGGATACAGTATGAAAGAGCGAGGTGTGTAGTCTATGAAAAAAGGCACAAGAATGTGGTGTTGGAAATCTGTTAGAGGTATTGCACAAATATTGCGGTCCTCAAGTAATGGTATTAGCATCACATCCATTGTGCAGGAACTGCTACACTCACTACAAGAAGAAATTCAGTGACAACCAATTTGAACAATCACCATTACCCGAATGTGAAACTGAAGAAGACAGTGCAGATGCTTATATTCCTGGGCGTGAAGTTGTTGATGCATTGAATGTTAGCATTTCTGCTGTAGCCCTTACTGTATCTCCCGTTAAACATCCAAGAAAGGTAAGAAGCACAAGAAGAAAACAGTATGTAAAAAGAAAAGTGGAAGAAATTGATGCAAGTTTTACCCAAGCAACATCCTCAAACTTTGTGAAGTGTATAATGTAGATTCACTTGGTGCAGAATCTGAGGATAATCATATAGGCAGAAAATCTGATGTGTGGTTTCAAAACCTAAATATTGCCATCTCAACAGCCATCTATATTGAGAAGGTACAGTTACTGACACTGACACCAGTTAACTACTCTGAGCAGCAGATACAGAAATACATACCCACTTCATTGTATTATTTGATTTCAAAAGCTCATAAAATAAAGAATGAGAAAGGTACTGTGCATGCCCAGATTCTTACTGTGGGCATCCTTTGCAAGATGATATGCTTATTATTGGTGTGGAATATTAACTAAGTGATGACAAAGATTTCAGCAGGCAAAGTCTAACCAGGCTTATCTCTGTTAGTGAAAATGGTGAAAAAGTTATAAAGGTAAAAAGACATACGATGAGATGAATAAGAAAAGCATATCTCCAATTGAAAAAGGAGAACCTGAATTTAAAAATTGGTTTCCCTATATTCTGCTCCGTACAACCAAAATGGGTACAATGCCAGCCAGTGAAGTAAGTATGCACATGTATGTACTGCACCAATTTGAAACTTTTTTGTTTTGCCATAAGTAGTGTCACAGCAATGAGGTACACAGAGATGGCCGGCCGAAGTGGCCGTGCGGTTAAAGGCGCTGCAGTCTGGAACCGCAAGACCGCTACGGTCGCAGGTTCGAATCCTGCCTCGGGCATGGATGTTTGTGATGTCCTTAGGTTAGTTAGGTTTAACTAGTTCTAAGTTCTAGGGGACTAATGACCTCAGCAGTTGAGTCCCATAGTGCTCAGAGCCATTTGAACCATTTGAACACAGAGATGAACCTGATGTTTTTGTGTGTGTGTCAAGAGCCTCAAGATAAATGTTGGTTGCAGGAGTGTGCAATGTGTCCTGGTACTCAAATGATGACTGTTGAAGCATTACACCTTCAGGATACTGACAATGATGTAACCTATGCATTGTGGGAGGGATGAGAGTTGGTGAGGAAGACAGTAGAGCCAGAGAAGTTTGTTACAGAGGCTAGGCATTGGCTCGTGAAAGGAGTACCTCACCATCATATCTGGAGGATTCAGAGACAGGCCATAGCAGAAGGAAAACCAGCCACATCCCAAAATACTGACACATTAGTTCTTTATTTCGAATTTGCTGAGAACCAGTCTGTTGCTTTGCAGAGTGAAATACAAAGTTACCACTGGCTCGTGTCACAGGTATCAACATTAATATGTGTTGCTCACTTCCTTGGAACGTCAAATTGTTTTGTTGTTGTCAGAGATGATCTCATTCGTGACAGTGCACATGTATGCTTTGCTGTCAGAATGATAATTGATGACATAGCATCTAGAGGCCATGCATTTCCTAAACATTTGTACGTAACTGATGGTGCAGGTTGGTACTTTGAGCAACAGAGGTCATAGAAATAGTGCACGTGATGGGATAGGAGGTCTTTGTAAACATCTTACAACAAACTTTAATCTCCAACATGAAGCTGTTGCTGCTATAGGAGATGCTACTGGATGTTTACACACCATATCAACGTTAGTAACAAACATAAAACTCTTAATTCTAAATGAAATTACATTAAGGAAGTTCCATTTAAAAAAGAGAGAAGTGTGGTGTGCTATGAAGTCTGTGGTAAGAATTCAATCAAGTCACTGCATCCTGGAGTGGCACATACATTGCAAGAATGCTTCTGCATGAAATGCAGCCTGTGACTGTGTGTGAAATGCAGAGACCACAGTATACATTAGAAGACTTTGTAGTGAGCCGTTTCATTCCTTGTGTGTATGACACAGATAACACAGGTCAACGACAATTTTTTTTTTAACTTTGAAAGCTGATCTTTATAGATTTTTTATGAGCTGAATCCAAATCTAACCTTAGTTTTTTTTTGTATCACCCATAGTTTTCGAGCAATGTGCTTTTTATTATATAGTATAAAAATCCCATGCTATACGGTAAATGGGGAAATTAATGAAACACTTTGTTACAACATAAGCATGGTTTGTATTTACAGTAAGCTACTTAAAACGATGATATGTGTTAATAGAGTTTTCACTTGTCAGCTGGAATTGGTTTGAGTTTTCTTTCTCTTTTTTTCTTTGAAGCTTCTTGTGTAGCTTTTTCTGTGATGAGTCGCTTGCTGAACTTCTCGGTGAAGTGACCAACAGTAGTCCCCCATCAGTTGGTGTTCCAGCGGTCTTGTTAGCGGTTTACCATCACTTTAATGTCCTGGTGAAAACGCTCTCCTTGCTCCTCACGCACATCTCCAACATTTTTTCGGGAAGTAATCTAGGTGACTGTTCATAAAGTGAACTTTCAGGCCCATTAAACATCCTGAAGTTTCAAACTTCATTAACATTGTAGCTGTAATAGAAACATATTCTGGGTCTTTTTCATGCCCTAAGAACTTTGTAATGATTTGCTTGGATTATACCCATGGTTCTTTCTCATTTAAGGTCATTGTGGATTCAAAGTTAACATCAAACATCAATTTTCTAATGTCAGGTCCAACAAAGGCGCCTTCTTTTAGTTTAGCTTCTGAAAGGTGTGGAAACTTTGGGCAGAGATACTTAAAACATGCTCCATCTTTAGGCAATGCCTTTACAAACTGTTTCATTGGGCCTAACTTTATATGTTGAGGTGGTAGGAGTACGTTTTTTGTATCTATAAGGTTTTTACATAGAATGTTCTTCTCACCGGTTTTAAAGACTCCCTCACAGGCCAGTTCTTTCTGCACCAGTGTTGATCCTTAGCACTACTGTCACATTCACACAAGAAACATGGAAATTTGATAAAGCCACCTTGCTGACCAAGGAGGATGCATGTTACTTTTAGATCACCACATATCATCCAACCATGAGCAGAATATCCTATTTTATTTAACACTGTTTCTAGGTTTTCATAGCTTTCTTTCTTATGCACAGAATGTACAACAGGTATAGATGCATACGTGTTACCATTGTGTAATAAAACAGCCTTTAAACTAGTTTTGGATGAATCAATAAACAGCCTCCAGTCTTCCTTTTTGTATTCAGTACCAAACTCATTCATCAGACTGGGTATGTCTGAGCAGTACACTAAATCACCTTCTTGTTGAAAAAACTTGGCAAATTCTGCTCTCTCTTTCTATACATGTATATGCTGGTTCCAACTGCCAGTAAGTTTTCTTTTAATCTAGAGCCAAGCAATTCAGCTTTTTCTTTTGTTAAGCCCAGATCCCTAACCAATTCGTTAAGCTCGGTCTGAGTAAACAATTTGGGCTCTAGACTTCCTGTATTACAGTGGAATTAATCATCTGATACATCTAAATGGCATTGTACATCAGAAAATACCTGTGTTGGAATAGAATTTCAATCAATTGGTGCTTCAGGAACTGGCAAATCTACACCATGCTCTATTGGTCAGATGGTGGATGGAAGATTAGGGTAGCTTATTACCTTCTTGTTTTTTGAATTATGACCAGTGATATCAACACTGCAAAAGTAGCAATCATTGGAATGATTTCTTGGCTCCCTCCATATCATAGGAACAGCAAATCTAAAGGCATTTTTCTCCTTTTTGGACCATTTTCTCAGATCTTCAACACACACATAACATACCTTATGTGGCACCCAAGATTTATCTTGATCACAAAGTTTAGACCCAAAGTATGATAGATAAACTTTTTCACAAAGTCTGTAATGTTTCTTTGGCGTTTTTTAATCACAAATTCACCACAAATATAACAAAAACTGTCAGCAGAGTTTCTACAACCACAATTAGACATTGTACTGAGCACATGTACAGGAAACTTGAAAGTGGGATTAGGTTAACAGTAAACAAAACACCATCTGTCAACACACAAATACAGTCGACCTTTTTTTTTGCCAGCAAATGTTTTTCAGCAGCGCTACCAATGTCATCTACATTCATTACACCTCTAATTCATTTAACTATATAAAAGCTGTTAAATGCTTTAAACAGTTGCGTAATTTAATAAATTTAACTGTAAAATGTGAAGAAATGGTGAGCGATACAGTTTTTTAAGTATCACATTTGAATTTCCCAACCTAAAAAACATAAGAATAAGGTATTTTCAGCAAAAAAGTTTTTCCATCATTGGCCTGTGTAATAAGTGTCTCTCATGAGCTGCAAGATATAAGAGGGTTGCTCAGAAAGTAACGCACAGCATTTTTTTTCTTCATCAAATTGTTATTGAACATAATGAGAATTACACACACAAAAGAATGGTGTTTTATCTACAGACCCTATTTTCCCACATAATCTCCAGCCTTCTCTACAGCCTTCCTCCATTGCGAAACAACGGCCCCATGGATACCAATCCTTGTCCTGGTGGTGGAGCTAATGCTTCACTATGTGAATCCCCTCCTCACTATTCTCAAAATGTCTTCCACGAGTGGCATCCTTTAATGGCCCAAACAGGAGGAAGTCTGAGGGGGCTAGGTCAGGTGTGACAGCCATGGAGGGTCTTCCCGACCGCTGCAAATCGTGGAGCTCCGCTGAACCACCTTCTGATGTCCTCACCCTTCGTGCACAGCGACTGACTGTACTTCTGTCGGCAGCAGATGCTCCATAGACTTTGCACAAGCATTTGTGAATATTCCCCACAGTTTCTTTCTCTGCAGTGAGAAATTCAATGACGGCACATTGCCTGTAAAGTACATCACCTACAGACACCATTTCGAAACTGTCCTGCACCTACATTATCTGTTGGAAGTGACGGAAACTTGGTGTGCTCACTCAGGAGACTTCAAGTAATACATATGTACTGTTTCGCATTTGTGGCATTCGGCTGAGAAAAAAATGCAGCGCATTACTTTATGGGCAACCCTTGTAACTATTTCCTTTGACACCTCATGGTTCTGCCAATGCTTTCAGATAGCCATCATCAAAAGTTCAGTGTGCAGTTCTGATTTCCCAAGTACTGCTCTTGTTGGATCACCATTGTCTGTGTGCAAATTCAGCTTGGCTATACAAGTTCAATGAGATGAAAAAAAAAAAAAAGAGAGAGAGAGAGAGAGAAAAAGAAAAAAAAAAAATGAACTCTTTTCAGCAGTGCAGTGTTGGTTGTTACATTGCAGGCAACTTCAATTCATGGAAAGTCATGAAGAAGTAAAATCATAACAGAAGACAATAATAATTTATGAATAATATAATAAAAGGAAAAAATATTCTATGTATCTCATTTTTGTTGTAAAACAAACAGAATTATGAATTGTTTTCTCACTCACTTACAGTGTTGTAAAATAATTATTTTGATTCAGGAATACCAGTTTTGCATAACATTTACTTAAAATCAGCAATCAATTTTAATATTTAAGTGTCCATGTTTTTTTGACCTTGAGAGTAGAACTAGGTTTACGAAAAAAATTTCTCACATTTTGTACAGAGAAGTATTGCCCACTCTGACTTCACATTCCCTAAATGACCAACTAACATACCATGAAATTTTTAGAACATTAAGGATGAGGTTTATGGAGAAAGTAATTTGTAAATAACCAAAAAATTTTAGATTGTTTCATCTTTATGTACAAATATTTTGACACTTTAAGAATTTCTAGCATTAATGTTATAGCTGACCACTAGATTAGCTTTACTTTCATTCCATTTGATCTGTAGTGAGGTGGTCCTCCAGGATGTTCAACATGTCCGAAAACAATAATACATGACAAATATTTACAACTAAAACAAATAAGCTAATGTAAATTCCACAGGTACCAAGTGGAATGATTTTAAGTGAACACTATATGAAAAGATCATTTTACAACACGTATTTACTAAGATCGCATTAATGCACTGAATTTAAAATTAAAAAGAAAATGTTTTTTTTATTTATAAGTTAATAAACATGTAATATAACTACTACAATACTTATTTACAATGAACACATTAGCAGCCCTTCCACTTTATTATTTCTAAAGACAGTTAACACCCTGTAACTATTCATATTTGCAAAACATAATTTTGAAATTCGCAAAAAGTTACAAATTTTCGTAGCTTATAAAAAAGAAGAGAGCTGAGAAGTGTGTATGTATTAATCATGTCTCATAGTATTGGAAATAAAGTATTTATTTAAAATAAATTCAGATCTCTATCACTTTTGGTTTCTTTATTACAATTTTTCAATTTTCTCTGTTATGACATTTTCAGAAATACTGTCATTTAAAGAGGTCTGTAGTGTTTTTAACAAATCATCAGAAAATCAAAATATTGTCGTTTTGGAGGGGTATCATGTGGAGATTCAACATATACGAGGGTGAGTCATATGAAAACCTTAAATTTTTTTTTTTTAAATATTGTTTATTGCGCAGAAGTGGTACAAAGCTGTATCACTTTTCAACATAATCTTCCCCACGCTCAATGCAAGTTCTCCAGCACTTACAAAGTACATAAATTCCTTTAGAAAAAAAGTCTTTTGGTAGTCCGTGCAACCACTCGTACACAGCGTGGCATACCTAATCATCAGAACGGAACTTCTTTCCTCCCATTGTGTCTTTGAGTGGTCCAAACATATGGAAATCACTTGGGGCAAGGTCTGGTGAGCATGGTGGATGAGGAAGACACTCAAAATGCAGGTCTGTGATTGTTGCAACTGTTGTACGGGCAGTGTGGGGCCCTACATTGTCATGTTGCAAAAGGACACCTGCTGACAGCAATCCGTGTTGCTTTGATTTGATTGTAGGCTGCAGATGTTTTTTTTTTTTTTTTTTTAGGAGATCTGTGTATGATGCACTGGTGACAGTGGTCCCTCTAGGAATGTAATGGTCCAAAATGATGCCTTTTTCGTCCCAAAAGAGAGTCAGCATAACCTTCCCTGCTAATGGTTCTGTTCGAAACTTCTTTGGTTTTGGTGATGAGGAATGGCGTCATTCCTTGCTCAGTCTCTTCATTTCTGGTTGGTGGAAGTGAACAGAGGTTTCGTCCCCAGCAACGATTCTTGCAAGGAAGCCATCACCTAATCATTTAGAGCGCTGAAGAAGTTCTTCACAAGCATCAACACGTCGTTCTCTCATTTCAGGAGTCAGCTGCCGTGGCACCCATCTTGCAGACACTTTGTGAAACTGGAGCACATCATGCTCTATGTGGTGTTCTGGCCCATGACTAATCTGTTAACATGCTGCAATGTCATTCAGTGTTACTCGGTGGTTTTTCTTCACTATGGCTTCAACTGCTGCAATGTTCTGTGGAGTCACAACTCGTTGTGCCTGACTTGGATGAGGAGCATCTTCCACTGAAGTCACACCATTTGTGAACTTCCTACTCCATTCATAGACTTGCTGCTGTGACAAACATGCATCACCGTACTGAACCTTCGATGAATTTCAATAGGTTTCACACCTTCACTACGCAAAAACCAAATAACAGAACACTGTTCTTCCGTGGTGCAAGTCGCAAGTGGGGCAGCCATCTTTATACTGATACGGCGATGGTATGTGTGCAACTGCACTATGCTGCCACCTATAGGCCATTCTGCACGCTGTTTGTAGCATGCTTACCAACTTACAGGATAACGGAGCGAAATTTCGATTTGCTATTGCAAATTTAAGATTTTCATTTGACTCACCCTCATATTTTTTTCAGCAAACTTTGAAATAGTGACATGACACATTCACTCTTGACGTGTATGTTTTGAGATGAAATCACCCCTTAGACATTTGTAGAAGATATTTATTCATATCACAAATTAATGCCAAAGACAGTAATTACTGTGTGGAATGTTATTTTGCTCAGTGTGTTTGAAATGGAGGTTGCTGCTTCTCTCTCTCTCTCTCTCTCTCTCTCTCTCTCTCTGTCTGGTTTTTTTTGTGGGGGGGGGGGGGGGGACATTGCTCACCATGTTTGTAGCATTTAGCAAGTTACATGTGTGTCCCTTTGGTGGTGTTGAATAGTGGCCATTTCAGTGCAGATAAAAGAATCTACTCCGAATCAGCCATGCAAAATTTTACTGTACAGTTACTGAAGGGCCATGCAAAGTCACTTGCGCAGCTACATGGTTCTTTGTTCTAACAGCAATGTGATCAACAGCTTTTACACTGTCAGGTGCGAAGGCCTTTTCCTCCTATAGTAACGCGGCATCCCTGTAGGTCGATCAATGCTGTTGCAAGTGCAGCTGCTCGAGGACCGATGCCGTCTTTCTAGATACATTACTTGTATAACACTTCCTTATCTAACTGCAACTTCCGCTGTTGGCACCTTATCAACTTCCGGTTGGAGAGTAATAGTGCGTGCGATGCCTAGTAAAACTAGAGGCATCGCGCCCGTCTGACCAACCTCCCCTATCGCCCCTACTATTATACAGCTCATTGTTGCTCGAGGTGCCTCACACAGAAACCATCCCAGGATGCCCCTAAGAGCTACAACACAAAAAATAATCGCTTCCTGACTTTTGGCAAGGTCAATGTGTAGTCTTTTAAAGTTAACAGTCGAGAAATTATTGCTTATCGGGCATTTCAGATTTGTGAGGTGTACAAGAGATAGGGGCACATTGCCTTTGGTTCTTAGGACAAGGAATCATCACGAAATAAGTGAGTCAGAGTCTGTGTCTGTATGGGTTAAAAGAGCTCTTAATTGCAGCAAGATTAAAGTCGTTAGTGGTGTCACACATTATTATAGAAATTGAAATAAAGTGCAGCAAGTTGAATTATTGAAATAAAGTTCCCTTCCTTCTACCTGTCCTTTATCCTTATGTATATTACATAAAAAAGACTACACATTGATCTTGCCAAAAGCTGAGAAGTGATTCTTTTTGGTGTTGTAGCTCTCAGGGGCACCTTGGGATGCTCTCTGTGTGAGGCACCTCTGGGCACCTCTGTGAATCGCAGCTCATGATTTGTTGCGCAACACTGAGCCGTATGAAAGGAGGGGCGATAGGGGAGGTTGGTGGGACCTGGGACCAGTGTGATGCTCCTAGTTTTACCAGGCATCACGCGCGCTATTGCTCTCGGACCGGAAGTTGATACGGTGCCAGCAGCGGAAGTAGCAGTTAGATAAGGAAGTGCTATGTGAGTTATGTATGTGGAAAGACAGCGTAGTTGTCGAGCAGCCGCACTTGGAGCAGCATTGAACAACTTACAGGGATGCCGCATTATTATAGGAGGACAGGAGGTCTAAAAAAAAAAAAAAAAGAGGCAGTACAATCAGTGATCAAAACGAGCTGGCTAACTTCATAAACTCGTATTTCACCAGTATTGCAAAAGACCTGCAGAGCAAATTTCCAAAAAGATCTGATATTCCAGTGCAAAATTACATTAAAAAAATCAATGTTTTCGCTCCCCATTACTGAGAGAAAAGTAAACAGTGTCGTAAAACAATTAAAAAGAAATCCTCAACAGGACTGGACAAAGTCCCAGTTTCTGTGTTAGAGTGCATAGACAGCATTAAACCCCTTTTAACTGACATCATTAACCAGTCTTTTAAGACTGGCTGCTTCCCAGACTACCTGAAACTAGTTAAAATTATACCTCCTCACAAAAAAAGGTGATGTTGAAAACAGGAAATTACAGGCCAATTGCTTTACTTACAGTATTTTCCAAAATAGTAGAGAATTTAATGAAAGACAGACTAATGAGATACTTAAATAAATATAATCTTCTCTGCAATGAACAGCATGGCTTCAGACTGGGCAGAAGCACTGAAACCGTAATAACTCAGTTTACAGAAATTGTTCTTGAATCACTAGGCAAGGACGGTTATGTAACTGGATTTTTCCTAGATCTATTGAAGGTCTTTGATACCGTTGATCAGGACATTCTTCTACACAAGTTGGAGTCTCTGGGAATCAGGGGAGTGGTAAATAAATGGTTCCAATTGTACCTAAACAGAGTGCAGAGATTAGAAATTTCACATAGCACATCTAAATATGTGGTAAATCACTTATCTGACCAACAGTATGTTAATATAGGAGTCCCACAAGGAAGTGTTATGGGGCGAATATTGTTCTTAATTTATATTAATGGTTTTCCACAATGTGTGGAGCCTGGAGAAAAAGTACTTTTTGCTGATGACAGTTATATACTGATTACCAGCAAGACACCTGACCTGCTATTGGAAAAAGCCAATGAAGCACTAGCATATGTTTACAAATGGTCTACAGAGAACAGAGTAACTCTCAAAATTAAGAAAACAAACATCATGTACTTTAGAATAAACAAGAAGCACAAGTCTATAAATTTAAAAGTACACAACACTTCAGTAACAGATGTAACTAACATTAAATTCCTAGGACTGCACATCGACAGCCAGCTAAAATGGAATGAACATGTCATGATTATCTCAAAGAGGGTCTCCACAGCTTGCTACACGCTTAGAATTCTTGCATCAGTATAAAATGCCATCTGTGTTAGGTCAGATTACTGTGGTTATGTGCATGCCATCCTTAGCTACGGAATAATCTTTTGGGGAAATAGCACCCAGAATCTACAAACAGCTTTCAGATTAAAAAAAGAGAGCTGTAAGAATAATGACAAAATGCAATAGATGGGCTCATTGCAAAGAATTATTTAAAAACCTGGGCATTCTGACTATTCCTTGCGAGTTTATTTTTCAGACTATAACATGTATCAGAAAAAATCTCGTCAATTATAGCTTGAATAACATTATCTGTGATCCTAACACAAGGTTGAGTCATTGCCTCCATTTAGATAGAAAAAATAAACTAAAAGCAGAGAACAGTCTCATTTATCGAGGCATGATAATCTATAATAAGCTGCCACAGAATATAAAAGAAATTAGCAGTATGTATTCTTTTAAAAAAACTGTGAAGCTGTTTTTGCAAGAGCATTGTTTCTACACTTTGGATAAAATGAAAACTGAAGAATTGTTGGGAACACCTAAAATAAGTTATACCTAACATCATTCTTTTTTTCATTCACGTATTATGTATTTATGTCTGCTAGTTCCATATACCTAACATCATTCTTTTTTTTCATTCACGTATTATGTATTTATGTCTGCTAGTTCCATATCAACACACCTATATATTTATTTAAACAATATAAATTATCTTTTGTCATTTATGTAATATGTGTGCAGGGCTTTGGATTTATGTATGTTAGTTCTACATCAAAATAACTATGCTTATTAAACAATGTAAATGGCATTTGTTAAGAAAATACTTAGACTTCATACCATAATTTGTACATTCACTGATGACATCCATACAATGTGTATTGTCTAAGAATTGATACATAAGTAAATAAATAAAGTGAGTCCAGTTGGTGAGACCTGAGATCCGGTTAGTGAACCCAGGCTTCTTGAGGTGGGAATTTGTCAGTCTTACTAGCTATAAACTGTGGACATGCTTAGACAGCCCACCATTTACTGTGAGTTAGTTAGCTACATGTTCCACAGATCATTTTGCACAATAGATCATAACGATGTGAAACAAGTCATTTTATATTCACATTGAAAATTAATTTGTGAGTTAGTGATTTTTACCCATCACCTTTTACACATTACAATGTGGAATAGAAAGAGTTTTCAGGGAGAAATGTTCTCAGTTTGTTTGCAAATTTTACTTTGCTATCAGTCATTTTATATCACTGAATAAGTGATCAAACATTTTTGTTGCTGCTTTTATACACATCTTCGTGGTAAAGACAACCTTAATGTGAAGTAATGAATGTCATTTTTCTTTCTGGTGCCGTAATTATGTACAACATTGTTCCTTTTGAACTGTAGTGAATTATTTACAACAAACTTCATGAGCAAATAAATTTACAGCGGAGCATTAGCCAGAATGTCAAACTCCTTAAGCGGATGTCTACAAGATGACCATGGATGAGTGAGTGATAGTGGAATTTGTGTGCAACCCATAACTTGAATTTTTGTTTGACAACTTATTTTAATATGGTATTATAAATCAAATAATTATAAACCTCAAGATGAACTACATGCCGCTGGGCTGAATGGCTGTTGAGGTGAAACAGTCAATAGCAAGCAAGCTCTGAGGCCCTTGCCACATCCTAGTTGTATTAAGGTTGCTTTGGCTGCAACTGTCTGTCTAATTGCCCTCTGTTCATGTAGGTGCACATGTGAATTTACTGGAGCCCCTTTATTCAGTTTAAAAACACTCTCAGTGGATTTGGAGTTCCTTTGGGCAGTACTGACCTTTAGTAACCTACCAACTCCGCTTAGAACCTCCAGACTTGGTGTCTGCAGAACATAAATTGAAAACACATAACAGGACACACTCAAGGTGTAAATGTGTTAAGAGTTTGTGATAATGCAAATAATTGAGAGAGCATAAAAAAAATCCCTCATATTACATTCAAAATAATTGTATGAACAGACGGAAAACGTAAAGTAAATGAAAAGTTCAATTATCAAGGGCTTCTTGCAAAATCCTCTACTCTGATTTGTGAGTCAAGCAGCTATGCTCCTTAGAAGTAAGGAGCTTGAGGACCACTTTCTGTGAAACTGTACAGTGCCCTAAATTACAGTAAGTGTGTGTAGCAAGCAGAGATATAACATAAATGAGTACTTCAGATCTACAGAAGGAACGGAAGAAATGAAGTTATGCAGAAGATTGTAATATTATTAGGAGGATTATTGGCAGACTTAAGAAGACTACAGCTTTTGTACTAATCTTTCATTCCTCTGTTTTGGCCACAGCTATTTAAGCAGAATGACTTTACCATTAAGTATGCTCTTTAATCCAAATCCATGAAAGGTTTTGTAAGTGCCATAAACTGCTTTGGGGAGGAAAAATAAAGCTTCCTGTAGGAATTATCTCCAAGGCTGCTCATGAAGCAGGTAACACATTAATATTGGTAATGAGTGTGTCACTTATTCTGAAGTAGAAGTGTTAAAGTTCTCGCCGGCCGGAGTAGCCGTGTGGTTCTAGGCGCTACAGTCTGGAGCCGAGCGACCACTAAGGTCACAGGTTCGAATCCTGCCTCGGGCATGGATGTGTGTGATGTCATTAGGTTAGTTAGGTTTAATTAATTCTAAGTTCTAGGCGACTGATGACCTCAGAAGTTAAGTCGCATAGTGCTCAGAGCCATTTTGTTAAAGTTCTCCATGAAGTCAAGGTGACTTTGGACAGTCCTGTTCTTATCCCTGTGCTTGGATTTCACATTTTGCTTTGTCTGCTCATATGTGTCAGCTGTAGCAGCAGTCCCATTGACCAATCCTTGGGTTCCCATCTCAATATCCATGGAGGAATATGTGATTATCCATAATATACACCATTGGATTTTCATCTATAGAAGCTGTGAACTGTTCCCAGAATCTAGGCCATGCTCACATGTCACCTGAGAAAGGATGCCGGTAAGCAACTTGATGTCTGCATAGGTGTGTTGGCAGGTTGCTGAGGTTGACAAATATGTATCAACTGTATTTCTATCCCATAAACATGCTGGTCCTGAAAGCCCTTTTGCCTTTTGGATAGTATGTTTGCATTTTGTCAGCATTGTCTTCATAAGCTTCTTTGTCTGACTTGTTCTCTGTGTCATCTAGCAAATCCTGTAATGTCATAGTGTGGTCAACTGTTCTAGGGTTTCTTGCAGGTTGCCCTGACAATGTTAAGTTTCCTGTAGGTTTCTATGGGGCTGTCCTGACAGTGTTCAGTTTCCTCTGCTAGCACAGAAACAACAAATTCTGTTATGTGGCTCAGAAAGTGCATTGTGTTAGAGTGCAGAATTGTTTGCTTGTCTTACACTCTGGTGATAGTTAGTTGTACCTGTGTCCTTCATGTTTTTGCTTATTACCACAAGGGTGCATTTTTACTTGCTAACTTCCGTCAGGTGGTTGCTGTTATTAAGAGATGGCAATGCTCCAGTATTCACTGTTAGCAACCCTTAGGAATGGTCACTGTTTGCTAAAAGAAGGTGCTGTTGCCTGCTTTTATGAGCAGCCTCCTTTGTAATAGACAATAATACACCAACTGTTCGGTATTGCTCTGCCACCAGTATGCATGCACTAAAAAAAAGAACCGTTAATGTTCTTGAGAGTGCAGTATAGCATTGCCGCACACTTACCTGCTTGAGCTGAAACTCATGTGGCTTTATTTCATTTTGAGATTTAAGTCACTCAGAACCTTGTCTGTTGATGTTGCATCTTCCTGGATCTGTGCAGCACTTAATCTATTCATATACTCCAGTGTTTTGTCACCAAACTATTGCTTTTCTTTGGTTGCAGTCACAGAATCCATTACAGTTACAGTAATTACATCGCACAAACACGCTGCAGAAGGCAGCACAGTCTACGTTTTCTTTGCGACACCAACAGAAGGGGTAAGAGTCTCTTACTCCCCAACAGTGGCATATCAAGTCTGAAACAAACACTTACTAGTGATGAATATTTCTAAGTCTTTGTGTTTTTTCTGAATCGCAAATTTAAATATTTCTTGTGTAGAGTGTGTGTGTGTGTGTGTGTGTGTGTGTGTGTGTGTGTGTGTGTGTGTGT
This sequence comes from Schistocerca nitens, assembly GCF_023898315.1. NCBI lineage: Eukaryota > Metazoa > Arthropoda > Insecta > Orthoptera > Acrididae > Schistocerca > Schistocerca nitens. The sequence goes on from NC_064618.1 coordinate 437,104,796, forward strand.
AAAGTAATGTGTGTTTGTATGCCCAGCATCCTCCCAAACCACTGGATTGATTTTGACCAAACACTTCACGAGTAACCCACACTGTGGGGGTTAGAACCACTTAGTTCCCACAGGAGCAGAGATGCAGGCAAAAAAATGTTTTTAAAGCACCTGCCATGTAGGATTCCAGGTGTGTTGGGTGAGGATATTATCAGCTTGCCTTATTGACTTGCTTTGCTGGGCAGCCAACACAGCGGGGGTCAACTGCAAATGGCCATGCAGAGCAGAAGGGTGGGGTGCTGGAAAGAGAGAGAGAGAGAGAGAGAGAGAGAGAGAGAGAGAGAGAGAGAGAGAGAGAGGGGGGGGGGGCAGGGGGGGAGTGTTCTGCAAGTAGTATTGGCCTGCCTTGCAGGGGCTACACTTGCAAATGGGTACAGCTGAATAGAGATAGTGGAGAGGAAATAGATGATGATAGAGGGGAGAAGATACGATGGACAGAGAAAAGGGCAAAAGGAGATGGACAGACAGTGAGTGCGAGGGGGGGAGGGAGGCGATGGGAAGAGAAGAGGGGGGGGGGGGTTGGTCAGAGGAGATGCGTGCAATACAAATAAATGCAACATCTAAGCTCATTAGGTTCTGCTATTAAAATTAATACTTTCTTTCTGCTGGGCATGTTCCATTATTATTGTGTTCTTACCGTCCTTATTTATTCATTTTATTTTTAGAGACATCTGGCTTGTCACATCCTTTGTCCATCCTTTTTATTTTTATACACGTACTTTGGCCAATGGTTATGTTTCTTTCTTGTGCTTTTAGTCTACCACAACTTCATATTGCCAAATGTCAGTGCCACTAACTACCAGTTTACTAGTTTATGTGTCTACAATGTTAAAATGATTACTACCATCAATGTTTTTCTCTCATTGGGACAGTTGCAGTCATGAAGAGAATTGTTCTGTGGGTTAAAACACCCTCCCTCCAGTTTCATATTTACCCATTTGTGTGTCAACTTATTCCAGTATGACTTACTTTCGTCACTCTCAATAAAAGTGCCATTTACCTTGCAGATATCGGAGAGTTACATTTTCATTTACAGTTTCAGAATATACATCACACTGAACACTATAATGGTATCTCCATTCTCACCAAATGGTTTGCATTCTACACTACAATAGATGTCCTTTCCGACAAAATCGTTACTAGTAACAGATGATTCAGAGATACATCAAAAAAAGTTTTGCGTCAGCCCGGTTTCCAGAACTCCTAAAGATAGATGTTGACTGTAGATATTGTATCACAGACACAGTCCCTTTCACTGTTCAGAGATGTCACTAAACCCACCCAAAGATGTAAACAACCATGCATGAGCAGCTCCTATTAGATGGAGGGGGTCCGACAGCTGATTAGTTAAGAGTCATTCCACCAGGAAGGAGGTACACGGCTTATCTGTTGTTCAACCATGCCTGGATCGTCAATAGCGTGGTTCGATTGCGAATGCAATGTTACTTTGTGCCATGAAGTGGTCTCAACAAGGGAAGTGTCCAGACGCCTCGGAGTGAACCAAAGCGATGTTGTTTCGGACATGGTGGAGATATAGAGAATCAGGAACTGTCAATGACATGCGTTGCTCAGGCCGTCCAAGGGCTACTACTGCAGTGGATGACCGCTACCTACGGATTATGGCTCGAGGAACCCTGACAGCAATGCCACCATGTTGAATAATGCTTTTTGTGCAGCCACAGGACATTGTGTTAAGACTCAAACTGTGCACAATAGGCTGCACAATGCGGAACTTCACTCCTGCTGTCCATGGCGAGGTCCATCTTTGCAACCACAACACCATGCAGCGTGCTACAGATGGGCCTAACAACATACTGAATGGACCACTCAGGATTGGCATCATGTTCTCTTCACCGATGAGTGTCACATACGCCTTTAAGCAGACAATCGTTGGAGACGTGTTTGAAGGCAACCCGGTCAGGCTGAACACCTTACACACGCTGTCCAGCGAGTGCAGCAAGGTGGAGGTTCCCTGATGTTTTCAGATGGCATTATGTGGGGCCGACGTCGCCGCTGGTGGTCATGGAAGGCACGTAACGGCTGCACGATACGTGAATGCCATCCTCCGACCGATGGTGCAACTATATCGGCAGCATATTGGTGAGGCATTCATCTTCATGGATTTAAATTAGCGCCCCATCGTGCACATCTTGTGAATGACTTTCTTCAGGATAATGACATCGCTCAACTAGAGTGGGCAACATGTTCTCCAGACAATGAACTTTATCGAACATGCCTGGGATAGATTGAAAAGGACTGTTTATGGATGACTTGACCCACCAACCACTCTGAGGGATCCAGGCCGAATTGCCGTTGAGGAGTGGGACAATCTGGACCAACATTGCTTTGATGAACTTGTGGATAGTATGCAACGACGAATACAAGCATGCATCAATGCAAGAGGACGTGCTACTGGGTATTAGAGGTACTGGTGTGTACAGCAACCTGGGCCACAACCTCTGAAGATCTTACTGTATGGTGGTACAACATGCAGTGTATGGTTTTCATGAGCAATAAAAAGGGTGTAAATGATGCTTATGTTGATCTCTATTCCGATTTCTGTGCAGATTCCAAAATTCTTGGAACCGAGGTGATGCAAAACTTTTTTGATGTGTGTATTATCATGGCATTAAGTTTCCCAAGTTCATATTTCTCTCTCTCTCTCTCTCTCTCTCTCATGTCCTCATATCCAGTAGTAAAGGAGACCCCCCCCTCTCTCTCTCTCTCTCTCTCTCTCTCTCTCTCTCTCTCTCTCTCTCTCACACACACACACACACACACACACACACACACACACACACACAAACACAACTGTGTCTCTAGGCTTTTGTGTGCAACAGCGAAGTGGTGATTCTAAATATGGCTGTTCATAAGGTGTTGTCCAGCACTGAATTGGCAAGTGATCAGCTGCACTATATTCTGTCTCTCCATTGTAACAATCTGTTGTCATCAACATTTTATCGGCCACAATAGCTGACTGGTGGTGGTGGTGGTGGTGGTGGTGGTGGAGGGGGAGGGGGAGGCAGTTTTTCCTGAACTGAGGTAATCACAGGACTACCTTGACATTGTGTAAAATGAAAATCCCACTGTCTACATGGTCTTATAGGGAAGAATGTATCACAGCGACACCCACAATGTGGTCATGATCAAATTCAGCGGTGATGTGCATCTTGGTCAACCTGACCTCAACTGCCCCAGCAGGAATCAGTACGAAGTCTGACAGCATTCCATTAATGGTGTTCATTAACTTCTTGAGGAATGGCCCACAGACTGCAGAAATTGATTGAAAGATGTAATGTGTGCTTTTCTCTCTATATATTTTACTGCATTCAGTTGCCATTTCAACAGTGTTGTTTTCAAGCACACTCAGTTTCTGCCATTGCACTATATAAACCAAATTATAAGTGCTGAAAACTTTGATGTATTACATCCCACTTTACAAAATCTCAAGAAGCAGATGGTGATATGTTCTTCCATCTGCATACAAGCGACAAATAGTAGTGTAATTAGGTCTGTTTTGTGATTTCACCTGTTGCTGCTTCTGATTTTGTGAAGTGGGATGTAATAAATCATATTTCCCATCACTTATATTTTTGTTTATGATATGCTATTGCGCCAACTGATTGTGCTTGAAACTGAGATAGAGCTGAAATTGCAACAGCACACTCTGGTATTGTCAACAGTCTTTTGACTGGTTTGATGTGGCCTGCCATAACTTCCTCACCCATACCAATCTATTCATCTCAGAGTAGCACTTACATCCAACATGCTCAGTTGTTTGTTGAATATATTCCAATATCTGTCGTCCCGTACAGTTCTGTCTTCCCTTACAGTTTTTGCTGTCAACAGCTTCCTCTAGTACCATGGAAGTTATTCCCCTATGTCATCTTAATACATGTCCTCTCTTCCTGTCCATTATTCTTGTCAGTATTTTCCATATACATTTCTTTCCTTACCATTTCTGTGGAGATCCCCCTTATTTGTTATCTTATCAGTTTACCTTATTTATAGACAGCAATATGCAGAAATGATAAATTTCAATTTTAACTTTGAATCAGGAGCACGTTCAGTTCCTTTCTCCAGCACAGAAGCTGTATCTAATTCAGTTGCTCTGAAGTGTATTATATAACAACAGCTACACATTGATACCAGTTCTTAAACAAATAGTACAATCTTTGGTGAATTAGCAAGTTTCAGTATGACATTGGACAGTATAAGTCGTGTCTTTGTGCTGAGGTGTTAATTTAAGAAAGACAATTTTAGCTACCACAAGCATTAAGTTTTTAATGTTTCAGGTGATGTTTTCAAAATGAGACATAATATTAAGATCATTATCATTGTACTAAGTTTCTCAACCAAAGCTTTTACACTGTGTTAGACTGAATTACCAGAAATCTGGTGCCGGTAATTACAGTTGCAATATCCAAAGCTTGTATGCTAAAAACTTTAGTGCCTGACCTCAATTATAATAATAAAATATTATTACATATTGCAGGATTACGATAAAATATTGTTACTAAAAGAAGCAGTCTTGAAAGATCCATTAACATTTGTTGAGAAACTGCAAGCTGGATGGATACCACCACTTCCTGATAGAATGTTCATTGATGAGGTATGTAGTATATCTGATTTACTTAAAAATGACTTATAGTGAAAAAATAGTACCAAATGTAGTAAGGAAAAATTCATGAGAAAATGTAAGCACTCACCCTATAAAGGTAGAGGAGGTATTGGACAGACAGATATACTCTCTCATTCTTCAGCACTGCACACAGAGTTCCTGTTTTTCTGACACTACAGTCTGATCACAGTGTCGGGGAAGAGATTTATATTGTATAATGTAATGATTATAAGTTTGATAGGTGAGCTCTGTTAATTAACAAACTTTATTATGTGCCTATCTCATGCTCTTCTGTAGGGTGAATGATTTACCTTTCTCATGCCATTTGAATTGCGTGCTTCAAGAATTTCTTAACTGTTTGTTTTACTCTAATGTGTCCATCCCGGTCGAGTTGCTTGCAAAACATGGTATTTTTTAGGTGCTGTGCTGTTGAAAATCATGAATCAATATTCTCAGCCAGATTAAAAATTAAAATTAAGTCTTTTGATGCATATTTGCTACATTAAAGTTTAATGTGTGTGATTCTGTTACTGAGTAAGTTGATTTCAGACAAAGACAATGGTGGCTGTTGTCAAAAGCTTTAAGAAAGAGAGAGAGAGAGAGAGAGAGAGAGAGAGAGAGAGAGAGAGAGAGAGAATTAATGCAACAAGTGCACCAAGAACATTTAATATAAGATTAACATTTAATGTAAGATTCAAAGTTGTGTTTTCATTTCTCATATCACAGGTTCCAAATATTGATTGGAGTAAATATGGTATAGCACCTGATAGTGAACTGCTAAAACCTCAAGATAGTAACCTTTGTGACGTATCTCAGAATGACATAGAAGATGAAAATGAGAAAATACGTGTAAGAGGGAGAATATTTGATGAAACAAAGCCTGAGACTTTCAACAAGGTATTAGCAGTTTTCATTGGAAGTAATAGTTCAATCATTGTTTGCATATGAATTGGATGACAGAGTTGTGTACATGTATTAAATGATTATTTTATTTGTTGTTGATTAATTGAAGTGGTCAGTGGGCATCTCTTCTTGTTGAAGGTTAACAGAGTTGTTCCCACCAAAGTTGTTACTTTAAATGCAAAATTCTGTTTAATGCACCAACATGACTGGGCATTTTTGGTCAAGTAGAAGCCATTTTCATCATTAGCTGGTGTATTCTTAATCTGAAAGCTACATGATGCAGAGGCCAGGGTCACTTCTGTTGGACTTCCACTGACAAATATCTTGTTCTAGCAAGGATTTGGGTTTAATGTTAGGATCACTTTCAGTGGCATGCTCCTTGTAAATATGCATAGAAGGTTGCTTTGCTCAAAAACAGCTGTTTAGTGGCATGTGATATGGAAATATGTAAGAAACCCCCCTGCGGGTTCGGGGATAAGAATAGGCCCGCGGTATTCCTGCCTGTCGTACGAGGCGACTAAAAGGAGTCTCAAATGTTTCGGCCTTATGTGATGGTCCCTTCTCGGGTTTGACCTCCATCTTTCTAAATTATTCCGAAGAGCGAGCCAATTGGGGAAGGGCACCTTACATGGTGCACTGTATCCGTCGTGCATTGAGACCTTTAGCCAACTTTTTCGTCCTTGCAATGGTGTCCTGCTCGTTTTCCGTCTCTTGGGTGGGGATACGTCACTGGGTGTGATTACCACGCTGCACTCTGCAGTGTTGCTTTTAACTGCGACGACGACCTTGGACATTTTTGCACCTATGATCCAGCACGGTAGCCAGTCCGTTGTGGTGGGGCCGCCATGTACCCTCTTGGTTGTAGCCCCCTGACAACACAGGGATCGCTCTACTGATGCCTGCGCTGTTAACTCCTCACGTATGCCAAGGAGTAGATGCCCGTCTCCCTGGGGCATCAGGACTCCCGGCAATGGACATCCTGCCAGGTGGCTTTTGCTGCGGCTGGGTGGCGCCCGTGGGGAGGGCCCTTGGTCGGAGTAGGTGGCATCAGGGCGGATGACCCGCAATGAAGTGTGGTACATCATCTCTCGCTGGCGGCCAGCCGCCAGCAGTCTCTAAGCGTTCTCGGGCTCAAATTAATGCTCAAAAGTACGATCCGAAAACGTTCCCCTCTCTGGCCACGCCGTGGGAGGAGCGTAAGTCTCAGGATGGAGGTAATAGTTATTCGCCCCGATTCTTAGTCTGCACGAGAGCTGATGGGGAGTCTTTTCTATCCACAAAGCCTCAGTTCTTCGTCGAGCATTTAGAGGACAAGTTTGGGGAGGTGGAGGGCTTGTCCAAAATGCGCTCTGGGTCAGTACTGATACAAACGGCATCCTCCGCCCAGTCACGCAGGTTACTTGCTTGTGACAAGTTGGGGGATGTTCACGTTACCATTACACCACATAAGAGTTTAAATATGGTCCAGGGAGTTATTTTCCATAGGGACCTACTTTTGCAGTCTGATGACGAGCTGCGCGCCAACTTAGAGCGTAGAGGTGTTCATTTCGTCCGGCGCGTTCATCGGGGTCCGAAGGACAATCAGGTTGCTACCGGTGCCTTCATCTTGGCCTTCGAGGGTGATACATTACCGGAGAAGGTCAAGGTGATGGTCTACCGTTGTGACGTCAAGCCCTACATCCCTCCCCCGATGCGGTGCTTTAAGTGCTGGAAGTTCGGGCATAAGTCCTCTCGCTGTACTTCTAGCCTCACATGTCGAGATTGTGGACGCCCGTCTCATCCCGATACTCCATGTGCCCCGCCTCCTATCTGTGTCAACTGCGGAGAGCATCATTCCCCTTGCTCGCCTGACTGCAAACTCTTTCAGAAAGAGCGCAAAATCATGGAATATAAGACCCTGGACCGGCTGACCTATACTGAGGCCAAAAGGAAATATGACAGACTCCATCCTGTGAGAATGACATCTTCTTACGCAGCTGCTACAACAACTGTGCTAGCCCCATCAGTTTCGAGACTTCCAGCCAGCTCGATAAGCAGTAAGACTCCTCCTGCCCCCTTGCCCGTGGGGGGCTCTACCCAACTGGTTGCTCCTGCACCACCTACCTCAGGAGCAACCTCCTCCCACCCGTCGGGGACGTCCGTCCCCGCTTCTCAGCCGGAGAAGCGTCTAACTTCTTCGGCTACTCTCGCCCGTAAGAGTTCCCCTGGGACCCTCCCTTCCCAGGGTTCCACCAGCGGGAAGGATGACGGCCGACAGTGGCATAAGTCCTCACCAGCGGCCGGGCGTAGGGCTTCACGATCCTCCTCTGTCCCGGAGACTGAATCGGTGAAGCCTTCCCAGCCGGTGAAACCCAAGGTTCAGCGAGAGAAGTCCAAGAGAAAGACCTCTAAGGCCAAAGAACTTGCGGTGGCACCAACCCCACCGCACATTTCGCGCTCTGCGTCTGAGGATGAAGTCGAGATTCTAGCGTCCGCTGAGGACCTTGATCTCGCTGGTCCCTCAGACACCATG